>NC_087566.1:7986315-9224079 GCF_036250125.1 Pseudopipra pipra | reverse complement strand
TGGATCATATGAGAATAAACAAATGGAAACCAGTTTAATTTAAATTATTTTGCATTGGATTCAAAAGTAAGAAGAGGGGATTTTCCTTTGGTTCTTGGAGAGGGTTTAAATTGAACATGAGCATAGGACTGGAAGTTTATTTAGGCTTGATGTGAGAACCTTTAGAAGACAAAACAATATTGAAAGAATAATTTCTGATTTTCACAATTTAGAGTAGAATTTTGGTTGCTGTAGAATTTAGGACTTAACATTATCCTTGCCTTGATTTTTTTTTAAAGTGGTTTGGCAAAAACAGGGTGAAAGAGAGTAAAACTTGGGTATTTGAAGAGCAGTATCTGGGGGCAGAGGTGTGTTTAAGTAACACTGAGCCAATTTTGAATTTAGCAAGTTAAAGTAGTGTGTAAATATTTCAAAAGGAAGTAATTGCTTTCAAAGAGAGTTGCTATGCTTGGAAAAACACCTGAATTTTGATCCTGTCCTTTTCTGGGGCTTTTAAACAGCTCATTTGGGTTTCCTCTTTTCCTGTTTGTGAGGTGTGGCTCTGTATCCACCCAGGAGCGTGGAAGGAGAAAGCCCCTCGTGTTTGCACTGACTGATGTGCGAGGTCTGTAAATGGGATCTGTTGGAGCTAAACAGGGATAAGGTGGGCTGGAAGGGAGGTATTGATGGAGGAGGTCACAAAAAGGGTACTAGAAGTTTTGTTGGTTTTTGTAGGCAGCTTAACAGAGTTATGTTGTGCCATGGGAAGACTGTTCCACTTGTTGATTCAGACTGAAAATCTGAAATCGGATCCCTTGGTTTTTGGTTTCTTTCCCTTTTGATGTCTGAATATTTTAATGAATCAAATGTGACACCCGGGACAGAGTTCCCCAAACACTCAGCTTTCCCAAAGCTCCTGAAGAATGTCTTGATAAAATGCTGTGCCTATGTGAATGGGAGCAAACGGGAATCTGGCTGAATCCTGAACTTGTGGCAATTGTCAGTTGTTCTTTAGGAATAATGTCTTAAGGCTAGGAAATGTTAAGCAGAAGGAATAAACCAAAAAAAAGAAGCTTTTGGCATTAATCCAGGATTGGTTCAACACAGCTGGAGGAAGAATATTCTGGAGAAGGAACAGTAACGATGCAGTCTCTGTTATTTGCAGGTTAACAAGATAAGGGGTGACATTCTGCTGCAGTCATTGCATCTCACTGCTGGAATTCAGATCTTTTCAGAGAGCAACTGTTGCTTTATCTGTCAATGTCATCATTTGGTCATCATTTGCAGGTTCAATACCACAGCACTAATTTTTACTTTTGTTTTTTATTTAAAAGTTTTCAAATTTTTTTATTGTCCTGCTTAATAATTTCACTGTTATTTCAGGCACTTCTTAAAATATTTATTTCTTTCCAGGCCCAAAATGTTCAGCACAGCAAGGACATGACTCTCGCCAGCAACCGCAGTCTGGCAGAAGGAAATCTCTTGTACCAGCCAAAGTTGGAGTCTTTGAAATCAAATTTGACTGAAAAATATCAAGAGCTGCAAGTTCTTTTTGAAGCATACCAGATAAAGAAAACAAAACTAGGTAACACTTGCTGTTGACAATTATGATTTGCTGTTTTCTAAGTGAATGTAAATCTGTTGCCTGTTTGTTGTTTGGTTTGTGGTGTCTCATTTTTATCTGTGTGAATTAGGGTACAAAGTGAAATGTCACTCTCGTGTAGCTCTGAACTAGATCACACTTATTATGGTTTATTAAGTGTCTGTTACACCTGGTGACAGATACTGTGGTTTCTCTCTGCTACTGTGTGGTTACCTACCTGTTCTTGACCTGCTCTTCCCTAATGATTAGATTCATTTACCTTGCTAAAAACACAAGTTGAATTTTCAGTGACTAATCGTAAATCAAACAGAATATTGCATCGACCTTTCAGTTCATACCGAATCATGAAGTATTGCATATCTGATTCTGCACTTGCTGAAGTGCTTTGGCTTTCAATATTATAAATGTATCATTGTAATTAAATGTCAGCTTTTAGCACTCTGACAATATTCTGACAATATTCTTACTCTATCTCTTACTGTAGAACACCCTGTCTAGGACAAGGAGCCTGCTGCTTGTACATATGTGCCTCAGAGATTGTTGTGCTGTCTGGGGCTGTAGTTATAAGTCACTTAGAGGCAGCTGTCATTTTCTGTTCTTTCCATGCCATTACAGACAGACAATCCAGCAATGCTTCCCTGGAGACCCTACTGGCTCTGCTGCAGACCGAGGGGGCAAAGATTGAGGAAGACACAGAGGTAAGGACAGAACACTCCAATTCTGCCACTTACACCCATAACTGAACCTCCCAGAGTCCACTCCTGCAGTGCAGAGTTTAACATGGTGTACACTAAGGGATATTTATAAGAATACGGTCTGGTCTTTGCTTTGAGCTTCAGTGAGCAGCCATTCAGTTCCAGTGATTTTTTTTTAATCAGAGTGATTTTTTTACTCTTCACATCTTTGAAGTTTGAGAGAGAAGATGCTCCCTTTTAGAAAAGAAAGCCAAACCCTCTTAGTTCCTTGGCTTTGCCTTCAAACTCATTGTGTATACAAATGGAATCTCTTTTTAGTGGTGTTTGCCTGGTATCTATATTACTTCATTATAAATGTCAATTAGAAACCTAATAAAAAACTGTACCTGCACTGTTTTTTTGCAGTGTTTCGGATGAAATATTCCATTAGGATTTCTGCATGTCTGTGCAGGTGCCAGTGGTCACCACTTGCTGTGATACCAGTGCTTGAAGGGTGGTCTAACTTCAGAATAATGGGAGTGCTTGGCTTTGTTTGCTGATTTGCCTGCAGGCATTTTCTATAACTATATCGGGGGGAAAATCTGTTTATTAGCCTTGAGTTGTGATCACGAAAAGACATTCCCAGGACAGGTTGGATTTTGTGATTATATGTTTGTTCACCTCTCAATTATTAAACATCATTTGCTCAAAGCCACAAGTAAGGGTGAGTATTAAACCTGACTTAGCAATAATCTGCCTCTCTGTGCTGAGCCTCACAGGGTTCTCAGTGTTTCTGTTGGCACTGAAGCAGCACTGAGCTGTAATTCAGCTTAGCTGGCAATCTGGAAAGCTGTTGGCCTTGCTTCGTTCCCATCTCTGATGATCAGGGAATGCTCACAGTGAGATTCAGATGTTTTTACTGCTGTTACTTCGGTATAAATTTATGCAAAAGTGATATTTAACTCCCAGTGCTTCTGAGTAATAACGAACTCAAAGTTCTGCTCAGAATTCTTAGTATGCCAGTCATCTTCCGTACGCCAGCTGGAAAATCACAGGCAAAACGCTGCTATTTTTAGGATGTGAGCCATTTAGATTCTGTTGCAGTGCTCTGTTTTCTAAGAGATTGTTCTGTATTTGACAGAACATGGCAGAAAAATTCCTTGATGGTGAAATACCACTGGATTCCTTCATTGATGAGTACCAGAGCAAGAGGAAACTGGCTCACCTGCGCCGGGTGAAGATTGAGAAGCTCCAAGAAATGGTGCTGAAGGGACAGAGACTTCCTCAGGTTCAGCCTCCAGCTCAGCCCAGAGCGCCCGAGACAACACCAGCACCTCAAGATTCCTACAAGCCGGATGCAAACACTCCTCCTTCCGTCGTGCCCCGACGGATACCACCCCCCCCCCCCCTCCTCAGTCCCAGCAGGACGCTTCCCTACTCCGTTTACCGCAGCCATGAGCTCAGGACCAGCTCTTTCTTATCCAGGTGCTCCGTACCCTCCTCTCCCGCCTCGCCCAGGGGATGTTCAGCCCACAAGTCAAATGCCACAGCCAGGATACCCATCTCAGTTTGTACCACAGTATCCTCCAGCTCTTCCCCAAAGACCACCTCGCGTTCCGCCACATCCTGGCTTTATCCTCCAGTAAATATTCCGGTGCGCCTGACTTATTGTATTGGTGCTTATATTTCCTTTTCCCCCCCATCAGAGACTTGCTGTAGCAATGGGAAGCCTCTGTTCTTTGCACAATGGAGTACAAAGGCCGAGCTGTGGCACAGAGGTTTGCAATTGCTTTGGTAAATGTGATGTTTGTGTTCGAAGGTCAGTGATGACAAGGTTTTCCTGAGAAGGTGAGAGGGTCTAAATTTTATAAATCCATCGAGTGGGGAAGCCGCCTGTGGTGGATTTCCTGACCTTACCAACCGAGCCACGCTCTGAATTCTTTAGTGATGGTAGATCAGCATCCTCTTCTGCTCTGGTGTGTTCCCATCACAGCTGGATGTATGTGTGGCAGATGGGAGCTGTTTGTGTCTCTAAGGAATTCTCTGTTGGTGCCCATATCCGCTGGGCAAGGGGCGTGCACTGGGTCTCCTTGACATCCTTTTGCATTCAGGGCCAGGTGCACAACATTCTCAGAGCTCACTGAGCTGCAACTCTTGTCAGAACACGGTGGGTGGTTTTCAGGCAGGGAAAACTACAAGAGTTTCATTTCTGCATTTCAGTTGTTACCTTAGAGTTCTTGTAATCAGAGTAGGCACTCCTTCCACTCCTGAACAGCCCGATACCCTCAAAGTCCTGGTCTCTTGAAATGAAACTAAACTGTTTGTAGAGCCAGTTTAGAGTTTTATAGACACTTTACCAGGCAGTTTTATTTCCTTGCCTGTTAAGACTTTTTCTTACAGTTGTTTTTTTTCTCCTTTTCCACACCTTGGATACACAAGTGATTTTTTTACACAGGTGCTTAGCTTTTGATATCATGTGATTCCAGGAACCTAGGCAGGGTATTTTCTTAATCAATTACTGGATTTTCACATGTAATTGCCCACTTGAAGATTCACAATTTCATTTTATCCCTTAACTCTGTCTCTCACTTAGCAGAACTATTTTTAACTTCCCATTTCCTTTAGTTGTGCAGTTTTGGGCATGTGTATCCATCTGGAATTTGCAGTTAACGTTCTTCTGCAAGTAGGCAAAACAGAAAAAACTTTATGAACTCCACGGTGGCTGTTTGCATCTTACAGGATCTGTTCTTGACTTATGCCACTGGAGAGGAGGCATTTTAGGACAGCTCACATTTCATTCTCAGTGTGATTCTCAAAGCCTAAGGTGCAGACGTGTGCTGGTATTTTAATCCAGCACTGGGGGAGGCAAATCTTAACACTTGTTGTTTGCACAGAATGTGTCTGTGAATTTGTTATCAATCAGTCCAGAATCTGTCATAGCCCCTGGTTATTTCAGAGCATTTTGGTATCACTGTCCTGGAATGCACTACATTGTTTGGAAGTTTGTACTACAAACAACATCAGTCAGAATAGAATATTTATTTTTTTTCTTTACATAAGGCCCTGAACTGTCCCTTAATCATTTCCTCTGGAGTGTGGTGCTTAGCAAATACTAATCTGAAATTAAGCTCATAACAGGAAGCTCTCGATTCTGAAAATATGATCATTTGACTTGTTTTGCCTTCTGAAGACAAAGGGCAGAAGGTTGGTCAGTGTTATTGGCATCTGAACCAATTCCCCAGTGTAAGTCTGGCAAGTTTTTATAGATGGGGGATTTTGTGAAGCAACGTGCATTGGATTTGTTTGCTAAGTGTGTTTTTTCTGTAATCTAGTGATGGTACAGGATGTGTTTTTTTTTTAAAATAGTGTAATATCTTTACTTGGTATTATTTTCTCACTGAAGCTTTGTATAAGCATGGTTAATTATGACTCGTTTCAAAGTAATTTTGCTGTGCTTTTAGTGCTGGTATTTGGATGGCAGCTGTTGTATCTGGATCCTAAACATAAGTCTGCTGTAGAAATGGTTTGTGTCCTGGAAAGAATTAAAGTGGATGGGGGCTACCAGAGTGGTGACTGAGTACAGAAATTCATACTTTGAGCCTGCTACACAAAAACACTCTCAAATCAGTTTAACTAAGATTTCATAAAAACAACCAGGTATATTTTACACTTATCAAGTGCCAACTTTTTTCTGAGGGTTGAAAGTCCTCAGAAGTGATGGAGGTGATGGATAAGTGTATTGTGAATTTGCACTGCGTTTTGTGTATGGAACTTTCTTGGTATTAGTAGTCCAAAAATATTTTTACTACTTGTTAAATCTTCTGTCTTTTGGTAACTTTTGTGATAACAATGACCTTTCAGGGATACTTTATCTAAAAACAAACTCTTGTGCACACTAAATAACAGACAAAGCTAATGCAATTTTTCTGTCTGAAAGCAAAACAATGCATTATTGCATATGCATGTGGCTGATGTGCCTTAGGATCACTACTGGTGATTGTAATTCTAGGAAATTAGCATTTTTATCATTTGAATGGCCATTGCTTAACTCTGATTTAAGGGCTCTTCAAGAGCACTGATTTTACAAAGAAACTCACCCTCATACTTCAGAAAAAAACAGCTGTATCTGCTATTTGTAAGCTTCTAGTTGCCTTCACTGATGGGTAAGTTTGAACGTAGGTGATGTAACTGATGTGGTGTCTCAGTTATTACAGTCTCATAACTGAAGTCCAGCTGCTCATGGACAATATTTTGCCATTAATTTGTGTGTGTGTGTGTGCACACAAACTGTAAATATTTACTTGACTGCTGGTGATGTTTAAGGGGAAAGGAGAAAAATGGCTGTGGAAAGCTGTTTAAATCCTTCCAGCAACAAACTTGAAACACTAACCTGGATCAGTTGGGCAAGAGCTGTGTCAGTGCTTTCAACCTGTTGCCCTTGAACAGCTTCTCCTGTTCTGTTATAGCTAATATATAAATTCTGCTCTGGCTAGGATGTTTAGAGTTGTACTAATTTGCACTGTTTATAAGATAGTGAGATTAAAATGCCATAGGCAAGCTGAGACTTGAGAGGGGGTGGCTCAGGATGCTTGCCAAATATATACATATATATATAAAATGAGGATTTTTGATGTCTGCTACAAATAGCATATACTTCCCCAAAGCAATTGGAGTGGAGAAAAATCTCTTAAATACAATGTGTAACACGGCTTTAGAGTGTTGGTAGCATTGGAAATGCTCTCTTTGGGTGGCATTACTTCTGCCAGTCGTTTGTCTGCAGTTTTGTAAGTTATAACTAGTTTTATATGGTTAGACTTTGGTTGGTGATCAGCACTGAACTGTCCTAACTCACGGGTGGGTGTCAGTGCTGTCTCCTAGAGAGGGTGCAGTGGTTGTTCCAGCACAGCTGATCCAGACAGGTCACCTCTGACCCTGGAGGGACGACAGAACAGGAGCTTTTGTGGGATGCCAGGAGGCACCTGGGCACAGGCTCATCATGGCTTCAGTGCCCCAACTTCCACAACCTCAGTCTCGACCTCTCTTGGGACTTCTCTGCCCTCTCAAACTGGAATCATGACGTAGACACAGAGCTCCAACCCACAATTCCTTACAGAGCTTCCTGGCAAACATGGAGTTTGGAGGAGGCAGAGTCATCCTGCACCAGTTCCTCTGTGGGATCCTGGACTGTCTAATAAAGGGGCAGTTTAATACTGAGCAAGTTGTGAAACATACAGTGGATTTGTTTGCATAATGAGTCTTTCTGTAATCTACTGTGTTCTGATTTTAAATAAAATAGCATATCTCTTGGTGCCCTGTTCCTGTTGTGGCTTCATTTAATCAGGGTGCAGTTACTTACATTAATGATTTTCAGTCCTAATGGTGGTTTTTCTGTAGCAACATAAACACAGTTGTAGGTGGATGTAGAACATAAAAATTACTTTTAATTATTCATGGTAAATCTGTTGGCTGTGCTTTTAGTGACTGGATATAGCGAGTCCATTTTGTGTGTAGCTGATCCAGGGTGTGCTCAGAGAAGGTTCTGCACGTTGTAATCATGGCAACGAGGTAGGTGGCTTGTCTTATCAGCTAGAATCTCTTTGGTTTTGTTTTAATTTCCTGCAGCTAGCTGGAATAGTGGGAATGTTCAGAATCTTCACTTGGAAAAGCTGAAGGAAGGGAGAAAGCTGCTTTTATTTGTTAAGAGGGGGAAACCTTAGATTTCAGCCAAGTTAGGAGAAATGAGTCAACCAAAGTTATTTAGGAGTATGAGTCAGAGAGCAGAAAAGACCTGATGTAATTTTCTGTGATATCTGTCACTTCAATAGCGTGCGAAATAGAAATCCTGCTGCGGAATAACTGATTTTATAGGGAAGAAAATCCCTGTTTTAATTGTTTCTTGATGTGTCCTGTTTGTGGTGGCTGCAGAGATTTGACAACCTTCTGCTGATGCAGAAATAGGAGAGTACAGATGAGGAAAACCTGCTGTGCTGACTCAGAGAAGGTGGGCGAGGGCAGGGGAAGGTGTTATGTAAAAGCTGCAGCTCTTCAGCTCAGCTCTTCAAAGAATTTGCACCAGCTCCACATGTGCCTGTCCCAAAACTAGGGTTTGGGTGGCCCTTCCCCAGGAGATGGTTCCACATGGGATTGTTCCCAGTGCAAAGGAGAAGTCAGCTGGTAGGGTCAGACCTTGCCAGGGAGGGGACTCGGAAGTCGGGTGGATCACAAAAAAACAAAGTGCCACAAAAGAGACAGGTGTGTCAGTGACACAGCGTGGTATCTCATGTGACCTTGACTTGTCCCTTCCCTGGAAGCGGCTTTGAAGGCTGTGCAAGCCCACATAGATCCTTCCCCAGCCCTTGTTCCTGTAATTTGAGTCCTCTCTGGTTGTACATTAATCATCCCTCAGAGCCCTCTACAGATTTGCCTGTTTACCTCTCTGAGACTGTCACTGGAAGCAGGATGTGTTGCTTTGGGTTTTTTTGAGATTTTTGCCTTGACTGGAGTTTCAGAGACTCCTTGCTGAGCCTGTGCCCCTGGACACCTTGTCCCTGGCAGCCTGTGGTGAGCTCTTAACCTCACCTGAAGCCAAATCTTCATTTTCCCCCTACCTGCAGGATAAATCATAGGCTGCTGAGGCTGGAAACTTTCCAGTGCATACCTTGAACCCTGGATCCTGCTGGAAGCTGAAGGCTATTTTTAACACTGTGTGTGATTTCCAACCTGCTCAAGGGTGGTTTTTCTTCTGCACTCCTGTAGGTGTTGAGTAGGAATTATTTTTTTCTTCAAAGCTTAAAAAAAAAAATGTTTCCTCTCACCATATATTGTAGTCCCACACCTTGCTATATGCTCTTAAAGTTGCACATTATTCTAGCAACCACTGCTCAGGATGGGTTGATTTCTGACAGATTCATTAGTCCTGAAGGAAGCTGGTCCCATCCCAGGAGAGATGAGAAGGGTGGGAGAGGATGGGAGGTGACAAAGTGGCTCCAGTTCTCAGCACTGGAATGACATCACCTGGTTGAGGAGAAAATGCTGATTGTGGAGAAATGTGGAAATGTCCTTTGGCCTGGGGTGTGTGTTGGTTGTCTCACACCTACAGATGTGAAAGATGGTACAAGGGGACTCCAGCTTCGTATTTTTGTTGTGATTTAAGCTTGCATACCCACGAGGCATTTGGTAAATGATTGTATTCGCTGGTATTTCTGTATTTCCCAGGTCATTTTTCTAATTGGGCCATTCAGGGAATGCTGTCCCTAAATATAGAGCTGCCCAGACTCAAGTAACTCATGCCAGGCAGGTTGGGCACAGCAGGGAAATCACCTGCCTTGCAAAGGGCGGCTGCTGTTCGTGCCTTCAAGGGCTCTTCAAAACATATTTTTACAGAAGTTTGGGGTTTTTTTTTAAACCTGACTTCCTAGAGTGTGTACCAGCAGTGTTTTCTATTTCTGTGCTTCATTTCAATGCACTTTTTTTCCCCCCCAATGATCTAAGAAACTTGTGTTTTGTCTACTTTGCTCTCTATAGTGAGGTTGTTGCTGAACTTCAGCTGCTTCGTATGCTCATGTTCAAACTAGTTTGTGGTTACTGGAGCTTTGGCTGCTGAGGGAGCCAGAGGGTGGGGAGAGGAGGGTTTTGATAACAGGCTGTTTGAAAGCTGCTTCAAACAAAGTAAATTGTACTTACTAACCTCAGTGGAAGGGAGCAGAATGTAATATTTCACAACTTGGTTATTTTCCATTGCTGCTCTTACAGGTACTGACTAAAATTTGGTCTCGGGAGCACATGGAGTAAAACATCTTCCTCTCTCCACAGCCACAGTAATGGTATTTAAAAGTAATTAGCAAATTGGATGCTGCACAGCAGGATGTCTTGATGGGAGTCTCAAAATAAACCTCTACATACACAGTTTGCCATTCTGATATTTATGCCTGCCATAAATAGCAAACACTTTCCAAAAAAGTATAAGACTTAAGAAAATCTTAGACAGGATGGTAAGTTTAATTTTGGCATAAAAAATTAACTTGGATTACATTTCAAGTGGGGTTTGGACCTTGTTTTTATTTTTGCTGCTATTTTTTGAGACTGTACATGGTGGCCTGGTTGGTTTTAAGTAAATCATAATGAGAGAGCAGTGGGGGTGAACAAGTTACATTTATCCATAGCATCAATCTTATAGCCACAGTTTTATTTTTGAATTCTTTAAACATTAAATATAGCAAATTCTTTAAACTTTAAATAGAGCTGTGGCTAGACTTCTGGTAGTGAGAGTTTAAAAGTTTGCATTCTCGATTAATCAGTGTTTCCATGAAGAAATGTGATGGTGTGAGTGGTTGGATGGCGTCAGTCTCACAGCAAATATGTCTTTATCATTGCCTATAAATAGACCTTGAGCTACTGCAGAAAGCACTTCCTTGAGAGAAAAGGGCTCTGAAAGAAATGAAACTCAGCAGGAAAGTGGCCCCTGTCACTGCTGTGTCATTGTCACTTGATGTGACAGCGGTCACCCGAGGGACACGGCTGCGGAACCTGCTCCCAGGGCTCCCGGTTCTCCGTAGCCTCATGGAAAGGCTGAGAAGGATGTAAACCTTCAGGTCGGAGATGATGTTGACATAACTTGCAGGATTAGACCAGCTGCTTGCCCTGCCCAGCAACACCACTATCAACACCAGAGCCTTTCCATGGGGACTGCACTTCATGCACACAAGGAGCTGGGAAATGAGCAGTGGCACTCGTGTCACTGCCCAGAGTATTTGCTCATAAACCTGTAAAGTCTGGTTTGTGACGTGTAATCTCGGAAATTGTAAGCCATCATGAGACTGCTACATAACTAAAATAAATAATAAAATACATTATAAATGTGTTTTCTTGAGATACAGCCACTTGTGATTCTCGTTAACTGCTTTATGGCCTCCTGTCAGTCATAGGGATGAAAAGCTGTGGGTTTTACTGCGGCTTTTATGAAGTTTGATTGTAATTGTTTTTGGGGGTCACAAGGAACTGGATGAAAATATTGATTCTAGACTTTTTTTTTTTTTTTAAATCCTCACAAATCTCCTCTTAAACACAAGGGAGCTGTGTTCACGCTGTTGTGGATGTTTGTGCTGAGCTCTGAATGCTCCAGTCTTATCACCCAACTTCCACCAAGAGCTGCAGTGACCCTCAGTCCCAGTGAACCACGGAATAAACCAAATCCCCATTTCCTGCAGGCGTGGTCCCACTGAGCAGCTGGGAGGCTGCAGGCACCAGCTGCCCTGGCTGGGAGCTGGATGGCAGCACTGATCCTGCACCTGGAGTCCTTTTTATTTATTTAAGCTACTTATTTTCATCAAGGCTGCCCATCACCCTGGCTGCCAGCGAGAGCCAGGAACTCATGGGCTACTGTGCTCACACTGGGCAGGGGCTGATCTGGGCTTTCTGCATAATATATATTAAAATATATAAAATATATAATAGTGTATGTGAAATCATATTATTATATACAATATTTAAATAAATAATTATTGTATATAATTATAATTAACTACTATATAGTGCATAATAGCATAGATACATAAAATATGCAAAATGCACATATAATATACACATATAATTATAAAATATCTAATACATGTCATAATTATATATAATATATAATTATCTATTATCTATTACATTATATATAGTGCATAAAAGTATAGATACATAAAATATGCAAATATGCATATAAATATATATATATATGTATATATATAGGCAGAGCCACAGATACATGTGGCTTCACATATATACAGAGAGAGGATTCTATTTATATGTGTGTGTGTATTTATGCACTTTTATATATATTATTTATATTTATTTATGCACATTTAGCTAATTCCTTCGAGGCACTTCACTGCCTTTCTCTGCCCCACAAAGCTCAGGGCCAGTTTGCTGCAATCACCAGATCCCCCCCATGCCATTGACTCCCTCCCCACCAACAAGCAACACAAATGTATTTTAAATATTTCTCCTTTAATAATCTACATCCTGGTAGTTGCTCCAAGGAAAGACACAGCTGACAGGATTTTGAGTCTGCCCCCACATCTCTCCACATCAGTAATTCCTTATTGCTGCAGACTTCTCTATCCCCCGGCCCCTGTAGGCCATGGCTAGATTAAATTCTGCTAATTATCTTAAATATAAAACATAATGCAACTGATCCCTTGACATTGCTGTAGTAATAAAAAATAGAAAAGGAAAAAAAATAAAAATGTTTGTATCCTTATTGCCAGTGTGTGTCAGTAACTGCTTTTCCCTTACAAAAGCCCTGCTTCCCTTCCTGCTGAGGGCTGATCACACGGCCCAAACAAAGTCAAGTGATTCCCAGGCTGAAAAAAGGGAATTTTAAAAAATATTTGCAAGAAAAGCCCAACAGTTTCCTACTGTAAAAACAATTCACAGTTCTTAGAAAGGGTCTGAGCAGTACAGTAGAGCTACATTTACTGAAAACTTCTAGTGCTGATAAAGTCCTTAAAAAAAAAAATTAACCCAAACGAACCCCAAATTAAATTAAACCAGGAGAGCCAGTTGGCAGTCGAAGAGAAGGAGGAGGAGGAGGAGGAGGAGGAGGAAGAGGAGGAACAAGAGAAGACAGAGGAAGAGGAGGAGGGAGAGGAGAAGGAAGAGGAGAAGGAAGAGGAAAAGGAGGAGGGCACTCTGCGCTGCCCGGGGAGCACAGGAGCCCCTCTGCTCTACGGATAGGAGCCAAGAAAAAAAAGAAAAACCTACAAAATAAAATATATTCTTTAAAAAAAAAAAAAAAACAGTTTGGGTTTTTTTCCAGGCCGGGCGGTGAGGAGACCCCGCGCGTGAAGGCACAGCAGCGCGAAGGCAACGTGATCCCAGGGACTCCCGGCAGCCCCCGCTAGACGTTGGCCCCGTGAGGGGGGCACAGGCCGGCATCTCGCTCGGGCTGAAACGAGAAGGGGGACAGAGCCAAATATCAGTCACTCGTGCTGAGAACACCCACCCTCCCTGACTTATACCCCTCTCTGGGGTCCCTACCTCCCCGTGGCCGGGTTTCTGGGCGATGGGGGGTTTCTTGAGGATGCCTCGTCGCGGGGCCGGTGCCGGCCTGGCCTCCCCGTCCTCTGCTGCCGCGTCGCAGCCCCCGGCCAGGACGTAGTGCTGCTTCCTCAGCTCGCCCAGGCGCACCCGCTCCCCCTCCAGCCGCTTCTCCAGCTCCAGCACCTTCACCTGCGCCCAAACAGCCCTCCTGGGACCCGTGCTGGGGGGCAGAAGGGACCCGCCCTGTGCGGGTCCGGATCTGTCCACAGCCGCACCGAATCCACCTCATGGCCGTACCTGTGTTTCCATCTCTTCCTTCTTCAGCTTGATGAGGGACATGCCCGAAAAGTCCATGGTGTCTGTGGAGAAAAGGAGGGCTCCTCACTCAGTGCACCCTCACACACCAAAAGCAAAGCTGGACAGACACCTCAGGGCGTTCCCCAGGCCAGAAAGGGATTGGGGTGGTTTCTTCTACCTTTTCCTTGCAAAAGCCTCACCTTTCTCCTCGATCTGCTCCTGCCCCGACTTGGTGGAAGCCACCACGTTGGCCGCCATCTCGTTGACGTTGCGCGAGCACTCCTGGAGCCGGGCCAGGTTCCTGCTGCTCTTCTCGGCTTTCACCTGCAATGGGCACAGGGATGGCTGTGGGTGCCACCACGGCACCTCCACCTGGGGGCTCAACACTTTGGGGTGCCCCAGGCAGAGACACCGAGCGCCCCATGTCAGAGCTTGGGCACGAAAACCCGGGGGTGGAAAGGATGGATGGACAGATGGGAAGGTTTATCCTCAATGATCCCATCATGGCCAGACAAGGTGATCCCTGCAAAGCCCTTCAGCCCCAGGGCACCAAACCAGCTCTGTTCCCACCTGAGCCAAGCACACAGTGAAGACATAGCTATAATTTTAAAAATAATTTTATATTATATATAATATATATATTTTACTTAAATATATATAATTTACATGTATCTAAATATACTATACATAATATCAATATACTATTATATTTTATCTTATAATTAACTATAACCTATATTCATATATTAATTTAAACAATCAATTATAATATAGTCTATAATTTATAAGTAATGTATTATAATATTGACATATAAATATATACATTCTATATATAAACTGTAAAATTAAAAACATAATCATTTTATAATGTTAGAATTATATATTATAACATACAATGTATTCTATATAATATATTGATATATTTATTATTTTATTATATTATTAGATATTATAGAATATCTAATAAATTCTATTATATACTAGTATAATTATAAAATTTATATATAAAAATAAAAATTATATAAATATATTAAACAGCAAATGCTACATTAATATAATCACATAATTACATATAACCTATAATATAATAATACATATAACTATAGATCTTAAAAAAATATTTTTTAGAAAAAGAAATATTTTTTTTTTACCCAAATATATGCATTTTAAAACCACCTGCTGTAAAAAGCCTTATGGATCCTCCACTCCCCCACCTGCATCCTTGTTTGCTCACTGAAACCTCTACCCATTGCTTTCACCCACCCCAACAGGCAAGGTGGCAAGACCCAAATCCACCATCCTCAATTCTGGCTCCTGCAGCTGCTTTTTTGGATTTCTTGTTAGTTATTAACATTTTCTTTACATAACAAGACGGGATGTTTTACACATCTTCACTTCCAAGGCAAGCCCTGGGTGTGGGAATATTAATGCACATGAAGACACACGGATTAAACTCATGGACTGACCGGAAAATGGCAAGAGCTTCCCTTCTCCCTGCCCCAGGAGGCTGCATTGCTGGGAATGCTGTGGAACAGAATGACCTATGGCTTCAGGAGACAGGCAGAGGATCCTGCTGGGACACCCACCTTGGAGGCAGCCACGAGCTGGGCTGTGCTGGCAGCGATTTCATGGGAGCAGACGATCAGTTCCTCGTATTTTCCCATGTGCAGGACAACCCTGTCTGCTGACTCCCTGTGTTACAGCCAGAAGGGAGATGGGATTAGAGACACCCTGCACCACAAGGCAAGTGCAGATTATTCGTCTCCTGCTAATATCCCTAGAAATCAGCACCAGACCTGGATCCAACAGCTTTGTCTGTAATTATAGAATCACAGAATCATTAAAGTTGGAAAAGACCTCTAAGATCATCAAGTCCGACCATTATTAAAGCTCATTTACAAAGCAATTATTCAAAGCCTTGATCCAGACATTTTGGACAGAGAGGATTTTGTTTCCATGAGATTTTTAAAGCTTTGTCCAAAAGACTCTTCACATTTCCTGCACAAGGATACCCTGCCCTGATCCCAACCACCCCAGCCACAACCACCTGAGCAGGAACCAGGACATGGATTATTTGATTTCATATTCTGCAAACAGGGAGGAACTGGCATCCCTAACTGGGTGACCGTGTGGTCCCACCCAGGCTATGATGCTCTACATGGAATTAGCAATGAGCCACATGAGGCTCCATAAGGAGTTAGTAAAGATGTTCCACAAGGGATTAGCCATGGCGCTCCATGACAGCTCAGCAGTGTGATGCTTTGGATTATTGGGTGGGGGAGAAGCAAGAGCCAGCCCTGCAAGGGTGCAGCACATGGAGCCGTGTCCCAGAGGAACATCCCAGAGTGGGGGTACCTACACGAGCTGTGTGGCTCCCCAGCCCACGGCCTTGGAGGCAGAGATCAGCCCTTCGGTCCAGCGAGAGTTCTTGGCATAAAATTCCTGAGTTGTTGCTGCCCCCTGTTGTTATGAGAATGTTACAGCCTGGATTAACTTCTGTCTAATACAAAACAATACATAAATCCATATAAAATATCTGTATAAAGTATAACAATATATAAATTCATACATAAAACCATAAACCACAGCATTTCTGTGCACTTTATGCTGCTCTTACTGACCTGCTTAAATATTTATCAAGAAAATCAGTGTTGGAGCCCCACGCCTGCAAAGTTTGGCTGGGTTTGTTTTAAACCAGCGAAGTTTGGGCCATAATCTTTAGATGGACAAGGTTTTGCAAGGGCAATAATAATAATGTGTGCAAAGAGCACAGGGCTGAGCAGCTCATCTCTAGCAAGGCACTGCCAGAGTGCTGATAACGTGGGAAACCAGGAAATCCAGAGTGTTTCTGCAAACTGGGGGAAATTCTCCTGTATTTCATGCCTGTGCAGAGAGATGAGGGGAAGACTTACCCGGCCACTTTCTACTATCTCTTTCTGTAGGTTTGTAGATGTTGTTACGAGAAGCCTGATAGCCTGGAATGAAGGAAAACAGGCTTTGGTGTTTGATAGGGGTTTTATAGAGAAGGATTGATGCTGTTAGTGGTGGCAAGTGACAGTTTAGTGCAGTCTTTGACAGCCCAGACTGGTTCCTGCAGTACTGACCTTCATTAGATCCGTGCAGGAGTTCAGAATCCTGCAGGGAAACAAGAGAAAAGTGTTCAGCATCCCCTGACACTGCATCCAGGGAAGGGGGCTTTGGTCTCAGTTAGAATGTGGGTCTTTTTTGGAGACCACCCAGCCTGGTTTGGAGCACACTCCAGCAGGGTACAGGCATGGGACACAAACCTGCCTGTGGCCATCACACATCACCCCTCAAAACTCACCGCTCGTTCACTTCCAGCTTAACACCAGAGCTCTCATTCCTGGCCTGGCTCATCATCTCCTGTTGGGAAACACAAGAGGAAGGGTTGGATGCCACGCTGCTGTGGGGGTGAGCAGGGTGGAGGAGCGATGGACACTCTGCTGCCCCAAGGCACCGAAGTGGCCCATCCTGCAGCTTCATCTCACCTCTATCCGCCTGACGGCGTCCTCGATCGCCTCCGAGGTGGAGGCCATCTCCTTCTCAACCATGTCCCCCAGCTCTTCTTGCTTGATGTCTAAGCTCTTGGGCCTCAGCTCCTGCCAGAGGAGGCAGCAGGCATCAGCAGGTTTTAGACAGAAGGGAATATTTATAAGGAATAATTATAAACCAAGGTATCCGACTCCCTTTCCCCCTCTCCCCAAATAATTAAAGGTGCAGGAGCAGCATTCTGCAGCCTGCAAGGGTGTCAGATGGCACAGGTGCCACCAACTTGCAGCAAACATGGCACAGGATCTCAGAGGTAAGAAATGCCCCAAATCAAAGTGACAAAACTCCATCACAGGAGCAGTTTTGGCTCCAGAGGGTCCTGGAGAGCTGACAGCCTTTGAATTAACAGTGGAGTATGGGAAAAGACTAACAGGGGCTTCACGAGAAGAAATATCTGAAAGTTGGGAATTTTTGTTCCACAGGGGTTACTGGGCTGAGAGACTTCAGCTGATCTGAGGGTGACGGGCTCTGAGCACCACCAGGAAGGGTCTCAGCACTCAGAAGCTGAGATGGCTCAAGGACAGCACCAGAACCTGTGGGTATGGGGGGCAAACCACCCCACAGTGCTCCCTCCAGCCAATCCTGCCAGCCACGAGCAGGAAGGCGGGTGCACCGGGCTCCATCTCCTACCTGGGCCAGCTGCAGGACTCCCCTCAGCGCCCGCCGCACGTCCCCCAGCTCAGCATGGCCCAGCCTCTGCCTGTCCTTCAGCTCGCCCAGGTAGTCCAGGCTCCGCTGCCCACAGTCCCGGCACATCTCCGTCAGCCCTGGGGAGAGGAGGGGTTGGTGCCAGGCTGCTCGCTGGGTGAGGGGTCCCTCCACCCCAGCCCTGCCACCCTCCTCCCCTCATCTGTGGGGATGACGCTGAGCATCAGCAGCATCCAGCAAATTTCTTCTAGAAGACTATAAATGAGTTTCCAGGAGCAAAGTGATGTCCCTGGCTCAGCAAGGGGCACTAGAAAGCAGGGAATGTTGGGAAGGGGAGCATGGGGAGCTGAGGGTATAATGCTGTCCCTGGAAAAGATCTGCCCCATATCCAGCCCCTGGCAGAAGGAGCTTTGGCATGGCCTCCCTAAAAAAAATCCCCCCCAACACCCTCTGCACCCCTGCACTCACGGTCGGCGTGGTCTGTGGGGGCCAGGTGGGACGTGGCGCTGCCGTTCACGATGGTGTCGGCCGTGAGGTGTGCGAAGAGGGCCAGGGCCCCCACCAGCCCTGCGGCATCTGCCGGGACAGGATGGGGTCAGGGACTGCAGTCCCTCCTTGAAGGCACTCAAGGATCAGCACAAGAACTTGGAGAGGCTCACTATTGACCCCTCTAGCTTGAATGAACACATGGGAACCCACCACCCCCACCATGTCCCTCTGTCACCAGGGCATTGCCGCCTGCCAATGGCCCCGCGGCAGCCGGGGGCTGCTGGATGTATGGAAACACGAGCAAGCTGAAGCAATGCCACCGGGCCCCGGCCCCAGGTACCTGCCATGGAGGCCACGTACTGCGCGTGCCCGTTCTCCAGGGCGTCCGTGGACTCCAGCGCCGCCTGCGCCCGGCTCAGCAGGTAATCTGTAATGAATCCAGCTTCGTTAGCACGGTCAGGGTGATGAGGGGCTGAACGAGCATGAGTGCTGACTCCACTGAGTGGGAGCTGAGACAGCTCGAGTCGTCATGGCCCTGGCTGGGGAACAGCACTAAAGCCTGAGCAAAACAGTGCTGAGATGAGAGTTAAAAATTCATCCTGGGAAGTCTGACCCCAGTCTCCTTGGGCACGATGATAAAAATGCCTTGGGAAAGCTGAGATGCAACGTTATCTGTCCTGAAGGGAGAAGGGACGGTGTTTCTGCCCTACCTGGGGAGCTGGTGCAGCGGATGTGCAGTGGGTCATCCAGCTTGGCCACGGCGTCACGGAGGATGTCCTCTGCCTCCCGCACCGTCTCCTGCAGGATGCTGAACTGCTCGTCCAGCAGCTTCTGCTGCAGGTTCTGCTCCTGGTTGCTCTGTTGGGCAGGAGGAACAGGTGAGTGGCACAACTGGGACACAGGACTCCCATCACCAGCATTTCCCTTTTCCAGGATTAGTGCAAGTGATATCCCACCGGCTACATCAGTGATAGCTTGGCTGAGCCCCCTAACTCCTCAGCATCCCCCAAACATGTCTCACCCTGGCAAGCAGAGGAGCAGCGGGCTCTTCACACAGCACCTACCTTCTCCAGGAGCCTGCCCTGGAGCTCTCGGATCTCCCTCGTGGCCTTATCCGCCTCCTGGCTCAGCTGCAGCTCCTTCTCCTCGATGAGGCCACGTGTGGACAGCAGCTCACACTCCTTTTCACTCACCGACCGCCTCAGCACCTCCTTCTCGGCATGCAGGGCCTCCACCTGCGCACTGAGATCCACACCTGCCTGCCATGGGGCCAGGACAGCCCTGTCACTCACCTGTCACCACGCTGTGAGCCCAACAGACACCTGAGGACACGCCCTGCTCATGTCACTTATGAGCTGGGCCCATGTTCAGCCCTGTGACACCACCTTGTGCTGCTGTTGGACCTCTGGCTCAGCAGTGGTAGCCAGAGCATTGTCCTGCATGACAGGGGTTTGTGATGGGGATCTGGGCTCATCCTAAGCCCTGTACCTGCTTGGCCTGGCTGAGTGAGCGCTGCGCCTGGTCCAGCTCATCCCGCCGGGCATCCAGCTCCTGCCGCAGCTGCTCCATCTGCACGCTCTGGTCTTCCAGCTGCAACCACACCCCGTGCCAGGGGCTCAGCCCCTGCGAACACGCTCTGGCCCCGGCATACAGCCGGGATGGCAGGAACGATACCAGCCACATTTTGCAGGGTAGGGGTTTTGGGGTCTTGGGTGTGGGGGAGGTGTCTCCTGGAAGGGCTCCTTTCCCCAGAGCAGGAATTTTGGGAGCAGCCACCAACTTGGGACTCAGAGAACGAAGGCACCCAAACCCACCAATTTGCATTGAGGCATTTTCTTGGCAGAAGGAAAGGCAGATTTGGGCAAGAGGGAATGAAGCATGTATTAAACAATGCCTTCCTGATGCCAACTTCTTCCTGGATCAGGGACTGACATCAACAACGACCCCTAGCCCTTGCACCCAAACTGAGCACAGCTACTGTGTTTCCCAGGCTGGGAAGGGCTCAGTGCTGGCAAGGAAGCAGGGAAGGATCCAGAGCTGTGCCAGCTCACCTTCATCTCGGCCTCTCGCTTGACCTGCTCCACCTGAAATGCCAGCTGCTCCTTGACACGTGCCACCTCCTCCTGGCTCTGCTGCGTGACCGTCAGCTGCTTGGCGGTGTCGGCATTCTGTGTGGGGACAGGGGGGACCCTCACCATCACCACGCTTGTTCCAACCAAACACTGGCTTAGAGGATAACTTCAAGATGCCTTTCTCACAGCAACCAGAATGCTGACTGCCAGTGGACATGGATTTAAGGGGTGCCTCCCCACCTATGCTCAGAGTTCCCTGGGTGCAGGGCGATGGGACGATACAGGGGGCTCTGGGCAAGTGGGAGCCGCCCCAGCAGTGGCAGAGGGACCAAAGCAGTGTCAGTCCCTGCCTGCACAGAGCATTACCTTCCTCAGGAGCTCGGCGTGTGTGTTGATGAGCTCGCTGTGCTTCTCCTTCAGCTTCGTGTAGCGGATCTCAGTGGCGTTGGCTTTCTCTGCAGGGGTGAGAAGCCCCTCAGCAGCCGTGGCACAGGCGGCCCACGGCCAATGGGCACTGCAGGGCACCTACTTTCAGCTTCGGCGCAGAGCCGCTGGGACCTGTCACTGTCCTGCTTCACCCTCTGCAGCCTCTCCAGCTCATCCCGTAGCTGCTCGTTGTCCACCAGTGCCTTCTGCTTCTGCTTGCGCTGCTCCTCCACTTCTCCCTCCAGGCTGTTCACCTGTGCCTTGAGCTCTGTGATGTATCGCTGTGCCTGCAGGACACCACCATCAGGCACTGGGGCATGGCCCTGAACTCATGCCCTCCCCAAAAACCCTATCCAGGTGCCCCACTGCAATTTAGGCAAAGCAGCTGTGGGATGCACAGGAAAGCTCTCCTGTTTGTCCCTGCAGCTGCTCTGTCCCCACTGATAAAGCTGGTCGTGACAGCAAAGGACAGGTCTCACATACCTCCACCCCATCTCCATCAGGAGTCAGGTCCTGGCACTGGGAGAGGTCCTAACTCACAGTGCTGGACGTCAGGACCCCACTCCCGCTGCATCCCCTTGGGGTTTCCACTGCATTCCCCCCACCAGCTACGCCCCAGCCGGGCTTTACCTCCAGTTTGATCTTCTCCATCTCCGCACGGAGCGTGTCCAGCTCCTTCTTCAGGCTCTCGATCTGTGCGTCCCTGCAGACACAGGCAGGTTGGTCCCACGCGGTAGTGGCCACTCTCCTCCGCCACCGCCGGACCCCCCCCATACCTGTCATCCCAAACGCCATTGGGGGGCCCAAAGGTTTGCTCAAATAGATCCGAGGTGATCTGGGGAAGACAGAGGCTGCTGAGCTGAGCCAGGCTATGGGTGCCTGTCCCCGCTGTCCGCCCATCCCTGCGTCCCCATTCCAGCCCTGTGCCCCCACCTGTGGCTCTGTGGTGGAAGTTGTGCTGATCTCAATGAGATTCTCTGGCTCGTCATCCTCAGGGGCTTCCTCAGGGATGACGACCACTGGCTTCACGTGCTCAGCCAGTGCGGATGCTCGCAGGAAGTTTGGGGGGCTCTGTTGGGACAAGAAGTTGTGGTATCACAGGGGGTTTTGGGAACTGCAGGAGGCAGAGTGCCAGGGAAGGGAGGCAGCCAACCCTGTGCTGCTGACAGAGCCAGCAGGTCCCTCTGCAGTGTCCCCAGACCACAAACCCACCCATGGAGACACCCCCATGCACTCTGAACCCACACGATCTCCAAAGTATCACCAACAAGCACCACCTCAAATCCTGCCATACCTCTGGCAGCCGAGGGATCTGGATGAGCCGCTTGAAATACAGCATGTCGGATGCTCTCTTAAAGAAGTTTTTGAGGCTGGAGAGAAGGGAAAGACAAACTGTTCGCAGGGAAGGGGGGGTTTGGCAGGAGGGAAGGGACCCCATCGCCCCACCCTGGCCCCGGATTACCTGCGGAACTGCTCATGGAAGCGATCCCGGTGGCCCTGCAGTGTGTCTGCCGGCAGACCTGGGAAATGGGGGATGCCTGTGACTGATCTGGGGTTGCACATGTATTCACATGCACCTGGAGCCCTCCGCTGCAAAAGCCAGCAGGATAAAGGCCAGGTGGGAGTGGGATGTGAGGCATCAGTGTGGGAGTGAGGTATCCCCATCCCTGGCACAGGGACCAGGGATGTAGTACAGGGAGAGGTGGGTGGGGGAACCACAAAATACCCACACAAGGCCACTGGTGCTGCGCTGCCCAGCAATCCTGTGCAGGGGGCTGGCAGGCCAAGGCACATGGGTTGGAATTAATCAAGGACAAGTCCTTCTAATTCCTTTATCTGGAATGTCTACATGGGGTGGAGCAGGCCCTTAGAGCCTGGCTGGGACATGGCAATGGATGCCTCAATCCATGCAAGCCTGATCCCCAAATTCAGAAGCCCAACTCTGGAAAAGACCAGCATGGAGCATATCCCGGGACTCACAAGAGTGCAGCTTGAACATTAACTTGACGGAGTAGTGGTAGAGGTGGCTGCAGTCCTGGATGACCTGGATGAGGGGGGCCAGGCGGCACTGAACCGCCGACATCTGCGACACGGCCATCGACGTGTTGAGCTGCCTGAAAACTGAGGGGTTGAGCTGCGTGAGGCACCGGCGCCGTGTTTGCAGAGCCGGCCCCCTCCCGGCCACTCCGCTTGATCATTAACCACGGCGGATGTGGCTTTGCCGGGACACGGGAAAACACCAGCGTTGCTGCCCGTCTGTCCTGCTGAGCTGGGAACAACCTTCCCCCACCGAGGAAGACAAACACCCAAAGGGACCATGGTGGCAGAGAAAAGGGGTGCTCAGCTCTGCCCTGATCCCAAAAAGGAGGGATTTAATCCCGGGACGCTGCCCTTGAGCTGATGCAAATAATGCAGCTGGAGGAAGTGAGAGGTTTTGCTCCATTCTATTTAATCATGAGAGGATCTAGGAGAGGATCCCAGGGCAGGGGACGAGCTCGCCGGCGCCGCAGCCTCGCCTGCCCCTGCTCAGAAACAGATCCCTTCCCCTGGCAGAAATCCAGGCATATCCACCCCGGCTTCTTCCCCGCTCAGCTTTAAAGTATTTATGAATATAAATTCTCTGTATAACTGGGTCAGGAGGAGAAGCAGGAGGCTGATGGGAGCCGGGAGCACAGTCTTGCCTGCTGTGCCCTGTTTTCCAGGGCAGCTCCGTGTTCCTGACTCTTGACAGAGGAAGAATCCACCACCTTTCTAAGTCATCTAAAAACTCCTGGAGAAGGAGGCGAGAGATGCAAACATGGGCAAGGGCCTCCAGCCCTCCCTGGAGGCATTTCAGTGAGAGGAAATGAGCCTTTAGAAAGAGGTACAGCCCCATCCTCTGCTTCTGGGGGACAGAAAGGATTTGGGTAATGCATATGATTAATGTGGCTGTACCAAAAAGAAATAAAAACATATTTCAGAATGGCACACTCTGCATTGCTCAGGTGGGCTCAAACCAGCCACATTCCTTAAATATTTTCCTACAACTGCCCCTACAGAGCATCAACCGGGGAATCCAGCTCAGAAATCTCATGGGAGAAGGAGGAAGGACTGAAGCCTCCAATCTCAGCCTCCCGGAACTTCCCGACCAAAGAGCGAAACTATTGCTCAAGAGCCCTGGGGCGAGCGGGAGGGACCTGCCGCCTCCTCACCTGACTCTGACAGCTTCAGTTCACAGTCCAGGTAGTCAAACAGCTCAACCGTCAGCTGGAAGCTGCCAAAACAAACCAAAACTCCATCACTCCGTGGCAGAGACATCCTTGCTCTGGCTGCTCGAGTTCACTGAGGGTCTTCATGACGGCGAGGGCTCCAACTGGGGGTTTTGCTCCCTGCATTTACACCCCTCACCACTCTGCAGGTGCCAGGACACTCACATGTTGTTCACATCCGTCCCTGCAGTCTTTTCCAGCACCTCATCCGACACTTCCAAGCCTGGGGGGAACTCAGGATGCTTTGGAAAAGGAAGAAAAAATGCATCAGTTGCTGCTCATATTTTTGCTGGTGCAACACATCCCCCAGCAAAGCCCCATCCCCCCAGTACAGCAGGTGAGAAGGTGGCAGAGGGTCTCACCTTGACGTGGAAGGAGATCTTGGTGAGCAGGAGCCGTGTGTAGATGCTCACCAGCTGCCCATATCTGTCGTGCAAATGGCCCTGTGGAGACACAAGGGGAAACATGGAGA
This sequence comes from Pseudopipra pipra, assembly GCF_036250125.1. Taxonomy (NCBI): domain Eukaryota; kingdom Metazoa; phylum Chordata; class Aves; order Passeriformes; family Pipridae; genus Pseudopipra; species Pseudopipra pipra. Next base: position 9,199,576 of record NC_087566.1, on the reverse strand, counting down.
ACCCAGATCCAGCAGAGTCCACATGTGCCAGTGAACCTGCACCAGCCCTACAGCTCTTGTGCCCTCCACCGTGGACACAACCATCAGCCCAAGGGAGCAGAGACAATGGGGTATCTGAGGTGGTGCTTTACCCTCTCTGTGCCCACGATGTCACTCAACATTCACTTCCAGACCCTCTGGGAGGCACAAACCTCCACTTCATCCCACTCACCCACAGGTCTCCTGTCTCTCGGATGTTGCTGCGGTACCTCTGGCAGTCCTGGAGGACCTGGGGGCAAAAACAGGAGGGATGTGGCACAGCGGGGCTGGCACAGGCCAGCACCTGCCTGTCTGCCGTGACACTGGGAAGAGGATGGATCCAATCCTTGCACCACTCCAGCTTTGTGAGAACTTCTAGCCTTTCAATGGCACCCAAAGTTTGGAGCTTTGTGCAGGGAGGTTTCAAAGGTACGAGATAAGAGTGCCCTCACAGCCCCACAGCTTAGGAAAGGTGTCTGGGACAGGGAGGGGAACCCATCCTCTGTGCAGAGGGACATCTCAAGAGGCAAGAATTTCCCCCACCAGCAAAGCAGGAGGGATGTTCCAGAGGGGACACTCACATTGGGGTGTCCGTCACGCAGGACCTTGTGCAGGACGTGGCAGAACTTCCAGCTGAGGATGGCGCTGCTGGGCAGGGGCAGCCCGATGGCGTAGGACCAGAAGGTGAACGCTCCCTTCTCGTGGTGTGTGCCCAGGATGATCCCTTCCCTGCAGTCAAGGCCAACTGGATACACATGGAGCAGGGCACAGGCTGGGCTGGGGACTGTTCAACTTCCATTAAAAAGGGGACACACACTGGGTGCACAGAGATCACCAGTGCGATGCTGCACCCACAGACATGACGCCCATTCATATTTTTCTTGCACCTCCCCCTGCCCCAGGGCACACCAGGACCCTCTGCTTTTTATTGCCAAGGAATCACAATTTTATAGGCTCTTGTTTGCCTTTTCATTGATGGATGAACCTACATGATGCCCCCCCTCAGCCAAGCTCTGTGTGGGTCTTCTGCCTCCCAAACCTCCATGGCCCCAACCCCTCCTGCCTCAGCCCAGGATCTCCTCTGTACTGTCCAGGAAAGGATACGGCGGGCATGTTTCTCCTTCACTGGTGCTTCCTGTGTGTTTATGGCTTTGCTGATGCTGATGGCCTGCAAGAGGAGGGGAGAGCAGCTGTCAGACATGGTGTGACCCCCATGGCTACCCCATGCCCCCTGAAGCACAGTGCTGGTGCTTTTGGGGAATACCCTGGATTTTAGCACTCACATGTCACCTTAAAGTCATTTGCGACACATCAGAATAGGCTTTTTTATCCTCAAACAAAGCAGCCCATGAAAATCCCCCACCCCCAGCAGGATCTGTCAGAATCAGGCCCCTCCCACCCGCACCGCTGGTGCTCCCGGCTGTCCCTGTCCCAGGAAACCAATTTTTGCATTTTTGCAGCCTGAACTCAGCGCCGTGCCCCGGGAACATTAAAGCACGACAGCGAGATGCCAAATTCCAGGGTTGTTTGTGTAATCACAAGGAGCCTTTGAACCAAGGGGGGAGTGGTTTGGGGTGTTTTTGGCTGCACGTGGGGAAATGCAGCCCCCAAGCAAGGAGGGAGTGGCAGCCACAATGCCCATCTTGATGGAGCAGAAATCCAGAGCAATGTGATTAGTGGAGGAGGATTATCTATATTTTGATGTGTTTGATCACAGCACACTTTAAATTATTAATTTATTCCAAAAGATGACCCTAAACAGGGGTTGGTTGTGTCTCCCATGTGATGATGGGCTACAAAACGGAATTGCTGTGTTTGATGAGGATCTTCCTCCTCCTTGCCAGGTCCCTGCAGACTCAACTGAGCTGCTTCACCCTCGCAGGAGCACTTGGACTGTGCCTGTGTCCATGAGCCCTCTGTCTCCAGCAGAGAAAAAGGTCCCAGCTGGGAAGGCAGGAAGCAGCCCCGCCACCAGCATTCACGCCAGAAGAGAAACTCAGTCAATCCCTGCAGCCCCACAGCCCTAAAACCTTATAAAAATCTCATCTACCCTCCTGAGGAAAGCACCTGCTTTCATACAGCTGCTTGTCCAGGGATGCCTCTGAATTGAGGCACTTTCCTGCAGGAGGAGGAACTCGATGCTGAGTTATCAAGTGCTCCTGACTTATGCAGGAGGAACCTGATGCTGTGCTGAAGGGGTGATGCCAAAGGTGTCCATGCACCAAATCCACCCCAAAAGAGTCTAAAATGGCTGTGCCCATGAACTGGCCAAAATCACCACAAATGCAACCTAAAGAGTGAGCCTGTTCCAAAACTGTTCCCCCAGCTGCTGAGGAAAGGAGCTGATTTTGCTTTTCCTGCACTGGGAGAGCCCCGGTGTTACCCCGCCATGTGGGGCCATAAAGCAGCAGCAGAGTTAAGCTGGTGACTTGCTGTAATCCTCTTATCCCCAAAGGTTAACGAGCCTGGAGAGCCCAGGAACAGGGAACAGGCACTTGCAGCACAGCTGCCTCTCCTGAAGTGCCTCCACAGCCACCTGAAAGCCTGGAGCCAGCAGAGAGGCTGCGCCCTCGACTACAGCTCGGCCAGAGAGATGTGCCACAGGTCCCCAGGGTGCCAGCACCTCCCAGGATGACACCAAAGTGAGGGTTATTGACAGAAAGGAAGGTTTATCAGGAACCAGGGAGCGACAAGGTGAAAGTTTTGCAAGGCAGGGCTTGGAAATGCATCTTGCAGCGAAGAGCTGCTGAAGGGGTTATTGCATCTTATTGAGGTGCTTTGCATGGGGGGTGTGGGGTAGACACAGCTCCCAAACCTGGATCTTTGCTGCCTGCCATAAGCAGAAGTAGGACAATGGGCTTGTCCCAACCCATCACATTCGTCCCAACCCACAGGTGGGACCTGAGCCCCACAGGTGGAAGGGCCAAAGTGTGAGACGAGGGCAGACCCCTAGGAAAGGAAACATTGTCCCATATGCCCAGGGACAGGAGCTCAGCTGCTCAGTGGGACAGGACTAGGGCTGGGACCCACTGGCCTGTCCCAAAACCGAGCTGTAATTCCTGTTGGTGCTGGTGGTTTTATTGGGTTTATTGCCCTTAATCTCATTTCCAGACCAACCAGCCAAAAATTCAGCCCGGGAGCTGTTGGACAGGCTGGTTTCATCCTTGGTGATTCAGTGCTGAGGTTTCATTGAGCCATTTTACATCCAGCACAGGGACTGGACCCGTGCAGGGGCAGCCCCAGCCCACCCACAGCACTGCCATGACAGAGACACCATGTCCAGCATGGTCCTAAATAAACCACAGCGGCACTGAACCGACGCCAGTTCCTCAGGATTGCTGTGTCAGTTGTGCTTCCTCTGCCTCCAAACATCAGGCTGGTCAGGAGATACATGAAGTTGGGATGGTGGGACCAGTGATGGGCATGGGGTGATGCTGCAGCCTGGGACACGGGTGTCTTTAGGACGTCCCTGCTGGCTGCAGGGCTCTGAAACAGGGAGATTCACCCTTGATCTGACCTCTTGAGACACCACCAGCATGTCCGGCGATGGGCAGGTCCCTGCTGTCACCGCAGGTGCACAACCAGCCTGGCCAAAACTTTGATGCAACCTCGTGGACTGTTCCCCATCCCTGACTGGGAGCGGTGCAGCCCCAGCCCCGCCGGGAGTTGGGAGTCCGACCCCAAAACCTGCCGGGCCGCGGGCTGTGGGAGCCCACAGGGTACAGCCCTCGCTCCTTACTCACAGCCCTCACGTACCAAGCCGGTGACTAAAGCCGGGATCAAAGCACCCAAATGAAGGAGCACAGTTTACATCCACCCTTTCTTTCCAGGCTGCTTTTAATTACGGCTGATCCTCCCGCCCACGGCTCCCCGAAGCCCCGGCATCCTGCGGGGCCACAATCCCCACCTGGCAGGTGGATGCTGGGTCCCAAGGCAGGGAGATATTTTTCTGGCAGCAGGATGTTGAGCTGGAAACCTCCCTGGCCAGGCGGTACGAGGGCTGTTGGGACACCTGAACTAGAAACGGCTGCTTCCCTTCCTAACACTGCTCCCTCCCAAATTACACCAAGGAAGCACCACTCGGCAGTCACAGACAACATAATCCTGGAAGCTTGGGAGCTCGTTGGATTTTTAACATTTTTGTTTCAGAAAAGCAAAAACTGGCAAGTTTTGCCTCCTGCCAGGCTGCCGAGTGGGATGGTGGCTTCCTACTTCCCACACGAGGCTGCTCCAAGGGGAACATCTGAATCACCCCGGCACAAGACCTGGAAAAGGATTTTCAGGGAAAGCAGGAGACCTGCACATCACCCACGAGCACCTGGGGGGTGGGGGAATCACAGCAGGGTCAGCAACCCCTGTCTGTACCCACAGGCATCACCCCGGCCCTCGCAGGAGAAAAGGTGATGGAGCTCTGGATTCCTGCAGCATCCTTCTCCAGGATGGTAAGGAATCCTGGAGGGGATGTGCCACTGGCATCTCTGTGACACAGAAGCGACCTGTGGCCAACTCCACAGCTGCTATAATTAGAGCTAAAAGGCAGATCAATACCCACGTACTGACACTGGAACAGTTCTGCTCTCACTGAAGCACCACTACAGAAACCACACCAAGATAAAGCTCCTGTAGAACAGTTTTTCAGCAGTTGCTGGAAAAAAAGGGTCAGTTCTGGGTGGTGAATGTGACTGTCAGCCAGTGAGCTTGGGGTCACAGAGCTAAAACCTCTAATGGAGAGCGACCACCTCTTTGCCCTGTACACAGCTCTGCCCACAGCACCCCTGGACTCAGCAAAGTTGTAACTGTGCAGGGCACCAGTCCCACTGAAAAGTCCCAAATGCTCTGGAAAGGCAGGTGGGAGGAGGGTGCACGGGGCAGCGCTGCTGCCACGACTCTTTATCAGCGGTGCCCAGTGGGACGATTGAAGGAGACGCGTCCAGAGGGAACCGGAATTGCTGGTTTTCTCGTGTTGCTCCCCAAACCCAACAAGCTCCATTTCCTACCCACCGTGACCCTGCTAGGCCTGGAATTCCCACCTGTCTTCACCAGTGCCCTCCTGGGCCAAACCAGCCCAGGGGCCGGGAAGGGCCAGCAAAATAAAGGGGCAAAGGGGAAAACACCTGCGATGAATGCACTGCCTGCCAAACCAGAGGGGTCAGAGGATGTGTGCACAGGGCACTGCTATTTTTGCTGGGACAGCAGTGAGCCCGTCGCTCTGTCCATCCCTCTGCCCATCCCTGCCCACGCTGTTGGAATGATTCATTTCCCACCAGCCATATGCTGGCCCCATCGGTGCCTGAGCATCGCCCACCCTGCGGGGGCCACAGGGCTACGGACACTCCGGCCAAGGCAGACACGACAGGGCACAACCACGTTTGGGCTTTGTTTTAGCTCAGCCACCCCCGTGGGTTCACACACCCCCATCCCCGCGGGGAGACCCCAGAGCCGCGGGGGCCGAGGGGAATCCACCCGCGGTGCCAAACAGCCCCCGGTGTCGTTGCGGCCAGGACCGGGACCGGCAGGGATGCGGAGATGCCCATTCCCGGGGCGGCGGGCGGGGGGGAGCCCCGGGATGCTGCGGAGCCCCCGACTCGGCCGACACCGTGAAACTTTCCCCGTGTGCTCCGGGCCGTGTTTACCTGCGATAAGGCCCGCGGGGCGCGGGGGGGACGCTCCGGCCGCCCAGGGCCCCGCTGCCCTCCGGGGCGGGGGCGCACGGCGGGGCCGGGCCCGGGGCCGGCGCGGGGGCCGCGGAGCCCACGCAGGACGGTCCCGCGGCCGCGGCCGGAGGAAGCGGCGGCGCAGGTGGGGGCGGGGGAGCGCCGGCACCGGGCACGGACAGACGGACGGGCGGACACGGGGCCGGACAGAGGGACGGCGGCAGCGCCGCCCCACCGGGGGGGACCCCCCGAGAACGGGGACCCGCGACCCCCATCCCACCCCATCCCATCGCCCGGGAAGCCCCCGCCTTCAGCGCGCCCCAAGGCAATGCCCCGCGAAACGGGCCAGGACCGGGACCAAGACCAGGACTAGGACTAGGACCGGGACCGTGCCCTCGGCCGGTCCCGGGGCCGCACCACCCCCTTCCGCCGCCCTTGCCTGGCTCTTGTCGAACTGCTCCCGCTCCGCCTCCAGGCTGTGCCCGCCGCGGCGGTTCAGCACCCGCGCCGGTACGCTCTTGATGCTGTTCATGGCGGGGCTCCGGGGCTCGGCGCTGCGGGCTCCGCTCCCCGCGCCCGGTCCCGCTCTCCGGGCGGCAGCGACCGGCGCCGCCCCCCCCGCCCCTCCCGGCCGCGCACTGCGCCGAGCGCGGGGGCGCCCCCGGCGGCCGCGCCCGGAACTGCAGCCCCCCCGCGGGCAGGTGCGACCCGCGGCCCCGGGCGGGGACACGGCGGGACACGGGAGGGGACACGGGGAGGGGACACGGGGAGGGGACGCGTCCCCACCGCCCCCGCGGGCACCGAGACGATTCCCCAGCTCAGGGAACACCACACACGGCGGGGACGGCCCCGCGCGACAATCCCCTCTCATCCCTATTAGCCATCTCCTCCCCTCGCCCAATACACCTGCACACACACACACGGGGCACGTTAAGGACCCCGGAGCTCCATCGCCACCTTCTTCCCTTTAGGAAAGTCGCGAGCAGAGCGCGCATCCACCCCGCGGAAAGGCCGCGGCTGAACAGAAGCTTTGTTGTCTTTAATAATAATTCGGTCCGAGGATACAATAGCAAAGGGCTCCCTGGAGTATTTGAGCTGCTTCCAGAAATAAGGCACCGGGTTTGAAGTGTTTCCATACGATTGTGGTAAATAATGCAGTTGGCTTGTAAGTCAGTCAGTGCTGAATAAATTAACCCCAACATTCCCCTTCTTTCCATTCCACAAAACCAGGGCAGCCCTGACACAAAATCCTAGAGCTCTGCAGATCCTTGTTGCACCACTTGAGCTCAGTTTTCTGTATTGATTTTAAAGCCATCAGTGGGGCATTTTAAACTCACGAGGAGTTTAAACTCAGAATTCATCCAGTAAACTCAAACACATTTAAACCAGAGATCACAGCTCCTGCTTGGAAGTTGCACCAATTTCTCTGTAAAGCTGCTGGGCAGCTTCAGAGTGAGCAGCATGGTATTGTTATCACTGGTTTTTTAGGGGGAATTTTTGTCATAGCCACAGCAGGAGATTCTGAGTATGGAGCCTGGAAAGGTTCTGTACAGGTAGAGGAATAAATGCACTACAAAGGCCTGTGGAAACTGGCAAAGAGATGGAGCAGCTGAGCTTCCCTCAGTCAGCAGCTCTGATCAGAACTGGTCAACTAATTTTGGGGCAATTAGTACCTGAAAGAAAGGCTGTCATCAGGGTAATTAAAGAGAAAGCAGAAAACTACATGAAAGAGTTAACAAGGGGAGTCCATGGAGTGTTGTGTTTCACTGCAATTAATTGGTGGCAGTGGATGCAGCCAGAGACTCCCACCCTTGGCTGCCCCCACGCAGGAAAAACGCTGGCACAGCTCTGGGGACTTGCCACAGGTGTTCCCAACTGCTCCCAGCCTGCACAGGACCGACCAGCCAGCTTGTGTCTGTGCTCAGAACCATCAGGAATTAAGTACTAATTATGTTGGACAGTGTGTTAAACAGGCAAAAAAGACACAGCAAAGTATCACCTTTATTATCTTATTTGATCTTTTAGTTAAAAAATAAGTTCAAACTGTGATAACAGAATGTGTCTTGCCCAATAGGCAAAGATAAAACCAGGTTAAATGCTAAAAAAAAAGGTCACATGATGCTTGGCTGCTGCTCTACAGTGCAAACAGAGCCCACACACACCTGATCCTTTAAACTTTTGCTGGAAGAACCAGCTCCTGAGTGTGAAAGAGTTGTTCTGCCCATGTTGTGGGTGACAGCTCTCCCATTTCAATTCATTTCCCAGTTCCTGCTTACAACACTAATTGGGAACTTCCTATAAACATTATTCATCTCTCTGCACAAGGCAAGAAGTCCAGAACAAAAACATTTTACTAACAACAGAAAGAAAAAGCATACTTGGCTGTGTCATACTCTATAAATACTTCCGAGCCACCATAAAAAAATAAAAAGATAAAAAAAATACTTCCTATGTTGTAACAATTACACAGTTCAGATTCTTAAAAAACAAGCTAGTGTTTAACCTGAGCTCTCAGCTATAAAAATAGCTTTGTTAATCTTGGCATAATTCTGTGTTTTATTTCAAGATAAAACACATTCCCGCAGAGTCACATCTTTTCACCACTTGTGGGTCTTTCAGACACTCAGAGAATCATGTTAAAAAATGAGGTAACTTTCCATTGTAACTGCTGGGTTGATATTGAGTCTTCAGAATTACTTCTGTGTTAGAAACTTCTTAATCTACTACAGAAAATTAAAAGATTTTTATTCAAAAGCAGGAACGTTTCCTTTAAAATATATAAAATATATAAAGCAACCACATGTAAAAATACAAACATTTTTACACTGCAAACAGAATAAGAACACAGAGTAAAAATATAAACAGGAGAAAGGTAAACGCACTTTACAGAAAGACACAGTCTCAGGGGTACCAAAGGGGTTTTTGGGAATAAAAGCTTCCCAGTTTGCTTTGTGAAAAGGAGTGATCTTTGTGTCCCTGGCCAGTCCCTGAGTCACCATTTAGGAGCAGTGGCACATGCTATGTTGTCCAAAACTGAATATAGCCCTTTACTCACTGCTTTCCTCAGTTCTTCAACTCTCCCCCACCCAATCTCCCTCTAAAGACAAAACAACTGACTGATGAGAATGGCTCAATCCCTGGCAGCCAGAGAGGAAATTACCCTGATGTTTGTCAGTGCACCTGCCCTCAAATGGTTTCAAAGCAATTTTAAACCCGAACAAACACAACCAAAATCAATTCGGTCACTTCTGTGTATGAAGCTGCACAAATGTTGTTATTTCTGGACCTGCTACCAACTCTGCTTCGGATTTATCCGATCACAGCGATTCAGTGCCTTTTAACACACAAAGAAAACGGGAATTGTGCATTAGGCAGTGACTTGCAGAGTCACTAACTCTTGTCATGGATGTACAGTGGATTGTGGGTGCGTTTGTTCCATCGGCTCTTTCTCACTTGAAGCAAATGGGATTATTTCTGTAGGCTCAGCACACACTCCCCACTCTGCTGCCTCAGCACAGGGCTCAGCACTTTTGGGGATTTGCTCCTGAAACTTCTGAACATCAGTGGTTTCAGGATGCAACTCACAATGTTGGCTTCAACCTATAAAACCTCCGGCTGCTTTTACCTCAGGGCTCTTTTTAGGAAAAGAGTAGCTCTGCACAGGAGCATTTCAGCATTCCAGCTACTCAGCATCCACCTCCTCCCAGTGCCCCATTAGCTGCACTCCACAGACAGGATGGATTTTGGGAGAAGACTCAGTGTCTCCAGGCTTAATGCAGGAACAGCAGAACGTGAGGGTGCTACAAACCACCCCCACTCCCCGGGGCACAGAGAGTTTGGCTCCACAGGGGAGAAACAGCTCAGGGACTGCAGCTGGAATATCTGAGAGAGAACTGAGCACCAGCTCCCTGCTGGATCGAAGCTGATCTATATGAGAAACCCAGAAAGCCACAAAGCTTCACAACCCAGCTGGCTCTGATACCCTCCCTCTGCAGGCAGGAGCTTGGTTGTGTCAGCACTGGAAGATTTCTTTTTTTTGCCCGTTTTTCTCCTCATTGTTGCTGGTTCTTATTCAGTTTCAAGTGGTGTTCAGGATCTTAACCATATCTGGTTACTCTTTTGTCCTCAGAACCAGACAATGTGGTGCCTATTGCAAGCATCCAATCTGCATCAGGGGAAAAAATAATCAGAGAGTGAGAAATTTCCTGATTCCAAAAGAAAAAACAATCTGCTGTGGGCAAGGCTGCTTGGGATATTCTGAAACAGCTCTATTCAATATATTCTATTTTTGGGGCTCTGAGCCCAGGAACAGCCCTTGGCCTTGGCTCTGGAAAACACTTCCCAATCTCTCATTCAACAATGTTCACATCCTTGATCCTGTTATCTGTAACACACAGAAGGGCTTTAACTACAATAAGCAGCCTGCAGGTACTGGGGAATGGAGCTGTGAGATCTGACTGCCCAGAGGATGAGGAACACGCTTGAGGAAAGTTTAATTATTTGACTAAAGGAATTATTTGCTGCCTTAATATCTATTTGCTGTTACAGTACTCACAAGAGTTTTACTGGAAATGCACTTAGAATCCTGTGCCAGGCTCATCTCAGAAATCCATAATGCGTATTAATATTGCAGATGCATTTATAAAAAGAGAAGCAAACAAAGATCAAGTTGAAAACACCTTCATGCTCATGGAACATCATAGAGTTAAGAAGGAAGCTTAGCATCTCTTTCTTCTGCAGCAGACAACTGGCTTTTGTGCAGAGTTTCTGCAAGTTCTGTTGTCTATATTGTAATGCAAAAACCCTACCTGGAAATCAAAGGACTCGGAGAACAGAAATTCCAGAGCTGCCAGGTTCAAGCTGGCATTCTCAATTCCCTCTTCTCCTCCCTCCCCCAAGCAGGGCACAGAATCCAACCCATACAAATTCTTACTGATTAAATTCTAAGGTATTTATTATGCTTTAAAGCTCAGTTTAACCGCCCCAGGTAAGCCTGGTTTTAAGCACAGATTAGTTGGCCTGCATAGATTAACTAAAACACGCTTGACCAGTTTTTACCCAGAACTGCTCTGAAAGTAGATCAAAGTTCCACAGATGTGGCTCAGGATCTGCTCCCCCAGTACCCACGAGCCTGCTTTATGTTCTATCCACTGAAGCCCCAGTTCTGAACGAGAAGCCAATTTCCAAGCTCAAAAATGCAGGCTCAGGTTCTAAAGCAGAGTGGCCCAGCTGTGACGTGCCAACCAGTCAGCAGGAGCCAGACAGCTGATGGGGCTGGGCAGGAGCCACAAGCAAGCCCTGTGTTGTAGGGAGCTTTTCAGGAATCCTCCTACATGGATTTGCAAAAGACTAAACTGCTGCTGTCTTCCCTGCTGAATGAAATCCTGCAGAGGAGCTGCCGAACAAAATCTCCTTTCAGTTTATGCAAACGTTGGCACAACAACCTTTACACTCACTCACTCAGTCCCAGCACAGCGAAGGGTTTATGGCTCTGAATGTTATAAAAATTGCTTTGTCTGTTACTTACAGAAACGTTGTTCTGGTCAAGTTCATCTGAGGCTAAAAGGAGTCCAGCATTTTCAGAGGGAGGTGATGTGTGAGGAGAAAGCAGCCTGCTCTAAATCCAAGAGCCTAAATCCTCCCTTTGGGATGTATATCAGCACAAGTGAACTCATTTCTAGTGACAAATGGTACAACGTCCTTGTCAAACAGGGTAGAAATTCTTATGGTATTTATGAAAACAAGAAAGTGACTCCTTCTCCAATTATTCCTTCTGTCCACATACCCAACAAGAACTCCCTATCAGTGCTCATGCTCATAAAATAAGCTGCCAGACAGCCACATATAGGGGTTTTTTTTGACCACTGAGTCTATGCTCTGACCCTGCAATGAAGGAACTAAAATTAACCCACAAACCCCCTAAATTTATTAAAGCTGCGTGTCTGGTTTAAATTCATACCCAAAACTATCCTATATATCACCTATTCCCTATACTGCCCTCCTTTCCATGAACAGAATAATAAGCAGTTCTGACTCTAAGCCTCTGGGGCAGCAGAGTGGTGAGTGTGCACTGAGCCTGAGAAATCATCTCAAGTGCTTCAAGTGAGAAAGAACCAGTGTTCATTTTTTTCTAGGCCTCCTACAGCTTGCCCCAAAATGACTTCTTCCTTCCATCTGTTTAGACACATGCAAAAGTCAAATCCTGTCATGACCTTGAGGATCCTCTAAAAGAATCCTATAAAAAATTCAAGTACTTGCAGCTAAGGCAGGCAGGAATTGTCTCTATCTTATAAACAATATCCCCCTCGTGCTTTGCTAATGGAGTGCAAGTCAAGCATAAGGGATAGGATGTTCCCAATCAGTATTCCTGAGCACCTCAACCTATGGGAGAACAATCTATACTATATCCATGTGGCTGCTCTTTGGAATAAAGTGAGGGCTCTGGGGGAGAAGGCTGAGGTTCAGACGAGCAATCATCTGTCCAGACTCAGCCACAGCACGATGCAGCTTCATCAGCATGGAACTGGTGTCCTGGAGGAGACAGAAAGGGAGACAAAGTTACCAATATGGAATATTTCAAAGGGTTATAACACACCAAGAATCAGCATTTTAATCTTGAAATGTTTCAGTTCAAAGCACTGCAATGTAACAGGTCCTGTCTAACTGCTGGTGTTTCTAATAAAGACAGAGCTCTTTGCTAGTGTCAGTTTTGTAGCAGATTTTCACATGCATTTATACAGAGCACACACAAGAGCAGTACTTCAGGGATAAAGGGCAGAACAAAGAAAGACATGAGAAAGCAGGAAAACCAGGCAGAACAGGAAAGAAACAGTGTCCAACAGCTTCTGATAACTGTGTCCACATGTACTCAGATACTCAGTGGAATTACCTATTAGCCAGCATCCATTCTCCTAAAGCTTTTCATTCCAAAAGCTTATATATGCATTTCCAAAACTCATTTATACTTTTGCTGTCCAAGACATATTGAGACAACGAGGAGCTATTTTGAAAAAGTATTTTGTCACCTTTCCCTTAAGCCTGCTGTCTCATCATTTGAGTCCCTAGTTCTTCCACGCCGGGAGACATTTGCAGTCATAATTCCCCTTAAAATCAACCAAGGACATTCTGCAATAAGATACTGACTGTGTCCACGGCAGCACTGCAGCATCTGTTTGTTGGCTTAGTCACTGCCAGGTCACTGATGTGCAGAGGGGAGTCTTCACCAGTGAATTCCACAGATCTCTGAGATGTGTTGCTCTCCTGGGCAGTTGTCAAACGGGGAGAATCCAAGTGGTAGAAACTCACACCCGTGTTTTCTTCACTGTTAAAAAAGAAATTAAGACATTGGAAGAAACAGTATCACCATCCTTTTTGAACTTTCAAGGGAAAATCGTGGGACAACATAAATAACCGTGGGCCCTGAGCCAAGAAAACCATGGAGCATCAGGGATTACCCTGTTCCTCCAAGTGTTCCTGTGTTTAACAGCTTCCTTAGATCACTTTCATTCCCTGAGGACGTTGGTTTGACATTCAAACAGTTCCAATCAGCTACATGACCATGTGCTTGAGTGTGTATTTAACCTTGCACACAAAAGGCAGAGCTTGTTCCTCCCAATACTCTGCTACTCCTCTCATACCCAAGTCCCTTTTTGGTTTTAATCAACCCTTAGGCAAATGAATATTTGTAGGTGTACCTTTCAAGGGAATTTCACAGTCTTTTACAGTCCTCATCTCTCCTCAGAGATCACAGGAAAGCTTTCCCAAAGAGGCTTTACTTTATTTGTTTTTAAATACAGGAGCAAACCATAATCATCACACTTCTGAACACAACAGAAGCACAGTCTGGATCAGTAAATAATTTAAAAGGATGTGTATTTTAGAGAAAATACTATCTTTGAATTGATAACATTTAATTAAATATTCTTTAGATATTTTGGTGTAACAATGCATTCTATGCCTGTCAAGACTCTTACAAATAGGTGTATTTTTAAATGAAATTCAATCTGGGAAAAAGCCCTCATGAGAGTGGCCAGCTCACAAGTGTCTGCTGTGTCCCATTTCACTCCAGTAAAACACTGGGATACAACAGGCTTTCTTTTAAGAGAGAAAAGCTCATGTTTCTGTGCTTCTGACAAGGAAAGGTTCTGTGCAGACGTGAGGGAACAAGCTGCAGCAGCCTGGGACAGGGATGGGAGGGGATGTGATGGGCACAGCTGGTTTTGGAGAACACACAGGTTGTGAGGGATGGGGGAAACAGCTTTGATTTGGAGGCAGAGAGATGGCTCAGGAATAGGTGGCTTAGTCCAGACTGAACAACTAAATACCTGCTGATGATCCACCTTTAAAACAAGAATTAAGATAAAAATCCAAAGGCAGCAAATGTTGGTCCAACATAAATGAAGTCACCAAGTCAGAGCACACAGAAACCATTCCTGCACTCTGGGATTTCACAATCCCCCTTGCTGTTGGAGAAGGTATTTGATTTAAATAGCCTTCTTGTTGGCTGTTCCAGAATTCAGGAACTCATGTCAAAAATATTTGCTGGGCTGACAGGGAGGTGCCAGCACCCTTCCCTAACACAAACTACATCATCAGCACTATGAAACCAGCAGTGGAAAACTGGAGGATCCAGATTCAAGTCCCAGGAGGAATGTTGTGTTTGGTCTCTGCCATTAATCCCTCCTCAGAAGCAATACTCCTGCCTTCCTCCCATTTAGAGGGCGAGGATTTGTTCCCCGGCAAATCCAAGTCAGCAGAGGTTGGAGAGCAGACAGTCTGGGATTTGCACTGAGCCAATCCATCTCCAATTAGCAGGGCCCCAGGACCAAGTGTGGGCATCAAGAAAACCGGATAGCTCAGCAGCAAATCCCAAATGGGCAGCACAGCCCCCCCCACACTGAGGGATCTCTGCTCTATATGCACTGTCTGGGTTGAGACTGTTCCTTTTCCCCTAAAATTCACTTAAGGACAAGACAAATAGGACAGGACAAAAAGTGAAAGCAGTTTTCATTATCCAGCCTCAGAAGGGATTTGGAGGGATGGCAGTGTGTCATTGGTGCTGCTGGGGGAATAGATAAGAAAGGTCAGGGTAGATGTAAGGGGAGTCCTTTGAATGATTTAGCGACAGTGGAAACCAGAGAGAGCCCACACCACACATGAGGCTCAGCTAAGCCCTGGGGGAATGTGCCAGGACAGCATTCTTTTTCAGTGGCTGCCCATTCACCTTGTTTCTGAACAGGTCTGTCTCACTGCAGCAGCGATTTCTATGATATTTCTGTTTTAAAAGCCATGCAGACTGAAAGCATCCATACATCAGATCTCCCTGTTCCATAACATTAATCTGGTTGGATGTAGGGCAGACTTGCTGGCAAACATTCACAGCAGGTTTAAACAGCTGTTCATTTACTGTACTTGTCAAACTACCAGCTGGAAAGATTCTCCTCTGGCTAAAAGGCAGCTACGAAATCTCTGTAAAACTTCAGAAATCCTTCTGAAATAGAGCTGGTAAATCAGTTTTTTGAAAGAAGATAAAGGAACCAAGACAACAAATCCACAGCAAGCCCTAGCTCTGGATGCCTTTGCTTGTG
The DNA here is from genome assembly GCF_036250125.1 of Pseudopipra pipra. Lineage (NCBI taxonomy): Eukaryota > Metazoa > Chordata > Aves > Passeriformes > Pipridae > Pseudopipra > Pseudopipra pipra. The sequence continues at coordinate 9,184,317 of NC_087566.1, read as the reverse complement.
CAAGCATAAAGCCACTCCTGTAAATGTGAAGCAGCATTTTTATCTTGGATACTTTCCCACACCACTGAGACACCTGAGTCTTTTCCTGACATTTCTGAGCATTAGAAACCTCCTTCTGCTAATCCCCCATGTGTCCTTTTCCTCCCCCAGCACAAACAGAGGGATAGAGTCCCATGAACTGGAGAGTGGACAGATTGCTGTCCTTTCAATCTTGCCATCTTGTTTCTTGCCCTGAGTGAGGCAGCAGCCTGTGCTCAGAGCCTGTCCTAGATTCGTGCCCAGCCATGGTGTGATTTCTCAACAGAAATAACACAGTCACCAAAGCATCACATAAAACCTGGATCTGTTCCTTGCCTCACAGAAACACCACTGCACAACTCTGGGCAGAACATATTTTACCCACCAGAGTTACAAGCAACATCATAAGATTTCTAAAATCTGTGTTTTTCTCAATTAGTTTATATGGCAAATTCTGTGGTGTTGCAGCTCCTCCTGCCCACGCAGCTCTTGAGGATAAGAGATGAGAAAAAAATAAATGCATAAAAATGGAATCATGATACTTTAAGAGCTATTTTTATTTTAAATTCGCCGCTTTTCAAGTTGGTAGACTAATTTTAAAAAAACAGTTACTTTATAAACATCACTTGAGATACTATTGAGAGCTTGTACACCCAAGCTTCTACATAACTACAGCTCATACCAATCTCTTAAATGTAAAAAGCTCATAACCTTTATGAGCTGGCACATTCCATCTATTGAGTAGAATCCAAACAGCTGCAATCTTTTCCACTGCATACGCTTCCATCTCTTTCTATGGGTTTGAAAATCTCCAACCATTCCTGATCTGACACTGGCTTCCACCGGGCACTTCCACTTGTGCTGGAGTTACCAATGCAGGAGTCAGATTCAGACTTGCGAATCCCAGAAGACTCTCTCCTTTTTTGGCCAAACTGAATTCCAGGTCTCTCTTCCCAGGTTTTATTTTTCTTACCAGTTTTGTCAGACGTGGTGCCGTTCTGGATCAAAGTACTTTGCAAATCTACACGAGTTCTGATGTTACGCCAATGCTCATATGGAGGTATAGATGTCTCAAAGGTTTGCTGGTCTCTGCTTTCCACTCCCTTGTCACCAATTTCCCTGTTTCTCAATGGTCTTGTATTGTTTGCCTCACGAAATATTTCACTGTCTAGCTCATCAAAGCTTGATGCAACATCCTGCTTTTCTCCTTCTTCCGTGAGGACAGCCAAGCCTTTCACAACTTTTTGACACGGCTTTAAGAAGGCTGAGGTAGTTTCCTCCAAGTCAGATGCATTCAGTAACTGTCTATTATCTACTCCACACATCTCAAGGGTGGTTTTTACCCTACTTTCTGGAAATGGTGCAGTTCCCCACTCCTTGTACATCCTGTGGCTGCCCTCAGTCCTACCCATGTGTGTCTTGCTGTGGCTTTCAGAGGCAGAGAATGTCACCCCTGTGCTACAACGGCACGATAAAAACAAGTCAGAAACACTGCAGGTAAAGAGCACCCACCACTGCACTCCCAAAGCTCTACACTAACACGGGCTGCTGCCACAGCTCTGTGGGAGCTCAAATGCCAACAGGCAGATGTATCCTGCCAAAACCTGACAGAACTCTGCCCAGATTTGGCTGTTACTTTCCAAAATCAGTCTGAGATTTCCTCATGTTTTATACAGTGTGGTGATTCTATCTGAACCTCCAGGGTGTGCACCAATTCCCTAATTTAAAGTTTACTTCCTGAAATAAACTTCGCTTTTTAAACAAAAGCAGGAGCAAGCCAGATTAACACCCCTACCACCAGACTATTTCATTTTCTAAAAAATCATGAGCTGTCTGGCCTGACACAACACTTCAGTCTGTGACTGATGTTTATGGTGTCTCCTGACCAAATAAAAAACAAGGTATTTGAGAACTTCACTGGATGTTTGTGGTCGAGTCCAGCAAAGCCACCCTGACCCAGCACACACCTCTGGGAGGATGTGAGTTGTGTTTGAACAGTGAGGTCTCTCTCTGAGAACAAACTATTAAAAAAAAAAAAAAAAAAAAAGATTACCTCCTTCTGCTTGCCATCTTTTCATGCTTTTGCCTTGAGGCCTGAGGGCTCTCTGAGTTGCCATAAGGGAGCTGTAAGTCACTCTGTTTTGAAATGATCTGGTAAAGACAGGGATGGGCATTAGTGAAAGTCTGGGCTGCAGGAACATCGCTTGTCTTCCAAAAAACACCCTCAAGTGTTTTTATAAACTAATACCCATAGCCAAACTATTGTCACAGACTTCCAAATCTGAGAGGACATCTTTGCATGTATTAGGAAAATAACATTTTGCAGCAATAAACAGGATTTCTATTAAAGAATTCAGTGCTCATCTAAGATGGAACCACAAATACAATATCATTACCGTTACTTGATATTTAGTACATGTTGTTATTATGTTGTTCAATGTTACAGAACTGCAGGTGATCATGGGATTTGGCTTTCACTGCAGGGGATTTTTTGGTGAAGCTAATGCAGAAAATAACATACCTACCAATTATTTGCAATTAAAAAAAAATGGAACATGTCTTGAGAACCTCAAGTGAGAGCAGGTGAACACACAGGGTTTAAGTCTCTCTTGATCTGTCAGCAGACCATGTCCCTCAGGCTGGTGAGTTCACCTTGGGCAGGTGTGTACACCCCAGTCCTGCTGCCCTTCACATGACTTCCCCAGCCTGGCACCACGGGCTGTGTGGTTTAACACCAAAAAATTAACATTGTACAGTGACCCCAGCACGGCAGAAACAGAAAATTTGAGTTTTCTTTAATTAATAATTAATAATAGCCAGATCTAAGTTTTTTGCACTGTTCCAAGCAGGTCTGATGTTCCTGAAAATGCTTTTGTAACCTCAGAGCAGGAACACGATCAGGGCTGTACCTCTCGCAAACTGGATAACTCCTTTTCAATCCGCGCTTGTTTAGACTTGGCAAACAGATAAAGTTCATCTTTCCTCTCGGCTTTCTCCACTGTTTCAAAACATAGGTCATTGTTTAATTACTTACAGTGAGTAGACACAAAAGCAAGTGCTTTTGCTAGTGCTGTGTAGCAGTAGAAGGTGGTACTGAACCAAACCAAAAGCATTTTCTTAAGATCAACAGGATCTGTTTCCCCTCCCAATTAAAAAGAGCACAAACCCATAAGACAACTAAACAATCAAGTATTTTCCTTCAACTTTTCCTCAGCACCTGGATTTATTTTACTAGCAGCAATAATGTGCTTCATTGACTGACTTATTTAACTTTCTCAGAAAGGAATGGGGGAAAGAGGGAAAAGAGGAGACATGAAAGACTCAAAAGTTTTCAGGAGAGACCACTCTGAGCCATTTATTCCTCCACGTGTAATCATTTTGGTGAATTTTGTGCTTTCACAAGATTCTATAAACTGTCCCTGTAGAACTGTCCCTGCAGAAGCCCCAGATATTGCTTTGACACAAGAATGGCACACAAGGGATATTCCTTTATTAAACTGCAAGGAAGGTAGATAAGAAGCTGCCTCCTTCACACATATTAGCGAATTGCTGTCTAGGAGTCCCTGAGCTGTTGAAAGCTAAGGCATGAAAAGCCAACTGCCCACCCTTACCTGCCAGTGCCAGCTCACTCTTCAAGCAGCCATTTTCATGTTTCAGGTGAAGGATTTCTTCATGCTGCTTGCTGTTCTCCTCCATCTTTTCAGAGAGGACATCTACAAAACAAAACGTGGTATTTCCCAGAATGAAAAGGAACCGTGCTGGTCTACACTAAATTAAGAACCCAGAATAAACATTTACCTTTCAGCTTATTTGTTTGAAGCATTAGCTCTTTCAGTGTCAGTCTGAGCTCTTTCTGTTCTCTGTTGAGACAGAAATCCTCTGACTTCACTGCACGCAATGCACTCTCCAGCTTTTTTAATTTGCGCGTAAACTCATTAATGTGATCAGTTGTTTCAATTAAAGCATTGTCCTGAAACAGGAAACAGAGTGTATTCTTAATTTTCATATTATGGATGGATTTTGACAAACCAACAATGCATCCTACTGCAGTAGTTACAGTGACTTCACAGATTTTCTTTTGAGCTCTTGAGGAACAAAAACCAAAATCAAAGCCTGGAAATGGGCTTGTTTATGAAAATAAACCAGTTTGTTGTTTGTTGACCACTTTTCCCTTCTCAAACAAGCCTAAGATTTAAACATGAGAGAGGTCAAGAGTGACAGAAGCCCCGTGGTACAGTCACCAACAACTGCACTGCAGAGTGACCACATTCAGTGCCCATGAGAAGACAGATGTTACCTTCAGCCTAAGCATAGTGAGGAGCTCCTGTTCTCTTGCTTGCAGTTGGCCTGTTTTAACTGACAGCTCCAAAACTGAGCAGTGGAGATCCTGATTTTTCTCCTAGAGAACAGAAATAAGTGTCAGCTATTGCTTCAGTGATTCAAAGTCAGTATTTTTTCCAGCAAATGCATCCATGACGTTATTTAAACATTGTGAGTGGCAATGTGGGATCCTGAGCAAGGTGGAGGAAAGAGGGCTGGAGTAAAAATTGTTCTCCACTTTGCTTGTGATCAAGGGTCTTAACACCCTGCACTTCTTAGTTCAATTAGACAGACAAAATGCTTGATAAAACACTGCTTTGACTTTGTTGCATACAGAGGGAAAATTAGCCCAATCATACAATCATTGACAAATCACTTAAAAAAATTCTAGAACCCTTGAAGACCAATTACTTTCATATCCTTAAACCAGCTTCAGAATGTTACAGTTCATCACAGTAATCAAGCTCTAAATAAAACCTGGAACTCCCTATTCAGGCACCCAGTACTGCTCTGGGGACAGCACTGCCTTCTGCAATCCCAGTGCCTGACATTTTTGGAGGCAAGTTGGTTCTGAGCAGGGCTCCCAAAAACTAAGCAGACAAACAGCAAACTCCAAACTGTAGCTTAGAAAAGTTTTTCCCCTCACCCTCTTTTTTTACACAACAAATAAGACCTTTACTTTGATCTCACATTACTGTACTAAAAGACAAATGCAACTCAGGAGCCCTAATATGAATTATTTATTCACCAGTGAAATTCTCAAATGCCACTGGCATCCTGTACATGCACAGACTGCAAAACCAGAGCATTATTTGACCCCTACCTCCAGAGCCTGGCAGTGAACAGATGAATCTGTTACTTTTTGAGTCAGCTCTTTAAACTTCTGTTGTGTATTTTCAAGTGTTGCCTGACTGTCGTTCTGCTGAGATTCTACGAACTTTAACCTTTTGGTCAGTGATTTTATAATTGCATTTTTGTTGTTCAGCTCACCTGAAAAGAAAGCAGACAAGGTTGTCTGTGAGAAAACAGCTCAGAGACCATCATGCAATTTTTTAAATCTCAGAAAGACTTTTTTTTTAAATCTCAGAAATAATTTAATCCAGTTGTTTTAAAATCGTGCGATTCAGAAATGAACAACTGCTCAGAGCTGCCAGGGGTTTCACTGGGTGGTTTGTGGGTGATGTCAGCGCTGTGCAGCATAACCTCAGGGCACAGGGCTCTGCAGCACACCAGCAAGTTGCAAATTGTTCTCTCTCCCCCACATTTATTTAATCAGATTATTTTTTAAAGAATTCACAGAAGCAATTTACACATTCAAACGAGAAAGAGCCTTCTGATTATCACACCCCCTCCCAGATCAGATCACTTCAGTACCATGGTGGAAGTCTAGGTCTCAGAAAGAGACAATGCAATTTAAAGGCTGAAAGGTAGGAAATGGTCCTTTACATGATGCAAAGCTCTTACTGAGGGGTCAAAGCACCTGAATATACTTAAAAGACCAAAATCTTATTCTTCATATTCACAACACTTACTGGTCAACAAGCTGCATCGTTCTGCTAAAGTCAGTATTTTGTGGCGATCACCTTCCCAGGCCTGGATGTGTCTCTGATGCACAGCAACCATGTCATTGAGCTCCCTGTCACGCTCTTTCAGTTCTGCAATTAAAAGCTGGAGTTCTTGTCTCTGTTTCTTAATGATGCTGTTCTCATGATCTGGGCTAAGTGCCTATAAAAGGTGAGATATGGAATGCATTTCAACACAAGCAAGCGACAAGTTCCCTGATAATAAACTCGAGCGTTTTATTTTAAGTTGAAATACGTTTATATTATAAATAGAAACCATTCCAAAAAGTTCCTCACGGTCGTGGCCCTTGGCTTGAAACCCTCCGCAGTACAAAGTGGTACCACCTGTGGTCCATGACTCAAGCCGTCGGCAGCACAATGAGTAATTTCCTGCCAAAAATAGAGCGGATTGTTAACGGCCCTTTCATGTTTTACCTGGGACGAAGAAGAGCGCAGCAGTGATGAACTCATGGGGGACCGGGGGCCAGAGCGCTGCCAGGCATTCGCGGACACCGGGACCTGTTCGGGGCTGCCACGTCCACCATGGAGGCTCCTGAGCCCAGCACCCCTGAGGCTGCTCCGAACTCTGAGGGAGGACAAGCGCCGTTGAGCGCGGACCGAGGCGGGGGCGGCCCCGCGGCCTCGCCCAGGCCTGAGAGGGGCCCTGAGGTACCACCGCGCCGGGCGGGCCGGCCTCCCTCCCCGGGGCGGCCTGCGGGGCCCCGGCGCAGTCCCGCACGGCTGGGTCGGCCCCTCCCGACGCCGGGGGGTTCCCGTGCCCTCAGCCCCGCTCCCCCCGCCCGCTGCCCCCCGTTACCCCCCGCCGCCCCCGACCCACCGCCACCGCTCGCCGTTGGTGGAGGCTCCGCCCCGCGGGACGGCGGGGCCGCAGGTTCGAGACCCGAGGCCGCAGGTTCGAGTCCCGGGGCCGCAGGTTCGAGACCCGAGGCCGCAGGTTCGAGTCCCGGGGCCCGCCCCTGGGGCTGGGGCTGCTGGAAAAACGCGGTAATTAATAACGTTGTTAATAGGGTAAGGCTAAGAGTAAGAGCACAGTGGGATGGTACAGGCTGGAGATGACTACCCTGCACATCTTGGGTCAAGACAATTAGATAAAATGCAGAATACTGCTTGACTTTGTTGCATGCACAGGGAAAATTAGCCAAATCATACAATCATTGACAAATCACTTAAAAAATTCTAGAACCCTTTAAGACCAATTATTTTCATATCCTTAAACCAGTTTCAGAATGTTACAGTTCATCACGGTAATCAAGCTCTAAATAAAACCTTCTGGAACTCCCTGTCCAAGCACCCAGAACTGCTCTGGGGACAGCACTGCCTTCTGCAATCCCAGTGCCTGACATTTTTGGAGACAAGCTGGTTCTGAGCAGGGCTCCCCAAAACTAAGCAGACAAACAGCAAACTCCAAATTTTAGCTTAGAAAAGAATTCTAAGAGTTGAATGGGACAACTACAGATAGTTCTCTGGAGGTACACCATTCCCTACTGCAGAGATACAGTTATCTCTGGAGATACACCTTTCCCAACTAAACCAAAGGTTTATAAACAAAGATCACTGAAAAACAAAATTTATGGGTGGAGAACAGGGCGTGTGATACTTCAGCCCCTCCCTTTTCAACTTGCAGTGACAGGAGCACGTCACTTCCAGGACTGTGACACCAGGGAGCATTTATTGTTATTAAATGGAGCAGTAAAATAAAAAGCACCAAATTGATGCTCGAGGCTGTTTGTGGGAGTACAGAGAGCAGAGTGTGCAGCTGGACCCTCCTCACCTGCTAACAGAGCCCCTGGAATATGCTCACTATTAATTTGTGTTCATTACTACTATTTTTGAACCAGCAGCACACTAAAAGCATAAAGCCACAACAGTTGCCTCCCCTAGAAGCCCAGCAGGGTTAGGAGATGGTTTGGAATTACGAAAACAGGATGAACTTTCAAGTCATATTCACATATTCCTCAGTGTTTCCACTTACTAGAATAAATAATTCACTTGGCAGTGACTTACAACGGAACTGCCTGACCACTTCAGGACTCGCTGTCCTTCAGTGTTAACAAACCTTAAGATTTGTTCCATTCTGATTTCTAAAATTCTCTGCAGGTAGGCCCAAGGTACAAGTGTCCGTATATCAGCCACATGCCTTATTCAGTTAAGCTCAGCAGAAAGTACAGCAGATGAAAAACAAGCTTTCAATGACTTAAGCTCTTCTTTTCCTGTAAGATAGTTTGAGGAAAGTATATGTAAAAAATACCAGATACTGTACTCAGTGAGGAACAGTAATTTTATTTAAATCTACTTCATGCGTAAGCATGGTAGAACCCCGATTTAACTTTGGCAAATATCACAACAAAAAGAAAAAAATAAACAAGCAGCCTATACAGAACAGTGAAAATGCCAAGGGTGTGGGTTCTCCACAGTTTCACTGCAGAGCAAATGGATTTAGAAGCCTCACTTTGGCTATATCATTTATAACCATTTAATTAAATAAAGGTAGTCTTTCACTTCTTGACTTCTCCAAGGTCTTCGATGCTGTCATCATCCACCTAGGGAAAAAAGCAAAACACAGCAAAGTAAATGTATTTTCTTCTTACATGTCTCGTTTAATATTCACTCCTGTAAATGTAATGAAGTGTGGGAGAAGTAAACAGCACCATCCCAGATTCCCTGCTGTAAATTCTGTGTGAGTGACATGTGCTCATAGGACACAGCTGAGCCTAACAGAGCTCAGAATAAAGACAGGCCTATGGAGTTATTTCAGAAAGAATTCCACTTGGGAAATACCAGGAACAAGGGAGAGTCAGAGAAAGCATTTGCAATTACAGCTCTCAACCATCAATTTTGGTCCAATCCCAAATTAGCTTCTTTTCTGAAGCACAAGTGTGTAGGGTTTGGGTTTGTTTGTTTGTTTTAATTTTGCAATATTTTAAGAGGTGTTGAAAAATAGGATGGCAATGTAAGAATAGTCAGACATTCACTGTTAAGAAATGGTCACAAAGAAGCCACAGACATTCGACAGCTGGACTCATTCTGACATGCTTCCCTCACTTTAGGGTGGGAATGCAACAACTGCTCTTCTATTTTTGTGCAACAGTCTGTGCTGCCAAAGATGAAACCTTTTCTGAAATCGTCAGAAAGTCACAGGTTATTGTGGAAAAGTAGAGCCCTGACAGAAGGAAAGGTTTATTACCTCAGGCCACTTCTCCTGGATTACATCAATAATGTCATCTGTAAAATCCCCCTGAATGATGATTTCATCTTCTCCTGTTACTGAGGCACCGCAGGAAAATTTCTGAGCAAAGAACCTTTGTGCTTCCTTAAGATCGATTTCTGTTGAGGGGAAAAATGGACAATTTAAGTACAGTCACTGACATTAAAGTATTTTCTCAGGTTCAAAGGCAAAATCTTGCTTTAACTGTTGAAAAAGTGGTAGTTAACAGCTGAGGCCTTGCTATGGTTTCCATTGAAAGCAAAGTCTGTTGTTTGCACCCAAAACATCTGACTCTACAGATCCAGCAAATTCTTCAAGGTAAAAATTGCTGAATGTCCCCCACATGTTCTGTTCATGGGGGCCTGTGCTGCACACACTCACCAGAAAAGCACATGCAGAAATGTTTAAAAAACACCTCCACCTCTGAACATCTCCTATGGTTATTGAACAAGTTTTTCCACAGTGGTGTTATTTCCAGAAACATGTCCCAACACTTTTTGAGACTGGCTTCCAGCACAAGGGTACCCAGTTTAGACCAAGGTATTACTGATCCCTCAAGAAATTGGATGATACTCTCATAGAGGAAATATGGGACATGGCTTGTTAATCCAAAAAAGGTTAAAACTTACCTTTTTAACAGAGTTTGTGATCAATGTGTGAAGTAAGATGTTGTTACAAACACCAAGTGGTTATTTGCAGCTGAACCAAAGCTATGCAGGACAGCATTAAGCTGGCAATCATTTGACTGTCTTATTAGAAAGGCAGTTCAAGCTTTACTTAAACAGTCTCAAGAACAGGTGAATTTAATTGCCAATAACATATTTTCAGGTTTGATGGAAATAAGAGTTTTTTTTTAAATAAACATCTTCATAATTAAAGACAATAGACTAGTCTGAAGCCTAATAAGTGAAACCCTGTTTCAAAAAATCCACAGCCCTATTTGTTTGAAAAAACATGGAAATAAGGACTTAAATAATTTATCCCTGAGAGAAGTCAGTGTACCTCTGGAACTGCTAAAAGCACCTTGGGACTTTCACCTCACACAGACAGAAGCAGGTCACTCAGTAGAATATGATCAGAAGAAATATGATGAGGTTAAAGGCAGGTTAAACTCAACTCACCAAACGTTGCCAGGCCACACACTCTTGTGACGTATTTTTTCTTTGCTCTGGGAATTTTAGCTATCGTGACTTTCTGTGGTACAGTCTTCTTTTTCTGTTTTATCTGACCTCTTCCACCTTTAAAAGAGAGCATAAGGTTACATGATTAGTTAAATGATGATATACTTCATCAAAGAAAAAAGCATATAAGGTCAGATTTAATCCCTATAAACAAAGAAACTGTTATCTCCCCAATTGCGTTGGTAGCAAAAATGGATTTTGCATATTGTCTTGGGTTTATTATTATTTAAGAAAGATCCTCTGTCCCCAAAGCTCAATATTAAGAGAAATAATAATATATACATGTCAAATGTGCAATCCAGTATGGGCTGCACAGCAGAACCCCTCTACAATTAGCAAAAAAGGGCTTTTCCCCACACTTTACTAATCACTGTGCTTGGTCTGCATTTAACTGCTCTTTCAGGAATTGTTCTTTGGTTTGTAGTCTGAGGAACAAACTGTTATTTTAATGTTTTTCATGAGTTTAACATCCCTAGGGTCTGTGTCCGAGGCAAAGCAACCTCCTCACGTTCATTTACCGCGGCCACAGGCCGAGTTACACAGCAGATTGAATGCTGGATATCCAAGCACACCCCAGAACAAACCAGACACTGATATATGAACCAGCACCTCCGAAACGAGGCAAAACTGCACATGATTGAACATCATCTTTCCTCCTGTCTGTTCCTAGGCCAACCTGTGGGAACACTTCACATATTGGGCATTTATTAGTCTGAGCAAAGCACGGAAAAGTTACATTCCGCTAATTAGGATTCTTCGAGGCAGACTAAGATCTCGGCTGACTTTGTGTACAGTCATCAAATTACTTCAGGGTAACCAAAGTTTGATGTTCCTGAGCCTTCCCAGGATGAAAACCTAAAGAATTTAGAACAAGCAAACTAACCCCTGTGACTATTTCTTTTTTCTAACACACAGCACTTTCAATTCTACATTATTACAAACTGATATCTGATAATTTTAAAGACAGTAAATTTCTGTCTTAAAATAGCTTCAGCGAATTCCTGCAGTGTCTTTGTAAGTATAGGCTTGGTTTTCCTCATCCTCTCTCTTTGCATTCAATCTTAAACCATCATGCTTAACACCAGACTGTAAGTCTTCATGAAACTTTAGATATTATGAGAAAATCCCTAAATATTTTAAACACTCTTATTTCAGAACCAAAACCCAGACTAAAAACTAACCATACTATCACACACAATAATTTAATGCTGAAAGAAAATGTTCTGAAATCTCTGGGAAAAGCATCCAAGCTACAGAACATAAATTACTGTTGTCACTAGACACTGCTTACTGGCAAGGCAAACAAAACTGGTTACCAAGACACAAAAATAAAACCTCTGCAGTGATGTGTGGCTTAAAATGTGAATCTAACTTGGTATTAACCATAATTTCTGAAGCACTAGACACAACTGGCACTGCACAGGCAAATATCTATTAATAACAATCCCAGCACTCTGATTTATGGTGGAAAGTATGTTAATTAATTAAACAGCAAAAACTGAAATGATAGAAGATAAAAGTGTGTTTAAGTAGTTTCATATAATTTTTTTACATTCCAAAGCTGAGTTTTGGAAATGTTTTTCATTAGTATTGCTGCAAAGAGACATAGCTCTTAGTGGAGACACAGGTAACAGATTTAAAAGCATAAAACCAAATGTGAATACAGAGAGGGGGAAGGAACAAAGGCAAAAGCAGAGTCATGAGGCATTCATGGAGGAAAGCAGTCTTTGTTCTACTCTGCAAACAACCTATAAACTGCTGCTAAACAGGGCAGGAACGGGTATTCCGGGAGGAATGCCAGCTGATTTGAGTTGGGAAGAACTGCTCCCTGAATAAGTGTGATAGCCGTGACTGGAACAATGAGACACAGGATGCAGGTCCCCTTTCCCTGGCTATCCCTATCCCTGCTCTCCAACGTTTCCATCAGCACAGATCACCACACCAACTGCTGCCACCAGGAGAAAGATAGTCACTGTTTTCTGTGCAGTCACAGCAGAGCTCACAACCAAAATCCAAGGAATTTGTGCCCTGGTCCACACCAGCAGGTGAGAAAGGGATGCCCCAAACTGCTTATAAATCAGTACCACAATCAACTATTTAGACCTTGCCTCTCTTTTGCTTCTTCTTCTCTTCTTCTTCTCCTCCCACATTTCCTTGGCCTTCTCCAACCCCAGCTTCTTGTTTAGGTGAATTTTCTTAAATGCATCAGAAAGAAGTGAGGGGAAAAAGAACAAAATTAGTGGTCAGACACTGACAGCCTTCCAGAAACAGGATGGTGCAATGATATTTTGCTAAATCAGTAAACTCTGCTGAAACGCATCAGCCCCTTGACTGATGCGTGTTACACCTTCATTACAGTACTTATGCAAATTAAATAAATGCTAATGTTAATACTGAAATTCCAAATGCTACTGGACAAGTTCCCCATCATTAATGACCTTTCCTCCAGCCATTCACAGCAGACTGGACAGATGCAAAATCCAGTGAACTAACTTTGATGGGAAACAAGCACACAGGTGACTGGTTACAGTTGAAACCTTAAGAAAGCTCAAATATTATTACTGAAACTACACGTTGATTATTCAGTGTTTTCTGACATTATCAAACATATTTCACAGCATCCAAAAGCATGATAGACTCCTAAGAAAAGTATTAACTTCCACATGATACAGCAGGAAAAGGGAAGAGATGAGCTCAAAGATTTCTGAATATGTCTGAGTGCACATATCAGTTGGAACACACACAAGATTCTTACCTACTGTAAGTTTTGCAAACTCATCTGGAAAATTCTTTTCTAACCATTGTCTGCATTTAGTCACATCAGGCATGTATTCACAGTACTAGAGAAAAATCACATGAATGTTGTTAGTGGAGGCAAGACAAAATACATCACAAATACACCAAAATATATTTGTTATTCAGCTCAGCCATTTCTCCTTAAGATGACTGAATACAAATATTAGCACATAAGAAACCTCATGTTATCCTAATGATGACAGTGGCTGGAGCACAATTAAGACAAGACAGAGAATATCAGGAAGAATCATCATAGTCAGGAATCACAGGACAGAAGGAAAAAATTCAGACAAAAAATAATTAACTCACCTCTGTTGGCAACGAACAGACTGGAGAAAGAAGAGGAGAAAAAAAAAGTCACATTACAAAAAGAAGTTCTACACTTACAACCTTAGTGTTAAATTCCAAAGCAAAGAATGAGAGAATATTCTGAGTTGGAAGGACCCACAAGGATCATCGAGTCCAACTCTTAGCCCTGCTTACATCAGAACTTCTGGTTATAATCCCATACTGGCTCAAAACCATTACTGTATTGATGCCATTCCACATTTTAATTCCTCTCTTGTTAGACCTGTGCTCACATGTTCTGCATTAGGATAAAACCACCACAGCAAGAGTCAGTGAGGGAAGGAGATGCCTAAAGCTTTGGGATAAGTTACAGAAAGAAACAATAGTTTTACCTGAGGCAAAAGATACACCCAATAAAATACCACATGGTTTGGTCACCTTTCCTTTTTCCAAGAGCTGCCAAAGTCCCAAAGAGGGACTTGGCCCCACAACCACCCAAACCAACGTGCAGATTTTCACACACAACAGGGACTATTTCCTAATCCCCTGCAACTGTATTCAAGCCCAAAGCAAAGTGACAAACCTACCTAAAAAACATACCTAAATTATTTACTTCCCTTTAAATTTCACCCACATAACTACACACAGTTCAATTAGTCCCATGTATTCCATTTTTCATTGTCACACTAAAGCTCAGAGGCCTTTTCTGTGCTTTACTGGCTTTCTGCAGGAAGAGATCGGAGCTCCCACTCCTTTCACACCCAGAGAGCTGTCAATCCTGTCTCTCAGGAGGGAAGATCCCTACATTTCACCAGAAATGCTTGGGATAAAATACACAACAAAGCTGCTTCAGAAAGACAATCAGAAAGGTCAAGCTGACCAGGGTCCAGCTTCTCAATAAAATCTGACCAAAAGAGACTCTCTCTTTCTCTCTGCCCTCACAAACAGCACACTGTAGGGATCATGGACAGCTGCCCTTCCAGCACTTGCCTCCGCAGTAGAGGACCCGGAGGGGGTAGTCGGCGTCTGACCTGGCACCGCTCCTCCCGTCCCCTCTGCAGTCAGGGACCACGGGCTCGGCGACATCCGTGGCCATGTCACACGCCTGGGGGTCACAGAACAGAAGAATCAGGACCCAACTTCTGGGTTTGAGTTAGTCCCATCCCTCCCAGCTCAACAAGAATCCCAGAGACTGACAAATCCCAGAGAAAACAGGTACAAGTGTAAGAGAGATCAGGGAGGAAAAAATAGGAGTCAAATAATAATGACAATATATGGGGGAAATGATTACAAAAGATACCAAGCAGTATGGAATTCTAGCACATTACTGCCACAAAATGCAGTGTAAACGAAGGAAGACCTTTAGGAAACCCACATGGAATTACAGAACACTGGGTTAAGCACAATGTGAATAATCATGTCAATCAGTGACATATGAACAGCAGGGGCACTGGGGAGTAGGGGAGGGACCTCTCACATACTAGCAAAGAAAAGGGGTCATTTAAATCCGTGCCTGAAGAATTACAATCCGAGGACACTGGCAAAAAGCCTCAAACACTACAAAACAAGCAAACCAAACTCAGCCGGCTAATGGACTTAATGCTGGTTTGCACACACAGGTTCTCAGGCCAGGGGCTCAGAAAACAGAAGTGAAGAAGGAAAGAGGAATACACAAGAAACCCCCCAGGGCCATGGGAGCAAACAGGACGTGAGAGGGAGCCTTGGAGCCAGGACAAGCTGTGCTGGGCAGTGAGGAATGTTGAGGGAAAATGCCAGGGCTCCAGAGGCGGTGAGGTTTGGGGTAGGGGGACAAGGAGAGGCAGGAGATGGTCACAGCGAGAGGAAGGATCTTGGGGTACCCATGGAGACCCCAAATGGGGGAAGGAGAGTGCTGGGTGGTTATGGGGCAAAAGCGAGGGTAGGTCGGGAGGAAGGGTGATGGAAAACCAGACACAGTGGGGATCATGGACATGGTGGGATGGGGGACCAGAGCTGCGGGAATGGGGGGATAGAGCTGAGGGGAAGGGGGGGATAGAGCTGAGAGCATAGAGAGGATAGGGGGGATAGAACTGAGGGGATGGGGGGGCGGAGCAGACGGGATGGGGAGCAGAGCTGAGGGAATGGGAGGATAGAGCTGAGGGGAAGGGGGTGCACAGAGCTGAGGGGATGGGGGGATAGAGCTGAGGGGATGGAGGGGGGGGGGGGGCATAGCCGAGGAAATGGGACTCCGGGTACCTGAAGAGGGTCGGGCTCGCAGCGCGGGGCGGTGCCGGGGCTGAGGGAGAGGCGGGCGCCAGGTACCCGAGCGGGGAGGATGCTGCGGTACCAGCGCCGGGGGGGTCCCTGCGAGGGGCCCTCCGGAGAAGATGGAGCTGTGCGGGAGGCGCTGGGCGGGGGCTGAGCGGGGCGGGGGGCCCCGGGGGCGGCGGTGGCGGTACCGGAGGCCCCTCGGGCCGCGGCGGGTCCCGGTCCCTCACCCCGCGCGCACGTGCGCCCGCCCCAGCGCCGCCGTCTCGCGAGAGGGGCGGGTACGGTGTGGCCCCACCAGGCCGCCGTACCGGGGCGGGAGGGACCCGCCCGAGACACGTGCTCCGCCGAGCTACGGGGCGCCGCAGCGGCCATTCCCCGCCGGTGTCGCCGGTGCTGCCGCCATGCCCCGGTACGCGCAGCTGGTGATGGGCCCGGCGGGCAGCGGGAAGGTGAGCGTGGAGCGGCGGGGGGACGGCGGGCGGGGGGAGGCCCCGGGCAGCCCCTGACGGGCGTGTGTGCCTTGCAGAGCACGTACTGCTCCACCATGGTGCAGCACTGCGAGGCGCTGGGCCGCGCCGTGCAGGTGGTGAACCTGGACCCGGCGGCCGAGCTGTTCAGCTACCCCGTGATGGCAGGTGAGCGCCGGGGGGCCCGTTACAAACTTCAAAATAGCGTCTGGTTCCTGTATCAGTGAATAATGCCCGGTCTTGTGCCCGATAGTGCTCAGCACCTATGTCAGAGATTAATGTAGTCTTGTAATAGTGCTGACTCCCCACATCGGTGACTGATGGGTCTTGTGCCAGGTAGTTCTTAATCCCTGTATTTACCTGGGCCAGTGATTAACATCTACCTGTATATGTCATAGTTTTGAGAACAAAGTGTGTCTAAACAAAGATGATAGGAAAAGTACATCTGGACCTGACCTCATAGTTGGGATACCTCGAAGGAGAAGAGATTCATTAGCGGATCCGGGACCATGAAAGGAAAATTTGGGGAATGGGATGTTCCCCAAACGGCCACCAGGGACCCTCAAAAGACTCCCACTCATATCCAGCTCGGTCCGTGAAAGTATTTAGCATATATGTGTGTATTCAGGAAAGGTAATGAATATGTACTTGCTCATGAATAGAGATCCCTGTGCACCAGTGCTGCAGTGAAGGAATGTTGGCTCCCTGACCTCCCAGACTGTTTGGAGGGTTTATTCCCAGTGTTTGGTGTTGTCACAGACATCCGTGAGCTGATAGAGGTGGACGATGTGATGGAGGATGAATCCCTGAGGTTTGGCCCCAATGGAGGTTTGGTGTTCTGCATGGAGTACTTTGCCAACAACTTTAACTGGCTGGAGGAGAGCCTGGGGCATGTGGAGGATGATTATATATTGTTTGACTGCCCAGGTAAACGCATGTCAATGTTTTGGTATCGTTTCGTATTTTACATCACGGTATAAAATTTGCAGTGCTTTGGTTTAGTTGGTTATGATAATTCATGTTTTTTTGCATTATTAACAATTGTCAGAGTCACTTCCAGATGTTTCAGGAGTTACCTTGGTCCTGGGCTGTTCTGGGTGACTGCACTGGTGTTTGGTAACAACATGTGGTGTGGGGACACTGTGGCAACTGCAAATAACACTTAATTGGAGGTCAAGGGAGGGAAAATACCCCTTTTATTTCTTTTCCACTTCACCAGTCAGAGTTGCCTAAAAGAGGATGCTTTTCTTACCAGTTTTTATTTATATTAAGTGTAATTCCGTGTTTATATATAACTGCAAAATATTCCTGTTTGCTTCCCATTCCTACCCATTGATATCCTGAGTGTGCCCCAGGTCAGATCGAGCTCTACACGCACCTGCCAGTGATGAAACAGCTGGTGGAGCAGCTCCAGCAGTGGGAATTCCGTGTCTGTGGAGTCTTCCTTGTGGATTCTCAGTTTATGGTGGAATCGTTTAAGGTACCCATTTGAAAGCTGTTGGAAAAGTTCATGTTGACAAAGAACAAAAAGTCTGGGCCGTTCAGGGAGCTGGGTTTGCCTGGAGGAGAAAATGCTAAGCCCAGGGAGATTTGTCTTCATCTGCCTCAGACATGAGTTCCAGCAAAGGGTATCCCAGTTGGATGTAAAGAAAACCAGCACTGGGAGAGTGGTCAGACTGGAGCAGGCACAGAGGTTGTGCAGTGAACGTTCATGGAGTCAAAACTTGACTGGGCAGCCTGGCCTGACTTAGAAGCTGCTCTGTTTGAGCAGTTGGAGGATCCAGATAACCTCCAGAAGTTGCTTCCAATGTAAATTCTTGGAATCTCATGTGATTCCATGAGAGCTTTCTCAGAGCTGGAGAGTGAGCAGGCCACTTTCTCCATTTATCAGGAACAATCCCGAGAAGGGTTTGGGTTTTCTTCATGCCTTTCCAGTGGCAGATCCAGATCCGAGGCTCCAAAAATAGGTGGGATACTTCCCACCTCCCTTTTCCAACAGGAAACTCCTCACATCCCAACTCCTCATATTGCTTTGTGTCCGTGTTCCATATATTCATTACTACATTTGGTCTGGGGTTGAGTGTCCTGCGTGCTGGGTTTGTGTTTTTCTGTACTTTAATACATCATTTTTCATTCTCTTTTCAGTTTATCTCTGGAATTCTGGCAGCACTCAGTGCAATGATATCTTTAGAGATTCCACAGATTAACATCATGACCAAAATGGATTTGCTGAGCAAGAAAGCCAAGAAGGAAATAGAAAAGTAAGTTCCAAAAAATTATTTACTCTGTAGTGTGATATATTGAGGCAAAGTTCGCTCAAAATTCAGTCTAATGTTTCTCACAATTTAAACATCCTCTTTTGGAATGGGACAAGAGGGATTTGGTTTATATTAAACATAGTCTTTAAACAGCTGAATAGGATGCTTACAGAGTCAAAAGAACAGCTTCATGTTTGTACTGATCTCTGGATTTTTCTGTAGATAATCATCTTGCATCTCTTGTGTCATTCTAAATGACAGACTTTGAGTGTTAATGATGACTTTGTTTCTCCCAGGTACTTAGATCCAGACATGTATTCTATGATTGAAGATTCTACAAATATATTGAAAAGCAAAAGGTTTAAGAAGCTGACAAAATCTATATGTGGATTGGTAGGTATATTGCTTTTGAACTGGTATCCTTAAATTCAATATCACTTTTTGCCTCTTTTAACTCAGCTCTTTATTTTTTCAGATTAGCATAAGATTCTTGATGCTATTGATACTATACTCTTGATGTTTGGATTGTAGCCAATACATTTTCTGTGAATCCTTTGGGAAATGGCTTTTTCTATCGTGTAGAACTCTCTGAGTGGGGAATTGCCACTGTTTTGCAGCGTGGCTTTGAGTGGTATTTTAGCAGTGCAGACAAGTGTGTTTTAAGGAGGTGGCTTAGAGTGCTGTGACTGAGAGTTACCTTACTGCATTTTCTTTTGGCTCCTCCCTCCAGATTGATGACTATGGAATGGTTCGATTTCTGCCTTTCGATCGCTCTGACGAGGAAAGTATCAACATCGTCCTGCAGCACATAGACTTCACCATCCAGTATGGAGAGGATCTGGAATTCAAAGAGCCAAAGGTAAGGTGCTTCTGGTGGGGAGATGAAAAAATTATAAAGGATCCACAATATAAATATGTGTCTTTGCTTTGCTGATAATTTAGTTTCTCAGTATGGTTCAAAGCAGGCCATCTTTAGTCTGTTGGTGACAATGCCTGTATCATCTTCATTTACAGTTTAAAAAGTGGAATTCTTTAATAGCATCTTGCATATGCAGATTGATCAAAGGGTTGTGTTTAAAAGTAATGCTTTTGGTTTTCAAAATCAACAGAATTTTAACCTTCAAATGTCAGAAAGGACCACTGAGATCAGTAAGATTTTTTCCTGCCTGACTGCTCAAACTGCCATGATAATTCCTGTGTTCAACCCACGTGTTGTATATGAGACAGAGATTAGAAATAAATTCTATTGTGTAAAATACATCATAGAAGACTGTGTTAAAATCTGTTCCAAGCCCTCTCTAGTTTTATTATTCAGCTCATAAAACCTAAGGAACAAGTTTAGTGCTTTTATTCCCTTTTTAAATTCATTTTTTTACTCTTCTGTACTGCAGAATACTTGGATCTCAATTTTGACCTATATATGAAGTTTGTATTTTTCTGTTTTCTCTTTGGCAGGAATATGAAGAAGATAAATCTGCTCTTGTGGATGAATACTTTCAGGATCGTGTGGATGAGTAAAAAAAAATATGTTCAAAGTGGGAGGAAAATACTTTGTGGGGAAAAAAAAAGTGAAAAAAAAATCCTGACCCCTATACAAACACACTTAATGTTTTATCTGTAAGATAACTAATATTTATAGTAAAGAGTGAGTTATATGACCTCAAAACTATTTTAATAAACAGTTTTTTATTCTTGTGTGTGTATGGGTTATAAAATATATAGGCCAGTGTTAGCACATATAAAAGTTCCCCTCATATAGATATATTTCAGCATAGGAACGCTTGAAACAAATTAATGATTTGCCAGATAGGCAAAGCTGAGTCTAAATATGTTGTAACAAATATTTATCTCCAGCACTGAGTAGTTAGTTTCATTACTAGATGAGAGAAAGAATTGTTCTAAAGGGTGAAAGTTGTATTTCATGAACTGAACCTAAATTAGAGAGAGATGACTGGCAACTTCAAAGGGGCAGCTGGTCAGGGGATGGGCTTCTTCTTCAAGAACTTGAGTGTTTTACATATTTTTTTTGAAGATTCTAGATTTTAAGCCTTCTTAAAGCTGGTTTTTGTTCAACTTGCACATGACTTTAAGTGGTTTATTCATCGATAACATGTACACTGTAACACTTAAAGAAGGAAAATTACCTTAAACAGAACTCAGTGATGGTCTTGTGAAATGGATGTCATTTTGTAGGAGCAGCTTGGTCAGCAGATGTCTGAGTGCGAGGATTCCCCTTAATGGGAACCAAACCAAGGAGTGAATACTTGGAGACAACTGCACTTACCTAACCCTGGGGTGTGAGAGCAGCTTGGCAGAGTTGAGCTTTGCAGTTTCTTGCTTCTAGTCTGGAAGGTGTAATTTTTTTCTCATTCAGGAGTAGGGTTGTTCTTATGTCTGTTTGAATAAAAGGTTCACTATTGATATGGTGCTTATTTTTGAAGTAAAGATCTGCTTTTTCCAAGGCACAGCCAGAACTGGGAGAGAGGTTCAACAGAGCAGGAAATCCTGCATGTTTAGTGGAAAAGGGCTCCCAAAAATCCCTGTGTGGCAGAACTTGATCTGACTGAATTACACCACTCAAACATTGGGGCAACTTGGGTCACAACTCACCTCCAGACTGGCACATGCTTGGGACAAGTCACACTCGTGGTGTGTTGAAAGGGCAAAGCCCAGCCCTGCAGTTGGATTACTTTGACTCACCTTCCAAACCTCCCCGTTTTTTCTCCCTGACTCATGCCATGAATCATTTACCAGGGGGTAAATTCAGCATGCTGGCTGATAGGGAAGGTTATGGCTTGATAGTAATAGGAGTGTGCAACAGAATATATCGTATCCCTCTGAACGCAAAGTGTTTGGACCCGTTTTGTCCTCCCTTGCACCGGGGGAATTGAGTGTCCCGTGCAGCCGGCTGCCTGTGCACCAGGGCAGAGCAAGTGACTCCCAGGAGCTCTGGAAATGCGCAGGAGAGAAAACCAGCTACGAGTAAAGCATCCCCAGTGTACTCTTCTGATGCTGACCTCGCCGAGACTGGAGCTCCCCTCTCAGATGTCAGCGTGGCTGGAAAAGGGTGGCACGGAGTGACCGAGGAGGGGTTACTTGCAGTGCTGGCCACAGCAAAGGCAGAGAGAGGAGGGAAACCCCAAAGGATGGAAAAAAGAAAAGAAGTCCCCACCAGAGCGTGCTTTCAAAGCCCCTTCCCAGTGTGGCCAGCGCCCGGGCAGAGCAGTGCCCCCCGCGATCCTTCCTGGTGCGGTGCCCCGGGGCGGTGCAGGGCTCCGCTTCCGTGCTCGCACCGCCTCTGCCGCTGCCTCATTTCCTGCAGCAGAGGCGGAGGGAGCGCTGTGTTCGCTTTCTTGGA
Source organism: Pseudopipra pipra (assembly GCF_036250125.1). Lineage (NCBI taxonomy): Eukaryota > Metazoa > Chordata > Aves > Passeriformes > Pipridae > Pseudopipra > Pseudopipra pipra. The sequence continues at coordinate 9,162,593 of NC_087566.1, read as the reverse complement.
CGTTCGCCCGCTCCCCTCCCGCCCGGCCCCGCCGAGCCGCCTCTGCCCTTCGAGATGCCGGTGAGCGGCGGGTGCGACGGCGGGCCGGGGAAGGGGCTCTGCGGCGGGGTCTGACCGGGGGAAAGAGGGGCTGCGGCTGCGGGGAGCCCTGCGGAGAGCGGGGAAAGGCTCGTAGGGGAGGCTACTGCAAGGCCAGCGCCCTCTTTCTCTTCCACTTCCTCCCTGTGGCAGGGATCCACCCGCAGCCGGGAGGGTGGGACCCGGCGCCAGCGGGGGAGAGGGTGGTCAGAGCAATACTTTGCCTTTGTTTACACCACCTTTCCCTGGGTCGAATAAACTGCTTTTTACACCCACCCTCCCCCAGTCACATCTTCCTCTGCCCCCCACAAAACCTGGGCTGGGAGGAGGTGAAGGATTCCCAGTGGGATGGCACAGCACGGTGGGAACATTTGGAAAGTGCCCCAAAATAATCTTATCAGATTCTTCCTGGAAAATCGGTTTTCCAGGAAGAATCTGTTATATGCAGAAAGCTTTTTCTTTTTTTTTTTTTACTTAAACCAGTTTTAGAGTGCACAGAAAGGCCTTTATTTTTGAGCGTGCTAAGCCTGGCTTTATTTATAATTATCTACTATTATTAGCTAGACATGGAAACAAGATAAATTCTTTTTAAAAGATCAACTAATTTTCAGTGAACTACACAGGGCCCCCAGGATGGGGTCACAGAGCTGGGGGGATGAACTGTGCCTGCAGATCAGCCATATGGATTTTATCCTGTCTTCCACCACCATGACTGCAAGTGGTGCCAGTGATGATGCTCTCCTGGCATTGACCAGAATGGCACCAAGTTCTGGGCCTTATTAGAAAACAGTGTTTGTGCAAGGAAAAATTGCTGGGAGCATCATAATGAACTAGACTGTGCCTCCTGTTTGTGGAGACGCATGGGATGTGATTGGACACAGAAATGTCTATTTTCAGTAGAATCAATAACCAGCTTTCCCCCGTTCTAGGCTTACCACTCCACGTTAATGGACTCGGACACCAAGCTAGTTGGGAACATGGCACTGTTACCCATCAGAAGCCAGTTCAAGGGCCCAGCACCTCGGGAAAGTAAGTTTATAATAATGTCTGAAAACCTGCCCGGATGTAGCTCCTCATCTCATGGGTTGCTCCAGGAGCAAGAGTGACAAGAGGAGTCAGTGGTGGGAAATGGAGAGGTTTGCAGTTTGTAGAGGAGGAAAGAAGTTCTCAGATAGTTCAGTTGTGCAGGTTGAGGTTTTTGGGGAGGATGTGATGGTGTGAACCCTCCGTGTCAGAGGAAGTGGGGGTTCAGCTACAGAGAGCTCGCTCTGGTCTGTGGCTGGGGACACTTGGCTGCTCCCAAGGCTGAGGAGTGGGACAGGCAGCACTTCAGGGTCGGGCGCTGCAAAAATTGATCCTTTTATGCTCTTAAAACTTTGATGAGTTATGCAACTGGTAGAAAAATGAGGAACTGCTGAATTGCTGCAGTTTGTGAAGTGAGACAGCACAGAGGAAAGAGAATAAGGAAGTTAAAGCTCCTAATAAGAGTAGGAAGCTTAAATATCACAGTCTGAGCTGCTCAGTGTTTGAAATGTTCTCTGTTATATAGTGCTGACTTCTGCTTTTTGAATTGCCTTTGCAATAATGCTTATTTCAGTGAGTAAAACTTATGACAAATGAGGTATAACAGTGCAATGTTTAACTCTGTATTTCTTTTTTGTTAGCTAAGGACACTGATATCATAGACGAAGCCATCTACTACTTCAAAGCTAATGTTTTCTTCAAAAATTATGAAATTAAGGTAATTTTTTTAATATACTGTGCATATAGTAGTTCTTTGGAAGGTTGGTGCTGTGAATATAAATTTATTTTCAAGGAAATAGTTCTATTAGATCACAAAATCTCTCCTTCCACTTAATCTTTAAAGTTGGGTAGATGTCGTGAATTGCAAGTCCTTCTCTCATGGGGAAACTAGGCCAAAATGGCTTGAACTCATTCCTGTTTCAGACTTTTATCAGTTCCACCAAGTGTCCCTTAATCTAAGAGTGCCTGGGCTCTGTGCTTGCTCTTGTGCAGAACGAGGCTGACAGAACACTGATCTACGTAACCCTTTACATTTCTGAGTGCCTGAAGAAGCTGCAAAAGGTAAGAAAAGTGAATTTCTGTGCAGGAGGGAAACAGAGTCCGTTCTGGGGATTGTACTCAGGAAAGGATTTCCTGATATTCTCCTCCCACTGGCACAGATAATCCTGTTCACCCCAGTCCCAGCTGTCAGAACCACAGATACTCCAAGGCTGTGGATACATTGTGCTGCTCTTCTTGATGAGTTTTTAAGTGTTACAGATTGGTAAAATATTTGGGTCTAATGCTCCCTCAGCTTTTGTTTATAACTGCTAATCCATTGTTTGCCTGGTTCTTCCAGTGTAACTCCAAAGGCCAAGGAGAGAAAGAAATGTACACACTAGGAATAACTAACTTCCCAATCCCTGGGGAGCCTGGCTTTCCGCTTAATGCCATTTACGCCAAACCTGCCAACAAGCAGGAGGAAGGTAAGGCTGATCCAGCACCTCTGAGGGCTTCCTTGGGATCATACTTTATTAGCTGCATTTCTGTGACTGCAGTTAGAAAAATTACCATTAAAACTGGATTTTCTAAATATGTGGTCTGTCTTCTGAGAGCACAAGCTGGATTTTCTGACCTCAAGGGCCCAGTGACTCCTCTGGATCCATGGATCCAACAGAACAATTTTATAGGGTCTAAGAATACCTTTTGCATCAGATAATCACTAGTTAAACCCTAATAATAGAGCCCAAGCCAGAATAGGAAGCCCACAATAATGAGCAAAGGTGACTGAGAGAAGAAAACAGCTTGGATGATCCTTTCTACTGGTAAAAATATCATAAAAATCCCAAATATTGCTGTAAATTGAGCAAACCAACTCAGCCAGCTGGTGAGCACCCGCAGATGTGAAGCTCTCTCCTGAAGCAGTGCTATCTGATGCCTCCCTGTTAAATCCAGTTTGACTTGGTGCTCCCCAGTTTACCCTGGTTTCCCTGTGCTGCTTTCAGAGGTGATGAGGGCCTACCTGCAGCAGCTGAGGCAAGAGACTGGCCTTCGCCTCTGTGAAAAAGTGTTTGATCCTCAAAGTGACAAGCCCAGCAAGGTGAGAGTTCAGAGGGACCATCGGGGAGCTCGTGAGGTTTGGGGTGTGTTTTCAGCAATGTTTGAATGGGGGTGAGGGTCAAGTGTGGCAACTTTGGCCAAGCCTCACTGGGTTTGCAGTGAAATGGCAGCTGCAAATTATCAATAAATTTAATGTGACATGACAGTGAATGCCAATTTGGATGGCTTGAAAAGGCAGGGCAGTACTAAATGGTGTCTGGTGCAACTCTTCAAAGTGCTACATGTCTGCACTTGGCTGGGTTTGCAAATGGAAGTTCACAGGCACAAGAGATGCTGTTTCTCTTCCCAGGCAGCTCTGATCTGAGAGCTGCTTTGAAGTAGATTGTTTGGCCTCATATCCAGATTAAAACAAAAAAGCTAATCAATGAGTGAATTGCCTCCTGACTGTTCACATGTTTCATGTGCAAATGTGACTGTGTCTAATATTGAAATTATTTAGGCTAATTTAGTTTCAAAGGCATAGCTTCCTGATGCATCTCTTGTTTATAATTATATTGGAAGAAAATATAATAAAACTAAAATAAGAGAAATAAGAGAAAGTAGAATCTCCCACTTTAACTCAAAGTCCTAAATTATTAATTCATTATGTCCATTCCTGTTGTTTTGTTCACCTAAATTCCAGTAGAAACCAGTGTGGAAAACTATGTGCAAAACTGGGGCCTTAACACTTTTTATGTGTCAGAGGTTGAATACTTTAAAGTCACTATTTTATCCATCACATGGAAAACACTTTAGCATATTTTCTGACTTTGTACTTCCTTTTGCAGTGGTGGATCTGCTTTGTGAAGAGGCAGTTCATGAACAAGAGTCTCTCAGGCCCTGGGCAGTGAAGAGGCAAAGTGGCAACAACTTTAAGTGTTTCCACAGCAAGATGTTCACGTCTTTTGCCTTTGTTTTGGATGCATTTTGTACCAGGGAAGAATTAACTGCTTATGAAGCAAAAAGAAAAAAACAAACCTGTCAATGAGGGGTGGATGGGGGGGGAGAGCAAAAAGATAAGTTGTGTAAGCAAAAATTATTAAGCTGGTGCTTAATAAGTGATTTTCTACACCCTGTTTCAGATGCAGTCTGCTTTGTTATTGTGGCTACAGCACCTAAAACAGGACTGGTATTTAAGAGAAGAAATAGATCTGCTGTGAGGCAAGGGAGCTCTGTCATTGCTCTGCTGGCTGGAGTCAGTGTCAGTGTCCAGGGCAAATAGACCTCTCATGCCGTGTTGTCCATGCAGTGATTTTTACATTGTATTCATTAAACTTCGCTTGTAATTAATGTGGTAACTACTGTGTGTCTCATGGACAATTTTCAGGGAAATCAGAGGTGGGTTTTTTGTGAAAGGACCTGCTCTGGTGAGCTCCCACCTGCAGAGCTGCCTCCAGCCCTGGGGTCCCAGCACTGGAAGGACATGGAGCTGTTGGAGCGAGTCCAGAGGAGGCACCAAGGTGATCAGAGGGCTGGAGCAGCTCTGCTGGGAGGGAAGGCTGAGAGAATTGGGATTGTTCAGCCTGGAGAAGAGAGCTCTGTGGTGACCTGATTGTGGCTCTTCAGTACCTGAAGGGAACTTAGGAAAGATGGAGAGAGACTGTTTACAACTGCCTGGAGTAACAGGACAAGGGGGAATGGCTTCACGCTGACAGCAGGTTTAGATTGGATATTAGGAAAAAATCCTTCCCTGTGAGGGTGGGGAGGCCCTGGCACAGGTTGCCCAGAGAAGCTGTGGCTGCCCCATCCCTGCAAGTGTCCAAGGCCAGGCTGGATGGGGCTTGGAGCAAGCTGGGATAGTGGGAAGTGTCCCTGCCCATGGCAGGGGAGGTGGAACGAGATGATCTTCAAGGTCCCTTCCAACCCAAACCATTTTGATTTTATGATTATTGAGTAATGTTAATCAGTAGAAAGTGAATAATTCCTGCTGAAAACAGTGGGATTAATGCAGGGGCTGTAGTTCCAGCAATTTACCTGTTTATTTAGCAGGTTTGTCTTCACAGGGCTGTGCTCCACTGTACTTAAGTGCCTGCAAATGGTACTGCAGGCAGATCCCACACAGCTGGGTCTGTGGCTGCCTTCCTGGATTCAGACACACCCAAACTAGTAAAAAACGGCTGTTCTGTCAGTCAGATGGTTTCTGGAAGAACACAAATCCAAGTGTGGTTTGTTCAGTTTTTTTCCTTCATGGCAGTACTTGTCTCACTGTCACCACACAGCACCAGCACACTTTTAGTGTTACCTGAAGCCCAGTGCTGGTGATGTTTTGCTGCCTGGCGTATTTGTTTGCTGAGAGCTGTACTCCTCTCCAAACAGCAGTGATGGCAAGTCCAAACTAAAGCTCCCACTGATTCCACTTTTAGGAATAGGATAGCCACGTTTCACATTCATTTTGTAATAAAGTGGGGAAAATAAACTTTATGATTTATCTGGCTGGCCTATGCCTTGTAGTTAATGGTGGTTCTAGTGAGGCGTTTGGCCCAGAAATGGTGCAGGTTTTGAAGGACCTTTCTCCTTAGTTACCAATTTTTACAGGCAGGAGCTACATTATCTCTGGGACCTCGGTCACATTTGGCTGCAGCAGCCAGAAGAGAGTACTCTCAGGACAAGGGGTGGACTCCGGAGCAGGGGAGGCACGGGGAGTGTGTTGCCTTCCATGGAAGACACAGAACCAAGCAGATGCGAGGGGATCTCCTCAGACCCGGTGTGCGAACCCCTTTTCCCCTCACACACTCCATTCTCCCCTCACGCCGTTCCCGCTCCGTCTTTGCCGGGAGGGGTCCTTGGCGCGGCGCGCGCTCCTCCCCGGGCTGCCCTCCCTCGCGCCTGTCGGGCCGCGCGGGCAGCGCCGCGGGCGCCCGCAGGCGGCGGCGCGCGAGGACCCCTCGGTGGCGCCATTTTGGAGTGGCGGCGGCGGCGGCTCCGTGCCCGGTGCCCCGCTCGGTGCTTCGCTCGGTTGTCCTCCTGTCCCTCCCGCTCCGCCGGCAGCATGAGCGTGGTGGAGCACGTGCGCGAGATGGCGGCCGCCGGGCTGCACTCGAACGTGCGGCTGCTCAGCGGGCTGCTCCTCACCATGAGCGGCAACAACCCGTGAGTGCCCCGCCGGCAGGGGGCGCTGAGGGGCTGAGGGGGCGGGGGGGGAGCGGGGGCAATTTGGGGGGTCCCGGTCCTGACCCTGCACCCTGTCCTGTCCTGTCCCCTGTCCCTGTCCTGTCCCTGCACCCTGTCCTGTCCCCTGTCCCTGTCCTGTCCCTACACTCTGTCCTGTCCTGTCCCCTGTCCCTGTCCTGTCCCTGCACCCTGTCCCTGCACCCTGTCCTGTCCCTGCACCCTGTCCTGTCCCTGCACCCTGTCCTGTCCTGTCCCCTGTCCCTGTCCCTGCACCCTGTCCTGTCCTGTCCCCTGTCCCTGTTCTGTCCCTGCACCCTGTCCTGTCCCTGCACCCTGTCCCTGTCCCTGCACCCGGTTCTGTCCCTGCACCCTGTCCTGTCCTGTCCCCTGTCCCTATCCTATCCCTGTCCTGTCCCTACACCCTGTCCTGTCCCCGTCCCTGCACTCTGTCCTGTACTGTCCTGTCTCTGCACCCTTGTCCCTGTGCCTGCACCCTGTCCCTGTCCTGTCCCTGTCGGGGATGGAGCCCGGCTCTGTTTGGGTACCAGCATCAGCAGCCCTTTGAGGTGTTCTGGCAGAGAATCCCAGAAAGGTTTGGGTTGGAAGGAACCTCGAAGATCATCTTGTTCCATGTCCCTGCCAGGGGCAGGGACACCTCCCACTAGCCCAGGTTGCTCCATGTCCCGTCCAACCTGGCCTTGGACACTTGCAGGGATGTCGGGCAGCCACAGCTTCTCTGGGCAACCTGTGCCAGGGCCTCACCACCCTCACAGGGAAGAATTTCTTCCTAATATTCAATCTAAACCTACTCTGTCAGTGTGAAGCCATTCCCCCTTGTCCTGTCACTCCAGGCCCTTGTAAATAGTCTCTCTCCATCTTTTGAGTAACAGAATCGATTTCCCCGTTCCAGGGATGCCCTCTGTACTTCACGGCTCTGCCCCTGAATCATTAGATCCCCTTTGTTTCTCAGCTGTCATTTTACTTTTTGACTGGGTTTTGAGGTACTGTTTGAAGCCCAAAACCGTAACTCTTCCAAAACCTCTGCAAACATACTGGAAGTGTTATAAAGGGGGTTTCTAAAATGTGGGAACAGATTAGGACCCGAATAGTTGTGCAAGGATCTGTGTTGCCTTTTAAACTTGCGTCCATTCAAACAAAACTCTAAAATTTGAGCGAGCAGAAATGCTGGATAATTAAAATGTCAGTAAAATAATAATAATACTAATAAATAATCAAAGGTGAGTAAATCCTAAAAGAAAGTTGACCTAGTGTAATGGATATTGACAGCCTGTGGTTTGTTCTGGGAAGGATGGGGGCAGTGGCCAAGCAGCCAAACACTGAGCTGTTGTTGCTGATGAGGTGTCAGGAGTGGCTGTTACCTTTGTTTGTTCACAGATAAAAGAAATTGGTGAGATAATCCCTGTGTTTGGAATTAGTACCTGTTACTCAAGGGTCCTTCCAGGGTAATAAAGAAGCAGCAACAGTTGGAAGTTGAAGCCAGACAAACCACAGCTGCAAATACTTTGGATCTGTGAGGTTTTGGTTCTTAAGCAGCCAGCTGATCTCGGCCTTTCTGTTTGCATTTCTTTAGGGAACTGTTTTCACCATCTCAGAAGTACCAGCTCCTTGTTTATCACGCAGACTCTCTGTTCCATGACAAGGAATATAGGAATGCTGTCAGTAAGTACACGATGGCCTTGCAGCAGAAAAAAGCCTTAAGTAAAACTTCCAAAGTAAGACCTTCCACTGGGAATGCTACATCAACACCCCAAAGCCAGGTATTTAAAACTGATAATATGCTGTGTAAAGTGATCATGTTCCCCCTTACAATTAATGTTGCTGACTCAATATTCATAGAATTATTGAGATTGAAAAGATCCTTAAGATGGAGCCCAACCCTTATCCCAGCACTGCCGAGGTCACCACTAAACCATGTCCCTGAGCACGACCTTTACATGTCTTTTAAATACCTTAGGTTGTGGATTTACCATGTCAAATAAACCTGATACTTAAGGCTAATTAATTTAAAAACATCAAATGTTTTATTTTCTAACGGAAGACTTAAAATAGTCTTGAACATAAAATTTTCCTGTATATGTGGCTCATGCTTTTCATTTGAAGACAGGAACAATATGAACTAGCAGTAAGTTGCATTGTTGACTTATTTGTGCTAGATATTTTTCAACATAGTATAAATATTTAATGAGGAAACCCTATTAATTTTTTTTACCTGATTAAACCAACGTTGTATTTAAATCTTCCTTTTTTGTTTCAGTGTTTACCATCAGAAATTGAAGTGAAATACAAAATGGCTGAATGTTACACAATGCTGAAGCAAGATAAAGATGCCATTGCCATTCTTGATGGGATTCCTTCCAGACAGAGGACCCCAAAGGTTAGTTCTGGCAGGTTTTTGTCACAGGTTCTTGGTCAGTGTATCTATAGGCCAGTGCCTCGTCAAAAAAGAATATAACCTGTAGGTAAAATGCTGTTATGTCTTGGTATTTGCTTTTGTTGTGTGGTAACATTTCCTAATTTTAAATTAGCTTATTTGAACTCACTTCTTTAAAATCAGAGCAGTTTTGTATTCTCTCTGTTAGAAAGAATTCAGAAAAGGGAAGGGAGTTGAATGCTTTGTGCATCTTTACCAACTCATTGCATAGGTGGAGCAATGTAAGATCCTTGGAAGGCTGGAGACTTTGGCAAGTAGAAGGTTTGCTAGTGCTCCATCTTTTAAAATCTTTTAATCCTTTTAAAGCACAGTTTAGATAATGTTAAATATTAGATCCCACCGTGGTCTGCAGTGCCAAATCTGTGGAGTCTTTGCTGGCTGGCTCTGTTAGTCATAAGGGCTTAAAAGATTAACACATCAGGTCAGTCAACTGTGTTTCATGTTAAATTGTCCTAAAAGTATACATGGCTTAGACTCCAGTCAGTGTCAGTGTTCTGTTCAAAGGCCAATTTACAGAACAGAGAAAGAAGAAAAGATTGAGAAAAACAAACTTTTTGCCTGCACAAACCAGTAAATGAAAGTGTTGTAGCAGAAACCAGCTACTGGTGTTGTGCAGAGCTCAGATAATTTCTGTTATTTGATCAATCATGACTTCATTCAGAAGCTGAATGGAGACTTTCTCTGCCTTCCTAAGCTCATTCTTTCAGACACTTCAGAGGATACAGAGAGAACCACTGGAAGAGGCTGATGTAATGGATGCATCCTATCTGAACACTTGCCCATCTTTTGACTTCTCACGTGCAAAACGCAGATTTCAAGATGCTCTGAGCAAATACAAAAGAATGTAGATTTTGTCTCTGTGCTCAGAGAGAAGCCACAATTTTAATCTTGTACTGTATGGTACATTACAGCGTTCTCAGAAGAGTGAGTAATTCTGTCTTCTGCCCAGAACAGAAGGCAGGCAGACTTGAGGACAGGGCTCTGACCTTTTTTAATTGTTCTTGCTCCTTTCTCACACTTGACTCTCCCAACATTTCTGTTGTTTGTAGATCAATATGATGTTGGCAAATCTCTACAAGAAGGCAGGTCAGGAGCGCTCCTCTGTGACGAGCTACAAAGAAGTGCTGAGGCAGTGCCCTCTGGCACTGGATGCCATCCTGGGTGGGTATCTACAGTGTTGAATAGTGCTATAATTTGAATTATACTTGGGACTAGGTAACTGTCTTGTGTTTGCATGTGGTATATAATGCCTATGTTATGCAAGTTTTAACAAGCTGCCTGTTTATGCTTGTCAAGGGATGCAGTTTCTGGTCCTCAGAGAATTAATTTGTGTCAAAAGCAGTTTTTGGTGGCTGAGATTGATGTATGTACTGTCCTGAACAGGCTTGCTGTCACTGTCAGTGAAAGGAGCAGAAGTGGCCTCCATGACCATCAACATAATCCAGAGCATTCCCAACTTGGACTGGCTTTCCGTGTGGATCAAGGCATACGCCTTTGTGCATACAGGAGATAACACAAGAGCAATAAACACCATTTGGTAAGAGAGGAAAGAGCATGATGCAATCAAATCATACATAATGCTATTGAAAATGACATTTATAAATCATGGGCATTTGTCTTGCTTTAAGCTCTTTGGAGAAGAAGTCCTTGCTGAGGGATAACGTGGACTTGCTGGGGAGCTTAGCAGACCTGTACTTCAGAGCTGGAGATAATAAAAACTCTATCCTAAAATTTGAACAAGCACAAATGCTGGATCCTTACCTAATAAAAGGTGAGCAAATCCTAAAAGAAGGTTGACCTGATGAGTAACAGCCACATGCAGCTGGGTGTTGTATATTGTTTTACCAGTTCAGAACTGCCATTCAGAAGCTGCGTGTCTTGAACTGTTACTGGTAAATGCACAGTTTAAAGTAGGTGTTTGTGGGTTTGGTTCTGGTGGGTTTTCTTCCTGTTGTGAATGAACTTTCCATTTCTTGAGGGTTGATCTTCAGACATGTCTCTTTAGGGATGGATGTGTATGGTTATTTATTGGCACGTGAAGGTCGGCTCGAGGATGTGGAGAACTTGGGCTGCCGCCTCTTCAATATTTCTGACCAGCATGCAGAACCCTGGGTGGTGTCCGGGTAAGCTGGTTTCTTTCTTTTCTTACCTTACCCATAAACAGCTATTTTGGTTCTTCTCTTCATCTTTAAACCTCCTCTCCTCCTTTCCTCCCTTTCCCCCTCCACGCCTGCGCACAGGCACTGCAGGCAGTACATATTTACAATCCCTCTCTTCTCTCTGTAGGTGTCACAGTTTCTACAGCAAACGCTACTCCCGTGCCTTGTACTTGGGAGCCAAAGCCATCCAGCTGAACAGCAACAGTGTCCAGGCCCTGCTCCTGAAAGGAGCCGCCCTGCGGAACATGGGCCGGGTGCAGGAAGCCATCATCCACTTCCGAGAGGCCATTCGGCTCGCACCCTGCAGGCTGGACTGCTATGAGGGTCAGTGCAGAGCTGCCTTGGTGTCAAAGCTGGGGTCGTGGTGCTGGGGAGGCAAGGGAACAGCCAGCAGTTGTGTCCTCCTCTTGGCTTTCTGGTATATCAGTTATTCTTACCCCAAAATCTGTAAAGCGGTAGAAGCGCTCAGATGAGAGAGATCAGAGGATGTCTGGAGTATCTAGAGAGTAGAATCCCTCCAGAACATCTGGAGAGTATCTTGTCTAAAGATACCAGGCTCATCAATGTGAAGAATGGAACAGTGATGTCACAGTCAGGGGTTTTACCAGGTCTGTGAGAGATACTAGAGAATGTATGGGCTTGTAAGAATGATTTTCACAAAAGGGGTTTTCTTTGTTGTTTTTTTATTGTTTTGTTTTGTTTATACTGGATATAAACAGACTTGGGTGTTTTGGATCATGACATGAACTATATGGTTAGTTCTACTGGGAGCTTTGTTTTCTTATATTTATTTAAATATTTAGATATTTAAATCTTGTTGATCTCAACAGCAGCTTCAGTGAGTTATGAAGAGCCCAGGTGAAGTATTAATATCTCATTATTGGAATTGGACAAAAATGTTAGATTAGATGTACTTAGAGTTTGGGTTTTTTTTGTTTCAGTCTCTGCTCATAAATAAAAGTGGTGAAATCAGTTATCTGTAGAATGGGTATGTTAACATGGACAGAGTCCCTTTCTCACTTGCAGCTGTATTTCTTTATTGGAGTGCCAGCTGGGCAAATAACTGAGGAGGTGAGTGCAGTGCTGACTCAAAAACTGAGATGTTTCCATTTGATGTCACCAGGTCTCATCGAGTGTTACCTGGCATCCAACAGCATCCGTGAAGCCATGGTGATGGCAAACAACGTGTACAAAACTCTGGGAGCAAATGCACAGACACTCACCCTGCTGGCAACTGTCTGCCTGGAGGACCCCGTCACACAGGAAAAAGCAAAAACCTTACTGGACAAAGCACTAACACAAAGACCTGATTACATTAAAGCTGTGGTAAAGAAAGCAGAACTTCTTAGTAAGTGCCTTTTTTTCCCCGTGTTGGTTTATTTAGAGATACTCTTGTATGTGGAAGAGTGTTCTTCAGACTCATCAATGTGAAGGATGTAGCAGTGATGTTACAGCCCAGGGATTTATCAGTTCTATCTTGAAGGAAAAATCACAGAGATTCATTGCATCCAGCAGCTGATACTGCACCACACCAGCACTTAAAGCATTTGCAAACAGAATGTTTCGACTTCAGAGTAGATGTAATTGTGAGTGTAGCAGGTATTGCAACAAAAAGCCATTGTTTAGAGTTAATCTTGCAAGGAGTAGATCACTGCTGCCCTCCTTGCTGAAGGGACAAACAGTCTGGTGTTGTGATGACTCTGTGAACACTCTGACTTTATAGATTTATCTCAGCTATTAATTAAAACTGTAGTTTTGCCTGTGAACAGGTAGAGAGCAGAAGTATGAAGATGGAATTGCTTTGCTGAGGAATGCACTGGCCAATCAGAGTGACTGTGTGCTGCACCGGATCCTGGGAGACTTCCTGGTGGCTGTCAACGAGTACCAGGAAGCAATGGACCAGTACAGTATAGCCCTGAGGTAAAGCACACCCTGAGATTGCAGCAGATTTCTAGGAACCAATAATCAGCTTGACTAAGTAAAGAGTTGAGCCACTGATTGATTAGAATGAGAATCAGAGATGGCTTTACATCACTCTCCCTTAAAACAAACAAAAACGTACAAATTACATCCTCTTAATTAATTAGTTGGTCTTAAGGCTTTGATCTGAGAAGTGCACAATGTAGGGACTGCATTAATATTAAACATGTCACTAGGCTTGTGATTCCTTAACTAACAAAAGGTTTAAGGCATGAAATTATTTATAGTTATTAATTAATAGGCACATTAAAATCCATTCCTTTAGACTAGAAGGTGCGATATAAAAATGAGCTATTCAGTAAATTTAAATAGTGTGATTCAACTTAACATAACCTAAATGTTATTTTAGGATGTTACCGTGTTAAATATTCCCATGTTTTGATTCCAGCAACTTCAGTGTGCCTTAAATCCAGCACATTATGTCCACTGTAAACTTGTATAGCTTAAATGGGTCAGCTGGTTTTTGCTTGGATATAATATATTTAGTCAGAGTCACTTACATTTTTACTGCTTTGCTGCCACTTTATAATTAGTATTGTTGGAAGAGGTGACTAAGTTTTCTGGAAGAGTGGGATGTTTAGATAAGTGCATTCTTGAGGATCAAAACTGTTTTATATGGAGATTTAATACTCAGTGGTACAGTCACCCTTAGGGGAAGTTGCATCAGCTACTAAAATAAGCTTCTTGATGAAGTTAAACAGGAAGTGGAGACAGCAAGATGAGATTTTGTTATTCTTCTTTACACTAAGGCCACAAATAAAGAGAAAAAAAGTTTCAGGACAATGCTTTCTTTTTGTTCCTTTCTTCAGTTTGGATCCAAACGATCAGAAGTCACTAGAAGGATTGCAGAAAATGGAAAAAGAGGAAAGTCCAACAGATGCCACTCAGGAAGAAGATGTGGATGACATGGAGGGAAGTGGAGAAGAAGGGGACTTGGAAGGCAGTGACAGTGAAGCAGCTCAGTGGGCTGATCAAGAACAGTGGTTTGGGATGCAATAAAGGTCTCACTTGCTGCTTGTTCTGGCACTTGAACACACCACTAGGGCCATTCTTCTTAGAAGAACAGAAACTATGATTTTTTTGCAGTAACAAAGGACCTTTTTTTGTTGGTTTTTTTTTTTTTAATAGACTCTGAAACCATTTAATACTCCTGTACATCTCAGTACCATGAGGATTCTCGATGCTTCTTATTTATTAAGTATAAGGGACTAACTGCATCCACGGTTATTTGCAACTTTCATTTTGAAAAATTCCTGCTAAAAGTAAAACCATCAGAATCTGAGGTGTGTAATGAGCCTGTTGGGATGAAAACAATGTCTGAGTTCTGTCCAGGGCTGTGTGTACTTGGAGCTGTAAATACAGGGATTTGTACTCCTTGGTGGGAAGGGTCTTACTCTCGTTTGTGTGCTCCTGTTTTGGCTCGTGCTCATGTTGAAAGTCTGGGGCAGTTGATTGGATGTGACTGAAAGCAGCACTTTTCTCTTGCTGTGTTTGTTGAATTAATTTGTCTTTTTCCAGGGCATTACCTGTGCTGTCCAGGAGAAGTTTGGGACAATAGGCAACTTGGACTTACAGGACATTTTTTGTAGCTGACTGATTTCTCTGTGTACAGAGTTGAGCCAATGGTGAAGAATTAAAGTGATTTCCTCAGTCCTTACTAAACCCTGTAATCACTTAAAGTCTGTACATGAGCATTTATTTTAAAATGAAGTTTAGTTTTATTTCAGGATGTTCCTAAAAGCTTTTACAGCAGTGACTCAAAGCACTTCACATTCTGTATACAGCACTGACATTTAAAATGGTATAAAAGGAATCCATCCCTCTTCCCTTGCATTGCTGGAGAAATGTTAAATTATGCAAAACCCCATATTGTCCTGGGTTTTGCCATGTTTATGTACTTCCTGGTTTTGTCAGGTAACACTTGAATTCATATGTTTTCCCCTCACCTTTTGAAGCAAAGTCACTTCATGTACAGATTCTCAGCATTTCAAGGGTGAGCTGCTTTGGGTAATCTAGAAACTGTTGCAGTTCTGTGGGCTTGATGTGTGGGAGGAGGAGTTACTTATTTTTCTTACTGTTCTGATTGCCTTAGTCTTTACCAAAACACGGGGGTTTTTTTATCTTTATATTGGCAATTTAATGCCTTTTGTATTTATTCTGTTACCACAGGTATGCTGGAGCACACAGACTTTTTTTAGAAAGCTAAAAAATAGTTTTGAGTATCAGTTGGAGGAAAAATGGCCGTTTGATATAACTGCATGAGATGGAAAAGAAGCTTCTCCCTGTAAGGCAGATAAGAGTAAAATATCATCCCTCTGTGATGTATCAAAAATGCAAACAAAGAATAGGCAGATTATGGGCTGTTTTGGAAATGTTTTGGTATGTCACATCTAACAAAAGAGGAGTCTAATTTAAAAAAAGAAAAGAGCTGGGTGCCTGTTCTCTCTGGAATTTCCTGGGCTTTAAACTTTCCAAAATATCAGATTGAATTGTGGTTGATTGAAGGTGATTTGGGAAGAACAGCAAAGCATGTGCTGCTGTCCTGGGGGGTGGATGGGCATGAGCTGCTCCTGCTCTTCCATTGAGCAAATCTACCAAATGAGAGGCCTGATCCTGGTCTTCCCTTGTACCATTGCTGTGGGATGCAGTGAATAGATTTCAGCTCATCATATGTCTCATGACAGAAATATATTTGTACAAGCAAATTCAAAGCATCTTTTTAAAAAAAAAGAGCTTTGTTTTCTCTTCACACTCAACATTCATCTGATTCATCTGCAGCTTTCTAGTTGCATTGCAGACCTCTGCTGTGGATGAAAATGGAGTAGTTTGTGGTGTGTTTGTATATAATCTGATAATCTCTGCTCTAAGAACAGGCAGGAAACTAAAACTACTTCAAGATAAGTGTGTTTAGGTGCAGCTTTATCAAGTCCAGGCACACCTTAGGACACCTTGAGGTGGCTGTTCAAAATAGAGTTGGATCCTTGCTGCTTTGGTTTTCTGAGAACTTGGCTCCTCACTGAAAACTAAATGTCAGATCCTGCAGATAAAACCTCGGTGAGTATCTGATGTGTTGGGCTCACGTAGCTGGTGTGTAATCTTTGCTAATAGTTGTACAGTAAGGGACCAAGGAATTTCAAGGTGCATTTGAGATTATGTAGATATATTTAGCACTTACTTCAGAATTCTGGAGGGATTCTTGTCTATTAATGAGCCTTCATTAGCGCTCTAATTTTAGAATGTGATCTCTGGTTTTGCAGAGATCTTGTAGTCTCCAGTGCCCTTCTGGTTCAGGGAATAGAACAATTAGCCCTTAATGAGCAGCTGACCTCATTCCCTCCCTCAGTCACGTGCTGTGCACCTTAGAAGAAAAGATCACAAAGCCAAAAACTGAAGTTCAGGCTGTGTCAAATCAGGGATGGAAGTGAAACAATTTGTGAGGCAGAAAAGCCGTTGCCATCCAGTTCTAACTGTACAGTGTTGGCATGTCTGAGATGCCAGTCTGGAGCTGGGTAAGGACAGAGTGCCCAAGTTTGCTTGAAATCACTGAGTTTAAGTCACAAATGTAATTTAAGTTTTAGTTCTTTCCTGTTTTGCAATAGGAAAGACAAGAAGTGGTGGAAAGGGACTGAATTTCTTCAAACCATACGAGACTTAGGTGGGGGCTAAAAGGCTGAGTTTAGCAGAGCCTAAAAGCAGCACAAATTCAGGATGTGGTGGCTAGAAATTGCCTAAATAATGCATTTATTCACAATTTATCCTGCCATATGCTGATAACACCTGAAATTCCAGCAGTATTTCTAATTCTGATTTCCAGATCTTGGGAATTCTAGAATTGTGAAGCAGAGATGAAGAAGGGACTGCTGGCCAGTATCAGTGTTTTCTGTCCAACTGAGGTGCTTCTTCCTTTCCTGCTACTGCTGATTATAGAGAGATTTTTGATTAACTAGCAATTTTTTTCCCTTTCAGTAACTGTCTTCCTCATTAGGCCTGTTTGTATGGTGATTCTTCCCTCCTTGCTTTTCAGGAGCTCAGTGATGTGTGAACTGATCCATCCACGACAGAAGCAGGGAGGATTTCTGATTCAGCAAAACTTACTCGCTCCCTTAGATCTCAGGGGTAAGAAAATCTCAAAGGCTGTGTCAGCCACTGTAATTTCAAGTTACACAAATACACCACATCCAAATATCTTTTAGGAAAACAGATCTAAATCAGTGCAGTCTGCAGGGGTCTGAAATTTAGTGACCTTAGGTGGGCTTAAACTGAGTATAAACCTGTGATTTCAAACTAAATAACCTTAGGCAGGGCTTAAAGTTCTAGATAAGCTGTATTCAGTACTGCCCTTCAGTAAACTGGGACCATTTTATTTAGTGCCCAGCAGAACTCAAGCACATTGCAGTTGGTTTCAGTGTAGTTTCTTCATGGAAAGGATCCAGTGTGGGCCTGAATATTTACAGGCAACAAGAAGTCCAGTTACATGGCAGTGGCTGGAGGGGCGGCAGCAGCAGCAGCAGGAGCAGCACTGCTCAGCTACTGTGGATCAGGGATTTGGAACATCTCCCAGCTGGACTCCCGGGCTGGGGGAGTTCAGGGGTTGGCAGAAATGAGCTCCTTACTTTAGCAGTTGATCCAAGAGCTTGGGTCGATCTGGCAGCACAAAAGGGCCTGTTCCTGTGCTGGAGAGGCAGCGTGTGCTTTGCTAGAAAAAGCTGTTACGATGCCAGTTCTTTCCCTGAACTATTTAACTATTGAAAAATGCTTCCAGTTTTTATGTTCCTACTTTATTTCCTTGCATTCAGTGTGTGCTATGCTGTGTTACTCCTTGATGTGCAGTATGGTTGGATGGGCTGAAGCTGCTAACTTGGCTTCATCCTCTTGGAATACTAAATAGTTTTCCAGGACACTGAAGTGTGGTGACATCAGCAGGGCAACATCAGCAATCAGTGGATACTCAGCTTCCTTGGCTGCTCTGTGGAAGCTGCTGCCCGTGTGGTTCCTGGGATAAATGTCTGTTGGGAAGCCAGTAAAGCTGGGGTCTGTGACTGAGGAGCTGCTTTGCCTTGTAAAACTTGATGGGTGCTGATAGGAGTGGGAAGGTGGTGTAACCTCAGTTTCTGCTTTCCCTGCTGAGGTCCATAGTGAAAGTGAGATGGAAAATTTGTATGGATTGATTGTCAATCTGGAATGTTGCTGTCTATGTAAGTAACACGGGGAAAGTTTGGCATTACTCTGAAAAAGCAGTAATTCCTGTATTAGCCCAAATTCTCTCTGGCCAGGGCAGCTCCTGGATTCTGGCTGTGCCAGGAGGAGGGACGGGGTATGGAGACAGGCTGTCACCTTTCCTCAGCTCCCCAGGAGAGCTTTTAATAGGTGAGAAAGGAGGAGGTGGCTCCCATTGACCTTTTGGTGTCAGTTCTGCAGAGGATAATGTCACACTGAAACTCAGCCAATTTGATAAAGCTGGAGGTCAAGTGTTTGCTCCCCTTGTGGAAATATACTGGGCTCGGAGAAGTTTTAAGGACCCTCCACCCAGCTCTCTGGAAATATTTGAGTTTTTGGAAGAGAGATTTAACCCTTCCTGTGCTGTGCTTTGATTTCTGCTTTTGTTGCTGCTGCTGCCCTTGCCTGACAAGGGGGATAAGGAAACAGATGGGTTTGATCTCCTTTTGTACTGGGATTTACCATCTATGCAAGTAAATTCAGAGGCTTCACAGGGTGGCAGGAAGAACATCCATCATCTGGCCTTAAAGAGGTGTCGAGAGGTTTACAGCTTGGTGCTGGGGTTCTGTGGTAGGACACCAAGGTGCTGTGTGGTGAAGGGAGGTGTATGGCCCAGTCCTAACCCCAGTCTAGTGCCAGTGCCAGCCCAGTGAGCAGAGCCTTTCCACTGGGTAAAAGAGGGACTGAGAGGCTTGATGGGATGCTGCCAGCAGGGCTTTCACCCAGATGGAAATGTCTTGGAAAAGACTTCAAAGTCTTGAAGCTGCCATGCAGCTGGTGAGGGAGCTCTTAATCCCATTAGGATTTGGGATCAGAGCATCAGCAGCTCTGTTTTGGGAAAGGTTGGATGCTGTTAGTCTTTCAGAGTAAGTCTGCCCAGCTGGCAGCTCCAGGAGCAGGAAGGGCATCACCCCTATAGACTCAGCTATAAGGGAATTACTCTTATAGGTTCAGTTCCCACTGTCTCTAAGGAAAGGGCAGAGCCTTGGCCTGATTAGGTAAATCCCTGGAGCCTGCTAAATTGAGTCTGAAGTCTTCTCTGCAGTAAATCGTTGGGATGTAATATTTTAGAAGACCACTTCAGGTGCTCAGAGCTCCGCAGACTGAGCAGAGGGGGATTGCTGGTCTGTCTTTTACAGTCCCAGGATTTTCCTGTGGCTTTTTCCTAACTCAGTGGGGAAGAAAATTTGCCATCTCCCCTCCCCAAGGCTTCTCTCATTTCTCGCCCACCCTCCTGGGGGTGGATGTGGGCTCTAATCACACACAAATTCACTTCGAGGTAAAAATGGGGTTATTTCCTGCCCTCTGTATTTAGAGTTTGATGTAATGTGCCCATAATGCCTCATAACTGCTCTATGGGGAGCTGCTTCCTTGCTCTGCTGTCAGTGGCTCATCCATGTGATGCTTTAGAGCTGGGGGTTGCAGGGAGAAGAGGAGGAGGAGGAGGAGGGGGAAGATGAAGCTGTTGATTTCGGCATCTCTTACCACACACTCTTGCACCGAGTACCTTGGCAACCCACTGAGCATCACGTTCTGCTCACATGGCTGTACTCCAGAGTGCTGCCTCAGGGTCACTTGAGGGACTCGTTCTGCCTTTAGCTTGCAGATCATCCTTTAAAGAAACGTTTAAAAATCAGGTGTGAGTTCGTGTCACTTAGCTCAGAGAGGCGCTGTCTGAGCGCAGAGGTGCTGGAATGTACCTCGCTGTGACAGCAGCTCGAGCTGTTCCCTGAATAATGACTTTGTATCTCCCTGAGAATTACACTCAGCACCCGTGCTGGGGAAAAGAATTTCCACAGGCTGAGAAAAGGGGCAGGAGATGGGCCAGGCAGGAGCACGTTGGTACATGGGATGGTGAGATCTGAGCAACACTTCAGCTGCCAGGGAGCCTCGTTGTCCCTTTGGTTGCTTCCTAATTACAGCCAGGCTGAGGCTGTGACAAGAGGTGCTACTGGGGCAGTTCTGGCCAAATGCCTGTGATCCCTCAGCCCAGGTGTCCCTGGGAAGTGCAAATTGGAGCCCTTCACTGCCCCAGCAGGAAGGGCTGTGCTGGCAGAGCTCTTGGTGTGTGCTGAGGCTCCAAATGCAGCCCCGGGAAGAGCTGCAGTGGGAGGTAAGGAGTGTGGAGCTGGGCTCTGACAGCCCCAGCCGGGGGGTGAGAGCAGAGCTCAGCCTGCCCACACAACACTACCATAGTAGGAAGCAGCCACAGCAGCTCAGCCCGAGGCCTTAACACACCCTCCACCATCCCAGAGTTCTGCTGGACAATGGAATTCAACCTCTGTATTTTTAAACCTCACACCGTGGCATTTGAAGGGTCTCAGACGTGTCACCTCATTTGGATAAGGCCGTTTGCCAGCACGGTGCTGCTCTCAGGGGCTGAGGGCCATTACACCTCATTTAAAACATATTCCTCAAGTTGCCTCTTATTCCAAACAAAATGTAGTGTTTGGGCTTTGGAGCAGAGCATTACAGGACACTTGGAAGAGCCAGCTTTTACCCTTGAGGTGCTTTAGCCTTGCCTAACTCCTGCGCTGTGAGCTTGTGGCAGAACAGCCCCTGGTGTGGGGAAGGGAGTGAGCCCAAAGTGCCAAGCACTCCCACAGGATGCTCGTGGTGTGCTTTGGAGCAAATACATTTGGTTCATCCTCCTTTTGCCTACGGAAGGGGAAGAGACCAGGAGCTACTTTAGGCTGGGGCAATTTAGAAGATAGAATAGGACAAAAAAAAAAAAAAAAAAAAGATGTAGTTGGGAAAGAATTGTTTATTTTACGTTTTCTCAGAGGGATTTTACAAACAATGGAGCATTTTAAAAAAACTGAGTGATCAAAGTACTTGACAGTGTCCCTTAAACACACACACAAGCCCCTGGACAGAGGAAATCACACCAGCGAGGAGGTCAATACTGCCGAGGAGCAGCTGCATCTGCATAGTTCTAGGAGGGAAGATTGTGGTGGTGCTAAAAAGTGGCATCCTGGCATTAAAATAAGAAGAGCACGGACCTGCAGGAAACAAAGTGCATCAAATACCACGCCGAGTATGTATTGGAGAATAAATTTATTTACCTGATACAAATGAAACTAGGTGTGATGCTCCTTTTACTGTCAGCATGTCAATAGACAATTGATCTTATTTACAACTTCTAAAGGTCGCACATGCAGCTGTGGGAACTGGCTACGTCGTTGTTGCTTTTTAGATAAATGCATCACAATATTTTGTATTGCACCAACATCTATCTTACTGCCTTAGATTTAAATAAGTTACATTACAGTGCAAAAGAGGTTGATTTGCACAGATGATAAAAAAATCCAAAGTTATGAAGTGGAGGCTTACGGTTTAACATTCATCTGTAATCGTTTCCATGGATTTATAAATAGGAGAGCATTGTACAGAAGCTGTTGGAGTTGGATGTTTGGATGATACAATACAGAGAGATCCATCTACAACCCAAGGCATGCATTATCTGATATTGTACATTGTATAAACTGACATTTTACATACAGGAAATATGGGAAATTGGCTGACAGCTCCGTGATTCTTGTTCAAGGAAAACCCAACTCTTCTCCATGCAGCACAGAAACCAACCTTCTCTGGAGAGAGTTCCGCCTCGAAAATCTATATTGCACGTTTGTACATCTGTATCATGGAGTCCTAATGGTACCACACATTTCTTCCACAGAGAACACAATGAGTTTTTGTTTTTTTTAGGGAAAGCAAAGAATCTTTACACGATACATGCAGAAGTTTTGGTAGATGTGTTGCTAAAAACACATGCACGCAACAAAACAACCTTACATTTCTGCAAAATTGTTTAGGAAGCGATTACTCCAGTATTGCTGAAAAGGAAAGAAAGAAAAGGCATCAGTTAATGAAAGGATGAATGCTCAGTTATCATTATACAAGCAAGACTAAGATCAACAGTGACAGAAGAAAGAATGTTAAGTTTGGTAACTGGCTGCTCTGTCGTTGAAGGGACACTCTCAGGTTACTTTGTCCTTAAAGCCCAGACCCTCTGGATTAAAGCTCAGCTCCTCTGAGCAGAGCTCCCTTGATCACCAGCAGAGCCAGCACTTCCTACCAAAGACTGCAGTGAAAAATAATTAAGACATTCAAGTAACTTTTGCCTTTCTCTGCCTGATCAGTGGCAACAGACAAGTCTCACTGATTTGGAATTTTTATTTTCAAGTTTCACCCTACACTCGTGGAGCTCAAGGTTTTAAGGGTGTTTTTCTAATCAAGGCATTATTCCAAGTTTGGTCCCCAAAGTGACCTAACAATGTCCCTTTTCCAGGCAGCTTGTTCTGGGAAGCAGTAGGAAAGCTTTGAAGAAGTCATTACACTACACAGATTAATGTGTAGGCCAAGGGGAGAGTAGAAGGTCCTAAAGCTCCCCCTGTACTTCACCCCCACACCACAGCATAAGGTCAGCCCTGTGTCTGGGGGAGCCTGGGGTGCTCTGGGGCCCTACAACTCCAGGGAAGCTCTTCCAAACACTGCTTCAACACTGTAAAATTTGGGCTCTCCTGCTAAGATTTGAAAATGCATATTAATGCAATTAAGGATGTAATTAGCAGAGATTAGGGAAACAGTTAATGGTTAGAAGTGCAAAAAAGTAAAACAAGACAGGTGCAAGAGACAGACGACTCTGTATCGGTTTTACCTCCCTTCATCTCAGCAAATCGAACCCTCTTTAGGCTGTTTACCACGAACTGTGGGCAAGAGCTGTGTTCTCTGAACAGAACTGCTGTACTGCATTCTATCAGCAGATTAAAATCTCATTTTCGTACCATTAACCTCCCAACCAGACTCCCTGCAAACACGAGCCCTGGAGCACTTGGACAGACTGGTGTATGTTTTTCTGCAGCCTCTTTCATCCTCATTTATTTGCAATAACGTTTTGGGAAACCAAGTATGAACTATTTTTATTGCTTGGATGGCAGCAAGAAGGAGCAGCTCATTGTGTAAGCTCATGGACAGCACTTTGGATCATTCATATGTGAAAGCAGAGGGAGCCCAAGGCACTGCAAAGACAAAAGCTCCTGTCTAAATATTTAGTGTAGGGCTGCAGCTGCCTGAGCATCCTCCTTGCTACAGAACCTTGGATTCAGGAGGAGCTGCTCTTATTCCAAGCCCCACTGGGTTCCCAGCACAAGCCAATATCCTTCCTGGTGTTCCCAGCATAAGGCAGCATCAATCACACGATTGATCCTGGTCTTACACACCCCTCTCACACTAGAGAATAAGCAGCAACGTGTGAGGGCACCAAGGAATCCAGAAAACAGCAGAGATGACAAAGCTTGGTGAGATGAGAGCAAAGAGAAACAAAAAATATGAGGTTATTTTCTAAGAATGGAGTGGGAGATCAAGCCTGGGGAACTCTGAGCTATTTCTGCTTGAGGAAGTGCTGCTGTTTGTATGTTCTCAGGAACACGAAAAATAGGAACAGGAAAATAGGAGTTATCTATTGCTACCCCTAGTTACCCTATTTCAACCTGGGGAGGCTTGAGAGGAAATATTTGGGACCAAAGAAATTAAATGAGAATTTCAACTTCAAGATGTTGGCAAGTCAGCCTGTTATGAAAGGTCCTCCCTTCCTGGCTTCTCCAGATGAAAGGGCTGAGGCTGAAGGATAACAGGATCTATACAGCTAAGGTAAATTGAGTTAACACATTTCCTGCAGTGATTCCAAACCTTGCACTGCAGTTCTGTACTTTCTAAAACAGAAAAGCCATCAGAAAAGCTGCCTTTTTCTCTCCTACTGCAACTCCCACTGCCTGCTCAGCTCCCAGGGTGGAGCCCAGACCCACAGCACTCCCTCCAGGATCACAAGGTTGTGATTCCAGGGCAGGATGAGCTGCCCAGGAGGAGGTTCATGGTGGGTCTTAATATTTGGCCAATCGAGGCCAGACAAGGCTGGGATTTACAACACCTGGAAAACAGAAGTCCTAAAGCACAGCACAGCTGCCATTGAACCTGAGACCTGCACCTGCTGATCTTGGGGAACTCTATTGCTCCACTTCTGCAGGAAGATTTGGACAAGACTGGGAGAAATAAAATCAGGGTAGATGAAGATTGCTTGGGCTCTGTAGGAGCACCTTATAAAAGCTGACTGTTCCTGTAAGCTCAGGAGCCTGTAGGGATGGATCCCACTCCATTTGCCCACCACTCATCCAGCTTTTAGGGCAAACTCAAGGAACACAAGGCCCTATCCCAAGTGCCTCCAAGACATGAGCAAGCTCTCAGATGTCTGTGGAAATCCAGGACACAAGCAGCAAGATTCATTTTCAACACAGACAGGTGTTGAAGACTGAATTCTACTTATCAACAGTCATTTCCCCCTTCACTTTCTTAGAGAAGGAAAAAGGGGCCAAA
Organism: Pseudopipra pipra; assembly: GCF_036250125.1. Lineage (NCBI taxonomy): Eukaryota > Metazoa > Chordata > Aves > Passeriformes > Pipridae > Pseudopipra > Pseudopipra pipra. The sequence goes on along the minus strand of NC_087566.1, from coordinate 9,138,122 downwards.
TAGCAGGATCATTTGGCATAAAAGACAAGAATAGGATTGTACAAGAAGCAGGATCACTCATGGTGGCTTTAAAAAGGCCACCAATATGGTGCTCTGCAGGTTCAACAGAACCAGTGCTCAAGGATTCAGTGGCATTCCTGCCCTGGAAAATGTCTGTCAATGACGTTGGGAGCACACAGAACTAACTTCCTAGTATTTGTTTCCAACAAGTAACATACTGGGACATATTTTGATCTCAAGGAATCCTGAATCACATGAACTATTATTTTTCCATTTCAAGAAACAGGCTCAAGCTTCATGCTGCTCATTTGTTATTGATACAGCAAGTGGCCAGTGCAGGCCAGTGGTTTTGTGGAATGCAAAACCTTAGTTTGGCTCTTCCACACTAAAAAAGGGCATTCAAGGGGATTTAAAATGCTCACAGTTCAGCAACACACCTACTGCATCATCAGGTCAGCTCCTCTGAGCCTCTCCAGCACCAACTCAGACAAGTCAAAGTCTCTGTAAACAGAGCACTCACAATGCAGTGGAATTTCTGATAGAGCCTGAGTGTTCTGAGGGGAGAGTCTATATTTGAGAGCTTAAACCAAGAGAATGATGTGTGCTCGCTGGATTCCAGCTGGCACCAACAGGACACAGCCTGGAACTGTCCTGTCCCTCCAGGAGAGATCACAAAGCTGCCTGAATTTGGTTACTCAGCCTGAGCCAGCACAAGATAACACAGCACCTGCTGCTCTACAGACACAGTGACCCCAGGACAGGTTTCAGAGACTGTCCTGTTAAGCTGAGACTGTTCTTTTGCCTTCTCAGATGGCCACTGTACAAATTATGAGCTGCTTCTGCCAGGAGCAGCACCTGCCCTTTGAGCACTGCTGGTACCAGGGATGAGGGAAGGGTGGGAGCCCCTATTTCAGAGCAGGGAAAAGCTTTGGAGTAAACCAGCACCTGACCACGAGTACCAGAGAGTTTTGGACACTAAACATTCACGTTCACAGCTGTCAGGGTCTTAAGTTTGAGATAAAATTAGACAAATCTGTAACTTAAGACCAAAAGCTGTAAGACCTCGGGGCACTAAGGCTCCCAGGTGCTATAAAACAAGACCCTAAAATACACTAAACCAAAAGCAAGTGCTTTGCCTTTGGAATCAGTAATTTGAGCTTCAGACCACAAAACAAGAGTCTAAAGTGGTGATAATAATGTAGCACAGCAGAGTTTGACAAAACACAGCATGGGAATGAAGGAAATTACTATTTATTCTTCAACATGTATACATCATAATGCTATTTTACAGCAAGTCACCACTGGCAGGGTGAAATGGAAGAGAAATACTCACTTTAGTCGATGAAAGTTGGAAGGCATTGGAGAAAAACACCACAGTTAGGACTGTTAATGACTTACACATTGTTGATACAGGACTGAATTTGAAAACATGCTTTAACATTTACCGTAATAATGAAGGTGGTTAGTGCCACATCAAAATAAAAATAGTTCTATACAATATGTTCAATTTGGTCATGTGCTATTTACAGATTTTACAAAAAACACACACGAGCTTGTTACTTCAAGTCAGGCTTACAACAGGCCAGCAGAGTAACCCCATGGATACAACTGAGCATTAGTGCCCTAAGTGTAGGAAATCTAATTTCTACCTATGCAGTGCAAGTAATTTTTCCAGGTCTCATTGCAAATTTTGATCTTAAAGGGGGGGAAAAAAGAGAAAGAAAAAGAAAGGCTCTGATGTGTAAATGAAGTATTAACCCCCAACTTAAACCCTCATTTGAATTCAAATAGATTGTGTTTGTTAAAAAGGCTTTAGATTTAAGGAGACAGAAGTAGCCCTCCCTGTCCCTGCAAAATGGGCAACACTGGCAAAATAAGGTCTTGTTACAATAAAATACAATAGACAAAATAAATAATCTTAAAAAAAACACAACCCTATTTGTGTTGAGAGTATGGAAGAACCCCAGCAGGCTGCAGCTGGAATGGTATTTTCTGCACGAGCAAGATTAGGCATTACCTCATACAGAAACTGGTGTAAACAAGGACAGTCAAGAACCAAGAGTGAGGGAAGAGGGGAACTGAGAAGGAATCCTGACCGAGGGAGCAGGACTCTCTACCCAGTGCAGAAAGTTCTGCTCGTGAATCAAACCTGACTTTATGACAAATTAAGTTTGGATGATCATGCAGGAGACAAACAGTTACATGCTTTTTTAGTTTTAGACAACACACATTCATTCCCTAAAATCTGCTGCCAATTTAGTCTGATAGTGTCCGCTGGCTCAAAACAAATTTGCTTTTTTTTTTTTTACATGATGAATAGACTATTGAACAGAACACTGTACATGCTTTTCATCTACAAAAAAATATTTGCATAAAATAGTGTTAGTTCTCTGTACATGTCAATGGACACTTTAACTGTGTATAAAAGAGGAATATATTGCCCCCACTGAAGTCAGAAAAAGCAAAAAACCAAAAATCTAGATTATGAAACCTCCATCACCGGCAAATATGTTCATGTGAAAATTCAGCAGAAATAGACAGTTGCTCTAAACAATAAAAAAATTAAGTTAAACTCTTTTTTTTTTTCCATTGAATGTAAAACTCGTCACCATGTCAGTCAAGACCAGAACATATCACTAAAGTTAGTGTCTGTGCTGTAAAGCCAGATAACCAAGGGCATAGTAATGAACACAAACGGCCAGGAAACTCCTTCGGTGCATGCTGACAGAGCACAGGGTTTGGTGGCAGGCCTCACACTATCTTTACCAGGTTCCAGGTAGTTACGGGCCACATATTTAAGTGTTTCATCCAGCAGAATGACAGGGAGGGAGATTTTCAACACCATCAGCCACTGAGTCACGTTCAACGGCGTGATCTGGAAGATAATCTGAAAGAAAAGCCGAGTGTTACAGAATCCCAGGATGTGCCGAGCTGGAAGGGACCCACAAGGATCATGGAGTCCAATCCTCAGCCCTGCACAGGCCCATCCCCAAGAGTCACCCTGTGCCTGAAAGGATCATCCAAATGCTCCCTGAGCTCTGGCAGCCTTGGTGCTGTGCCCACTGCCCTGGGGAGCCTGGTCAGTGCCCAACCACCCTCTGGGGAAGAACTTTTTCTAACATCCAACCTAAACCTGCCCTGACAGAACTCCAGGCCATTCCCTGGGTCCTGGCCCTGGTTCCCACAGAGCAGAGCTCAGGGCCTGCCCCTCCTCTGCCCCTCACAAGGAAGTTGTAACCACAATGAAGTCTCCCCTCAGTTTCCTCCAGCTGAACACACCAAGTGCCCTCAGCGGCTCCTCACACAGCCTCCTCTCCAGGCCCTTCCCCATCTTCATTGCCCTCCTCTGGACACTCTCTAATGCCTTAATATCTTTCTTACACTGTGGTGACCAAAGCTGCCACAATATTCCAGGTGCATCTCTCCTCCCCCTCCAGCCCTTGCCTTAAGCCCCACACAGGTTTGTGCTCTACCTCCAAGGTCAGAGGTGGGCACGTGCACTTACTGGCAGTGGTTCCACATAAAGGATAAGGAAGTGGAGGGACATGGACAAGCAAATGGCTCCCACCAGCCAGATGTTCTCCCACGGGGGCATCCTCATCAGGGACTGGTTTTCTGACAGGCTGCAAGAGGAACACGGGACATGTGTGTGTAGGTAACACTGACAGGAAGCTCCATGAACCACAACACCATCCAGACAGCACAGCAGCATGGCAAGGCACAGGGATCCCACTGGGGAGGCAGGGAAGATCCCAGGATATGGTTTTATATGTATGTTGCAACTTTAAACTACCCTGAAAGTCAGCTTAGAAAAGCAGTCAGTCAGCCTCACATTTAATCCTGAAAGCTCTTGTGTGTTCTGCTCGTTCTTGATCTGGTCCATTCTTTTCACTATGACCCCAAAATCCTCCCTGTGGGAAGGGCAAGGGAAGGATGGACATGGAAGCATAAGACAGAATCCACCCCAGTCCACCCAGTTCTTCTGAAGTTCACTGAAAGACCGACAGAGGGTCAAGTACTGGCACCTTCTTTAATCCTGCTCTTGATTCCATTTGCATTTAGGCAGAAGAGGCTGAGATCCAGAGCACTTGGATGTAGGACCTTACTATGTAGGACTACCCCAGTACACTTGTATTTGAAGTTTATTTGTTTTTAAATTAACTGACCTCTAAGCTATTTGAAGAAAAATACCCTTGACATTGTGCTATTTAGTGGTTTCCATTTATAATCTAATATTAATTGGCTAAACCCACACTCCCTTAGGGCAGGAAAAACTATTTTCCATATCTTCAGCATTCTTATTTTAGTTCTCCTTGATATCACTTTATACCAACATAGGAGGGATAATCTGATTGATTAAGCTTAGATTAAAAATAATGGAAAATATTTCAGTTGCTTGTGCTTAGTAAAATACCAGAGTGAATTGGCAGCCTTAAAAATATACCTTACGATAAGGGATCTCAAATGTTATCTCAGAGTCATTTTGTTTGCACTACTGGGACTGAGAAAGGAAATGTGACTCATTCTTCGTTAGCTGAGCTGTCCACCAAGAATCAAATTACACAAAAAGCAGGATTTTGGAGGAGTTATGCAGAGGCTCTGCTTTCCTGCCTGGACACACGAACCTGTTGAGAGCATTGCACATCTCTATGGTGACGAGTACAGACAGAGCCATTGTCATCGGATACGGGGACTCGAAAACCACACAGTCGACCCCGAAGAAATCTGGATTGTCCTCTTTGCACTGCAGAAAATGGCTCTGGAACAGAACAATGTGAGCTCACTCCCACAGCTTGTTAACTTTGAAAATTGTAAAACAGGCAATTAGGCAAAAAAAGCAGTGAGTATTATAGAAAGAGAAGTTTCTACTGTGACTCTCAAACCCAGTGCTTATAAACTTTTGCCCACTTCAGGAAAAATCCCCTTTAGGCTTTTACTTACAAGACAACAATTAACCCTTCAAATTGTTAGAAGATCAGGTATCCAACCCCTGAGCTTTACTACTAAGCCTAATTAATCATGATCAATTTTACAGTAACAGGTTTGAAAATGTCCAATTATATAAATTCCTGCAACCTACCAGTTTTCTACAGTCATTTCAAGCACGAAAGCAGCAGGTAAAGCATGAAAGCTCCCCTCTCCCCCCAAAAATATTAAACTGAGCAAATACCAGCTGGTAAAAGGAAACTCTTGGACCACCATCAGCAGCAATAAACCACCAAGCAGCAGCACCCACTGTGGCAGCACCAACATAGCCTGGAAGAAAACAAAGTGCTTTTCTCAGCACTGTGAACTGTACACAAAACAAGACCTCACTTGCCACACTTGAACTTCTACCTCAAGACTTCCAGCACTGGAAAAAAAATAAGTTGTAATTCACGTCTTAAGAGTTTATCTAAGGGAAAAAAGCCATTAGTACTCACATCCAATAGCCAGGTAACGGAAGAAGAGCCACCCACTGATCAGGGGCTCTTTGGGGTTGCGCGGGGGCTTGTTCATGATGTCGAGGTCAGGAGGGTTAAAGCCCAGAGCAGTGGCAGGGAGACCATCAGTCACAAGGTTTACCCACAGCAGCTGGACAGGGATCAGAGCTTCAGGAAAACCCAGGGCAGCAGTCAAGAAGATGCTACAAAGAAACCCACCAGTTACAAGCTTATTTATGTAAGTCAGTCCTTTAAGGTTTAAGCCTAAGCCTGCAGCATCACTTCTGTTCTCTCAAACAGAGTTCTCCACTTCGGATCACAAGCTGAGTATTCAAAATCAGAAAACTAAAACCATATCCAAGAGCAAACACTTCTAATCACTAAAGCATGTAAGTTTTGAAGCATTGTCTTCTTTTGGTAGCTTCAAAAATTGAAGTTTTTGCTTTAGGCTTGTTTTTCCCCACTCTGCTTGTCTGTATAGGTAAATACACACACACACACACACACACACACACATATGGATAAAGGCTTGCAAGCCACTTTCTAAAAGACATTTTAGCTCGAATGACTAAGCTTCATTTCCCTAGATCACTGCTACTCCCTGCAGAAGTTTAATGAGCATGTAGCTTTCATGGCTCCAAGGCTGTGTGAATAAATAGAACAGACACAGGGGCTGCAGCAAGAGCCAGATGAAGGATGGCTTTAAAGTTGACAAGAAACAAGGTAAGACAATTGCTGTGTTTTATTCCTCTCTGGGAGAAAGTCTGCTTTGATGTAAGGGCTGTGAGGAGATCAATATTGACATTCTGCTACCAGAAATGCATTCTGTGGTGCTGAGTCCCCACTGCTCCTCACAGAGGAACACAAGACGTGTTTAACCTGAGGTTAAACAAACATCTAAGCTATGCCTGTGACTAAGTTATCTGAAATTTCAGATCTTGTAATATTTGATTAAGGGTTTTGTTTTCCTGTTCTAAAGAATTATTCCAATCATAGAAATAATTGGAAAGCATTACCTACTGAGCTACAGTATTCTATGTAACACAATGTCAACTTCTGTGGCCAGCTACAATTCTTCTCTAAAGACCAGGCCACAAACATACAACTCCCACAATGATCAATCACCTGGAGAACCAGTTCCTCTGGTTTTAGTGAGAAATACTGAAGTAAATAACCAACAGCAGACTCCACCATCACTACTCTAGTTCAAAGAAAAAACGGATTTAAACCTACCAAACAACCTCCCCAACGTTGGAGGAGATCAGGTACCGGATGAACTGCTTCATGTTGTTATAAATGGCACGTCCTTCTTCCACGGCAGCGACGATCGTGGAGAAATTGTCATCTGCTAAAACCATTTCAGAGGCAGTTTTAGCCACTGCAGTGCCAGAACCCATAGCAATTCCAATTTCTGCCTTCTTCAGTGCAGGGGCATCATTGACACCATCACCAGTCTAAAACAAGAATTCAGAGTTGAAACAAAAAATTAAATAAATAAGGTGGGGACTTATGTGAAGGGCCAGAAAGGAATTTTGCACTGGGTATGTTTTGGATCCTTAAAAAATCACTAAGTGCAGAACTATCCCGAGGCTTTAGAGTTTAAGGATATGTGGAAACAAGTGTTTTCCAGAATGGGGCACTAGTCTGAAAGGGCCTAATTAGGGTTTAAACACAGTGTTTGCCTTTCCAACCGAGGATCAGCTCCATCACTTACCATGGCTGTGATCTCATCGAAAGACTGGAGAAACTCCACGATCTTGGATTTGTGGGAAGGCTCCACCCGAGCAAAGCAGCGGGCATGGTGACAGGCATCTCTCTGGGCGGCGAGCGAGAGCTCATCGAACTCCCGGCCCGTGAAGGCTTTGGTGGAAACGTCCTCGTCCTCCACAAAGATCCCGATGCGGCGGCAAATGGCCACGGCCGTGCCCTTGTTGTCCCCAGTGATCATGATGACCCTGATGCCAGCCTGTCTGCACAGCTTGATGGATGAAGCTACTTCAATCCTCGGGGGATCCAGCATTCCCACACAGCCCACAAAGGTCAAGTTGGTCTGGAATGAGACACACCAAGTTTTAGTGCAAGATCCTGAAGATTCCTCATCTGACAGCAGTGAAATCCTTTTGCTTGCACTTTACATCTCTCTCAGTGTAGTGAGATCTGTTTTTACTCCTTGTCCTACCTTTCCAAACATATTTTGCTTCAAATGCACTAATTTTCTTGGTTAAAATGTGCTCTAGTTGCCAGCCTTGCAAATTCGACCTGCAAGCATTGAGTCTTTTGGTTTTGTAATCAGTGCCAGGAGCACAGAGCACAAGCCAAAAACTCTCATGCAACTGTTATTTCCCTCCCTCTAAATATCAGATACAGATTTCATTGGAAAATTACAGAGCAGCAAAGATGATAATCATGGATTGAGCCCCTGCAGCTGACAGCACATTGGCAGGTATGTTCCATCACAAAATCCCCAAAGAGCTCTTGCAGTTGGGCAACCACTAAAGCTGAAACCACAATGCAGTCTTGGGAATATTTTTCAGAGTCAGTCTCTGAGAACAGTTGAAGGAGTTATGATCCTGAGGACCTGTAAGTAAAATATTTCAGTTTGCAGCTGGCTTTTTAACTTCCACCAGCCATCAACAGTTTCTTCTAAAACACAAAGTCTCTTCCTAAACTAAGTGTTCCCTCCACACATGTGGGTAACTATTGTGTCTGACATCAAAAACAGCCAGAAAGAGAAAGTTCTCAGATGTAACTTCCTCAAGGAATAATCAGACATAAAGAGTTCCATTCTCCACTTTGGGAGAGGGAGAAGTGCCACCCATCTTACCTCGTAGTTAATGAAATTTGAGGAGTCCTCTAGATTCATCTCCTCCTTTTTGGGAGGATTGTCGTGAGTCGCCAGAGCCAAGCAACGCAGTGTATCCCTACCAGTTCCCCATTCCCTAATGACTGACATTATTTTCTGCTTAATTCCTGGGGTTAATGGTATTTTAGCATTTCCAACACGGACATGTGTACACCTGTCAATCACACCTTCAGGAGCACCCTGCGGAGGCAAAAAAAAAAAGAGTTATTTAGCTTAATAAAACCCTTGCTTGCTTAAATTACAAAGTCCTTCCTCCATCTTCAAGCTGCAGTTTGTTGTACTATAATTTTTAAGTGTTGTGCTGCTTTGTAGCCATCCCACAGCTCCAGTTTTTCAGGTGAGGAACTGACCTTCACAAACATCTTGCTCATGGATGTGCGGCTCGGCTTGTTGGGTGTGCAGTAGACAGACATGGACTTTCTGTCTCTTGAGAATTCCAGAGTGAATTCTTTCTTCATGAGTTGTTTTATCACCTTAAAAGAAAGACAACAGCATAAAAATGCATGTAGATAATACACACTACAGACCTCTGTCCCAAAACAATCCCAGATCCCAGATCACTCACCGAGTTACAAGCGTTGGCACGTTCGATTCTAGAGAGTCCTTTCAGATCTGTGTCAAACACATTCATCTTCTCCACCAGGCAGGTAAGTGCTGTTTCTGTGGCTTCACCAACCTTCTCATAAACTCCCTTAGCCTTTAGTTAACACAAAGCAAACAAAAACACAGGAGTTTAAACCTCACCTGGAACCTACCAGAGACAGAAGTTCAAGTTTCACAACGGAAAAAAAAAAAAGGCTTAACAAGATTTACTGTGGCTTATGAAACAAGCAGAACTATTTTTAAAGAGCAGCTTTGAAGAGTATGATTTTTAGGAATTTGAAGCCTTTGCTCTCAAGAGCAGCAGAGAAAGATGTCAGTACTTTTCATCAAGCATTTAAGTCATTATGAGATGCAGCAACCCTAAGGCAGAGAGGCAAAGCAAGAGAGCAGCAGGAGATCTCCAAATTACAGATTACACTTGCTGCTGCATTTAGTTCTCTCAGGATTCAACAAACAAGTAGTTCTCAGAATTAATACTTCAGAGGACCTAAATACTCTCCCCCCATGATTAGAAGGGGATTTACCACGGAAAGGCACTACACAGATGAGAACAAACCATTTATCCCCATTGTCGCTCTCCTGTGTTCCAGGATATGTTCTTACCTCATTGTAATCCAAAGAGGAATCATTGCAGAGTGCACAGATCGTTGCAAGTTCCACAAGTCCATCATACTGACTACATTTAATGAGTTTGTCATCTTTGTGCCTTTCCAGAAGGAGAAAAGGGGGAGAATCAAGTTAGTTATTTAGTATGAGCATCTCACCTTTTCCTCCAGAGAGAGGGAAGGTACAAATAAGAAATAACTGCTTTGCTCTCGCATTTGGAAACAGTTAATAAATTAATTCCTTTTCTAGAGCACTACCATACTTCTACAGTAAGCATAAAAGAACCAAGGCAGTGTTCAATACTGTTATTTTCCCCCTACCAAAATCAGCAAGACAGAACTAATACGTAACATCTTTTATTAAAGCTCTCCAGGAGGGAAATAAAAGGCCTGATGGTGGAAAGATGTGGATCACTACTCCATAAGAATCCACAACACAGACTATGACATGTCCCATTATGTAACCTTTTGTTCAGTTGTGGTGCTGCAAACAAATTCCAGTATTGTGTAACAAAGCACGTGAACAAAATGAATCTTAAGAAGACAAATATGGGTTTAGCATTTCATTTTGTATATGATTCAACAGCCATAAGCAGTGGCTTTGAAGTGTCAACTCTTTAACCTTCTCAGCAGCTCTTGGGTTGTCACCTCATCTATCCCAGATAAAACTTCCTGTTTTCACCTGTTCTGAACTCAAAGAACATACTGGAACATCCATTACTTGTTGGTGGGGATTTTATCATCAAATTGTTCCTCATCAACAATTTCTGAAGACTGGCAAATGCAGAGTCTGAGGTGCTGGGATCAGTTCTGGATAAAGGAGGTTTTTTTCCTTCCAGCTTCAGGCTTTTCAATTAGCTAAAGATGAACTCATTTGAAGGTCAAATGCAATCTCTGCCAGCTTTTGGTGCAGTTCTTAATTACTGTAAATTTTGTGCTCTCAGTTTGCATTAAGCATGTGGTGAGACACGGCAAAACTACTCCAAACTGCCTGACAACATCTAACATCCCTGGGAAATAAATCAGCATGAAATTCTGGGTTTTCTGTAAGATATATTTGTTATTTTATGTGCTGAATACATCTTAGAGGAGCATTACATATAAAATATTTTAAGAGTAAATGAAAAATTACTGATTTAGTGCAAAAACCACTTAGTGGTAATGAAAAGGAACAGGCTGTGGAAAACAACAGTGTCTGAAGCACAAAGTAACACGTGTCAGAAACAGTCCATATCTGGAGCGGGTCCTGCTCTGGGGCAGTGCAGTGGAACAAGTGCCTCTTAACCCCCCAGACATCATTTTCAGCAACAGTTTGTAATCCAAGGTGAAGTCAGTCACTTATCAAATCCCTGCAAAGCCCCTGATTTAAAAGCTGTCCATAAAGGCAGAAATAAATCAGCCCTAAAGGTTTGAGAGTTCAGCTGTGTTTCCTCTGACAGCCTTTCTGAGGCAATTTCCTTCTCACAGAACCCTTTGTGTAGGTGAATGCAGCGTGTTTAACACACTTGTTCACATTTCCCCGACTCCAGCAAGTAAAAATTGAACATTAACATATATTGATGTCTGTCTTATTATGCTCAACATCTGCCACCACACTATATTTTATTATTTTGTTTATCTGGAGCTCTTGTGAGACCAGATAGAGCTCAACAGTGTCTGCAAGGTCTGGAGTGTCACCTTGCCTGAAATGAAAGCATAAGCTTTTGACAGCAATTAGCTTTGAAACAAAAAAGAGAATTGGGGAATTAAGAGTCCCAGCTGCTGAGAACACCAGGCTCTTAAGTGCTATGGAAATTAAACAGATAATCACAATTGAGATGGGTGAGACTGCAGGAGGCAGAGGCAAATGGGAAACTGCACAAGGCTGAGATGTTTACAAGAACTCAATCTAAATTCTCTTCTGCAAGTAAAACTGAAGCGATAAGATTAAAAACACATCAAAGACTGACAAAGTAAAAGGAGCTGTAACAACCCAGTCAAGAAGCAGGGCCCTAAAAATTCCTGAAGTTGTCAGGATGAACCACCTACCTCACTAGTAGAGACTTGCAACTGATAAAGTAAACCAAACCTCATTCCTTTCCTAAGGGACTGGTTTAGCACCAGCTCAAATACCAAAGGCTAAGACAAACACACACATCTTGTCAAGTAGAGATGCACCAATAAACTACTGAGGGCAGGGGACAGGAATTTACAGTAAATTTAAGAATTAACTCCAACACGTTCAGAAGATACTTTAGAAAAAACAAATTCCACCTTCTCCAAGGCAGATTAATTAGAAACACTGAGTTCACCGATTGGCAAAGTCTCACCTCTTCAGATTTATCCAGTTTTTAAATAAAAAAGTAAACTTTTTAAAGTTTACTTTAAACTTACTTTAAGTTTACTTGCTTTAAATTTTGAAGCACTGGGATAGACAATCTCAGACCAGTAAGATTTCAGTACAATAAATCCTCTCTACCCCTAATTAATGTTTATATTATCAAAGGGCCACTGCAATACTGGAGGCTGTATTAAGCAAGTTTCATGAAGGTTTATTCTTCTAGAATTTAACTTTGTTTTCCTGTTAATTCCTTTTCTCCCAGCCTTTCAGTGTGTACTCACTGGCTGATCTTTTGTTTATTAACAACTGCTATTGAGTATCACATGCATCACTTTTCAAGACTAAAGTAATAGTTAATGCATAAATAGATAAATATTTAACTTCAACAGAACACTTACACTTCTCCCATGGGAGCATATGTTGAACCAGTCACAGTAAATTCGTTGAGGGAACAGCTGTCTCCTTCTACTCTGTCCAGGATAAACATCTGAAATTAGAGGGTTAGAATTGTTACTATCTTTAAACAATAATTAATGCAAGAGATTTAAACAGGCCTAGAGCAAGGAGGTCCAAGAGGCAAGTTTAGATTGGATAAACAAAGCAGACAAAATCTGATACTCTGCACTTCGATTCCCCCATGTTCGAACAGCTCCATATTCTGCAGCACCAAGTACAGAAAACAGCCCTTCTGCTTTGAAAACTGCCTTGAGACACAACTACAGCAGAGCTGAAAAACACAAACTATGTGCACTTCACTTCAGCTGTGGAGACTTCTCACACACCACTTGACAATCCTGACTATACCCAAACTCTTCCTAAGCTTCACACCTATGGATTAATTCTCATGAAACATGAATTATTTCTCTTTGAAACAGCAGTTCCAGTCAAAAGCAGCACAGGGCAGCTTGGAAACTGATAATTCCTGCAGAAGTCAAAATAAAAGCATCTACAAACAGGAGAAGCTGTGAGATCTAAGAGATGAGGATTTAGGCAAGAGCCAGACTATGGCCAGTGTGCCTTAACACCAGCCTTAAGTGAAAGTGTTTCCTCTCCTGGTTTTCTAGTTACAGGACACTTTATCACATGGTCCACTGGTGAAATGACATTTTCAAATTAAGACACCAATCTGAAAGATGCTGTTGTATCCCAAGAGACCTGCATCTCTTCCCTTTGTTTCCTTTCTGGGAGAGCTGCAGGCAGAACCACATCTGAGAAGATACAGATGAAAACTACAGTGCCCAAAGCTGCCCTACTCTTCATGGCTTGCTGGAGTGGTAGTGGAAAAGATAATTTCTCACTAAATGATGGTGTGTCCTAATGGAACTTCTCATCCACTGGTTAGTACAGGCCATTTTGTCACATCACATTTTAGCAATGTCTTCCCCTCCCCTCATTGTGCTGCCCTATGTTTTAGATGAGCATCCTCACAAAATACAGCCTAATAAAATAAACTTAGTTGTTATAGGATTAGAGCTTTGCTATATTTTTGCAGAATCTTACAGTTAATGTTATTTTGCAGCTGCCAGAGGTTAACAAGGAACCAAGTAAAGTTGTACTGCACAAGACCTAAAACATTTACCTCTAAATAAGGAGTAGAGCATTTTGAGCTTTTAAGTAAACAAAACTTAAATGATGAGTTAACCAGGAAGCCTCCTGCTTTTGGCATCTGCATGATGAAAAAATCCCTGCAAAGACTAGGGCAGTTATGCAACTCTACTGCAAGTAACCTCCTCTGGAATACTGATGAGCAGCTGCTTTGTGTCTCTTAGGTATAAATACTACGATACTTAAGGAAGTAGAACAAGTCACCCACCAATTAGGAAGAAAAAGCCATCAATCACATGAGAATAAAGTGCCTAGGGCTTACAAACTTTGGCCACTGGTGTGCAGTGCTCAACACTCACACATTTGGAATTCTAACCCAATGTAAGGAGACTCTGAACGTTTGATGTCGGAGCTGCTGTGCCACTGAACTTCTACAGTCACTAAACACAAGAACTCAGGGTTTTCTCCATAAAATCCCTGCACAGAAGCACAAACTGGCAACTGAAATGCATTCTGTTAAGGGACTAGCTGTAAAAGTCCCAAAATAACCAACACTAAAGGAACACTGGGGGGAAAGGAGGAGGGGCACAGAACTCATGCTCACCTGAAAATACACCAAACACTGAAGATGACCCTGGCAATGGTGGCAGGGCCAACTGCACCTCCAAGCTGCCACACTAGTCAGACAATGCTGCACATTGAGAACACCACAGTGATCTACAGAGCCACTGGAGATAAGATAACCAAATAAAGGTGGAGCCACTCAGTAGTGAAAACACCTTTGACTATCAAAGCTACTGCAGTAAATCTACTTTTCTCATACTAAGTTTTTCCACCCATGGTTATCTTTCTCAATTAAAGAGGCAAGTGTTTAACACTACACACATCCTGTTCCACAGTGTAACTTTCTGAAACAGGGCACAAATCGCACCAAATAATTACCAGTACCATGAAAGGCTCACAGAACAGTCAATGGAAAGCTGCTTGCAAACAACTTTCTCTTCTATCCAGAGCTATTTCTGGCCATGACTAAATAAGGGAAGAGATAAAAGCCTTCAAGACTCCACAGTGGAAAACTGAATCAAAAGTGGAAGCTTATCTTAGGAAAATAAAGCAGGATTTTGATGAGATGAGAACCAAAAGGCTCAGGAACAGAGGAATTCCAGCAATGCTGACTATTCAAACAGAGTGGCTGAGGAGAAGAACTAGAAGAACATACCCTGCACACTGACATCTGGTTCGTGGTCAGAGTACCAGTCTTGTCAGAACAAATGACTGAGGTGCAGCCCAAGGTTTCCACAGAGGGCAGACTCCTGACAATGGCATTCTTCTTGGCCATCCTGCGAGTTCCCAGAGCCAGGCAGGTGGTGATGACAGCAGGGAGACCCTCGGGAATGGCAGCCACAGCAAGAGCAACAGCGATTTTGAAGTAATAGATGGCACCTCGGATCCAGGAGCCGCCGTGAACGGGGTCGTTGAAGTGACCAATGTTTATTATCCAAACTGCAATGCAGATGAGGGAGATGACTTTGGACAGCTGCTCCCCAAACTCATCCAGTTTCTGCTGCAGGGGGGTTCTCTCCTGCTCAGTAGCCACCATCTCATCACGAATTTTCCCAATTTCAGTGTTCACTCCTGTTGCAATAACCACTCCCATGGCCTTACCAGCAGCAATGTTTGTACCCTGAAGCAAAGAAAGAACAAGGGAAGAGAAAACCTGTAGTCAATCTATAAACAGTTTGTGTTTGGGTTTGTTCTAATTTAAAAAAAAAAAACCACAAAAATACCCCAAACCACCTTATACAAGTCCAGACTGTGTGTCAGCCAGGGTACAGAAAAAGAGGAAGAGGATGACACTGTCCCTGTGTCTGTAGGGAACATTCCAGTATGGAATTTTTCCTTCCAGAACAGGTTCAAAACAATTCAGTATCGATCTCTCACAAGCAGCACAGGCAAACCCAGCTGCTGAGTAAGCACTATGGATTTCAGCTGCAATCTTAGGGGTGGTTTTCCTTTCTCTTTTTTTTTAATTAGGATTGTATTTTGCCAGATTTAATGCTATTTACTATGGGTAATAGATGTGTTCTCATGGACTCCCTGTGTGAACATACGTTCATGAGAAAGAACAGTTAAATTTTCTACAAGCAGCCTGCCAGCAATAAGTTATTTTCTTACCTAAAAGGTATTTAATGCTTCCTTTCCTATACAGTTTTCAATTTTAGCCACACAATACCACAATTTGTGTGGGCATTCTTATCACTCATAAGAACTATTACTTTAGAAAATTAATGTAGAAGCACTTTAAAAGTGTGTGTGCTCCAGCTTTCAGGACTTCCTTCTGAAGGACAAAAATAATTTTCCTCATATAGGTTTCATCCAGCATCTTCCCTGAGGATAGCTTTTATTAAAAGTTAATTCTAATTTTTAATTCATTTAGTACCTGGAGACACACATAGAAATGTGTATAGAGAATATAACAAAAGTCCTACAGCTTTTGGGGGAATATTTAAAGTTCTGCTCATTTTTATCAGCTTCAGAATTATTTTACAAATTATTTGAAAATTTCAAAACTTACAGAAAAGAGCATGTTCTTCTTGTCTTGGTTTACAGCACGAGGATCAGGCACAGGGTCAGTGTGCTTAATAACAGACACAGATTCACCTAAAATAATAAGAAGAGACTGTACATGTATCTTGAGTCCTGAGGGAATCAAAAAGTTATAATCCTCAGTCCTAAAATTTTTAAGATGTTAAACTTCTTTCCTCACATGATTTTATTTAATTGCTGAAGTGAAACAAGGAGTTGTTTCAGTTGATCAAGAAAACTGAATGGCTGACTTTTAATGAAAATGGTGTATCTGTTTCTGTGAACACGTCACAGGTATAGGAAGGTTCCTTTTCTATAGAAACAGATGTTTGTTGCTACATCAGATTTCACAAGATGCTGCTCTCAGCTCCAGTCACGGAGTTACACTGCTTTTTGCAAACTCAAGAGAACCAAAGGTTCCTACTTTTAAAAGCTTTTTGCTAAATAGCATCTTAGACTTCAGTTCTACTTTATTAGTCAGGAGACTTGAGCATCAACTTGGCTGAAAACAGAATTCTTTAAAGTAAGAATTCTGTTATTTAAATAAAGGCAAGGAATTATTCCCTTTTTATAGATTTCTAGTGGATCATTTCTTCTACTTATTTCAGTTCCAAACACGGAGTGCCTCCATTTTTTTATGCTATACATAAGTAAGCTTGATCAGTTCCGTGCTATTCAGGATCTGTACTGAGAAACTTTGGGGCTTCAAGGAGGAAAAACAGCTTGCCTATCAACACTTCACTGTTTTAAAATTCAGAGCTAGTTAACATTAATTTATGCCACCAAAACAGGCTGACAGATCTTCATGTTCCAGCTGAAAGCAAACTGTTGGACCACGCTTGGTTGATTCCCAGCTTCTTTCCTATATTCAGAAGTACTTCTACTTTGTTTGGTTTGCAACAAATCTGAAAGGGGCTCTAAAAATAACTCCTGCACTTGAGGGCTGGTACCAGAAAACACATGAATGTGTGTGCACAGAATTTCAGCAAATAAGGCTTGAGTGTGCTGGGCCTTTAGTAACAGCAGCTTAAATGCTGCCAGTATTGCAGAAGTTATTCTCTCCTGTGAGAGAGAACAGAGAACTGGTGCAGAAGACATTTAGTAAGATTTACTTTCATATTTGAGTGGTGACAAGATGTTCAAACCTAGAAGACTGTGTAAACTAGAAGAGAAATTCTAAATGTTTTATATTTTGGTTTCCCACAAGTTACTCGTGTCTGTGCTGGGGGGGAAGGGACAACCAAAAAACCAGCACAGGTCTCAGTAAGAATGTTCATCCCACTAAGGGAACACAGAGCCAGTGATGAAGCAACACATTCAGCCACTCCAAGTTACCAGATGAGAACTTTGCTGCATTGAATGCAACAGAGTAATTCAGTAGCTGCAGGCTTGTTTCTAATGGATTATTCAAAATAAACGGTGCAAAGGCACTTCCAGTTATGCTCATAATTATACAAAAGTCACAGAAATACCTGTGAGAATTGACTGGTCTACCCTTAGAGTTGTAGACTTGATAGAAGTAATTCTTATATCAGCAGGAACCTTGTCTCCAACTACAAAGAAAAGAAAACAAAGTTAGAATGTTGCTATTTGAGAGACTTCTAACCCAGTGAACTATTACCTTTATCAGCCAGAGAAATGACTTTCCAGTAACTGTTCAGATGACTAAAATCACCAACAGCTTACTGCTGCTTTTGTGATCTGCAATACTCCAATTTTCTGGGTATCCAATTTACATTTGCCCCTACCTAATCTCAAAGAAAGAAGCTGTAAATCACTGGGATTGTTTTTCTAATCACATGGCCCTTTGAAAGCAAAGGGAAAACATTCTCAAGAGCAAGATATCCATTTCAGAAGACATATTTATAAACAATCAAAACCGTAGCCAAGGTGAATCAAGTTCCCTTTTTCAGAACAACTGGTCCTGGAGAGTCTTCTGGTTGTTTTCTCTATGCCCAAAGTGAGTCCTCTGCTCTCCAAAGATCAAATTCTCCACATTTATTTATTTAGAAAACTAAAAGAAGTTGTATTTTCCTTTTCTTTGGCACCAATTGTGAGAATAACGTGCTTCTGCAAATATGCTCTTGTAATGTTATACTTTGAATTCTGCCAGATGTTTCAGAGTTGGGAGTTCATTTCAGATCACACAGTAGCTTTATTTTCCACTAATGTTGCTCTACTAAATACACCACAATCCACATCCCAGTTACAATTTTCACTCAACTCTCATGTTTATTTTACCACATATGTTTATACCTTACAGAAGAAAACACTGGAAGAAAAAAATAAAACAAACAACCCACAAACAAATGAAAAAACATCCACTAACAAGTGTTTGAGACACCGAGGTAGATGCTGAAATTTAACAGCTCCTAAAAATGGCAGAGTAATGAATCCAGTTGCCAACTGAGCTCCGGCATCTCCATCATCCCACAATTAATTCTTTTACCTTCCTACTTCCTCTTATCCAGCTTTTCCTAATTTTTAGGAATTTTTGAGAAAAGAACTAAAGCCCCACCATTTTGTGCCTGCTGCAAATAAATGGTTGCAGCAAATTCCCTTGCTAAAGCATATTAATGAGGCTCATTTCTGACTCATCTGGAGGGGTTCTACGTTCTGCATGTCAATATTCCACTGAACACACAGGACTGAACACTCCTGATGTAATTCAGCACTCAAGTGTCAGCTATACTATAAAATAATGCAGAAACAAAGAAGGGACAATAACCAGCTAAAGACAGCTGATCTGAGTAGATGGGAGTGTGTGTCCCTGCAGGAAAATTAAAATAAGCTGCAATTCCTGCAGGAACTGCTTATGCAACCAGCAGCAATAATGCACATTAACAAATAATACCATGAAAAACTCGACAGTGGTGTCACAGCCTTGGATCATCCAACCACTCACACCCTGGAGTGGGAAACTGTGGAATAAAACACTGAAGAGGAGAGTTAAGTGTGACTACAAACATTAGAAAAACCTGCACCATGTGACTTTCTGTAAATTCAGAGAAACTCCAACCATTAAAAATCAGCAAAAAATTGTGTAGTTTTGCTTGTAGACTTAGCCATGTGTTTTTGTAAGCATGTGTATACAAAGAGACAATAAAAACAGCCACAAATTCCCTTTTTGCATCATTATACCATGTGAACACTAATTTAAGCCACAATGCCCTTGAGCAGCAAGAGAAAATAGCCTGAGACAAACGGTGACTTAGGCCAAAAAAGGCAAAACTATTCCAAGTGCTCTCCTGGAGGCTGAGGAGGGTTCTGTGCACACACAGGAGCAGCTGCATTTCAGTCATCCCTGACCCCCAGGCCAGGAGGTGAAACGCTGTCCATCTGCACCAACATTTCCAAAGAGCTGGAAATCTGCAGCCAACTCCTCCACCACAACACTGGGAAAGACTGGATCACTCCATAGCACAAAACATCTTCAAGCATCCAAGGAACTGGACAGAACATGGCAAAGTTTACAAGTGATTTTCGAACCTACTTCTGAGCTGCTCTAAGTTGTTTGAACTCAAACGTAACATTCCCAATTTCTAAAGCACTTGGAGAGAACCCTCTAATAATTATTGATATTTAAGCATCAGCATTTCCCTGAAAAGTGCTGCTGTCATTATCAATTGCCTGAAGCACCAGAACTGAAGTGTCACATTTATTATGATAGTGCAGCTTTCTAAGTTTATCTCAACAATTTAAGATAGGACACATTATTCGCTCCCCACCTCTGGTTGAGAAGGCTGTAGTAAAATATTCAAGGCATTTCCAATAGGCAGGAAAGCTGCACATCAGGGTCAAACACGGAGCTATTTTAAGCAGCTCTTTGCAAAATAACAGCTATGACAATAAGTCATTTATTATCTGGAATATACTTTCATGAGCACAACTGAAACTGAATATAAATAGGAAATCATCCCATGATTGATAGGAACCACAGGAAATTTTTGGTGAGCAGTGTAGTGCACATCTTATCCACAAGCAGAAGGCTTTTTTCCCCATGTACTTTAAAACAGGAAAGAAAATGGTGTTTTGCTGTTGTTTTTGGGGGTCTTTTTAAAATTTAATTACATTTCAGTCCACAAAAACCAGCAGAAGTATTACCCAAGGCTTGGAAGACAACAAGAACTTAGAAGGTGAGTATGTATTTGTGTTGCTCAGTACTGAGCTGATACAATAAATGGATATAATCCCACACTCTGACATCTAAAATAGTCAGTTGCAGAAATATTGTCATCTCTTATTTTCAAAGTTTTTAATTCTAAATAGTCAGTTGATTTCCACAACAGCTCTGAAGAAATCAAATAAGCTGCTTTCAAAACTACCCACATACATGTTTCTAAAGTATAGTGTAGTCAAACATGTAACTACTGATTAAAACACCCTTCTAAATAGAACATTGACTGCTGTTTGCAAGGGTGAAAGGAGGTTTTGGTTTGAATCATTACAGCTTTACCCACAGAATCTTTTTATTCATGCACAGAATTTTAGAATTTTAATACTGAGCCTCAGCAACAAAGGAATCTGTTTCAAAACAACCTGGTCCCTGTAAGGGGGTAAAAAAGAGAAATACCCATTTTATTTAATTGTGCATGAGTCTATACCGAAGCAGACAACTTACAGTTCCCACTCCTTGATAGAACCTGGAGTGGTATTTAGTTGTGATATGAATTTAAAAAGTTTATGTTAATTGTTTTAAACATTCCTTCACTGAAAATAGGGATAATTTAATATCTGAAAATGCTGGGTTCTTCAGCCACCCAACCAATGTTATCAGCCAAGAGTCCCACTGATTACACTCCAGCTTTTCTTCTCAAGTTCAAAGCTCCTCACACTTTATCTTACACTGCTATAGGTCAAGTTCCCTCTATATGAACAGTCATTCACATAAACATTTGATTTTATGTGCAGTACAACCCTTCTTACCAACAGAGCTCGGCACGGAACGAGTGTCTGCAGAGTAACTGAAGCTCCTCAAGAAGGGAGCCTTTAAAGGACAACCCAGGGCACAGATTGCCCCATTCAACCTGCAAAGTTGCCCTGAAAGAGGAAATAATCCAAGTCTCCAAGCCAACTTCAAATATAGAATATATTGAACAGTGTTAGCCCCAATTTAACACTTGGCAGTGACCGAGTCCTACAGTGGAACCATCAACTCATCGCCCCGGTGTTTCACCTGAGCACTGACACCCCTTGAACACTTCACCAGTTTCCAGCAGAGCAATAAAAGTAAATATTTAATTTCAGAATTCTGTCAGAATGTGGTTTGAGACACTCCCTGGGAGACCTCTACAGCCAAAATACAACATGAATGTTGCAGGTGAGACCAGTCTGTGGTTTGAGCAGCCCAGGACGATGGGTAGAAGTGATGGGGCACATATTTTATGAATAATGAAGCTGGAAGGAAAATAACTATTAAAGCTGTGTGGATTTCAGTCCCTGTTATATTTTTAGCTACTAACAAAGAACTTTAGACTACAACAGGACCGTGTTCATCTTTCAAGTCTCAAATCATTGAGACTATATCTCAATATAGTCTCTTGAAATGTATATTCTACATCTTCTAATCAGCAGTAAGTTCAAGAAGCAGCATTAACTTTACCCCCAAAATCCACTACAGTATAGAACAGGCCTCAGAATAAAACTACTAATTTAAATGTGTACTTTGAACACTGATATCAGCCCTATTAACTCTGATCCCTCCCACAGCTGGAGACTTGCTCAGAGGGGTTTTAGAGGCAGGTACACTATAAAGAGGGAAGAGCTTTGTTTCTTTTTTGTGTTAGTGTGTCACAAGAACAATTCCCCTTCTTAGCAAAGCAGGTACCAAGTGTTTGCAAAAGGTCCCTCTCCGTGTTCCCTGCAAATGAAAGGAATTTTTCCCATAGAAGTCAGAATGGCTCTTCATACACAATATGTACCTCACACTTTCTTACTGATGTTTGTCATTAACCACAGCCAGTGTCAGCCTGGATTCTGTTATCAGCAGGTTGGGAGCTGGAATTGGACTTTTGTAACAAAGACTATCAGTACAGCTCCAAACTATTCTATAGTTGAACAATTTGAGAACACAAACAGTTACTGAAACCTGAAAGCAAAAACATCCCCAAACCAACTTCCATAAAATACCAAATGGGGAGAACAGGGTAGAAATACTATGGAAATCAGCCCACACAACCTGCCCCACTGCTATCAAAACATCTGATTCAAAATACATGGGGTTTTACCATCAAAAGGGGAAAAGGCTAAGTATTTATTAATTCTTTTGACAAAAAACATTAAGTGTTAGCAATTTTCTAACATATATTATCATGGGTACAATTACTTAAATCACTTTTCCTAATGAGATTTTTAGTCTCTTAATTCAACAGTCAGTTATTTCAGTCTCCTCTCTTGCCCAAAAATAAGTTCCTTATCCCTAAATTAGAGGACACACCATTGTGTGGGTATTTACTAATAAACTGAAGCAACCAAAACTTCCTCCATGAAGTATGGGAGTCAGCTTAAGCTTAAGGATTGAAATGAGTAAATAGCACATTTACTCATTAAATAACTTAAAATAACACACCTGGGATGCTACAGAACTGAGTATTTCCTGAGTTCTGAGTGAGTATTGAATTGGGAATTGCTGGAGGATTTTAACAGTTAAAATTGACACATGATCAGATTGTGCATATTTAGAGGTAGAGCTGCTCCAGGCACAATTAGTTTTTATATTAAACTTCCTTAGCACAGCTCAGCTCCTCTCCCCCCTGCACAGACAATCTTGTCTTCCCATTGTGCCTGATTTCCTCAGACCATCAGAAACTTAATTTTTCTTCCGTAGTAACAGGTTTGAAGTATTTAACACTTCCTGAACAGGGTATAATAAAATGCTCCCAAAAATCAGAAGCTCTATAAAACAGGAAGATAATTGAGTCCAACTACATTTTCATACAAGGCCAAGAGTGTCAATATGTCAAAATTAAAAGAGTTATTACAAGACACTTTAAGTCTGAGTTTCCACTCCAAACCAGTAAGATTTATTTTTCAACAAGACAGAGATTAGAACAGCAACAGTCCATCAGTTGTAACCACACCAGTAAAACAGCATTTGCTTTTACTGACAAAGAGACAGAACAATAAATTTAAATACGTTCATTCTTTGCAAGAAACAGCCTCTATCATAAACCTCCTGCATTCTGGACAGAAACGGAGTTTTCTGTACAGTGCACACACAGTGTGAGCATCCTCAGCTAAGAACTGTTAAATATAGAGGTTAAAAAATTTCAAACCACACAGATATTGCATTAGCATCAATGAAAACCAAAAGGACAAGAAAAGCTTTGCTTTCTGGGATCAAAATATTTTCAGGTTGGAACCATTTTTCACAAAAAAAAGTGGAAACTGAATTAAACACTACATAAAACCTAAATTATTCCTATTTTATTTCTTCTCATTCTGTAAAAACATGCTCGTGTCATTCTCTCTGAAGAGGGCACCAGAACATTAGATAAGATGTGCTCATGGACAGGGACTGTGTTTCTAAGTCTGCACTTATTTCTGATCTGAATTTGTCTACTTTTTAGCTTTTAATTAGTGGATCTATTTATATCACTGTGCTCTAGATTGAAAATTCTTGTGACCAGCCTATAAAGGTATCTAACAGCAAAAAGAATGGACTGTAAGTTAAGCCTCAACTTCTGCCAGATCAGGTAGAGAACAAGCACATCTTCACACCAAAGTCTCCAAGTTATGCTGCATTTAGGTAACATAAGAACAGTGAAGAAGAATTATGGAAGTGCAAGTTTACTTTAGCCTTAAAAAATAAAGAAAGCTTGCTTTGCCAGGGTGAAATGGTATTAACAGAGCATTATCTTGATGCCCAAGCATTTTGTTCAGTACAATTTGTGCTTATAATAAAACCCCACTCGGTGTCGGTTCTATCAGAGCACAGAATATCAGACACATTCTCAATTCAAACAACTAAACCAGAACGAGTTTCACTATTTTTACTTTAAAAAGTTTGGCAGCTCTGGAGGAAAATGCTACAAGAATTGGGGAAAAAAATGGGAAGTGTGTTTTGTAAGATTCCAAATGTGTGTTAAAAGGGACACGAGTTTAGGCTGTGCCCTGAGTTGAACCTCACATAACTCCAGGCTCCAGTCAAGCCTGGAATGGAGTTTGGACTGTGCCTGGTTATCTCAGAGCTGCCTCTGATGTGTTGGCCAAAATGTTCACTGAAGCACAGAGATTTATGCACTGCTTGTACCTGTATTTATTAACCACTGATGTACCTTCCTATCTCTTCTGGTTCAAAAGCAAAACTTTGTGGAAAAAAACCAAAATATGTGCTTTAAAACCCAAACCTGACAAGGTAAGGAAACACCCACAACTTCTGCAGCCCATTTGTTTCCCCATCAAGAGAAGGTGTCAGCAGTCTGCTGTAGAACAGCCTCCAGCAGGTCTCTGTTCTGGACTTCAGCCTTACTCCATCCTTTCCATTATTTTTTCCAATATTAATAATTTCCCAGAAAAAGTAAACCTGCATCTCTAGCACAGAGTCTGAAAATCAATTCTAGTTATTAGAAGAGTAATACGGGCACAAGGACCCAGATGTTCTGGAGGAAGATCTGCAACATCAGTGTTTGCTGCCTGTATTACCAGGGAGAACCTGCAGCTCTTCATAATCCTGGGAATTTGACATAATTCACCTCAAAAATCTTCCTTCCTGACCTCCTTCACCCCAAAATTTATCTTTCATTCATTATAAAGCACCCAAGTGCTTTACCAAGAGTCTTAAAGTGCTCTGCAATTGGAATAAAAAACCTCAGAAAGTAATTCTTGCCTACTCTATGCCAGGTATAAAACTAAGTCTTGTGGAATATACACTAAGTTAATAAGCAACAGCTTCTGGGAACTCTGTGTATATTTTTAAGCTGCTGAGTACTTACAGATACAGTAACAGATGACAAGAAATCATTCAATTCCTCTTCCCAATTCAGGGAAAACAGGAACTACTGTGACTGGGCTTTGGTCACTTACTGACTGCAACTAATGAACTTTCATTTATTAAATTATAGAAATGCAGATACACTGTATCCAAACCAGAAACTTTTAGACAGGAAAATGCAACAGAAGTGAACAAAGCTCACTTCTGTTCCCAAATGTGCTTCTATTAAAAAAGAAGTGATTTACACCAATTTGCCTGGCTGAACTTCATAAAAAACTTCTAAGAACTAAGGCCATGCTGGTTTAAGTTTCTCTTTGAAATGTTACTTTAACCCAGCAAACAAAAACTCAACTAAACCGAAGTATATCTAATCTGTTAAGATAGCCCTGGTTACAAGTTTAGAGTGCACCCTCCAACTAAGTCCAACTTTTATAGCAGCATGATAATCCATTGGAAGACAGGCAAACCAGAGAGCCATGTGAGGACAGCATCTGGATGGTTTTCAGTTCATCAGTTCTGAGAAACAAACTCTGTAGCTCAGAAACCCTCACCCACTACAGCTCTGAGAGCTGTGCCCACCACAGCTCTGCGAGCAAATTTAAGGCACACATCCCAAACCTGTGACCCCAACTGCATCCCAGAGAGTTCCTGTCCATTGTACAGTGTCTCTTCCACCACCTCTGCTTAGGCAGAGAGGGAAGAAAGTCCTCCTAACAACAGGTAGTTAAGAAATTGATGTTTGCACAGTCTCTGAGCAAACAAACTACAGTGTCTGCTACACCTGCAGAAAGTGGAATTTGTTGGCTACCAGACACAAGGAAGGGTAATTGCTCATCCACACTCTGCCCTGTCACACTGATCCCAAGAGACACCTCAGGCAGAAGGTTATTTATCACCCGAGGGACAGTTTAATTCAGGTTACTCCATATTTACTGCAAGGTGTCAGTGCAAACCTGCAGTTTCTCCCTATTACTTCAAGTCAAATAAACCAGCATCTGTTCCAGAAGCTTTAACTCAGAAAGCCATGAGGCAGATGGATAGTCTATATAATGAACAGTCAAACCCTACAAGCAGCCTCAGGAGCCAGAATAAAAAGTGATAATATAAACCATTATTGCACTGTCTTTGGGTTACACTAACCAACACAGGTTATCTTTAATGGGTTCAAAACTGCTGAAAATACCAAGTAGTTTCAGAAATGGTTCAATGCTACTTATTCTCAGGGAACTCCTGCAATGTAAAGAGGGAAATATATTCCCCCACGTCCCCCAAACTGCAATATCAATCTAACAATTCCTGTAACAGAGTCATCTCTGTGTCAGACCCATCCACAGCTACTTCAAATTACCAAAGCTGTTACAGCATTAAATACAACTATATTGTAGTGGAAGACCTGAATAAATTTGTTCAAAATTAGTTATCAACACAGGTGAGAAACCTATCACCTGGCTGTTTATGCCACTTGGTTGAAAGATATTTGCCTGGACACACAAATGTCACTGGCACTCTGCCTAGAATTCCATAGCCAGATATGTATCCCAGCATGGAGTGCTCTGTCACTTCCCTACATGGTCATCTTTTTGCAAACACCGTGTCAAAGGCCATCAGAGTCCTCCTGCTCTTGAGGCACAGGCCTGCACAGAGTCTCCCTCACCTCCAGGTCCTGACACCAACACTGCTACACCATGTGTTGCTCTTCTCTACTTGCTCAGGAGCTTTTCCGAGTTTGATTACAATTAAAACTTCATCGTTGTCCAGCTACTGGCATTTATTATTTCAGTATCACAATCTGTATCACACTGAAGCACTTATTTCTCTATTGAACATCCACATGACTTATAATCAACTGCAGCTTCAAGTGAAGGTAATTTAAGTGCATTTGCCATTATAAGAAAAATATCATGAGTACTTCAGAACAGCTTGGGATTGTTTGATCCACCAGTTAAAGTAAGTATTTTACCCACAAAAGATTCTTCAGTCCACCAACAAGCCAGACCACCCATCTTAAAGGACAGTCATAAAGCTTGGATAATTTTTGTTTCTCTACATGAACCTGTCCTTTTTTTAAGAAAAAATAAATTAGTTCTACACATGTTGGACTATCAGACATTGTTTTACAAGCTGATTTTAAAATAATGCAATAGTAACCCTATGAAAAAAGGATACTGTGTTTGTTAAAGACAGCCTGGTGCTATAGGCATTCTAGTCAGGGGTTATTCCCAAATCATTTCCCTCCTTCAGACACAGCCCTTTTATAGACAGTAATTGATTTTATGGATACTGACAATATAGAGCAGGTAAGTAAAAGCCCACACATCCCCCAGGTGTTCACATACAGAACAAAGGCAGAGCTAAATTTGTAAGATGAAAATGCAATCTGTACCTCTTCTGAAATAGCAAAGAATCAAGGAGAAAGTGTTCTGTGCTCTTGACACCCGGCAGAGCAGCAAAATCCAGCATTTCTCCTCAGTGAGATCCCCCAAACCAGTGCAAAATGCACAGTTATCAACTTGCAATTCTACCAATACTTCTAAAATACCAAAACCCCCAAATGCATTCCTATGATATTGACTCCTTCCAAAACTCCAGTTCCATCAGTGACATTTAGAACCAGGATAAGGATTTGCAGTAGACCTCTCCTGCAGAATCTGTAATTTATACAGCTCTGTTTGCCTCCAAAGGACACGGCAAACGTCAGCCTGAAACCAAAGCTCCTTGCAGAGCTCACAGCTTTGCCTGTGCAGAGCAGGAACAGCGAGTCAAAGAGCACAGCCAGTGACAAGGTATCACAATTCCCCCCTAATTTCCACTATCAGCACTCTGGATTTGTACTTGGAGCTGAATCATCCTGTGCACAAAACGGAGGCTCGAGACAGGGCTCAGCGAGTGCTAAAGTTTCTCAAGGAATGAAAGCTGGGCTGGCAGCCAACACCAACTTCATTTTGAGTGCACACTCTCCCTGCCTGCTAATTAAAACAGGAGGATAGGCAAGTTTAAGGGTATATATTTATCTCCTCTTGAGACAGCTACCACCTCTAAAATCAAAGTGACACTTGTGAAAAGCACATCTGATGTACACCCTGAGTTGTTCCCAAAGGAACAATCACTCAGTTAACAGTTGATAATGACCTACAAAATATGAGGGTGCAATCACTCCTGACACTTAGCAAGAACCACCTACATTCAGCTGGGAAGGAATAGGAAACACTTAAGCCATCAATAAGACCAGTCTAGAGAAAGAATTATTGCTATGGCATTATCACCAAAATGACAGTTTTAGCTAAAAGTCTATGACACTTATATTTTTGCACTCCTTCCAAATAAAGATACACCTTTTAGAGCAAATCTAGGATATCTGAAAGCTCAAGGCAAAAGTCCAGTCTTAAGATTGTCCCTTCAAATGCTTACACAGGAGAAATAGGAGGCTCTACTCTAAATAGTTTATCTGTTTGAGATCTCCTATACAGCAATAGGCAAAAGAAGCAATAAAGAATGAAGAAAGATGAGAAAACAGCAGTGTCACATGACAGTCACACCAGCTGAGAGGACAGAAGACATTTGTGAAGAGAAGTTCAAAGGCTCTGCTACTGCAAGTGTAAGAGTTGGGAAAACTCAGAGCACGACCAAAAAAAAAAAAATCTCAGCACTCCCAAACCCAAGGAAACACATTTAAAAGTAATGAAGAAAGTATTCTGTGATAGAAAACCAGACAAATTGTAGGACACACTGAAACCAGACGTTAGAAAACAACAGTTTAAAGTTGTGACAAGTGTTAAAACCAGCACTCCAATTAAGATGCTTTGCTTTTAGACCTACCAATTAAACTAAATGGCAATTTGAAAAACAATCCCCCCAGTGCAAATGCACATTTAAGGTAATTACAGACAAACCAAAACAAGATTGTTCATAAGTGAAGTATATACTTAGGAGCCTCTGAAAACTCCCCCCAGGGCCTCAAATCAGTAAGACAAAGCCCCCACAAGAATTTTACATTAATATTCTGACACATGTATGTGCTACATAAATGGGTCTTACCTGCCACTTCCACAATATCCCCTGGGACAATGTCTCTGGCTTTAATCCTCTGGACACTTTTTCGGTCTTGTCGATACACTTTGCCCATTTCTGGTTCATACTCTTTAAGAGCTTCAATAGCATTTTCAGCATTTCTTTCCTAAAAGACAGCAAAAATGTGTCATTTCAAAAGCCCTCAAGGAAAAATAAGTAGGTCAGATCTGATTTTTCAAAAGCATTATCATATGAATACTACCAACTCAGCTCAGCTACATTCTTTCACACACAACATTTTGCGATCCCCCTCCCCTTGTGAGGTTGCTGACTGGAAATCTTTACAGCCTAATTCAGATGTTTGTGGGCATTTAGAACCTAGAAATTGTTTATTTAAACCTTGCAGCATTTTCCATCAAAATTATCCCATGTTGTTGCAGGGAGGCCACACAAAGAGTTCAATGTTACATCCACATGTAACATACTTTTTGACATAAAAAGGCCCTAAACAGAATTAAGACTCATGGATAGAAGTCTTGGCTGTTCCTTACCAGCTGGAGCAGCTTAGACTCAGACTGGAGTAGACAAGCACTACTGAATTTCACTTACTGGCAGAAATCAAGGATCAAGTTAAGACAAACCTCAAACAACATAAAATCAACTTTATTTCAGCAAATCGAATGACTCTAAAGTGAAATTAAAGCAGACAGACTAGAAACTTCCCCAGAATCTCTTAATTTACAAACTTGGATGAATCTCCACATATGACAACCTTTTTTATTTCCACTAACACAAAGGCTTTCCTGTCTCAACTGCAGTTCTCTCACTAAGCACTACCAGAGATTGGGATCAATATTGTGATGTTACCTGGATAAAGGAGAACACAAGAACCAGCAGCTTATCAGTGCTCCTTCTCCAGCTCTTGGAGAAGGAACTTATTTTCCATTTCCCTATTGACAAGTCCAAACGTCATTTAGGCCAGATAATTATAGATAATGGTAGAGTGCACATAGTTTTTACACTGTCTGCCCTTCAAATATACATCAGCTTTTCCAGATAATAAAAAATTCCTCCTGCATGTCAAAGCAGAAACAAAATCATCAGAAATTCAAGGGTTGAAGGACTTGGTGCTTCTACGTAACAACGCAGCTGAAAATGAGCATTTACAAAACTACCTTGAGGAACTAGAATTTACATGGCACAGCTCAGGGCCAGGCAGTACAGATACCAGCACAGACCCATAAAGCTGTAATTAATACCAGTCTCATATTCCACCAGGTAAATTAATTCTGCTCCTCAACAAAATAATGCTGATACTGCTTTTCTGTGAATCAATTAGGAGCCAACATCAGACAAAATCTTAAAGTGCAAAATAAAGTCTCACAAATGGAAGGTTACTTCAACACAAGTCTTCCTTCAAAAAGGAGAAATAAAAAACAATTCAACATGACCCAGGTGGCCAAGAAGGCCAAGGGCATCCTGGCCTGTAACAGTGTGGCCAGCAGGACCAGGGCAGGGACCATCCCCCTGTGCTGGGCACTGCTGAGACACCCCCAACCCTGGGGTCAGTTTTGGGCCCCTCACAAGAAGAAAGACACGGAGGGGCTGGAGTGTGTCCAGAGAAGGGAATGGAACTGGGAAATGGTCTGGAGCACCAGGAGCAGCTGAGGGGGCTCAGCCTGGAGAAAAGGAGGCTCAGGGAGACCTTGTCCCTCCCTAGAACAAGTGACAGGACAAGAGGAAACGTCCTCAAATTGCACCAGGGGAGGCTTAGATGGGCTACAGGGAACAATTTCTTCACCAAACAGGTTGTCAAACATCAGAAAAGGCTGCTCAGGGAAGGGGCTGAGTCACCATATCTGCAGGTATTCAAAAGGCACACGTGTGGCCCCTGGGGACACGGTTTAGTGGTGACCTTGGCAGCACTGGGCTAACGGTTGGACTTGATGATCCAAAAGATCTTTTCCAGCTTCAAGGACCCTATGATTCAGCTGGTTCAGCCAGCTCAGTGTGCTACACTCAATCTCTCTGCTCCCAGTTTGCCTGGAGTTGTGGCAGTCAGACCATCCTGCCAGGCACTGAAGCACTCACAGATGGCTCTCTGGGGAAAGTGCACGTGAGAGGAAAGGTTGAGGGCAATGACTCAGTTGCTCACATCCAGTACCTGTAGGAACACATACGTTTATGGGTGGAGACTACGCACTGTGACTGATTTTCCATGCCCATTAAAACAAGGGAATGAGTCATTTAATCTGTGCAGCAACTCTTGTTTCACAATATATTTCACTGCACATAGAAATATATGGAGAGGTATTCTTGGCACACTATCTTGTCTGAAAAAATTGATTATTTCCTACAACAGGGCATACAACTACACAAGAAAATCCCTAAGCTGTACAGAGAGCTTTATCTTCCATTTCATACTTAAAATCAGCAGCTGCAGAGTTGTAGCTCAGAGTTTCAAGTTAAACATTAACTCTTGCACAACTACTTTATGAAGACTTGAATATAAAATGACACTTAAGGGGGCAATGCTGTCACCCCTGGATCAACACAACCTCTTCCCTTCACACCAGTTCCAGCAGTTGTGCAGCAAGCTGGGAACTGCTAAAAACTGATTTTTTGCGGAATAGTCTTCAGCCAACTCACTTGGGCCAGCACAAAGCAGAGCACTTCTTCCAGCATGCAGGGTTCTCTCTAACATGTTTTAACCAGTAACAGGACTTTTCCTCTTAATTTTTGTTGTTATTTTGGAGAGTTTACCTTTTTTTCTAAAGCATGAAACCTAATGTACTAAGATAGCCAGTAATAATGTCACATTAGCACCACTCCTTAAAAAAAAAAAAACAAAACAACAAAACCCCAAAACAACCAACTGTACAAATAACTTGAATGACCCTAAAAATCCTTCAGTATTTTTGATCTGCAGAAAAACAATTCTAATAAAACATGCCTTGTCTGAAGTGAACAAATTATTAAGCTAAAATGATATGAACCACTTTACTTTGGCATCTTGAGAAGTGTTATTGCCATCTCAAGAACAGTTACTGTTATTACTGTCTGCATGATTTATAAAAAGCCATCTAAGTCATCTCACAGTTGATAATGTAGGAAAAATTTCATGGTATTTAGATGTTTTCAGAAGAAACTTCTGCCTTTTGACAGACATGCAGTCTCTGGACGTACACTTAATAGGTACCATAGTAATTGAACTGGGAGAATTAATAGTGCATTAATAATGTACTAAAACACAGCAGTTGTCTCAAGAGAAAACAGACAAGAAATGAGATTAAAAGTGCATCCTTTGTTCCTTAGTTGGGAAAAACCCCCCAAACGAGCCGATCCAATTGTTCTTAGCTCTGCAAGATCTGATTTGTTTCCTGAATTCAGGCCTTCATTCTGGCCTGTCTAGTTCATGTGTTCACCAGTGTGTGGCCAAACACACTGATGGGCACTTTGCCTTTTTGGCAACACTTCTGAAGCTTTCATTTTACCTTTAAGTCAACACTTTGTGTCGAGAAGCTTTATGGTTTGCTGACTCTCAGGAATCTAAAGTTAGCAACACATCCTACTTGCTGTGTATGAAGCACCCAACACTACAGTGTGCACTGCTTCCTCTCAAACCATAAAACCCCAAATCATTTGTGATTTGATGTTGTAAAAATCTCTGCATACCTGCCACACTCCCACAATGGCATTGGCTACTAAAATAAGTAAGATTACAAAAGGCTCTACAAATGCTGTGATTGTTTCTTCACCTTCTTCAAACCAGGCCAGGACCTGTAAGAGGAACATAATGACTTAAATTACTGATTTACACAGACACCTTGCAAACTTTACCCCTGAGAAGTTCCAGCCTGAGAGATTCAACTGCTCGGACTTCAGCAATCTTAGAAGTTTCAACCTACCCAGTTGTAGTTTTGTAATTAATGAATGAGTTGGCAATATGCAATGGAAAAGAAAAAAGAATCTCTACTAAAGTAGTACAAAGTTCATTTTAAAGGCCACTCTTCTTTTAAAGGAGTAAACTATTTACTTGGGAAACAACTGCTACTGTTGCTTCAGAAATGAAAGCAGAAGTTGTGACAACAGTTATGACCATGAGAAAAGAAAAAAATCCCTTACTGTATAAAACAGAATGCAGACAAATTAGTTTGACTACTTAAAACACAAACCTTGCATGAATCTGAATTTTAGCCAAGTTTAATTGCCCTTTACTAGCAACTTAGACAAAAAAAATAATACGGTTTTACAAGTTTTTGTTGAGTAGACATGAAAAATAAGCATCTATTTATTTAAATACAAGCAGTGTCTTACTGAAGCATCTAAGTGAATTCACTGAAGCTGAATTCTAAGCTGAGTAGCTGATAAAACTCAATTTTTAAAGGTGAATTGACTTGAGGACTTGCATAAAAGGCTCCACATAAATTCTGTTTTCATTCATTTGCTTTACAAGCGCACTCTTAGTTTTAGGCTTCTGTCATTCACTTGACTTGACTGTGTCAGGGCCTCTGCAGAGCTCTGCAGCTCCTGAGGAAGAGTCAAGCCAACATGACCAGAGAGGAAGGGCTTTTTCATCAACATGTTGAGCAACAGGAAGCCTGGAAAGTGACAGTAAATAGGAACAACGTGTTGAGATAATTAGGGCTGGTAGTCAGGCAACAGCACAGTGAATCACCGAGGGCTGCAGAGAGCAAACTGTTACTAAAGCAGCGCCATAATTCCCCCAACATGCTGCTCCGAGCTATTGCTCAACTGAGACACTCCAGCCTGGGGAAAGGAAGGAGCAGCAGCATGAAAGTCTCCAGCAGAAAACAGACTGTCAGGCAAATCCAATGCTACAACAAATTTTTATTACAAAAGGGTAAATTCGTAAGATCCAGGCTGCGATTAAGGAGACTGAGACATTCCAACTGGCAACACAACGTTTCGAGGAGCTGTGTAATTCCCCTGGAGAAGGGCTGTAGTGAGGATCTCTTATGTTCTCCACATCTTGCATGTTTCTTCCCTTCTCCCACACCCCTGGATATCCAATCCCCTCTAACACCTTCTGCCATTTGAGCTACAGGAAAAGTTAATGGTACACTTCCAGACTTCTCAGTGCTTAGTATCTATTTTTCCCCTCCCTTTCTTTATTGGAATTCTGTAGAGCCCCTATTTTGCTTCCAATAAAGCAAGTAAATTCAATTATTTTGTGATGTTCTCATCTGAGCAGGCACCTACAAGGTTAACTGGAATAAAACATCTGCTTTACACGATGCTAAACCAGAGTCTTTCCTGATTGAAGATCACGTGTGCTGTAAAGTAACACTGAGAAAGGCCACAACTTCCCGAGGTAAGGAAAGTGGCTACGAGGACAGCAACATCCAAGTATGTCAAGGAGAGCCAAAATTAAGTTTTCAAGGGATCTTTACTTTCAATAAGCTATTATTTCAAAAAAGAGCAGATGAACTCAAATTAGAGATCCTGAGGGTACAGAATCTGATGGTTGTTTTTCTGGCAAAATTATCGATCTGTGACAAGATTAAAATGAATTATCTAATTAATCCTGGAAGCCAGCAACACAAATTTCTCCCCCCAAAGTTTTCCACACAATCACTGACAGTGGAACAATCCAACCTCTACTTCTAGAATGTTTCAGTAAATAGAGACATCAAAATAACCGAATACATTGCAAGTTCTTGGTTTTGCTATAGCAGACCACAGCTATATTAACACTCCATCTAGGATACTTGTGATACACAGCACACACTGCTTAACAGATCAGGTTTATCATTTGATAGCAGCCTGAAGTAAAATAAAAAACAACCCACAGTAAAAACAAAGAGGAAGCAGAACAAGCAATACAAGTATTTAGCTCAGCATTTTTAGTAACAACAACCCATATTTTGAAGCCTGGTAAAGATTAGACAATTCTTGTCCAAGTCATTGAGTCCTTGTCAAAAAGTTTCCACTAGCACACTTTTTAAGACCCTGGAGAGGTCTACAGTGAGAAATCTTATTTTTTTTTTAACTTCTACTCAGAAGGGCCCCACCATATTTCAGCCCTAATCACTTTAAGACTCACATGTAGAACAGCTTAATTTCCAGGTCATTGATCTCCAATGCACTGTTCAGGCAGTACTGTCAATAAGTAAAGTCATCATGTACTCAAGAGAGAGTAGGAAAAATAAAATAATTACTCAAGAGAAATTCAAGTCTAAAAACATAAGGGAAATAATAGCAAGACATAAGAGTCCCATATCAACAGCCAACATAAGCAGCTTAAAGGACAACTTTCATTCAGCATATTTGCTTTAGGGCTGCCAGAGCTTGCAGAGTCTATTTTAAACAAAGCCTAATGGGGTGGACCTGCAGGACACTAAGGCAAAAGATACACAATGACAGGCAAACAGCACTTAGTTTTCAGGGTTATTTGTGAAAAGGGGATGCCAAAGTCAGCCAGCAGTGAGGTGACCACTGCTGAAAACACCGACAGCAACACAAGTGTCCTCACACCTTTCTCCACTTCGAGTGAAGTATTGCTGTGCTGTCAGGTAAGTTATGGAGACAAGTCACCTCAGGTATCATCAGGTAACAAACACAGAACTAAAGAGTGGAAGTTTGGAGGCAGGACTGTGTTGCCCAGCAGGCTGTACCCACTCACCACCAACTGAGGAAAAGCAAACACTTCGCTGTCAGCAACCTCACAGGGATTTCTGTTTGGTTTTCATTTTGACAATGGAAACTTAGAATCAAGCTGAGGGAGTAAGACCTCATCCTAACAAAAAGCCCTAGATTAATTAAAGCAGGCCATGTAAGATGTACAGATTGCTTTTAAGAGAGCTTTCTTCTCACAGGATACCATGAAATAAAGTTTTAGTGTATTTTGGACAGAGTATCAACTACTGCTCAGAAACTCCTCTTTTAGTGATTTACTTTTCAATACAAAACACCTTAAAATTAAGCTGATGTGAACTATTTTAGGAGTCCTGATACTTGGTCCATGTCAGTTATGCTAAATGCCAGAAATTACTAAAAAAAAACCTCCCAGTATTAATTCCATTATTCAGTAGAGATTTTTGTTTGCCACACAAGGAGAGAGAAGGGGGGAAACCCCAAACACAAACCAAGACATCTTAACCACACATGTAAGTACAAAATTAAGAATTTTGTTGGGTTAGCAGATTGTGAGCACCCATCAGATACGTTACTCCATACTTCTGAAAATAAATGTATTTTTGTGTTTATTATAGCAATAAGAGGGGGAAGATACCTAGCACCCACAGTTTAATTTCCACAATATAAAATGAAATCACAATGACTTCTCACATTTTTATCACCACTACCCTTGTGCTACTGAGCAATCTAAGTTTAGCTAAAAGCATATCAGTGTAATGTTCTACAGGAACCCTTATCTTGTGTCACATACTCACTGCTGCTGACCTTAACAGGTAGCTTTTGGGGTGATTTCAGGGCAAAGCTTGAAACATTGTTATTGACACATCTTAGACTTCCTCCAGGAGAATCTTTGCTCACCTTTTAACACAAGTTGGGTTACAGTCATTCTAATTTACAGGTTGAAAAATCTCCAACTGTTTCAACAATATATTGTTTTAATCCGAACACAGATATCCACTATTCCCAGAACATTCACTTCTAAGTCAGCTTAGGAATCACAGGAATAATTGAGGGGAGGGGATGCTCTTAGGGTGCTGTAAAATACTTCAGGTTTTGGTAGAATTTATAGCCTGTGTCATATCTTGTAGAAGGAAATCACAGTGTGATGCAAAGCTAAGATTGCACAGCTCAGCACACGCCACTGCCTGAAGCATCCACACCACGGAACTATCCCACATCGGATGCAGCTAACATCTTGCAACCTGTCAAAATCGTTTATACAGCAAAGAAAGCTGTTCTTTTAAGTAAATACTGAAGATCTGAGTACATGCTACAAAAGTATCAAGAATGAAAAGCCATGAACTGCTGAGACACTCCACGGGTTGATTTCTGCAGAGGCTTCACAGATTCAACAGAAGACCAAGACAAGTCTATTCACAGATGCATTTACTCACCATCAGAAATTGTTTATATTTATATTGTTTCTCTTCAAAGGCCAGATTTAAGGCTTGCACTGACCAGCACATCTGTAACAGCAGTTCTGACCTGGAATGTGGGACGTGGTACCTACAGCCCCCAGACAGCAGCATCTGCCCCCAACCATCAGCCGGGGTGACACAGACCCAGCTGCTGCTCTGAGTTGTTTCACTGACACGTCCCTGACAGGCAGAGTGGGAGCAGAGGCACAAAAGCTCTGAACACAGGAGTTTATACTGGAGAGAAGAGGGGATGTTTCTGCACAAAAATCTAATGCAGATCCTTGTTACAGATGGCTGCTTCTGTGCAGCCAGTTCTAACAGCAATAAACTAATATGATTTATGACTGCAACACTGTAAAAACTCGCACAACACAAAACAGTGACTTTAAGATCCTCTCTCTCATACCTGAATCTTCGACATTTTCTTAAATTGACAATGTACAGCTGGTAAAGGACACCAGAACCTAAGTGATGTAATTACTTCTATTTTTGCAGTAATACAATCTTTATATCAACATACCCAACAGCTACTGCAAAAGTCTCAAAAAAAAAAAAAAAAGCTTTCATCAAGAAGTGTTAAAACCTAAAAAAGACAGATAATCACCTTCTGAGCAAGGAAAAAGCCAGAAACAAACTCAAAGGCAAAGTGCTTTTGAAGTACCAAAATTATAATACATCTAGGGATTTTTCTACATTTCATCAAACAGAGAAAATCTTTACTACTGACATCAATTTAGTGTGAATCCATAACTAAAACAGGAGACAGGAAAAGCAGAGCAGTAGCCCAAGGTCATATACCATGTCAGCTGCACAGAAGCAGAGAACCCAGATCTATCCCACACTCCATCAGACTACAGTCTCCTCTTAATTAGATAGGAAAATTAACCATACTGAAAAAAGCAACTGAATTCAGCTACTAATCAAGTTTTCCAAGAGGATTCAGCAGTGTATGTTCTATGACCTCTGTCAGCCTGGTCTCATACTTACTCAGATTCACCAATAAAAGCTTAGAGTTCGGTGAATTTGATTTTTCACTTACTTGCTTTAAATAAAAACAAATAACGTACCTTGGCACGAAAGGCTAACAAACTTCTATGGTGTCATTTGCCTCATGAGATGACAGCAACACTGCTGACTTTTCAGGAACAAAAATACATCCCCATCTCACCCTCTGGGAGTGGAAAAGGGCAAAGAGGAGGGGGGAGAAAAGCTTTTGAATGACCGTTTATTCAATTTTCTATAACCAGCCTGATTTCCTCTGCAGGAAACAGAACAGTGAGTAAAGTACATCTGTCTCCATGGTCAAGATTGATGTCACCAGTCATTGCTCAGCTGGTAATGGTGTATTGCAGACCAAAACCAGAGCCCTTTGAGAAGTGTCTCTGGAGGGAGAGCGGGTCACCAGCACAGCACAAACTGCAGCACCACACCAGGGCAACCTTCCCCCATCAAACACAACTGCCTCAGAGCACATTCTCCTCTGCCCATCCTAATTAGTTTGCCCTCAGCTAAAGAGTCACCACAAATTTCCACTCCCCCCAAGAGCTGCAGCATTTATTTTTTTTTTTAAAGTAGTTAATTACAACTCCAGGGCAAAGTCTACTGTAAACTTTTACTCCTACCCAAACAATTTAATATTCTGAACACTTCTGTTTCTGTTGTCCAGCTCCCCCAAGACATACAGACTTCATCTTCTTCCTATACTTAGCCTTGGCTCAGTTTTCCAGCGAGCACATCCCCATTACACATAATGCAGAAAGACTGATTTTTTAAAAAAAAAAAAAAAGTTAAAAATGTTCTTGTCCTTTTAATCCTGTATGCAAAGGAAGATGTCCATTTAATGACTTGACTATCCAAAGGTCAGTTACCAAATTTGGTCAACTATGGTGCCATCACAGCCGTCATCATTCTTGTCACTGTCAAAAGCAACAACTGTCACCTTGCTATTATCAGGAAGGGAAGGCAACTGGAATATTCGCCACGGAGGTTCTATTTACAGTCTGCATTGCATCCAAAAATGTCTTCCAGTGATTATACATTGAGCCTGATAACGATTAACCCAAAGCCAAGAAGAATGTCCAGTTAAACACTTACTTACTCAAGGTTAGTTTTCAAAGCCAACAAAAGCATTGGGAAATCCCACCTCAAATAACCAAACTGGGTTGAATGAAAAGCACTTTTTAACATACCTGTCTAGTGTAGTTACGTGCTTGTGACTCATGCAATGAAAGACTCTCCTGAAATTTTGTTTCCTACAGAAACCCCATCGCAAAGAACAAATTTAAGAGACAGCAATTTACTTTGCATCTCATAATTCTACCTTTTGAGAAAGAATAATTTTCTCTGCATACATTGGAACATGTCATTCTGAGATACAGAAGCCTGTGAAATTAAAAAGAATAAATCATACTTACAAAAGATATGCAAGCAGCCAGCAACAAAATTCTAACTAGTAAGTCTTCAAATTGCTCAATCACAAGCTCGAGTAAGGTTTTTCCTGCAATACATAACAAAACCATTTAGTCATGCACCTTATAAAAAACGATGAATTATCAATAAGAATTAGGAGAAGATTTCACAAACATGCTCACCTTCCTCAGCCGGCAACTCTGTCCGTGGAAGGTTTTTCCAGGAAGCATGTCAGAGGAAAGAAATCATTGAAGAAACACGT
Source organism: Pseudopipra pipra (assembly GCF_036250125.1). Classification (NCBI taxonomy): domain Eukaryota; kingdom Metazoa; phylum Chordata; class Aves; order Passeriformes; family Pipridae; genus Pseudopipra; species Pseudopipra pipra. The sequence continues at coordinate 9,098,488 of NC_087566.1, read as the reverse complement.
TAGAGCGTTATAAGGCATCCACCAGGTAGTGTTCCTGAATTACACACTCAGCTGGGCTGGATTTGACAGACACACTGAAAGCCACATTAAGGTGGCTCTTTTCACCACAGTACGTGAACGGGCCCGAGAGTTTTGCGTTTTAAGACACAAAGGTTCGCCGGAATGTGCCAAGGGTTATAATTCAGCCAAGTCATCACTCCGGCCAGCTGTGGGGCTTGTGCTGTTGCTGCACACAAAGGGTCAAAGGCTCAAAATGCTTTTCAAACGCTTTCTGACAAAGCTGTTCCTCCACATTCACTTAGGAAAAACACCCCAAACCATCAAACTTGTTTCAAAATGTTTCAAATTCTTTCCTCCATTTTAAGGGTATTCCCTTATTTCTGCTCTCCTCTTTATTTCCCCGCAACAAGATTTAATAATCCAAGAGGCATAAAAGCAGCGTTAAAGCTAAAATAAACACCTTCACCGTATAATCTTCTCACAGATTTTCAATTTTACACAACGGCACGGGAGTTCAGAAGGGACTAGGACGGCCAAGCAGTAAGGATTAAAAAAAAAGAAACACCTTATTGGCTGAATTCTATGTCCCGACTGGAGAGAAGAATATAAAATAAGGGGCAGAAAGGCGCTGAAAAGCGAGGAAAAATGAAGGTCAAGACGGACAAAAAAAATATAAAAATACTAAACCCCAAGGGGCGTCAATTCAGAATGGAAGGAGGTTTCCCACTGTTAAGGTGAAAGGGATCGGAGGTGACATCCTCCACCCCAGAGCAGCCCCGCGAGCTCGGGATTGAAAGAAACCCACGAGGTGGAGTTCAAGTCAGCCATCTTCTCTCCCTCGCTCCTATTCCGGGTCCTGGAAGAGATGCCGGCTTTGCCAGTGCACACGCGTTAGGCCTCGCACAGGGCCCCGGGAAGGATGGGGGAGAGGAGAGAGGGGTGGGAGAGGGAGCCGAGCGGGGAGAGGGCGAGGCCGGCGGCAGCATCCCGGCGGCGGGGCCGCCTCACCTACCGTTGGAGCCCCATTTCTCCTTCAGCTTCTTGACTTGCTCGAGGCTGAGCCCGGTGCTCTCGTTGACGCCGAAATAAGCCAAAACTTCCTCCACAGTCTTTGTGTGCGCGTTCTCCATGGCCGGGGCAGGGAGCAGCAAATGGTGCCGTGCCTCGCCTCTTCCTCCTCCCTCTCCTCCTCCTCCTCCTCAGCGGCGGCGGGCGCGGCGGCGAGACCCCTGCTCAGCCCTCACCACCCCCGTGCTACCACCATAGACCCTCACACGACAGAGCAGCCCGAGCCCACCTCACTCCTCACGGCGGCGGCCGGGAGGGGCAGGGAAAAAATGAAAAAAAAAAAAAAAATGGAGAAAAAAGGGAAAGCCGCTAAAAAGAAAAAAAAAAAAAAAAGCCCCCACCCCCTCCCACCCCACACGCCTCCGAGGGAGCCGAGCCGCCTCTCCGGCGGGGACCAGGGGCTTCGGCCGGGGGGGGAGCCGCGGGCCCCCGGAGCCGCTGTCGCGTCGGGGGCGCGGCGGGTCCCTGCAGGGACGGGCCGCGTCCAGGTGGCCGAGCGGCCTCTCCGCTCGCCTTCAGCGGCCCCGAGCCGCCCCCGGCAACGGGAGGGCGATAACGGCGCGGCGCGGGGGGGTGGGGAAGAACAAGGCGCAGCCGCCCCGCTGCCCACGAAGGGTTGGAATCACGCCCTCCCTTCTCTAGCGGCCCGATGCTCCCCCTGGCCGGCCCAGGCCGCTGGTCGCCGTCACGGTTGGGGCTCCCCCGCGCCCGCCGCTGCCTCCGCTCGCTCCGGGCGCGCAGCGGCGGCGGCCGCTCTAATGTAACTCGGGGGCCGCCCGGGCCGCGCTCGCCGCCGCGGCATGTGGACGCCGCTCATTGGCGGGGCCGCGGCGCGGGGCGGGGCCAGCGCTCAGCCCCGCCCCTCCGCGCTGAGGTGATGGCGGTGGCGCGGCCGCTGCGCAGCGCGGGTCGTTTCCTTGCTCGTTCTCCCTCACGGCGCTCGGCTCCTCATGCGGCGGCGGCCGCGCTTCCGCTGCGCACCGGGACGGCCCCTCAGGTGCGGCGGCCGCCTTCCCGCCCCCGCTGCCCCCGCGTGAACCGCCCTCTTGTGCCGGCCTCAACCCGCGCCCGACGGGGAGCGGGGCTGCCCCCTGAGGGGGAGCTGCTTCCGCGCTGTCGCGATAGGCGTCGCGGCGGTGCTGGCGCGGGGCTGCACCGGCGCGTGTCGTGACAGGAGCGCCAGCCGTCCTGTGAGGGCTGCCCTCAGCGCTGTCGTCATACGAGCTTCATCCAGGCAAAGGGTGAGCGTGGGGTTGCCCCCACCTCAGTCGTAACAGAGACATCATTCATTCAAAGGGTGAGTGTGGGGTTGCTCCCACCTCGGTCGTGACAGGAGCACCATCCAGGCAAAGGGGCTGTGTGGGGCTGGCGCAGTCTGTCGCGACAGGAGCATCATTCGGTCAAGACTATTAGTGTGGTGTCGGCCCCTAACTCAGTCGTGATAGGAGCATCATGCAGTCAGTGTGAGTGTGTGAGTACAGGCTGCCCAGCAGGGCGTGGGTTCTCTCCCTCTGAAGACACCCCAAACCCACATGGACACGTTCCTGTGCCACCTGCTCCAGGTGACCCTGCCTTGGCAGGGGTTGGACTGGATGATCTCCCCAGGTCCCTTCCAACCCCAGTGACTACAGTGATTCTGTAGGGCTGCACCAACTGCTGTCGTGACAGGAGCCTCACCCATCACGAGTGCGCAGAGGTGAGGGCCGTGTCCCCGCGTGTCCTCTTCCCCAGAGGTCCTGCCCTGCACTGGCACCGAGCGATGTCCTTTGCACAGCTCCCCCCGTTCCCGTCGCACACATCCCAGTGACAGCACACTCAGCCCCGGCTCGCGCGGCGATAACGTGAGGAGGAATGAGCTGCAGGGTGTGATTTCAGCGCCGTGTGTGGGGTGAGATCCCAGCTTTCCTCGGTGCCGATACAGAACACAGAAAACTGCCTCATCCAGCCATCCCACCCGGCAATTCACAGACACTTCAATGAACACAAAACAGAGAAATCAGCGCCAACTGACATTAATACACCTGCAACACTCACACAACACAGCAAGTAATTCAGCACACAGTGTAAACACCTTCCCTTTAAAACTTGGTGCCAAGAGATATTCTTGTATATATATGCATGTGCAAGTAGAAAAGCTGATCCCTACATGTGTGCTGGCTTACATAAATGCAGATCCTACATACAATCTGCATTTCCATCACTTATAAACCACCCACGGCACCACGATATAAGAAACTGTATGTCTGATCTGGAATGAAATACCTTAGTTCTGTCTCTGTGTTAGCAAAAGAAGGATGGAGAGGGGACACCCCATATAAAATTGTGATGTTCTAAGGTGTATGTGGCCCTATGCCCTTTCTAACAAAAGTACAACTGCTCTAAAAGACTCCTCTGTGGCTGGCCAAGGTCCAGGTAAGGAGGTCTTGACAGCCTACACTTCACAGGACAGCTCTGAATGAAAATTCGTGAGTTAGATCTGATGACCTAGTTCAGGTAAGGCAATTACTTATTCCATGCCATACCCATATTAATTTTATCTTGCTTATCAGCAGGATTAATCAGCATGGCCAAATGTTGCCTCAGTACAGTTATGCTCCTTTTCATACCACAACCTCACACTGCACCTAGACATAGACATAGCCTGTTATAGAGGTAAAGAATGTCAACGTGGCAGTTGTATATAGTTCATATAATTTACTGTATGTTTCTTAACCAGTTGTAATGGTTTTCTTGATATTGTACGAGCACATGATCCCATCATCCCCAAACCAAAACCAAAGTCACAAGGCACACATGCATCTGAAATTAAACCAATATATCTTTGAAAATATGCACTCAGTGCCAACAAAGCTTCTGATAAATGCCTATCACAGGCCTACCTAACACACACCTAAGGTTTTAGTATCCTCTAACACATAACTATGTACATATGCAACATTAAAAAGTATATAATTTCCAAAATGATTATATACAGGATAACACCCGTGACTTGAATTAATGTATTTCACTGATTACCAGCATAGTATATCTATGTGAGTAGTTTCTTCCCTTCTACCAAGTTAATATAACCTGCATTATATGTAGTTTTTTGTAAAAATACATTTGCCACAGCAGTATTTTTACACACAAGCATGTTTACTACCCTTCATATACAAGAGCACCTGAAACTCCTGCCTTTCATTTTCTTACTATTTTTAAGTATTGCAATCAAACATCAGTAGCACTTTGCAAAACAAAATTATATTAGAAAGAATCCCAGATTGTGTTTCATATTATTTCTCCCTGTGATATACTTCTTATGTCATTCTTGGTTTCCTTTCTGTGCCTGTTTCCAAAAAGGCTCATGGAAAAATATTTTAAGCATACCAGAGCCATGGCATGTGCAATTAGGGCTTGGCAGAGTGTATGATAAAGTAGATATGGTGTTCTTTCAGTCTAACTTGTTAGCAGGAGGAAATGCTGCTGGGAAGGCAAAGAGAGCTTGCATTCTAGTGAATCCTGGAGAACTCTTGGTATTCTCTGGGATCCACTAGTTCAGCCACAGTTTGTGAACTCCACTTTCATTGTTTCTCTCTCATGCATTAATATTAGATGACTTCATTCTTCTCCTTTTTTTCCATTTTGAGCATAGACCCAACATAAAATCTGGAAAGATTCTGGACAGTTCTCTGCCTGTGTTTATTTCTGTCATGTGTTGTGTTATGGTTCAGGGAATTTTGAGAGAAGAATGACTGAATTAAGGACCATTCTACAATTCTTTCTCCCCCAGAGCAGAATAACCTCTGCATTTCCTCCACAGTTGTTTCCCTGTCTTTCCCCAGATGTGCAAGACTGATCCTGCTGACCAATGAGGATTTCTTTGCAGGTGACACCTTCCAAATCTTCTGGCAGCTACACTTTTGAAGAACATTTGCAGATACAGTGCTTGGTCTAGACAGAACAGTGCAGAATGTGCTACAAATACCCATGTAGACACTGCCGCAGAAGCAGTACCTGCTAAATTTGGCATCACTTGATATCATACAAATTTAGAATTGTGAGTTGAAATCAGTGTTGTTTCCCATCGCTCTGCAAGGATTCCTGAAGCTTCTGATGCCATTTGCCTTGTCTCTTAAAGAAGGTGGTTATCTTGACCCAAATCAGAGTGACAGCACCTCAGCTCTGCCTTAAACACCGAGCCCATGAAAGCTCCAGGTGATTCATACTCCCAGCAGGTGCAGGGAGCTTTGCATTCTCCCTTTTTAAGGAAGGAAAATCGATTTATTTTGCTGCTGTGAAGTTGCAGTTTGTTTTTAGACTGGAACCCCTCAGAGCGGTACCTCAGAAAGCAACACAACAAAATGGGGCAGCTTTGGCCTTGATGAAATTCCATTCACATAATGGAAGGATATATTCATACATTTGGCCTACTATCTTTTTTTCACTGTAATATATTAAGAAAAAGCAGCCAACACATCAGGCAGCAGCATTAAAACAGTTCCTGTAATGCTTACTAATTGAAGTAAATGGGAATTTGGCCTGAGAGAAGACTGCAGGATGCTTTCCTTCAAATTGCAATAACATTAAGTCATCCCTATTGCTGCAAAGCAGATTCACAGCAGAGTTACTGGTCATAATGTGAATTTTCTCTTGCTGTACACAAAAACATACGTTTTGTAGCTCAATTTTCAAACCAGATTAATAGTTTTGAGTGGAGCTAAACACAGCACAGAAGGGCACTACACAAAATGCCAGTTGTTGAGCCAATACACTTGAAGGCTGACCTGCAGTAGCCTTATTATTTCAGGCCTGGATCTCTTTCAGTGGACATAGACAAAGTGATCATATTGTGCTTAATTGTGCCAAATTATGTCATGATTTTTGCAGCCTGGCTAATTGCCTGATGGGGCTTAGGCTGAGACCACCAAACTCATTGCTCATCTCCCTAGCTGATTTCAAATCCAAGTCTTCATGAGTGACAAATGGGGGCATTGTTTCTTCCTCCCACTGTACTATTTTATTCCTCTGAAATTACAGTTATTAAAATGTTTCAGCCAGTTGAAATCTACTAAGGCACATTAAAATGCTGCAAAAATGCTGTATCAAAGTGGAAAGGTTTTAAATCTGCAGTTCTGTCATAGGATAATGCAGTTTAAATATAGTAACTGTTTTTTCCAGTCAGCTTGCTCTTTGATTTCACGGTATTATGTCAAGGGGTTTTTTTTCCTCTCTCCCCCTATAAGAAGCTTATAGCTTAAACAGCAAAATGCAAAAAGATCCTGACATGAAACCTTTATACAAACCCAGCAGAGAAATCAGTGATAAAATATGAGTTTGAATGTTGATAATTAAGGTGATCTGAGTTTATTCTGAATAATTTTTATTCCTTGGCAATGTGTGTTCCTGTATCAGCAGCAGGTAGAATTTGACTTCCACAGAGACCAGGAGAATGTGAACACAAAGGATAGTGTTGCTGCTGGGAGATTTCTAGAACTGGATCCCTGTTCCTGCACAAAGCAGCTCCTTGCTGCCTTGGAATTCTGATCTCAGTGAGAGTAACTATAAGAGATCACAGTTTGGGTTGGTACATCTCTTCTTTTATTTCTTTATCTTATTTATAGTCATCTGTTTGTCGCTGGAGACTCCATTAGAGTATTTGCCACAATAATGTCCATTTCCCTGCTTGGAAAAATCCTTCTGTCTATTCCATTCTGATTTCAGTAGGAAATCTAAAAGTATGGGAGAGAGAAACATTATGTCAGAACCAAGATCCACGGTACATATCTAAAAAAAAATAAGTTATCCATATTTGATGGCCAAGTTGTTTCTCTGGAAAAGGAATCATCTTGACTGTTATCTTAAAAATGCACAACAACTTTAGAAATAAAGCACTGGTTGGTGCCCACGAGATTTGAATTCTTATCTCATCCTGACCTGAATTTTCCATCTAATTAAGGTCTAATTCTGATTAATTTGGCAGCTCGCTGCCATTTTTTTCCTATGTAAATATTCCTTGTGGGTTTCTGGATCTCAGTTGTGCTCTCTGTAGAAGGGGCTGAGGATCCTGCTGAGCTTGTGGGGGGCTGTGTGGCCAAGCACAGTATTTATAAAATGGCAGTTTGTTGTTTGTAAGGTGCTACGGAACTGCTCTGTATTCTATATCTGCAATGAGTTGATGGGTAATTGTAGTGTCATAGCTGTGATCATACTGTATAGTATGATCTGTAGAACTTAATAGTGCAATAAGAGTTGAATTATTTTCCTACAGGACATGGGCCACCACTTCCTGAGCAAAGAAGTGGCTTCGGTTTGGAAGCCCTCAGTCAGGAGAGCAGAACCAGTTTGAAACTGGACACGTGAACACACAACACAGCCTTGTTTCTTACAGTGTTAAAACTGGTTTCTTTTTGTGTTTCTTGAGTATGTTAGATACACTAATGTGGCATTTAGAGTTTACCTTTCACTCTCTGCAGGATGTATTTTACACTGTTTATATTACTCGGGGCCAGGTGAGATCCCCTGGTCCTTGGTGGGCTGATGAAAAGTCCTGGAAGCTCCCAGCTACAAGGCAGGGCAATAATTGCTCTGGATTTATAGTACCATTGTATCCCTCTCTAGGGACACTATAAATTCAAATTCCTTTCCTGCTTCATAGATATTCCTGGGAACAAAACCAATTTTACACACTGAAAGCAAAACAGTGGATTGTGCTCATGCACATTGCTTTGCATGATCCCATCTGGGATAGGATGGATGAAGGAAAGGATGTCCAAGAAAAGTACAAACAGCTACACTTCTTATGTATTTGTATGTCTGTGCATGTTGATATTTATATTTGTCTGAGACCAGCAGTGACAACCAGGAGATAGCTCAGTAATGCCAGTTTTTTATCTTTTCACCTTTTATTTACTCAGGCTCTGTACAGTAACATTCCTCAGTTAAAGTGAACCGTCTGAATGACTTGGTTTTGAAACTTTTTCTTTCTTTTTTTAATCTCTTGACCCCATCAGAGGCTGTAATCAAGGTGTTTATACAACAATATTTCCTTTTTTTCAGTGTTATAGCACCGTAACATGAGCAGCTCCACCATGCCACAGGTATCTGTCATTCCACAGATTTGCTGAATCACAGTAAAAAGTCACATTGTCTGACTTTTCAAGACTGAAGGGAAGACATGCAGGTGCACTCCATTCCAGCAGCAATAATGTAAGATTGAAAAGCTTCCCTTAGTCATGGAGATGACTCCATTTTCAGCCATTGTTTGGGACTGATGGCACATGACTACCACTTCTCTTAGATGTGTGACACTTTGTGATATGACACAAGCTGAAGTTTCTGTGTTCCTTGTGGAGGATTTCCTCCAAACTCATAGGTAGTTATTAGTAACACAGTGAAGTAACACACTTCAGTTTTCAGACACTGGTAAAGTTCTTGTGTGCCATCAAACAAGCTCTTTTACTGGTTATTTAATATAAAATTCTTTTAAGGGGATTTTTTTTTCTCTCCTATGAAATAAGACAAAATGAGGGATTGAAACCAAATGCTCTGTTTGGTTCACCAGTTAAATTCTTCCAGTCTGAACCCTCAGAAATCTGCGAAACCCGCAATCTACCAGGTTTTGTTTTTTAAAAGGCGATATTTCTGTGGTAAGATTAATGGGTACAATTAAAGTGTGTCTGTCACCTTCCCCTTCCTTTCCTAAGGCCTTCACAAATGCTTCCTAACATGGGCTGCTCAGGAGGAAAAGACAAGCTGCTGGACTGTCTTCATTCTCTATTAATGTGACTCTAACCAAGCCTGAACACGTTTTTCTTTAGTGGATTAAATGTTTTATTGATCTGCTATGTTTCCACTTCCTCACCTCATTTCTACCACTCAATACAACCTATATAAGTGTTTCACAGACATGAGAGATTTTCAAAGAGGCTTTAACCTCCAAAATTACCTCTGGTAGTTTTTGGTCACTCACAGGACAAAAATTCTTATGGTTTATCTCTCAGAGCTCAAGGCTTCCAATATGAGAGATCTGGTTATTTCTGCTTCTTAGAGATTTATTATATGTCAATGGTGTTGCATGTGAACTCAAATTATCCTGACCTACAATTCTCGTTCTATTTCAAGGTTTTGGATTTCTAAAAGATTGTTTAACTCCTGGGTGGGTTTTTTTTCCCCAGTTCTGTTAGAAAAAGAAAACCTCCCCTGAGTCATATTTTAAAAATACTTTTAAGCTCTTAAAGATGCTTCTGCTCTCATGTCACAAAGCAGTATTGAAAAGATATTCATTTTACCACCTACAATTGCTCAGATGGAGAACTTAAAGAATTCTTTTCCACTCCCATGTTGAAACTGTGCCGGCAGCATTCCTGTTCCTAGAAGTGAGCTACAACCTGCTGTGTGCAGGTTGAGAACAATGCTATCAAGCTTATAATTTAATATTAATAAGATTAACAAACATCATTATTATTATTATTATTATTATTAATAATAATAATAATAATAATAGTAGTGCTGATACTGTGGTCGCTGTTACTTGATTTATTATTTGCATTTGCAGCTTCCAATCCGGGGTTTCGAGCATTTCATAAACCTCCATGAAAATGAAAATTGTGTTCTAGAACATCCCTGAGAGAACAGGATTGTCATCCCCATTTCACAGGAACGGGAGCTGAGGTTCAAAGTCACAGTCACACAGTCTATGGCAGAACTAGAAATAGAAATGGTCTCCTGGCTCCCAGTCCTCTTTCTTCTCCAGTCACCCTAAATAGTTTCTGGTGTAGTTTTGTAAGACATTTATCACATGATTTTCAAAAATCCTGTCCTATTTGTTAAGGAAAAAGTAAAAAAATCATTTATAAAAATTAAAAAGTGATACAAAAAGAGACTGTCTAATTTTTGAAAGAGGTTGCTGAAATGATTTTAGCTGTTTCATGGACAATGCCATCCAAGTTTCATGAGTTAATCCTGACCATAAGTACATCTAAAATAGATATCTTTGCCTCCAGCTGATCAACAGGCTTACTGCCTAAATAATTTATGTATAACCAACTAGTGGAAACTAGATCTTCTGTGATTTCCCCAGACACATATTCTGCATGTATCATGTATATCCTTGCCTATTTCTGATATTCATTTGAAATTCAGTTGGGACATTTCAGAACACTTTCGTGCTCCAGCTGTATAGCTCTAAGAAAAAGCCAGCTGGAGACATAATACAGAATCCCTGAACTGGGCAAAATACTGTTTAAGATCCAAGTGCATAGTAGATGAAGATTCTGACTTTTTTTTTTAATAAACAATGGATTTGAATTTTAAAAAAATACAGTTATAACTCTAACACTGGCCCATGTGGGCCCTATTTTCTTTCTGCCCTGTTTTTATAATAAAATTATGGCATTTAGTAACAAAATTCAGTGACAATATAGTGATAGGCAGATAAAGAGATAAATATGAGGTATGAGAGAATAATTAAATAAAATAAAAAATTAAATAATCTAATTTTCTTGTTTACAGCACAGGAAATATGGAAAACATACAGTACCAAATTGTGCTTTTTGGACACATTTGTGTAATGTTGCCTTCCATGGACTAGAGAAATGAAGCTTGGATTAAAGCTCACTCCACTGGGGAGAAAACAGATTTTCTTTTCCAGTGTCTTCAAACAGAAAGCAAAAGCTTTTTCAGACGTTGTCCTGCCTTGTTCTGACTGCAAATTCGAGAATCTGTTTCACATCTATGCCTGAAATGGAAGGTACAGTGCAAACTGTCTATCTGGAGTTCATAACTTTTATCCAAAATTTTATCCTAACTGGAAAATATAGCCTGTCTCTTGTGGATAGCAGCTGCTAAAAGACAATTCCTGCTCAGTCTGCTCTGCTGTGCCAGGAATGCTGGGGACTGTTTACTCTACCTGTTGAGACTTGCTGCAAAATTAGGGCCACATTGGAGCTCCAATCAGCCACTCAGGAGGGGGAGGAGGAGCCCCAGGTACTCCAGGAATACCTGAGGTGTGGCAGCCAGAAATTCTGCAGCACTGAAGGAATACAACCAGCAGTGCTGCTGCTCCACCTTGGCTCGGCTGCACTGGTTGGTGCTGCCTTCACCTGGGGAGCTCCCGGCGGCACCGAGCTGGAGCAACACTTGGGGAGCTCTTTGTACCTGTGCAAAGGGAGTGAGAAGCACTGTGGTTCCAAAAAATACAATTTTCCATGCACGTCTGCCTCTGCAATCCAACAATTCCCATCTAGTCTCACAGTTAGCAATGTCACCATGTCGCCCTGTCCTGGGTTTGGCTGGGATAGAGTTAATTTTCTTCCCAGGAGCTGGTGCACTGTCGTGTGTGAGCAGGGGCTGTGTGGGGTTTAGTGCCTCCTGGGTTAAACCACCTCCTGTCTTTGCATATTCCATCTCTGCACAGTTGAAATTCCTTCAGGCCTGAGCCTCGGGGCGGTGTGTTAAGTTCATGTACCATTCCCAAATGTGAACTTGATTACCTTGCAGATACAAGAGTTTACTCATTTCAGATGTCACAGAAAAGACTTAAGAAGAAAGACAAATGAAAATCTCCTTGAGAATGGTAAAGACATGGATTGTTTGTGGCCTGGATCCACGTAGCACCTGTTTATGACAACTGTAGGAGGGGATAAGTGGATTTGCTAATTCATATTTGCTGTGCAGAACTCCCTGCTGCTCTGCAAAGCAAGGAGATCTCCCTGATTAAACTGACCTTTAAAGACAAGCACCACTTTTTAAAAAATGTCCAGTCACTGAGCTGTGGGAACCTGGCAGGTATTCCTTCAAAACCTGGGGATGCTCATCATCCGCAAGAAAATTTGGAGCATCCAATATCCTCGTACATTGAGACAAGTTGGTTCTACCTCGTGACATCTGTTAAGGCCTCAGAATACTGGAATCAGCATTTTATAGCCATTTCATGCTGAATTTGGGTGCTGGAGCCATGAACAACTTCTGTTGCTTCTGTGTTTCTTTCTGTACAGACGTCGTGGCTGATGGGAAAGGGATGTCTGTCCATGTGGGATGGGATGTGTGCAGCTCATCTCAACTGCTTTATACATTAACAATTTTTCCTTGAAAAACTGTGGTCACTGCTGGGAACCAAGACTTTCCGGTTAAATCCTTTTGTTTGGTCCTGGCTGACACATACAAAGTTGGGGTTTGTTACTCTTTGTGTACATTTTGATTCCTTCTGAATCATCCAAACAAGAGGCCTGAGGGCCATGGTACACCAAAGCAGTACTAGGAGTTTGGTTTTTTGCTGTTTTGGCTCAAAGAAGAATCAATTCAATTATTCTGATTAGAAAATAGGTTCAGTTAAATTCATTCTCACTTCAATTTGGGGAGAGGACATTCTCCCTCTCCTAAGTGTGATGAAATAAAAAGGAGACATTGAATGGGGTTTTTATGGAAGAGAATATCAAAATCTCAGGCTATAAATTCACCATGACAGTAGAAATATGTGTCAGATTTTTTGATGGGTTGGCTTTGTGCCAGCCAGCAGTTCTTCCCTCTGGATCATGTGTTGTCTACATGAACCTCTTTTATTTTATGCTGCCATAATCTTTATATGTCTGTCCTCTCACAAGCTGAATAAATGTCACACAGTACATTCTGTCCCATCTGTCACAAATGCTATTGTGTGTCTGGATCCATATTGGATTAGTATTGATGAGAGATCCCAGGTATTTTATACAGAGTGAGTATCAAGGAAGATGTATAGAAAATACAGAACAGGAACAAAGCTCTTTTGGAAGTAGCTGCATTAAAGCAGCCTGTTGAAACATGTTTTGGAAGGTCATTCTCTTATTTCAGAGATGTTTGGGAAAGGTCTGACATTTTTATTAGTAATTGTTTATTCTTTGAGGTGTAAACCAGCTGTTGTGGCTTTCACAGGACAAACTACATAAGTATCTGCGATAAAACTTCCTAGTAATATACTCGTAGAAAATTCTAGAAAAAGCTGTCCCAGACATAGAAATGCCACAATGTCAGATCCTCCCAGACCAAAAAAGTATGATGCAAGATAGGCAAGATAGGAATCTCCCTTTTCTGAAGGCATAAAGTTTCCACATTTAGCTCTGGAGTTCCATGGCCTTCCACCTGCCACTGGGCAGAGCGGGGACCATTTGTTGGCTTGCAGGGCACTGTCATTTCAGAAAGAAATTCCACTTGAAATGGAGAAAGTGAACGTTTCTGTGAGGTATAGATTCAGTTACTTCCATGACAGCTGTTTGCAGAAAGAAGCCAAACACTTCAGAGAAGGATTTTAAAGAGGCAGAAATTCTCAACAAACCACTCGGCTTTATTTTAACTGCATTCCCACAGAAACAGCAAATAATTAATTGAGGCCAAAATACATGTCATACTGAGTTTGCATTAGCTGGGAGTTTTGGAAATAATTAGGAGCAAAACTGTTAATGCTCCATTTAAATAGCTGCTGCCTATCTGTCCAGTCTGAAAGCCCAATCTGTTGTGTTCAATCAGCTTTCAGCTGCTACTTGCCAGCAGCCTAATTCCCCAGTCTTGTCTCTGTGCTGTGCTTGTGCATTCCACTACCTGCTAAGTTAAACCCTGCAGTCCTGGTGCTGCAGGGAGATTTCTGGTGCTATTCAAACTATCCTACTGGGTCAGGATTTATCCCCAAACCTGGAGGCTCTGGGGATCCACACAAACATGCCTGGTTCCAGGGGAGCCCCCCGTGGGTGAAAAGGGGAGTCAGCAGCTGTGGGGTCCATCTCCCAGGATTAGGGCTGTGCTCATTCATACCATTCTCTGTGCATTTATGCACTTTGGACAAGCTGTTGACCTGCACTGTGTCCATCTATTTTTCTAAGTGATCTAATGCAGAGTAAGTTGCTCATCTGAACTGCTCTTCACCATGGTCACACTGCAATTGATACCATATCTCGGTTTTCCTACATCTGTGTTTCTGTTTCCCATTCAGTACTCTGGCTAATCATTTACATTGCAAGAAGATTTTAAAAAAAAGTAATAATTGAACTCGTTATTGCTTAGCTTGTGCAAATTGAGAGTGAACTCTGCAGGGGAGTCTCTGCTTAGGCCTGGCAGTTCTGAAGCTGTGTGGGAAGTGCTGGAAATACAGTGCAGTGAAAGGTGTTTGCAGGTGCAGAGACATTCTAAGCCTCAAACCTGTACCACCAGTTCTTTGCCGAGAAATGTGTATTAAAAATGACAAAGTTCACTGCTGAGGCATTTGGAAGGAACTAAAGAGCAATTCATTGACCTTTGCAGATTAAGTAATGCATATTGTCATAAGGAAGTGATATTTGAGTAACAGCAGCAAACGTACACAGTCATCTGCCATTAACCTCTCACTGGGAGCAGGCAGGATCTCCTGACCCAAACATGGGCCGTGTTCTTGGCATGTTGGAAATATGTTTTCAGTGGACACATCAGTTCTCTGAATATGTCAGAGGATGCTTTGTGCTCTGCCTGCCTTTTTTTTTTTTCCCTGGAAGTGTACCTGGGTAGGAAAGAGGGAAGGAGGCTGTGGAATGGGTGTGCAGGTGGAATACTGAAGGTTCTGTGCTCTGCTCTCAGGTCGAACAGGGGCCTCAGTTTTCACTGATTTAAATGGGACCAGTGTTTGTGTAACTTCTACTTAAAGGGAGCCACAAACAGCAGTTTCACTGTTTTTGCAGAACATTCTATCATGGAAAGAGGACATGAATGAAAATGAGCCATGTCTATAATTCAAAATTTGAATGCAATAAAAGTTAAATATGCTTTTTTTTTCTTTTCTAATTTGTTAGCTCATTTATTTAATTTATGGGAAAAAAATTTATAGGAAACTTTTTTTTTCTTTCTTCTGGAGAACAAAATAATCTGTTCAAGTGCAAATGAATATGTCATGTTCTTATATGACTTGCAAGAAGATGATTAGTGGGTCTCCTTCTCCAGCCTTTCTTCCACTTTTCTAATTCTACAGGAAGATTATTTTCAGACTCACTGTGTTGATCTTTCTTTATGTGGCTTGTTGCACACTGAAATAAATTTGCCACACTCTTGCTAACTCAGTGTTTTAAAAACTACTTCTTTTATTTTGAAATTCTTGGTACAACATTGCACATTTAAAAAACTATATCAGTGGAAAAGAAAAAAAAATCTGTTCATCAGTCTTAGCACTTGAGCTCATAATTGTGTGTCAGATGAAGAAAAAAAAATTGGAGCTCTCCAGAGCCCCTGGACAAGAGAATCACTTTCCCTCGGGACATTGAGATAATTTATCTGGGTGACTTATTAAAAATGCCAGATAAGACTGAAATTTGGAGAGGCTGAGCCACGTCCAGGCTCAGCCTTTGGATTATCAAGAATAAATCCAGCAGCTGGCATGTGAATATGATAATGCTGTAGATTCCAGCATGGAAACAGGAAACTGTATTTATGAGGCAGAAATATATCAGAGATTAATTCAGTTCTATATATAATATATACATTTTACAGATACAAAATCCTTGCCAAAATGTACATAATTTACAAGTACACTGAAGTTAGAAAATGCCAGAATAAAGGTTGCTTTTCCATGTATATGCCCTAAAGGAATCTTTAATCACAGGATTCCTGCCTGCTTTTTCTAATGCTGAAATTTTCTAATTTCAGTGTGTGCCTGACTTTGCAGCCTTAATACTTTCTCTTTTAGATAAAGACTTTGGGATGAATTTTCCCAGGTCTTAAAAAAACGTTGGTAAATGATGATATTCCATCCTACCATCATCAGTTTATAACCTTTATGTGTCATCCCAGGAGCTTCCTGAGTGGATTTACCTGGTGATGGTAAAGCCTGAGCAATGATCCCATGTGTCTTCTGTGATGTGACATAAAGCTACAGGTGTCAACAAGACTCTAAGGTAAGGGAGAACCTGAGCAGAGTTTTAAATTAGTTACTTATTATTACTCTCTCTCATCCTTTTCCCTTCACTATAGTACTTATTGTGCAACCATTACCAGCAGCCACGTGAGCTTCCCACATGCAGGTCATTTCTGCTCATGCAAATGAATGTAAAATGTTCATTTCTGATCTGCTAACATTCAAAAGCTACTTTGCACTTGGTTTATGCAGCTGTGAATGATGACACATAATGCTACAGCCTGCAAATCCAGGGCCCATGTGCTGAGGAGGGTTCCACTTGCAGCTGATTTTTCCCCCGTGATTGTAAGTCAGAGTAGTCACAGTGAGAGCACAGAGGTTAATAATGATTTACACACACTCACTGCACTGAATCATTACTCCTTGTCTGCCTCTCTCTATTGTGGATTGAAGACTGTTGATCAATAGTGGCAGCATGCAAAACCTCATAAAAATTGTTCATTTCCTAGAATCTGTTTCCATGCTTAGGCATTTTATATCTATAACTGAGGGGGTAACGTTTCACATCTCTCTCTGTGCGCAACCGAAATGCCCCAAAATTAGTATTCACCTCTGCTGCACTCCCAAATTCTAAATTGTCATAGAAGAGGAGCTTTTAGGACCCAGGAACCTGACTCTAATGAGAGAACTTCAAGGTAGGAAAAGATCCTACCTGTGAAGTTTCAGCCAGGGCGTGAGAGGGTTAAGTGCTTACTGTATGTTGCTTTTTAGTTGATTAATTTAAGCCAGGACTATGCACCTAGTACTGAAACTGCAAACTGAAGGTTCTCTGTAAGATCTGGAAACAGCAACAGGCTGGCTTCCATAAATAATACTGAAAGTTAAACAGTGATTTCACAAGGTCCAGGACGTAGTATAAATAAGAAAGCAGAAATATCCAGGAAATCCTTGGTTAACAAATGTTTTGTTTTAAACATTATATGCTTTTCTTGATCTCTGAGAATCATCTTCACAGCAGA
Organism: Pseudopipra pipra; assembly: GCF_036250125.1. Lineage (NCBI taxonomy): Eukaryota > Metazoa > Chordata > Aves > Passeriformes > Pipridae > Pseudopipra > Pseudopipra pipra. The sequence goes on along the minus strand of NC_087566.1, from coordinate 9,081,580 downwards.
CACTAAACTGAGAGAAGTAAAAATAAAAATTTTCTCTGACCTGAGCAAGATATTTTGTCATAGTGAAAGCAGAGTTTGTTCTCAAGCTTTTCAGTGCTAATCCAAAAGCTCACAGACCTGGCAAAAGGTAAGAAAGCAATGAAATACTCTATTAATGACACCAAGCTTGTGTCAAAAAGTCTAAAATGCCATGTGCTGACACCAAACATTATAGCCTTCAGGAACTGCAGGAGATTGGATTAGTGCAACACTTGGAACTGAACAATCCCAAAGGATGTTTTGAGCATGTTGGGCCAGACTCAGCCAGGAGGTAACTTCATCAATTTGACTAAATTTATTCCCAAGGGAATTTGGTCCTTTTTGTTGTGGCCAAAATGCCACAAGAGGTTTAAATTGAGCATCTGTTCAAAAGTTATGATTCCTGTTTTTAAAGAAATAATTTTAAACAACATCCAGTTATTTCAAGTAAGCACAGGTACTACTTCACAACATTGATCCTGCTGTTTTCAGCTTTGGCTTCCAGACCAAGCAGGGTTGTTGAGCAGTAAAAAGAAGGGAAACAGGAACAATTTGGAGAGTTTTTCCACTTACAGTGTACACCATTGGCTGTTTTTATGCTCTGATTGTCCTCAGGCCACCCCATTCTAGATTCAGGACCTGTTTCAGTCACAAGTGTTCCTGTTCTGTCTAAAGCATCATCTCTGTCTGGTATTTATTACACAGTCCAGTGGACTGAACGACCTGTGAACGGGCCAGATGCCAGAGGAAAACAGGCACAGGCTGGGGGCAGCCAAAAACCTGCTGACAGTCATTGAGGAGCTCTGAGGGGTTTTGTCCTGGTTTGCTTTGTTTATGTTTTTTTCCATCTATGTGGTTTTTGAAAACCACAAACTCTAGTCTGGAAAAGACATATTTTGGCTTTGGACAGGTTTCTATATTCTGTCCAGCCCACTCAGCAGAATATTAACTTCTGCCATATGATTTGTTTTTTCTCTTACGGTCTCCATGGGAAAAAAAGGTGTTGGAACTGAAGTCCTTGTTTCGTGATGTTTAGGTTTATTATTTCTATGTTTGCATTACATGTAAATGAGGAACTGCATTTGGGAAAGAGTAAGGTATCCATCAGCTCCTGGGAAAGTTCAGGAAACCTGGTGCTTGTGTGAAGTGTGGCAGTGAGCAACCGTTCTGTATCAAAGGGGAGGATTTTCCTTATCCTGTCTCAGAGCAGTGGGGAGGCATTTCAGCAGCCCTTACAATAATTTCTGTATCTCAGGAGGCTCAGAGTTGCTGTAGCAACCTTTTCCTAGATAGGAATTTGGCTGGTGAAGCCCCACAGGAATCTGCTCCCACTCCTGTCTAACCTCTCACATCACCGGTCTCAACTGCCAGGGAGAAACCCCAGCTGTGAATCAGGCAGGGTGAGGGACCCCTTTCCACAGGTTCCTCTCAAAACTTTCCCCTAATTCCTGGGATCAGATGCTTTTTGACGATTTCCCACAGAGCCAGAGCTTTGCCATGTGTACAGAGTTCTCTGCCTGAACCTAAATTGTAAAAATGGTCATAGTAAATTTTGTGCACACAACCAAACCCTTATTCATGCACTTGCAGAAACAGAAACTGAACGTGCAAAAGCAGTTTGAGAGATTGGTGTGGGAAGTTTGACTGGGAGGCAGCAGTAGCTCTGGTGACACAAAAGAAGTATTCTAAAGTCACTGAGGGGATCAGGCAGATGGGAACAGACTTGAGTAGGAAGGAATATCGACAAGGTCCCCAAAGCCTGTTTCTTAGATTTGGATAAAAAATGAAGTGTGAAGTTGGTCAGAGAATGAGGGGATGCATCACTGCTAAACCAGTTCCTTCAAGAGTGTGAAATAATTTCTAGAGTAATTAAAGACAGTTTTTTGGCCTTCCAAGCTGCTGTGTGGTTGAGAATAATATTATTATAGATAATTTTGCCCAATGGTTGTAGAGAAAAGACAGTTATTTTAGACTCTTGCCTTTCTTTCTAATTCTACAGATGATTTCTATGGTCAAACCACAGCCCTTATGTAAAGCCTAGAGAACAATGATAGTAAAATTATAATTGAAACAAGACTGTGACATAATACATAGTTCAACAAACAAGCTGCCCCATATCTGGTACTTCTGCCAAAAGAAGAAATTGTGCTCCCACCTTACACTTTGCTCCTGCTTTCCATCCCTTTATCCTCCCTCACTGTGTGTTTACAGGCACTGGAAAGTTATCCAGGGTAGAAAAAGTTGATTTAAACCAGGTAGTTTCAGAGTTCAGCCCTACAAGCAAGTTCCCAGTGTAGCTGGCAGACAGGGCAGTCACACTGGGAACTGAGCACTGAGCACTGAACAGGGCTGGCTGGCTTTTATCCCTGAATTACTTTTCAGGTGAGTGGCTTCTGGAATTCTGCTTCAGGAGCACTGGACCAGCATGACTGAGGGATGGCAGAGGGCAGGGGGAGCAGAGCAGGGAACCCACTGCAGTGCCTTAAACCCAGACTGAGCCTGCAGAACACCTGCCTCGGTCTTTGGAGGGTTAGTTAAGCAAGCTCAGAGCTTATCTGACAGCTGCCCAATAAGTCTGGGTCTTGCTAGGACTGTGCTGCCTTCTGTCGTAACTCAGCTGGAGGAGGAGATGGCATAACTATTGCTTTCCTTTATGTTGTTTAGGGATTATTACTTTTTAATCAGGATATGTAGGGCCAGTTCATTCCTTGGTTTCCTACTCCCAGATCTGCTTCTGTAATTCCCTGTTAGTCTGCTTAGACTAAAATATCAGTCACGGAGCAGGAACCAAAATTGGTGGTAAGTTGAATTAATATTCTGAGCTGGAGAAGTAGATGGCTGAGGAGCCAACCCACACTCCTTTCTGCCAACTGTGGTGCAGGGCAGCTGCTTCTGGAGAGCAGAGGGCTGGGGAAATTAAATGTGAGCCTGTCCAGCAAGGATCACCAAAGGGAGCTGTGGAGGACTCTGGGTTCTTGCTGTATCAGAGATGCACCAGCTTAACCAAATAGATCCTGAGTCTGTGAGGTTAAATCAGGTTGAAACCCTAATGCTAATGCAAGATTTAACTCTTGCAGATACTATTTTAAGTTGTACAGACAGGTCAGTAAATACAACCAACTGTGAAAAATCTAGTTCAAAAATGTTTGATTTGTGTATGTATGGGGTGATTTTCACTGGTGTAAAGCACAGGTAAAGCAGGGTGAATTCCACGAGAAGGCAATCTCTAGCTCAGATTTTTTTATTTTTTTTTTTAAATACCTTACAGTTTGAAGCACTTTATAATTCTGCAAAGAAGAAGATCCATCCTGGCAGGTTTCTTGGGCTGCAGAGAGCTGTTAGGCCTGAGACAGAAAATGGGCCCATGTATGGTTATATCAGCTGAGCATGTCGCTGAGTGGCAGCAAGGAAGGCGAGTGGGCTTTGCAAAGCTGAGTGATCTCTGTGCTCTAGCAGAGGAATCAAAACTGAATATGGACTGTGCCCTAGTTAGACTCACTCTAACTATCCAAAACTGTGTGTCATTTCGTGCAATTTGGGCTGCAGCCTGGGCTCTGTTTCGGGGGTGTGTGTATGTTTTTTACTGTATATTTTTAAGAGAGAGCCCAGTTCTGAGGAATCTATTCCCAGCTAAAGCATACAAGCTCTGGAAAGGTCAGAGAGAGGCATCTCTAGCTTTGGTAAATAAACAAATCTCCTCTCTGTGGCTGGGATGTTGTATTAATAGCAGTAGATTTGGTTTCGCATTGTGGAGCTCCTCCTGTTTCATTGCTATTGAAGATAAGAGAACACAAAATGTTCTGTCACCCTCCCTATGAGAAAACAAGCCAACAGGCAGAGACTATTACATATTTAAAGATATTACTGAGGCAAAGACTTGGAGGGCACAAACATTCAGGTTTATATTCAGTAACTACTGGATACCATCAGTGGCACACCAGTAACTCAGCATTAGTTAAAGCCTTAAGTGAAAGAGTTTGCAAGACAAAGTCACTGCATAAGAAATAACCTAAAAATAAAGGTTGAGCCTTAATTTTCCCTTTTGCATTTTTCTCAGTGATTCAGCTGCAGCAAAAAAACTAACAGGTCTTTTCTGCTTCCTAACCTAGGCACCAGTCTGCTACAATCAGGTTTACTTCAGCTTGCAACCTGAAGTTATTCCTTCATTGCAGGATACTGGGATTGAAAAAGTTTCTCCAAACAGTTCCTCAGAGGAAAAGATTTCTTGTGAAATTGTAAAACCCTCTAACTTGGCAGCAAGCATGTGTAAAATAAATTAGCTGAGCTGTACCCTGGAGCTTTCCTACACAAGTAATTTGGGAATAATTAATTCTAAAATTTCACATGTAGCATATTTTACTTTGGAATATGGGCTCCTGAGTGGAAGGTAGTTCTAGCCTAGTGGATAAGAAGCATGATGGGAAGAAATTAATAATTTATCCTTGACTAGTTAAGAGATATGACACAAAGTATTGTGTCAACTTTTCCAACACTGGTCACCTATTACATGAGCTAATTAATACATTCTCAGGATGTACCTCTTGTCCTTAGTGGGTCCTGTTGGGCATAATTCCAAGAAGGAGAATGTCTTCTCTTCTGCAAATAAGCATCTTCTGTTGGAGAGCAGATTGCTGGAGATAAGTAAAAATAAACACGAACCAAATCAGATAATTCTCCTCTGAACAGGATTTTTCCTTGCCCTTGAAATGTCATCACTCCAGGTTTATTTGTTTCCCTGGTGCTCAGGTAGAGTTTGTTCTGAGGGAAGTTCTTCCTGCATGCAGGAGGCATTTTGTAAAGCTACACCTCTACATGGGATTCATAAACAAACCAAATGACTCAACAACAAAAAAAAATTACATGCAGTGAGATCTTTTTCTCTTGGGATATTTTTACTGCAAGAAAATAAAAAATATCGGCAGAAGACAGGAACTGAAATCACCAAAATTTTTCTCTCTCCAGTCTGACCAGTCTGGAATTTGATTTTTGGATGTGGTGCTTTGTCTGGCCCTCAGGTAGAGTCCACCTGTCTGTCTGGGAAAAAGAGTCTCAGCTGAGGCTGAGGTGCTGCTTCCATGGAAGTGTTTGTAAGGGAACCCATCTGCTATACTCATTGCATTTTACATAAAAAAGGGATTAATTATTTCTTCCAGATCAGCACATATGCAAATTCCTCTAAAAAATTCAAAAGAAATTCTGGGCAGAGACAATGGACTTCCTTGACAGTTTCTGATGAGTCTTTAAGTTGATTATAAATGTTCAGAGAAAGTAACAATCTTAGCAGTTAGGAATAAAAAAAAGGTAATTGTTCCATATTGTAGCTTCCTTACCATTTGAGAACAACCCCAAATTTAATTCTGCCATCACAGGAATTTTTGGCTGAGTTACATGTGAGAAACGATTTCCATTTTGAGCATGAAATTTCTTTTAACTGTGATTTCTGATACAACATATGCCATAGAAATGAGGAAAAAAACCCTACAGTTACTGTGAGGGCCTTCTGATCCTTCTGAGGGATATTGTGTGCCTTGGTGTGTCGGTGTTTGAAAGGATTTCATCGCAATGGTTTTGGAAAGGAATGAGTTTTATTTGTACCTGATACCAACAAGGTTTTCTTTTTCAAACAGATTTAATAGTTATCAGAGCACTGCTGTGAATAAGTGATTCGCAATAAAATTAAAAGTTTTGCATGCAACATTTTTGATCTAATTACATCATAAGCTACTAAAATTGAAATATTTAGTTTTATTTTAGGAGATATCGTTGTGGAATTTCAAAGCCATATGTAATGACTACATTTATGTACTGAAAAAGTAGCACTAGAAACAGTGTCCCAATTTGAATTATCTCAAGAATATAATGTTCTTGAAAGGCAACAGATATTAAACACCCAGTACATGAGAATAATTGGGAAATTCATTCTTTTGTAACTTCAGTATTTATCCAGCTTTTTGGCTTTCTGAAAATGGATTAGTGTAAAGAATGTCTTTGCAACTGAACTTCTGGGTGGTGATTTTGGCAGATCAAACCCGATATTAAGAACTTAAAATTGTTTCAACAGCACCTGAATTTTCCTGCAAGGTATAATAAAAGGCAGCAAGCAGGGCCCCAACTGTATAAGCAAGAATATAATACTGTATAATTGCTGTTCTGCTTGACAAGGTCATAATCTGGTTTCTGATTACATGTTAATGGCAGCAAATTAAGATACTTCGAAGAAGATGAAGGCCTAACATGATTATTTTAGTATTGCACATATTTTTGTTTAAAATTCCTCTTTTCTTTCAGAAAGAAGTCTGTTCTCTGAGCTGCTGGAGAACAAGGGCAGCTCAGGCCACCCCAAACCTCGGGAGATCGATGGTGTCAGCAGCTGATGATCTAATTCGGGATTATTTGGGTCAGACTCTTTTATCCCAGGTAGGTGTGACTTGATTGACTCAAAAGAGGTTAGTTCATTCAGTTCAGAGGGGTTATGGAAGGAGGAAAGTCTAACAATTCCTATAAGCAAACATTTTTATTTTGCATGGCATTTTTAGGATATTGCATGGATTGCTGGCAGTCATGCATTTATTATTACATTTGTATTAGTTATGTGCATTTTTAATAAAGCTTGAGATGAAAGCATTTACTCAGAAAAACACTATTACAAATGTTTCCTTTGCAACTTATCTCTTTAGTTTTGCAAAGGCAAATACCCAAACCAGACTGGCACAGTGTGCAATCATTCCTGTGCTCATACCTTAAGCTGACCATAAACAAGACACATGATGATAATATTATTACATTTTTTTATTTATTTTTTAATTACATATCTTAACTTTTCATTGCTTAAGAGACTGAAAAATGCTGTCTACTTGAATTACATAATAACCCATACCTGGATTCCAGTGTCTTGGAGTTTTCCACAGTTTCTTGCATAAAGCATTTTTATAACCTCCCCACTCTCATGTTTTACCTCATATTATCAATATACAGACCATGTACAATGTGTCTGGAAATTATTGTAGCACTAAACAAAAGTCATGAAGTCCTGCCTTAACAGGAGCAAGGCTCAGTGTAAATGATGGGGTGCACTGATCAGGGCAGTCTGATTTCTCTTTGCTCGCTCCAAAATTCCCGTTGAGGAAATCAGAAGGGATCTGTCCAAGACATGACATCAGGAAAGCAACTTAGGCTGATTTATATCATCGAGTAGGCGACAGATTTCCAGAACTTTATGTTCTGGTTTAACAGATGTGTGTGTTCTGTGAGGGGAGGACAATGAGTTTATGGAGAAAAAAGCATTGCCTGGAAAATCAAAAGCCCAGGTGATTCTCCTGCACCTTTGTATTCCATTTTTTTAGACACACAAAGGAGATGAACACGACCCCTCTGACAGAGTTAACCAGAAGTTATGAGCATTAATTTCCTGCCTCCCAGCACTGGTTGCCTGGTAAGCATTTCTTAAGTGATAAAATTTCTATCTTGTTTTCTGCTGTTTAACTTTGTGATCACTCAACATCCCATTAGGGGAGCAGGTTTTGATGAAAGGGAAGATTTCACCTTGGCTTATGAGCTTTTTAATAAAACAGTTGTTACTTTCCTAATTTGTCTCCAGACTGTCTTGAGCTGATGCCTGAAGCACATTGAGGACAAAAGGAGCTGCAGACAGAGGTACAGCTCTGCAAAGCATTTTCTTTGAGTGGGAAGGCAGATTAGGAAGCTCCAGCTCTTGTTCCCTGTGTCCCTTGCTCCCAGCTCCCTACCTACTGCTCTCCACCCCTTCAGTTGTGCTTTCACAGTAATTTTGTGGCTATAAACTGAGCAACTGAGTTAATAATCATCTTTCACCAGGATATTGTGATAAGCCTGGCTGTGCAGCCCCACAGAGTTGTGCCAGCACAACTGAAAAAACCATTGTCACCATAATGCCAAGCTGGTTCAGACTGAAGTGCCACAGAGCAGGGCAGTCCCACCTCTTCCCCTGGCTACCACTTGGGTTTTCCTGGCTATTCAGTACCACAGAATGTGTGAGTATGTGCCAAGTAACAACTCCAGCTAAAAGCAGAGTTCTCACTGCTACTTTACTGGAGGGATTTTGGCTTTGAAGAAGCTTTGGCTTAAGTTCCATACAGTCTATGCAGCACCCTGGATTTAAGAAGCTCCATCTAAATTATTTCTTTTTTTGGCCTTCTTTTAGATTCCAGGTGTGAATTATTGCTGAATTTAATCTCCTGGAAACCTACATCCTCACTGTATTCAGGGAGCAACCACAGCAAGTGCAGTAAGAGGGCAGGCTTAATCCATGCTCCCTTAGTGTGTGCTTTTCCTGCAGCCAATAATCACCCCCAGCTTAATTAGCTAATGTTGTGTTTGGGGATTCAATATTTATGCATCAGTGAAGCAATAACATTGCAAACCACTCTATTTGTTGAATGCCCTTTTATAAAAATTGGATGTACCCACATAGATTGTTTCAAACAAAGATAAATTGCACCAGAATGATGCATTTGCAGGTAAAATTGGCTCTGATGCAGATGCTGTATCAAAGAAAAATTCCCTTATTATGAAACTCCAGTATCCATGTCTTTTCTTGGAGGATAAATACTGTAAACATTGCTGAGCTTGTGATGAGGAGTTAATCTGGTTCTAATGGAACTACTCAATAACAGGTTGTACATCTTCTAAGTAAGGAGAATATCTCCATCAAAGAATTTTGAGTTGGTTTTATTTTTTTTGTGCTGACTAAAGAACCTGGTTTTGTTGTTTTGGGGTTTTTTTCCCCAAAAGTCTAAATTTTCTTTTGAAAATTTTAACTTTGCATTATAAAGTTGTGGGGCTTTTTTAAACGTGATTTTTCAGGTTTTTTAATGAAACTGTGTGAACATTTAATTTTTTTTCTTCTGTCAAGACTGAATGTTTTTCATAGGGAAAATGTTTTTACTCCCCTGTGGTATATCTTTGTATCAACAGAAGTTTTTGTTTAAGGCCAAATTTATCAGACTAAATAGGAGCTTTCACCACTGACTGGGTTATTCATTAACTGAGGTTACCCTGGAGTTGTTCTCATATATGAAAACAAAATTTAGTGCTCAGTGATAAATCTGCTGCCCTTCTATTTGAGGTCTAATCCAGCCAATTCCAGCACTCTGAGGACAGACAAGCAGAAGCAGCAGCTTTGTCTGCAGCTGCCTGGGGCAATAAACCAGAAGCCCAAACTCTCTCATCCCTTACCATGCTCCAAGCCAGCCACTTTTTCTCTTGTAGGCCTTTCCCCTTCATGCATCTTTACAGTTTTTGAAGACAACATTGAATAACATTCAAATAATATAATATTCAAAATCTCTTTGTTTCCTCTGATGGTTAAGAAAAAATTGAATTTCCAGTTATTTCAGCTCAAGGTTATATAATTAATGTTTCAGCTGCAGCACAAAGGAGACAATTGTAAAAAACTGAAATGTGCAGAGAACAGGCCCACAAATATGAGGCTGCCCAGAGTGTTGTGTCCTGGTTTCTAAGAGAGACCTTGTGAGACTGTGTGCACACTTGCATGCACATCCAGACACACAGGGCTTCTCTGTAGGACTGCTTCTCCTGATCTTATCTCCCTGGGATTATAAAAAGATCTCAGGGCAGGAGAAAAATCTCCCATTTCATTTCGTTGACTCCATTAGCTCGATGAAGGTGCTCGAGATGCTTTCTGTGTTTGAAATTCCTCGTTAGAGGTTAATTAAAAACTCCTTCAGGAGTTGTCTCTGTGTTTGTCTGTGTCATATTTGTTTGTTTGTATCTGCTACGACCTTTCCAGTGAATTATCACATCGCAAAGGTACAGACATTGTACTCCTGAATTACTTTTCAGGCAGTGGCAGGGTCAGCTGAGGACACTCAGAGCGAGGACTGACCGGGGAATTCGGTGACGTTTGCGTGTCATTCCTTTATGTCCCAACACTCCAAACCTCAGGGTTTGGATGAGGGTTTGGGGGTCTGAACAACCATGCTCAGGACCAGAATCAGGAAGTTTCTCAGGGAGATCAGCCTGGGAATCCTGGGAATGCCCTGAGACCACAGCACAGAGACAAGGACTGGTTTTGCTTCTGTTTCGTTCCATTGTGGGGTTTGTTCATCTAGAAAATAACATAAATAGCAGCGACTTGCTGATCTGGCTCCATGGCCAACAGACTTACTGAGAGTTGTTTGTCAATTATTTTGGGATTCTCTGATGAAAGTTGCTAAAGCAAATAGTTTATTTTATCCTGATTTGTGCATATGGTAATGCAGTCACACAGGCTCCCAGGATCAGAGTTGCTTCTCTTAAGCTGTCCACAAATACTTTACATGACAATGCCATAAAATCAGGGAACTGGATAGTCTGGAGTTAGAACTTGAGCCATCAGTCACAGTCAGGGTGTAATAGAGCTATAAAAATGTGCATTGACACCGAGTGTGATCAAAGTCATATAAACAATATACTCCCAAGCAGCTTATTTACATATGCCACTGTCAGATAGATTGCATGGCATGTCTAGATTTAATTTCCACATTATTTCTTGGATTTGATCAATAGGTAACACTGGACAACATTATGATTGAAGAGAGTAAATACTGTGCAGGGGAAATGACCAGAACACTTACTCTGTCAATTCTTTTATTCCCAGCAGTGAAACTGCATTATCATTGCCACAAACTAATCCCATTTTGTTCCAGAGTGCAGGATGTCTGTAACAGAGCAATACAAATGAATTAAAATATATTGATTGTATAGAAAATTAAGTGCAAACTATTTAAAACATCTTAAGTGATTAGATGCAATAAAGTGTTACAGATACGACTGCACAGCTGGCAAACCCAAGTGAGGAGAAAACAATCCCCTGCTCCCAATGGGAGAACCTGGCTCCCAACCTTGGCTTTTCCACTGTTTGTGCTGTGAGGGGACAGGTGTCAGCCCCATCCCAGCATTGCCACTCCTCATTTAGACTTTACATCAAGTCTGCGTGAGCTCTGCCTTGAAATCTCATTTTTCATGTTTATAAGCAAAGACAAACCCCTGTTTATTAGCTCTGGTTCTAGAGGAGCAAAGGTGTTACATAAAGGGCCGCTGATATTTTGGATTACACAACATTTTTAAGGGACATGTGATAGTCACAGACTATTTATATGTACATTTGAAAGTAACTCTTGATTATCTAAAGTCATTTTTATCCTAAACAGATCAACACTGCTGAGAACGTACAGAAAAACAATTCTGTGATGGCATGAAATAAAACTGCCCTGTTTGTGGGTACACAAAAGGATTCAGGAGTATAATTTTACTCTCTTAGACCAAATGAAGTCCTAAATTGGAAAAGCAGCTCTGTCCAAGGTCGCCTCTGTTGTTTCCAAAAATATCTCGAAACAAACGCAAGAGGGGCACTTTGTTGGGTGTTATCTGGACATATATAGTTTCAATCAAATTCTTCAACAAGTGTCAGAGTAAAAGTCCAACGTTTGTCTGACAGTGCCAAGTCACCAGCAAGTGAATCCCCTCAAAGGGTGAAAATAAATTTGATACCAGAATGAAGAAAAAGGTTGAAAATAAATTTAATAACGGAATTAAGAATCATGGGATGTTTTCTTTAAAGCCACGGTAATTTGGGATGGAATTGTAAACACCTTTTAGATATTTCATAAAAGGATTGTCTAATTCTTTCCACAACACAGGGTGAAGTGTTACAAGGTTGTGCTAGTGATCCCAGGAAAATATTTATAGTGCTTTTTCCAGTATATGAGTTCCCTCTTTCCCTCTCAGCGTTTTACGATCAACCTTCGCTGCAATTAAACCAACAAGCAGAAAAGAACCTTCCTGGGACGAGATTTTAAATGGATGCATTTCCCATACAAATGATTGTAGAATACAGAGTACAAGTGATTGAAGTAGAGATAGTAAATAAAAACCACAAAAGGAACAGCACAACAGTAAGAGCCCACTCGGAGTGAGCCACGCTCCATCTCGGTGTTAAAATCCAGATTGCTCTCTAGTTCTGAGCTGTGGGAGATGTTTTCTGAAGGAGATTTAATGTCAGGATGATGCTGTCCCTGCCCATGAAATAATAAAAGCCCAATTTTCCTCACTACCCTGGGAACATCCCCTGGATCTCTCCTGCTCCCTGGCTTGTGCAGCACCTGAGCAGAGCCCACGTGGAGGAGAGAAACCGTTTGGGACAGGAGATGTAACGTGGATGTAAAATATTAGTGGAACAGGTTGTCTGTGGGTGACTTTCAGTGTTCTCATAGCTCTGTTTGCTTTGTAACGTGCTATAAAAACACTTCAGGCTTTAAGCACAAAATGAGGGAGATGGGGACAATGTTTTATAAATACTTTAAAAACCTCCACGTTTCTAATGCTGCAGTTCCCAGAATGTTGGTTTAGAGCACTGCATCATTTTAATAGCAGTTGGTAAGCAAAATGTATAATTTTAATGTGTTTTTTTTTAATTTTAAATTTACCCATTTTTTAGAACCCCAAATTAATCAGCCCTTTTTGCTTTTTTAGTGGTAATTCTTTTTTAGTGGTAATTCTTCACTAATGGCTCTAAGATTTCTGTGATAATTGCAAAGAAAGGTCTAAACACCAGTTTACTCATCAGAAAATGCTGCAATAGTGTAAACCAAGTAAACTGCTGAATTATTCTTATTTTATAACCTTAGAGTTTCAACTGCTATTTAAAAAACTGTAATCCAGTTTAAAAACCCCAAACATTAAAGTCCTACAAATTTTAATTGCATAAAATCTTAATGGATTTTATTTTTTGGCCTTTTTTTTTTTCAGTATGAACTAGTTGTAAAATTTATAAAGAAATTGGGAGATTAATTCCTTCATTATTTCCCTCACCTGCTGATTATTTGTATGTGATGTATGTCTTTATGGTTTTGTTAAGTGCAAAGCATATTTTCTATTGCATTTCAGGAAAAATAAGTAGAGAGAGAGAAAGAAATTCATCTTTGAAAACTGGTAAGATCCCATTTTCCATATTTCTATCAACTGCATTTTTCCTGGTATTAGCAAAAAGTGCAGGATTTGGCTTTATCCTGTTTCAAGAATAGACCTAATTAAGTGCTTATTGTATAAAGGAGTGGGTTTAGAACTTGCAATAAAATTTAGAAGCTTAAAATGACATGTTATTGTGTAGTAAGAGACTGAACTGAAGCAGGAAAATAGACATTGGCTGGAGAAGATCCATTTGCAGAAAAAGAACTCCAGTTCCTGGCATTCAGCAAATGCTGCTTGTTGGTATCTTAATTAGCAAAACCATATTTTTTAATAACTTTACAGAATGGAAGTGCAAAAAAGAAAAGGTAAAAAATGCACTTTTTTATAACAAATTTAAATAATGCCTTTAAATACAAGGTAAAGAATGCAGTTTTATTCTAATGATAAACACTATTAATTCTTCAGCACTGGATTTGTGCAACAGCCTCTCATGGCTGTCTACTAAAAATCGAACTATATTGCTCAGGACTTGTTATTTGAATTGTTTGGGCTGGGAAAAACCTCCACAAACACTTAATTTTTGTTATAAATCAGAATGTGTCTAGTGAAACGTTGATTTGTGTTGGGGAGAAATCGTTATTTTAGATAATTACCATGATTTTTATTCTCTGTGTGCTATAAATCAGGTGCTGGCCCTTTAATTCCTGCTTGTTCTGTCAGGATGAAGAACACGGAGCTAAATCCAGCAGACCTTATTTTGGCAAAACTCCCACTGAAGTCGGAGAGGGTTTTGTCAAAGTAAGGCTGGTGTGGTTTGTCTCACAGTTCCTGAGGATTATTTGGAACATGTTTGCTCCCTCTCCAAACCCCCAGAGCTCCTCACCCGGGGTGACATCACCAGGGAGCAGCCTGGAAACTGGAATCATGAAAATCAATGTCATGCAATTGTGGAAAAATACCCTTTTCACCCACTGACCTTGGGATAACACGGATTGCCTCAAGAATTTGGAGGCTGCCACTGTGAAACTACTGCTACAGAAACAGACACTGGGAATTTGGAGAACCCGTTTTAAATTCATGCTGAGAATTTAAAGGACTCTTGAAACAAGCTGGAAATGGGTCAAATACTGATTGTGAGAGAACAACTACCCACATGGGTGTTGCCCAGACAGGTGGGACCTTGTGATAAAGCTGTTGATTTGTGCAATGCTTCCTCACTGGAACACCAGCACGTCCATGGGAATGTCGACCCTGTTTCCATTCCAGGTTGCACAAGAGAGAGGCAGGTGAAGAGTTAATTGTGTTCCCTTGGCAGGAACCTACGGCTGGGAGTGATAACACCAGGAACACACAGGCTTGATTTTTTGAAGTCTTGAGCAAATGCAGGGCCAGAGAGAGAACCCAGATCCACCAAGGACCAGCGTCTCCTCATCCCCAGGCAAGGTGACAGAATAAGTGTCCCAGAATCACAGAATATTCTGAGTTGGAAGGGCCCACAAGGATCACCGAGTCCCACTCTTCAGTGAATGTGTACCCGCCTTTCCCCCAAAGGGACACACCTTCCAGGTGACAGCGCTCCACCCTCCATGTCTTTCAGTCAATCACCACCTGCCTCCATGTGGGAGCTGACTCCAGGCTGGCCAAGCACTGCCAGAGAGCTGATTTAGGAACTGGACTGGCACTGCCAAATGGCTCTGCATCGATGGCTCGCTGGGCACAGCCAGGGAGCTTTCACTGCCGTCCTTCAGGGCCAGGCATGAAATACTGGTCCAAGGAGAAGCAGCTCTGAGCTGCAAGTCCATTTCCTGAACCAGCAAGTCACCAGGAGAACAGATTCCATATTGATTATTGGGTAGTAAAGTGTCCCTGCTCGTTAATCACAACGTCCTCATCATGAGGACATTTCCAGGCACGGAGCTGCTGCTGAACACTTCTGCTGCTCTGTGTTTTGGAACAGTGAACAGCATCACACTGCTCACAGTAGGGAAGTCTTATCAAGAAAGCTCTGGAAACTGGTGCATGTAAACACAATAAATGCAAAAGAAGGGCCTAACTTTTATGATTGTGGGCAACTATATGCATGTGACAACCTGAGCAGTAGTATCCATGGGAGTGAAGAGACAGAAACAAGTAATCCTAGATTTGGGTTAGCTAAGGAAGTATAAGAACATTTATTTTAGTTATTGTAGTTCAAATGGAAATAAAATGGTACCACTAATATAACCCAAATGATGTGGTACCCAGATGGTAAATGACTGCTCCTTTAAGAGGGTGGATGTGGTGTTTTCTCATGCCTGGAACTATTTTATCTCTCAGGTCTATGTGGAACTTGCTGTAGCTCCAAGAACAGCTGAAATCAACATCACTAAATCCCCCAAAGCTGCAGAATATTACAGTAGTCTTACAGCTGGGTTGCTTCCTCCTCCAGTTCTGGGTAAGGACAAGGAGAAGCCTTTGGAAACAAAGTGAGCTGCTGCTCATGTGACTGCTCAGATCACTGTTCCAACCAGCAGAAATTTGGTAAGTGCTGCAGCCCCGAATTTGCCCCCACACACTTTTGATTTATTTGGACCTTCCCAAGGGGAAGGCAGGTATTTTGCCATATGGGATGTTTAATTTTATAAACCAGCCAGGCTATTAATAATCAGAAAGTAAAAAAATGAGAAGTTAGCTTTTTGTTGCAAGATAGGAAGATAAAACTGTGAAATTCAAAGATTTCTGAATGCTCCCACCTGTGTGGAAAAGCCAGTGAACAGAATCCATTAAAGCTGCATTTATTAAATGTCCACTTGTATAAAAAGCTAAAAATAGCATTTGAGTTTTTCCAATTTTCTTTTGATAACGGTTATTATGATTTTCTGCTTCATCTCAGAAAGTCATTTTGCTGCTGCTGCTGCAGTGTATAATCTGTGTGCCCTTTCTTGGTGCAGCACAAATGACAGAGTACTAATCAGATCAGAACAACAATCACGTCATCTTTGAGTAACTAGCAATAAACTGTTTTTACAAGGGAGAAAGATGAACTATTCTTAGTTTCTCTGAACAGAAAAACAGAAAATGATTGTACTCAATCTTATTCCACATCATTGCCATGAATTTCCAAGGCATTGGTTTTTCCTGGGTAGCAGGCTAATCCCTGTCATACATCTTTGTGTAAATGGTCCAGTCAAATAGGATTTCTAAGGTTTTGCTAAAAGTTTTGACTTAAAGTCTAAGAAATCCCCTTTCTCCCTGCCCTGTCTAGTGACTCTGAGCCAGAGGCTGATTCCTAAGTAACCTAAATGCCCATTTTTGGTGATTATCCCACGTTTTCAGCATGTCTCATATCTACTTGTCTGCATTCTTTTACTGTTGCTGTCAAGCCTTCTGCAAACCCCCCCATTAGAAGTCCAGAAATGGGATTGTCATGACTTTCTCCAGTCAGCAGCCCTGATGAGCCAGGCAGGTGCCATGTGGTGATCCTGGAACAGGGCAGGCAGGTACAAAGCCTGTCCTGGGATCTATGGATCTGACTCCACTCCTTGTGAACCCTTTGGGGGCATCTAAAATAAATGTCATTAAATGAGCCATTCAAACCTCTTTTTCCTGTGGCCCAGCCCCTAACAATTTCCTTCTTTCACCTAAGAAATGTGAAAAAGAAGAATACCAGACAGTCACAATATAGTTTTGCCAGCTTTTATTTTAGTCCTGTTAACAAATGTATTTAATGCAAAGACAAACTAGGAACTCTATAATTACCATACTCTCTCTGGATATAGAAACCAGCAGAAGATCTCACAGTTAGGTATCAAAGAAAGCAAAAATATTTTTTTTATATCCTGAAAAGACATCCTACTTCAGGCAAGAAAAACTATAAAAAACCCCACCAACCTATCTAGAAATCCAGCAAGCCAAAAGAGAGGGAGGAGATGACCCTCTTTGGGTGTGTAATCCCTTTGGAACCACCCTGTGCACACAAAGCAGCTCAAAACATCCTCACAGGGGAAAGATTTAGTCGACCTCTGTTTTTCACATGGGCAACTCAGAAAAAAATAAAATAAAGGAGGTAAATGTGCAAGAAAAATACTTCTGTTAAAAACAACAACAAAAGATAATGGAAAAAGCTCAGAATCCAAGTGATTGTTCTCCAAAGCGACTCCTGACGCTGCAGCAATGAAGTGTCTCCTGGAAGCACAATCAGCTGAACTGAACCGTGCAAGGAAAGTATGACCAGGAAAGTCTGAGCAGGGCTGTGAGGCCAGGGCTGTGCAGCTCCTGCAGTCACACTGCATGGATAAGGACAATAGGGAAGGAGAGGGCCAAGCCAGGAGGGCCACAATTATACAATATCAAGCCCCAGGCCTTGCAAAAATGTAACCTTAGCGATAGAGAATGGGAGGCAGAGCAATTACCTAAGTTTTCCCTGACCCCGGAGAAGGATTTGTTTCTCTTTGATCTCTCTGCAGATGCCCTTCCCAGCCTCATAAACCATGGATTTAAGAGGAGCTTCACCCCAGTGCAGCTCTTCCAACAGACCTTCCAACCACAGCACGTGGTCACTGAAACAGTGGAGGAGAAGCTTCACAGACGGGTCTGTTGCTCTCTTTGTTTATCCACCAAAACCAAATACTGTACAAAAATTGTAGAACTGATGAAAGCAACAGGATTTAGTAAGAGTTTTCCATTCAGAAGCCAACACAGCCACTTCAAGTAGGTATTGGGAGGAAGAATTCATAACACAAGCCTGTCTTTACCTCCTTCCTGAATGACCTGACCAATGGCTGCTTGATTTTGTTGTTTCTGAAAACATTCTCTTTTACATTCCATTAACTGCTCAAAGTCCTGCCACATTTTCCTTTGCTTCATATTCGGCCCGTGACTTTCCCGTACAACCTTCTGCTTCTCTCGTAATTTCTGTTAAAAATACAAAAACATTAGATTTCTGGAAGAGTTCTATGCCACAATAATTGCTCACACAGCTTGGAATGACAGAGATTTTTATATGCTACTGAGATATTGTTTTGTTCAAGTTGATAACACTCCCTGCAAGTGCTAAATGCATTCACACCTGGGACTCAGATCTTTGTACAGATTGACAACTCTTTCCATGGTTTTTAACTGTCTAAATATTAGTCTTATCTATTTGAGAACTTATGCTAAAAATCCAAGATCATTTCCACACAGAGCTCTTGCAGTATCAAGGTGCAATATGCAATGGATTCCTATCATGATATTATAACATGAAATCAATGTTTTACAATTAAACCCACTCCTGATTATTAATAGTGGCAGCCTAAAGCTGTAAAACCCCCCAAACTGACTCAGAAAAGGAAATTAATAAAAGCTATTTGGTGTGACTTGCTAAGCCCAACCTTGTCCATGCTGATCTGAGCTTCAGACAAGATTAAAACTGGACAACTGGTTTTGTCTAAGGCAGATGATCCCCTGGCCTTTAACAACAGTGATAAGGTTGACAGGCTCAGAATTTATTGTCTTCAACAGGTTGCTTTATATACAACAGAAAATCTGAGCTGGCACAGTTCGTTATGCCCGTGTTTCAGTTTCTTATCCAAATGGTTTTCAGGGAATGTGCTGTCACATTGAGCTGTCTGACATCTTTTACAGCAGCTCATGCTATTCCCTGCAGGAAATCAAGCCCTGAGGAGTGAGCAGGATCCCTTTCCAGGGTATTAGTTACCAATGCCAGCAGTGATGGAATTTTCTTTGTAGGCTGCAATATGCTTTTTATAAAAGACTGACCACAGCCTTTGGGAATAAACCCCACAAAAATATGATCTGTCCAATTTTTGTACGAGGTAAAAGCCTCATTCTCACCTTCCCAAGGTTTTCTTGTTCAAGGATCATCCGTGTATACTGTTCTCTAAAGGAAATATAAAATGATTTTATCATGATTTGGTTCTACATAACAGGACAGAATAATGATGCAAACATGGAAAAGGATGGAAGTACTGGGAGGTTCATAGCAGGAAGAAACCTTTTTGTTATTGGACAACATATCCCTTGACATCAAGGATCAGGTCTCCTTGTCTCAGCTGTGCAGTTGGGAAAAGTGACACTGGATAAGATCTCTTACATTTTTGAAGCAGACATGATTACTCCTCCTTCCAGCTTGAAGGCAACAGTGAGATCCTCCAGGTAAGATGTACCTGATCCCCTGTCATAATGCATTTATCCTGGTGATATCCTGAGGTGAACCATGGCGAGCGTCAGAGTTCACAGATCCACAGCCCTTAATTGCTGGGAATGCAGCGTTGGAATGAGTGGGAAAGTACAGGAATGAAGGGGAATAGTATTACAGCCCAGGTCTGACAACCCCAGGGGCTGCAATGGGACTGCTGTGCGTTCCTCTCTCAGAAAACAGCCCTCACATTTCGAGGCCTAAATATAGGCCAAGCAGCGTAACCGGTGACATTCATTACTAAAAGTCTTGGCTGTGCACCTTGGTCTGTAACAAGTGGCTGATCACTCTGACATACCCAAACCTGACACATGAACCCTGACAATTGAACATGCAAACCACAACAGCCCCGTTCAGAAACAGCACTAGGACTTACTTCAAATTTTTTTTCAGTGTGACAATAGAAAAAAACTATTCACTGAGTCACTTGAAAAAAAAAATCAATTATATTTTGTGTGTAATCATTACATTTATGTGTGAGGGTCTGCTAGTGGAATTCAAAATAACCCAGCTCATCTAAAGGACTTTCCAGATTGCTCAGGGTAGAAGACCTTTGTGTAGAGAAATCCTAATTTCCAGAGAGCAATGCCAGCCGTGGTGGTGCCAGAGTGTGAAGGTTTGCTGGAACATGGTGAGCAGCCGGGTGAACTCCTGGCATCGTGTTCCTTTATTCCTTCCCTTTCTACCAAGTACTCCAGGATTTTGACTGGAACACTTGGTCCTGCCTGCCACAGGAATGAAGTTGGATCACTTTATGATCTCTTGGTCTTGTACAATTCCAGCCAGGACGAATCAGAGCCATCCCAAGGCTGCTCCAGGTGCTCTGCTGTCCCGCTGATCCCCAGGAATTGTCACCAACCCAGAGGTGAGGCTGAAGCTGCTTGTTTGCCCTGGCACCACAGCACATGTTCTAACACATCTGGCCTCAAGAATACCCTTTTTTTTAAAAGTAGACTTTTCAAAGTAATCAGAAGATTTTATGTCTTTTCTAGTAAGTTTTTCTTTACTATTTATAATTATGGCTGGAAAGAATGTAACTTAATAACTTTGTTAAAAACCCCACGACTTTCTATTTTTAGAGAAGAAAATTAACTTTTCACATTCCTAAGAAGTGACTCCACAGAACAGAGTTTATATTCAATAAAGAGGGTCTGAATTAAGACATTTTTTGTTCAATACGTTGCTAGGAAAGTGCTGGTCTATTTATGCTTCATTTTTACTCCGTTTACATTCCAGTGCCTGCTGAAAAATACATTCAGGTTCTAAAGGGATGTCTAGAGACAAATGTTACTGTCTCATTTTATATTTTGCAAGGATCTCTCTATTGAACTTTGCTGTAATTCATTTAAATGAGACGGGTCTGTGACCTCTTAAAAAGGTCAGAACTGTGTCTAGTCCCTGTGGGAGGATAATTTCCACAGCCGGGAAGTGAAACGGGGACAGTGGAGAGGGGTGACACTGTGTTCACATTCCCCTCACCATACCTGGAATTACAGAGCTGGGCTCATGCTCCATTCCAGCAGCAGGCTCTGATGGCTGGTCCATGTGAACACTCACATCCTGGATGTTCATTTCCCAAGTGTTTTTTGCTCAGCATTTGAGAACGAACCCAGCACTCCCTTCCCCACAGCCGCAGAAGGGCCGTGCCTTATGTCTGACCCCGCTGCCTCAGCTGCTCCTCATCCTCATAAATACTCACATCATCACTAAGGGTTTTCTCTTTTCATCCTTCTGTTTAATTTTGCTGTTTCCTTGTCCTTCATTAGACAAATCCTTTATTTCCTACAGCCTTCCATTATTATGTGAGATGGGATAACATTCTCTCTCCTTGTCCTTCTCTTCTCCCACACTAACACTTGTACTGTTGATTCTTTTCTTCCTCTTATTTTATGACCCAGTGTTTGAGCATTCTCATGCCTCAGATCCTTGCAGAAGGTCTCTCTGATAGGTATTAATCCAGTCCTTCACTTCCTGGTGGTCTCTGCCTCATGTTCTAGAACATGGAGATGCAGCTCCACTGGCACCAGTGCAAGGGGCTTCAGGACAACCTGTGGTTCAGGAAGGATCTGATGCAGGAAGACAACCTCATCCCTCAGTGTATCCTGAGGGAACCCCTGGAGTTTTCTCACTGTTTGATATATCTCTATCCCTGTCAAGGGCCCCATTCCAGAGCCTGTAAAATTTTACTGGTCCACTACTGCCTTTTTCACTCCATGAGTGAAGACATTGCTTCTGATGACACCAAATGACATTTGATTCCATACACTGACAGATAAAACAGTTCTTCCCTCGTTGCTTCCACTGCAAGAGAAAGGTCCAGAAATGACTCTTGAAAGGTAAAAGTCCTAAGAGGACAGATATCTTGGGAAGGCAATTTATTCTTCCCTCTCCTTTGAGAAGTGCCAGACAACTCCTAGTTCCCTTTTCCTGTTGTGATGTCAGAATGCTGGATAGCCCAAAGCTTTCAAACGGAATGTAGAATCATTATTAATTATCTAATTAAGCAGTTCCACCTTTGCTTTGCCACTTGGTCATGTTTTTAACTTATTTTGTGCACGGGTCAATTTTGTGCAGCACTTTGGCACTTTGTACAGGAGCCTGTAGGAGAGGCACAGCTCTGACACAACAGACACAGATCCCGAGCAACAATCTCTCCTGTCACTGAAACACAAATGCAGAGAGATGCAAGAGGCCTCACATCAAGGAATTATGTTGCTGTGGCTTTTTAAAGTCCAAGCAATCAATCAATACCAGTTTCAGCTTCATTATTCTGCTGGCAGTAAGGGTCTATGATTTTTTTTTTTTCTGGAAAAAAGAAATTCTATTTCCTGCGAAATTCTGAAATGTTGAAAAACTAATTATGAAGAATAAACCTCAGGGATTTTGACACTTTTACCAAATGAATGCTATAAATGTTTTGGATTTTCCTGATGCTTAATTCTGACAGGGCTGAACCAGCTTGTTGACTTGTTGCCTGAATTTCATTTCAACTTTTATGTTGTATTAGAAGACTGAACATACACAAATTTTAAACAGGATACTTTTACAAAAATATTTAGTAAAGTGTAAAAAAATCTCTATGACATGGTAATATTTAGACTTCTTAGCACAGATAATTAATCCAAAATATCTCATTCTCAGAAAACATTTCCATCTTTGGCAGGACTAAAACTACACCAAAAATAATCAGCAACTCAATTTATAGTATTTCCTGCTTCTCTCCCTGCCAGACAAAGGTGAGGGGTCCTGAAAAGAATCACAGGGTGAAGCAAATGGCTTTATGCTGGAGTAAATGAAACTGAGGGTAACCATGGAGGTTCATGGGATGGTGCAATTAAACCTCTCTCTGAGGCTGAGAATCTCCAGTGGGAAGGGAAAACCTTCTGGAATGTCTGAGAGAACTTGTAGGTTTACAGCAGTATAGACTGGAATCCGAGCTGCTTATTTTTAGATTATTATAGTGCTTCTAAATTTATCAGGTGAACTCCTCCAGTTCAAATGCCAGTGAGAAAATTCCTGACTTCAGCCTCAGTTTATGGACATCCTTCATCCCACAGAGGGAACACACTGATGGACTCACCGGATCGCCTTCCGTCGCTCCTGTGGGTCTGGGGACACATAGGCCTTCATTTCTTCCTTAGCCCGCTGCAGCTGGACCTCCAGGGTCTATAAAAATACATAATTTAAATATCTATATATATAAATGTTGCAATCTTATTCCAGAATGAATAATTTGGCCCCTCCTGTGACCTTACCCTTTTCATGCAGTGGATGTAACGGTAGTTGCTCTCTTCCTGGGCACACGCCTCCAGAAGCCCTTTCACTTCCTGTGGGAGAATAAGGACATGGTGACTGAAAGCCCCCAGGAGATGCCCTGTGTTGCCATTTAAACCGTGAGAGTTTATAAGAATAATCCTGAATTAATAATTTCTCAGATGTTCATATAATTTGGGCTTTTCAGAAGTCTCTTTTAAAGTGAAATACAGCTGATTGGGTTTAGATTTGCAGTTTCAGTCGTAGTCAGAGATGAGAAATGACTGTTAATGGGTGATTATTAATGACTGACTTCCAAACACTTCACAAGTGCTGCCAAGAGTCTTGTTCCTCAGCACATCTGAAGTGCCAAATACAGCTGTGAACAAGCATTTCCTGGAACACATCTGCAAAAGGGATGTTAGAAGGTACAGACATGCTAATGGGATGTTAATGAGCAATCAATAATTATGTGGAGCAGTATGGAGAAAGTGGGTTACTCCCATCTCTACATGGTCCATTCCAAAAAAACCCCGATAATCCAAATCCTGTTCTCCAGGTCACACTGCAGTTGTCGACTCCCGAGCTCTGTCACTGTGTGATTTTCACACCATCAGCTGTAAAACTGAATTCTACTCATGTCCAGCTCAATCAGTGGATGTGACTGTCATCATGTGTCAGAAAATTACTAAGAGTTGTCTGCCAAGAAAAAAAGCCTTGATTGCTGTTATAAGACAGTTCTTACAGAACTGTCTGACTTCGTACCAGGTCCATCTGTGGATTCTTTTACCATACAAAAGTACTTTTAGTGCAGGAAAATAACTATGTATACGTCCACCCACACTTTAAATGTACTCCCTTTTTATCTTGAAGTATATTCCTTTGTGGGCAAGGCCTTGAAAAGCCAAGCCCAGTCAAAATTCACAGGAGGTGATCAAGTGAGATAAAGCAGATTCACATAAACATGTTGATACTGTGCCCACCTTTGAGGACTGGGCTGTTTTAAGAGCCTCCTTCAGGCAATGCACAATTTACAGACACACAAGCTCTTAGCTAAACCTGTATGGGTTTTTTTAAAAAACCCTGTTTATATACAGGAATACAAGACAGTCCCATTTAATGAAGTCTCCTTGCCATCAATGTCAGTCATTAATTATCCCTGGGATTGGTTCCTAATGTAAAGAATCTGCTAAATGCACAGAAAGATTTGTCTTGATAAATTAATCCTTATTTTGTAGTCAAATTCTTCCCTAACAGATACTATCTAGAGCAGCAGGAATTCTGGCAGATGCCCGTCCTTGCTCATCAAAGCTGGATGAGGTACCCCCAGTCCATCTGCTGTGTGTGACTGTAGCCACTCCACAGCAGCTTCAGGCAGGATTTGCAAAGCTGGGGATCACCACTGACTCATTCCCACCTGAAGTGGATTCGTACTTCCCATATCCTGAGGGAAAGCAGGGGAAATATTGTACCACAGGGACAAACACGCTGCATTTCTCCGTGTGCACGACCAAGCCCCACCTCACCTGTTCCAGGGCCGAGCGGTTGCTCTCCAGCCCGGCCGCACAACTGTCGTACTGGATTTTCTTTTCATCACATTCTTGAGTTAATTCCTGAGGTGAAAAGGGCAAAAGGGCACATAAATGAAATGTTCCTTTGACTGACACGTGACACTCAGGCCAAAGAGACACTCAGGGAATCTCCTCTGTCCAGCCCCATCCACGGCTTTACCGTGGTCAGGTAACAGGGCTGTGCTTGCAAGAAGAAAGGACAAGTAACCATAAAAGTAGACGTTGAGACAGGATAAATTTACTTGCTCCCTATGAAAAACCAGATTTCTAGTTATGCACATCCAACTCCTCCTAGATTTCATTTGCTGACACTTTGAATGGAAACATTAAAAGTTTTTCTGATAATTTTGTTGATAGATAAATGCATCACCCTATTTCCTTCCATGGCAATGAGCCAAGTTATGGCAGCTGTAGACCCAAAAGACTTGTTTTTTCAGCTCTCTGTAAAATTTTGAAAACAAATGGATAAATTTGTCAGCCCCACAGACTAACACAGGACTTAGATTAATGTATTCAACTACTTCAATGAGATGTTATCTGCAAACCATTCAGAAAGGAGAGCACTAGTTGGGATCATTAATGCTGAGATGCAGAAATAGCTTTGGAACCAACCCAAAACTAACTTTGCTTTGGGTTTGAACCATGATTTCTTATATTTTCCCTGGTGTAGTAATTTTTTAAATTGCTATAAAGGACTAAATTCTGTGCCTGCACTGTCAGCTTTTACAAACTCCAACCTTTAGCACGTTGCCTGTTGCAAACACTGTTGACCCATTCTGCTCTTTCCAGCTTTCCAGAGTTATATCCTTGCAGAGCACTACAGAGATCTGTAAATTGGACTTATTTGTGGCTCTGACTTGATTTACACAGACAGAGAGGAGCGTTGGTACAAACCTGGCACTTCTGCCGCAGCTGCCTGAGCTCTTTGATGACGGGAGCAAGGCTTGCCTTCTTCTCTGCCACCACTGCATTCAGCTTCTTTACCTGAGAAAGGGACAAAAGAATATTCATTAACACTAAAAAGTACATTCATGTAATTAGGGATTTGAAAAGAAAGGGGAGACAAAGAAAAATGTGGGGAGAAAAAAATCTGTGATGAAGCCATAATTATGTACGAATTATATATAAATGAAGCCTTAATTATATAACCAAGTTCAGGTCTAATTAGGACAGGGAAAGAGCCCATCTGGCAGCGGGGTCATTCCCATAAACGAGACAAATTCTGCTCCCAGAACATCCCAGAGAATTCCAGGAGACAGCCCATGTGCCAGGTACCAGAGAGCTTAAGGAGTAGGGAAAATGAAGGAATTGCATAGTGGGAGACTGAAAGAAAGGGAGAAATCCTTAAGAAAAAAACCAAACAAACCTGCATAGGTTAAATAAAGCTTGAAAATGCTAAAACTGAGGCACACAGACATATTTACACTGAAAATTAAAATTTTATCCAGCTTTCTATTTGAGAGCAATTCTACTTTAATTATACCATTTTATTTTAAAAGTGCCTCAATGATTTAAAAAAACGCTATTTTGCTTTTTGCTCTTTTATAATATTTTCAAATTAGAAATTCAAGTTCTTTCTTGCTTCTACAGCTATGTGGGCAGGTAAATTAAAACATGACAGATCTAAGGGCAATTGAAAATCAGGCTATAGAGAAAAAGACAAGCTATTTAGCTCTTTAAGCATGTTAAGTATCTTTCTAACAAAAGCTGAACTCCAGTGATTTACAAACATTTTAGAAAAAGATTCTGTTACAGATTCAAACCATTCATCTCTTTCAAATAATGTGCAAGAACAAATACGAAACCACTTCTGAAATCACAAAAAAGTAAAAAAAATCAAAGACAAGACTTGATACCCCTGAGGTTTCTGAAGAGGAGAGAAGGAGGATTTATTTGTAGGATTTATTTTTGTATATAGCTCTTCTTTGTACATTAAAAGAAATGCACATTTTAGTAAACTTTGTCTAGATTACCTTTGGAGATGTATCTGAATTTTATACATATATATATATAGATTAAAGGAAAATTATTGCCCCCCCCAAAAACATTAAACTTGGGGTTATATGCTGAGGAACTAGATATTCAAACTGAGCAAATACAGTAGTTTAAGACAAAAATCACCATTTCAGACATATTATCTAATGTCTGGCCTTTCATTTCATCCATTTCACTCTTCACTGCAGAGACTCTTTCCAGCTCCTCCTGGGTGTAACTGTATCCAGAAATGCCTTTTTTCTCTTCAATCACTTGCTGCAGACACAAACAATAAGTGCTGAATTAACCCCATTAACCAAGAAACAGCAAATTCCTTAGTGAAGCCAAAATATTGTAAAGAAGTGAAAAGGGTAAGTACTGCAATCAATTTATTTATCAATTTATTATTATTATTAACCAATTTATTATTATTAATCTAGCTGCCAGCAAAACTAAATTTTATCTTGTGCCTGTACAGCAGGATGACAACAACTCTCTGTAAATGCAATATTTGGTCACTGTGCCCACTGAAGTGAACAGAAAGTTTCCACAAAGCAAAGTGGGCTTGTGGTCAGGCTCTGAAGAAGCTCAATGTATAAAATCCAGATGTTTCATCAGAACATGTAGCTAATGATTTCATAAACTATTTTGATAACAAGAATACAGGTATTGGAAGAAAATACCACAGACAGTGTTCCTGCATTTGGGATGAATGTATATTCCCTGAATGCTTACAGTTATCCAGAGAGAAATCCTGCTGCTGCTGTTCTGGCTTAGGAAAGATTCATCCAGTTTTAAATTTAAATGCATTTTCTTCTAAATATTCTGGGGCTGGAATGTTTCCTTCCTGCCTGCTCTTTTTTTAAATACTATTCCTATATATTTTACAGCAGTAACTTGAATCCTACTCACTGTTGATCGTTTTCAAAGCCCTTACTACATCTGTGGATAGCAAAAACTAATTTAAGAACCCAGCCTTGCTCTAACTGGAGTTCGTGCAGACCTACCATTGACTTTAAAAAGCAGGGTCAAGCCCCTCAGTCTAAAAAGAAACTGCAGATCAGTGCTGACAGTTGCTGAACACAAAGTACAGCAGCTCCACAGTCAACAGATAAAAATACATTCTATACCCTGATGGCTCTCTGGGTTAGGGCAGCAGGAGCTGGGACGATGTACATCAGAATCCCAACAGCATCCGTGGGATCCTATGGCTGTTAGCAGGGAAGGGAGGGCTGTGGGAGCAGCACATGCTCATGTTACCAACTGCTGCTGAATGGCCTCGTGGCGCTGCTTCAGAAGCTCCTCTGTCCTCTGGAGGATTCCATACTCAGCTGTAATTTCTGCTATTTCCAGGCGCTTCTTTT
The DNA here is from genome assembly GCF_036250125.1 of Pseudopipra pipra. Lineage (NCBI taxonomy): Eukaryota > Metazoa > Chordata > Aves > Passeriformes > Pipridae > Pseudopipra > Pseudopipra pipra. The sequence continues at coordinate 9,053,774 of NC_087566.1, read as the reverse complement.
TATAAAGTGTGTTCTTGCTCCGGAGCTTATTAACGTACTGCTTGAGCTGGGGAGAGAGAGAACACAAACTCATCTCACTGAGAGCAAGAAGGGCCTTATCACAGCCTGTTGCTGTGTAAAATGTAATTATCCTCCTTGGCCTGCACGTTGAAGATGAAGTGTTTAGAACAGAGGACTGGAATTCAGGATTCCCAGGGTCTATTTATTTTCAGCTCTGCATTTGTTCACTGGGTGAAATCAAAAGAACCAGCATTGCTTTCCGTCCCAGTGCACTCATTTGTAATCCTGAGATCACTCCCTTCTGCTCACCACCATTTGACAGCTGGAAAAGTAAATACTCTTTGCAAAACGTTATGAGAATCATGGATAATAAAAAAGTTAATGCAATAGTAATTTGCACTTGTACCAGAACCCCAGAGCTCTGCAGACTAAAACACAGCAACAGAGTGCAGGAAAATTGGAAGGGAAGAGGGCATGGGAAAAACTATCTTGAAATGTTCTCAATAGTTAAAACTTGTTCTCTCTCCTTGACTCTTGCAGATCTAAATATCACTGGCTAAGTTTTTTAAACCAGGCAAATAAAAGCAGAACCCCTGCCCTGAAGCAGAGAATGCAATACCTATTTCACTCAAAATCTGAAGTAATGGAGAATTTATATTTTTATTAAAGACTAAGTAAAATAATACAAATCCTTACAGACCAAGTCTTAGCTAATTTACACCTGAACCTGTGTGTGTTGAATTTGTAACACATACCAAGTACCAGAGGCTGAAATAACCAGGTAATATCTTTCTCTGCCTTAATATTTTCCATGTCATACAGGCTTAGCTCTTACCCTTGGATTTTACATGACAGCTATGAGCTAAATGCCAGTCACAGCTCAAAAATGCACTAAGAGATGGAAAGCAAATAAAATTTATTAGATTAAATGTTGTAAGAACAGGCTTCAGAACACCCCTTGACAAGGAGGGTTCAGTGTGTGCAGGGAGCACAAACCAGGCAGCCCCAGGAGGAAAAAGAATCCCATTACCACTGACACAGGTTTAAAATTCAAACATAAAATGACTTTAGATTTTGATATTTACATTAATTTTTTCTTTTTGCAAAATTATCCCTCTCCCTTCTAAAGAATAAATCCAAAAAACCCAATGTGACCACAGGCTAAGAACCCCCAGAGTAACTGTATGTTCTATAAAAAGTGTCCTGGGCAAGGTGCCCACAATGAAATCAACCCTGTTCATCTGCCATCCTGTGCAATATCTAGGCCAAAGCTGCCTCTCTCTTGCTACGCTCCAGAACTATTTTTAAAGCCAAAAGCTATAAACGTTTTTGGTGAAAGAACAAACCCACAAATTACTCAATGTGCTCTATGCAGATTGGCCTCTCTGTGGCTTTGGGATAACATCCTACATCCTGCTACTACCCAGGACAAGGATACACAAGGTCACCTGAGCCCCAGCGTGGCTGAGGCAGCTCTGCCACGGTCACACTCTTTATTTTTACTTAATACAGTCAAACCAGAATTTATTCCTTTTCCCAGCAAATTCAAGTATATCCTCTTAGTTAATAAAAAGAACTTTTTTTTTTAAATTGCTTAGACAATACCAAGTTTTCTGTGATTTCTAAGAGATTCCAAAAGTATAAATACAAGCTCTCCAACTGAGGAAAATCTAAAGAAAGGACAATCTTGATCAAGTAGTTCCTGAGATACTTCATTTGACCAGTGGAATATAGTAAAGGATGATGTACAGGATTAAATTTAATATGTGGCCACACAGAGCTACCGAATCTGAATGATCTTCTGTCAGTGGATCCCAGGATGAAAAGCAAACTATTATTCTCCTCTCTTCTCTAGCTACTTTTAAGGTCTTGAAAATAGCTCGAGTGGGAGGGAGAGTATTTGCATATTCAGTATTCAAAGCATAATGTATTTTACAATGGAAGTCAAAGGATCTTGTTGATTAATGAACCAACTCCACCACTGTTCTATTATTAGTTGATTAACTTAGGACTGTATAATACAAATTTTATCCAAAATGCTCACGGTGACAAGTGAAATCTGTTCATTTTAGGAGGTGGATGTCAGTCTTTCAGCACAATCTCTGGCTTTTTGAAAGCAAACTTAACCTTTCACACAGCTATTATTGCAGCAAACAAGGTAAAACGAGATAAAAACAATGGTAGCAAAATTATAATCTATGCAGAAAATGAATCAATAATTTGGCAGAGCTTTCAAAAGACCTGATCTGCTCCAAAGGCAGCACACGTTAGTCCCTTAAAACCTCTCTGACTGAAGGCTCCTTTAGATCCAGGGCCAAATTCTGAGCTGGAATTCTTAGATTTTACTCCTCTTAAATCAGCAGCTTGTAGGGATCTTATGATAAAATTAGGTTTCTTCAGTCTAAAAGCTGAGAATCATTCTGTAGGTTTCTAAAAATTAAAAGAAAGCTCCTTGTAAAATACCACTGTTTTCATTTATGTCAGCATTGCTTCTCAGGCTTTATAAATCTCATGCCTCTACTTCTGTGGAGATGAAAAATTCAAGCCCTTACAATGCTATAAACCCTTGAATTTTACTGTGGTAAAAGGTCTTCTAAATAACTTGAAGAGTTCACAAAGGAACAACACTGCTTGGCCACATCACTTTAAAGTTAAGTAACCAAAGGAATCCACTTTTGAGCAGCAGCATTTTCCCATAGACCAGCTCAGCTGCTCCCCGTGTCCAAACTCAGCAGGCTCATCCTACAGAATTCCCAGGGATCTGCCCGTGCCCGCAGTGATATTCCAGTCAAGGCCACGTCCACCAGTAGCTTTTCTTTCTCAAGTCATTTAACACAAACAGTTATTTGAGCTTCAAAGATTAAATGACTGGACAAGACCCAAGTGCTGGCACTGAGTGAGCAGTTGAAGCAAACCAGCCTGGAGCCCCTGTTTGCTGATCGAGGCAGAGCCCCTGGAGACACAAAAACCATCCAAAGGAAAGCAAGGAAAGATTCTGCTTTTTCACTTGGCTATTTTTATGGGTGAGTGTAACATAACAAGTGTGGAATGTGGATTATGGAATACCCTGACTGAAAGCAGGATTTTGATCTCTCATACAATGTCTTGCAGGTATCCACCATCCCTGGGCAGATTTCCTGCATTATGTTCCATTTTTATTGGAAGAATCCAGCAATGCACCTCCTTTATGCTTTTCTCCATTTATTAGAATCTGAGAGAGGTTGGTATGACCACAGTAAGTCTCACCACACTTAGAGAAGTTATTAAATATGACAACAGTTCTAAACACAACAACATCAAATCAGGGATGTTGAAATGGCTTCCCCAGGACCATGCAGAGCCTGGCAGGACCCCCATCCAGGAAAGGACACCAGCCTGTGCTTTAGTGGACTGAACTGGGATCCCAACCCAGCTCCTCTAATGCTCAGTCTTGTGCTTTCACTACAAGCCCATCACTTCTTTAAAACTCCCATTTGCTCCATGTGAAGTTTTCACAAGGTTCTTACTCCAAGATTATCATTAAAGGACAAAATGGATAAGCTTGTTTTCTGAAAAGAACAAATCCCACATAAATCCCTCACTTTAGAGTCAAATCTTTTAAAATAGTATTTGCTGGATTAATGCAGCAATTTGATTGTGTTATTGTAATCAAAAAATTCTTCATACAAAAGTACTAAAAAAAAAAGTATTGTTTGTAAACAAAGAAGTATTATTTGTAAAAAAACACCAGTATTTCTTTATGAAATACCAAACCAAAGTTCCAAATAACCAGTTCTGTTAATAAAATTATTTGCATAAGCACAATAATTGAAGAAAATCTTAGCAGACTATCTAGTTCTTAAGAACTGAGGAACAGATGTTTTAATTTCTAACTAGACTAATTAACAGGATACAGAATGTCCAAAGTATTAAAATGCAGTTAAGAAAAGTTCCTGATCATGACAGTTTTCCATATCTTTTCCTAAGAGGCTCTAAATTTAAGCCAGTGCAGCCACTGTTGGACAGAGTTAATAACTCATACACAGGATGAGCTTCTAAAAGGCATAAGCAGTAGGATCTCAGTCTATTAAAACAAAAGTATCCTACGGTCTGTTTGTGGCACAGCTCAGCCAGGAAAACTCTTCCTTAGCAGTGAGTATCCATGTCTAAGGAGCCTCTGACAGACTGGAATGGGACTCTGCTGGAGCCTGAGGGAGAGCTGAGGGAAAGGCAACAACTGACAGGACAACATTTCCTGGGTTCTGGCTTAAACCAGCCCACACTGATGGAGAGAGACCATTTACAAGGGCCTGGAGTAACAGGACAAGGAGGAATGGGTTCACACTGACAGAGAGAAGGATTTGATGAGATATTGGGAAGAAATTCCTCCCTGTGAGGGTGGTGAGGCCCTGGTACAGGTTGTCCAGAGAAGCTGTGGCTGCCCCATCCCTGCAAGTGTCCAAGGCCAGGTTGGATGGGGCTTGGAGCAACCTGGGCTAGTGGAAGGTGTCCCTGCCCGTGGCAGGGTCTTTAAGGTCCCTTCCAACCCAAGCCATTCTGGGATTCTCTTATTCTGTGAACATTTGAGTCATGAGCTCCTTTACAGCTACTCTCTTCAAAATCCACCCACCCAGTCTGGAGTGAGATAACTGTTCCTGGTGGATTCAGGTGAATGGACAGTTTTTGAGACAAGATCTATGGTCTGAGGTTGTTTTCTCTGTCCGCAAATTGAAACATTTTTTCCCTGTATTTTCCAAGGAGCAGGTTGGCATGGAGAAGCATTTGTATGGAAAATTAACTAAACTCCTTATGTAAATGAATATTCCAACCTCACACACCTGTTACAAAGTGAGAGGACTTTGCCACATTTTCAAACCCAGATTCATTTCAGCTCCTGCAGCTCAGCACAGCTCTGAGACTGCTCTGCTCCCATGCCTTGGGCAGCTCGAGGTTCTTGGGGGCCTGTGCTGAACTCTGAAAAGTACAATGGGTTGTGTAAAGAGCTAAAAATATCCCAGCTTTACCCAGGATCACTTGCAATTGAACCATCCAGCCTTCTAAGTGTCAACATGTGATTCCCCAATTTTCAGGATCTGACAGCTGCAGCGAGGAGCCGCCAACTGTGCCTCTGTTTGGTGCACTTGGCTTGAAGCACTTAAAAAGATTTCATAATCCCCAAAGCAGACAATTTATTCCCATTTTCTTTGTGTTTGATGTAAATGAATTGGTTATTCTCTGCTGTTTCTTCTGAGTTCTATCCAGGTGTACAACCTCTGGAACCCTGTGGAATGTTGTAACATTCCTTTTTATGACTATGGAAGAAAGCAAAACGCTGGCACCTGAAAAGCTAAGCCAGGATTGACCTTTTGGTGATTGAAGGGCTAAGAAGACCTCAACTGGAGATCCAAACCCTGGTTTGGGAGCAAAGGTGCTGATTCTTCCATTGCCAAGTCTTGGGAGTGCCATGATGTAAGAGGAGAGAGCAAGGTGAGACAAAGAGATTCGAAATATTGGGTATAGGAGAAATATAATGCCTTGATTTCACTGTAGCGTTCAGATGGGATTAAAAAATCCATTAAAAAATCCATTTAAACTTAAGACAGCAAAGCTATTTGTTAAAAAGCCTCTTTGTCCCTTTTAAAAATGGAGGAACTGAATGTAAAACGTGTGTGGCTGCAACAGGAAAGTGCAGGGAAGCTCCTGGTTGCCAGAGTGCAAAGTGAAGGGTGAACGTCCAACGGAATCCACGGATTGCAACAGTGACTCACCACAGCATTAACCACCATTCCCTTTGCTGTTGGCTCACAGCTGCAGAAACAGAGCACTGAAGCAGAACATACAAATCCTAAAGCAGAACATATTGGAAACTAATCTACAGCAAAAGGCTGAGGGTGAGGAACTGAGGCTGGCACTGATGAGGGAGAACCTGCTCCATCATCTCTTCCCTCCCAGCCCCATCCCATCCATCAGTCCTGGCTTCCCACACCTCCCCTCTGAGGCAGGACTGATTCTGCAATGTGCATTTGTGAGGTACTTTGAGGAGATGCAAAATTTACAGCACGAGGCCCTGTGCAGCATTTTTGGCAGCCAACATTTCCAAAGGAATTAAATATCACTGTCTGCACTTTACAGATGAGGAAATCAGGACCTTTGAAAAAGCAGCCATCAAAAATCATCAAGAATTCAAATCCTTTCCTAGTTTTTAGCCATAGGAAACACCCTTTTCACTGCTTTACACTGGTGCCTGTGAGTACCACTGCACTACAGCCAAGGAAGTAATAAAAGAGAACAGGACATGGATGTATATATTGGCTTCCTTGCCAATACATATTTCCTTCAAGAAAGTATTTTACAAACCAGGAAATGCTTGCAATGGAAAGACAAACACTCCTGATTTTAAGCTGATGGTTTTCTCCAAATTGCTCAGTCATTTATCCTTCACTCTGCAAAATGAAGACATTTTAAAATTGAAAATATTTTAAAAATCATGAGCAGAACATATTTGAACAGAAGAAACCCAGGTCATGTCCAAAATAGGTCTTGTCCTTTTCCTGTCTTGAGCCTCTTCCTTGTGTCAGACAATTAACTAGAATTTTTCATTACTGAGCATTTTAAAAGGTTCCTCCTTATGAGGTTTCCCTCCTACCCTGTTCTCCTTGAATTTCTATGGATCAGAGTTTCCTGTCCCCCTCAAGAACAGGCACAACAGGAATTATTTCTTACCTTACAGTGAATGTGCAGATAATGTAAAACATATGCTGCTGTCTTGGTAATGCATTCTTGTTGATTAATTAAACACTTCTTCCCATCACATGTCATGAAACACAGATTGTCAGATTTCTGCTTTTATTTTTGCTTAAAAAGTTGTCAAAGACTCCAGCAATGTGCCCACTGGGGCTGAAAACCTTGCAGAGAAATCTAATCCAGTGGGTTTACTGTAATTGCTGCCTAAGGAATGTGATACAACATGTGATGGGAAGAGAAATCAACATCTTAATTTTTCCAAGCCCCCGTGCCATTACTTCCACCTGTAGTTTTCATCCATACTCACTTTACTCTTTAAGACTCCTTTAAAACAAAACTGGTTTTGTGGAGCAGGAATGTCCTATGGGACTAGGAAGGGAGTTCCTTCTACAAAGGGCGTTCCCTGTATTGAGTAGTAAGTAAAAAAAGCACAAAAACAAAGAAAAAGCAAGCAAAGAGTGTGTTCCTCTGGATAAATGATGGCAGTGCAAATGAAATGTTCCTCTGGATAAATGATGGGAATGAAAAGATATATTAAGTCAGAGAATGAAGCAGCTAAAATACTCTTCAGTTTAGTGACTCTGCCTGTGAGTGCCCTTAGCAGCTTCTCCCAAACTGGGAAAAATTACTGGCTGGAGAAAAGTCAATTTATTTTGGTGACAAACCACTACTAAGCTGCAGCTCCTTTATTCTGTGCAAACTTTTGAGAAAAAAGAGAGTCTGGGAAATTTGCTTTCCAAGTAAAAACTTTTGTGGAGAATAAATACCACAGGACTAACTGATAATTACTGTTATTATGCTTTATAATCATAGAGATTTTATATACAATTAATAATTATATCGACCTTTGTATTCAGTTATTTCCCATCATAACACTGTGATGATATTTTGATCCAGAGTCTGGAATGTTAGGACAGCCCAACAGACCTTGCAATGGATTAGGTACCATGTGAATAATTGTAACTAATAATTTGAAAATAGCTAAAAATTCAGCACTGTTGCACTATAAATATTGGAAAGCATTTGGAAGCACTGGACAGCACTGTATTATCTGCACATTAAAAAAAGAGCCTTCAAATATGTTAATTTTGGAATTTGATGACAAAAATGTGCATTAAAAAAACAGAGGCCGATCTGTGGCAATGGTGTGGTCTAACAATGTACCATAAAAACGCTGTAGAAGGAGCAACTATATTTGCAGTGTAAAGTTAAAAGGAAATTGTGAGTTAACAAAAATTGATCCATCTCTTTAAAAATCCCCCTCTTCCTTCTCTCCACTGTTTCATCCCATACCTCATCCTCTGTCAGGATTTCAGAGCCTTCCAGCTCGTGGGCCTGACTGCTCCTCTGCTGCACCTGCCTCTCCAGCCTGGACATCTCCTCCTTGGCAGCCTGGAGTTCTTCTGCCTTGGCTTCCTTTTTCCGGGAAATTATGGATGCCTGCAGGATCAGGAAAGTCAAAATTGCCTTGTTTGATCAGTAGCAAAATGGAACCCATCAGGTTTCAGGCACTGCCCCCCTGAAACCACATTTGAACTGCCAGAAACTGATTTTCATCAGGAAACGTGAGCATGTCTCACTGCAAAGGAAACATATAAACAGATGTATATATCAAATATATCCATTATATACAGCGGGTTAAATCACAACCTCATTGCAGTTGGCAGCAGGATCCCAACTTTCTCCAGTGTGGATGAGATTTCCAGCACACCCTTTCTGCCCAGACTCAAGTGGATATATTTTACATTTTACATTTACATTTCTTCCCCTCATTTTTTCACTTTCATTGAGGAAAAAGGGAGGCATTTGAGCTGCTCCATTTCTCCTGTTTAGTCCCTTTCTGTGCATATGTAAGATACACCAACATGGCTTAACTGGAAAGTTATCCAAGATTTCACAAATGTCATAATACAGATTTTTATAACACCAACCTACTCCAACCTACAGAAATATGTTACACTAAAGCAGAACTGAGCCACTAAATCTTGGCAAATAGCTGGAAGAGGATGAATAAAGCAATACAGCACAGAAATAGTGCAGATTACAGATTATACTTTTCTTTCTGAGTCTAGAATATAAAGCATTTGAAAAATATTTTATACAAGACTGCATATATAATAATACCTGAGTTTTGAGCAGAACTTGACAGATTTGGGAACATAATATACACTAGTTCAGGGATAAAAAAAAAGAGGGATTTTTATCTTGCCAAAGTATCCTGTTGAAACATATTTTAAAATAAAACAACAGGTTAATTTAGATGCACGTGCATGAATTTGGAGGCATGGCTGGTTTCTTCAAATGGAAGGGAAAACTCAAAAAAAACGAAGCCAAAACACACCAGTTTTCTCACACTCAGCTGAAAGGACCAGCTCTGTTCCTAAAAATATCTCTGCCAGAATCGTGCTGGGGTGGGAGCTCAGCCCTGGAGCTCACCAGGGATCTGCAGTGACAAACTGGTACAACAGAGATGATTATTCTGTGGAACAGAACCAGGTCCTGGCAGAAAAAAGCAAAGACCCCAACTCTGAGCAACCTCAACTCCTGGGGCGGATCCTCCTCTCCACCACAGCCCAACTGGCCTTTGGAACCAGCACATTCCAGAGCAGGATTTTCTTTGGGGAAGAGCATCTCTTACAAATCAAAATGGTGTGTTTCACATTGGATTTGTGGCTGGACTGCATTATACATTTTATCCCAATTTTCCCCTCCCACTGATACATTTTACTTGAGCCTTTTTATTTTTTAAGCCATCCCCACCAGCAGCATCATGAAAATCTTCCATAAAATTAGCAGTGGTGCAGGTTGCCTGGAAAAGGAACCACTCAGGTTTCTGTGTGAGCTCTGAAAATCTCCTGGTTCATAAATCCTTTTTATAACTTGTGAATTTACTAAGACTAGACCAGACAGCCTATTTTGTAGCAAGATTATTTTATAGCCTCAGGATAAAAAAAAAAAAAAAATCAAAGAATTCCTTCTTAATAGATGTAACGGGGAAAATGGCATGGGGTCAGACACTAGGAGGGAATGGAGCTGCAGCAGGCAGCCCTCGTGCTGCCTTTTGAGAATCCATCCACAGCTGGAGCTTTACCAAAATAGCTCCTCCAAAATGATCCTTCCAGAATTGCTGTGCTGCAAGGACAGCAGTCAATACACGCTCACTGACACTGCTGAAAGCAACTGCTTGACTCAGCCCTCAACACACACACGTTCAACAGCTCTTTATTCTTCTTTTTGTCCTCCATTATTATGTATTTCTGATTTATGCTAAATAAACTAAAGAAAAAAAAACCAGCATGTAAAACAATCAGTGACTGATTTTTTCTCCTGCTTTTGCTTAAAACACAGTTTTGTTCCCTTCTTACCTGCTGGCGATACATGGAAAATTTACTATCTGTTGGCTCATACTTCATCATTCTTTTCTCAGTAAGCTGATTCATTTGTGCATTGACTTCATTTATCTGCAAGACAGAGCAGAAAACTAAGGAAAAGGAGCTTGATTTCTTTTTCTTCTCCAAGAATTAAATGCTTTGCAACCCAGATTTACCATCCAGCAAGTTCCTTTTCTAAAACAGAGAAACAGACCCAAAAAGCTCCATGAGTCATTAAGTATTGGCCAGGAAGAGGCTGTTTTTGGATTTCCAGTTCTGTGCCTTTATGATAAGGCAGAAACACGACGCTGGCCCTGAAAATGAAGTAAAGTGGTGCATGTGGAGAGAAAATGCAGTGAACTGGTACAGGAAGAAGACTGTTATTGCCACATTCTGAGTGAAAAATGCCATTTTATCAATATTAACTAAAATTCCTTTTCATCCAACAGTTTAACCACAAGTTTAAAGAGAAGCAAATAAAGATTAAGGGATAAAAATGTCATCAATACTTTGAGAAATCACAGACCATCATATTCCAGCTGTGTGGCACCTTTTTTTTCCTGCCACAAGATGCACTTGGTTGCTCCTAATCCCAAAACTGTTGAGCTTCATTCCAGCCAAAGCTTCAGAGCTGCTGCATCTGGAGCTCACAGACACACCAATGTGCAGATTCCAGCTTTCCCAGCACACTGGGACTCTCCCAAGCCATGGAAACCACGGCCCTGGCAACCTTCCTTTAATTCTCTGCTCTCTAGATGGGAGCTGATAAGGCAGCAGTGTAAATATGTGCTGAAATCCCCTGGAGTCAAACCCTAACACAGGGACAGTGCTGGGCATCACCCTGACAATCTGGGAGCAATATCCATGTGCCTGGAAAACCAAGTATTGCAAAAAAAGCGCTCAACAGGACTAAAAATACTCTAACACCTGTAAAAAAAATCTCCTGTGAATTCTATTCTATTAGTGGAAGAACAGGCCTGAATTTGAAAATGGCATAAGAATTCCCTTGTGTGAATAAATTCCTGGGTTTTATATTCTAAAATGCATGATGGTAACATGCTTAGTGCAGTTCAGCTCCTTTTTAAGGCACTGAGATAATAAAAAGCTGACTTAAAAAAAAAAAATCTAAGGCCATGCTGTGATGACAGCCAAGTGTATGACATGGTTTTATTATCTTTCAAGAAGAAGATACTTCCAAAATATAAAAAATCAAAGGTTACATCATGGAGAAAGAGAAAAAAACCTCAGAGCCTTTTAAAACATTGCCAAAAACCCAACAATACACTCGGAAAAGAAACGTGCAAAACAGGCTTTCAAGAATGTCTGAAAGACATAACTGCAGCCACAAATATTGTTTTCATTAGAGGGAATAATCTGGGAAAGCAGAGGCTGAATCACAGAGCTGGTTTATTATTTCAGCCCTAATCTCCCAGTTATTAATGCTGTCATCCCTAACCATGGATACTCTGCTTCCTCATTATCTCCATTGCATAGCAAAACCTGAGCTGGACAGCCTGGAGTATTAAACACCTCCCTTGCTAACTCCATTGTAATCTTGTAATCTTCATCATCAATAGAAATACTAATAATTAGCATTCCTCTAAATTCTTGTAGAACATAACATTAGACATTTAATCTTTCATTTAGGATTATGCAAATATGAAAATTTCATAGAGTGAAATACATAAATGTACTTGTGTGGCAACAAATCCCTCTGCATATTTTTAGGATATCCTACAAATAGGGATTTTTTTCTCATTCTAACACCATTTGCTTTTAACTTCTGAAAAGATCTAGACAGGTAAGTCAATTGATGCCCAAATTTCCTTTGCTCTTCACAATTAAACCAAACAATGCAGGTCTATTCCAAACACTAAAGAGTTCTGAGCCATTGCACATGGATTAAAGCATCATATTGTGAAGACCCATCACTCAGGGAATGTTGTTCCCTCTATAAACTCTGTGTATGTGTTGGTATAAACACTCCCCCCGAGGTCTCTGAGAGTTAAAAACAAGTGAAATCTGAAAAAACCCAACCCTTTAGTGCTAGATTACCAGCTCTGCTCATACCATTCCAAATTGCCAACACAATTTCCTAAATAGCACCTAAGGATATGATTGGGTTTGGGGTTTGTTTTGGGGTTGGTTTGTTTGTTTGTGTCTGTTTTGTGGGCATTTAAAAAAAAACCAACAACTTATCTGAGAGTTTGCATTTAGTGATTAAGACATTATCCTTTGGTTTTACAGCTGAAGGGAGGTTCCTTTGGGAATGAAACAAGGGTATAAAGTAGGGATAAGAACACCAGAGTGTACAAGAAGCTCAGCTTATGCTCCAGAACAATTCAGTGCAACCTTGGTGTCCTCACCTCACTTTGCAGGGCAGTGAGATCAGACTGAGTCATGGCTGGCTCTGCAACCACCTTCTGCAGGAGATACACTGAGGCCTTTTTACTCTCAAGCTCTCTGGGCATTTTTTCAGTAACCAGGTAGGAATTGAAATTTATCTCCTCTTCCAGTTTCTTCATTAAACCTTAAAAACAAATGAAATCAGTGTGTGACTATAAAAGCAATGTAGCAGGTAATTAAGTTTGATTTCCCCAACACACTGGAGTTTTTAGCAGCTGATTACAATAACAGCATAACATCTGAGTCTTCAGTGCTCAAAGAAAGGGAGTTACTTGATTTAAATTTTTAATCTGGATGTTAAAACAATACAGTAGGTGTTATTATGCACCTCTAACATACAAGTATTAACTCATTGACAGATTCTTTTCATCAATAAACAAGTAAATCCCTACTAACATGAAACTCCAGCTGAATCAGATGCAAAATTCAACACATGGCACTGATATAAACTGCCATTAAACCTTTATCTGTACAAAAATCTGAATTTGGCCCAGCTCATGTACAGATTTGTTATATCCTTGGAGCTTCACCTTTAAAATAAAGCTTTTTTTCCATCTGGCATCTAAAAAGGCCTTAAAATGGGCAGAGTTTAATGTATGCCTACTTTAAGGGTCTTTTATATTGCTGGGACACTCATAAATTGCCTCCCTGTAAATAGCCACTATTTTTTCTTAAAAGAACAAATGTTTAATCTCAGGAAGCTTATAGACTGAGAATGCAGAAAATAACAATTAAATATAAAATCAGGAAGAAATTGTTGAATAATGGCATTTATAAGTTTTGTTCTACACAAACTTAATGCATCTATATCTTACCATGTAAGACTTGGCTCTTGTACAGAGAGTAATTCAGTCTCCTTAACAGTTAATTTATAAATAAACCCAAGTACATACAGATAAGAACAATTCACAGGTAGAAAAATGCGACAGAATAAAAGGAAACATCTATTTAAATTACATTGCAGAGTCTGCACTGACAACAGGCAGTTTAGTGCAATTACTCCTCTGAGACAACTGTGCCAAGGACTACAGGAGTTGGAAGTTACATGTCAGATGAGAGTGGGAACGTGTATTTCAGAGCAGTTTTTATGATCTAGATGACTAAAAGGTAAGTACTCCTGGTTCTTTTGCTTTATAAGATAACTTGCTGGAGTTGGGGGGTTTTGTTCTCTCCCTATTTAGGAGAAGATGGAATTGCAATGAAAATTGCCAAGAAAAACAAGAAGTTCACAATTTTCTTCTCTTTCATTTACTGCACAAGCAGAGAAGAGCACAGAGATACAAAAGTACAGCTGATGTTGCTGAAACAGAGATGGGAAAGGATGTAGATGAAAGCAGATTTTGGTTCTCAGGCTAAAGAGCCTGACTGATAAAACAAGGTCAGAATGAAGTGAAACAGCTCAGGAAAAGGGCCCCCCTTCATTCTGCTGCTCTTCACCTCTCCCATCTGCCCTGAGAGATCCTCCTCACCCCCTGCTCCCAGCCCAGGCTGCCAGGAAAGCTGCCAGAGGGGAAATAAGCCATTAGCTCTTGAGAAAACCTCAAGAACTGGAAGAAAGAAAACAGACCCTGGGGAAAGCAGCGCTGCCAACAAAGGCAAGTCAACACAAACTAAATATGAGTGGGAATTCCTCTTTTCCAGCAGTTTAGTTTGTTGGTTTCTGCATTTATAGAAAGCAACATTACAGAAGGACCTTCTCCCCTTGGTGGAGAGGCCATTTATTTCATGCAAAACAGCCCCCACACTGGTTTCAGAGTGGGAAAACCAAGTTACTCTGTGTATGGAACAGCCATCGTGTCCTTGGCACTGCAGCTGCACCTGAGAAACACACTGGGACTTCCTGGGAGAGATTTCCCAATTCTTTCTTCCACGAGAGTTCCATTCCAATCCTCCCCAGCCCACCACAGAGCTGGGCAGGAAGGACCACATTTTAATGTCTCACTAGAAATCTCCCACCTCTGCAAATGCAGCAAAGCTGCTTCCCACATCCCCTGGGAGCTGAATTATCACCTCAGAACTCACTGGAACACAACTCCCAACCCAGTATTTATGCCCAAGGTCTGTGGTGTGGAAATCAATGTGATATTGATTATTTGGATATGAAATATTAATATTTTAATTAAATCAAATTAACTTCTTGGTTTTCTTAGCAGCCAAAAAAAAATCTGCATATATAACCTATACTTTATTTCTTGTGCTGTTCCAATTTTCTGATCAAAATGTGCAGCCCAAAGGACTTGTCGTAGACAATAAACTTAGCAAAGAACCACAAGAGCTTTCATAAGAGCAGGGACCTTTTGACTTCATGGGCTATAACCTTGATCACTATCTGATTTATTTCCCAAATAACCTCAGAGTTGCTCCCAGCTCCTGTCACACCCTGACTGGTTCTTGTGCTTATTCCTGACAGTGCAACGAGCAACAAAGCGAGTTAAAACCTGACATCTTGATGGGGAAAGACATGATGTCAACATCCCTTATGACTAATGTTTCTTCCCTAAATACATTGGATATATTTTCCCTGCTCTTCAATTCAACATATGGAGAAGTAACTACCGAAGAGCTACTTTAGCTGCTTAACAGAGCCTTAAAAACCCAAACATGGAGCAGCTCTTGGTTCGGGGTTTTGGTTTTTTTTTTTGTTTTGTTTTTTACAGTGAAAAACATTCTTTTGCAAATTCCCAGGCTAGAGAGGGGAAAAAAAAAAAAAAAGCCATCATACTTCAAATCTTTCCATTACACATATAAATTCTGTTTTTAATGTTTCAACATTGACTTATGGTTACAAAACGTACACACGTAAGCGGCACAGAAATCTGGCTCTGTGCCCTAAGGTTATTTTAACAAGGTT
This sequence comes from Pseudopipra pipra, assembly GCF_036250125.1. Lineage (NCBI taxonomy): Eukaryota > Metazoa > Chordata > Aves > Passeriformes > Pipridae > Pseudopipra > Pseudopipra pipra. The sequence goes on along the minus strand of NC_087566.1, from coordinate 9,038,423 downwards.
CTGCCAACCACGTATTTACATGTGCAGAGCTATTCAGAGCAACTCCTCATGTTTTCCATTCAAATATTTTCACTATTATTATTATTATTATTATTATTATTATTATTATTATTATTATTACAGAGAGAGGGATGGGAGAAAAGAGTTTATTCCTGCTTGCTCAGTTCTGTAGAGGAGAGGTGACTTTCTCTGCATAATTCTGGTGGTGGACTTTAAACTTGATTCACCTCACGCTCAGGTTCCCACTTCTTTTCCCAATATAGGGATGCCAACTGCACATCCTGGACCAGAACCATTTGCAACAGGACTTCAGTTTTTTAAAAGGGGGGAAAAAAGAGAGAGGGGCCCTCATTTTATAGATTCTCTGCCAATACTTTGTTCAATATCACATCAGAAGGGCACGACAAAGGCATGGCTGGAACAGACTTCCAACATCAAATCCCTTTCTGCAGGGACTGAAATGATTCCCTCCACAGCTTCCAATGCCACCACTTCCAATTTCCCTCTGTTAAACAGAGATTTTAAACAGGGATATTAAACAGAGGCCTGGGACATGCAAACACTGACAGATCAATCATCCCTTCAATATATCCTTGAAAATCTGAAAAGCTTCCTGAATTTGCCACTGTAAATTATGCTCTCCATGTTTATAATTATTATTGGAGCTCTTTGAAACCTCTCTGACCTTTCAGAGTTCTTCTTGAGTGTTGAATTGTCACAGGCTGCAGTGATGGACACCTCAGAGCCCAAACCAGGGGCAGTGGGACTCTGCTCTTGCATTTTCTCCCAGAAACAAACGCATGGATATCACCTCATTTATGACACTGGGAGCTCCTGTTCCCCCATTTTTATACCTGACTCACAAATTCTTTGCAGTCACTTCCTAGGAAAGAGCCTCACATTCCATAAACACATTGCATATACATTATTCCTGGAGGAATGCCGTGGAATTTGGCTATTCCTTAAAATAGAACCTGTTGGCATGGGCTTGGCTTCCTAAGTGATTCCAGTCACTTCAAATCAACAGTCTCCTCATTATTCAGTCACTTCCCTATTTTTATTTCCCCAGAGATCATTTGCTATTTTCTTGCAGGAATCTGGTGAAAATACTGAACAAAAAAGAGCCAAACCCCACTGGGTGATGATTCCACTTCTTTCTAAACCTTCCACTAAACTCCTTGGAATCCTTTTAACAGAGGTCATGTTGAATTTTTGCTGCCTTGTTTGTTCTTCAAAATGAGGTGCAAGAGTCAAAGACCTTAAAAACACTACCAATCTTACAACCAGACTTGTATCTCATCAGAGATACCAAATTATCTTAAAACTGCTTAACCCTCCCCTTGCATCAATTGTCAGTGACTTTATAATAAATAATATCTTCTAAAGAGGGAAATAAAGTTCCATCTGAGCCAGTCTCTTTTACCAAATACTTCTAAAACTTTAATTCCAATGTGGTCTGTAGTTTTGGAGGAGATCATTTAACCTTGGAATTTTAGGGAAAGGTGGTTCTGTGAAAAAGAAAAATGCTAATGTTTTCTATCAAATGGAATATATAAATAATAGCTTGCTAACTTTCTATTTTTCATCAAGAATGAAAGAAAATAGACATCTGTACAAAGCAATTCCTCCTTGACCGGTGTCTGTGAAGTTCCCAGTGTCCTAAATCTATTACTACACATAAATTTAATGAATTTTATAAATTACACATTTTACTGTTTATCAACAATCATTTTAACACATTCTTTAATCAATATTTCCAAGCTACTCATCCCCTTTTTTCACATTTTTGCCAATAAAGTGACGAATAATGTTCTGCAAAGTAGACAGAGATGAAGAATTTCAGTAATTCAGTTTGTTTAACAATTTGTGTTTGTGCCAGCAGAGATAATCAGAGCAAAAAGGTGGCAATCTTGGAGAGGAAGCATGAGCTGGGTTATGGTTATTCAAACTGGTGGCCAGTGTTAATAAAAGTATAACTCATACCCAGAACAACAACAGAAGAAAACCCTCCAGAATCTGCAAATTCAGGTTATTCAGGGTACCAGCAGCAAATCCCTTTCTAATTGAACAACATCCTGAGTAGTATTGAAGTTAAGAAATAGGGAAGGGCTGAAGTCAATAAACAGGGAAAGTTCTGTGAAACCATCATCAATTTTAGTCTCCAGAACAGCTCATAACAATCAGTGATACAACACAAAGTCTTATAAATATTATGTTTCTAGGAGTTAAGAACCTGCTAACCATAAGCTGTATTTTCCTGGCACATTCAAGCAGGCTCATGCTAATTATATGCTAATGATTCTCAGGAATACATGGGAGTTGCATTCCTTAAAGAGTTCCTTCCCATTTCTTTAAAGCACTTCATCCTACATTAATTATGAAGTCATCAAATCCATAAGACAAACAACAAAGTTTCTACTCATGAACAACTTCTAACATTTTATCTTGCCTAGGAAGTAAAAACTGAAGTATTAAAACAGTGAAATATTAAAAATGGAAGAAATTTCTTTTAAAGGAAAGGATCTCACTTCCAATGAAACTCCAGCTGTTGGACTGTCAGCAGACAAACTACACTGCTATGAGGAGGCAGCTGAGGCAGCCAAAGGGAATCTTCAAACTAAAATACACTGTGCTAACTGTAACCCAACAAAGCTTTTAAAATAACTGGATGCTTTTAAAATAAATGCACTGTGCAGTGCACTGTGGTCACCTAATTTCAATTATTAAAAAAACCAGTTGGCTTTCTGTAATTGCTGCTACAGGCAGTGCCTTTGTAACTCCAGTGGGGAAGAGCAATTGCAGAGCTGAGTCCTGAAGTCTTTGTCTGGGCAAAATTTCAACACAAGTTTTCTTAAGTAATGACTCCAAGCTTTGCTTCGGAACATCTAAATACTTTTTGTTTTCCCCTGCAAGTAGGACTCAAGATAAGGAAATTAAATATGTTAACTTTATTTTCATCTCAATGATGACATGACATATTTACTGGCTTTTTATTATGTTACCTTTGCTTCTGTGAACTGAACCCATCAAGTTTCCATTGGCCTTTAAAAAACTCAGGAACTAAACCAGAAATGTTGATACAGCTTTGCTGTATAAACTCTCTGATAGCTACTGCAAAAAAAGGAGCAGTTATAAAATCCACTGCAGGGCCCTGTGAGTGAAGAAGATGGTTCAGATACTCCCTTAGTTCCACTTGTGGTTCAGTGGCTGATGAGCATCATAAAAAAATGAAGTAAAATTACAAAGTAATAACAACACGAGGTGGAGACTGAAAAAAACTTCTTTAACTCAGAGGAGCTGCCAAAGCAGTTCAGTGATGCAACTGAAACAGCAGTTTCCTACTTGAAAGAGTAGGACAATGACTTGGTTTACTAAATTTAAATTGAGAAAAAGCCAGATTCTATAATTTTGGAATTAATTTATACATGTTTCTATGGCACATTTTTCACCACAGTAACCCAGAATTCAACTGGAAAAGCCCCATGGAAGGGACAGGTTATCTTACATACAATAAAGTATTTCCCAATAAATCCACCCCAATACCTGCATGAACAGCACATAAAACCTCTGTCAGTCCTGTGATGTGTTATTAATAATCAAATGTGAGGAATAAACTGAAAGGGGTCAGTGATTTGCAAAGATCACACACATCTGAAACACTGAACCCTCAAAAATTATCCTGGAGGGTCCCTCCCAGCTCAGGAGATTTTATGATTCTGTGACTCTAAACTGACTCTCAGTTTTGGTGTCAAATTGCCTGGATAATCCTTGGTACATTTCCTTCAAAGTGATTAAATCACCAGAAACCTGGAGGTTGTCAAACTGTCCTTTGGAGACAGTCAGTTCCACATTTTTCTAGTAACTGCAACTCTTCCACCTCCTGTTGTTATAGATGAGCATGTAGAACTAACTCACTCCACAAGGCATAGAATTTATTTTGCTTCAGTTATTTTCATTCTGAGATATCACTGAAAACAAGGAGAAGCAATCTTGCTGTAATTAATGTAATTCAGAAACATACAGCTCAATAAATTACAGTTGTATAGAGAGAACAAAGAATGTTGATATATAAACAAATATACTAATATATAAATATAGAGGCTTCAACATATAGATATATCTAGTATCTACATATTTATATCTATATATCTATAATCACACACATTAAAAGAGTGTGCTGTGTATATAAATATAATTAAATATAATCTACAGTCTATTAAAAAAAGCTGAATTAGGAAATAGCTTTATTTTTGGTACCCTACAAAACTACAGCACAAAATTGCACTGCAATAAGAAACAGGCCTTAAAGCTTTTCAAACAAATATTTTATAGAAGGTAACTAGAAAAAACACTGAATAAAACAGTATTCAATGTATTTGCCCGTTCACTGAGAGCATTTTTAAGAAGCAGTATTTCACCAATGCCCAGTTACAAACACAAAAGGCATAAAAGCTTAGAAAAGACAAACTTCTGACTGAGCAAGAGGTTTTCATTTAATTTCTGCCAGAGAAGTGTAACCCCTTTGTAGATCACCACTTACTTTCAGGTTTTGAATCAGCTACTGCATCCTGCATCTCCTTCAGCTGGAGCTGGGCTCTCTGCAGCCTCTGCTCTGCATGGAACAACTTTGGAGAGAGAATTGGACACACATAAGCTCATTCCTTGGAAATACATATTCAAACAACTAAACCAAAAGAGCAAAAGAACCCCAAACAGAAAAAATGGCAGCTCTAAGCATCTGGTGAGGATCTGTTTCACAAGGGAATGTGCCAGACCAAATTTTCAACACTTGGCCTGAGTTTATTTGATATTCCCTAATGTTAAATGAAGAGAGGATTCTTGTTCTCCCAAGTGATACTTTATGGCAGAACTTCATTCAACAATTTTCAACCAAAATTATAAGTGCCTTGAGCATTACAACAACAACAAAAGGCAGCAAGGATCAGGATTGCAGGTGGTACCTGTCCTTATCCTACAGTCCCTGCAATGCAGCTGAGTTGTCACAGCAATCCACTGTCCATCCCAAGAGCAGATGGAAAGTTTCTTGCCAAACAACCCCCAGCTGATTTGTATTTTTATGATTTATGGAGATGTGTACTAAGAACTGGAATTAGCTGGACATCACATTCATTTTACTTGTGATCTCATGCAGGTTCAAGCAAAGACCCAACAGCTTGAGAGCTACTAATTCCCATTGATTCCACATGCAGACACAGACTGCAATACAGGAGATCTGGGGGGTTTTCCCCTTTTATTACAGTGTTGCAGTTCAGGCTACAGAATTTGGTGAGATGGTGTAACAAAATGGCACAGGATTTTACGAAAGTACCTTCTTTTGACAACATAGGTCAGGAATAAAACCCACCCTCATACTCAGAGGTGTTGACATCCAATGTGTTGACAGCTTCCAGTGCTTCTCAGGACACCACTTCTGTCAAACTCAGGGACCAAAACCCCAAGGTTGCTTCTGAATACATATTCCCCCCACCCAGAGAGAAGCTGAGGTACTTGCTGTGCTGCTCAGCCCCTGAAATCTTGGTGCAGATGCACAGAGATAGAAATCAAACCAAGGAAACATTTGCTCACTCCCATAAATATGATGAGTTCCCTTTGGGTGCTCCGGCAGTAAGTCATGGAACGTTTCCTGGGAACACTCAAGGATGATGTCAGTGGCAGCTGAGGCAGCCAAGTACCTTCACTGTGCTGTTCAGAACTTGCAGGGTCAAGCCTCTTCCCTTAAAACCTACATAGATCTTTTAAATGGGATTTCATTTTCTGGGGTCGGGAGAAACTCTCTACTGTTGGTCCTGCTGTCTTTCTAAAATGCCTGATTCCCAAACAAATGTCAACAGCTCTTTATTTTAATAGGTATGTTTTCATGTCAGTACCTGACTTTTTTGTTCTTGTTTCTGTTGAGCCAGAGATTCTTCTCTCTCCTTTTCCAAGCGGAGCTGTCTTGCTATTTCAAGCATCCGTTGATGATTTTGTACTGTCTCCACCTACAGCAAGTGGATAAATAGTGCATGTTGCTGTCAGATAGTTGAGAAATACATTAAAGGGATCATATGTCTCACAAGCCCACTTAGCACTTCCTTTCCGTGCACGTTACTACTCAGAAATGACAGCAAAGTACTGGACTCGAGATTCTTAAAAGCCCTGGACTGAGGCCTGGGAGATTCCCTGTAGGTCAATTAGTTACTCGACTCCTTCCTAGACATACAGTATGTTTATCTTAATCCCTGTTTGCATTCCAAAATCAGAGTTGCAAGCCAAGGATTATGACACTGAAACGGAACAGTGTTACTTCTCTTATTACCCTCTTCTTGAGACGCTCTACTCTTTTGACCAGTTGATCTTTCTCCTCTTCCATTGCACTGATGTCCTAAAAAGCAGAAAAAAATACATAAATAAATATTAATTTATTTACCATGTATGTTGGATTGGACTAAATTCTCTTCTAATTAATATGAAAATCAGAATTCTTCTCTGAATATATGGAGGTGGTTGTAATTTTATTGATCTACGATCAGAACACCCAGGATTCCAATCTCTCTTACTTCCCCCACAGTTCCCACTCCCTCTATGCTAACACTCCTCATCTGCATCCCTGAGTATTAGTGTGAACATTTAAAATAAATGCAGGTGGATTTCTCTAAAATAAAAACAAACAAACACACACCACCAAGGAAAAATCAGCACGAATTCAACATCGGATGCAGTCTGACATATGTTCTTAATGTCACCATCATTACCCACTTCCTGGCAGACCATTCTGCAAGAAGCTGCATATGAGGGATGTCTGCTGCCACTTTTTGTATTAGAACTGTGTTAAAAGAAACACTTTCTAGTGCTTCCTTTAATCCTATTTTACAACAGCAGGACTCCACAGATTGATAGTTATGAGAGAAAGGGAAACAAATTCTCCAAATGTACATCTCAACATTTGCTTGGCTTGTCTATATGTCCCCTGGAAAGCTGTACACAGGCTTAATTATTTTGCTGAAACAGGGCAAATATCTTTACTTAACACTTTATCCACACGGGTTCATCATCATTGTTGACTTAAGCTCTTAATTCATTCAACACCCTCTGGAATTATTACCCTGTATCAGGAAAGCAAAAGGTTTTGTATGAGTTTGCATTCAGAGGAAATGGAGTTCTAATATTTGGAAATCATGCTGAACAGAGTCTTGGCAGCCTCATTCCCCAATCTGCTCCAGAAAGCTCCGCTCTGAGCACGAGCAAAGACTTTCTGCTCTGTTTGCCAACACAGCACAGTTTCCAAAAGGCAGCTGCAGAGCCCACCAGCTCTGGCCTCTACAACTTACAAACCCAACAAAAACAGGGCTTCAAAAAACAACCAAAGAAAAGCTGTGCATTTTTTCTTTACCCTTCTTATCTCTGCAGTGGATAAACCAGATATTTTGAGCTGCTCATACTCCTTATGCAGGTTTTTAAATGCTTCCATGAGTTCTTCATACTACAAAAGGAAACAGAAATTGTGCAGAATGAGCTCTGTGTCTGGGGATTTTCAGATCAACACATCACTTTATTACTATGATAGTATATGTAGACATAGAAATATGGTGAGAAAAAGAATAAAATGCATTTTTTTCACTGCAAAAGCTTGTGAAAAACTTATAAAACAGAAACTAAAAAATCACGTGCATTATCTTGCATTTAAAGGCCCAATCAGAATTTCACAATTTCTTCAGTATTTTCATCTCTTCCCTTGTAACACAACAGTGTATTTTCAAAGCAGAGGGATAAGATGTTAGCTGAGAGGGACAAATCCATATTAACAAATTATTCTCTCTTACAGTAAATCTGTGTATATCACATCTATACATTTATCAGCCCAAAAAGGAAGAGCCTGACCTAACAAAACACTTGACTGAAGCCATGGGGCTTGAATTTGCAGAGTGGCCCAAGAGCACAGCTGAGGTAACACGTGAGGAGTGGCTGTGACACGTTGCATAACCCAGGTACCTCACAGGGACTGACTGATGCAGCTCAGCACTCAGGGAGAAGGAGACAGTGTGCTACTTCCACACCAGCACAGTGCCCACCAGGAATCTTAAACTGAGAGGCAGTGTGAAAGTCTGTGTGGGTAGAGAAATAACAGGGGACAGAAAGAGTTTAGAAATATGGAGAGGAAATAAATTTAGATTCGACTCGGAGAAATGCAAGCTGAGGTATAAGGGAAGATAATCTCCACAGAAACAGCCATTCAATGAGATGGAAAAATCTAAAAAGAGAATATCAAGTCATTTTTTTACTTCCTGGAAAGAGCAGTTGATACGAAAGTTGAACACAAAATGGCAACAGCAAAGGCCAGTTCAAACAAAGGCATCAAAGCCCTGAGCAGTGAAGCAGCAATTCCATTCTATAAAACACTGGGGAACCAGCAGCCAGAGTGCTCTGCTCAGGTCTGGTTGTTGCAGTTTCAAGCATGGACTGACAAGCTGGAATGAATTCAAAAAAAGAGCAATAAAATGGCTACTGAGAAGAAGATAAAACCACAGAGAAAGAGCTGGATTGAATGGCAAATAAAGGTGTGATAAGGAATGCACAGGCTGGACAAGGAGGAACAAGTTAGGAGTGAAAACCCAGCTGGTTTCCATGATGCCACTAAGGCACTGTGGAAGTCCTTGAACAAAAATGAAATACCAGGTGGTCCCTGAGCAAGTGCTTTCACCACTTCTGCTGTCCAGCAGCTTTCCTTTGTGTGTCTCTACCTCTGTCAGAAGAGGAGTTTAGGAAATCTTTTCCTTAATGGACACAAAATTTCAAGGCCAGTAGCAGGACTCAAACAAGGGCAGAGCATAGTTTGATGGATCATAACAAAGGGAAGGCTCTCACTTTTCACTGTGGGTACCCCCACATGCACCTGGAATATGGGACACACTCAAATGACCAAAGAACACCCAGGTTCCTATATGGAAAAAAGATTCCTGGCAGCTGGGAGCAATTCACTGAAGACTGGACAACTAAATTAATGCCTGAAGTTGCTAATTTTTTAAATTTTAAACTGCAGCCAATCCAATGTGTAAATCCCAACACAGTAGGAAGGTGGCAGGTATGCTGAGTATCTTGTATAAATAATTTTTAAAAGTACATTGAGTTTGATTCTACACAGCCATAAAACCCAACCATGTTATAAAGTGTCCAAACCCTCAATATTTGAAATTTCTCTTAAAAGACACCACTGCAAGCCTGTATCTAAATGATTTAGGCTAAATTCTTTAATTCATTAGTATCTAAATATTTGCATTGTCATGTTAAACTGCAGTAAGGCATTCTATTACCCCAGCTTCTGTTTTGAATTAATCAGCAGGGTATTAGTTTAATAAGATGGTTCTATTACTGTAATTCCAAAAAGGAACACATCTTATGTAATGGAAATTATGGAGGTGGATATTTATACATATTAAGACTGTGACATATGAAAAAACATACAATCTGAATTGTTTTCTCTCTTTACTACTTCTGCTGAGTTATCCCAAGTTATAAATCAAATATTGGTAGAGGTAACAAAAAAACAAAAGGCTTGGTCAAGCTTCAGTCAGACTGTTCAGCTTTGCTGGTGCACAGTTAACAAATCAAGTTACCTGTTACAAACACTAAAAACCACTGTGGTTTCATAAAACAAAAGTCACAGAAAACTGGATAAAAAAAAATTTAAGTAAATATGTACCTCAGATAATACAGATATAAACCCATAACTTTGGTTCACTTGAAGTTTTACAATTCAAACCCACCCAGTCTGACTATCTAAAATCAACATTCAATGCTCACAAAAGAAGTGGGAACATAATAAGTAGGAATGTCAGCACAGAAAAGAGAAATCTTTTACTTATTCACAAAAAAATAAATGGTTGAAGCAAAAGCAGAATAAGGCTAATACAAATATTAGGCATTAAATACTATCAATTGACAATCATGACTACCAAATACAATCAATTGATAATTAGGAGACATTGGCTTTTGGTGACAACATTTTCTGGACTGCTTTGAAGTGGTAATTTACAGTTAAAAACATAAATGTCATAGTTCATAAGAAAAAAAGATGTTAAAAAATTAAGAAATAAAAATCTGTCTAGGGCAACATGGCTCTGGACACGATCTGGCACCCAGTACTTAATGGGCTGAAAGCCTTTTAATTCAATACTGCCTATTAATTTCCAAATTCAGGGTTATTGGAAGGAAGTAGTCAAGACATCTATTTCTTATTATGAATCTTTGCTCATCCTCTCTGCCAACATTACTCCCAGATTCTTTCATCCCTCCTCCCACCAGCACTTTAATTCATGGAAAACGTTGGCGCTCAAGAAAAACGGTACCTGTTTGTTGATGTCAGCCACAGTATCATCCTGGAGAAACTCTGCTGGCACTTCCAGTTTCACTAAGAAACGTGCCAGGTAAGCTCTTTTCTTGAGTTCATTGGTCCTCTGCAGAAGCCAGTGTAAGAGAGGATGAATGACAGGTTTGCTCCCAGTAACCAACCCCTGGCGAAAAGCACTTCTGTGTGACAATGACAGAGAAAACACCAAAAAGTCTCAAACTAAGGAAAGCTGGCTTGGAACAAAGAATTTGCAATGTTTTGATGCTCCTTCTCCACTTGACTAATGATTTTCTTAATGCTGTTAAAAGAGAAAATGCTCATGATGAGGCTGAGAGGATTGGGATTGTTCAGCCTGGAGGAGAGAAGGCTCCAGGGTGAGAATCTGAAGGAGCTGACAGGAAAGATGGAGAGAGACCATTTACAAGGGCCTGGAGTGACAGGACAAAGGGGAATGGCTTTCCACTGACAGAGAGTAGGGTTAGGTGGGATGTTGGGAAGAAATCCTTCCGTATGAGGGTGGGGACACTCAGAGAAGGTTGCCCAGAGAAGCTGTAGGTGCCCCATCCCTGGAAGCGTTCAAGCCAGGTTGGATGGAGCTGGGAGCAACCTGGTCTAGTGGGAGGTGTTCCTGCCCATGGTAGAGGGTTGGACTAGATGGTTTTATGGTTTTTAAGATCCCTCCCAATCCAAACCTTCTGGGATTCTGTGATGGCAGTTTGCAATTTCGAATCCCCATTCTGCTCCCTTGAGGCAGATAAAACCCCCATAACGCACTAAAAGGATAAAGCCAGGAGGGACGACTCCTGGTTCCCTGCGGCAGTCTCGGGGAATGCCGGCAGGGTGGGCGGGGCGCGGGACTTGGGCATCACCTGGCGCAGGTGAGTCGCTCCCGCCTCGGGCGCTGCGGGGACGGGCTGGGCCGGGCCGACCCTGCCGGGCGGGCAGTGCCCTCTGCCGGCAGCGCCCGCCACTGCACCTGCCCAGGTGTGGCACCGCACCTGGCACCACATCCCGCATCCACAGGGACACGGCGACAGCTCTGGCACCGCACCTGGCACCACATCCCGCATCCACAGGGACACGGCGACAGCTCTGGCACCGCACCTGGGATCCCATCCCAACCTCCCCAAGGACACGGGAACTGCTCTCACCTGAACTAAAGGTCACTACCACATGAGCAGCAAACAACGTTTTAATGGTGTTTGCAGGTAAAAGGATACTCACAGGTCTGACACATTCCCTGGAGGTTTGTATTTGAGAATTCCAAGGAGACTCAGCATTCTTTTAGCTGTTTGTTCTGGCAGCTCCTCTCTAATGTCAACAGCATGCTAAACAGTTTGTAGAAATTATTTAATTAATGACTTATAGGTAATAATAATTATTATATCATAATATTACTAAATATTGTAATTATGACATTATTTATTTTATAATAATTTGTTAATTATTATAGTTATATTGTTAACTATAATTTATTATTATTATTATATACTTCTTTGTCCAAGTGGTATCAATTAACTGGCAACACTAAAAGAATTGACTTTATTACTTTATCAAATAATAGTGAGATACTCTGCACAGAACATCCCTTTTATCACCAAACTTCAGTCCTCTTCTAATTTCCTCCAACATGCGTATTCAGGTAAATTCTTCCTAAATTACCATTCTCCCTGCTGACAGGAATCATCTATGCAGACACTCTGAACACATCCAAGAAGGAATTCGGGCATCCTGGCACTCCAAGGCACAGGTATCCATGCCCCAGATGTGTGGACATGTGTGTGTGCAGGGCATAGCCTGACCTTGCCCTAAGAATATGAAGGTTCTCAGTATGAACCAACATCTGTATCCTGAATTTCACAGCGAAAACATCCAGTGATCAGTCTCTGGGGACAGGGATCCAGTCCCTGCCCCAGGGAACATCTGCTGCTTTGCAAATATTTTTATACACTCAGATGTATTGACAGGAAGGATTCTTGCCAGGCACATTTATTCCCAGGAAGATCCATACAAGCTGTTTTGAAAAACCAAGCACGCTACGAGATTACACTGAGCCAGACCCAAAGAAAAGCACATTTCGGTGTCAAACCCACTGCAAGAGGTGTGAGCAGCTCTGAGCGCCCCCCTTACCTTCGGGTCAATCTCGCCCAGAACATCATTGAGCAGCTGCAGCAGCTGCACCGACTCCAGGGAGTCAAACGAGATTAAGTTGTAGTTCTTCCTGAAGGGCTCCTGATTGAGCTTCTCGACAATGAACTGCATTTGGTCACCCATGGCGGTGTCCCGGGGGGCACCCGCAGAGGACACACGGCGGGTGTGGGGGCGGTGAGCTGGGCCCCGGGGCGGGCCGGGGGGCCCGGGCCGGGCCTGGCGATGAGGCCCCAGCGGAGCCTCCCGGCACCGCGGGGACGGTTGCCGGGATACGGCGCTGACGTCACTTCCGATGCCACGGCGGAGCGGCGGGAACGGGGACCGCGCCGGGTGGGGAGGGGGCGTGGTCTGATAATGAGAGGGCGGGGCCAAACTGTGACGGACGGGATTGATCTGTGAGGGGGCGGGGCCGGAGCGTGTGTGGGCGTGGTCTAGCTGTGGTGGGCGTGGTTGGGTTGTGAGGGGGCGTGGTCAGGCTGTGAGGGGCGCGCTCTGTCTGTGGGAGCGTGCCCGGGGTGTGGTCAGGGGCGGGGCGAGTGTGGGTGTGTCGGGGCGGGACCCACCGGGGCGGGATCCGGGAGGTCTTTCCGGGCTCTCCCGGCGGGTCTCGAGTTCGCGCCCCCTGCTCGCGTGTTTCGCTGCCCTCGCAGCCGCCGCAGCCCGAGGAAGCCCTCCCGGTGGCCTCGCGGTGTGCCCCGGGCAGCCCTTCCCGCTCAGTCCCGTCCCATTTTCTCCCCGCCGCGAACGTGCAGGGGCCGCGGCCGAGGTCGCTGTGGGGGCTCTGGGGCGGACACGGCACAGGGAAAGGCTCCCGTGCGGCTCCGTCACGGCACAAGTGCGAGGAACGGCAGGAACAGGTCCGAGATTCACCCTCCGCAGGATAAACTTGGCTCTGCGGCTCCTCCCGAGGGAGGTGGCTGTGGCGTGTGTAGGAGATGCACAAACAGATTGCTGCAGTTACCCAAGTAAGGTTTCTGGCAGGCTCTGACAGCACAAAGGGGCGTCGAGCGTGGCTGGTGTGGGTGTCAGGTGAATGTTACTTCATTCCTTTGAGATGGAAAGGTGTGCAGAGGATCCCTGTGGAATGGGAACGCCAGTCCCGCGCCAGGCTTCACCCTGGGGAAAATGGCAAATGTGTGTCCTCGGGGTTGGACATCAGTTTTCAGCCTTGAAGTACCCATAAATATGTAGTGCATAAACCTGAAACAGGGACAGCAGCTCCAAAAACACCAAACAATCCAAACCAGATATATATTAAAGTGAAACTTGTTCATGAAATCTCTCAATCTGCAAGATTTTTCTTGCAGATCCTTCAAAAGCTGTGCTTAGACCTGAAATAGGTGGATTTTGGAGCCTCTCTGCTGTTGCAATTAGGTTCTTGGTTAGTCTCAGAATCCCATGCGAGTCCCCAGATGATGGATTAAAATACGCAGTGAGTCATGTGAAATTGGTGCCAATTGAAATGCACAGGTTGTAAATCACTGCAGGATTTGACTCAGTAAGTAGCATAACTGTAATACTTTGCAATTCTAAGCACTGTGACTATCTTGGATGAGCTCTTTTTTTCCTTCTGAGAAACAGAAAGCACTTCATAAAATGATTTAATCAAATGTAATCCCCTTCTTCACAGGAAGGCTGAGCAGTGACACTGCATTGGTGTCCAAGCTTTTAACTGGTTAAACAATCACAAAGGGGATGGACGGGTGACTTGTGGTTGTTCATGAAAGCTGTAGGAGAGCCAGGAACATAATCCAGGTCTCTTGACTCCTGGATTTGAACTCTAAAAGCAGATCATGTTTCCTTTGTTCTGTCAATCCATACACTGACCTTTAGGAATCATATTTACCTACAAGTTCCCAGAAGAGATCTACTTTCCCTTGTCATGCTCTCCTGGTATCAATTACAGTTTTCTCTGATGAGTATTTTGAGCATGTAGGACACAGAGAGAGCAAATGAAAATGGTATTTCTGCTGGAGGTGCAGGGGCCAAACCTGCTCCATGTAGACTGAGTTAATGGGTTATAGGGAGTATTGCCTGTGGGTCCACCACCACTTAATCCTAGAGAAACACTGTTTCTGTAAATACCATTACACAGCTTTTCTTCAGAGGGGAGAGATTGTGCCTGTGGTGTTGAGAATGGAGAGGGGTCTGTGCTGGGTAAAGTGGGATGGTGCTGCTCTGAGATCCTCCTCTGTATCAGATTATTTCAGTCCCCACACTGAAAGGACTGTTCCCCTCTTCTCATATCTCTCTAATGTTAAAGAGGCAACAGATAAAGAAGAGGAAGGATGTAGGAAAACTTTAGAAAATGCCAAGATAAGATGAAAAAAAGATGGTGAGATGGAAACCCATGAAGTCTGATTGTTCTGACTCTGGGGAAGGAGACCTCCATGACCAGAGATCATTAAAAGTGGACTGGCTGAGCTAAAAGTGGACTGGTCAACAACCAGCTTGCTGACCTGTTGGAAAGCTCAAGTGACTGAAGGCAGGAGCAAACTCATACATTGGAGCCCAGTTTTGTGGGACTTTCCAACTTGTGGAAGGTGTGAGAGATCCCTTGTCATGCTTTAAGTTTTAGGTTGTCACAGTTCTTTCCTCCAACAGTTTTGTGCTCTTCATACGAGCAGCCCCAAGAGCCATTTTGCTCCCCCAGACTGCCTCTCTTCTGCTTCATACTTACAGTCTGCAGTGGTGTCTGAATATTAAGAATTACTGCTTAAAAAAAAAAATCAAGGCTTAGCTCAGTGCCTTGACCTCTTTATCACAAGACAATCTTCACAGACATAAAAGAGATTATAAGCTCTCAGTGCAGCCTTGAGTAAATATTACAGGAAGCAGCTGAGATATTTGTTTGATGCTTAACTTGTCTTAAGTTATGTTAGTTGGGGGATGTGGTATCTGGGTCAGGTCTTACAGATTGAGGGCCAGTGTTCCAGCATATTTGTTCTATAACTCTGTGGTCATTTTCCACATTCCCAAGTTAGTTTGCACAGAGAGTGATACAGGTTTTGAAGCAAAGTTTCCTAATGACATGAGAGTTATTACAACTATTCAGCCCTATAGTTCCACCCTGCTCTCTGGACAGAGTCTATGTTTTATATTGCTTGGGAAAGGCTTATGGGAGCTGCTCACTGCAGAGGCAACGTGTGGCAGAAAGAGAACAGAGCCTGCAAATGAACTACCCAGAGCTCTCCAGACCTGCCTCATTGCTCCCTCCTGCCTTTCTCCTCGCTTTACAGCCACTGCTGTGTGGAAGCTGCAGAGCAGAGCTGTGAGAGAGCTCGACCACAGAGGCCAGCAAATCAGAGCGGGAGGAAACCTGAGCAAATGAAAATCCTGCCCCAGGGCCAGAGAGATCACCTTATATGGGAACATCATGGGAAAGAGATGAACACGTCCGGCCGAGCTGCTGAGGTCAGATCCCAAACAGAGGGGGGATGTTAATGTGAAAACAAGAGCATTTATGAAGAGAAGACAACACTTCTGCTTCGCTTATGCAATCTGAGCCCTCCTGTTTGTCTCTTTTATTATAAATGTTGTGCTCTGTGTATGTACACATAGGTCTGGCTGTGTTATATTAAAATTCATTTCTTTGTGGTTATTTTGATACCTAAATGCATCCCAGGTCTGTTTCTGGTGCCCACTTGCAGCTGTACTGTGGTCAGCTAAAGCCTAAGGAGGGACCACTGATGGCTCAAAAAATGAAGCCTGTTTGTGCAGAACACAGTTTGTTCCTGTGAGCTGAAGCATTTAAGACAATACCAACAGCCAGAAAGCCTGTCTAGTTTTGAATGTTTTGCCATGACTACAGCTGTAGGTGATTTAAAATACAGAAGGATTGGAAGAAAAATACTAGATCTGGTTTGTAGGGTATTTTGTGCCTTCATGTGAGTCTTCTGTTGCAAGAGAGAGGCCCCTGGTCCTTTTAATCTGAGTCTAATGGATTCTGACCCAAACTTGTGTCTTTCAGGCTCTGAGCCTGGGATTTACAGGTTCCACCTTGACAGCTCTGCATCTTTGCAGCCCCTACTCCTGTGTGTACAGTGTCAGATGGTGGCTTCACACCTCGCCTTGACCTCCTGGACCAGATGCCAGTAGTTGGCTTGGAGCACAGTGTCCAGCTCTGGCTTGTCCATGGCTCTGTGGAGTGAGAGAGGCCACAGGCAAAGGATGTGCCATGTATTGGCTCTGCTGAGAGGAGTAGTGACTTCATCACTCCTTTTTAATCCCAAGACCTGGTGCAAAACCAATCTAAGACCAAATAGGGTGGTGTCCCATGCAATGGGAGATAAGAAGCTGGAGATCTCTGTGGCCATCGATGACCCCAGAGTTTGCTTTACCATTGCCCTGTGCCTTGCATGGCCATTGCTACCCCTGTGAAGTGGGGGTTATGTGTGCAGTCCAGAAGAGCATTACACCTGCTTTGCACTGGTGTGAAGTGTTGGGTGGTGGAGTCAGGCCCAGAAGGAGGTCAGTAGGCCCCTGGCTTACATCCACTTAACCTCAGTTGTCCCAGTGTTTCTTCAGACTGGCAATGTCTGGTAGTTAGACCATCTTGGAGGGTGGATGTGGTTGTGGGAACTCTGAGGTGGGAGAGTGGCATAGGCTGTTATCTAACAAGGTGGGGTTGCTTGGACAGAGTTAACTGAGCGTCCTCTAAAAAACAGTCATGGTTTTGTTTCTTGCCATGCTGTCTGTTTTTGTTTCTTGTCTGAAAAATCAAAAATAACTCCACGGATTAATCTCAGATTTACACCAGTGTTTCTGAGATTAGAGCCTGCTCTGTAGAGTCCCTGTTCAAGGTCAGATGAAATGGCAAGTCACCCCTTGCAGCAGATTCCAAGAACAATAAGATGTTTTAGGAATATGCAATAACTGATTGCCTCTAAAGGGCAAATTTTCCTCTGTGCTGCCAAGCTAGGGCTGTTCTCAGTGATAAGTGTTTGCTGAACAAAGTCTGCCGAGGTTCATGAAGTTGGTTTCATTCTCCTGGGAGGGCAGCAGGCCAGGACATTGAGCACACTGATCCCAATCACACAAACAATCAAGTCTGCAGGAAATTCAAGTTGCCTTCCTAAGGTTCCATACCCACCTACTGCTGCTCAGAGCTGGGTTCCCACTGCCACTTCCAACAACATGGTTATCCCAAAGCACTGTTCTCCCGAAGGAAAAGGCTGAAAAGCTGTTATAACAGAGGATATAAATAAAGGAGCATTGAGCAGTTGCTTTGTATTTCTGTTCTGCTCTCTATCTGTTCTTCAGATCCTATTTTATCACCCTCCAGAAAAGTCTGTTGTTAACCTGACATGGTGCAAGCACTTGTGGCTTGTTTTTCAAAGCAAACCTTTTATATCACTTTTATGTAGTGTGGAAAGTACCTTCTGAACATACAATAGTTTTTCAAAGTTGACAGTGCTTTTATGAGTTAGAGGAGCTGGATGACATTCCTGTCAGCTTGAAAACAGAGCTGTCCTTCCTCCTTAACACATTCAATTCATGAGAAAGTGAAAATGTTAGACCAAGGTTTTTGAAGGAGAGAGACACAAAAATAGTCACTCTGAAAAGTTAACAACTATGTATTTTAAGCTCTTTTAAAGAAAAACATGGAGAGGACACCACCATTGGTGACAGAAAAAGTCAAAGTCTAGGTACACAGCCATGCAGCATGGGTGAAAATTTTTGGATGACATCAAGCCCTGTTGCAGTTAATTGGTTCTTCACCAGGGGCATCTGAAGGGTCAGGATGTCACCTCATGTTGTCTGTATAATTTGGGATGGGAAAATAGAATTTCTATTCTTGCTACATCAATTCACTTCTGACAAAGCCAAAAGTTGCAGAAGTGAAACCAAAGCAGAGTTTGGTCCAGCTGATGCATCTTACACAAAAGTTCTTTCAATTACTTGAAAATGTCCATCTGACTTTTATCTTGTGGTGCATTTTATCCAAGAGTGATACAAAGAAGCTGATATGTTATATTTTTATGGGCTTATTTGTCCTTCTGGCCAGTTGTATAGTCATCACTTACAGATTCTAAAAGGAGAGGATGAAGTTCAGTTCAATTCACACCAGTAGGAAGGGAGTGGCTCACACAACCAACAGGATCTGGGATACAGCAGAATGCACTGTCCCACTGCAGGCAAGTCTTTATTTAATGTCAGTCCTATTCAGAATTCCAGTTTTCTGCCCACCTTTATATCCTTGTTTAATTTGCTCACATTGTTGAATTAAACTTCTGGGCAGAAACTGTTGGTTTCTCATCCTATCACCAGACCCAGACATGACATTTCATATAAAACTGTGAAGGAAATTACTTCACCCTTACCCAACACAATGACAAGCACTGTTGACCCAGGCAAAGGGCTAAGTAAGGATTGATGAGGTGTGGCAGGACCATGGTTTGGGTAGTTCTTTCTACAGCTTCCTCCTATAGAAAGCTGCAACAATCTGAAATGTCAAGCTCCCTATCTTACATTTGAGGAGGAATCCACTGACAGGTTGAAACTGTCTCTAATTGGCAAAAAACTCTAGAGTAAGAGCTTGTTTATTTACAAGAATTCAAACAGGAAGATGTGTGAATTATAATGCAACTGTTAAAAACCAGTGAGGTCAGTGGGGCCCTGTGAAATCCATGGAAAACTTCCCTAAGTGAAAGAGATATCTGCATTTTTTTGGGTCAAAGGAAGGATTTACTTTGACAAAGTCATGCAATTTTAGGGTGATCCCTTTGCCTAAGCACTAATAGATCTCTGGTATGTAAACCAGCTATTTCCTTCTCAGCCATACTGTTAAACACTCGTTATAATACCAGAATAATTGACTTGTACCAACCTGTCCTGCTCTGTGAAGTCACAGTCCCCAGTTGGTATCATCCTGCAGCTGCCATAGAAACACTTTTAGGTGTCTCAGGCTCATCTCGAATTCACCAGAGACATTTGGCTCATTAATTCAAATGTCAAGGAAAATGCATCAACGTAAGAGAGGTTTAATCAGGTTCTGAAATCAGAAAAGTTCCCTAACGTGGGGTTTTCTCCTGCAAGGCTGAGGGAGGGCTCTGTGGTGTAGAGGTTCTTTGTGGGTTCATTTATCACACTGAGGTTCCTTCCTCCTCCCAGTGGGGCAGGTGGGCTGGCTGTGCTTTCTGCTGCAGGCTGGTGCTTGGGGATCCACCTCAGGCCCAAGAACAGTCTCTTCATCCTCTCCAGGTAGATGGTGAGAACCTCGGCGCTGGCAATCTGAAACAGTGAGATAAGAAAACTCTAGGAAAAAGACTCTGTGGAAAAATGCTGCTGTGACCTAGAGAGTAGGGTGGAAGGGCCTCATAGCCATCTTTTGTTGTAACCCCATGACCCCACAATATCTGACACAAAAATGTTCTATTTCTAGTCTGTAGCACCCAAAGCATCAAAAAAATTTATGAAATATTTGATTTCAACTGAAATTATGGAAATTATACCCTAAGAGAGCAAGTGATAATCAATTTTAGCTCTTCTCTACTGGCTTTTAAATGTATGTGTAAGAAACTAGGTCATTTAGGACTTTTATTAATTCATTGCTTTTAAAAAATGCAAGCACATGTGCACCATATATAAGATATGAGATACACATGTTTCTATGTATATATATATATCTCATCTTCTCCCTAATTTGGGGTTTTCTGCAGACACTGAGCAGTTTTTCCAGTTTCAGGTCCCCTCTAGAGCCCACAAGGCCTCCTACAGCTCCTTCTGCTGAGGTTTTTCAGCACTTTAAAGCAATTTCCATTCCCTTCTCCTGTGGACAGAGTTATGATCTGAAAAAGGTTTTGTCGAACAACAGGAAGGCTGCAATTGTTCATACAGCATCCGGGAAAGATATGCATGAGCTTCCTGAGTTAATGAAATCCTAGGGGTTTTTTATAAAGTTTCAGTGACTGCCAGTCATTCTGAAATGTCACACTGCGTGGGCTCTGCTGCGGATGCTACACTGGGAATTTTGCTTTTAATTACATCTCACAGTTGACACATTCTGTCTTGTTTCCTAACCTTCTCTAAAGTGCCAGGAGTCGGTCACTACCAGGCACCAAAAATAATGGGAGAGCGGTTTGGTTCTGATCTATAACGTTCCTTCACAAGTTCCATTGGCAAGGGAAAAAAAGGAGGAATCACTAAAAAGCAAAGGTGAGTGTTTATTTTCTACCAGAACAATACGTAAGACCAAGGTCAGAGCCAGGAAGCTTTGCCATGTGGTTGAGATACCGAGGTAGCAATGCTGGGCTTTGGTTACACCCATGATTGTCTTTACTGTCCAAGTTCCTTTGAAAGGTCTCTACAAGAGGCCTCCTTTTCCTTCCCCTTAGTTATGGCAGGAGCAGAACAAAGCCATTGCATGCTGGCAAGGAGGTTCCTCTAGTTTGGATTGTTCACTTCTGCCTGAGGCAGGGCACAGTTTTTAAAAGCTTGCTTGCTTTGGGCTGGTTTGTTGGCATCAAGATGGCAAAGCAGAGTGACAGGGACTGAACCCAAAGAGAAAGGAAGGAGGAAAATGAATTTTTCTTTAGATCTCTACAATCTGAATGAGGACCTGGAGATGGCAGCAAGCAGAGGGCTGAGCTGATGGCTTTTACACCAGATATATCCTCTTAAACACTTTCCTATTTTAGTACTTGAACAGGCAACCAACTATAGAACAAATTTTGAATAGCAATGACAGAGTGATCTATGAATATCTGCCACCCTTGGAACTGACCTTCTGTCTCTTCAGCTAAGCAAATTCCCATTCAGATTATTTATCTAAATGAAGGAGAACAGGACTTAGAGATCACTCAAGTAAACCAGTCAAGAATAATAAAGCACTTTGAGTCCCCACAACATGTCTGAGACAGAAGGCATCTGGGTGTTGTTATCAGAGGTTGGATATTAATACCACTGTGTGGTTTAGTATGTCTTACAGTTTAATGTAATGATTTTTGTCTGCACTGCCAGCTTTCTGTTGTCAGATTTAAAAGATCTCTTTGTTCCATGCTCTGTGACTGCTTATTGATCCATAGGCTGATGTGAGCTGTGCATCAGGAAAGTTTATGATAGAATAAGAAACTGGAAGGTAGGAAAGGCTCTTGTGATTCTTGTCACTCTTTACTGATCAAAGAATGGAGAACGCTGAAGTGTGCTCAGGAGTTCAGAGTTGGTTCTGGATAACATGATATTAAAACCTTCAGAGCATGGGCACTCGTGTTTGCCAACTCCCCACATATCCTTGTTGGAGTTTTCTATCTGCTTTACCTGCAATTGAGCTTCTTTCTGCAGCTTTGGATTCCAATTTGAAATGAGACAGCAAAACACTCATTGGACATTAGTTGGATTATTAATTTGTTTAAATCTCTCTATATGTGTTAATTTAGTTTAGATTGCCAGATCAGATGCCTGGCAAATTCCCTTCATCAAGCTGGGCTCAGCACCTTCATTTCAGAAGGCTGAAAGGGCTGGAGGAGGAAAATCTATGCTGTGTTTGTCTTCAGTTCTCCAAGTAATTTATGCCAGCTGACAATGCTCATTTTTAATGCTGCACAGGTGATGAGTGTCCTATGTTGATAAGCCACATTACCTTGATAAAGAAACTTCTAAAAGTGAATTTGCAGCACCCTCAAGACAGTATTGTTGAGGTAAAGACAGACACTTAACCTCTGGGACCCTCCATTCAGAAGAGAGAACTGGAGGTGTCATCCCGAACCGATCTGGGTTTCTGCCACCCACCCATATTTCCAGATTAGATTCTGAGGGGCTAAAACTAGATTCCTATTGTCCACTTCAAGGTAATAAGTCCTGTGACCAGAGGATGTACTTTCTGGAGTCAATTAAAAATTGCTGCTTTCCTGTGGTGGGTGTGTGCCCGCAGGAGTGTGTCAGTGTTTAAACAACTCGTGAGGTGTCGATTTGGTTTCGCTCGGGTGGGTGATGGCAACCCAGAAAGACAATCCTCCTCCAGATCTGCTGATCTATCATCACTATCCCTATTGTGCTGTGTCAAACTAAAAAACCCAATAGCGAGGATCTCTGTTGAAAATTCTCCTTGTGGTTGGGTGAAGCAGCAAGTGCTGTTTTCTTTATGTTGGGAATTGTTGTTGCAGAGCCACCCTGTGAAATTTTGTGATGCTGGCAGCTGCTGCACCAGCCAGCCCAACAAGAACCCTGATTATGAAGAATATGAGCTGGGGCAACCCAGAAAGAAGGGGCCTCTTCACCAGGCTGCCAAAAGTGGTGCTGTTTTGGCAAATGCCAACCAACACAGAAGTACTATGAACAGCTCTTGCTGAAGGAAAAAAGGGCAGCACATCACAACCTCCCGCTGGTTTCAGCAGCTGGTGCTGTCTGGTTGCACCCCGAAGAAAGCCAAGAGTCACCTCAAAGCACAACCCTGAAGGAAGGAAGCCCAAAAGAGGAATAACTTGGAAATGTGGTGCTGAGCGTTTTTCTGCCTCAGCCTTCCCAGCTTTCTGCAGCCCTGGATCAAGAGGCTCTAGACAGAGGCCACAGAACAAGTTTCCTAACTCGTCACTGAAGGCCTCATGGTCTGACCAGATTAAACACACTCATTTTAGATGGTTCCAGTGACACAGACAAAGCATTTTCTGAAAAGCACAGCTCTGCTCTTTGTATTGTTCTTTTTAGCTTGAACTCAGGAATTACATGAAAAGTACTTTTACCCTCTTTGTGTAATATTTTTGGGCATTTCATTCACACTCATTGGAACTGTAATGTTGGACTGTTTGTTCTTACCTTCAAGCAGGCCTTGCTTCCTACACCTCCTCCTGAACTTGTGAGAGTAGCTCTGTGCTATGATGTGTGAGGTCAGAGTACACCCGAGGAGCAGCGAACTCAGGGTAGATTAATCTGTGCTCCAACACTTTTTCCATTCTCTATTTTTGTTATATTTAGGCGTGTTCTATTTTTGTCTAACCAAGGTGAGAAGGATTATAACAGGTATGTTCTGCACTCCTTTCAACAAAGCTTTGTTCTCTCTGAGCTAACCCAGCAGTTTGCCATTTCCATTTCCCACATGTATTTGAAGATATATTGCTGGCAGATTATGCCAGCTGTATTTATATCTTCATCAATTGTATTAACATTCATATTGCAGCATCTAGAGTGGGAAAATATTACCATAAGCATTAATGCATTTCTGTTCTAGCATATGAACCAATTCTCCTTTTGAAAATAATTACACTGAATATTCACCCAAGACTGTGATTTTGATCTCTTCTCACATTTGCATCAAAGTTCTTCCTTACCCTTTCCCCGCTTTTTATAGTCCTTTCAGTTTTGACTGTTTTTATAAAAAATAAAGGATTTTACCAACATATAGCTTACCTAAAGCTCTTTAATTGTTTTGTACTCCCTGAAATTCCCACTGCTACTTTATCAGCTCTATTCATCTCTTCCTAATGATTTACTCGTTCTTATGAGGGTTATGGTGGTGTTTCTAATATAAGCACTGTGTTGGGTATCTCAGCACCAGGTGGAAGGTGCATGAATTAGGGGGCAGATCCCTGCTTTTATAGCAAAGTTTAATTCTGCAAGAGGATAAATAAAGGATTTGCTCCTTGTGGATGGGAGCGTGATGGTCTTCAATATGCTCTGCTCTCTTATGGAGGCAGGTGCTTGGTCCTTGCCCTGAGCTGGATGCAAGATACGAGTTGGTGTTAGGGGATCCCTACTCCTGCCAAAACTGCGTTGAGTTCTGGGCCCCTCAATTCAGGAAGGACATTGAGGTGCTGGAGGGAGTCCAAAGAAGGGCAATGGAGCTGGGGAAGGGTCTGGAGCACGAGAGTGATGAGGAGCAGCTGAAGGGGCTCAGCCTGGAGAAAAGGAGGCTCAGGGGGGACCTTCTCGCTCTCTCCAATTCCCTGACAGGAGGTTGTAGCCAGGTGGGGGTCAGATTCTTCTCCCAAGTAACAAGTGACAGGACAAGAGGGACATAGTCTTAAACTGCACCAGGGGAGGTTTAGATTTGACATCAGGAAGAATTTCTTCACACCAAGACACTGGAACGGACTGCCCAGTGAGGTGGTGGAGTCATCGTCCTTGGAGGTGTTTAGGGAAAGACTGGACGTGGCACTTATTGTTGACGTGGTAGTGTTGGGTCACCGGTTGGACTGGATGATCTCAGAGGTCTTTTCCAACCTAATGGATTCGGTGATTCTGTGCAAACAGCCTCGGGCAGCCTCTGCCGCCGCTGGCCTCCCACAGCGAGCCCGGTGGCGGCCCCGGGGCTGCGGGAGCGCCCTGCGGGCGGCTCGGGGCGCTGTGGCACCGCGGGGCTGCCACGGCCCGGCCCGTGAGGGCTCGGTCCCGCCTGCCCGCCCTTGCCGGCCTCCCGCCCTTCCCGGCCACCACCATGGCGTCGTGCGGGGCTTTCCACAGCTTCCTCTTCGAGTACGACACCCCCCGCATCGTGCTGATCCGCAGCCGCAAAGTGGGGCTCATCAACCGCGGGGTGCAGCTCGCCATCCTCGCATACGTGATCGGGTGAGCGGGCGGGGGCAGTGCGGGGGTCCCGGAGCGGCCGCCGGGAGGGAGGACGCGCTGGGAGCCCCCAGGGCGCGGGGCTGAGGGACGGGGGCCGCCGCCTCCCTCAGGAGCCCCGGGACCCCGGTTCTGTCGGGGGGGCGCGGGTTGAGGGGAGTCGGGAGCTCGGAGCTCACCGAAGGGCGACACGGAGGTGGTGTCACTGCTTAATGGGCAGACTTCACTGGGACTGTGGGGCTGCAGACAGGACAGGACCCCTCAGGAGCGGGACCGTCCCCGGGGGTCATTGCCGCTCACCCAGCAGGGCTAGGCATGAAAGCAAATTACACCCTGCAGACCATTCTGAAAATAAAAAATACCCCCTCAAAACCACAAAGGAGATTGCCTGTCCTGTGACCCTTTTGTAGAGAAACGCTGTGAAACTATCTGGACTGTCCCTTTCAGGTGACATATGGGAAAAGGAGAAATTCCGACCATGTGTGCTTGTTTATAGTGCTTATCAGTTGTTTCTTGCAGGTGGGTCTTTCTGTGGCAGAAGGGCTACCAGGAAACAGACTCCGTGGTCAGTTCTGTAACCACGAAGGTGAAAGGAGTAACCCTGACAAACACATCCACCTTGGGAGCCAGGATCTGGGATGTAGCCGACTATGTCATCCCTCCTCAGGTATCAGTCACTTTCCCATGGAGAGGGAGGGGTCTGTAGCAATCAGCTACTGCTTTGCTGAAGTCCACTGAGGGCAGAGCAGCTTCAGCTCCAGCATGGCCTTGATATGAGAGAATAAAGCAGCTTTGCTTTGTTACAGATCATGCTGAGCACCTGCACCACAAGCCCCGGGGAAGTTTGTTTTGAGAAAAGTGTATCTATGTGTGTGCTTGTGTAGAATCACAGAAGGGTTTGGGTTGGAAGAGACCCTAAAGATAATCTAGTTCCAACCCCCTGCCATGGGCAGGGACACCTTCCACTATCTCGGGTTGCTTCAAACCCTGTCCAGCCTGGCCCTGAATACTTCCAGGGATGAGGCAGCCACAGCTTCTCTGGGCAGCCTGTGCCAGGGCCTCACCAGCCTCACAGGGAAGAATTTCTTCTAAATCTCTTCCCTTTTAGTTTAAAACTGTTCCCTGTTGTCCTGGCACTACCTGCCCATGTAAAAAGTCCCTCTCCCTCCTTTTTATAAGCCCCCTTTTAGTACTGGAAGGGGCTCTAAGGTCTCCCTGGAGCCTTATCTTCTCCAGGCTGAACAACCCCAATTCTCTCAGCCTATCTCCATAGCAGAGTTACTCCAGCCCATAGAGCATCTTCATGGCCTCTTCTGGACTCGCTCCAACAGGTCCAGCTCTGGTGGCCCCAGAGCTGGAATCAGCAGTGCAGGTGGGGTCTCACGAGAGAGAAGTAGAAGAGCAGAATCTTCCCCTCAACCTGCTGGTCACCCTGCTGGGGATGAGCCCAGGATAGGGATGGATTTCTGGGCTGTGAGTGTGCATAGCTGGGTCATGTTGAGCTTCTTGTCCACCAACACCCCCAAGGCCGCCTCCTCAGGGCTGCTCTTGATCCATTCCCCACCCAGCCTGTATTTGTGCTTGGGATTGCCCTGACCCTGATGCAGTACCTTGCACTTGGCCTTGTTGAACTTCATGAGGTTCACACAGGCCAAGCTCTCCAGCCTGTCCAGGTCCCTCTGAATGCCATCCCTTCCCTCCAGCGTGTGACTGCACCACACAGCTTGGTGTTTTCAGCAAACTTGCTGACCGTGCATCGATCCCACTGTCCACGTTGCCCACAAAGCTGTTAAACAGTGCCGGTCCCCGCAGAGGATGAAGAACTTGGCAGGCTTCAGGAAAAAGTTGCAACAATAACCACATGTCCTCTGTCTTATTGCTCTAAAGCAAACGGACCCAAGTTAGCTTGTTGGCAGAAACACCAGGAATAGCCTGCAAGTCACTTGATCCGGAACTGAACAGGAAGCTCTGCTGTAGTTACTGATTGACTGTGTCTGTGGCAATCTGCACTCTGTGGGCCATGTGTGGTGGCCTTTGGGATGGGCAGCCACAGCCAAGCTGCTGGTTGTGGGTCCCTCTGTCTGCATGACACGTGATGCAGAAAAAAAGACAGATTTAGCCAGATTTTGGCTGAGTGTTCGTATTTGCATATCAGTGGAGCAGAAGCAAACAACAGATCCGGAATCGTACAGACTTGAAAGTAATGAAAGTAAAGTAACAAAAATGGTGCTCCCTGAAGAAACAAACCAGGACTGGTCAGATTTCTAATTGATATATTGCAAAAAGAAAGAGAGCTGGAGCTCTGTTTCTGGTCCTGCCTTGCAGCTCCCCTGAGGAGCTGTGTGATCTCTGTTTTCATAATGGGAATGAGGAAATTTGGTCTGAGTGGGAGGACAGAAAGAGTTTCTAGTCCCACAGTTCTTCCTCTGGCTAAACACAGCAACATCAAGCAATTCATATGAGAATCTGCTCCTTTATTGCTGCGCCAGCACTGTCCAAAGCAGGTCCCTTCTGTGGAACCACCTGGGCTCTGTCAACAAAGGTATTTGGTGTGGTGCCTTGGATGCTCTTTGCAGTCTGTCACTCTTAAGTTGCCTTCTTGTTTTGCTTGTTCAGGGTGAGAACACTGTGTTTGTCATGACCAATGTGATACTGACGCTGAACCAGAGCCAAGGCCGCTGCCCAGAGGTAGGTGCGGGATCTGCTTTAATCCTACCTCGTGTGGGTGGAAGTGTGGGGGAGAGGGTTCACAGAGCTTAGTGAAATTATTGTTCCTCTCCAGCTGCCAGATGATAAAACGGAGTGCCAGGTGAAGAACAACAGCTGTATTCCAGGATATGTCAGCACCCACAGCAATGGTAAGAAACCTGCTACAGTGGTCTTTCAGTCTGTGTTGTGATACCTTTGTGCTGTGCCTTCCCTGCTGTGAAGGAAGCAGCACTTCCCTTCAGTCTGCTTGTTCCCCTTAGCTCACACATAGGAGAACTGAAAGGGAAGCTCAAATTTTTCTACTTGGGGAGAGCAGATGGACTGTGTTGGGTGGATGCTGGGTAGATGTGGGCTTTGTGGGTTAGCAAACGGTGTGAGGGCTTTTTCAAGGCCTTGAGTCCCTGAAGCAGTATTTCACATAGATGAGGATTTGGCTCAGGAAAAAGACGTGATGCTCCTTTCTCTGAAATTTCACTACAAAGTGCACTGGAAGATAATGGGAGTCTTGGTAGTGGCACTTTGCCCTGAGAAAATTGTTTTCACCATATAGAGGGAGGAGATGTCATGGGACAAATACTGCCTCTGGTTTTGATTAGTAGTACCTCCATGCACATATCTTTCCAGGCATCCAGACTGGGGAGTGTGTTTCATACAACAGCAGCATTAAGACCTGTGAAGTCCTTGCATGGTGCCCTGTGGAGGATGACAGTCACATTCCCAAGTGAGTGCTCTGTCTCCCTGCTCCGTGGTGGCCCTCCTGGGATGAGGCTGGTGGTATGAAGCTGATGCTTCTCCCTTGAGGTGCTGTTGGGAAAAACTGAAGAGATGAGCAGCAAGGACACTGTCAAAGTATGTTGTACTTATTTACCCTTCCTCTTGTTTTGTAGGCCAGCGTTCCTACAAGCAGCTGAGAACTTCACCCTTCTGGTGAAGAACAACATTTGGTACCGCAAGTTCAACTTCAGCAAGTAAATAGTGGGGGGAGCATTGTCCTGTCTGATCTCATGGACTGTAAAGGGGAGCTGGATGGCTGGGAGAAGATGCAACAGCTCTTCTTTCTCTATTCCCCTGTAGGCGAAACATCCTCCCCACTATCAACTCCACCTACCTCAAGGACTGCATCTATGATGCCCACACAGACCCCTTCTGCCCCATCTTTCGTTTAGGGCAAATAGTTGAAGCTGCAGGGCAGGACTTCCAGGAAATGGCTGTGGAGGTATTTGACAGACCCTTCTCTTGGGCTTTAGTTCTGTAAAAGAGGAGTGGTAGGTGGCTCTGCCTCGTGGCATGAGCCACAGAACACAGAGTAGCTGCAGGATGGAGAGCTGCTCTGGCCAGGGGGCCTGGAGTCAATTCTACTACAAATAATTGGCCTTGGCTGGTTTGGGTGGGGTTATGTACAAGACCCTTCTGTAGCAGGGGGAAAGAGTGTTTAACTGGGACTG
Source organism: Pseudopipra pipra (assembly GCF_036250125.1). Taxonomy (NCBI): domain Eukaryota; kingdom Metazoa; phylum Chordata; class Aves; order Passeriformes; family Pipridae; genus Pseudopipra; species Pseudopipra pipra. Next base: position 9,009,275 of record NC_087566.1, on the reverse strand, counting down.
GGACAAGAGCCAGTAAATCAGAGTCCTGGTCAGCAGAGAGCCTTCTAGCAGAGACCTTCTTCTCTCCTCCACTTGGCAGGGTGGAGTCATGGCACTGCAGATCAACTGGGACTGCAACCTTGACAGAGCTGCTTCCCACTGTGTGCCAAAATACTCCTTCCGGCGCCTCGACAACAAGGACGCTGCCCACACCGTCTCACCTGGCTACAACTTCAGGTAATGTGGCTGTGAGGGCACCTGTGGCTCAGTCTGCCACTGGCAGTTGTGGGTACTTTTGGGATTTCTGTGGTGCTTAGAGAGCACCAGAAGAAAACTTGGAGAGTTCTGCTGGTGCTGTAAGACAGAGTGGGTGGGATCCTCACTGTGTGCAAACCATGGCAGAGGGGGGAGGTCAGTGAAGCTCCACTGATTGCGTCAGAGTGTCTTGAGTCATGTTTCCATCAGCTTTTGGGTGGCTGTTTGGGCCATGGCATGGCAGTGGGAGAACTGACTGTTTCAGGGTATGTTGATAGGGCAGAATTTGAGGGGGTTGAGAGGTGCAGGTGGGAGACCAGAGCATCTCCTTCACTGTGCTTGAGGGCAAAACTAACCTCTAAAACTGTCTCTCTCAGTTGAAGATCATATTTAATGGCATATATACCACCACATAAACATTCTGGCCATTACAGTCCAGCACCTCCAGTAAAACACCAGTGCAGCTGGTTTCATCCAGGCTCAGACTGTAATAGTACGGATTGGCCACCTTGCCAAAGTCCTTGCAGGATTCCTGCTTGTGAGGAAACACGGCTTGTTGTTTCTAGAATCACAAAATCTCACTTAGCACAGGGGATCTTTTGGTGGACCTTGGATGAATTCAGTGAGGATCTGCTGTCATGCAGACAGCAGAAGGTGTGCTTGGGAGGTGCCAGGCCTGCAGGTGTTGGGGTGTCAGGCGAGACTGGCTGGAGGATATCACAGCCGGATCTGAAGTGCTTTTGCTAATTCTAGACTTTGGTGCAGCCCCTTACCAATCCTTCCTCTTCTCTTCCACCCTCTTCTCTGCTTCCTCATGGCTTAGTCAACCACGTGGCAGAGTAAGTCTGACCTCACTTATTTGTTCTCATCTCTTTTCCCAGTCATTTGCCTGCGGGCCACCCTGTGCGGGACACGGAACAGCCTTTGTGTGGCAGCCGAGCTGCGCTGCTGCTCCTGGCCCTGCCCTCTCGTGGCTGCCTGGTCCCTTGCAGCTGCCTGCTCCCCTCTCTCGTGTAGCTGAATTTCTTCCCATTTGTCCTTCTGCTCCCCTACTACAGCCAACTTTCTCCCTTTCCTATGCTTTACAAGTTCCCTGATTTGTGATAACTGTCTTCTTAAATTCACCTGTTTTGGGCTTTTCTCCTACAAGTGCTCGCCTGCATGAAATCACCATTTGGGGTTTGTGCCTGGAAGTACCAATGTTCAGCCCATCCTCTTGGGATGTGGAACACACCTGGATGTTGCATGATCACATAAGCATCCTCAGAATTTCCAGCTAAGCTCTGACCTATCTTTCCTCCAGGTTTGCAAAATACTACAAGAACAGTGATGGCACTGAATCACGGACACTTGTCAAAGCTTTTGGCATCCGCTTTCATATCGTAGTGTTTGGAAAGGTAGGGTGACAGTTCCTGGAGGTCTTGTAGTGAGGACTTTCAGAGATGCTGAAAAATATATTCAGCCTTGTAACTGTCTTTTAGGCAGGAAAATTTGATGTAATTCCCACCATGATTAACATCGGCTCTGGCTTAGCGCTGTTTGGCGTGGTAAGTGACACTGTCTGCACTCGGACTCAGTTCTGGATTAGTGCCTCAGTTCTGAGGATCATTGTCCTAAACTCTTTCAATCTCCACTAGGCAACAGTGCTGTGTGACATTGTTGTTCTGTACTGCATGAAGAAGAGGTACTACTATCGGGAAAAGAAATACAAATATGTGGAGGATTATGAACTGGTAAGCATCAGTGGAGGCAGGGGAAAGGCAGACTTGCTTCCTTCTCTGACTCTGGAGAGATTCTGAAACAGGATGTAGAAAGTCCACATCAAATAAGGATTTTGAACCACAGTTTTTAGGAAACTTTCTCTTTTTCAGAGAAGCTAATTTTTACCTCAAGGCTGTTGCAGGGAGGAGCACTAGAAACAAATATTGTCATGTTTCCTGGGCAACCACTCTTGGAGAGAAAAATACATGTTTAACTTGTCATGCTCCTACTGCACCTCCTTTCTGGGTTGCAGTCATTGGCAGTTGCCTTCTGAGAGCTGTGGAGAATGGCTCTGTTCTCATCAAATCCTTCAGTCTTGGCTTTTGGGGTTCCTGTGGCTGTGAACAAACCCACTTGGTTTGTATTGGTTGGTATTTTCTGAGGGTATTTTTTATTATTTTTTCTGAGGGTATTTTTCTGAGGGTATTTTTATTATATTTCTGGGTTGGTATTTTCTGAGACCAGCCACAGCTATGGCTCCCTCCAGGGTCCAAATGCTCTGCTTGGTTAATAGAATTTAGGGAGGTGCTTTACTGGTGCTGAGAGTGGAGCTCAGCCCTACAGCCCTGTGCTTGGGGGCAAGTGTTGCTGCTGAGGGTGGATTTCTGAATCCTTGTGGCACTGGAAAAGTAAAGTCTGAGTAACAGTAGCTTGCCTGTGTAGGGGGTTTCGTGTGAGAGGAAGAGGGAGAAAGAAGAGTTTTCTGGCAGAGAGCTGTAATCTCTGATCCTTGCAGGGAGTCGGTGAGACATACGGAACCAACTCCTGAGCTCCTGCTGCTGCAGCACCAACTGCTGCTCTGAACTGCTGCTGTGAACGTTACTTGTCCCTGTTGGGAGACCACCCCCTCTTCACTGGAAGGAAGTGGGGAACCAAACTGAGAAAGGGACCATCTTTGCTACTCTTCACTACTTTTCCTGGCTGGAGCCAGCCCCCAGGGAGAAGAACTGGGTCTGCTCCCTGCCTACTGTTCTTTCCAGATTAATTGCACTAAGCACAGAGGGAGAATTGTGCTTCATGACGGCCAGGCCTCTGCTCTGGCCACGCCTGGGACAGGGACATTGTCATTTTGACTGCCCTTCTTTCCCTGAGCTCCCTGTGCAGAGAGCACAGGATAACAGGCAGGGATTCTTCCTTACAGTGAACATGGCCCCTGCCAGGTGTTGCCTAACCTTGGGAAAGCAGCTCCTTGCTGTTGTCAAGTCATTTTTCCTTGTCCTGAAGGATTGTGAAGCTTAGCTGAGCCTGCACCTACTATTTAACTGTGTCTCCAAGCCCCAGTGGCCACAGACAAAGATAAAGCAGTGTCTGGCTCCACTGTGCTGTGATAAATGGCTCACTGATAACAGAATATTTTTTTTCTGTTTTGTCTAATTTTTATGGTACTACTTTAAATTTTACTTCAATAAAATATTACCCTCTCTCGGCCCTTTTAGAGTCCTGCAGGCTGGGTTTTGCTTGTTCATTTCTCCCCAGACACCATCTGTCAGTGGAGAGCTATCAAAGCCAGGGCTCTGTGGGCTTTGTCTCTTGATTCTCCCAGCAGAAGTGCTGCTGCAACTACAGCTTCTGCTCCACCTTGGTTTTCCTGCCACCTTCTCTGTGTTGCATTAAAACCCTCTCCAAGGGAAAAGACTTGTAAGTTAGAGGCCTGGGTTTTAGGGACCTTATCCACACACTGGTACAAATTACTTGGAAGAACAGATCTGTCTTCCCTGGCACACCTCCCAGGCTTTTTGCCACCACACCAACCATGTGTCTGGGCTGCTGCATTTAATGGGTTTACACAATTTGATTAAAGTGTATTTTTGGGACTTTTATGTTCACATGGCCTTGAGCATCTCTAGTGATCACAACTGACTCACAAACCTCTTCCCTTCCTCTGAGCCTTTTCTAGTGTTACAAAGCCCTGGGATCTATTCCATACCTCCAGCATCCTGGCTGGGGCTCTGCTGCCTTTTTCCAGCAGCACAGTGTGTATACCACAGCATTACCATCTTGTTTTATTCTTTATGTGCCTGCTGCTGCTGAGCACTAAGTTGTGTCCCAACTCAAACCGTGCCTTTCCAAGAGTCAGTGCCTGTGAATGCTCCATTTGGATTATGCAGTGGCTTGAGCCACTGTGGACTTATCCTAGATCCCCAAGATGCCCAGTAGTGGTAGAGCACCAGACTTCAGTAACATAGGAAGGTGCTTTCAGATTCCTCTTCCAACAACCAAACTCTCACAGCTTGATAAAGACCAGTCAAACAGGATAATGGTTCCACTTGATCAACTAACTCTGGGTTTGATTGCATGTCATTTATTTCAATATTGTACAGTGAAGCTTGAACAGCTGTGTGGAAAAACACTTAGTTGTTGGTTTGTTTTTTCTTTCTTCTTACATAATATAATTTAAAAGTGGTAAATACACAGTATTTAAACTTGATACACCTGATAAAGTTAAATGCATAATAAAGGGGTAGGAATGAAACACAAGCCTTGGTCATTAAACAAACAGTATAAAAATCAGCAATATTTCAGGACCTTAGAAAAGAAACAGATCAATTACCTGATAGGTAAGAGGGGACCACCATGAAAAACTACCCAGACAAGAGGCCTGGTTTCCCCTTAGCACTTTCCTGTGTGCTTTCAGAGCCAAAAAGGCTTAGTACCCAGCAATAAGCTCCCAGTCAGCACTGGGCTTGCTTGAAAGGAAGGGAGTTGGGGAAATCAAGCTACAGCCCAGTTCCAAGGCACAAGCAAAATGTTCACTATAAGAAGAAAGCCAGCATTACTACTAAGGAACAGCAGCTGGGGAACTGAGCAGGTTTATATACACAGGACAGCTTCTCTACAGGTCATGCATTTAGAGGGATCTTCCTCACACGGCCAAGGCTTTGTGCTTTCAACAGAGCTGACCAACAAGAAAAATCTACATCGCATTTCCTTCAGAAATGTGCCTTTGGCTGCAGCCCCAGGGGAGCTGGCACTGAGGGACACTCGGTTTGGGGAAGTGCTGAGCTTTACATCCTTCAGAACCGAGCCCATGCTGGCCCTAAGACACTGATCTGTGGGAATATCTGAGGCCCCTGTGTGGGAGGGGGCATCGAGGAGCTGGTACAGCTCAGTCTGTTGAGAAGCTGTGGTTGCACCAGGCAAACCTGTGTGGTCAATGTAAACTATCTCAGGAGGCACCCAGCAGATCACAACCAGAGATGGGCAGCACAGAGATCTCTACAACACACCTCTAGCAAACACACCACACATTGCTATGCACTAACTACAAATCCCCTAGTTTTTTAATTTTTTTTTTTTTTTTTTGGCAGATCAAGTCCATTTGCAGGGTTAGAGAACCAGGCTGCCCACTCACACGCATTTCCACAATGAAAAGTCCTGTTTAGGAAAGGGGGAGCAGGCAGCTGGAGCAGGGCTGGCCCCCAGGTTACCTGTTTGGTTTTCCCATAGCTGAAGCTGCAGGGCTTTGGCATAGCCTTGGACTAAAACGGGAGGAAAACAGTGCGTGTCTTATGGCTCCAAACTCCATAGTATTGCTCCTAAACCACAAACTGTCTTCACTGGCTCTGGAGACAGGCCAGCAGCACAATGTTTCCATAATAAATTGCAATTTAGGGGGAACATCACTTCAGGTGATCAAAAGGTGTAAGGGACAGTTTGTGTAAGCACCTGCACCCTTGTTAACGCTGTCCTGGCTTTAACAAACACCCGTCCTAACCAGGAATTACCAGGCCAGGTCTGACTGCAGTGGGGCCAAGGACCTCAGAGCACTGCTGCTTGTGCTGCCCAGGATCAAGGAAGACAAGGGGACAGTCACTTCCTAAAGGCAGGGCATCCATGGCCAGGGCTAGCAGGCCATTAATCACAATACTTGGGTGTCTCCTAGTGCCTTCTTCCTGAGGGCAAAGAACTAAGCCTTAGCAGTCCCTTACAAGCTTGGGAGACTCGAATCCTCCCCCTCTGTCAGGCACACCATCACTTTAAATGCCTCATTCAAGGTCACACAACCACATCAGACTGAGAAGAGATCAGACTTTTCCCCCCTTCCCAGTCCCACACTCCATCCACTAAACAACTGTACTTACCGTGACCCCTTTCCTCAGGCAAACCCTGACTCCTCTCCAGGAGGAGTCTGCTGTTCTCCAGCTTTGTCCAAGCACAGAGAACTTGGGGAAGTGTGTCTGGACACCAGAGTCTCTCCCACCACATGATAGGTTATTATTTTTTTACAAGCACCACAAATAATCAGAGTAATCTGACTGAAGGTGAAAGAGCTCTTCATAAGAAACAATCTATGAATTAGGTATATACTTAATTTACTAACAAGCCTCTGATCCACAGGCATTCACAAATTACTGGTAACAAACTGGCAAAAATACATAGCATTGGCCCCAGAATCCAGATTAAGAGTTGGGAAAACAAAAGTTTCTTTGAAAATTACTAGCTAATCTGAATATTTCGTTAAGATTCTAACCAAGCCCTAAGTCTATACTTAAAAAACAGCATAAGTTGTATTATTTTTAGTTGTAGTAAACCATGTAATGTACATGGAAGTGAAGGATTTTACCCTGAATTTTATATTTAATAATATATCTACCTAGATCAAGTAAAATATTTAGAAACAAACTGTTAGTGCTTCCTCTATTGTTCAAAACATTCAGCTAAACACCACCTTTCACTCATATTTCTGCAGCAAAAATAGTTCAAACTGAACTTAAGCCCTTAAATACCTTTTCCTTTCATACACTGAATACCTAACTTACCAAGTCCTGGTCACACCAAGGCCTTTGGAAAGGTGTTAATTACCTGTGGAGGTAATTAACCTCACTTTCTGAACGTCCTGAAGATGCTGCTTAATACAACTTGGCTCACAAAGGTAGGCATTCTTTAAAAAGCTGAAAGGGTGGGTTTTTGCTTTGTTCCCATGCAGTTAAAAAGGTGTCAATTAAAAACAAACCAGAAGGACAAGGAATAGATGCAACAACATTCCCGGTAGGTCGTGAACTCTCAAAAGTGCACACGTGTGGTTTTACTGCTGTGGATCCACTTGGCAAAAGCTTCACCCTTCTGAGTGTGCCCACGATGGGCACACAGACCTCTGGGACGCTGGCCTTAGTCCCTGGAAATTACTTGGCATTAAAACCAGCTAAGAGCAGTTCCAAACATGCATTTTTGTTGGACTGCTTTGGGTTGTTCATTTTTTTTGCGCAAAGCTCTGTCGCTGCTCAACACGACCAGCTCACCTCTGTGGCACCAGCCAGCGCCTCTCCCACAAGAAGTCAGCGGTCCAAGTGGTCAGAGATGCTCCATGTTTATGGCAAACAGTCGGATGTCTGATAACATGCTGCTATGTGAGCTCTACATCCAGCATTATACTGAGATAGCGCCGTGTCATGCTGTGTTTGGCGTGGGCTCTGTCAACCTTGCTCAGCCCCAGCTGCACACTTTGTGACGTGCCCTGGATTGAGTTGCTCAACAGAACCATAAAGTTGATGTTCATGAAAGAAGTTCCTCCTCTCCCACGTTGGGCAAGTCGTTGCATTTCAGATTATCTTCACTGCCTTGTTTCCTGTTTTCAAAGGAAATAAAAGGGCTGCTGGGTGGCTCAGAGAAAGGCATAGCAGGCAGTGAGACACCAGTGTGTGCCCCTTCCCTGCCATGGGACCTTTGGGACCCTGAGCACGTGTCACCTCCCCCCAGCTCCCACGTAACAGGCTGGAAGTGCAATAAAAAGATGCTTTTCATCCCATCAGAAGAGCAAGATATTCCATGCCACAAAAATCCCATAAAGCAGTTACTGATCAGACAGAGGGGGTGTGAATGTCTCAGTCATGGCCCCCATGAAAGATTCAAAGCCCAACTATTCAATTTCTCCTCCAGAGCAGTGAGACAAGCTGAAAATGTCTTTTGGGGATGATGACACTTACGGCAGCAGGTTCCCAGGGGAAGACAATGACCGCTCCTCCCTCTTGCTCCCTTCAAATGGGTTCCCAAAGGATCGCTTCCGGATCATCGTCTTAACCAAGATCTGCAAAACCAGAATGGAGTTCATCAGGGATGCTTTCCTTCATTCAAGAGCAACAGGAACATCCAACCCTCATGACCAAGTAGTTATTAAAACTAGGGAAAACAAGTCAAAATTGTCTTTTTAAAAAACTCCCAACAAACCAAAACCAGAAGGAAGTATGTTTGCAAGTCTCCAGCTGCTTAATACAGGGGCTGTATCCTCGTCTGACACCCATGCAGATGAAGCCACACTAGGTGTGAGAGGCTGGAAGAGAACAAATCCAAGTCTGGGAAGATTCTTTCCCCCCAGAAGAAGGTTTTACCGATTACTGCAAATTCCCAGTTGCCCATGATTACCTGGCAGAAAAATTCATTGGAAAGGGAGAGAGGAAGGAAGGAACCAGCGTAATTTTGCCTTAACAGTCAGCAAAACCAAACTGAAAAGCTGGCCATTTGTCTAGCTCTGGCTGCAAAACACAAAGTTACCCAGCATCAGAGACTGCTGGGAACACAGAAGTGTCAGGGCATCCCAGGCATCCCCCAACTTGTTTTGCTGGTGGGAGCAGACAACAAGGTGAGCAGCACTGGATGCTGCCTCAGCAGATTCATCCTGTTCTGGGGACCCCTGGCTTCATTTGATGTTGCTTCTTGTCCCTCTGTGCCTTCTTCCTTTGCTCATTATGGCAGCTTGAGGGCCCTTCTGTGTCCAAAGGGGAAGGCATTTTATGGGAGAGTTGAAGCCACATGAGTGAATCTCATACTGGAGTGTTAATGCTTGCACTTGGCTGCACAAAGATCAGGCACCAGAGGGTAATTTTGAAGAATAAATGCAAATGTGAGAATACAAGATCTGCCTGGAGGCAGTGCGATATTTAAGAGGCAAGAGCCTCATTAAATCTCACTTGCCTTGAGCTGTGCTAAAACCACCTGGATTTCAATAGGGCCGGGAGCACTGAGCCCACTGAACAAGTCACCTCTGAACAGGTAAAAGGAGGGAAATCCCTCCTCAGTGGTGATCTCATTAGAGCAACATCTGCTTTTTCAGCCTGAGCAGCACAAGGCACATTTGCATATTAACATATCAGCGGTCAACGAGACTTCTGCAGGGTACTGAAGAGGAAGGAGCTCCAGACATGGGGCCAGATGTGGGCACAGCAATGAGATGGAAAAGGGGCTTCAAAGGGAGACCTGTACTTCAGAATATCACAGCCTGGGTGTCTACAGGCAGATAACGCTGTGCCAGGGAACTGTCAATGGTCGCTCACTGTTTCTCCTCACAAGGGCTGGTGGCACCCAAAGACATCATTAGGTTCAAAACCCACAAGAATTTCACTTTCCACACAGGGCAGGGTTACACTGTCTTTCTCAGCACCACAGGGGGTTGCAGAGAATAAAAATATGAGCTTGAAAAGAGATGAGATGAAGTCACCAAGAATAGCTCCAGGCGGGGGCTGGCGCATGTTGTGGCCCAGATAAAATCTCCATCCTGGGAAGCTCCCACAGCCCCTATGGCTGGACAGGCAGAACAAGGCAGGAGCTCCTCATGCCTGGCCAAAACACCTGCTCCTGGCTGCAGGCAGGTTCTGGACCAGATGCTTTTTTGTCCTAAGCAAATACAGTGATATTTGCACAGCCAGCTCAAGCATGGAGACTGGCAACACACTGATAGTGCCCTTTGGGACTGTTCTGGAATATTCCCCCACATATGGTACAGCCATCTCCAGCAAAATGCTGAGACCCTGAAGACCCTGAGATGCTGAAGTGCCTTGTAGCACTTCTTTCCGAGAGAGGGAAGGTCTTTGTTCTAATCCTGCCCAATGCTTTTGCCCCTCAGCAGCAACCTCCAGCTGCTCAGGACACCCTGGCAGGCAGTGTGGACCCTGGTGTGCATCCACAGACCATCAACCCCTTCATACTCACCACGGTGGCCAGGCTGGGGATGTGCTTGACTGAATTCTCCACCTCCTCTTCCGTCACCTCGACGAGGGTGCAGTTCTCATCCTCCGTGGGCAGCAGCTCCGCTCCGTTCTTGGTGACCCAAGGGTGCAACTTCAATTAATAACACAGCCTGTCAGGAATGATTTCCTCTTTTTCATAACTCAAACAGCATAAGCCTGGCAAACGCATCTCCTTGCCCAAGCTATGGCCCCTACGTGCTCCTGAAACACCAGGGAGCAGGGGAGAGATGTGCCATCTCCCTGGTGAGCCAGCTCACCCCAGCACCGCCAGGAACAGCGCAGTCCGTGGTGCGGCTCACCCGGAGCCAGCGCTGGCCCCATCTACACAACCAAGACATAACCTTGGTGACCTGCAGCCCTGGGCATCTCAGTGAGTTTTAGGGAGAAAGACCTATTTTCAGTCTCATCTTATGGATGAGACAGCACCAAGAGACAGGAATTACTTATTCCAGACGAGTAGCGGTGATGGGGAGACCCACCAAGCCCTAGTCTTGGATCTGGATTAATCCACGATGGAAGGCAGAACCCCTCTTTGTCCTTGCCCACACACCTGGTGACTTGGATGGCTGCAGGAGGAGCACAAAATGGTTCAGCAATGCCCCCGCAATCCTTTCCCCCTACCTGAGTCTCCTCCATCCTCTCAGCTTCTCGCCCCTTCCGGGCTCCCGCAGGGGCGAAGGACCAGAAATCTCCTGCGAAAGGCTGTTGCACAGTACTTTCCTGGTAGCAGAGGAAATACTGTACTCAGGGGATTTCCTTTTGCCTGTGGCTTCTCTAGGCACCAAAGGTCCCAAAGCTGAGCAGGTCCCGGAGCAGGGGAAGGTGCTGGGACTTACCTGCCCGGGGGCCCTGGGCACAGGGGGAGGACCTAGCCTGGCGCGATCAAACTGACTCCCGAAAAAAGCCAAGCAAGGAGAACCCAACAGAAGTGAAGCCACAGCCACCACTAGGGGGTCAGGTCAGTACCTTGATTTCTGGGACCGAAATCCGAGATTCAGGATTTTTATCCAACATCCGTGTAATCAAATCCTTCAGGAAGTCCGTAACTTCTGGCCTGTGGAAAGAAGGGAGAGATGAGATGGGGAAGGGGATGGATGCTGCCTCTGCTCTTCACCTCAGTGCCGCTGTGGGCCTTTCTGGGCAGATTGGGGCTGAACACCAGCCCTGGCAGGGATGCAGCTCCAGGTCCTTGTGCATCCAGGTGCCAAGCAGTCCCTCCTCCTCATATCCGCCAGGGAAGCAAAACATCTTCTTTTGAGGCAATCTGAAAAATGATCCCACATGTACAGGGCTGGGAGAGCCCAATACCAGCTCCACCCAGGCTAAAACCCACCAGGCAGTAACTGCAGAGGTTAATCCATTCCCTCAAACACCTCTGCAACTTCAATTGCTCCTTCTTAGGCAACTGTAAACCAGGAGTTGTTGCCTTCATGTTTAATGCAAAGGACATTTCCAGGTCCAAGGCCAACAGAAGGGCTCAGAGCCTGACTTCTGCAAAACCACAGCAGAGCAGGGCCAGCCCTACCCAGGCACTGCCTGAGAAACAACTCACATGAGTTGTAAAGTGGATTGATGGGTTGTTTTTATTTTTGAGTACTTACTGGTCTGGGAACTCCAACGTTTGGGTCTTGATTTTATTGTGTAAACTCAGGATCCTTTCATCCATAAAAGGGCACTATCAAAGAAAAACAGAAATGAGGAAAGCAACGACCTCTGTTAAAAGGCAGCAGTGGGGCAGCCAGAGGGGCATCAGGATCTCATAGGGTTTGAAGGAGAGCAAGGATCCAGTTATAGGGAAATTCCAAAAGATTTCCTATTATATCAATGTGTACTTTTAAATGCACTGAAAATAACATTTGACCAAAAACTACCAATTACTACAAGAGCTTCTTTCCTAAAAAATCTACCCAGCCACAGAATTTTTTCACTTGGGGAAAAAGAGAACACAGCCCTTTTGGCTGCATCCATCCCAGGGACAGGCAGAGGTTCCTCATTTCCGTCCATATATCCCCATCTCCACTTGGCTCAAACAGGGATGTGGGGTGCCCATCCCACCATGTACCTGGAACATGGGAGGCACTCGCCAAACCCCCCAGAACACCAACAGCACTGAAAAATCCATGTCATTACCTGCCCAAACACGAAGCAGTACAGCGTGATCCCCATGGCCCAGACATCCAAAGCCTGCAGAGCGAAGAAAGCCCAGTTAGATCTACAAGAGACAGTGTGTGTGAGGAAGACTAGTCCAAAACCCCTCAAATTGCTGTTAAATACCTTTCCAGAGAAAATTTTCCTGGTTTCTGAGAGCGTCTCTGGGGCCATGAAGGCAGGGGTGCCCACTGTGTTGGTTAAGAGGGCGTCGGCTCCCTTGAACTCGTTGCTCACTCCAAAGTCAGCAATCTTGATGTGCCCATCTTCCCCCACGAGGAGGTTGGAAGGTTTAATATCCCGATGGATTATCTTCTGATAGTGCACTGCAGCCAAAGGGAAAACAAGTGATGCAGCAGCAGCACAACAGCACCACACACCAGCTGAAGGTGCAGCTCCCATCCTTTTTGCAGAGACACTTACAGTATTCAATGCCCTTGATCAGATCCTGGAAGTAGAACCGAGCCTGGTCCTCGCTGAGAGGTTTCAGGGTTGGGATTTCCATCACGGGGCTGCAAAGGAAACAGAGAATGGAGTTCATTCTCCATCTGGATGTGCCAAAACAGGTCCTGGAGGCTTTGCCACCGTTTGGTGACAGCACACAACACCAAACACAGGCACATACAGGATGTACACAGCTGTAACTACCTTGGGGAGACAACCCAAACCTGTAGGAGCCCCACCATGAACCTCCCTATCACCTCTGCACCCCACACCCACCTCAGGTGGCTGAGCTGTGCCACCCACAAACCTGTCTCGTGTTCATGCATTAGTAGGTTTAAATCTGGAATTCAGTACTCACCCCTGCTTCACCAGTTCAAACACTGCAACGCAAAAGAGAAGGTGATTACGGATCGCTTACAGCATAGAGCTCCTCCGAGCACAGTCTCAGCACAAAAGCAATTATTTTAATGATAAAAATTCTAAAAATAATGTGTTATTTTTAAAAAGGAGATGCCGTCTTATGCAAGGCACGTGGCATTTGGGTTGCTCCCATTTTCAGTTAAGGGGATGCTGCCAACTGCCTTCTCAGTGCTGCAGCCTCAGCATCGTGAAGTGCCCTCCATGGCACACTAAAACCCTCAGTTTGCCACCAAAAAGTCCCAGCCCATGCCCTGAGCAAACCTCTGCGCTTGGCCATGAAGGCATCACACACTCCTCCACTAGTACAGGCTGAACATAAATGATGAAATAGAAATAATGCCTCCAGAAGTGTATATTTGCATCAAGCAAACCACTGTGGTCTGCCAGACAGGGTGGGAAGGGGCTCATTTGTGCCGTGGATAATTAACTTGTGCCTTGTTCTCGAAGCCAAACAAATAAAACTACTTTCTATCAGCCTGGCTTCAAAGCTGACAATAATCAATGCTGGTGCCTTTCATGGCAAAGCATGTCCTGACATTGAATTAAAACCAATGAAGTGCTATAAAGCACTCCTATCTCCCTTCACAACTCAGACTGCATCCTCTTTGCTCCTCTAGCACATCCAGGCTATACTCACGGTGAAGGAGAGACCCAACCCCACATGCAGCCACCCCAAAAGACAGCAGGAACCTGTTGCCCCATCCCTCTGACCCCCCAGGGCAGTGGGCAGTTACCCATGTACAGGTGGTCCTCACTGGGGTCATCCAGGACCTGCCAAAAGAAGTAGAAAGGCAATTAAAGAGCACCAAAAAAACCCCTTGCAAAATAAACATTGTGATATTTTATTTAGCAGCCATCTCAGTTCTGCACCATCTGCACCATCAGTGCGGTCTGCTCATCTCTGAGCTTCTACCCATAAGGGTGGGGAAAAAAAAAGGAGGACAGAGATGTAGCTGTACTTCAAGGAAGCAAATATTTAAAACACACAGGAAGCATCATCTGACTCATGAGCCAAATAAACTCCAGCCTGCACATCCTTAATTCTTGATTTTCTGGACCATTTCATACAGGCAGTGGGTGGAGGGCAAGGCAGCTGCACTGTTGAACCCACAGAAACATCAGTTCTTCCCCAAACCCCATCTGAGCACTTGTTTCCTCCAAGGAAGCAACATTTTTCTCCGTTTCCCTTCTGGACAGGGAAGAAAAAAAATCATCTTTTGGGAGATGAGAATAAAAAACCTTTTAAACCAAGGAAAAGACAAGTCTCCCAAAGGCAGGGCTTGCCATGACCATCTCAGCCCCTCTGTGGTTGCTTCCCTCCACCCGCTCAGGATGAATTTTGGGAAGGGGTTGGTCAGCACTTACCTCCACCAGCTTCACCACGTTGGGGTGGTCCAGCTTCTTGAGGATGGCAATCTCCTGGTAGACCTGCTCAATGGGCCCTCTGGGCTGCAGGCAGCCCTCGGAGGCAGCTTTGGCCCCGCGGGGCGGTGGGCGGCCTGTGGGAAAGGCAAAGATGGGGTGTCCGGTCGGGATCAATCCCCTGGGAACCTCAAATCATCCTCCACCCTAAAGGTTTTGTGCCACTTACGGGGGAAGCCTGCCTGCCTCATCAACTTCTTTTTGGAGAGAACCTTCATTGCCTGCAAGAGGGGAACAAATGTGGAATTTAGAGTAAATCAAGGACAAAATGGGGCTGGTGGGATGGGGCTGGCACAGGGGGTCAGCTGGAAGGGAATCCATCCCAATCCCATCTGCCCTGCTCCAGGGCCATGCACTACTCACATAGTAGGTGTTATCATCCTCATTGTAGGCCAGCTTCACCACCCCATAGGAGCCCTGGAGAGGGGCACAGCCATGGGGCACCAGTTAGGGACAATTCAAAAAACCCCACATCACCAAACCGGGCTCTGGACTCCTCTGCAAACCCGCCCCCACTGGGATCACAGAGCAGTGCTGGGAGGAGCGGGGTGTACGCTCTGACATCACACCAACAGCAAAGAAAAGCTTCAAATGCCCCATTTCTTGGGAGGGAGGGGGCATGGGGAAAATTAATAATGATTTTAAAAATATACAATTCAACCAGCACCACTCAGAACAGACCAGGGGCAACAAAGAGCTGCTGTGGTGAGTGGCTGAACTCATTGGTTGGAAAATGAAAGTGAGCCCAACACCCTCCCACCCCAAATCCCCGTATCACACCCCAAACCCAGTCAATATTCACCTTCCCAATCTCATCCTTCAGCTTGTACTGGTTGAGCTGCACACAGTCCTGTGGGAAGATGGGGGGGGGGTTAGACATGAGCCACCAAACCACTCAGGTTTGCTCTCCTCCTTTTAAATCTCCAGCAAAACTTTCTCTGCAAACTCACCCCTCGTCCTGCTCTGCCTGGGCACCCACGTGGGGCTGGGCAGCTTTGATTCATGAGCCACACACACTGGTGTGTTTACATATGTTTAATTGCTAATGTTAATGATACTGACCACTCACGTGGAACGAGAGCGCGCGATGGGCTGGGAGAGCCCGGGGGTTTAATGCTGGCGACTTGGCGCTGAGTAATTTTATTTCTTCTGGACAGAGCAGCTGCTTGCTGCCTGTTTTCTGTCAGGCTGGGGGCAGGCAGGGTTGTTTTCTCTTTAGATTTTAGTGGATCTCTCTGTTTTTTTATTTTTAAGGAGGAGAGAAAGAGAAGCGCGGTAAGCTCCTGGCTTCCCCAAAACGCAGCCGTGAGAGCTGGTGGCGTCAGCAAAAGGCACAAAAAACAGTGAGTTGGAGGTCTCAACTTCCTAGGGGATGTCCCCGTGGCCCAGGATGGACTGGGATGTCCCACTGCCTCCCGCCACACATATGCAGACAAAAAAACAAGCGGAAGCAACACTGTGGTGGGAAAATCCAGGAGGGCAGGGGCAGGACAACCACGGGAGCAGCGTTCACCCCCTCACCTGCAGTCCTGTGATGGACACGCGGTTGGACTCCACCGTGGGCCGCCGTGGCAGCCGCGGGGAGGAGTGTGGGGACGTCACCGGGGAGTAGGGCAGGGATGGGTAGATGAAGCGTTCGTTGGCGCCGTCGCCGGGCGAGCGCGCCGGCTGCGGCCGCTCCTGCAGGGACAGCTTTCGGCCGGAGAGGTGCAGCTTCCGGCCGTCCCCGAAGCCCTCGCTGCCGGGCACGTCCATCTCCTCCTCGCTCGTGCTCGCCGTGGCGTCGTACTCAGTCACCACGATGAGCGAGGCCATGCTGGCACGGCGGGGGCTCAGCGCCGGGGGGTCCCGCAGCGCCGCGGGGGCTCGGCCGCAGCCTCCGGCACGGCAGAGGGGCCGCGGGGCGGGCGAGATCCCGGGGACGTGTGGCGGTGTGGGGTGGGCGACGGCCTCATCCTGGCCATGCTGCCACGGGGAGGTGTCCCTGCAAACACAGGGTGGGTCAGCCAGGCTTCCCTGGAAAGCAGGATTTCCTCCCACCGGTCATTGCTCTACAGATTGATTTATTCAGTCCGTGGAGAATGGTAAAGCCAGGGGCAGTGGCACACGATGGCACTGGGCATGTGCACCCACCCTGCCACAGAGCAGATCCCAGGCTGGAGACAGCCTCAGCCCCAAGGCTGCTGCCACTGCTCCTTCCACCCTTTTTATTTAAACACTTCCAGGAAATAATAATTCCATCATCTCCACTACAGAAATACCCCAAGGTGGTATTTTACAGCTTGCACTACAGTGGCATAAATATTGTTGAGTTCCCTACTTTAGTGCTCGGAGCAGGCACATCTCTGCCAAACATCCCCCAAAAGAAGTGGTTCAGGGGCACAGGGACCCACTTACCAACCATGGGGTGCAGGATCACCCCCCCAGCTCACTCCCTCTTCCCACAGCTTGTCATTGCCAGTGATTTCTCTTCCTCACCCCGGGTTCCCTTATGGCTTTCTGTGCAAAACTTAGGTCCCTGGACCTTGAGATAAATGAGAAAACTGTTAGCAACAAAGAATTAAAAAAATCAAATAATGAAATAATAATTTTAAAAGGGGGAAAAATTGTCTTAATTGACACGTGCTGCAGCAGCCAGGGCAGTTCGATGGGCGATTGGCTGTAAACCATCATCCTTCCCTGCTGCAACACTGGTGCTGTTTTTAATTTCTAGGTTAACAAGTTGCCGCAGAAAGAAGAGAAAAAAAATATCCTGAAACAACCAGCCCTGAAGCAGGAACAGGGTCTGAGGCGTTTTTCTGCCTGGTTCCCACACCTCGACGAGGCGGCCGGTTAAAATTAGCTCCACTCATCTCCATTGAAGTTTCCGTGATGCACCCGCACCACAACCACTGTGAATCAGCCCAGCAGAAATTATGGGTCAAGTACAGAAATCAAATCGTCTCCCCCGTCCTCGAGGCTTCACAATGGCCTAATTGCTGTTTTCAACACCAATCTATAAACCGGAGCCTTTTTGCCCAAGTGGGATCGGCCTGGAGCTAAAGCCAACCCGGCACTGCTTGGCTGCTTCGAGGCATGGAGAAGCACAGGGATGGGGAGGCTATAAATAAGCCAACAAACAGCAACAAGGACAAACTATTTCAGAAACGCCGCATTTGGTGGGGCTGAATCCGCTCCTGGACGGGGTTTTGCTGGATGAGAGAGCCAGGAGCCACCAGCCAAGCCAAATTCCCCCTCGGCGCTGCTGGCAGCCCACGGCAGCGTGTTTTAATGCACTCCCAAATGGATTAAAACAAACAGGCAGGCCCCCCCATTCATCCTGAATCCACAGGGATGCATCTCAAGGCCAGTTGCCATTTGCCCGGCTTGCTGTGGGCACCTCTCCAGCGGGCACATATAAATAGCTGCCCCTGAAGCCGGAGCCGATCCCGAATGCTGTGCCCTGTACCCTCACCGGGCACCGCGGCCGCACCAAAAAAGGCAGCTCATCAGGGCAGCCCCAGGATGAAGCCATCCCAGGAACATCACTGGCAGCAGTACCGGTCCCCAGCAGTGGCACAGCACTGCTAGGCATCCCATCCTGCCCCCCAAGCATCCAAATTTCCAAGGATTCCTGCTAAACTTTGCCAGGCTACAGCAAAATTGAGTTATGAAGTCTTGTCACACTTAAGAGCTGAGCGTGTCCTGGCCGGCGGGAGTTAATTGGCTTGACCAGGATAAACATATCAAGTCTGATTAATTCAAGCAGGCTTCCCCAGGCTCTGTAAACAGGCTAAAAGTCATCCGAGCCCCATCGTAACGTTGGCTGGAGTGGAAAATCTGAGGGGTTTTCCCTTTGCATGTGTGCCGAGGGTCAGAGGACAGAGTTTTGCAGACACTGTCCTGTGAGATGACACCTTCCCCAGGAGAAACCCAAAAGTGGGGTCACACTGTTGAACACAGCCCTGTTATCCTTAATAAGCACATCAGGAGGCTGAGGAGGAGGAGGTGCAGGAAAACAACCGTATTCCCAGCCAGAGGGAAAAGTGAAGTAGCTGGGATGGGGGGGGAAGAAACCCAAACAGGGGAAATACAGCCTGGAGGGTCTGGCTTCACCAACCCATCCGGGTCCTTGCCTGGGGAAAAGCAGCACATTCTGGTATGAACTCCAGCAGATCCTTATGTAAAAGGGAGCAGCACATGCCCACAAAATCCTCA
Organism: Pseudopipra pipra; assembly: GCF_036250125.1. Taxonomy (NCBI): domain Eukaryota; kingdom Metazoa; phylum Chordata; class Aves; order Passeriformes; family Pipridae; genus Pseudopipra; species Pseudopipra pipra. Next base: position 8,990,688 of record NC_087566.1, on the reverse strand, counting down.
GGAAATATAACAGCCTGGTGTATAGGAATGATTTATCGGCACAGCTCTTGGCTGCAATCCATATATAACCCATAGCGGCTGCAGCAGGATTATCGAAGCAATCAGTCTCGCATCTAATTCAGCAAGGAGAGGGATATTAAAATGAAAAGAGGTCTGTGAAGCCCTGGCAGCAGCTCTGCCTCTTGCTCAGTGCCCACGTGGCTTAAGCGGAAATGAATGGGAGTGAAATCGGCCCCCACGAGAGTGAAGTGATTCCACAGCCCCCTCAGGCCGCCCCAGCTCTGCTGTGAGCGCTTGGTCTCTGCCTGGATCCTGCCTGCTTCCTGCTGGGATGCAGCCACCCCCGGATGGGAACACGCCGACCGATTTTGGGGGAGTGCAGAGGATGACACCTTGCAGCCAGCACAAGATTTAAATGGGAGCATATGGATGCCTCAGCCTGCCCTTCCCTCCCTAGAGCTGCTTCTCTACCCACATGCAGGGCAGGCGAAGGGATGGTGCTGCCACGCACTCGCCTTCCCCCCTCCACGTGCTTCCCTGTGGCAAGGCCAGACACAGTGTCAGGATCAGACCCTCCCAAAGCAGTAAGATTTGGTGGCAGCTCAGCAGTGACACCTCCATCCATCCTTCCTTGGGGGTCAGCTCCCACACTGCAAAACAAGCTGCTCACAAAACTGAACTCAAACCACTTAAACCAGGGTGGATTTTACTCACAGAGGATCCTCCCCTGCTGCCACTGAAGGTCTGTGGTTAAAAGCCAACTGGGGCCAGCCTGGGGCAGTTATTGGTCTCCCTGGGCTGAGTCCAGTGGCTATTTTGCTTTCCCTGGTCACGGTCAGCGGTGGAAGTGCCCGTGCCAGGAGTGGTGTCATCTGCAGCAATGGGGGCATCGATCACAGTTTCCCTTCCTACGGGTGAGTGCAGACCTTGCCAGAAATATATTAGTCACTGTAGTATACAAAGACCATATGCATCCCCACCTGACTTTTAATGGGAAAAAAATCTCTCAGCTGCTTCTCTAGAAGACAGAGGACACCCAAAATTATGAGATACTGGAAACAGGCACCAGGCCCTATCTACACTCAGCCCCTGTGCCAAAGCAGAGAAGCTTTTCATCATCCCTGGGGTGAACAGAAGAGCCTCTTGTGCTGCCTGGCCCATCCAACACCAGGGAAAGAACTGGGGAAAAAATGCAAAGCCAGGCTGGGAGCATTGTAGTGAAACCCAGAGGCAGGTTTCAATAGGAGTCACAAAAACATCTTTACCAAGATTTTTTATAATCTTGAGGATTAAGGAATATATAATGAGCATCCCAAGACAAGAGTGTAAGCTCCAGACATTGCATTTGAGCACGGGCTGGGATGAGCTCAGGCCACCACCATCAGCTTGTCCAGCATTGTCAAACAGCTCCCAGCTTTCCTGGAAACATCAGCTCCAGCCTGCAATGGCCACAAGAGAGGAAAGGAGAGCAGCTCTGCACTTTCCGAATGCCACTTAAAAGACATTAGAGCCAAGCTGAAAGCAAAGCCTCCTCCAAATTACCTCCCTGGAACGAGGCTGATCCATCAGACACCCCTCGTGGCACACTCAGGTATGGGCTTCTGGGGTTTGTTGGCTATTTTTCCCAAAACAAAGTGCTGATGGAAAGGGGCCAGGAGAAGGACAGGGCTCCTTCTCCCAGGAGAAGGGCTATCTCTCCCGTTGGGGCCATGAAGGGAACTCCAGTGCCCACAGCTACCACACACCCTCTCCCCAGCACGGTCCCCCTGGCCCCAAGGACCACCTAGTCCTGTCCCCAGGGCTGGTTTCTGCCCCTGTAGCATTTCACAGCCGCACAAACAGCCCGCAGTTCCATCACACCAGCTTCCTGTGGTCATCTCGCTTCTGCTTTTGGTCTTTACTGTCACCTCCATGCTCCCGATGCTCCGTGCCGTGCACGTGGCCACAGGGCTGCATCCCACCTCCTATCCACACTCGGTCACTCGCAGCAACCCAACCTGTGGCTATTTCTAACGAGACCTGTCCCCTGTACGCAGTTGCTCCACCAGCTACATCTTCTGGCCTCTCATTTGCCCCTTAAAAATTCCCCCCTTTTCCCAACCCCATGGCCTATCTTTCCCTGGCACCCCTGGTCCCAGCGCTCAGCCCCCGCGGGCAGGAGCCCCATGGGGTCTGTGGGACACCCCGCCCTGTCCCATCCCCGCTCCCGGGATGCCGCCGGGTCCCGCGGCGCGTGTCGGGGCCGGCGGGAGCGGGATGTGTGCGGGGCCCGGGCGGCCACGGCGCAGCTCGTGGGAGCGGGATGGGGAAATGACAGCCCCGAGTGCCCGCACAGGCCGGCCCCGAATCCGCGGGGAGCCCCGTCCGGAGGCGATGCCGCTCGCCGCCCGCAGCCCCAGCTCCACCCCGGCTCCATCCCCGGCTCCATCCCGGCTCCGTCCCCGGCTCCATCCCGGCCCCCGCCCGCACGGTCCCTCCGGGCGCGGCTTTGTCTCCGCGGCCGCATCCCCCGCGCGGGCCCGCCCGGCCTCCCCGCCCGCTCCCGCAGCACCGACCTGGCGGGACGCGCCGCTCCGCCGGCGGGGAGCGGCCCCGCGACCCCCGCAGACCCCACAGCCCTGGGCCGGAGCGCGGCCGCCCGGCGCCGCCTTCGCTTTCAGTTCCGCTCCGGCGGCGGCAGCGAGGGAGGGAAGGCGGGAGGGAAGGAGGGAGGGAGGGGAGGGAGGCCCCGCTCCGCCCCGGGGAAGGGCAGGTTTCCCCCCCGGGCAGCCGCATCCTGTCCGCCCACCCCCCCGCAAGCCGCTCTTGGGGTGGGTTTTGTTCTTTCGTTTACGCATAATTATTATTTTCCGGTTTTATCCCCCCTCGGGCCGCGCTGCCCCACCTCGCCTCCCCGCGGGATGCAGCGCGGAGCTCCCGCGGTCCCGCTCCCGCTGCGGGCTCCCGTGTCCTGCCTCGGGGGGACACGAACCCCGCTATCCCTCGCCGCCCCTTCCCTCTCCGCGTCTCGCGCGTTTCCAGAGGCTGGATGCGAACTGGGTTACCTGTGCCAGCTCTCCCGGACCTTCGCTGAGCGGTTTCCCAAATCATCACCTGAAGGGGAGCTTTGGAAACCAGTTGTTTGGGAATGTCACAGCTGCCACTGCCAGGCCATTGCCCCCACCAAACACAGCCCCCACACAGGTTGCAGCTCTGCAGTGGTGGGACAGAACCCTTTATAACACCCTGGCTTGCACTAGCCCTGGGGAAACAGCCCTTACTTTGTCCATGCAAATTACTTGGCTTTTCTTCTGGAGCACATTCCCATCCAGCACCATTCCTGTGCAGAGCTCACCTGTGGTTTTCAGATGGACTCTGCTTTTCATGAAGCAACAGCTTCAGCCTCGAGTAGATGTGAAAGCCACAGCTGGCCAAACCCTCTTCCTCTTTTTGCTTTGAGACCTGTTTGTGGGCACCACTTTGACACTGTAGAGCTCCCGGAGTAGAGCCAGGCTCCCATGCCAGCTTCGTTGATAAACGCTGCTATTTTGACCAGCATCTTGAAAGCCACTCTAGAAATCAAGCTTATGCACTTGCTGTAACATAGTAGGTGCTCCAAACATTTTAAGGACTGAACCCCTTGACAGTGATTAAAACATAGCTGAGAAGGGACAAGCCACCAACACCAGCATTCCCACAAAGCTGGGTTCCTCTTTGCTGTTGGGAAGTCACTGTTTTAAAATCAAGGCCCTGGTGATCTGCCAACAGCCACGATGCAGCACTAATTAGCAGGATGTGTAAACTAACACTGGACTACCCTTGTCTCAACCACTTCTCTTTTCCTCCTTACCTGGCAGGGCTCCAGCAAACCCAGGTTTAGGTCTGGTCTTGCTTTCTCTTGCTGACAATGCCACAGTTAAATCTATTGCTTTCAGGCAGGGGATCTCCAGGTGTTAAATGATGCTCAGCTTTTATACAGTCACAGGGTGACTGGCACACCCCTCCCCAAGGTTCACCTACAAGAGGTTTACACTCACAAAAGTGCAATCCCATCTGCCCTGAAATCCCACAATACAGTCAACAGGAAATTTTCTTCCAAAGTGAGCATCTAATTGCTAGAAGACAATGTCAGCACACTGGATATTCAGTTACAGAATCATGGAATGGTTTGGGTTAGAAGGGACCTTAAAGACTATCTTGTCCACTGCCACGGGCAGGGACACCTTCCACTATCCCAGGTTGCTCCAAGCTCCTGTCCAACCTGGCCTTGGACACTTCCAGGGATGGGACAGCCACAGCTTCTCTGGGCAACCTGTGCCAGGGCCTCACCACCCTCATAGGGAAGAATTTCTTCCTAATATCCCATCTAACCCTGCCCTCTGGCAGTGGGAAGCCATTCCCCCTTGTCCTGTCACTTCATGGCATTGTCCAAAGTCTCTCTCCAGTTTCTTGTGGGCCCCTTCACCCATAAAAGCAGAGCAGGTAAATGATACACAGCACTGAGGGGAGAACACACAAAAACATTTCAGCAGAGCTGGGGCTTTTTTTTCTCTGCACAAGGACACGTGTAACCACAGCCCCGGGACTTTGCACCGTTACACCTCTGACTGAACCCTTCTGGCAGCTCCATCTGTTTCTACAGCATGAACAGTGACTGCAGACAGGTTAAAAGCAAGGACGTGTTTTAAATCAGACTCCCCATTCCACACCACTTAAAAGGAGCACAAAGGAGCTTTGCTTCCACTTCTCACTATTTTTTGTGCCCCAGTCTTCATAAAGCCAGCACTGATTCTGGAAATGTCACTACTAAGAACAAACACTGTTTTTATCATGACTGTGCTACCCCCCTCAGCATGCTTATAACACAGTCAAGAGGGTCTTTTCTCTTTTCTCCCCATTCAATTCTTAATTTCAAGTACAGAATAAAAAGGAAATGGGTTGAAAGCAACACTTGCCCTTGTCACTACAAACAAAACACAGGTTTGTTCAATGCCAGACCATGATTTATTGGCAGTTATTCCGAAACACGGATGATTGAATATAATAAAGATGTTTGTAAAAAAAAAACCCAAACCCAGAAAAACAAACAAGTCTCATCTTGAAATGTATCACTTGAAGGAATTGATTAAGGGGACACCGTGTGCTGGCAGTTCCTGGTGCAGCTGCCGGAACAACATGGCACATTTGTTCCTTTCCTGGGTCTTGCCGAGGGTGTGGAACAGCCGGGCCTGGAAGTAGAGAACGTCTCTGAGCTGCTCTTTGCAGTCTACCTTGGCAAAGTAAGTCTTGGCTTCATTCAGATTCAAGATGGCAGATTCTAAAGCTGTGGGCAAAAGGGGGACAGGTATTTAAGACAATATCACAATAACAACTCCAAGCAATGGAGCTCAATTCTAAGGCGCCCAATTATAAATTCCTGAGCTTTTCAAAAGCATTGGTGTCTTAGCAACGTGGTCTTCTAGCTGGTTTCTGTTATTCAGCCTTTGCTGCAAAATATGGTGTGAAAGTGTGCAGACAAACAAGGTTCCAGCATAAACAACTGGTGAATAACTAATTCCAACTTAATTTTGTATCTGCTAACCAGGTAACACACTTTTTTAATGGTAATGGTGTAGCAGGACACCAGTATCAACACTGGCTTGCGCTTCTGAGCACAGTTTCAGTGAGGAGAATTACCCTTCACACTACCTTCAGTCTTCTTTTGTGGAGAGTAGGAAGCTGCAGAAGCCACCTGACATTTGGCCACCAAGAACATGGCACAGCCTTTGTCCAGGACAGCTCCGTGGGCCAAGATGGGTTCTATTGCCATGTGCAGGATATTCAGGGCTTGTTCAGGAATGCCAAGGATCAGCTGGAAGAGAAATACTTGCTAGTGTCATACTGGAATCCACTGGTAGGAGCTTCTTCAGGGAAGTCACATCTGTTTCTAATAATACAATCACTACAGACAAGGGTGTAGGACAATTATTATTCTTTTTGTCAACTTTTCCCCCCACAATTCTCTTTTAGATTAAACTTGTCAGCAGAAATGAGCTGCTATCTGAAATGATTGGGAATGGCTTCTCCACTGAGTCAGTGCTGACAGCCACAGCTCTCAGAATAAACAATATAACTCAACTCATTGCCAGCATTATTTTTAATACACGAGGCAGCCCGAACTCCTTGAAAGCCAGAATACCAGCATAAAAAATAACCAAAGAAATTAAGGCAGGACAAATTTATGCTGCTTAATTATATGCAATAACTATACCTTTCAGTGATACACACAAAACTCAACTTTTATTAACTTCCTCGAAAGCTTTTACGTTCCAAGTACACTTCTTGAGAATCAATCGTTTGATTCCAACAAGGCTGTGATCTTAAATCTCACAGGAGTAAAAACGGCATCCAGAACCCTGGAATAAATGTTACCCTACCTGGGAGAAAGCCAAGTTGAGCACGGTTTCAGAAGCCAAGTACTGCAGGCTGTACTCCCGAGCCAGGGCGAGGGCCTGCAGCAGCACAGGCAGGGCTATGGTGTGACACGAAGATCTCCAGTACAGCTCTGCTATTGACAGCAGCACCCTGACAAAACAGAGGGAAGGAATTACAAACATTGCTGAAAACTTGTTTCCCAAGGAATTTTTTTTCCATCCGTAACAGTATTGGTTTTATTATTAATTACATTACTGCACATACTATAAACTTAAATTACACCCCTAGGAGGAAATGCCACTGAGATACAAGAGATTAAACAACACTGTAATTACTCTGAAGGTTTGCACTAAGGTACAACCACATACATATTACTATTTCCTATTTATTTTAGATGCAGTGTTTCCTTTTTCCATAAATCTTTGTGGAATTTGAAGTTTACCACCTTTTAGTTTACATATTAAATATATGTAGGTTTCAGTGCCATAATATTTTGAGGATTCCTCCATAGCATGATTAATAACTGAAATGATTCTGTAATCTCAAAATCACAGCAGGTAATCTGAAGACTAGTGAAGTCTGAACACAGACAAATTGAAATGGCTGATTCTAATCACTGCAAAGTGGCTTTAATACTCTGAAAATGAAACATTCTTACCTAATCACCATCTCAGTGTTCTTGGTTTTCTGGCAGTGGATCAACAATTTCTGCAGAAGTTTGTGTGCCTCTGACATTTGATTTTGGGCTTTCAATACAATGGCTTTTCTGCCGTGGTAGAAAGAAAACATCGCTCTATTTTTGTATTTTAGATACAATTCTGCTCTTCAGGACATGGTAAAACAGGTCTCTATTTTGTGACCTCTGTTTCTTGTAACTGCAGACTGGCACCTTGACAAAGTGCATGCCTGGTACACACACAGGCAGGAGCAAAAACAGATCTCTTTGGTGCCAACTGGACAACTCCCAGACAGAAAGGATCAAACTCATAAAACTGCTTTAGATAGAAACCAGGGATTGCCAAAAACAAAGGCCAAAAAGGCAGCAGAAGTGGGAGGCCATGCAAGCTAGAAAGCACAAGTCATTATCTGTGAGAAAAACAGGTATGAGGTAAAGCAGCTAAAATTGGCTTGATGTAACAAGGATATGGAGCAACAGGAAAACACAAGAATAGGGAAATCAGGGCCAACTGCACAGCAGCAGGGGATGGTACAAACACCCTGAACCAGACACTGAGCAGAATATTTAAAGATCACGGAATTCATGATCAGTCCAATTCCAGAAGGACAAGCATCAGGTCCCACAGCTTGAATACTGATCTCCTGGCTGACTGGCACTGGCTGCTTTTACGTGTTTTGCCTCATTGAAAATCAAGAAGGAATTGCTTTAAACAGTAAGTTGGTTTTCATACTCACCAAATGAGTTTTAACTCTATTTTTAACATGTAATTCTCATTTAGAAACAAGAACCCATTAAGGTGAGAGAAAAAAAAAAAATCACATTGTTCTATTTTGTGAAAACCAGGGCACAGAGGGAGATGCTCAAGGCCTGAGCTCCTTCCCCAGCTATTTGACATAAAAATCTGCTATGTGCTCAGGTTCGAGTACAGCTACCACAGCAGATTTTAAATTGTTCTCACAACAGATCTACAACTCTAGAATAACAGCAACTTCAGCTATTCCTGTTCTTAAAATGTCCAGAGAAGCAAGAAGAAATTATTATTGCAGGACATGCTCTAAGAGAATAAGCCCTACAGGTTAGACAGCATGACTGTATTAGTTCTGGAAAGGGAAAAACATGTAAGCACACATGACTGCCAGCAATCATTCTGCTAAATTCATTATCTTCACAGGACACACCTGCAAGTGTATGAAGATCCATGACTTCTTACCTGTACACACCTTCAATGCTGTTAAGTGCTGTAATTCCTGCTACAAGAGAATCTGCTACATGATATCTGCCATCGTTCATGGCTCGCTCAAACTGTATTTTCTGATCAAACAGCATCCAAAGCTAAACAAAGAACATCCAGGAATAAGTTTTAGAAGTTGTGCCTGCTTGTTTTCTCATCCCAAGGCAGAATTTACTTTTCCTTTTCCCCTGTGGGTATTTATGTCTAGACACACCAACTCCACTGTCCAATTATTGGATTTACTAAATTACTGTCCTTGACAGAAATGCTCAGGTCTGGATTAATGTTTCAATATGGAAGCTCACCTACTTGAGTGCATTTTAAGTAAAAAGGCTCTTCTAAATCATTACTAATGCTTTGATTTGTTCTGTGGTGAAAAGAGAAGGACCAGACTATATTTACTGGGATCTTAAACACCCCAATGTAAATCCTATCTTACAGACTCCTGTAGTAATGTGTTTCCCAGAGTCACACAAAACCCAGCCCATTAGCCTATTCTCTCAGTTATTTCTGGATTGTAATATATCAAAATAAGGAGCACTAATTAGACAGAACTTCAAAGCTCCAAATCAATGAAGAGTATTTAATTCCTATATGTGCTCATGAAGCAGATGTATATTCCTCTGTTAATGAAATTTCTATTTAAACAGCTTTATCTTAGGAGGCTGCAATGGGAGAAATGTCTCACCAGTTTGAAAACAACAGAGGCAGCTTTTCCACGGTTTTGTAGAAAAGCTGATGCTGCACAGCCTCCCACAAGGACAGGAGCCAAGGGAAATGAGAAAATGTATAGCCCAAGGCATACAGAGGGAAGAATTCTGGAGCAATGGGATTCAGATCCTACTGTATAATAGTTACATAACTTACAGGCTAAATTATGAAGATTCTACCTGTGCATGCTGACTGTTGGGAGGGAATCTTTCCTTCAGGTGTTTCAGTATTTCAGCAGCAGCTGCAAAGTACCCCTGGAACACAGAACAACACTTTGATTAATGGGCACCACTCCCCTCCCTTTCAACACAACCCTCAGGGAAACAACCTGCCAAGCAAACAGCCTGCATTGTCTTTGCCCACAATGCAGACATTAAAGGCCAAATCTTGCACTCTCTGTCAGTAACACCCACAGCTCCTCTCACCAGATGACATTTTGTGCAAGCAGCCCCAGAACTCACCTGCTCTGCGTGGAGCTCAGCCAGGTGACACAACACCACGGCAAAGGACTCGGTGTTGTTCTGCTGCACGCCCACGTTCACAGCCTCCAGACTGTTCATGCTCAGCAGTGTTTGGGCTTGTTGAAGTGCCATGGTGCTTGTGCAAGAGAAACAGCTTTTAGTTTTCAAGGAGTAAACAACCACCGTTTTTAATCTACAGTTTTGTTATGACAACAGGCTGCATTTTCTGGTGAGTCAGGGGCCTTGGGAAGAAGGAAAACTTGTAAAACAACTGCTATCCAGGGATTCTGGACTGTGCAGGCACATCAAGTACTACAGACTGAAAGCTGCAGACAGTCTAAGCAAAAAGATTCTGAAAAGGGGGGCTAAGGAAAAATTTATGATCTATTTGCCACTAGTAAATGGAAACTCAATCTTTTCTTCAGCACAAGTTTTAAAGCAACACAAGAGAATGGAAATAATTGCACTGAACCTGTACTGAATCAGAGTCTGATTGCTTCATTTTAGTGCAGTGCAGAGACACAGACACTTGTTACACCTATATAAGTGCATTATGTGCTAACAAGTGCAGTGAGGTAACCCAGGGGTTCCAAACAACCCAAATACCTGCGGCCATATAATCTCCAAATGGCTGTTTTCTGTGCTGTGCTGATGTCAATGAGCTCTGACAGGCTGTGCTTCCAATGCAGCAGATCAGAATCTTTTAAGGCATCCATTAGTTTGTTGGCAGCCTTTCCTGCAAAAGCTCTTTGCTGAACCAAGGATTGTATTCCCAAGGAAGCAAGATACTGGGAAGAAGGAAAAAAACCCATACCAACAGCATTGAAAGACAACACAGTACACCAGGCTTGCAAATCACACTGGAGCAGAGTTCTAAACTAATAAAAAAATCCCCAAAAGATGTGAGGTTACTCAGCACAGACAAAGGAACACTGCTCCAGGCATTTCTTTAAATACCCACTTATGCACACCCACACATATGTGAATGTCATTTTGTTGGATGTAAAAGGTAATTTCCACTCCCCCACACAGAAATCTTACAGAGGAGGACAGGATCAGTACCTGGATTTCTCCAGTGATGGAACAGCTGTGAAAACACAGAGCCTTCCCTCCCCTTCCCCACCAAGCAGCCACATCTGTTCTCATCTCCCAAAAACAGCAGTTTAGTCCATTTTAGAACAATTCTCTTAACAAAGTAATCACAGATTTGGGAAAGACAGAACTAAACATTAACAGCCAACAGATTCAGGGCACAAACCACCAAAGGGGAAGGCAGCCTTGGAAGATTTCACAGCTGGGACAAGTAAACATGTGTTCAAAGCCCTGCCAGAGGCATCAGCACTGGGTTTCAGAGAAGGTGGAGGAATAAGAACCTCCTCAGAGCATCACATTGTGCCAAAATGGTGCCTGGGGCCAGTAGCCACAGAGTTTTTCTGCCTGAAAATCAAAAAATTTAGGAGGAAAAGCAGTGCTCTGGCATTAAAGCAACTGAACTCTGCTTTGTTAACATGAAGAGCAAAACTCGCAGAAACAGCCACATTTTGGAGTGTTAAAATAGATTTGTTGGAGTTCAGTTACATATTTTGAACAGATCAGCCACAAACCCCAAATCTCTAATCACACACTCCCATCACCACATGGGTTTCTCCCAGAATGAAGTTAAGGACGGAGGAAATGGACTCACTGGCAACCCAAAGTGTAAAGATTTGTTCACAGAGTGCTCCAGCAGGACACAGCTATCGAAGATCTTCTGCTCCAGGATGTACAACCAGCTCTAGCAAGGGAAAAAATTAAAATCTTGTTGCAAATAGCCAACGGCTGCAGCACTTTTAGCTTGGCTTACTTGTTACAGAATGCACGAAATCTCACTGGAAATACAAACCACTTCAGAATTAATGATTCTGAGGAAACTTCACTAAATGCTGCACAGCAGAATACATCAGAAGTGCAGGGTGGGACACTGGTGTGGCAGCAGCCAACACTAGAGAGTCAGTGATGCACAGAAATCCCACTGTTCTGGTAACTCAGGAGTTTGTACCATTGATGTCAATTCATTATAATGTTGATTACAGGGAAAAAACATAGAGAAATCCAAGTCTTTCCCTTTAACTTTTTGTTTGCTCAAAAGGCAGCTGGTTACTCTTTGAGAACTCAACAGACAGGAAGAAGGAAGCTTATGAAAGACTTTGTTTAAAATATCTAAGACTAAACTTTGAGCTCAATATTGAGATCTCTGGGGTCACAACTCCTGTTTAAGAAATTAATCCCAAGCTGCAACAAAGCCATCCCACGACCCTGAAGTTTGCTGCCCTGGGTGCCCCACCTGCCAGAAACAATGTCACCCCACTGCTGAACAGCCAAATTACTGATGCCCTGGGTGAGATCCTGCTATAAGAGAAGTTCTGCAACAGTTCCCTGAGCAGAATGACTCAATCCCCCCTATTTCAGGACCGCTCTCACCAGGCAGTGCTGCAAGCAGACATGGTCATTGGACTCCTGGGCAATCCGAATGGCTTCCTGGAGGGCAAGTTCAGCCTGCTGGCTGTGAGCAAACAGAGAGGGAGAACAGTTAGAATTCCCACACTGCTTAAGATACAGCATTCTGAGACAGAGGAATATTGATCTAAATTATGCATATGGCACTCAGAAGATAACTGAGAAGGCCTGTGTTTTCCTCCTGGCACTCAGCAACACATTCTACTTGTGAGGCCAAAATGCCAACTGGGACCCCTATGTGGGCTTTCAAACCCTATACATGCCAATGTGCCAAGTTATTGTTTGAACAGGGGTTGCATTTAGTATCTGTGTAGAAATTGTTGTTGATCTCAATTTTGCAGTGCCCTTCCCCTCTCCACTCCTTTCACATGATGCCTCCAGGCAGCAATCAATAAATGCAAACCATACATGGAGATGGGAAGGCCAGCTTTATCAACAAAATAAATGCCACTCCTATGGCATTTTTAAAAGCTCAGATGGCTTTTTTTTTAATTATGCTTTTTTCCAGATCATCAGCTCTATGTTGACTCAAATGTTAACAGAAAACCAACCACACTTCCTTGAGAATATGGCTGAAAATAGGCATCCATGTCCACTGAGGTCATGGAAATGTAGTGACTGAGAACTTAAACACCCAGGAAACAGGGACAGAACACAGACAAATGTCAGCTCTTAGACGGCTCAGTTCTTATGGAAACCAAACAAGCGTCAAAATAGAAACAAACCGAGATCCCCAAGAAAATCCCGACCCAACTGTTGAACCAGAGAAAGCCCCTTCTCCTAAAGGGATTTTCGGAAGGAAAGGGGTGTGTGAGCACTCTGAGGTGCCCCAGGGTGCCCGTGAGCTGTGTGGCACAGGGCAGCCCTCACTAGTGGCCGAAGCGGCAGTGCAGGGCCGCCAGGTTGAGGGCAGCGTAGCGCAGGCTCCGCCCGTATCCCTCGTCCCCGTTGCTTTTGCTCTCTGCTCCCGTCAGGATCAGCCGGTCGAAGTAGTGGAGGAGGCTGTGTGTGGAACTGAAGACATCCTTCACTCTGAGACTGTTCAAGTAGCTTAAATAATGCTAAAAAAATGGAGAAAAACCAGCTTTAACGATACAGACGTTAAAACACAGTTTGTGTTTATAACTACTATCTATTTTCTTACCGAGAAAGGTGGGTCAGCACCTGCAGCCAGGAAATACTGCACGGCCAGAAAGCTGCAACAACACTGATACTACCTGTGCAGAATTTCTGGATAAAACTGGACAATTTCTTGGGCAAAACTGGTTGTTGTCCCTAACAGTTGGTGTCCCATAGGCCAAGATCTGGCAGTCAGAATGATCCCACCCAGTTTGAGATCTCTGCATAGGCAGAATCACAGAAGTAGAATCCCTGGATTTATGTGTGACGTGAGAGGGGAAATGGAGGCACGACTCCCACTGTGTCTGCACTCAGGATGCTTAGAAACATCAGCACTGCTTCCAAATGCTGTGCAGACAGAAAGGAAATGCTAAAATTGTGTTTTCTTTTTGGCTTTGAGACCCAGGCAGGGAAATTCCTTTATGTGAGACAAACATAACATTGGAGAGGACTTATGGAATTGTGAAGTCCAGCCCAGGACTATGGCAGCCCTTTCAAGGATACATGTCCAAACAGGAGCAAAAAATCCTGTCTGCTTCAGCCCAGGGAAAAAGAGTTAGAAAGGAAAGCAGGAAAGAGTTGACTGGGAACTCATGGAATTTGCTCAAGAACAAGCTGTTCAGGAACAAGGCAAGTGCTCACAGCACAGGTCTGGAAACAACCCCCTGGGAATTGTCTGGGTTTTCCATATAAATTATTATTAAGCACAGATATTGCACTTAATATTGATTTTTAAACTGTGGGAATATGAGGCCTGAAATTCCTTAGAAAATGTGGGAAAGAGAAGTAAGTTTTAGGTTTAGTTAAACAAGAATGCACTCAGTCCCACCAAAATTAAGAGGCTTATATCTGTGCATGAAGCCAGACATGCAGGGAAGCTTAATTAAGGTTTCTGTGCCTTCAGGAGTTTCAGTCTGAATTACTAAACATTTACATGCAACTTGCTCACATTTTTATCATCTGCTTATATTTCAATAGAGAATAAATTGCTCCCAAATAATCCCAGCCTAGAGATAAGAAATCCCTTTACAGCCATTTTGGATAAAGAAAATGGTACTTACTGCTTCAGCAATGTCTGGATTAAATTTTAACAAGTTGTTCAATTCTTTTTGTAAAGATGCTGGAGTAAGAGCCTTTGTCTCATCATTCTTTAATAAAGAAGCCTGGAATAAAATTTGAAAAGTAAGATACGTAACTCCATCAAGAGGGTTATAAATGCATTGTGATACAGGACTGTCAGGTTGTTATCTGCTTGGAGAGAACATTAAAGGAGATTTTGTAACAGCTCTGTCTACTGTGACACTGAAACATCAGTGTCAGTTTTATTCTGTATTAAATTATAGTGTTCACTTTCCAGAGATCAGAGAGACCAAGTCACACAAAAGCTTTTTCAAAGGACTGTTTAAAGGTACTTAAAAGAATTCTGGTGAAATTTCCCCTTGAATAATTAACACAACATATTTCTCACTGGAATTACATGTATCTTCTTACAAAAAAAAATTCAGGAAAATAAATACAACTAAATTCAGAGTTTGCTTTGGCAAGTAGTTCAATTAATAAAAAAATTGCAATAATCCAGTAACTAGAATAAGCATTACTGAATACTGAATTCCTGACATTTGTGCCCATGTGTATTTCTGCTCCATTTTGTATTTACCAGCTGGAATAATCAACAAAACTGCACATTTCACAGACATCAGATCTGAGGCGAGCAGGGAGAGCGGAAGGACCTTCCCAGAACCAAATATCAGCATATGGTGATGTCTAGATAAAACACTTTGAGCCCCAAGTGCTCACACTGAGCAACAACATGCAAGATATCAACAAATCTTTAACAGATTTAACATCGTGTCTGACACTGTGGATAAAAGTCAAGGTGAAATTCATGTTATGGAACATTTACCCCACTTTATTCAGAATTAACACACCTGCTGAGACAGAAAATACTCTGCTTGCTTCTGGGAAAGAGGACCACTGCAGGATATCTCTTCTTCCCTGGTAAGAAACGCTCTGGTTACAAACAGGGGCAAGGAAATAGAATAAGGAAACACACTTTATCAGATACTCCACAGTTTTTGCTTTATAAAGTTTTATGAGATATTAAAGCTCAAAGCAGGACTGAAAACTGAGAAAACTTAACGAAGAGTAAAATTTACTGCATCAAAGCCAGCAATCCAAATGATTTCACACAGTTTAATTGTAATCTTCAACCTGCAGAAACCGTAGTAGACAGGAACTTTACCCTAAATACAACCTAAAAAACCCTAAAGAAAAAGAGCAGAGAGATGATTTGGGGTTGGCACATTCAACTGAATTTGCCCTGTTTTTCCTTCCTTCTGCAGATTGTCCCAGTGAAATGAAGTGGCACTTTGGCCACACATATCACTCCAGAAAACAGCTGTTCTGCCAGAAGTTTATCCCGTGGGAAAACAGTAAGTAGAGCACCCAGCCAGACCCCAAAGCTGCTGTCTGACTGCTGCTACAGCAACTCCTGCACAAGCACAGGTTTATACAAAGATAGTTTAGAAAGTACGTTTTAAATATATGGATACAGAAAATACTTTTAGGATTATTCTTATACTTCTTTAGCAGGTGAAAACTCTCAATATTTGCTTCTTTTTGAGGTAAAGAGAGTGAGTTCTTTTATTAGGAGAGGGGCAGAGAGAGAAGCCAAAAACATTAAGCTCAACTTCTCCTTATTGAGCAAGCTTTCCTAGCTGGAAGTGACCCTCCAACAGCTTCAGCACATGACAACCAGGGAAGTCAAGCAGCAGTGGGGAAATTGTGGGCAGCAACTGCCCTTCCACCTGTGATTCCTTAAGTGAGGATGAGGCACTGCCACCTTCCATGAGCCACTGACAACAGCTACCACATGGTGGCACTAAGAAGTAGCCACACACCTCAGCCCGGGTTCAGGAGGCTTTAAAAAAATCCAGGATTGATTTCTTTAAGAGGCAGAAAAGGCTTTAGTGTGACTATATCACCTTAATGGGCCATCGAGTTCCTCCTTCTCCATTTTCCCATCCAGCTCCTCCGGATTTGTGAGTTCCATGTCACTCTCATCAGCTCCACTCTTCTTCTCATCCCTTTGGAAGTACTGCTGAAGGGCAGTGTAAAGTTTATAGACCTGGCTGAAAGAGAGTTTGTTGTATGCCAGGATCATGTGGCGCAGGAACAGACCTGGAAAGGGAAACACCATGACCGAGAGCTTAAACCACATCGTTTCATTTCTCATTTAACAGAAATTAATGAGAAAGTTCATAGAAATTAATGAGCCTCATCACAGCCTACCAAGTGATAAAACTCATTTTTTTCAAGGTGTAAATCTGGTCTTAATTTTGGTGCAAATCTCACAAATAATGTGATCACAGAAAAATTGTTAAAATCAGTAACAACCTGACAATATGCAAAATTATTGGTTAAGATGAAACATCTGAGCAAGAGAAAAATCTTACACCTCCCCAAAAAGAAAAGCAAAGCTGTATTCTGACTAAACTACAGCAACTATAGATATCACAGCAAAAATAACTGATGGATAGCAATTATTTACCTACTACACTTGTTTTATGAACTTCTGGCTCTGTCCCTGTAAATGAGTCTGAAAGGTCATCAAAAAACTGCTCCATATCTTTCAGTTCTCCTTCTACCATAAGTTTTAACCTAAACAGGGAGAGAGAACAGCATTTTTTTTTTAGGGTATTCATACAGACATCAAATAAAATACTCTCCTGTTTCAGGCATAAATGAGTAAACACAGACAGAACCAAGTGGTAACTCATTCACTGGGGCCAGAAGGTTTTTATACTCGTGAGACAAATATTCAATAATAATAGTGATCATTATAAAAATAATGATGATTATAAGTAAATTTTCCCTTTTAAAATAGCTATTTTAATAAAAATAATAATTAGAAAATATGGCTACTGTAACAGAATAGGAACCCAAAATTTTTGATTTTTTTTTTTTTTTTTTTTTAAAATTTAAAACCTTTGATCAGATTTTCGGAACTGTTGCTGCTTCAGCGAGTTATGTGTGAAAACAGACCTCCTGCACCATAGCAACTTTAAACCTGATGCCTTCCACGTCTGGTTTGCACCTTTCAGAATCTGCTGATGAGAAGTAAGAGAAGTGCAGGAGCACAGTTTTGCCCCCAGTGTGTGACTTTTAAAACTGGACGTTTGCACGTTTCGGAGCAGTTTTTCGGTGTCAGGGCCGACACGGACAGAGCGGAGGACCCAAACGCGGCCCCGGCAGCTCCTCCCCGCCCCGCCCGGCCCCGCCCGAGGCGTTTCCCGCACCTGATGTGGACGGAGCTGGCGAGCTGCGGGCAGCACTCCTCGATGGCCGCGCGCAGCCGCGACAGCGCCATGTCGGGACCCTGCGGAGCACAGCGACATGTCGCGACAACAGGCCACGACACCACGGGCTCCCCCCCACGCTCCCTCCGCCCCAGGCCCGCCCCCGACCTGCAGCAGCGGCAGCAGCAGGCGGTTGAGGCGGCGGCGCTCCAGCAGCCCGAGCTGCGCGCCGGCGCGGCCCAGCTCGCTGAGGAGCACGAGCAGGGCCATCTTGTGCGGGGTGACCCAGTCGCGGACGCCGAACACGTTCGCGTGCACGACGCCGTTGCTCAGCATGGGGTTGAAGTACAGGCTCTCGTGCACGCTCGCCATGGCGGCGCCCGGGGGACAGCGGGGCCGGGCGCACCGCCCCCGCCGCCCGGGAGACCGCGCGCGCCCCGCCCCACCGCCCAATCGCCGCCGCCGCTGCCGGCGCGCGCGTGGCGCCGCGGCCAATCGGAGGGGCGGGAGGGGAGGAATGGGGGGAGCTGTGCGACGGCACCGGGGGGACGTCCGGCGCTCTGAGCGCGGGAGAGACGTTCCGGGGAGAGAAGTGGCCGGGGAGAGAAGGCCTCGAGGCGTCGCCCTGGGGCTTCTTCCCCAGGGCTGCCCCGGGCTGTGGGGAGCCATGGGACGGGCTCTGCAGAGCTCTGGGACGGGCTGTGGAGAGGTATGGCCACAGGCTGTGGGGAGCTGTGACAACGGGCTGTGAGGAGCCGTGACCACAGGCTGTGAGGAGCCGTGACCAAGGGCTGTGGGGAGCCGTGGCCATGGGCTGTGAGGAGCCGTGACCAAGGGCTGTGGGGAGCCGTGGCCATGGGCTGTGGGGAGCCGTGGCCATGGGCTGTGGGGAGCCGTGACCATGGGCTGTGGGGAGCCGTGGCCATGGGCTGTGGGGAGCTGTGACCATGGGCTGTGGGGAGCCGTGGCCACGGGCTGTGGGGAGCCGTGGCCATGGGCTGTGGGGAGCCGTGGCCATGGGCTGTGGGGAGCCGTGGCCATGGGCTGTGGGGAGCCGTGGCCATGGGCTGTGGGGAGCCGTGGCCATGGGCTGTGGGGAGCCGTGGCCATGGGCTGTGGGGCGGCCACAGCCCGTCAGGACTGACTGTGCACTGGAACAGGCTGCCTGGAGAGGGTGTGGAGTGGAGTGTCCTTGCAGAGAAGGACTTGGGGGTGATGGGTGACAGAAGACTCAATGTGAGCTGGCAGTGAGCAACTGAATCCTAGGATACAACAAGTGGATGTGGCACTTTGCAATATGGCTGAGTTTACAAGGTGGTGATCAGTCACAGGTTGGACTTGATGATCTTTGAGGTCTTTTCCAGCTGTAATCACTCAGTGATTCTGTGATTACCAGAGATGGCCACACTTGTACCAGGTGAGGCAGAGGTGACCACAGGCAGTGGCTTGGTGGGGCTACTGCCAATTTTAGGAGCTCTCTAAACACAGACACAGAGTCTGAGTTTAGAACAGAAACATCGTTTGTTCTACACAGGGTGCAAGGTGGAGTTTTCCAGAAATCAAGCACCCCAAGGAGTAAAAAGTTACATCTTTTATACAGTAAAATTTACATGAACCTGCCTCTCCAATACATATTCTCTCTGCTCTGACAGGAGTGTTTCCATGTTACAGACGGAGAACACCACGGAGTGAATTCACCCCTGTTTGGATTTGCAAGTTAATTGTGATGCAACAGAGACGTTTCCACACGTAAGTTTTTATTTTCTCAATAAGTTGTTTAAAGTACTTCATTAAGGCATTGTATTCCCAAAGAAAATACTCCAATTATTATAATAGTTCTCATTTTTGTAAGTGAGAGCAAAACAAAACTCAATGTTATTATACATCTGCATGTCCCCAGGGATTTCATTGCTCTGCTCCTGATTCATGCCTGGGGGTGGTGAGAGGGGGAGGAGGAGGCAAATCAAGCGGGGAGTAATTTTCTAGAATACATTTACATTTAAGAAACTTAACATTGTAGTTAGTTGCTGCTGGCGTAATTAATGATCGTTTCCCAGCCCTCAATGAACTCATTGAACTATGTCTGAATATAAAACCAGGGAAGTAACTCCAGCTATTATGTTACAAAGGTCAATTTGCTGACATTTCCTGAAAATAAAGCACGATGGCTTTGGGTGGAAACACGGAACTGGTGGCGTGGCTGGGTAAGGAGGGGAGGGAGATGAGATAAAGGCTGGCCTGCAGCAGCTTGTGCAGAGCTGGGAGGAGAAAGGAAATGGCAAACATCTGGTTCTGACGTTTCTGTGCAAGGCTCTGAAGCTGAAGTGTGAACTCTGCTGACAATCCTTCAGTGCGTGGTACAAAGAACACTCAAAATACACTTTTAAAGTCTATTTAAATGAGCTCAAACGCCTAAAAACCAGCCCTCCAAATTCCAAATAAGCAGTGAGAGATGATGTTGGTTACATTAAATTCAAGATTAGGTAACAGAGTTGAAAAAGTCATCTTTTATCTTACCTAAAATAGCCCCTGAGTAACATCCCTGAGCTCCTCAAGCAGGAAATGGCCTCTGTCTGGGATTGGGGATCCTTCCATTTCTGTGCTGAATCTGTTGAACCAAGTCTCTGCAGCCTGAAAACCTTGTCACAGGTACTTGCACAGTGCTGTGTGTCTCTGGCAGAAAAAGTGAATATCATAATGACAAAGTGAAAACTATAATGAGAAAGCCAGTTGTATCCTGGGTTGCATCCAAAGGAGTGTGGCCAGCAGGTCGAGGGGGGGATTCTGCCTCTCTGCTCTGCTCCTGTGAGACACCACCTGCAGTGCTGTGTCCAGCAGCGAGGCCAGAGGAGGCACCAGGGTGATCAGAGGGCTGGAGCAGCTCTGCTGTGAGGAAAGGCTGAGGGAATTGGGATTGTTCAGCCTGAAGAAGAGAAGGCTCTGGAGTGACCTAATTGTGGCCTTCCAGTACCTGAAGGGAGCTACAAGAAAGATGGAGACTTTTGACAAGGCCTGGAGAGACAGGACAAAGGGGAATGATTTCACACTGACAGAGAGTTTGGTTAGATTAGATGTTAGGAAAAAATCTTCCCTGTGAGGGTGGGGAGGCCCTGGCACAGATTGCCCAGAAAAGCTGTGGCTGCCCCATCCCTGGAAGTGTCCAAGGCCAGGCTGGACGGGGCTTGGAGCAACCTGGGACAGTGGAAGGTGTCCCATCCACTAGAGGGGTTTGGAACTAAATGGTCTTTAAGGTCCCTTCCAACCCAAACCATTCTGTGATTCTGTGACTCCTTCTATGGGCATTAACATCCAACCTGAAATTTTGTCTTTTTTAACTTTACTATAAAATTTTGCAGATTGTTAAATTAAACCCAAATTAACATTCCTGGGAGGAATCCCTTCTGTACCTCTCTCTGGTGATGTGTAAAACCACGGGGGATTACGGAGCTGCAGCGAGGCACCACCACTTGTTACTTGGTGACAGAAGTAAGTGGGACATCTCGCAGTAATAGATTGAAATCTTTTAATGCTGCTTTGGCACGACCCAGAAGGCTCAGTGAGGGCAAGTCTTTTATTAATAGAACCTCTCCAAGTGCTCCTTTTCACCCACGGAGTAGCCGGCGGAGTTAAAGATCCTTGTTTAAAAACCACCAACATGGTTACAATTTAGGCAAATGCAGTAAAAGTGATCTCAAATCACATGTTAAGAATATGATTCATCATGATCTGCCCAAATTAAGGCAGGAGTGGCAGGTGCAGCTGCCAGCACAGTCACCAGATCTCAGCTCTGTCAGGCCCACGTTACTCCCTAAAACATCTGTGCTTGGGAGGATTGTTTTTTGGCAAGTCCTTAACAGAGAGAAAGGGAAAATGTTGGGTTTTGCTTGGTTTGGATCATCTGTGGGGCAGCTTTTACCCTGTTACAGTGACTGCATGGAGCTCTTATGCTTTAATGTAAGATTATTAACAAAAATATGTGTATAGTTTGGTAGTTCAAGGCGAATCCGAATAGACAGAGTTTAGATGACACAGAAGTTTTTAAAACCAAACTCCACTGATATTTCTGAAGGTGTCTTCAAGCAATCTCTTGCATGAGAAATGTGGGGACTGTGCCATATCTTGTTCCAACATTGTATTCACAAGGCTTTTCTATTTTTTCACTTGCTTTGACTAAAATTGCAAGCTATTATTGGAAAAAAATGACATTTTTATTAAGCCATGTGTAAAAGTTCAGAGCACATCTAAAGCTTGTTGAGGAGCATAAGAATTTCCAAAAAAAGGTGACCTGGTTTTGAAATAAAACATGGTGTCAGTGCAAATCCAGGAGTTGGACTGTGTGAGGTACCTGCTCCTACTCCTAAAGCTGCCAGGACTGTGTCCTTCACGTGGCAATTACACACTGATTTTTTTGACTCAGTTCTTATATCTGACTTGCTCCAAAAATAGATCCTTTCTGCAGAAATCAGCAGACTGTATCCAACTCTTTGTAGGGGTAAATTTGATTTGTGGGCCATTTTGATTTTCAGCCACTTTTTTCTGTTCCTCTTTTTGGCAAAGGCCCGCCTTGCTCTTGGCCCTGTATGTTCTTATGTAAAGCTTTCCCAAAGCCTTGGTGGGGTTTGTACTGCTGGGGTTTCTTTAATGTAATCTTCTGGTTAAAAGCTTTTTGTTCCTACAGCCTATGGTTATTATTTTTATATATATCCCATTCACAGCCTAGGGAAAAAAATAATGGCATCTAGAAGCTCACTGGAAGTGGATTTTTGAATAATAAACCTTCTTTTCTCGTATTTAAAGATTATCACCAAAGGGCTTGGTAGAATAAAACTGAAAGAGGTGGATTTAGGTTAGATGTTAGGAGGAAGTTCCTTACTCAGAGGGTGGGGAGGCCCTGGCACAGGTTGCCCAGAGAGGCTGTGGCTGCCCCATCCCTGGAAGTGTCCAAGGCCAGGGCTTGGAGCAACTGGGATAGGGGAAGGTTGTTAGGATTGGAAGGAACATCTGCATGTCATCCAGTCCAACCCCCCTGCCAAGGAAGGGTCACCTGGAGCAGGTGACACAGGAACATGTCCAAGTGGGTTTGGAATGTCTCCAGAGAGGGAGAATCCGTGCCCTCCCTGGGCAGCTCCAGGGTTCTGCCACCCTCCATGAAAAGAAGTTCTTCCTCATGTTGAGGTGGAACTTGTGTTTCAGTTTATGGCCATTGCTCCTCATCCTGTCACTGGGCACCACTGGAAAGGGTTCGGCACCATCCTCTGACACCCCTTGGAGGTATTTATATGGATTGCTGGGATCCCCCCTCAGCCTTCTCCAGACTAACCAGGCCCAGCTTCCCCAGTCTCTCCTCATAAGGGAGATGCTCCAGTCCCTTCAGCATCTCTGTGGCCTCTGCCGGACCCTTTCCAGCAGAAACTTGTCTCATCCTGAGGAGCCCAGAACTGGACACAGCACTCCAGGAGTGCCTCGCCAGGGCCGAGTGGAGGGGCAGGATCACCTTGGTGCCACCATCGGAGCCACGAGCTGTCCCACTATAAGTGACACCATCAGTGCCCCCGGACCCCACAGTCCCACCGTCGGTTCCCCCCCCCCTCCCTCCGTCCTGTCCCGGCCCCGCTGGGGGCATTTCCTTGCCCCGCCCATCACCGTCTCGTCCCCTCCTCCCATTGGCCGCTCCCGCTTGCCGTTGGGGCGGTGCAGCCAATGGTCGCGCGGCGCGGCGGCGCGGCAGCCAATGGTCTCGCGGCGCGGCGGCAGGGCCCGCCCTCCGAGCGGCCGGGCGGCGGGGCCGGGAGGGGCGAGGGCGGCGGCGGAGCTGGAGCGGCGGGAGCGGCCATGAAGGTGAGGGGGGAGCCGGGAGGGTGAGGGGCTTTGTCCGGCGCGGAGAACGCCTTTCCCTCTGCGGGGAGAGAGGGAGGGAGGAGGGGGCGAACAGCGGAGGGTGACGGGGCCGGGCCCCCCGTAGGGTGTCCGGGCCGGGCCTCCCCTCAGGCCGCGGCCGCTGTCCCGCTGTGAGGGGCGGCCGCGCCGGCCCCGCCGAGCTGAGGGGCCCCCGCGCCTTGTGCTGAGTCAGCAGCCGGGCAGGGCCCGGGCTGGGCCTGTGAGGGGCACAGCGGGGGCTGCCGGACCCCGGGGCGCTCCCGAGGCTCCCGGGGCTGTCGTGCTGTCAGGGGGAAAAGCTTTGCTTGGTCTAAGGGAGAGTCAAAAGAGGAAGTTTCAGTTAAAAATAATTAAAGATGCATCCCTTCCGCTGCTGTCCCGCTGCTCTCGTAGCACCCCCCGCTTGCACAGGTGTGTGGGGGACAGCGCTCGCCCTCCCGGCTCAGCTGCCTTTCTCAGCTGGAATCCTCCTCAGGTAACACCCTGACAGCCAAAAGCAGCCGCAGAGAAGTTGCAACGCAGTGTTTTGCCCCTGTAGGACGCACATAACGCCCGGAGAGAGAGGATACTCGATGGCAGCTGGTGAGGAGAGAATATGGAAGTGGAGAGTGGTGGGTTTGGTGCAGAAGTTGGCAGCGTTTTAACTGATTCTCAAGGGAGGGAGTTTTTGTTTTACCGTGTCTCCTTTGTGTTGTGTTGGTGCCTTTCAGCACGGTCTCGTTTCTTTTGCAGAGCAATCTGAAGAGTCTAGACTCTGTAATTCAATTATCAGTTAATGACCCGAGGGCAAAGGAGGAATCCACAGGTGGTGTAGATAGGTTAAGGAGAAAATTAATGCTGCCCAGGTAGCCCTATCTTAAACCTTAAAATGACAGAGTGGTTGGCAGTAAGATAAAGAGATTCTCTCTTTCATACTAACAACATTCATGCGTCCAAAGTGGGTAACGAAAAGTTCCTAAAAATATATTTATTTAGTGTTGACAGTGATGTCTGAGCAGTTGTTACAGGCCCTGGAATAAAATAGGTCTAAGAAGCAGGTGTGAAACCCTCAGGCAGGGGCTGTGGTAGCAAATATCTCATGTCCCTTCAGTCATTGAGTGTTCTGCTGCTGCCTTGACCCCCCGAAATGACCACAGTTGTGTAAGGAAATGAGTTGAATTTTGACAGACTCTTTTGGTTCATTGTTTTATTTTTCTGGTATTTGTATGTGGCTTTCTCTTAAGGTGAGAAAAAGTATTTTTCAAAAGTCCCAAGTTTTAAAACTCGGAGCTCTGATGGATTAAGTCATTGGTTTTCAGGTTCTGTTTTTGGAAAGTTAATTCCTCTTGCCTAATAAACTAGGATAATTATGTATAACTTGTTTTATCCAGGAAAAATTAATATTGATCTGTTTTCTGTTTTTATTATTGAGAAGTAGAAAACAAGCCTTACTTTGAGGATTGGATTTCATATAGAAATTAGTTACTACAGGAGTTACAGCACCATGTCACTGAGCTGACGTGCCTGTTCTGGTTGATTTGGGCTTCACAGCAAGAATTACAAGTCTCAAAAGCAATTATTTTCTGTCTTTGTGCTTTGGGGAAACAAAAAGAGGCTGCTCTGGAATGAAAAAGAGAACAACTGTTAAGGGAAAAAAGTATGAAAAAATAGTTATGTTCATAGGAAGTTGTACCCCTCAGCTTCCTTCCAGAGAGAACCTGATGTGATTGTTTACCCCTCCTTTTTTTTTTGAGCAGGTTTCAGGGAGCCACCTGACAGTGATTAAACATGTGACCTGAACAGCTTGGAGTCCAAATTCCACCTCTGAGTAGAATATGCACTTTTGATAGGGAATCCAGTACTAAAGGCCTTCAAGGATAAAAAGTAGAACTTTTTTTATGTGTCTAGGATTTTTTGTAGTGTTTTAAGACTGTGTGACTCAAAACTGAAATCCAGTCAAGAGACAATAAGTTGTTTTAGTTCTTGTTAGGCATTTTTGTAAGGCAACAAAATAAGGGGCTTCAGGGAAGTCTTGAAGAGCGTTTGCCTCTCAGTGAAACCAGACTGTAATTAGCTTCTAAGGAAGATTGGTTTTCAAGTTTAAAACCCAGGAATGTTTTTTTAGAGAGAGTTTTGTTGTGAGTCATACAGGAGCTGGATTAGTTCTGGAGCAGATCCTGCAGGGACAGCTCTGCATTAATCATGAGAAATTGCTGTTTCTGCCTCTCGGGTTTTGCCCCTCACCTACTACAGCCTGTCAGTCTCCTCCTTCCTTGCTCTGTGTCACCTCCTCAAATTCCTGACTCTTCTCTTGGGGAATTCCGCTGGAAAAGGAGTTGTGAATGTGAGCTCCCTGTGCCTCTCAGAGGCAAATCTTTCCCACTTTGGATTTCAGCTGGAGTGGAGCTCGTGGGGCTGTCACAGGATTCCTGGTGCTCTGGGAATTCACACCACATGCTTCTGGGATGACGACAGATGGAGTGAAGCAGCTCCTCGGTAGCAAAGTCACATCTGATGGGGGCCTTCAGATATTAATTTTCTGCTCTTGCTTCTTGATGTTTTCAGGCGGGAGCTACTTCCATGTGGGCTTCCTGCTGTGGATTGCTGAATGAAGTCATGGGGACGGGAGCAGTGCGTGGCCAGCAGGCTGGATTTGGGGGAGGTGCTGGCCCATTCAGGTTTACACCAAGTACAGACTTCTCAGCATATCCAGCTCCAGCTGCAGCCAGCACTAACATTGTCTGCAAAGCCTGTGGACTTTCCTTCTCAGTTTTTAGGAAAAAAGTGAGTATATTTCCTATTACATTGTATTTTTACCCTGTGAACTAATCTGTGGCATACTGGGAGATGAGTGTGTGTTTCTCAGAAAACGAAGGGAGAAATCCAGGGAGGGAGGAAGTGCCTTGTTCTGAGGTCACAGGAAATTACTGTCAGCCAGGATTAGAAGTTAAGAGGTCTCATGTTCATTAGTCAGTGACACGTTGGATCGGGGCTGACCTGGAAATTAACGGACTCTCATTTGCGAGATACAAATGTGTTGACTTCAGGATCTTGAACATTAAAGCAGATCTGGTTTTGAAGATGGCACCAAACACAGTGGTTGAGTACTGGAAAGGACAAACTGCATGGTGGAAAAGGTAAAAACTCACAATACAGTATCACAGCCTCTTTCTGGGAATTCCTAGTGCAGTTCTGGTTGTTTCCTAACCAGCTTTAGAAGCTGTTGTGGTCCAGCAGCCTGTTGCTTCTTTGGGAGACAGGCAGGTGGGTTAATGCAGATAAATAAAATAGATTATTAATATTATTTCTGTGTACCACAACTGTCCAGGCTCGTTATTTTGTCCCCTCAGTGACCTAATCCTCAGCAGCTCTTTCAGATGATTGTGAAGCCTCTTCCCTCCATCTGTGTGTTGTTTCCCCCCCCCATCCCAGTGTCCTGTTGATCACATGGCAGACTCTTTGTTGAATTAAGTGTTGTGTAGGGATGTTTTCTGAAGCTGATATTCATTTCCTAAAATCCTGAAAGCCTCAGAGAGTTTGGGTTTGTTCACAGCAGATGAAATGCTGACAATCTTGTCTATTCCAGCTTTTGTGTATTGTGTTTTGAACAAAGCTCTCTTCAGAAATGACATCTGGGCATTTGGGAGTATTTCCCTACCATGTGATTCATCACATCCGAGGCCTGCTTTGCATTCTGGGAATCAGTTGAGGAAGAAGTTGAGAAGTTCTTTAAAGTTTGGGGATTATATTCTTTTTTTCTACACATGATAAGAGCAGCAACAGTAAATGCAGAAGTGTTTTAACAGACCATAAAATTAGTTTCAGCTTTGTTTGTTGATTAAACTACAACTTGAGTACTTTATTCATTTGTTTATTCTTAATGTTTTTAACTGAGATTTCATATCAGCTTCAGTATTGCCACAAAAGCGAGGCACTGCCTTGGAGCACCTGCAAGACTGTCTGACAGGGCAGTTTTTGGACTTAAATCTTAAAAATTCTGTATGTCACAACTGACAGTGGAAAAACTAATAGTAAATTCTGTAGCCTGAAGAAGGAAGGAGCAGGGCCTGGATTTGTTTTCTGTGACAAACAGCTGAATGGCTGTTTTCTTTCCCTTCAGCACATGTGCTGTGACTGCAAGAAGGATTTTTGCTCCGTTTGTTCAGTCTCACAAGAGAACCTCCGGAGATGTTCCACCTGTCACTTGCTGCAAGAAACAGCCTTCCAGCGACCTCAGCTAATGAGATTGAAAGTGAAGGATCTGCGTCAGTACCTGATTCTCAGGAACATCCCAACAGACACCTGCAGGGAGAAGGAAGACCTGGTGGATCTGGTGCTGTGCCACCACGGATTGGGGTCGGAGCAGGACATGGACGCTGGCAGGTTGCGCTCGTCACGCTCACAGACCTCGGGGTTTTTTACTCATCCCTTTTCCATGTCTGTATCCATGTCCAATCCAGGAGAACTTGCAAACAGAAGGGGAAGCACAGGAAGTGGAACACCTTCACGGGTACAGTAATTGCCACGTTTAATGGTGTAGCACTGGGGGGTTTGAAGTTCTGCATCGATTTAAAATAAAACACCAATTGGTCCAGTTTGGAGGGGCAGGAAAAACACCTTTTGTATCTCACACCTGAAACCAGCAGACTACTAGGAAAGATTCCTAGTTTAGGTTAGAGGTGACTTAAACCAATACCGATTGGTAGCAATTGAAACTTCGGAATGTCATTGTCACCTGTGATCACCTTGGTATGAAGAGAAGTGTTTTATAAGGGAATAATGTGTTTTTATTCTGAATAGTTTCATTTTGTACACAGGGCCAAACGGAAACATCTGTAAATAATGAAGAAGAAGAAAGTGCAGAAGAGCAGGTGAGAGATGAACTATCCAAAGAACAGATTTTTGGCATGTGACACCATGAAGTGTTTAGATCTCCCAGCATTTAGCCTCATGCTCTGGTTCTTCCAGAGTTCGCCGTGTCAGGCAATGAATGTCTGCACATACTCGCTTTGAAAATAATTAAACTTTAGCCAAGCTGCTGCAGCCTCACATAGCTCCAAATGTGGGGCTCTGAGCTTATCAGGACATTAAAACCATACAACTGATGTGTTTCAGACCCCTGGACTGTCCAGGAAGCGAGCGAGGGCGTCGCTGTCCGACATTTCAAGCCTGGAAGACATCGAAGGGTTGAGTGTTCGGCAGCTGAAGGAAATACTGGCCTGTAACTTTGTCAACTACTCAGGATGCTGTGAGAAATGGGAACTTGTGGAAAAAGTCAGCAGACTGTACAGAGAGAGCGAGGAAAACCACAAGACACGTAGGTTTATACTTTGTTCTCACTTTCTTAAGACTGTGCGTTTTCTGGTTTCTGGTGTTTGGTTCTGCCAGCAGGACTTGGTGTCTGACTTGGAATGCCTGGAAAGTGGGTTTTAGCAATGCAAGGTGCCCCTAGAGTAGCTGAACGTGGCTCTAGTGATTAAACGAAGCTTTCCGGGGTTGTGCTGGTTTTTCTGAGACTCTTTTCCAAAGCCTGGAGAGCTCAGCTTTCACGGGGAAGGTAAAATTGCACAACTGAGAACCGGTTCCTCAGAGAACATGAAACTTGGCACCTCCATGTGCTTCGCTGGGTTTCAGAGGGCATTAGCCAGAGCTGCTCCTCGGCTGTGCAGGCCAGGGCAGTTCAGCTCTGTCACTGCAGAGCAGAATTAAAAGCTACAGTGGCAAAAGTCCAAGTGGTTTGGTCTGAGTCCATGTTTTCATGGCGAGGTGGTTCTGTGGCTGCTGGGGTTGTTCTACTTCTCTTCCACTCAGCAGCTGGAGTCTTTGTGTGGTTACAGAATATCCACAGACCAACTCCTGCTCACACAAACAAAGCTTGAAAAAAAAAAAAATCTTTAAACTTAGGATTTTTAGTTTTTTCACCATGGTCTGATGGAACATTCAATTATTGATGAGGATGTTGGCTATTTGCTACAAAACCTGACACGTTTTGTTCAGTTCTGCCACCTTTATGGCCTACTTAGGGCTTCCACTTCTTAGTCTGCTTTATTATTATTGTGTTTAATCTTCTGAGGAAAATGTTCTGCCAAACACTGAGCTCTGGGACGGAAAACCAACATGCTCTGAATTTTAATCCAGCATGTTATTTCAGTCATTATATTCTGAATTGAAAATGGTTTTCTGAGTTTAAAGAATGAAGCTAAATATGGGGATGTTCACTGAGGGACTTTCTAGTGCTTTTGGAGGAATAGAAACTAATTCTTAGCTGGGGATTAGAAAAACTTGTGAGGAGGGAGCAGCCCAGGAGTGGAGAGTGGCTGGGCTGGAACTGCCCAGGTCCTGCAGGGCCCAGGGGCCTGACCCATCTCTGTTGGGTTTCAGAGGGTGAGAAGATGCAGCTGAACGAGGACGACGACAACCTGTGCCGGATCTGCATGGACGCGGTGATCGACTGCGTGCTGCTGGAGTGCGGCCACATGGTCACCTGCACCAAGTGCGGGAAGCGCATGAGCGAGTGCCCCATCTGCCGCCAGTACGTCGTGCGCGCCGTGCATGTCTTCAAGTCCTAAGCCAGCCCCGGCGCCCCGTGGGCAGCAGCGCCGAGCCCCTGCAGCCCTCAGCTCCTTAGTTCTCAGTTGAACATGGCCATTTGAGCACCGGGTTCTGGAGTTTGTGAAAGTTTTTTCTACCCCCCTCCTGCAGGGCAGGGCTGGGCAGGCCGAGGCCAGGCCTGTGTGCAGGGCTGGCGCTGCCCCGCTGACCCCATCACCCTGTTGTTGACTGTTGGAGTCAAAACTGTTTACAGCAGTTCTTGCTCTCTTCTGAAGAATCTCCTTACGTGTTCAGCACTCGGCAAGTGGTCAGCAAACACCTCTGCTTGAGCCTGTGATAGCCTGTGGTGTTCTTAGTGCATTAGAAGCAATGAATATATCAGTTGAATATTCAGCTTTTCTCTAACTCTAGAATGTACCTGTCCCGACACGGTGCCGGGGTCGGGCATGGCTGTAGGAAGCACTGCCATGAACTGTACCTGCACAGAAGCCCTTAAGCAATCTGGCTTTGTGCTGATTGCTCCTTCTGAATGTCTGTCATGACACAATGTGCTGTCTTGGCTGTTCTCTGTCAATGTACAAAACACTCCGTCACTTTGCAGGGCTCAGGGGCTGCACAGGGCTCTGCCAGGTGGGCTCCAAAAACCAGTTACTGGGTGGTTTTGGGTTTAGGAGGAAAATATATTTTTTAAAAGGGGTATTCTAGCAAACCATATTAGTGTGGTCCTTAATCCGCTCATGCCTGTTGTAACTGTTACTCTGTGATGATTGTATTCCATGTGCCGACAGCCTGTTACTGTGAACACTGATCAGGGTCACCACCTCCTGCTGCTAACGTGGAATGTGTGGCATTACTAACCTTAACTGGGGAGGGGGCTGTTGGGAGCAGGGAAAGGAAACAGGTTTTGTTTAAAAACCTCCCGTTCAGAGACTTTCACCCATGGCTGAGTCACCAAAACCAGCTTCCCAGGGGCTGCTGGGGGCCCTGTGTTGCTGCCAGCCCTTGGCCCAGGGCTGAGCTGGGCTTTGTACCATCAGCACAGGTACAGGTCCTCTTGGAGCAGGAATTGTGGTGGTCCTTGTAGGATATCTGTGAGTGATGACCTGGGGAAGAGAGGGGCAAGGGTAGCTCTTCTTGGGGATCTGTGGCCCAGCTTGGCCATGACAGACTGGTTAAGTTCTCTGTAAAAAAAGAGGTGAAGAAGGACCCTGTCTCTTCAGTACAGTTATTCTTTAAATTGATTAACATAGGAACAGTTTCTGTTTTGATTTGCCATGTGCCAGCAAAGTACCAGAGTCAGGGCTGGGCTTTGCTAGAACTGTAGGACCTGAGGACTTGTCCCTCTGCTGCACTGGCACTGGCTCTGCTTTTTGTGAACAGTTAAGTTGGCGTGAAAGAGAGAAAGTTGCTCCTTCTCACACCAAACACAGCTCCAAACTCTGCTGGGTATTTTTCAGAAGGGAGCAAACCTCTCAATGGCTTTATTTTTTAGAAGTAACTTTTTAATGGTACTTAATTCCTGGAGTCTGTCCAGCAGGGGGGCTAATGAAGACAGACATGCCCTCGGTGTTATTTCCATGCTGCTCATTAGCCACTCAAGCTTAATAAAGATTGGTGATGGGCTCCACCAGCCTCTGTCTCTTTTTTTTAACCAGCCCTGGAAGTGGTGATTACTCTGCTCAGGCTTTACTGCTTGAGATGTCAGTGCTCCTCAAGCTCACCCTGGGCAGATCCCTGCTGGGGGAATGCAGAAGTGGATGTTTTGCTGCTTCCTCAGTAAAAAAGGTTTGGAATATTCTCAGAGAATGGGACAAAGACCACACACTCACTGCAGCCACTCCCCACCCCGGACAGCCCCAGCTCACCTTCCCCAGCCCCACAGGGGAACAGAAACGCGCAGAACCAGCACCTCTTTTTGTACAATTGTTTATACAAATTCAACAAAGGTAAAACTGCATCAGGAAGGTCTACGAAAACAACACCGTACAACAATGGCACTTATGAATGCAGAATTTTACAATCAGGAAATAACCATGTTATAAACCTTAAATGAGAACTCAACTCACACTTCAAAGAAAGAGAGACTACGTTTGACCATTTATTCTACTGCTGGACTCACTGTATAAATTAATTTTATATTGAGTACAAGAGCTCATGCTACAGAGTGAAACCCTCCTATGTGCAAAAGCTGAAATTGGAATTTTTTTAAAATTTTGAGAAAAAGGTGATTTCTATACAGATAAAAGTGTTTTACTTCAACTATAATTTACACCTTATTTCCACAACATGCTTATGTCACTTCTGAAGTATACAAAGCAGGATATAAACTTCCATTAAAACATGCTTTAAGTTGAAAGTATGAACCTACTTTTCCTGACCTGGGCACGTTTGTAGATAGATACTGTCTACGAAGTATAGGTTAAGTTCTCGCCTACCATAAGTAAAGATAAAAATTGGCAATCAAAACCGAAACACTGGTAATGCATTCAAACATTGCATAAATAATTTTTAAACAATTTTTGTACAAAAATAGTTCTGCATAATGTAAGATGTAACAAAACAAAACGTGTTAAGAAGGCAGAAATGCAGTGCGTGGTCCACTTGAATGACACCAACTTTTTTTTTTTTCTGGTTTTAAGAAATGAAAAGCAGAAATCAAATTTACACTACCAAGCACATGCTGTGGTACTTTAAATAACAGTATTTCTTGGAGCTCAGTCCTCTTCTGGGTGTGAACAATTATCATCAGTAACAGTCGCCTTATGAATTTGCATAAGAGCCAGTGCAGGACATCCCAGGTGGACTGAATTAGTGGCACAAGTTGAAATTCTTAACATGGGTAGTTTCGCGTTGTTCTCGACAAGAGTTGTAAAATCCAATCGCGGCCTTTTCTGATATTCCAAGTTCCCAATTGAAAATAAAATCCCTACGTGTTCTTAGTCCCTTCCCCCCCTCGCCCCAGTATTTACACGAGTCCTTTAACTAACTCAGTTTTTGCAGAAGTTTTTCTTCCACTTGCCCGAACTGGACACTTACGGACATTTCCGCTATGAACTGCTCGCAGCCCTCCTTCGTCACTTGCTTGCAGTACCTCAGGTCGATCTGGCAGATATTCCCACAACGTTTGAAGTAGGACAGGCACTGGTCAGTGACCTTATTGCAGTCTGGGGGGGGAACAAAGGGCAGGAATTAACAGCCCGGCTTGGTTTGTTCTCAAACACGAGGACTGTTTATCCCGTATCCCGACCGTGGTCAGTCCTTTGTGTCCCTCCCATGGAATCCCAGGCTGCTCCATCGCCCATCTCAATCCCTATGGCTGTTGTGTAACCCATGGGATAAAGCCAAGCAGCCAGATGTGCAGAGCGCTGGACAATCCCCTGGGAGGATGAGCGTGTGCAGCGCAGGGCTCAGAACACGCACGGTACCACCCACAGCTGCCACAGAGGGGGTGACTGCCCTGGGAGAGGCCATTTACACCAGCAGCACATCCAGCTGCTGCCCGGGATGGGGGAGTTACACCAGGGCAGGGAAGAGCTGGATCAAACCCCTCAAACAAGCCCAACACCACGGGCACTTCCCCTCCCCCTGCGTGTCCCTTACCTGATAAATTAATTTCCGTTAACGAATCCCGCGTGGTGGTTCCGACCGCGGTCAGCAGGTTAATAGACTGATCTGTCACGTGGTTACAGTAACTGAGATTGAGTTTGGAGAGCAGAGGCATGTGCCTGATGATCAGCCGCAGAGAGGCGTCTGTGATATCCAGCCCCGCCAGGCGCAGCTCCACGATGTTCCGTAGCTTGCTCCGGTTGTCGATCTGACCTGGAGAGTGGAGGCAGCAGGTCAGTGCCCCGAGTTCCACCCGCACTGCCAACATCTGCAGGCCTATGAAATGCACCGTGACACACAACACTGCTGCCCTAGGTCAACTTCACACCCTTCTGCCTGTCTGGAGCTTTGGAGGGGACATCAGCAGGAACACTTGTCTATTTGTGGAACAGGCACGTGGACAAAGCCACCCCCTGATTTCAAAACAAAAGGGATGAAAGTAACTGCAGGGGCCCAGCGGAATTACAAGTCGGGAATAAGCAGTAGGCTGTGCAGTGCATGCCAGAAAGCAGATCCGATTTGCTCAAAATTTCACCTGAGCTGAAATCCGGGCGAATGTGGCATGACCCACAGAACTGCTCCTTCCCTGAACTGGAAGAAAGTGTTTCCATACTCTCTAAAGTACACCCGTTGCAGCCTGAAGAGAAGAAAGTCAGACAGAAAACCAGCACAGTGGCTCAGGTGATGGTTCAGCAGCCAGAGAACATCCCTGTCACCCTGGGGCTCCAGCCAGGAGGTGCTGCAAGTCACTGCCTCGAACACCCTGTGGGTCAGCACAGCCCCAGCCCTGCTGCTCCAGGGGCTCCTGCCTGTTTGCTCCGAGGGGACGCAGCAGCAGGACACGCCCCAGGGGCTGGGATGGGGCTCCCAGAGTCTCCTCTCCCGTTACCTGGCCGGTTGTCCGTGGGCGGTGACAGGAGGTCTCTCATTTGTGCGTCTTTCAGTCCCTCTGCCCACTGCACGTCCAGAGTCCGCAGCAAAGGACAACTGGAGCTGCAAAGTGCTGACACTGCTATCCATGAGCACCCTGATAACAGCAGGTCCCGCAGACCTGCAGAGACAGAAGAGGATTGAGTGTGTGGCCTTCCCAGAGACATCCCAGTGATCGCTGCTACCAAAGGCTGGACAACACTCCCAGCGCTCCAGGACAAGCAGGGACCCCGTGAGCCTCCTCCCGCCCAGCTCTCCATCTCTCCCACCACCTGGAACTCCCCAGCTGTGGGTGACCATCACTACCCCCTCTGCTCATCACCTCAGCACAGGCCCTTTCCACCTGTTGGCTGAGACCTGCCTCGAATTATTTTAAGCAAACATGTCAAGTGGTCACAAAAAAATAATTCTGGGCCCATTTTAACCCGCTAACGCTTCATTTTTACATATTTACATCCCACCCAGGAGAATCTACTCCTCCCCTACGACACCCAATCCCTGTAGACCTTCCCCACAGGCTGCAGTTTAGATACAAATTGGTTTGCTAAATTTGGTGATCAAAACACATCACTTACCTGGTAGTCTGTTGATAAGCCAACTCAGCTGCTTTTTAGATATATTTGTCCAGCTAAGATCAAGGGTTACAGGCTGTCTCCTAATAATGCCACTAAGCATAAGTGGAGTGATGGATTTACAATGGTTTAAATCTATTTTGGTCCATAATCTTTTGTCACAGCACCTACCCAAAAAGAAAAAAAGCCAACAGCACTTTATTTGGCACTTGTTTGGATTTCCGCAGGGCTTTAAAAGTGTCATTAAACAGTAGGAAAAACTACAGCACTTAACTGAAAATAGCAAAAATAAGGCCTAGTGATGCTAAGATAAACACAACCCCACACAATGTTACATAAGTTTCAAGTTTCTCCATCAAATACATCCTGCAATAAAGCATGGAATTATTTCCAGAGAATTACAAGTGTCAACAACTTCAGATCCCATTTTAAGTCATCCCAGCACTTAAATGAAATCTATTTTCTAGCTTGAAGACAAGCCACTGCTTCTTCCTTACCCTCTGACTATGAAGCCTGGTTTAAAATAATACCCTCATGATTTCCCCTGTGCTTTCCTTACTTAAAACCAGTGGATTTGGTAAAACAGATCCCCCCTCTCCTGTTCTGTGTGTTTGTGTTATTTCTCTCCATGTGGCTTATGCATTTTTTCACTCTCTTTATGGTTCTCTAAGGGCAACAACATCAAGTCCTGACGCGTGTGCAGGAATCTGCATTTTCTCAGGTTTTTTTCCATTAGTAAATACCGTATTTAAGTGGAAAATGCATTTACAGCTTTCAGTGACACCAAGAAGCCCACGGAGGAGACACTCCACAAACTCCTCACACTGAATTATCAACCTCTCGACTTGGTCTGGACACGGTTTTGTTGTGCTAGCAAGGAGCCTGTTACAGTCTGTCCATGTGAGCACATGCAGGAACCTGGGACGAGTCACAACAGCCACGAGGCTTCACTGCAGGTTCAGTGAAACCTGTAAATCTGTGCACTAAAGCTGCTGCTGCCAAGCAGCCACTGACTGTGTCAGGGCTCACACAGGTATCCCGAGCACAGGGGACAGGCTGTGAGTAAGCACCATGAACAAAGGATCCCTCCATGACATGCTCTGCTGGCTCAGAACACAGGGAACAGGTGTGTTCTCCGTGTACCCTCCACAGGGAGACAATCAGCACGGCCCTTGTGAGGAGCACACCGGGGGCACGGCAGGATCCTCACTATCTCAACAGATATTTAATAGCTGAACTGAACAAACGTTGGCCATCAGCAAGTCCTGGGGCAGAATGACACCAGACTGACTGTTCCAGCAGCAGGAACACTGTGGTGTGTGACTGCAGGACAGGCTGCTCCCGAGTGCTGCAGCCCGGCAGGCTGACGCCGAGGCTGACACAGCTCCCATCAGAAATGCTGGGAACTGCTGTTTCTGAGAAAGCACCATGAGACACGAGACATGCTGCTTCTCCAGCCACTGCTGGTCACCCCTTCTCCTCGGGCTCACCAGCAATTCAGGGACAGCCTGCACACTTCTCCAGGAGACATCAGTGCCTCACTCACCCGCTGCCCTGCCGTGCCCATCCCACCACACACAGGACCCAGCTCGTTCCCCGCCCTCCTTACCATCTGTTCCAGGTCTTGCAAACTCTCATACAGATGCACAAGTCTCTATGACTGAGGTAGCTAAAGACAGCCATCCAGACTTCCCTCTGCATCACGTGGGCTGCCCCGTCATCCAGGGGGAGCGAGTCCGGAGGGGGGCTGATGGGAGGAGGCCGGATAACGTGCCGCTCCATCTGGATGCATTTGGGGGGCGAGAGCGAGGGCGGGGGCCGGGTGATCCCGCGGGGTGTGCTGCGCAGGCTGGGGATGAGCTGGTGCCTCAGCTCCCGGGGGGTCCCGTTCAAGCCTTTGCTGAACCTGTGGAGTCTCTCGCTGTTGTTCAACGCACGCTTGGGTTCCTCGTTCTCGCTCTCGGGTTCGGATTTGATGGGTTGGTGGTTCTCATTGGCAAGGCTGTTCTCGGTTTTTTGGATCTCCTGGTTAAGCTCCTTGCTGAGCTCCTTGCTCAGTTCCTTGTTGGGAAGCCGCCTTTTCCTCCTCATCTTGAACTTCTTCTTGTCCCTGGGCTCGGCGCCCTCCGTGCTGGGCCCCGCGGTGGGCGAGCTGGACCGCGACTGGTCGCTGTCCTTGGACCTGGGAGGTGCCTCTGGCAGCTCATCCTCGGGCTCCTGCTTGAGGCGCCGCAGGGGCTTGATCATGGCAGTTCGGTCATCTGGAGCCTTCCACGATCGCCGCTGGAAGGGAAGAGACAAGGGCTGACTATTGGAGCGAGAACGTTCCCAGCAGCACTTCCCTTCCCTTCCCGTGCGGATGCTCCACACAGGGAGCTCTGCCCGGGGGGGCCGGGCCGCCTGCCAGTGCTGGGCCCCACCCATCCCAGCACCAGGAACATCCACCGGCCAAAGGGATCAAGTTCAGGTGCCAACATGGATGAGCAGTCCAGCTATTGGCTCGCTGGGCTCCAGGAGTGATAAATGGATTTATTCACCCTGCAGAATCCTGCAGATTCCAGGGCCTCTCCCATTACCCAGTGGACCATTTATCCACTGAAGATCAGCAGCTTTGTCCCCAGTGAGCCAGAACCACCCAGGCTTGGCAGACACTCACTGGGCATCCAATTCAAATTCTGCCCCAGTGCCCTCATTCCAAAGGGCCATTTCCGAAACCTGTGGAATTGCAGTTCCTGACCCACAGTGTGGCTGGGCCTGCACAACCTCATTCAGTGACCTTCAGCTGCTCCCTTACCAAAATCTGCCCATCCTCACATGCCCCCAACCTCCAATGCCTGCAGAACAGGGAACGTGACTGACAGTCCTGATGCACCTTGGGCTGCCGAGCCCTCCTGCTGGCACCAGCCCCGCGTGGCTCACAGGGCTCTGCTGGCACCTTCCTCCTGCCCCAGACCCTGCTCACAACAGCAAACTGCTCTGCACTTGCTCCCATGAATCCCATCTCCCTTCCATGCACACCAGGCAGTGTTTAAGACACATGAACCCAGACCTTGGAAGGCTTCAAGTCTAATCTGATCACTCCAAGCAAGAAAGAAGCCACGAGCTGTTAAAATGAAGTAGCTCTAACAAGAGATCTGGGCTGGCAAGAAGAGGGGAAGTGCTGTGAACACATTTGTTGTGTCAGAAGGCTCCTGTTTTTGCTTTCCCAATAAACTAATTGGATCAGGTCAGTGGCTGTGCTCCCTCCCATGCTTCAGCCTGCAGAGAAAGCTGATCACCCTGCCTTTAAATTAACATATTATAAAGGGAGAGGTCACAGTAAGTTAATGACAGGTTAGAATAAAAACATTACAGCATCAGCCCAGTGGCAGTTTGCAGCAGCCCTCACACAGGGCACTGATGAGCACTCTGCTTAAAGGCACTGGAGTTCTGATCCTGCCAGGCTGTGAGAGGGGAGCAGTACCTGTGTGCCAGCCCATCCCTGGGGGGTCAGCAGGGACCCCAGGCATGTGCTGTGGTACACATTGCTGAGGGGCTGTGTGCCAAGGGCAGTATTCACCCACACAGGAAGAGACAAACATCAGTACAGAAACAGAACTTTTTTCCCTGGGTCATCAAACACAGCTGGCTGCTGTATTTTAATATGGGACACCAGAAGAGAAAATATAAAACAAGACATGCAGCTAAACTACCCTGGAGTTAAAGGTTTATGTGAGAGAGATCCTGTGATTTCAAGATGTAAATGGGATAATAAGTGCCTGCAGTGACACAAGGACATGACTGAGAAACTGGCTCACCACTGAGCTCACGTGAGAAGGGACTAAAAGGGATTGAGAATCTATCTATTAAAAAGGCAAAGTACCTTCTTCCTGAAGAGTTTGTTATTTCAGCTGTTGGAAAAAAGAAAAGTAAAATCCCCAACACGAACATCTGCTGTGCTGTCTGAGAAGGTCTGGGAGTCCAAAGGGATGGGGAAAAAGGGAGCATGGCCAGCAAGCAGTAATGCATGAACTGGTACTGTGAATTTTGCTCTCTCACTCCACCAAAGCTGCCCCAATCCCTACACTTGCCATCCTACAGCATTCCCACTGCCTGACCTTGCAGGACTGTGACTCCCACTCCTGGTGAGCTCCACATGCAACACAAATCCAGCCTGATTCTGACTGTACAGCCATCAGTCATGAGACAAATCTGAGCCTCTGCAAACCAGCAGTTTAGAAAATGTATGACATTCAGAGTGTCCCTGCCTGGCCCAAGAGCTCTGACTGTCACATCCAGGGACAAGCTTCCACAAGGCTGCTGGGAGCAGCCCCTGCTCCCTGCAGGCACCAGAAGGTGTCATTTCCAAAGTTCCCAGTGTGGCACACTCCCAAATCAGCCCCAAAACAGCTGCCAGGCGCCACCACGTGGAGAGAGATGAAAAGGTTTCCATGAAAAATTCATTTTCACCTTGTTCCTACTCTGAGCACCTTGTAAAGATTTCTAAGTCAAAGTGGGTTTTCTAGTATTTTGAATAAAACAACAGCCATATCCCAGTGTTTTCAGCCTCTGAACATCAACCCAAGAGTCACTGTTCCAGCCACTGTCCCGTCAGACCAGCAGACTTCACAAAGGAATGTAAAACATCGCAGTTCCTTTGGGAACAACCTGGGATTGCAGGATGAGCTCTCAGCCCCAGCCAGCCCGCGCTCCGTGCAAGCACACGGGACGGGTGTTGTGCCTTACCCGCTTTCTCATGGTGGGTTCCTGGGACTTCTCGAATTTCCTTTTCCTCCACAGATGCACCTCGTCGGACTTTCTCCTCAGGATTGAGTCAACTGGAGCCTTTTTGGAATGTTCCTCCGATTTCCGCCTGGGAGTTTCCTCACAGTCCCCTTTCCGTTTCGCAGCATCTGTCACTTCCTTGTTGTCTCTGTTAATTTTCTGCTCCTTCAGCAACGAGCCCGGGAGATTTGATGCGTATTTGAATCCTGGTCCGCGCTTTTGCTTGTACACCAGAGAGACACAAAACACAAGCCAACTTTATACCTTATGCATCTCTCAGCTCCTCAAGCTGCCACCAACACTCTGCTGGGTTGGTCTCTTTGTAACACACAGAACATTATCAAGGGTTAAAGTTTCAACCTCCGTAAAGTTATTTTTTCTAAGGACACACTTGCAAGTGTCTGTCTCAGTTTGCAAAGAAATAAAGTTTCACTAATTCCAACAGACACTCCGGGTTTTGCATAATTGCTTCTGAATTTTTAATCTACTGTAAAGAATTTTCCTTGTTGAAATTAACGTGCAGCAGTGCACAGAACTAACCTAAATATTCCCCAGGTTCCGGGAGAAGTGTTGCCACATGGAACAAGAATACAAAACCAGAATCATCATGGGATCATCACAGAATCCTGGGATGCTTTGGGTTGGAAGGGACCTTAAAGATCACCTCGTTCCAACCCTCCACCATGGGTAATTAAGCACAAAACCTGAATTAAGCACAAAACCAAAAGCTGGTATTGGGCAAAATTATATTTACAAGCCAGAGGGGACGCTTGAGATTTTGTATCTCATTCCAGCACCACTTATTCCCATTAAACTCACTTTTCCAGTTTTCCCTGCATGGTTGCACTTTGGACACTCCCAGCAGTTCGGCAGCTCATCGTTAACCACACCATCCGATTCCTTCACCTGTGGGAGAGACACAACTCCATTCACAGTCGTGCTGAAAAAGCTGCACAAGCCTGCAGGCGGATCACGATCATTCCAAGGCGTTCTGTACAGCTCACTGTTTTCTTGGATCAACTACTGCCCTCCCAAGGGCTGAGCAGAGACACCCAGAGCAGTGCAGGTGCTGCACCAGCCCTGGGCCCTGCACAGCCCCCCTGCTGATGATGACAACAGGGAGGAAGGCACTCTGGCCAAAGGGGCACCTGACAAAGGGTTCAGCTCTGGGCTTTGTATGAAGGTCAGTGCCAACCCCAGTTAACACATTCTGCTTTTGGAAAAACACCCCAACAGCCCAAACCAACCCCCCAAACCCCAGGACTGCAGTCACAGCATCTCCACAGATCCTCCCACACCATGTATTTGCACATCCCAATCCCGTGTCCCCTCCCGGTGAGGCACAGGCTGATCCTTCCACAGGCAGGATTTCTCCCATACACGTTCTCACATACATTAATCCCGTTGGGCATTTTTAGCAGCAAAGCTCCCTGCACTGTAATCAAGTGTTCCTTAAAATACTTTTCTTTCTGGATCAGAACTAGCAGTCCCAGGCCTCCAGCCCTTAAGCCCATGTGCCAGTGGGAATGGTGGCTGCCAAGTCAGCTCGACAACAGGCACGTTTGTTCACAAGACCGGACACATGGAGGCATTTTTAGGGTTTCTCACACCCCCAGATCCTCAGCCAGTGTAAGGGAGAGAATGGCTGACAACTCCACTACCTCTGAGACTGACATTTTGCTTTCTGAAAGAAAGCTCAGTGTTTTATGCTCAGTGTTGTTACACTCCAATAAAAGCAGAGTCCTACCCCACGCAGCTGGAAAGCTGCTGGTTTCTGAATTTCCACACAGGAGCCTGGATTGCTTCCCAAACA
Organism: Pseudopipra pipra; assembly: GCF_036250125.1. Classification (NCBI taxonomy): domain Eukaryota; kingdom Metazoa; phylum Chordata; class Aves; order Passeriformes; family Pipridae; genus Pseudopipra; species Pseudopipra pipra. The sequence continues at coordinate 8,949,207 of NC_087566.1, read as the reverse complement.
GGAGATAGGTGTTTCAGAAAAGACATAAGATACACCCTCCACAAAAACACATGCTCACTGATGGCACATTCCTGTTTAAGAGTTTAGTTACATATTCAGAAAAAAAACCTTGGGGGGAAAAAAAAAGAAAAATATTAATTTATTACTACTGTAGACAACAAAAACATGCTGCTGCCCAGACCAACAGCTGGGCACTGGCAGCAGCAGCACAGTAGCAGGAGACAGGAACAGGCAGAGGCAGGGACCTGCAGATTTTTCATGTTTCTGAAACATTTCCTCTTCTCCTCCCAGCTCAGGGAAAAGGTACTGGCTGTGCAGGAGCAAGCCCTTGGATTTAGGAACTGCTTCCTCAAGTCCCTGAGCCAGACAGTAGCCATTCTAGTTTCACCATCCAGTGAGAGTGATGACATGTCAGTCTCTCAGCAAGTCTCCTGGAGTTAATAAATGAGTAAATGAAGTGGGCAGAATTTAAATACTGGTTTTATCACAACTGTGTGCCTTTGAACCTTCTTTCCCATGGTAGGTGTAAGATACTCCAGGAGTTGTTGTATACATCTCTGCCTCGGGGGAACAATCCCTGGCTTGAGCTCAAGTTGGGAACAAGTTATTTCCCGCACTGAATATAGAACAAGTGCTGCTGAAGGGAAAGCATTACAGCTCTGTCCCTTCTGTGAAGTTTAAGGAACTGAACAGATGTGGGGAACTGTAAGCAAACTAATTAGACACACACAAACCTGCCACTGAATGTGTCCCAAGCCTTTCAGGCTGGGTGGGAGCCAGTTCCGAGTGTTTGTAACAAACAGCAGGGGGGTGTCGGAGCCGCAGGGAGGTGTCACAGAAACCCCCCTGCAGCACAAGGTCAGCAATCCACAGAGTGTCAACAGGAGACCTTGCTGCTCTGAAATCTTCCTGTCAGGGATATGGACACCCCAGGATGCTGATCTGGCACCACGAGGGACAGCCAGGAATTCTGACAGTGCCAAGACTGAAACAGGCAGTGAGACACACCTGGGCTGAAGCTGTGCTGGAAAAGGCCTTGGTATTCCTGCTGTTCTGACAAGGCACCTAAATATTCACCTTCACCATAATTACTATATCCACCTGAGATGGAAAAGAATGGGCTCCTACTGAGGAACAGGAACCCCTTCTCCTTAGGGAAACAGCATCAGGTGCTGCACTCACATGTGCTAACCAGTACCAGCAATTTGGAATGTGGGAAGAAAAATTCACCACTCGTGGTTCAACTCGAACACTCCATAACAATGAAAGGCAATGTTCATCCCAAAATCTCAGGAGCTCCCCTTGGAAACAGTTCTGCACTCGTGAAACACTCCCCAAGATCATTTTCATAAGAAACTCGTTCAGCAAAACAAGCATTTGTGTTGCTGGTGTATTTTCAAGGAAAGAAGCATGTCAAAACTTCCCAGGACACGGCTCAGCACATGGAACAACCTGGCTGTCCTTAATACCACTCCAATACAAGGGATCCAGGGCTCTGGAACCCAGGGCTCCCCCAGCAAGGGAGCCCCTCAAGGCTGTGTCAGAGCATAGATGCACCTGAGCTGCCCTTAATTTAACTCCTCAGAGTGTCACCCTCTGACACTGCTGATCCATGGAGAAAACCCAGCACAAAACATGTACAGCCAAATCAGGAAGCTGGAGGGGGAGGGACTTCAAACCAGGAACAACCTGCCCAGGAGAACAAATCTCCCACTGCATGTGCCAAACTACTCCACAAGCTCTGGAGATGCATCTTGGAGGGAGTTCACTCTACGTGGGAATATGCCAGGAAAGGACATCCTCTCTTCACTGATCCAGGTTATTCCAGACTCCTTGACCCTGAGATCAGCCCACTTGGTTAGAACATGGTGCCAATAACACCAAGATCGTGGGTTCAATCCCTTTATGGGCCATTCACTTAAGAGCTGGACTCGATGATCCTTGTGGGTCCCTTCCAACTTGGAATATTCTGTGAAATATTCAGTGACATGTACATTTGCAAGATATTTAGTTGGAGATGACCAACAGTTCACATGGTACTGCTATTTCCCAAGTGGGACAGGAAGGGACTTTCCCTTGTGGGCAGCCAAAGCAGCTGCCCTGGGGCTGGGGCTGCATCAAAGGCTATTTATGGGCTCCATCCGCTCCATCCTCAGGGCTCAAGGGCTCAAGCAACATGTAAACATGGCAACAGATTTCTGTCTTGCAGGAAATCATAGAACCTGGGAATAAAGAGTGAGGAGGGATCCAAGGAAGAGACTCCATTTTCCTTTTGCTGTTCCCCTGAGCAGCTTCATCTCTCCTTCCAAGACAATTCTCAAATCCTAACAGTGCCCTTTTGCCTCAGTAAATAAAGAGTCCCAGTTACCTACAATTTCAGCTCAGCAGAAGCACTGAGAAATCAAAATACAAAGACATCAGACACACAGTAAATCTCCCACTGCTTAATTGTCAGAAATACCCAAAGCAACATTGTTCCTAGTTACCAAAAGAGCACTCAGACCACCATGCAGGTGTAAGAGAACAAACAGCACTTGTCTGATTTCACAGACCTGACCCACATCCTGTACACCTAGTCCCAAATGTAGTATGAGGAGAGGAAACAACACTTGAGCTGCCACGAGACAACAAGTGCATCCTCTGGACTCAGCCCTGAAGTGTCACTGACACTGCAAAGCCAGAAATGGGGGAGGCACAGGGCACTTCCAGCAAGGACAGGGAACAGCAAAGCAGCCAAAATTAAGGCACCTCCGACAACAAGCAGCTCCTTCCCCTCCTTCACCAGCCCCCAAAGCCTTGTTCTAGGCAGAGCCAAGCAAGCAAAGCTCCCTTTCAGAGCCCATCTGTGGCAGGAGCTGTGAGCACCAGTTCCATGAATCAGGGAGACAGGCACAGCTCTGCTTTGCCAGCTCCCCGTGTTCTGCTCTAATAAATGACAGCACAGAGCTTGGTGCAACACCACATACAGAGTCAAGGAAATGAGAGACCAGGAGAGCTTCACCCCAGGCCTGCATAAGGAACAGACATACCTCTCCTCCCCGAGATCCCAGAAGGGCCCAAAAGCTGCTTTCTGGGGCATGGTGTGTTAGAACACATTTGCTTTGGCAAATCACTTTAACCATAAACAAATCAGCAACAGGAAATAGCTGATCAGCTGAAAGAAACCAGCTCTGGAGAAAGGCAGCTTCTAAATGCTAATGCACAAGTTATGCCCAAAATGACACTTCTGTTACCAGCGAAGAATACAGCTGCTCACAGGGCTCGAGTCAGCCAAGGGTGAGCACTCCTGCAGCCTGACACTCGCTCAGGCTGTTCTCCAGAGTTGCTCTCTTCATACTCCAACACTTGCTCATAACATCTTTGGAGCCAGCTGCCACCCAAAGGCACATCTGTGCCTGGGCCAACAGGAGCAGCAAACTGCTCCTTTGTACTGTGGGACACGGGGAGGAGCTGCTGACACAGAGTTGGGGCTATCTCATCCAGAAGGACAGGCAGATTGCTCTGTCCGCCCCATCCCAACTGAAACAACTCACTTCCTTAAACAAGAGGCAAAAAGAAAGAAAAACAAAACAAACCCACAAGACCTTTGCATGCACGTCCCCCTCAGGGCCATCCAAAGCCAGCCTCTGTTCACAGGGAATGCTGCTACCTCAAGGACCCCACCTGCCAGTCAGGGCTGCGTTTCACTCTGCTCCTCACACCAACTCTTAGCTCACTTAAGTGTCCAAAGATGAAAACCTAAAAGCTTCTCATTTTCTGTGCACTACATTTACATGAAGGCGATAACTAATGCAGCTTTTGTTTCCAACATGTATCACATCCTTGTACTCACCTTAAGGCATCCTGGGTGTATGATTTCATTACAAATGGAGCATTCCATTAGCATGAGATTAAACTTGCTCTCCTCCTCTTCCACAGTGTCCTCCTTCCCAGCTTCTCCACACACCAGACACACAGCAGTATGAGGCAACACCGGCTGTTTATGTATCAGAAAGAATTGATCAGGACACAGAAACAGAAGAACTCAATGTGCAACTCAATCCTCATTTCAAAGAGGAGATAAATAGGGATTAATTGTGCAAACTGCCATGAAGGCAAGAAAAACTGGTAACAAATTGGGACTGGGTATCCAGACCAAGCACCACAGGAAACGTTTCACCAAAGTGCCCTCCCTGCAGCAACACAGATTCATGGAGCATTCCAGGGATGGATGAAAATGCATTTTTGGAGGGTTCCCTGAATCTGTGAGCTAACACAGACATTGGCATGCAAGTCACTTCACCAGTGTACAATGGGAGGGGAAAGAAGCAACCTAGAACATCACTATTCACATCCATTAGCTCTGCAATCCGAGCGGCGCTTTGGCAGCTCCCCTATTTTACAGGCAGGGCAGACAGATGTTATGGGACCTGATCCAGGTCTCACAGCAAGCCCACAACAGAACCAAGAACAGACCCTTTCCTGACTGACAGTCCATTATCCAGGGCCCTGCTCCCAACCTAAGCACTGCAAAAACCTCTGCACTTAGAAAGAGGATTCTCTCCTGCAAGTGTCACAAGTGGGATCACACTGATTTTTTAGTTTTCTCTTCTGCTGAGGCAGAAAGGGAACTGCAGCATCTCACAGATCTGTCACCCATGTCAAAGCACTGAAAGCCACTCTAATTAAAAAGCCACCTTTCTGGTAACGATTAACAAACTTCTGCTTTGCAGCAATAAGGTATAATAAACCTCATTACAAAAAGGAAAAGGAAGATCCTAAACTGGCCATAATGGGAAGTGCAATCAATTAGGCTGCAAGTCCTTAACCATTACACAGCCAGAGGCAGAGATGTGGCTTTTCACAGCAAGATCTCTTGTAGAGATATAAAATAAAAAATAAAGTCTCTAAGTGGATACCTGCACACCAACCCAAATTTTGGCAGCAGCAGAGCATCCTTCAGCACATTTCAGCCCAGGAGAAGCCCAGCTGCAATAAGGCATTACAGGGCACAGTGCTCTGCCCCACACCCCAACACCTGATCCATTAGCTATGGCAACACTTCCCTGCCTTCTCCTGCCAGGACTTACCCACGCTCCACTTTAAAAGCATTTTGCAAATACTATTTCATTCCCACCCTTCCTCCAAGCACAAAATAGGAATCCCCAGGATCACCAGCAGGTAAACCAGAGAAAAGCCAAGTTGTCCAGGGCTCTGTCCACTTGTTTTGTCTGATCTCCACACAAGTATTTATATTCACACTCAAGAGCAAACATCCCAGGAGCAGGACAGTTTTTCTTGCTGGGAGCAAGGGTGTCTAGGGAGCCTCCTCTGTGCCCCACTGAAGGGCTGGAACAGCAGCTGCACTGTAACAGCTTGTCCTCCTGGAGCCCCACATTCCCTTCAGACCCATTCTATGTAGCAAAGTGTGTCCCAGGCACTCCTGCCTCCCTTCCTGACTGAACTGGTGACGCAGAGGAGGTTCCTGCTCTCCGAACAGCAGTACAGTCAGCTCTCCCAAGGCTTCTGAGTTTAATGAAAGTCTGCATCTAGTTAATATTGTCAATGTTATTAACCAGAGGAAAACACAATCCCAGAACTGCAGGGATCATTACTTCCACAGAGCCTTGCTTGCACATCTTTTCAGCAGGTTTTTTTTTGGGCTGGAAGCTGTTTGATAAGTACCACAATATATTGCTACTGAATTGTTAGAGAACAAGAGAAAAGATAACAGGATTGCTTGTAGAAATGTAAAGCACCTTAAAAGTTACAACAGTTCAACTTGTCAATTTTCTGGGCCTTTGCTGCTCTAAGAGAGTTTTTAATAATCCCCCTGATATTTACACCAACCTACAAAGGGCAGAGATGTTATTTTCAATGCATGTGAGGGCAGGACAAGTAATCAAGAGTCCCCTGGCTAGCAAGCCCTGTGCTCTAACCACAGCTTCTGGAAATTAAACTCTAGGCACCAATAAGAAAAATAAACCTTCATTGGAAGAAAGAGGGTGACTACACTCAGCTAGAAGAGAACCCAGATCATCTCCAAAAGGCTCAGCCTGTGTTATCAAGAGTGGAACAGCTTAGTATGAAAGTTTCCTTCATCAGTGAGGATGAGAAAGCTCACTGCAGCCCTAATTTAATCCTTCCACTAAAAAGGCAGCATGATTTCACTACTTCTTGCCCCTGGAGAATAATAAATTCTTCATCCATGCTGTTCAATTCATGCCACACTCCAGGAAATCAAGTGTTCAAAGAAAAGACACTGGAGCTGCAAAAGCACTCTGCGGAAAGGTGGATATTCTGTGTGCTTTACTGAACGATCCAGCAGTGCTGAACCCAATCCTCTATGTCAGGAACAGTGCAGAGCTTAGAACAGGACATGGAGTGAGCTACCAGAAGCAACTACTGGAAACCTGCAGCACTTATCAGTTTCTTATCAGTGTCAGGCAAAGTCATTTAATGTCTCCAGCCTTCTCATCATAATTAAAGGAAAAAAACCCAAATACTAAGTGAAAGGAACTGGAACACGAGAAATCAGTAGAGAGATGGGGTGATATTTCAGTTATGAATAAACAACATTCCTTTCTTTAAAAAAACAACAACAAAAGAAACCCCAACCCTAAACAATAGCATAAACAAGACCTTCCAAAGAATTAAGATAAAAGCTAAAGCTGATTTTTAGCCTTGAACGGAGGCACTGCAGACACGAGACTGGAGAGAAGCTCCACAACAGTCAGCACGGCAGCAACGGATTCAAAAGCTGCTTGAACAACTTAATGGAAGATTAATCTGTCAATATTTGTTAAATAGAAAGCTATCACCTGTGACTCAAGAAGCTTCTAAGCAATGTATCACAGGAGCCCAGGAAACAGACTCCCTGCTTGCCCTGTTCTGATGCTCTTTCCCTGACAGCCATTTCCAGTCCCTGAGGAAGACAAGACCGTGGATTGATGTCTCATCTGGATCAGACCCTCTGCTCTATGTCTAGGTAACAGCAACCAAACTGAAATTCAGATCTCAGGTAGCCTGGGGCTGGGGTCACCAACACCAACATCTTGGAGGATGTTGGTCAAAGATTTCTCCACATCTTAATTTGGTTATGTAGTTAAGATGGTAAACATGGCTGCAAGGCAGTTTTTGCTCAGGAAATTTTGAGATCCAAATATGCCTCTTCTCCATTTGAATCAGAACTTCCCACTCTTCCCCTTCTCCCCCAACCCTAGTGTTTCAGTGTGATCTGAGGGACAATTTCTGATGTACTGATAATCTCCACTTCTCCACTGCTGAGAAGGAAAGCTGTGCTATTAAGTTTTTAGTAGCATTGTGGTTTAAGATTTGGGGAGGATGAGAAGTGCTGGGAAGAAGGGATCTGAGCTGAGAGGGCAAGGATTACACATCCCCTGATGCACTTCAAGACTCCTCAGAGCAGAGCGGAGGTGTCGGCTCCCCGCCCCGTCAGCAGCCAGCAGAGCGAGGAGCAGCTCCAGGCACTCACCGCGATGCACTGCCTCATGATGCAGGACTGCTTCATCCTGCCGGGGCCCCCGAACTTCTTCATGTCCTTGCAGAAGTGGCACTCGCCGCACTCCGTCCGCAGACACGCCTCGCACTTGCGGCATCGCGTCCTCCTCCGCCGGGCGCCCGCGGTCGTCCGGTTGGCCGCGAGCTTCACCGCAGAGGCCGGGCCCAGCTTCCCCTTGGGCCGCCCGACTGCCCTGTTCTGGAAGAGCCAGACACACACAAGGTCAATCGCACATCCCGCTTCCCAGCTACACCACAGGACTTTCGTGGACAGGAGTTGTGGGCACCTCAGGCACAAAAGCGACAGGTGTACCGGGATTGCAAACACATCGGTCATTAACACTCGGCAGTCACAGCATCGCTCTTAGAGCTCAAGGAGTGCTGTTAACTTTCCACTAAGAGACGAACTGTAAAAAGACAAAGAAATGAGGACATAAATGAGAGATCCCAAACCCAGAGCAAGCCCAGTCCAGGAGGAGGGGAGGGAGAATCCATTTACACACAGCTCAATGCAGGACCAAGTCCCGAGCAATGTGCTTGGCTTAGGTCAAGAGATTATCTGTGTCAACACTGAGCTCTTAGATTTGTGCTCAGGTTAAGCCAGAAGGTCTGCTTTCCTCCACTGGAAGTGGAAGAATCCAAAGGGGCAGCAAAAGTAATTTTGAGGTTACAGCAGAGAAACGCCCAGTAATGGTCAAGCCCCAGCAATCTCCCTAAAAAATCAGGAGACCATCAACTACTGCCAAGTGATTAAGTAGGAAATAAAACACAAATGCTAAAAAACCCTTCCAAAGTAGCTCCCCTCATATCCAACACCAGCAAGTGCTCAAAAATAGAACACCAACTGATGCTGTGCAAAGGCTAAAAAGGGCATCCCAGGTCTAGATTTCCATGACCTTTAAGAGAGAAGCTAAAGGAGCATGAAAAGATTTGAAATGATTAGGTTAACTGCAACATATTCACTCTGGACATCCAAATTTAATGTTCTCATCAGAAACTCCCTGTTATACACAAGAACTTGCAGCTCAAGCCAAACTTCACTAAATACCATGTAATTGTATGGGGCTAATTATGCAAGAATTGGCTTGGCTCATTCTGACCACTGACAGCTTTCTTCATAAAGATGATAATAACAGGACTGCAAAGTTCATCTGGTTCAGCATTTATACAACTTTTCCACTTTCTGCACATCTCAGCATCTGACCAGTAGACCAGGCAGTTTCACTTTCTGTTCCAGCTGAATTCTGGGCAATCACCAAGGCAGGGGCAGGTTGGCTGTAGGAAGCCATGAAGAAATTCCACCACAGATTTTAAGAGGTGTGGAAATATTTCCACTTGGTTCTACAAAAGCCTCCCTAAGTGTCCTGCTACACAACCCTGAAGAAAAGCCACACTGCTGAGTATTTGATCTTCCTCCCAGCTGACTTAGCAAAGCTCCAGTGACTCTCTCTAAGCTGCAGAAGAGTGCTGATATTTTAACAGCCTCCATCCCAGGAATCTCAGTGCTGGGAGCACAAAGAAGCCACGAGTCAGACTCCTTAAGCTTCCTCTCCTACAGACCTACTGTAGGTGGGAGAAAACATAGTCCATGAGGTTACACAGATTTCAGCAAGTTTTTAATTCCACTTCTCGGGAGCAGATTTTGCTCCGTGTGCAGGTTGAACCCCCCTGTGCTGTGTGAACACAGACAGCACAGCTTCCTTCCCATCCCCAGCCACACCGGCCGCCTGGATTTCAGATCAATGTCAGACACTCTAAAGAATAAATATTTACCTCCTAGACCAACTTTCCAGCCTCTCAAGGATAAAGTCGTCTCTGGCAGGACTGGCTTAGAGGCAACCTAGATAAGAGATAATTTTCTTCCTCGGCATGAATCACTCCTCCATTCTCTCTATTAGTCTCCTTCCACTAGGAAGGGACATCACGAACCAAGGGCTGGATATCAGCGGGAACAAGTTAAACCAAAACATCTACAACAACTTGGGCAAGTTCCCCTCGGCCAACAGCACATGGAAGACAGTGTGAGCACCTGACTCCTTCCCATGGGATGGAACATGATTAAGTTTAAGGAGGCAAACAACAGCTCTGACACCATCAGAAGGGTGTTTTTAAAAGCAACTGCTTTCAAGGGAAAATCAAACTCGGTGCTTTTCCAGCTGAAACACAACTCCTGCTTCTGCCACAGTAAAACAAGCCAAGTCCTAATTCTGAGGACAGCAGTTTAAGTGCCAGGACACTACAAAGATGCAAGAGGTAAAAAGACATTGCTTGAACACAGGAGCTGAGAATCCTAAAAAAAAAAAAAAAAAAACACTACAAAAGCAGGAAGATGAAGGTACAAGAACAAATCTGAAGCCAGACCACAGCACACAACACAGATTTCCTTACAGATCAGCAGCACAGGGCAGAGGTGCAGACCTGGATCTCACTGTATCCAACACTTCTTAACTACCCAGACCTCTTCACTGCTCGTTAACATGTTCAAGCAATTGTACTAATTTACCAACCTACCAATCCTCAATCCAAGCCACGTTTTCACTCCAGGATGTCGAAGCCAGCAAGGCTTGAGAGGCCTTGCAGGAATTCCTACTAGTATCCAGTTTCAAGGGGCTCCAAAGTGGGCGCCTAAAAACCTCCACAGAAGAAAATCTGGCCTGTGGGTTGCTATCCCAGAAAGGGGCTGGGATTCAAGGGGGTAGAAGGAGCCTCCAACATGGCTTGGGGTTTATTTAGCACATGGCAGACAGCCAGACAAATTCCAGGTCGATGTTAGTGAGGAGATGCTGCAGGATTTCCAGCTCAGACTGCAGTTTTACAACGGACCAGCCCTGGTAGTGAATCGAGGTAGATTTCCTTCCCAGCTCATGTCCTCATCTCTGTACTGCAACTTGCCACCCTCCCAGCACAACTCCATGGATTTGTCTTGCAAATAAAGAGTGAGTGGCAGGGGATGGCAGGACTCCTCATCCGGGTTTACCACAGTGACCAGCAAACAGCAGCTCCACGGCCTCAGGCTCAGCAAGCCCCAAACTGGGTTCAAGGCCAACAGTCTCCTCCTGTGTGGCAGATCCCACCATCTCCTTTCCTAAGGAGGTGACACCTTGAAGCACAGCCTGTGCCTGCTGGCTCTGTAGTCCCAAGCAGCCACCTCTAAGAACTGCCAAAAAACCAAAGACTGTACCAAACTTGAAGACTTTTTTTTTTTCTTAAACCTAACAACAGAAGCCCGGGAGCTGAGACAGAGCCTGCCTGAAATACCATCACCAGCCATCCCCTACGTTCTCCAGCACCTCCACAAAACTGTGCTCATTCTACTATGGCCACACCAAGTCTTCAGAAGAGAGGCAGGAGGATGCTGAAGCAATGATAGCCACTCTGCCAAGCTCCCAAAGGCCACTCTGCCAAGCTCCCAAAGGCCACTCTGCCAAGCTCCCAAAGGCCACTCTGCCAAGCTCCCAAAGGCCACTCTGCCAAGCTCCCAAAGGCTGTGCAAGCAGCTGCTGAAACATATTAGGATTAATATCCTAAATCCTCATCTCTATCACACTGAAACCTAGAAAGCTGGTGGACTTGCTCTGCCTTCTAACCATGTGAACAGGACACCCTGCTGGGGTTCCTCCCCAGATTTGTCCTCCCCAGATTACTGCTGTTACACCCAAAGGTAACTTGCTCCTGTCCCTGAAGCAGACACAGCATTTGGGTAGTGGGAGTAAACTTGGGCCATCAAATGTAATACACTATGAACTACAAAGCCATTTACAAATCATGAAGTTGGGCTCACCCTCCCACACCACAGTGCTTAAACACACCCACTCCTCACACAGGAAAGGGGACAAGGTAGCAAACTCATTTAAACTCATTTTCTGAAGTGCTGAGCTCCTACAGATCCCACCAAATTCAGTATGTTCCAGGTGGACTGGGTGGGGTGGTCATCAGCAATTCCACTCTTTCAACAGGGTTGTGCAGATCTAGGAATAAGCCCAGGTACAACACTTCCAACTCTAAATCAACCCCTAGGAAATACTACCTGGAAGTCACTGCTCAGAATATTAGTTTATCTTGGCTATGGACTAACAGTTGGCTGCTGGGAAGTTTCCACTGCCTGCTTACAGGTACCTCAGCACACTTTCACCACATGTCACAGGCTGCTTGCCTGCCACTGAAAACCCACCGACCATCACACCTGAGTCAGAAGGACCAGAGGCACCAAAGAAGGGCCTCTACCCTGAGCACAACCCTTACTGCAACAGAAACACAACCCTGATGTTTACAGCAACAGATTTCTAACATTCACAGTTACAAAGAACAACTCAAAAGGCAAACAAAAATACCAAGAACATCAAGTTTTGAAGACAACAGTCCAAGAGGTATCAGCTGTTAAATGCATCGTTAAGTAGGTGCTGATGCTGCCCAGCTGCTGTCCCAACAACTGGCCTCTGTTGGAGATGTCACCAGGCAACTTTACCTACCAACTCTCCTGCCCTGGAGAGGAAAATCAGTTGACCTTGAAACCAAGTCCAGGAGGAAGGTGGTCCTGGCCCTCAAAGTAAGGCTGACAAAGTCTTCAGCCTAGAAACAGGCTCTTCTGAGAGTGGCCTTTACCTGGGCATGGGTCTTATTCCACCACTCAGTTTCAGTGACCTGCTTAAACTGTTGCCAGCAGCACCAAACCATTATTTCAGACTCAATATCTCTGAGAAAAACACAGAGACATGCACAGGGCCCTTCTGAAGAGCTTCTCACGTGGCCAGTTCAGTGAGACCCTGAAGCACTTCACTTTAACCAAGTACAATCTGAACAGCTCACGTAGTAACCACTGCGTAAACCTCCCCAAGACAAGACATCTTACGTGCACAGTGGTCACTGCCTCAAGGTGCTGTGCACACAAATACATCCCTTTCATCTGCAAGACTGACGATTTCCTTCTGTAACACGTGGACAAATTCTGACTGTTCTCATTTACTGTAGTTTGACCAAGTCAATACAACCACATGAGCACCCAAAGGTGAGGATCCAGGACTTGCCGGGTGCCAGTCCTGCACCTAGAGCTTTATATGGCACTGCATCCCAATGCAATTGGTTTAACAGAATTAGAGTAGCCAAATTTAATTACCAGATCTTTATAAGATCTGATAAATAAACCCTAGGGGAAAATAAAACAAAAAAACCTCCATCAAAAAAACAATGATTCACAACTAAAACACCCCCCTAGACATGGTGGGTCATGGGGTGACACTGGGCACTGGAGACACCCACAGGGTAGCACAGCAAAGGCTTCTGGTCACTTATTTCCTTGTCTCCTCCCACTGCATCAGAGGGACATTTTTCCATTCAAACAGGTGGAAGTTCTGGAGGTCAAGGCTCCCTGTTTGCTGTCCAAGGCAGTGACAGCACTGTCCTCTCCTGTCCCAGTGCCGTGTCCCTCCCTCAGACTCCCAGGGATGTAACTTTGGCCTTCCTGATAAGAAACCCAATCAAATTGACAATTACCAGCACTGGTGTAGACCAAGGACACACACACTGACACACTGGACCGAGAGCCACCAAAGTCATTTTACCAGAGGTGTTTGAAACACCCTGTGATTAACTCTACATTAACTTCAAAATACGGGGATTGGCCTCGGCTGCCTGGCAGGGACGGCCTGTTACACACACCCTGCCAGGCACTGCATGGAATCATTCATGTTGGAAAAGACCTCTAAGATAATCAAGTCCAACTGTTAACTCAGCACTGCCATGTTCACCCCTAAACCATGTCCCCAAGTGCCACACCAGATGTTTTTTGAACACTTCCAGGGACACCACTTCCTGGGCAGTCTGGGAATTGATAATCACAACCAAATCAACAGTTCTTTGGCATTGCTACTAAACAGCTTCCAAACCCTTACAGCTCTTTAGCAATTAACAGAAACCCTTGTCAAAGGAAGAACTTAAGAGGAAGAAGGAAGGACAGGATGATGTAACTGCAGGAATTCAGTGGGGACGAGGAAGAAGCTCGATTGAGACAGAAAAAAAAAAATCACACTGATGCCAATAACATCCTTAAAAGTTGTATTAATTGAAGAACACACGCCAACATCATGGATCTATTATGTCTGACTAAAGCCTATCTGCCTAAATGTTTGCACACACAAACTCCAGGAGAGCTGTTTTCCTCTAGCAGTGACTATTTACAGTCATATCACCCTCCATCAGAATATGTCCCACAAGACAAGTCCAAGGTCCCTCATTAAGCAGGCGGCATCAGAGGGAAAGGGAAGGTGTTGGAACTTTTCCAAGCCCAGCCATCCCCAATAAGGACTAATCCTCTCCAGATGTTCACTGCCACCATCTCCTCCAGTTCATACCTACAAAGTTCCTCGTCCTCTTCTACAAAAAGAAACGTGGCTCCCAGTGACCCCTGCCAGGTGACCACAGAGCTCCACCACCGAATCCACAGTAAAGCCGATTTCCCCACAAAAAAAAAGTTTATACTCCCCAAGTTCATCTGGGCATAAGTGACGCTCCAGCAGCTTTTCTGCCAACACAGCTATGTTGTTCAGGGAGTGATAAACTGGCACATCGGTGCCAACACCAGTGCCCCCGTTTATTTTCCTCTAGTGGTGAGGAGGTAGAAATTAGGCCTGGAGGGTGAAATAAGATATACTGGCAAAAACATGCTTTTGGAGATAAGCTGCATCCAAAGCAGGAGCTCTTAATGACACCAGTAAGTTACACAGACTTGGGGCACCCTGTGGAAAATGCAGCTTTTCTTACCACTGCTGCAGGACACATCCCCCTGCCCCAGCCAGGAGCAGTTTTCTCTGTTTACACACACTCAAGTGCCACAGTCAGAACCCAAATTTCTTCCTACCACAAGCAACTTGGTGGGCTGGGGCAGGGCCAGCACCAGGCAGGACACGTGCCCTGGCATCCACATGCTTCCAAGCCCCCAGTGCTGCCTGCAACTACCACAAGTGCAGTAAATCCTGTTGGCTCTGTACTGGGAAAAACAATAGTCCTTTTGCCTTCTTAGTTTGGGCACAAACGAGGGAAAGAGGAATGAAAGTCAGGAGAAAGTCTGAGTGACAAAAACTGCAGCTTCTCCCCAAGCACTGAAGCTGTGCTGTTCAACTACACCTGTAGAGCTGAAGGCTTTCACCTGTTATATACCAGGGACTGTCGCAGCAGAAAAAGTGACATAATATGGATTTGACAAGTCCTGTGTAGAAAAATAGAGTAACTAGACATTAAAGCAGGCTTGTATGAAAATACAGCTGGAGCTACAAGCAGTGTTTTACCACTGGAACAGTTCTGAACAAAAAGGAAAACATTCCACAGGTCTTTGGTACATAGGTCACAGTGTTATAGTTTCGGATCAGACCAAGACTCCTAAGAAACTCTGAAAGAAAGATTTCCCCTTTCTTGCATTAATTTTTGTTTTAAAGTTTTAAGACATAAAAAAACACTATGAAAGCCTCAGGTTTTAGAAGAGTTGAAGAATCCCAGAACATGACCAACTTTCCAGATTCATCCAGCAAGAACCAGCACCTCCAAGCAGCAATTTCACAGCTGGTACAATACAGCTGAGACCAATCTGCTCGCCCAACCATTAGCTCTTTTTTAAAAGAGTGCAGTGATTGCACCAACACACAGATCCAAATGGAAAAGGCCTGGCATGGGACAAAATTTAAGAAAAGGAAGGGGGCTGGGACATTTTAACAACCAGGTCTGGGCACAGAGCAGTGAACTGAGCAGCAGAACAGGCCTGCACATTCACACAATCCCCAGAACTAAGTAAAGGCTTAATAAAGTTACTCATCCAAACCTCGGCTTAGGTTCTTGGACTGACACTACATCAGGCCAGTGTAGCACATTAATGCCTCTCCCAAGGTTTCCACACCAGGTCTGCCATCCCAGGGGAGCACCCAAAGCACACCACAACCACCCCATCCCCCAAACTCTCGGCCCTGCTTTCTATGTGTAACTCTGAAGCCAAGCAACATAAAGTTATTAGAAACACGATGGGTTTTGGAGGATAGACTCAACACCCGACCTACTAGAAAGTTGTCTCTAAAAACAAAATATTAGGCTATTTTAAAGAGCAAAACACCTTGAGTTACAAACAAAACTATCAAGTTTATGTTCAAATTGCATACACATGTTTAATACTATTCCTGGTGCATTTTTAATTGCTTAGGCAGTTCTTAGAGAGTAAAATACGCAATCTAGAACATATGTTCTGGATTATTTTTCACAGATTACTTCATAAATTCGAAAAGTTTATTCTCTTCCCCCACAGGGGGAAAAAAAAGCCTTCAGAGAATAAACCCTGCAAGTATTAATAAAAGTTCTCTTTTCATTTCGGCACACATCCTTCTCTTTATTCTACATCCCTCGTCCCTGGGAATGGAAAGGAGGCTTTAGCTATAAATCAAACCAAGACAAGGTAACCAGGCTCAGCATCAAGACTCTCTCCCCAAGTCCCGCAGCCCTCTCAGCTATTTGAGTAATCTTAATAGGAAAAAAAAAAAAAAAAAAGAAGAAAAAAAGGGGAAAAAAAATAACAATTCTGCCGAGGACAGGGCAGCCCCCGAGAGGCACAAACGCCCCGCTCCCGGCGCGTTGGGGGCCCTGGGAGGTGCCGAACTCGCGGTGCCCGGGGCGCCCGCGGCGGGCGAGGCCGAGCGCCCCGGGCCGGCCCCGCGGAGGCTCCGCGGCCCCGCCCGGCGCGGTTCTCGGGCGGGCGGCGCTGCCCCGGGGCCGCTCCCGACCCCACATTGTTCCCGTCCCCGCGGCCGGCGCGGCGCTGCCCGGCCCGGCCTCCTCCCCTCCCTTCCCGCTGCAAACTTCGCCGCCCGCCCCGGACCTGCTCCGGCCCCAGCTCGGGCCCCGGCCCCGGCTCGGGCTCCGGCTCCGACTCGAAGTCCTCCTCGTCGGCGCTCGCAGACATGGCCATGGCTCATGGTGGGCCCAGGCGGAGCCGAGCTGACATGGCTGGAGCGGCGCTGCTGGCGGAGCCCCGCTCCCCGCACACACACACACACATGCAGGAGGAGGAGGAGGAGGAGGAGGAAGGGGGGCCGTGCATATTCATGCCAGGCAGCCAGGAAGGGGCTGGCCCTGCCGGCACGGCCAATCGCGGGCCGCTTCCACACCGCCGGCCTGCGGGGACAGCGGGCACGGCGCGGCCGGGGCACCGCGGCCGAGCCCCGCACACGGCGGGCGGGGGCTCGGCCGGCGATCGCCCCCGCGGGAACGGGCCCCGCGCCGTGGCGGGGCCGGCGGGGCGGGCCGGGCGCGGCCGTGCCGAGCGGCGCTGGGCGGGGAGGATGCGCGGCCGCCCGCGGGGCGCTCGGCGCTGCTCGGGCTGCTCAGACAAAGGAGACGCGCACAGACACAGACACACGCACACACACACACACCCCCTGCACCGCGATACCTGCGGCTCCCCGCCCGCCGCTCGGGCCGGGCCCGGAGCAGGGAGCCTCCATCCCTCGGGAGGAGGAAGGCACCGAGCAAACTTCGGGATTGCGAGCGGCAGAACCGGCGCTGGGATGAGATGGGATACGAGGCGACCCGGCTTGTGTTGCTGCTCGCGTCTGGCCTCGCGCTACTCCCCGTGCGGGCACCCCCTCTTTCGCTTGCTCCCAAGGAACCATTTCCAGCCCCGCTCCGATCATCCTGACCCGCTGCTGGGGCTTTACAGTTAAATGCCCTCCCCGCAGCGTGACATGTTACACATCGGTCAGTCGGGGACCCGTTCTGGATCCAAAGGTCTCAGGGCCAGCACCTCAACATGGACACTGCCTTTGCCCTCCAGAGCCTGCAGCTGAGGGTCACAGGCCTGAATCTGAGTGCTGGAGAATTAAATTTCCCACTGGATTTATGGGCCTGCTTTCAGGGGAAATCCCGATTCCACTCAAGTTGTTAGGATTTTGCCTCCGGCTCCTACGCCCACAACACAGAATTAAACATGAGATTAAATATTTGCATGTGCTGAGCAACCAAGAAGCCATAAAGAAGCACATCTAATGGTCCTTGCATCAGGATTTTTGCCAAACTAGTTTCAGCTCAGTTCCCTGGTCTGAATTACCACATAGCATAAACAGTCCAGGTAGTTCAGGAGAAGAGGCAGCAACAGGCAGGAGCTGGCATGGGAGCAAACAGCAACACAGCCCTTGTGACACGAGCATCCACACTGAGACGGGTCACTCAAGTTTAAGTAATAAAATACAGTCAAACTTCAAACGTATTTACAGGCAACTGCTGATAAAGCCACGTGAATCGTGTGATTATGCCCCTTCCTTATTTTTAATATAGTAAATATCCATTCCTTGTTTGTACTCCTGTCCTCTTGCCAAATTCAAATGATGGGTAGGTGATGGTATTCTCCCCATCCTGCTCATCCACCATGCCAGGAGCGAAGCATTTCCTTGCAGCACACAATGGGGCTCCCCAGAAGGCGATGGGGTGTGCTCAGCCCGTCTGCTCAGGTTTCTCTCTCCCCTCATTGTGTTCGTACACAACCAGGAGCAGGAGCAGACGAAAGCTGAGGCACGAAAGGCATGTGCCTAAGGCCTTGGCTTTCAGAATCACAAGGTAATATCAGAATCCAATGTTTTCTGGAGGAGAAAAGAAGGGGGGGATGCATGTCTCATGACAGGCCTACAAAGGAGAGCTTTTAACTGCGAAGCAAGGATAGCTGACACGACTACAGCCGTGATACACTTGGCCTCCAGCAGCGGCAGGAGAACAGGTGACATCCGGAAGGAAGACGCCTGGTCCCACACCTGCCCGTGGGCAGACCAAGTCTCCACTAGCCCAGTTCCATGTGTAACCTGGCTCACACTTGTTTGTCCCTCCGGCCTTTTGGCTCCGTAATCCAGACAGGAGAAAAAAATAACTTGTGACATCCCCCAAGGACAATCCAGCAGTCACACCACAGCGAAATGTCATTCACAGCAAATTAAATCATGACAGAGATCATCCTACTCCTCTCATCTGCGACACATCCCAGCTCTCCTGATGTTTGCACTGGCCTCTCCGGGCTGCAGCAGGTCCTCAAGTGTATCCTCGCCCCACAGCCAGCCCTGTGTGTCCAGGCTGCCACTTGCAGCAGCACCACAAGTGACAAATGAGCTCTAATTACGAAGCCTGCGTTAGGAGGGAAGACACACACATGCCAAGAATATCCTGGAATGATTTCCAAACGCTAGGTAAACTTTGCTGAGATGGTGTTTAAAAAAAATGGGATAGGATACGATATAAAATAGCAAATTGGGAATCAGCGTGGGGGAAACAACGCAATAGAATAAACTTTTCTGATTATAATTGCTCTCAAAAAACCTCATCCTGTACAAGAGCAGCTAACCATTCAAAGGAATATTTAATACACAGAGAGAACTATTAAGAGAGCATTTTCCAGCTCAATTCTTTCAGCTTGTCTACACTAGAGAACACTAAATTACAACAAATAGTGAGCAACCCTTGTGTGAACAGCATCTAGTTGCCCAGCCTGGTGGAGTTTACAACAGCTTTGAACACAAAATAAGCAGCAGTGCCCCTAGTCCTGCCTGTAGTAGCAGAACTGTGTCCATACTTCAGCTTTGCGTGATGCAGTTCAGTAATAAATAACATCCTTAATTACCCTGCTGAATGAGCCGTAGTGAAAACTGCATGAAAACAGACAGTACCTTCTATTTTGAACTGTTGCTTTGATTGCACCTCACCTGAAGTCATATATAAGTCTCATCAATATCATAATCTTCTCCACAGAAACCAATTATGTTGTCACAAACTGAGACAATAACCTCAAGCGAAGAATAAACAGCAGGAGCAGATGAGTGCCAAAGAACCAGATTTTATTCTCATGCAAATATCCTTAAGTAGTAAAACCAAGATGGGGGAGGACGACTACAACCCCTGTGCTGTACTCACTCACTCCTGAGCATCTCTTGTACCAACAGACTTTAGCTGTTGCTTCCAGTGCTAAACAGGATCTGTTTTCATATTACACACTGGAGTTTATGATTCACACTATGAAGTGAAATAAAGTTTTTTATGTGGCACAAACACACCTTTAATTTATCCTTCCCTTGAAACTTTTTATGCACCTTTACGGAATATTATATTTAGCTGGTATTAGAAAAAATATTTACATGGAAACAATCAGACAAACAACCTCAAACTGGTTTATTTGCAAGTCCTTGAAAAAAGATCTTGTGATTTAAGCTGCTGCAGCTTTCTGCAGGCCAGCACATATGTTTTTGAAAAGGAAACCCACTGAGATGTTTATGAATCACGATTATTGACCTGTATCAGAATAAGAGAGTTACCCAGTAGCTTTCTAAGGTTCATTGTTTTGGTGTAAGTGTCCATTCACATGAAATATGATCTTAACTGTTGGGCCTGGGCAAATTTCATGACACTTTTCTCAAGAGTTCTAACCAATATTTCAGTTGTATTCTCAACACTAGCAGTGACAGTCTGACAACCTAAATATCCATGATCTTACTACTTTCTGCTATCTACTTCATCTGAACTATGACATAAGAGTTGTCATCAGATGCACTGAGTATCCATCACAATCTCATCAATAAATGGTCTGATTGATCAACCATAGATCAAATAAAGCAACTCAAGATGAAATAATATTGATTGCTCCCTCCATGCCATGCCTACAGCTCATGCTTTCCTTAACCAGTATCCAGGAGAAGCAAAGGCAGCAAGGGTTGTACAGCCTCCTCCTGAAGGATGACAACCACAGGTTATTCCAGGGCAGGAGAGGAGCAGCACCCAAAACAGGTGAGTAACACACTCACTCCATTTCCCATATACCTTAAAAACAAAACAACCCCCCTCCAAACCCCAACACCCCGTCATCTTAAAAAAGTACTAAGACTGCAGAATGGTGAAACATGGACTCCATCTACCACACAAGACAGGCTCTTCTCTACAGGAAGAGCCGTGGCATGACTAGGATGATCCACTGGGAAATTAGGGAAATCCTGCCATGCTTCCTTCTCCCACAGAACCTGATGGCACAGAGTGTTTCCACAGCACAGCTTGTGTCTCCAAGAGCCATGTTCTGTCAGTAAATGCAAGAACTAGTGAAGGAGGTTCCTAAGAAGATAAGACCAGTGACTGCCGTGCTGTGGAGGAACATGCAAATAGATGTGGCTGAGAGAGTGGATTAACCGGAATACGTAACCTGCTTTGCTGCCAGTGGCTCAAAGTGCTCTGGCACACGGCACAGAACTCTGGGAGAGTCAGTTGTGTCCAACGTGTGGGCAGCAGCCTGAAAATCCAGAGACCAAACCCAAACAGATGGTGAGCAAAGGAAAAGCTGAAGTGCAGTTTGCCTCATGAGGGCTCACTGTTGTCACCTACAAACTCGACTTGGATTTGTAGGGAAACATCCAGGACTAACAACCAAACCACACTAGGCTAACACTCACAGCTGCTTTGCTTTTATTGGAGTTTATCCATATATTTTATTTGTTGTTTTCAAAAAGAAGAGCACTCCTGTCCCTCTTCTATCTGGTCCAGTGCTTAGAGGAAAGTCATGAAGTTGAAACAAGCCCTCATTTATATTCTCAGCAGAGTTTAATTTCAGTGTGCTGTGGAACTAAAGGAAGCCATCTTCTCGGGGACAGAACATACAATTCAATTTTGTTCTGAAAAGTGCACGCAGGATTAATGTCCATAATTGCACGGCACATACTGTGGGATGACAAACGCCTTCCCTGTTGCTCTGCCAATGTGCTTCGATCCAGAAACTAAACTATTAAGTTTCAGATACGTAACTCAAAGCTTGGATGGTTTTAATGTTGGGGTGGGGGAGAACACAAGGATGCTGGAATTCTTAAGCCAGGTTCAAACCTTAGTGTTTTGTTGGCCAAGGTAGGCAAGCTCCTGGGGATAAAATTTGAGATCTGTCAACTCATTTCACACATATTATCTATGACAAAGGTCTTAAGACTAAGGTAGTTCTCATCAGCACTTCTGCTGTCATGAAATAAAGAGAAAGCTGCTGCCATGAAAAATGGCAGTCAAGGCGTAGTTGGGAAAAATTTGTATTACTGAATATTCGTGCCTATGGAAGAAGAATGACAATGGGGAAGAAAACATAAATCTTCTTGTGTGATACGCAGAGCACAACAGTTGGAAAACAGAGATGTCTGTTCATTTTTTTTCCAATCCATTTAGATTTCTACTCAGAGTCAAAATGGCTCTAATTTACCTGTTTGATGTATTAATCACATAAAGGCATTGGTCAGATTTCAAAGCAAGTGGCTGAGAGCTGATAAGAAGTGAAAATATTAAGTCAAAGATGGAAGATTAAGAAGGTGCTCATTCAAGTCCTTGCTATTTATAATTACTCCCTGAAGGGACACAATATTTCAAGTACTGCCTCTTGAGGTGAGAAATAATCTGTCAAGTCACTAGGCAAAGCTTTTAGAAAAATACTGAGGCAATAGGCAGAAGCTCTTTCGTAGAATCACAGAAAGGGTTGGGTTGGAAGGGACCTTCTAGACTGTAGTTCCAGCCCCCCTGGGCATGTTATGTATGATACACATCCAGCAAACCCTGAAACTCTTCGGGTCTGCAGGAATTACCACAGAATGAATTTGTCTGGAGGACTAATGTTTGTAAGAGACTGAAACAGTGCTCAGAAAAGTAAACAGGTCAGGCAAGGAGCTGCTTTCCTCGGCAGTGCTGCCCCGGGAAAGCAGACGCTTGACAGGAACTCCCAGTAGCTTCAACAGCTTTCCCTCCTTTGCACAGTGCCCCAAGTAGTCCTTGGTTCTGGTGCATCAGGTTTTTTTTCCTTCTCCCAAGTGCAGTCAGCAGGGAAAGGCCTTAGGTTCACAGGCACATAGTTACTGTGGGAAGTCCCCTAAAAAAAAATATCCCCCAAACCTCAACTATGTGCTTTTGTTTCTTAATAGATTTGTCAGGAGCCAGAACTGGGGTATCTTTCTGAATATATTTCAGTTCTCTCCTACCACATGGCATCTACTATCCTACAGTGTAAAAGAACACAAATTATTCAAAATTATTTAAATCACTGATTCCAATCAGTAAAGAGAAAAACAAATTTAAATTGATTTAAATCCTCATTTTCTTTTGTACTTAAGTTATTTTCTGGGAGAAAAGTAATTATTGGCATCTGATAACTACCAAGAAATGTCTGATTTGTAGTCGATTATGAACTTTATAATCAGGACTTTTTATCAACAAAAAGGATTCACAATACACACATATTTGTATATGCAAATCTCCTTACAGACTACTGGCATTTAAAATTGTTGTAGACACCAAGCAGAGTTCAGGCTCTGCTGTGTGAGATCACTTCAAACACCTTTAAGCTGGTGCCTGCCAAGAATGAAATGTGACAGTTTAAATCCCCTTTCTGCTCCTGCCCCACTTGGAATGACTGATGGAAAACTTATTTGAATCTCAACCAGAAAAATACATCCTACAACAATTTACGTAGAATTGTTTTGCTCTCTGTCTACCTATCTCTTTTTTTATCCTTCCCAGATTTTTTTCCAACACTAGATAGACTCAATTTTTACTTAAGTCCTAGTTTTTAATTGTCAATATTTGCTTTCTAATAAATTTGTATTCCCACAGGAAGTACCCTGAGTAGATCTCCAAGGACTGGTCTGTCCTAGGGAATTTGGCAGAGTTTTCCCACTGCTGCTATAAGGAATGTTGCTTTCCTGGTGGTAGCCCCCGGGCAGGCTCCTGAAGCTGATGCTGGTTTGATGTTGTGCCATTTCTACGTGCTCAGATCTGTTTCAGACACTGCTCTGGTTAAAACACTAATTGCTGTAACGAGTCCCTCACTGCTCCTGCTTCTCTGGGTGGAGCTGGCCCAGCGATAGCTATGGCAGGAATTCTTAGTAAGCAAGCAAGTAAAAACTGGAAGTACTTATTCAAAGGTTTTCAGGAATGTTCTTTGTCCACCTTGCACCTCTCCCCCTGAATTGAAGGAAAACCTGATGCAAAACGATGCTCAACACTTCTGAAAAATCACACTGGTTTCAAGTCAATCCAAACACTCCATTCTATGCTTTTCCCCCCTAATTTCTGCAAACAATCAAATTTATTGTGTCCACTGATTCTTAGTCCATTTACTTACTATTTCTTAAGTTTGATCTAATGCATAAAGTTGCATAAAATTGGAGCCATAATAAAGGAGCTCTGTTATTAAAAACTGGTAAATCTTCTCTTCCCAGAATTTTTAATGTGAAATACCATAAAAAAGGAAACAGGTTCCTTGCTGGAAAATGGCAGCAGACATGTGAAAGTGCACAAGGACATCTATGGGCTCCATATCTAGAGATGGTGGCTAATCCAACTGCCTTTAACTATTTAAAATACAAGTTATTTCTAAGAATCTGCCACTCTTTTCACCAAAGCTGTCTACTGGTTTCCTTGTGTGCTGTTTGGTTCAGACTCTGAACAATGATCAGAAATCTTATTTCCAGCTAAACCTATTTATGGCATGTTTATATTCCCTTCTTCCCATGCCAACATTGTCCATTAGCTTAAATAACTCTTTTCCTGCCCCGATGTTTACACTCCCTGAAGTACTTACACAACAATCATCTCCCCCTTCAACTTCACTGTGCCAGGCTGAACCAGGCATGTCCTTCTGGTCTCTGCTCTTAAACATCACATCTTGAATACCATATGTGGTTGTGGAATCCCAGATTCACCCTCACCTCAAAACTACCTGTAATGGAACTAGAATAGAGTGAGAAAAATACTCCAACAAATGATATGGTTTGTGTGCCAGAAAAGATTGAACTTACTTGTGGTTTTCACCTTGGGAGTAGGGAAAAAAAATACTGAGACACTGTAACAGGGACATAAAAAATCCTTGACAGCACGGAGATGAACAGAGACCTCATTCAAATTTCTCAAAATGCATGATACAGAGGGCATGAAGTGTATTTATGATATTAAAGGACACATCTGAAACAACATAAGGAAGTACTTATCTACACAGAGCTTTATTAAACCGCGGGGGACGCTGCCACAGGATGCTGTGGAGATCAAAAAGATCAACAGGTTCCACAAATTATTAGGTAAATTCACAGAGGGGAAAAAATTCTACCAGGGGACACTGAGCAGAAAAGATGAAGATACAATCTTCCAGCTTAACGGGGAAGATAAGCAGAGGGAAGAGCTCTGTATTCCTGCTTTGTTCCTACGCCTCTTTAAATTGCTGTGACTGAGCACCACCAAAACAGGCCTTGGTGCTACAAGGACTGTGGGCTGATGGAGCACGACTTTCCTCAGCCACAGTAATCAGCCTCTTCTCTGCCCCTCACAGATTATTCATACAGATCCATGGATGCATCTGTAGAATTCTGCAAAAAGATTTCTAGTAAAAATAAAGGGGTAAAAACTAAACTGCTATAGGACAGAACTCACTAATGGCTGGAATCACATACTGCCACCCCAGAAGGTCCCTTTCAATGCTGTGCCCACCCATGACCACCCCCCAACTCAAAAAAAAGAACAGCAAAAAACCCAGCTTGAGGGATGTCTTTTTTTCCCCCCTCCCTCCAGATTATCACTTTTTCTGCCTGGTTTTCATGCCCTGATACAGAGCTATAAATGTTGTTTATGTTGCCAATTGCAGGGAAGGGTGTGTTTTAAAAAAAGCATAATCCAATTAAAATTTCAGTTTGTGGTCTTTACTAATTAATAGTACTCCTTTAACTAAGAACATTACCATTTCATTATTATACTTAAGTCTCTTCTCTTAAAATCAAGAGGTAAAAATTACACAGAGAAATGGTATGAACAGGCATCAGAGAAAAAGCCCCATATTACAGCATATTCTACCAGCTACTGAAAATTACAGCTCCATCTCCTGCTCACAGCCAGACCTGTATATATTTGGACACTCACTATCATTACAAATGCAGTGGCTTTAGGTTTGTGCCAGGTAAGAAAGATGAGAATCCAGCCCACAGTCTGCATTTCTAACTCTTCACAGAACAAGAGAGTCCAAACATATTTTAGTTCTTTATAGCTGCTCTTCATAGACAACTAAAGATCTTTATCACAATAAAAACAGAAGGCACTGCCACAGAGTGTAATTACATGCTGCTGGAGTTGACTGTTGTCCTCCAGAAATAGGAAATGGGTTGAAAAATGCTGTTTCTGCTTGGGCCATATTCTGAGTTCCTTAAATGAAATGCTATCCCTAATCCCTGGGAAGAAAAATGGGAACTTTGGAATGCTGGCAACTCCTGAGAGTGGGCTTCTAGATTGGGCTTGGTGGTCGCCAGCTTCCTGCACCAGTGATCAATCGGCCATGAGTCGCCACAGTGGAAGATCAGGTTTAGGCCCTGCCCTCTGTTCACACCATCCAAAAGTTCATGTCCCAGGGATGGGGGAGAAGTTAGTTAGGATGTTTTCTTACTCCTCTTTAGTTGCTTAAGAACCCAGTATTTCAAGGCATCATACCCTATGGAGCCCTTCCTTTCGGGCAGCAGACCACCATTGCATGGCAGGATTCGGTCAAAGGCTGGACTTGATTCTGCAGGTCTTTGCCAACCTTAATGATTGTAACCCCCCCCCAACAACACTGAGCCCTGCATTAAGAGGGGACATTCACTGCTGCACAGCCCCCAGCACAGGAAAGGGATCCACAGCTCCATCCGTGCTGGCAGCCAGCTGGGAATCGCTGGGAATGTCTCGTCTGCTGCCCAGTCTGAAGGTACATAAACTGTCAGTCAGCCATCAGGACAAGCAGGTTTCAAATATCCACTTGGTCCCACAATGCTGATTCCTTGAACAGGCCTAAATTAGGACCGTTGCACATACTCTAAGGTCCCTGGCACTGGACTGTTTTCTCTTACTCTATAGCTGAAAGAAAAAGGCAGGTTCTTGCTTCTTCTGAAAGAGATTTTCGAAAAGGGGGAAAAAACTCCAAGGTGCCTAAAGGAATGTAATTATTATGGTAAATAATTATCAATAAATTAGAAGCACAAACGACTCAAAATAGCTCCATAAAGATGAGTAAATATGATTTGAAGAGGTGCCTATGAATCACACACCATGTCTCTATTACCATAAAATAATAATGGTTCACACACTTTACTGAAAAACTTTGCACTGAAGATGCCACAGATCTTTGCAAACATTAATTTCACCTCCCAGCCCCCCAGATGGGAAGCCCCATCTCCATCTGGAAAAGCTCAGGGAGCAGCAACGTGCCATTCACCTCCTGCGACACCAGGTGCTGCAGCAGAGCTGGGAGCAGACGCAGACCCCGGCCTCCCATTTTGTGCACTAACCACAACATCATCAAATGTCACCCAGTTATTTCATCTCCTCACTAAACCATGGCTGATTATTACTTCTGTTTCTTTTCCCAGTGAGTAATTTCCTTTGTCAGGGCACTGCAGGATAACCACAGCCCTAAATGCCTTTGGAAAAGGTGCACAGGAGTGAGGTAGCACAGTGGGGCCACAGCACACAGATGGGCCTTCCCTGTCCTGAGTTAAATGTCCTGCCCGTTACACCTTATCCTCTGTGCAGTGGGATTTGAGGTGAATGGACACATTTCTTCCTTAAACCCAGCATGTCCCAGGCTTCAAGCAGCTGTTCTCTAGCGCAGAGCTGTGCCTGCTGCTGGCACATCACACAAACAACATGTTACAGAAACTGTAACTCAGCTTTAAAGGGAAATATTATTTGCTGCTTCAAAAAAATCATTCAGACTATCAAAGGCACGTTCTTTCAAAAGCAAGTCAACATAACTAAGCTCACCCTTCCACAACTTGGGTTATTCACATAGTCACTCCCTGTCCCTGTTCCAGGGATCTTTGGCTTCAGTCAGAGTTCTCTCCCTCTGCTTTTCTCAGTACTTGTCTCTCTCCTAATCCTGCTCTCTCACCATTTCTAGTCTCTTCCCCTTTTTCTTTACAGTCATTTCCATTTTCTTTGAAATGTTTTGGCATTTAATGCTGGCTTTATTCTTCCTTCTCCATCTGCTGCTCTTGTCTTTCTAAATCTTTTCTGGAGTCTTCTCTTGGGCGAAAGCAAGAACCATGTTTTCCCTTTATTGCCTCTTCTTTCTGGATTTCAGTTCCCTTCTTTTTCTTTATCTTGGAATCAGACAATCACCCTCTCCCTGGAGGCCCCACAGGAGCTGGTACTGTGCTGTGTTGGATCTCCTGCTCCCTTTGAACACAAGGATCTCAGGGAAGGCACTGTGAAGTATCTGCCATTTCTCCTATAAACTACAAAAGACTGCAGAAAGCAAAATTACTGGTAGGTTTTACTCCCCTGCCTTGTGCTTGTGGAATCTTCTGGCCATGGAGACTTGCTCCACCAGCTACAATTCACTTTTCAAGGGAGTTTCCCCCTCCCTATGGGTTTTTCTTCTCTGTAAAATCTTCAATTTAATTATCAGGGCTTACAGGGAACAAAGGAGAAATAACCAAGCTTAACTACTAACACTGCTTTTAGACAAATCTCCCCTACATTGTCTTGCCCACAGATTTTAATTTGGGACTCAAAGGCTCAACTCTAAGACATCTTTTCCCAGCCTGTTCACTTGGCCTCTGTTCCCAGGAAAGGAAATAGCTGCAACATGGAAGATGACAAGGACATTTGCCAATTAGAAGCACAACAACAAATTCCTCTTTGATAACACCAGCCCTATCTGCACGTGTACCTCTCAACTAAAATGTAAGACATAACATAAACTGATCACAGACCAAGCAAAGAAAATATGAAGAGAATGGTGAAAGGATTTCTTCTATTTTTTTTTGTATTTCCAAACTTCAACCTAAAGCTTGACTTTCTGTGAAAGTTTTCCTCTCATTTGTTATTAACTGATGTGTTTGTTTGTCATTGTCTTGGCACTAGAAATGATGCCTTCTAGAAGCTTCTGCTTTCAGAAAGGCCAAAGAAAAGTTAAAAAACCCCTTGCAGCCAGCAAGAGGGATTTTGCAAAGAGGGATAAGTTTTAAGTCACAAAAATTATAAATCTTTTACAGTTGCAGTTATGTTGCCAGTACACAGAAATAAAATAGAATAAATGAAGCATTTATCAAGGATTCCAAAATAAAGTGAACAAGAACATTAGCAAATGCCAAAGCTTATAAAAGCCTCAAAGCACCAAGATCCTCCCTTCTATCACAAGCTCAAAAGAAAGTCAGTTGTTTCTTAGTTTTATTATAAAATAACCTTTCCTCTGGTCACAGAAATTTTGCGTTATTCAATGCCTAGATATACTGACTGAGGAATGAACAGCAGCCATCAAAACAGTGGAGAATTCCATACCTGTTTCTCAAGGTTCTCCACTGTTGTTTCTAAACAAATAAAATTTTTAAACACGGAGCATGTTCCCATGGATTGATTACAGGCTAAACGGGAAATATGTCTTTAACAAGATACAAGTTATCTGAAATGTGCTGAGCTAAAACCC
Organism: Pseudopipra pipra; assembly: GCF_036250125.1. Taxonomy (NCBI): domain Eukaryota; kingdom Metazoa; phylum Chordata; class Aves; order Passeriformes; family Pipridae; genus Pseudopipra; species Pseudopipra pipra. The sequence continues at coordinate 8,920,256 of NC_087566.1, read as the reverse complement.
AAAAAGAAACCAAGAAGGAACATGATGTGCTCATCCTGCCCCACTCTCCTCTGGCAGTTGCATGTTTATGGTCTCCCACTTCTCATCTGAAAACAGCAAATTCTCGTGGCTACATGTGGTTTAGATGCGAAGCCGGGAGAAGGGCACCAGCACAGAAAGCGAGACCTGAGCGAATTATTTCCCCTGATAATTATTTGAAAGGTATCTGCAATGAAAACAACAACAGATTTTCACTTTGAAGCCTGATTTAAGCTGACCGACCCTTTCAGCATTTCTAAAGAAATAATGGATTATAAAACTAATTCAGTGAAAAATGAACGCAAAAATAGAAGCGATGAGACATCTTCTAAATAAGCAAAGCTGCTTTTACAGCATGCTGAATAACTGGAGTGTGGTAAACATACCACTGTTATAAATAACATCCAGCCTTTTGACATTATTCTTTAGTCAATTATTTCAAATTCTTTATAAGCATTAACAAAGCAAACCTCACCGTTGTCCTGCAAAGTGAAAATAATTACTCTGATATATAGGAGGAAAAATTAAGATATAAGGACAGAAAACAATCCTTCAAAGTTACAGTGGCATGTTGTACAGAGAATTCAGGAAGTCTCACAGTGTAAGGGAAAAACCATCCTCTCATTCAGAAGAAACTGTTCACTAAATGACTGGTTTGTAGCATTTACACACCATTTAATTTTACACAAAATGCATCCACATTTTTAGATTTCACCATAACTAGTAAATGACCAATGATCAAAGTTTTATACTGACAAGTAAGGCCCAAACAAATCCTTTTTAAATGGAAACTCTAATGATTTCTCCCTGCTGAGGCACTTTCTTGTTCTGCTTCAAGACCTAATCATAAACCCATTAAAAAATAACATGTTTTGTTAAAAATGCTAGAAACTGCCAATGGATCATAGACAGCACTTTGTCAGATTATAGATCAATAAATAGCAGACCACAACAATAATTAGTAAGTAATTGTATCTCATTACCTTTGGGGTCTTCTTGGGCCAGCTGACCACAGGGACACCCGAAATGGCAAGATTTTGGTCATCATCAGCATGTTCCTTCAGTATATTCTGTTGCAAATGAAAAGGCCTTTATTAACCAGAGAAACAACTGGAGAGTGCAGAGACCTACAGAGGACAACACTCTGCTCTGATGACAGACTGAGAAGATCTCTGCAAGTTACTTTTGCTTCCAAACTTCCAACTCACACTGAAACTCTCGCACCTGTCGTTAACATCCAAGATGTGAAACTTCTTGCAAAACAGGCATCAAAATCATCCATCAACACCTCAGATGTTACAGACTTCTTTAACACTGGTGCGTCCAAGACCAGTGTCTTACTACTATCATCTCTCTCTTTAAACTCCAGCTCACTAAATCCCAACCAAGCCCATGACTGACACCTTCTCTCCTGACCAAGTCTATAAAAGGCCCGAGAATCGCCAAAGCTCTGCCACTGTTATTTCAGCAGTCACAGGGCATCAGGTGTGTAGTTTAGAGCAATTCTCAGATGCCTGAACATTCAGGTAAGCCAAGATATACAAGTGTGTCTGTAACCTTTCATCTTTTCGCACGTGACAATCCAAGAGCACTCTCATTCCCGCAGCCCTTCCTTCCCCACTGACGGGCAGGCCAGAGCTGCTGGAATCCAGTTCCCTTTATGTGATCAGGTGAGGCATTCAGGTTCCTGAGTGTTCACTAGGAAAGGATCTGACTCCAGACAGTGCAGTATTAAGGGAAAAAAGATTGGTCTGCCCTCCCTTCCACCCCCACCAAACCCTTTTGCTTTGCTGCACTGTTCTAGAAATCTCGTGAGTGGGCTGCACTGGCTGACACAGCTCCCACTGTGAATCACTCCCATGACCAGTAACTCAACACAGAGGTGGTAAAACACTCTGTTTAAGTGTACTCAGTTGTGCAGCTGGGAACAGTCCATGCTCACTTCCCATGACTCCCTATGTGCTCACTAACTTAACTGCAAAGCTCTTCATCTGGTGGCTGAAAAAAGAAGAAATGAAAACAAAAAACGAGTCGGAAGGAGGATTCTGCTGTGCTGCTGAAAACTGGAGCCCAAATCAGCATTAACAGGTTAAAGGCAAAAGAAAAAAATGCTCAGTAGAACAAACAAGAATTGCAGGTTGGAAATTGCCTCAACAGAATATTTAGGAGATAACCCCAATGAAGTTCAATGGTGCTGCTCCCAAGTATATGAAAAAAGCTTAATTAGCCAACAACAGGCACCAGGCTCTGTCAGTCCCCAGTGCAGAGCTCTAGTAATTAGAAATTTCACACACTATACAAAAAGAGCTTAAAATACAGTAATTGTTTTAATAGGAAGTGCACTTGAATTCATCTGTAATCATCCAACTAAAGCCCAGGGTACGATGGCATGTTCCAGTCCCCAAGAGCCTGCGTTTGGATGAGTGTCCCTGGGGCTGGCTTTCTCCCTGGAGCTCAGACAACCTGTCACACTCAGCCCAATTCCCCAGCCTGTGCTTAAACGAGAGCTGTGTTACTAATGAACAGCACAGCACCAGCACAGCACTGCTCCCTCAGACACATCACACCAGCGAGGCTGCTCTGGGCACTGGTCAGGCCAAAAGCAGCACCAGTGACCAAAATAAGCAATACCAGACAAGCCCAGGTTATCAGCCTGGTGCTGGGGCTGCACTCAGGGGTTTGCAGAGGTCAGGAGTAAAACCCAGCTTGCCCCACCCTGATTGTGATGCAGAGTCTGTGTTGTACCTGCAGCCCTGTGCTCCTCCAGTGCCACACCCACCAACTCTTACCTGTGGACTAATCACTGGCATATTAACTCTTGGGGGTTAAGTGAGCACCTCTTTGCTCATGTCCATTTTATTTTGAGAGGGATCACTGCATTAACTGAACTGTGACCACATTCTGAAAGTTAGTTTTCCATCCTAAAAACAGAGAGGATTTTGTAATCTCATTGCAAAACCAAAAAATCTCCAGAACAAGGCAGCGCTTGAGAGCCATATAAACAAAGGACAAATTAATTCCCTTTTGATTTTGCTACTCTTAGATTTGAAAGCCTGTAAGACAGAAAACCTTAACGTTTCCACTAACAACTGTCAGAGACTCGGAGTTCAATAGAAAGCAGAGTATATTCCAAGAACTTGGCAAGGTAATGAAGGTTTCTTGTTATCATATGTATCACGTGAAAATATTATCCAAGGAGAAATGTAAAACTATGGCAGCTTATCATCTCAGGCAGCTGAAAACAACGGCTGTCTGCGCAGCAGAGCCACAGTTGCACTGACTGGAGCGTCAAGTGTCAGAGCACAACAGGCTGGAGGAGGCAGATTTTTGTTCACCTGCTTAAAAACAAGGGGAAAAAAAGAAGATAAAGAAAAGCCATGGGGCTCCAGTTAGAGAAACAACACGATGCTCCTCCAGCACACGGCGGCCCCATTCATTACACTTGAGGGCTGTGGTGACAACAGCAGGTATGGAGGAAAGAAGCTGATTAACTATGTAAGAATTCAGCTTAGCCATTAATTTCAAAAGCACAGCAAGGAACGACTCCCCTGAAATGCATTCAGTAGAGGGAGTTTTTTTTCCTGTCATCAGGATGAGAAAGGGGGTAAGATTTCTTGGCAAGAAAAAGTAAGAACATATTTCAGTAGATATCATCTGTCTTGCACAAGAATCTTCTCCTGCTGCCAAGGAGTTGCGGATATTTGACAAACTCTGTTCTTCAAACTGAGTTTCTTCTGCCCTAATGGACTTGCACAGGCCCTTCTGGAGAAGGGCAGCGTTTTTGCTTTGAAGTGGGGAAGGTCTGTGGCATTATGAGGAGGCAGATCTCACAATCCTGTGCCCCAACAGCACAAAGGAATTCCCATCCTACTGGCAACACACAGAAACGTTGTGTGTGGAAATCAGAGGCTGCACATGGGCAAGGATCCCTGGCAGTGTGTTTAGTGTGGGCTGCACACTGCCACGATCAAAGGTCTGCTCAGCCCTACCTGCCCTGTGATGTGGGGTGCAAACTACACCAAGGAGTACGATGGTTACCTCTCCATTCTCTTCTCCATGCATGAGCCCACCCCAGCTGCATCTTTGATACACTGAAATACTGGCTGGTAGCTAAATATGAAGTGGAGAAGCCACATGATGAAACTCCTCCAATCCCCCAGGCCACCATCTAAGTACAATTACCTCTCAGTGACTTTTTTTCCTGCCTCTCTTTCTCATCCTACTCAAAAGTATCTCAGTAGGTACTTTTCTAACAGGTCAGCTGAGATTTAATTTTTAATTTGAGAGCTGGAGTTGTTGCACTACTTATACTTCATTTCAGGGCATGTATATTTGGCAAACAAGGTGTGACTGAGGCTGCACGTGCCTCCAACAGTATCAGCACCAGCAAGGATGTGAGGACAACGGCAGCAGTGCCTTCTGGCTGCTCCCCCTGCCCACAACTGCAGTGCCATGCCCTCTGTCCTTCTGCAGCGGGGCCAGCTGAGCACTCCCAGGGAGGGAATCTTCATCTGTCCAACCCTTTCCCCTCACATTCCTGCTCACACAGTGACTCCCCAGACACTTGGATAGTGTGTTGCACCTCCTCAGCCGATGGCTCGGATGCATCTGCCATGGAGTGAACGCTGCTTTGGGAATCTCTGTGGAGGCCTCTGAGAAGCTCCTGTGGTGCTTAATGCAGGACTCAGGTGATGCAGTGCCAGCAGGGATTTAACTCCTTGTCTGAGCTCAGGGAAGGACTGACCTGCTCCCCAAGACAGGCTGTTACACTCTGCCCAGAAGCCTCCCTGGTGCTGCTGCACTCCATTGATCACGGTGATAAATGGGTTCTCAATCTGCAGAGGCAGCAGTTGGCACTTCTGGATTGCTGTGTCCCCACCAGACAGCTGCAGTTAGTTTGGAGCTCAGATGATGTGCAAGGAATTTACACAGGCTTAGTTTAGTTTTCAGTCTCCCTTCTCATAAGGAAAATAAATTACTTTACTGCAAAAAGTCTCACCTACTTGACATTAAATAGCTGTAGTTGTATTTACCACTAAGAGCAGTAATCCAGTCACCCATCCTCTACTATATTCTGGCTCAGCTGGCAAAGCATGGATTCTTTGTGAGCTACCCCGATTAGTTCTGTGAAACTTCACATCACTGAATAAAATGGTTTCCTTTCTCCAGTTTAACTACCCATATCCTGTTTTCTGAAAACATTAATTATCTTCCTGAAGCACAAAGACAGACTTGAATGTCATACAGAAAAGTTCCAGAGTGTATTTCATTAAGAAATAAAAGTGCTACAATAAACACAGATTTATTTTCTTCAGGAAGAAACTTGTTTAAGACTTTCCAAGCAGACCAAGAGCTTTCAGACTTTGTCAGAGCATGTTCTTGCTATGCATTTGTTAAAAATAACTCTCAAATGGGTGCACTAAAAGGGTACTTTTAATAGGATGCATTATTAATACATTGCATGCCCGAAAGTTGGGTTGCCCATGAAATAAACCTTGTGAGTAAAGCCAAATACAGTCCCAGCATGGATCATCTGCACAGCCTCTGCAGGATTCCTACCTCCATTCAGTCCCACAGATGACTGATGCTCTGGATATTCATCAGGGTGAGGTAAAGGGGCCAGGCTTTTGCTCACTCCACTGCTGATGCTATCAGCAAAACCCCCTTGTTATTATCTGTACAGCTTGGAAAACTAGTAGCAAAGTAAGAGGGAACATGATTCAGTGGTCAAGGAGATAAATACTATTCTGGAAAAATGGACTGTATTTCTTCCTCTGCCATTATGTCTCTATGTGGCACAGGGCAAAATCTTTTAAATCAAGTTTCCACGGGCAGTCATGAATTGTGTGTTCCTGCTCTTCCTCACTCCTGGCTTGGGATCTGGATGCTAAAGATCAGAACTTCTCTGCAGAAACATTAGGCAATTACAGTATCACTATAATTACACTCATCTTTTGCAGGTATCCTTGTTAAATAACACTCACCTTTCTGAAAATCCCATCCATGGCACGAAAAGCCAGTAGCCAAAATTATGGTCACTCTTATCCTAATCTCTTTGCACCCCAGTTCCCTCCCTGTGATAACAGCAGCTCATCCATTACCACATGGGAAGCACAGGATGAGGATCCCTGGGAACCCCAAGGGAACATTCCCTGTGTTCAGCTCAGGGGCTGAACAGAGGGATGTACCTGACACACACAGAAGAGCAAGGATGGAATGAAATACTGAATAGCTGCATCCTTACACCAAGGAACATGGGAATCCTGCAAGGACCATTATGCTGGATGTATGCTCAGGGGCTCAAATCTGTCACTTGGCAGCTCCTCCATGCTTTGAAGGTGGAAGCTCTAAACATACACTGACACACATGGGTCTGGTTATTTTTTTTGAAAGCAAACTCAATAAAACAAATTTCCTGCTCCAAGGAGATTGGATGCTTTGGCTCCACTACGCTGATCTCTACCATGTCAGTGAACACAGTGGTGGAAAGGAGTGATGGGTTGTTGTCCCAGAAGTAGATGGGAATGGGACACACCTTGTCAGTGGCTGCCTCAGACAATTTGCTGAGGAGCAAAGAGAAGGCCTGTGCTGGAACGCTGGACTCCCCTTCGGACCTGAGAGGAAATGTATTCAAGCAATCCCTGACCTGAGTACAACTGCTACAATTCCTTCAGAGCACCTGGGAAGTGGATTGTGCACCCGTAGGGAGTAATGGAGGAAGCAGAATATATGGGCTTTAATGAATTTACTATGCTGTACTAACTCTCACTCTGAAAATTGAGGGCTGACTTAAATGTGGGCCAATATTGTAAAAAGGATGGCTAAGAAAATTCTTTAACTGTTCTTTAGACACTGTTCAAGAAGATGTTTGAGTTAATTAGGTTTTAAAAAGGTCTTGCTCTGACTAATCTGTCACAGACTCGCCAAACATACAGAGGTGATTCCAGGGAAAACAATTTTGCAGCATCCACGGTGTTTAGATGTGGTCATGGGCTCTTTAACCAGCAGGGAACCATCAATATCCAGATGTTGGGATACATCCTGATGGTTACAGTGTGTGCTGGCAAGGGGAGAAAGTTTAGAAGCAGGAAGTTATCAAAGGAGATGGAACATCAAGGTTGTAACTCTGCAAGATGCACACAATAAACTGGCAGGTGCCCACTTCATACCAGTTAAAGCACAGTATCACCTAAAAGGTGATGTGGGCCTTTTTTTTAAATGTCCATTTGCAGTTCTCTCTTTCTGTAGTCAGTGAATCCACTGCTCTGGAGAGGAGTAAGAAAACAGATACTCCCACACTGAGCTTTAAACCAGATTCCCATATGGTACCTTGCCGTGCTCTAGGAAGATGTCTCAGCACACTGGAGTATGTCATCAAAAGAGGGAGCATGAGCACACTGAACATCTGCAGCAGTTATTATGTGTTGTATCCCTCCCTGGATTTCACTTATTTTTAAATGAAAATTGGTCTGTGCATTAAGCTTGGAGAAGCAGCACTACCATTCTGCTTCACCACAAACTCAACTCCTGGTCTTGAAGCTTCATTTTGATTTCCTGTTAGAAGATGACTGATCCCAAAGCAAGCCAGTGAATCCACAGCCACAACTTTGGGCACGTGTCCACTTTCATGTACAAAGTGGCTGATTTGACAAGAAGACAATTTCTGAGCTCTTGTGGCTTCCCAAAACGAGTGCCGTGTATCACACTTCCAAGCTCCAAGATCATGGAATATGGTTTCACTGCACATGTTCAGCCTTCTCTAACTGGCTTTGAGCCCTTCTAAGCAGCTGTTACACTACTTGCACTAAAAAAGTACAGGCTCCCCATTTACCACATAAACGTGTATTTTCCCCCTCAGATTGTGTCTTACAGAGCATTTTTGTACAGAAAATATGTAGCTGAAGACCCCTACTGTACACAGACTAAAAATATAAAGAGAAGTTGTGGCACTAGTGAGCACTCCCTCCTCACACCATCTCCAAAAGCTGTATATTGTACCAGTGGAGAATAATTATCAACCTATAGAGGGCAATGGAGGAAAGGAAAATGAAAAAGGTGAAAGTAAAAAAAAGCAACAGGGAGTGTTAGACAATCTATCTTCTGAACTGCAATCCAGTATTTACATTGTGCATGTGTCAGCTAACGAGGTGTAAGCCAGGAAGACGGTAGACCAAAAGGGGCAGATTATGACTATAATGATAAACAGACTTTTTGAAGTATAGTATTTACACATGGGACATAACAAGTGCTGAACTATGAGAGGATTTAAACTTCTGGCCACTGCTCTGACAGTCAGAAGGGCCTGTCACTTCAATCAGGCTGCAAACAGCCACCTCCCGGAGCAGAGATGGCTTTGGGTAGAGGGATGATCTCCCTCTCTGTGGCACAGCAGCCTGACAGGAGCTGGTCACCACGCACCAGCTGCCACCCCTCTGAGGCAGAACTTTGCTTTCTGCTCTCCTGCTGACTCCTGTGCCCGCAGAATACAGTTTGTGTGGCTCAGCAAGCCATGACACCCACCTTCATGTCCTCGAGGAGAGCCTGCGGGTCTTCGATGCCTTCTGGAACACACTTCTTGTTCTCTGGGAGAGATTCAAGCTTTTCCACCAGGGCTTTTAAACCCTTCAGTTCAAATTCTGTGAGGTGAGTCCATTTGGTTGAAACTTCTGTAGCTGGAGACCCCGTGGGTGTTTTGGGATAGTCCGTGGGGGTCGTTGATTTTACGCTGTCATCTGACTCGTTGGACAAAGTTCTTTTTAGGTACCTCATTACTGTGGCTTTTTGTTTCCTTCCTGCAGCCTCCTTCCCTTCTGAGTGTGTGCTGTTGGGTGAGGAGGAGCCATCCACCAAGGATTTGGAGTTCTTATCCAAGCTGTCATCCTTCTCCTCCTGGAGATGGGCATCACAAGATTCTTCATCCATGTCTAACCACGAATCTGATGAATAGCTGTCTGTGCTGCGTTTTCTTTTTGCATCTGAAAGTTAGAAAAAGAATGCTGAGTTTATACCCACTGTAACTCGCAGCTGAAACACTTCTGTACCACTGGGGCCAGGTGCTGCCTATTTCAAAGGGCAGTGGAGAATGGCCTAGTGAGTATGTGACAGGAATGGGCTTTATTCAGCTGATTTTTATTTTTTTTTCTTGGGGGGGTGTTTGTTTGTCTGTTTTAATGCTGGTTTTCATTAACATCTACTCAGTTCAAATGACTGGGAAACATTTAGGGAAAAATTATGCTTTCTTCAAAGCTTCAGTCCTCTATGCCTTCAATTAAGAGTAGGCAGAGCTCTTAAGTCACACACAATTAATTTTCCCACAAATCCGAAAGAGACCAGATTCGGCAGCTTTGCAGCTTTAAGAGGAGAGTGAGCACAGAAGGAGGAGGGGGAATGATGGGAGAAAGCACGTTAAAATGTTGTACATCATCATTCTTCCAGGAACCCTGCACAGCACAAAATCAACTCCTCAATACTTTTCCTCTCTGCAAGCAACTAACTGTTGATAAAACAAGAACCCCCAGTTGTTAGTGCATGAATACTCATTGCTCTTCTGAGACAGGATTTCAATTGCGCTTATTTTACAGACAACAAGACAAAACACACTCAGACTGTCACAATTACATGCCACTGGTTTTCTTAATGCCATCCCTGATACATTGTAGGTACTTCTCAGAAAAATTTAAAGGCAAGTTTCTGAGTCTAAAGTACTATTAATCTTAATTTCCCCCTAAGAATCCCAATTGTTACCCAACTCTGTGTAATCAAGCAGTGAAAGCAATGTAAGAAACCAGTGGCCACGGTTCCCTCAAGCACACATCTTTTCTTATTTATTAGGCACAATTTCCTCCACTAAGTGAACAACACTGAATGCAGGCTAGCAACAGCAGGAATTTCTGTGGAAAATACAGTTAACACTGGCAACACCCAGTTAAGTCAATGTGAATTTTATTACTGGCTGAAATGGGTACGAGATCGAGCTGCAAACAAAAACACTGCGAAGGAAACAGAAGTCACACAGAAAGAGTGAGCGAACAATTAATGAAAAGTTCCTTTCACAGCTTCCACGCTCTGCAGTGCAGTAGCTTTGGATTAGGGCAATGTGAATCATGCTTAAGGAAGGATTAACTGGACATTAACGAAAAAGCTCAGCATCCGGTTGTTTAACAGGGAGGTTCAAAACAAATGCTGGAGCCCAGTTCCAAGCTGGAAGTTCTCTGATCACAGAGAACTCCTTGTCTCGTGCAGAGTTTGTACCATCATGTTACAAAATATACATATTATTTGTCAGCTGGGTACCAGGGATGCAACAGGCAGTGGCAGGGTGTCTGAGGGGAGTTTGCCCAGCCTGCCTGGCTGCTCAGCTCTGCAGTTGCAAATAAAGACCCTGCCAGGCCAGGTCAGCTCTGTGTGTTACTGCCCCAGAGATCTGAGTTGGCCGCTTCGCATTCTCAGGGCTGCAAAAATCCAGCATCTCTGTCCAGTCCACTCCTTTGGTAACATTTGCATTTTCCTCAAAACCAAAACAGCTGTAAAATGACTCCTGAAAGGCAAGTTTAAGCTGAAATGGCAGTCACAGAAAAGACCAGCTACCAGCAAGGCTGATTGCAGCCAAATCCAGCTCCATCCACAGGGCAGAGGAACTTGCTCCCTGGAACCCTCCAAAAAAAGCCTCCTCATGAAGTACAGAACAGATTATTTTGTGTGCTGAGGTGGTGGCATCAACACTCCAAAGCAGCTCCTCCTCTCTGCTCTGTGCTAATACACCCCCATGCTTCTCTTAGAAAAATAAACAGGATTAGAAAATATCTTAACCAGAACATTTAAAACCCACTCTGTTATCCAACTTTTATTTCACACTGTTTTTTCCTTTGTCCACAGTAGCAAGCACACAGACCCACCTCAAAGGCTACATAATCAGCTTATGTCATTCTCCCATTTTACAACTGAGGAAACAGATGCTTGGGAGAAAGCAGGATTTGCTCATTGTCACACATCAAATCTAGGGAAAAACCAGGAATCAGAATCCAGGCTCTCGGATCCAGGGCTGGAGCCCCTTCTCTAAGCCACACAGCCTTGGTGAGCTGTTTTACAACTGAGTGAAGCACAAAGCCCAGCCTAGATGGGAGAAAATGCCATGATCTGGCATCAAACAGGAGAGGGTGAAAGCAGATAACACATCCCTCTGCCACCAGGACAGTGTCATTAACAGAAATTGGTATAAATCTGCACAAAGAAAATCATGTTTCTGTCCTCCTGTGCTGTGGCTCTGCTGAACAGGAACTAATGGCTGTAACTGGGGCAAATCACAAGCATAAATAAGGCCTAAAGAAAGCGAGGGAGATCACGTTGTGGAGGTGTGAATAATTTACTCCAAGCAATGCTCTGGTGCTACCAGAAAACGGCTTTCAAGAGCGATCTCCACTTTTTGTCTCTTGCTCTAATCTGTGGAAACAAAAGGCAGGAGAGGAGGGAACACCACGTACTGGGGGCCTATTCCCATGAGAAACAAGCCCACGGAGGGGGGCCTGCAATTCCGTTCTGCCAGCTGCCACCGCTTCCCTGCCACCGGCTGTCTGCTACACCTGGGGATGGACACACAGACCACTCCAATCCATCCTCTGAACGAACCAGGGCCCTGCTCTCTGCAAGCCTGGCACCTACCTGATGCCTTGGCTGATTTCACCTCTGGGGACAGGGTTGGCTGTTAACCTGGAGTGTACCAGGCTATTCTGGAGCACCAGGGGATTACAGTGCTGGTGCACCAGCAGATTAAGAGCAGGCTGCTTTCAAAGCACAACTGTCTGCTACTGCTGCTAATCTAAAAAAAAAAAAAAAAAGCACCAAGGGAATCAATAATGGAAGGAGAACTTCAAGGTGAGGGAGATTCAATTTTGTGTTTTCAAGTGTTTTGTTGTAATGTAACATGCCACGATTTTTATTTATTCATTTCAATGAAAACACTGTCTGACAGAGTTACTGTGCTGTGAGCTGGGGCCCTGCATAAGCATAATCTGCATTTACTTAGTTGAGAAGTGTATTTTAAGCACTGTATTACCAGGGTTCCACTGACTTGGAGGTTTTTGGTTTATAAAGTCTCTCTGTGGAAAACAGCTCCTGTGAAGCTCAGCTGTGGTTTCTTCTTCTGAGTAAATGCACCAGCCAGTGCCAGTTCAGAAACCCACTTTCCAAGGGGTTATCCAGCCTGGGCTCCCACATAACTTAGTGCAAAAAGACCTTCACCTCCTTCATCTCAAAGCAAATAAAACCTGCTCATACAAACCAGTCAGTGATCTGGCTCAGTGAATAGGAGGAGCAGCACAGGCTTGACCACAGGACGGAGAGTTAGAAATACCTTTTTTTTTTCTATAGCAGTTCACTTCCCTGTGGTTCTGGGCAAATCACTTAACTTTCCCCACAGTTATCCACTTGTACAAGAAGAATAATTATACACAGTTCCTTTCCTTGCTGGACAATAACTTGCTGTATTACAGAACTTAAAAGAAAGGGATGGGGGTGAGGTATAATTATGAAATCTTTCTAAACTCTTTAGAACAGTCCAGTGTGTAATATCTACCCTGCCATTCCCAGCTCCAATCCCTGACACTGTGACTTGGGAGCAGCAGTTGCTATCAGTCCACTAAAGACAGCAATGACATTTTCATTAGCAGAAAAATCCCTGAGCATGCTGGAAATGTATCACTGCATGGAGCACCCCACACAGGAATCACTCAATGTACTCTAGTACCTGTCTATCATAAGCAAATCTATTCTATCCCCTGAGAAGAGGAAGGGGGAAAAAAAAAAGACATGGCTCCTTCACTGTGCCAGAGGGCATATTTTCTATATCCATCAGGCTTAATATACAGTTAGAGGCACCCTGTTAAAATTTTAGCAATGGGAATCTTAAAAGCTGCAGGCTACAGAGAAATCATGTCTCTGATAGCCCAGGATCTTCTCCCAATTACTCTTTGTCAGCTCACTCTCAAGATCTGTATCTCACTGAAGGTCAATTGTGGTTGAAAACATCCAGCACAGACTCATTCATGATAAGAGTAAAAATAATGAAGACATATCCACCCCGAAACAGCGCATGTTCAAAACCCAAATAGGGTCCCTTCTGATTTCAGCTGGCAGGACAAATGTCACCGTTGAGAGGGACAAGGAAAAGAAAAAAGAGAAGGAGATGGTGTGCTTTTGCAGCAGCCTGTGATTGCTGTCATGTCGTCATTCCCCTGAGTGTTTGCCCTTCTGGGAGAGATCTGAAAAAGAACAGCCTCACACACTAACTAGGAGGACACGGCCTGAAAATTCATCCTGGGCCTGGAGAATGGGGAAGGAAGCCACAGCCATTGTCCTCCAGCTCATTTAGAGTTGGACTTACATTTCTATTTAGGGAGTGGGAAGACTCAGGGTTTCAGCCCTGCCTCCACAGAGGTGGTTTTTTTTCCTGTCTGAAGTTTTGTGAGTGGAGACATTTAGAAAACAGAAATACAGAGAGCAATATAAATTGCTACAGTAGCATACAAATATGGGGACAGAGGTATCAGAGCACAGTCACAGCAACACATTTTCATGAGTAGGCAACGAACTGAAAGAGTCACTCTGAATCCACCAACCTTCACGTCAAAGCAAATAAATAGTCTGTAATAAAAACACAGTAGGAAAGGTCTAAAGATATCCTTACAACACAGCTGCTGCTGATGAACTCAGTTTTCTGTGTTCTCCAAAGATGTTCTTTATCAACATAGTGATTTTTTTTTTTAAGCAGGAGAACAGAATCTCTACCAATTCTATGCAAACTAGTCCCCAGTGAACCCCAGAGACCACGGGCAGCACCCTGCAGCCTGTCTGGTCGATGCCCTCCTCAGCTCACAATCAGCTGCTCAGCTTCTGAGATCCACCACATCCAGGCCCCAGAAGCTACATGAGAAAAGAAAGCAGCACAACTCAAGGGCGAAAAATAGCCAGTTCTAGCACCCAAAAGGAAAGGTAGAAAGTGGACATTTAGAACAAATTATGTCAAGGAAATTATATTTACGAAGTAGGGGAAACATGAGGATCATCAAGAGAAATTTCTGAAAATGAATACAAGGCTGTGGAGAATTTTCTTCTTAAAGCAAGAGGGACAGAAGACAATTAAATCTACAGAGGGGTTTGAGGGAAGTTAAGTACTTTGCTTCATTACTCTTTAAGGAGAAAAATGGGAAATTCTTTGTCAAGGGATACTTCCTCAGGGGAAATCAAGAAATTGCTTGCAGATAGAGAAGTCCCTAAGGAAGAGACAATTTAAGGACCTTAACAGCTCTGAAGAAAAGTTTAAAAACAAAGAGGCAGGGTTTGGAACACTGACCTCATTTGGATATCCTATCTCTCAGCAGGTGAATATTAAGATACAGACACCACAGAACAAACCAGTTTAACTCAAAAATTACAGTTCATAGAGATTTATTTGAGTCAAGAGCCTGGACACAGACCAGTTAAAAGAAAAGCAGGTATTGGAAACAGTATTACTCATGCAGAACAAAGCAGTGCAGCTTTGTGAAGGTAAATAATGTACCTTTACTCCTTTGGATATGACAAATGCCAAAGTGAAAGATCCAGTAGATATATTAGATCTGGTCACAACCCTCAGTTAAGTAATTATTTTAAGGTTAAGATTCTGCCAAGAAATAAAAAAAACCCCAAGTTTCTGACAAAACAAAAGTATACATCTGTCTGTCCTGGAGAGAAAGGCCCTGGATGTCAGTGTCAGAGATTTACCAGGACTCTTTGGTCATGCAAAACAATCCTGTTCCCTCGAGACACTGGATATCTATAGTTCCAGGTGAGCTTTTATAGGATTGGAATATCTCTCAGCTACTGACTGGACTGAGGCACGTTTCGTGGGGATCACCAAACCATCATCAGTAATTACAGAGCAGGGCTGAACTCACACTGGTGATTCAGCTGGAAAAGGTCCCATCTCAATATCCTGAACCATCCAATCTCCACATCCAGTTTGTTCTGAAATTACACCTCGTTGATCTGGCACCCCCGCCCTGCCTGTAGGACCAGCCTCTTTTCATGCCAATGCTTTAGACAACAGGAGATTGTTCCTTATTTTCCAATGAATGCAGTTATCAGAGTTTTTTCACTGCTTTAACTGATCCATAGGGCTAATTCCCTCCTCTCCTCTAAGATGATCTTTTGAGAAAAATTTCTCCACACAGAGTTCCTGCTTAACTAACCCTTCTTGAGCAAGGTCTCACAGAGTTAAATGTGAAGCACCCAACTTCCCAGTGACCCCAAGAAATTTCCCTGGCCTATCTGCACAGACTATTAAGCTTCCTCGAGTTATTCTTGGTCAGTAAAACTCACTGGAGGATGACATCTGCCCGTAACTTCTTCAGTCCCTTCTACTAAGAATTGTGCTCGTAGGTAAACATTTCCCTCCTCTGCCCAGTGCCCGGGGCAGTGCCAGCCATGCCAGGTTTACTCCAAGTGGCACCTCAGGGAGCAGGAGGCACAGAAATACTTCAGTCCTCCTCCACATTTAACACATATCAGTTAAGATTTAGCTGGTGCTTGTGCTATTTTCAGCTATTCTGTGCTTAAAAGCGGGGAGGCAACATGGCCCACGGCCTTGTTCCATCAAAGGGAGGAAAAAGAGGGCAGTTCAGCAAGGCAACAATTGGAATTGTCACACATTGATGCAAAGCTCACATCAGTGCCAAGGTAATGCCCTCCTGCTGCAGGCACATCTATCTGTCTCTGCTCTGGTCCATTTTCAGCTCTTGTTGTAAAGGTTTCTTCAACCTCCCTGCACTGGGGTTATAGATCATGGAGATTTGTGTAGGTGTTTTCTAGGGGTTGTTATTCTGCAGAACTAGAAATCAGTCACCAGAGAGAATTACAGTAGAGTTCAAGGAAAAGAGAAAGAAGGCAGGTTTAGTGACCACAAAACATTCTGTAGAGGAGACACTCTATAAAAGGACTAAATATCCACCCCACCAGAGCACATTTGCAATACACACATTTCTGGCTACTGAGGTACTGTGCCAAACATGGCAGTAAATCCTCAACTGTTTGGCAGATCATCTCAACACAAACATTACTGAAACCAAGGAACAAACGCATCCAAAAAATATTTTTCTAGGATCCACTTGCTAAGGGAGCGCTCAATAAATCTAATTCAAAGTTAGTTGGTACTTCCTGGAAATGCTTAAAGAGTCAAAAATCTTCCTCACCCCAAAATAAAAGAAACAGTTCATTAGAAATACTACAGTTCTCCAGTTCAATTTATAATCTGCTTTGCAGAAACCAAAGCAGCAAGTAGCCCGAGGTGCCAGCACCAGTGGTGAATGTGCACTCAAAGGATTCACTCACCAATTAACATTGATTCTTTCTGGTACTCTTTGCTGAGGTGGCAGCGCTGGGTCACACAGGACACGTATCTCTCCAGAACATACCAGCACATTTCATAGTAGAAAGGATACCGGAATTTGGCGTGCACCTGGAAGCAAGAGCAACACTGTCAGTCCATGGGGAAGGGAGAGAAGTTTGCAGCACAAGGGCCAGTCATCATTGCCATCGTGTTATCAAGAGCACAAACAGTGTGCAGGAGGGGGAGGGGAGAGGGTGGGAGCAGGGAGCTGAATGCCTCCAGCATACGGAATGAGGAGCGAGCCTGCCTGCCTGCCATGACAGCATCATTTCTTGGTTCACTAATTTGTATCCTCTTGGGGTGGTGGGAGAGGAGAAGGGTTTGTGTTCTTGTGAAATCAGGAAGCTGATGGATGGCCCCTACGGAATTATTTACCTGCTGTATAAACATAGGGTGGTCACATACAGATGTTAGTCACTAAAGCTCAAAGTACAGGCGTGGGTTTCCATCCCCTAAATGCTAGCACAGGATTCTTATCAAAATGGCAACATTACCTAAATGAGTCAAGCAGGAAACACCTCTTTTGCAATTGTGGTCATCACAACAATTTAATTATATAAATGAACACATAAATTCTCGATTATTGATAACTGCACATTGAAGTAAAAATCCCTTATGTGGTTTACACTGAGTATTTTGATAACAAGTTAGGTTTTGCCACAAACAGAATAAGGACAGAAAAGCAGGATTTTGACAAAAGATCCTGTCAAGCTGTGCACTGTTTCTTAGACCTGTTGTACTCACTCTAAAAGCTTAATTCTCCAACATCAGGCATTTGTGAGAGCATTTCAGATTCAAAAGAAAACAAAGTGGGTTTCCTTCCCTTCCAATATAGTTTTCTATCTGTGGGAGGTCATTGTACCAAAGAAGAATCTGGGAAGCTCCTAAAATGCAGGAAGATGTGTGTTTTTCTTGTGATTTGTTAAAAATGGATGCCATGTATCCTGCATGCACTTGTACTTTCTCCTGGTGGCACAGAAATCTGCATTTTGCAGGCTCACATGCATGCACTGCACTGGGATTGTAGGAGCTGCTTTAAAACATTCTCTGCATATTAACTCTGCCCTAGCCCAGAGGTGTGCATCCACCTTTAGTGAAAACCTGGACTGCACCAGAAAGGAGCATTACCTTAGAAAAAACAAAATAAAACCAAAACACCACCCCACCCCAGAATACCCGAAAGCCTGAAGTCTAAACAGAACCACAGAAGTTCAGATTCAGCCCTGTCCAAACATCTGTGTGGTGATCAAAGCATCCACTTGAGCAGATCAGTGACTTACTGGAATGCCCATATTTGAAAGCTGTCCCCAAGGTGGACAGCCAAAGAACTTGCCTCTGTTCACCAGGCACAGGAAATACAAACACTTTTAGCAGTAAAACAAAATGTAATAGAGGGAAAATATACTGTATTGTCCCACTAAATATACTGCAGTGTAGGATTTAAATACTCTATGGCAATTCCCAAAAGTTAAGATCTCTTAAATTCAACACAAACACAGCTGGCAAATCTGAACTGCGTGTTGCTATGGATCATGCATCCAGCAATGCTGCACCTTTCCAAATGTTTCCCTGTGCTGTTTGTTACAAAGCACACAGACCAAAAAAAGAAGGGAAAAAAAGAAAAGAAAAAAAAAACCCCAACCAACCAAACAACAACCCCCTAAATGTGAGAACATTTAACCCCAGGGCCTTTTTGCATCGGAGAAAATTCTTCCTTTGGTTTAGTTATTTGTCATAAAGAAGAGATCAAGTCACTTATCACTATTAGGGAACACAGGGGAAATTAGCCATGCTAAAATATATGCTAATAAAGGAACTCAAATTTTTCCAAGAGAGCACTGCAGGAAACAAAATTTGCAAAGAATTGACTTACAAACAGGAAGCCGCCTTCCACCCCTCAGCCTTCAAAAGGTTTTCAGCCACATGCCTGGGAATATTAAAGACATCATTGCTCAACATTTGTTGACAGATTCTGAGCTTCACCAAATTTAGTTGTTACCAATGTTAATTCAATGTGAAAGACAAGGCAGTAATGCATGCAGTGCTCCCATTATGTATATCAATCTTTAATATTCAATTTGAGTTCCTAATTGCCTCGCTATCAATGTTCCAACCCACAGCAAATCCCTCCATGCCTCTGCAATCCACGGTTTGCCCGAGAAGGCTCTGCTTTTACAAACCTTCAGAAGGAAGAGCTTCTGTAGAGAGAGATATTGGTGCAAAGATCTACAGAGCCTCCTGCCAGTAAAGCAACTCTTACAGTGCTTTAAAAACTTTTAAGGTTTGCCTTATGGAAAAGTACAGAGGAGTGTGCTCTCCATGATATCCTTGGACATTTATTAATTATAATGGATGGGAACTGCATTATGTGCATGTCCATACTCTTTCCATTGTACACTTACAGTCAAATGAACCCTTATGGGGAGGGGGGAGGAATAAAAGAAAGAAGGAAAGAAATTAAAAATGTTCTGTGATGAGTTTGAAGTGTAATATCTGATACAGACACTGCCAGAGGACTAAATTCCCCACCAGCAGGGAAATACACTGGATCATCTAATAGGCATTTCCAGCTCTAACTTCTGTGATTAATAATTTACAATCCACTGAAAAAAAAATTTAATTATTCCTGTACAGCAAGAAAAAATCCTCTCTGGAATATGATCCATTTCTTCAGTTCAAAGTGAAATTATTTTACAGACTTATATCCTCCTCCAAAACCAAAACAAAAATCCTCAGCAAGTAAGACGCAGGCTTTCCTGAAGAAAGTATTAGTCTTTTCCACAATGCCCATTAAAATCATTACAAACTCCACTTGTGTTTAATCAATCTAATCACAACATTGAAGCAGAATTTCTGATTATTTACAAAATTATTAATCTATCCACTTGAAATGTTATCTTACATTCCAGAAAACATGATGAATAGCAAACACCATCATCTGTGAGTGACCACCTTACGTATATATTTGGAGTGCCCTTGTCCCTACTCATGTTCAAATATTTTAAGGCAGTTAAATTTAGATGAGTTGGGAGTAAGTTTGACACATTCCTCCTCTTCAGTACCACAGAGCTGTATCCCCCCTATGCTGAATGATGAATCCCTGCTCTGCAGTTCCTCAAGCTGGGCTTGCAGAGCTAAACAGCTTGGCCTGTTTGACTGCCTGTTAATTGGCCTCCAGGAAAGCCAGGCTGCAAAATGAGAGTCTCTGCGAACTGTAAGGCTGGAGAATATTTGTTTACCTCAATTGCACATTAGGAGCTGTTTCCGACAATAGACATGTTTTTTATTACTCCTTAAAACTATTTTTAAATGGCTACAAGCCTCTTAAGAAGTCTCCCAGGGGTATGAGGAATTAAGCTAGAATAAGCATGACAAGTATATAAACTAAGCAATTTTATCAGGCTGTAAATCAGCATTACCATTTCAACCATGTATTTATTCTTGTCTGAGCTGCTAAGACAATAACTACACCTAGCATAAAAATTACTTTGAATATCAGCAATCAAAGATGATTAAGCATTACAGAGCAGGTTTAAACACAGTGAAACCTCCATAAAACTGCTCTGTGCAAAATGAAGAGGGGAAGCACACCTGTATTACACTTTGAGTGTGGCAAATTACTTTGTCAATCACATCATGTAATTTACTTCTGTGCTATACACAATGGAAAGATCAATACTGATGAGAAACTCATTTGCAGTATGTTCACACTGGCAAATTTGTGTGAACTGTGTGGTACTGAGTCTGCCAGAGCAGCCAGTGGCTGAATGGAATTATTTCAACAAAGAAATGACAAAATTTGATTGGCAAAGCAAACAATGTAGTACAAACCAGAATCCTGTTTTGAAACCATTTCCCCCTCAAGATTCCTGCACGACATTTTTAGGCTGGGGGGGGGGGCGGGCTGTTATTATTTCTAAATAACAGTATTGATTTTCCCGTCTTTTATCAAACTTCTGTATGCCTTAGATGAACAGCTTCTATTTTGTTTCTGTCCAGAAATTCTTGCTATTCTTCAGCTGTTCACACAGTTCAGTTATTATACACCTGCCTATGAATACAAGTTTTTAAACACAGATACAGGCTGTGTGTAACATGTTGCCAGCATACATCAACATCCAACTGCTGAAATCGCTTCTGTGAAGCCATGGAACCTCTGGGCTTTTGGCTTTCATTGGTCTTTTTTAAAGCACTTAAGTATTTTTGCAAGGAAAATTATAAAGAACTACACAGGCTTCAAAGAAAATCTAAATCAAAACTGATGAGACTAAAGGACTGATTTGGGATTTCCAAATGTTGCAGTATCCCTTTCCAAAAAAACTGGGACAGGACATTTTAGAGATGCAGATACCCAACTCCCAGAACTTCCCCCCAGGATCAGGATGCCAGCAAATTTTAAAAGGCATTTCAGTGGACCTGGCTGGTAAGTTCCTAAAAGTTACCAAAACATTTGACTGTAGAGGGAATTTTGCCTCCTGGTATAAAAAGCTTAGAAGATCAAAGCTGCACCCAACTTCCCAAGGAGAGGGGCCTGACATGAAGCACAACTGAGCAGTAACAACCCAAAATGTGTGATCTTGGGTTGCTCAAGTCTTGTGGGAACAAAATGTCAGCTTTTATACATCTCCAGGAAAAAGAGTGTCTCCTTCCCATCTTCCCCACAGACACCAATGGAATTAAATAGTTTCTGGCATTGATCCTTCCTCCCAGTCTACTCCATTTGAGTTTCCTGTGTGCCCATCCTTCCCAGCACCAACAGACCCTCCCCTTAACACCTGCAGTGTGTATTTCCAGCAGGTATTGCTGGTTCTTATTTACAGTCACTCTGAAAACCTTCCTGTGCCCAGCACCTCTGCCAGGCTACAGTGAGCCCCTTCCTGTTTCTGCCACCTTCACTTTTCCCTATCCAAGTCCTTTACATTTTCTTTAGACCTTGATGCTCTTTCTTGGGACACCTATTCAAAGCCAGGCTGAATCCACTCTGGTCTCTACTCCTGCTCTCTGCTCTCCCTGTCTTCTAATTCCCCTAAATTTCAGCTTTTGTCTTCATGTCTCTTCCACTAAGAATTCATTTTTCTGCTAAATATTTCTTCTCTTCATTAAAGTCACTCCAGGAAACCAACTGCTCCCACCACTGTTTTGCAATGTGAAGATTACCAGGCCTTCTACCCCCTGCAAAGTCAGGGAGGCTGGGAGGAGGACACCCTTCCTCCCACTGAGATGTACTTCAGAATAACATATTTGCTTCAGGCCTATGCACTCTCACTGCAAAGAAAGCAATCTGGGGTGAAAGCCCACTTGGAGCCAGAACCATGCCTTCTTTAGAGGTGCCCAACACTGAACTGCACTGATGTCCACAATGTACTGTTTTAAGATTTTTTCGTGAAGAATAATTGCAATTACCTGCCATTTTGCCAGCTAAAATCTCCATTAACACCACAGCTGGCATCTGTGCCAGTGATTCACCAGTACTGTCTCAGTGCAAGGCCTCCAAAAATGTCCCCATCTGGATTTGCACATACCTCTGGTCCACTAAAATGGTGGCACTTCCTTCACATTCTGCTGCTTTATGAAACTACAAAGGATATGATGACTCTGCGCCCTGTTTACTAACCAAGGATAAAATTTTCACTCCCAACTGAGAGGAGGCACAGTAACCTCCAACCTCTCCATCAGGCAAATGCTACAGCCACATGAACATTACAATGTTCAGATTATTGTCCCACCCCAGACTCTTAGCTCCAAGAAAATCTTGCACAGTATCGAGTCACTGGAGAAGAAAATCCTGCCAGTTACAGAAGTCAGTTCATACACAACTTCTGTGCAGCTTTGTCAGTTCAGCTGTGGACAGCAGAACCATCCCAGTGCCATTGGTTCTCCAGGCTCAGGTATCCCAGGTGTGCACAGAGATGATAAGCAGGGGGTCACCAGAAATCCTGGTACAAAGGTCTGTGAAGTGCAATGTGTTTTTATGCAAAAGGGAAGGTGTTTTATGAAAGTTTAACAGGCAGACAAAAGACACAGAGGGGACACATCTGTGGGAAGTAGGGAAAAACAGATGAGTACATCCCACTAAAAATAAACCAACATTTGAAAGTCTCATTACTTCGTGTTTACCTCTTGTTTCAACGACTCTGACACAGAGATCCCGTCAGTTGTTGTTTGTCAGGAGGGAATATGAGAGAGAGACTATGACAGATCAGTCACAAAGAACTGCTCAGTTAAAAAGAGAATCAAGTGTCCTTACCCTTGTTCTGTCCTCAATCTCATAGATGCGAAGCTGCATGGGAACATTAAAGCTATGCAGGATATTTCCACCAAACACCAGAGAATCTACTGGAGTATAAACTGCGTGTATCCACCCTAGAGAGGGAAAGCAAACAACTGAGAATGCCTCGTGCTACGTAGTGTTACAGAGCAATTTATCATCAAATTTTAACAACCCCCTGAGTCAAATTTTAACAACCCCCTGAGCCCCACTGTGCAGGAGATGAGAGGGTAAAGCAGTGAAAGGTTAAATGGGATGCTCATAGCCCCACTTCAGGACCAGTCACAGCAGAAGGGCATCTTGTGACGTACCACCCTCTGTAAATCGGGTTCTTCTATTTATTCACCGAACAGTTACAGTGTTTACTGAGCACACTCAAGCTTGTGACTCAACCACATCCATGACTAAGAAGTAAATTCAGTCTGTTTGATACACTCAGGCTCTCAGACGTATCTCCTGGCACCTCCAGCGGGGCTGCAAACCATGTCAGCAGTGGTGGGGCAAGGGCTGTGGGACTGGACTGAGGCACAGCAAACGTCCTTCACACCAGCACCAGAACACACAACTGCAGATGTCTGAAATGTCAACCTGCCAGCCCTCCTTCAGAGGTGAAAGTTTCACCTCCTTTGATCAACTTCCTGAAGTAACTGAGAAATCTTTTTGGCTGAAAGCCCCAAGTAAAGGGATTTAACATTTCTATTACTGGAGCTGATAAGGCTGTTCTGATCCAGTCCCACAAGGGACTGAATTCATTCCACAGGCTCCAAAGAATCTTCTATCACAACGAAAATCCAGGCACAGCAATTCAGGCAGCCACACACCAGCTCTTCTGCCCCTGCATTGTTTGCTTGGTCTGTCAGGAGCTGAAGCTCTGGCTATGCAAGACTGTAGCCTCTGATCTCTGCAGTGAAAAAGGAATTGATCCTGCTAATGATCTGGGACCCACAGAGACCTGACACTTTTTTTTTTCCACTTCTTTTTTTTTAATGAAAAGCATTACAATTTATAAACCAGCAGACAGCAAAGCAACATGGGGGGCGGTCAATTTTCTCCTGACTGTGCAGTACTTTCCATGAAAGCTGTGGCAGCTCTCCTTCACTTCCACATCAGTGAGGGAGCAGGGAAATGCCATTCAGCCTAGAGGGTTCCCCAGCTAGCAGCCACAAAAGTGCTCCTCCACAACAATCTTTCGACCATAAAGGCCTGCAAGGCTCTACCTGAGAAGTCCTTGAGCCACAGCAGATGGCGGGACTGAAGCTTTCATTTAAGGGCATGTTGGTAGGAGAGAAATAGGAAGGAGAAAAAATCAACACTAGAATTTTCCCTCTGGAAACAAAGGCCCAACCCTCTGGGTACATTATTTTTCTGAATTTCAGAATCAGGGAATGGCAGAGGTGTGGAAGGGACCTCTGGAGGTCCAGCCCCCTTCTTGAGCAGGACCACCCAGAGCCAGCTGCACAGAACTGTGTCCAGCTGGCTCTTCAGGAGCATCTTGGATGGAGACTCCACAGCCCCTCTGGGCAGCCTGTTCCAGGGCTCAGTCAATTCCCAGGTCTGACTCCACACACCCAATGTGACACATATAAAACCAGTGGGTGGCTCTTGGCTCTGGCAGCTCATGGAATTATTGCACCTTTCCTGCTTCAGTCAGGATAATTTCAGCTGCAGAGTCACTCACAATGATCCAGCCTGTTTATTACTTCCAAATCAAGACCAATCAACTAGAGAGGAATGTGGGGTTTTTTCATATAAGGGTAGGGTGGCAACTACATACATGAACATTATAAAAGCTTCACAACTGAAGGAGTTCAGCACCTCACATGAAATACATCAGTCTGTACTAAGAGCAAACTACTAGAAAAATAAATTATTTTCCTGATTTAGTCTTTGGGAAGCAAAACAGATCCAAGGTCAAAGAAGTTGGAGTCACTGCTTCCACTGGGTAATCAAAGACTTCTGTGCCTGGAGGAAAGAATGGAAGCCATGTGCTGAAGCAAATCTCTTGCTGGGTCCCCAAAGCAATTTATTGGCTCGGTGCTGAAACACAGGGTAGGTCTGTGTGACAATTCACCTTAATTGTCAGGTTTAAAGATGAACAAAATGAAGCTCGAAAAAGTGAAATGACTCGTCCACGGCCACACAAGTGAGTGGTGGCAGAAGACAGCTCAGAAACAGCCAGTTATCAAACACTGGAGAGCCCCCACCACCACTTCCCATTGCAGCTCCCTCAGCAGAGGTGTCGATGTCCAACCACACCGGAACCGACAGATGCAACAAGTTATTTTAATGGAATGATCAACATCATTCAAGATACAATTTGATATCTGATATTTACAGCTTAAGTAAAAGGAGTAGCTGAGCAGAAGCCTGGCTTTCTAGTCCTATATGAAAGGTTAAACCAATAAAATGAAATCCCATCAATGCAGTTGTTCTTTGAGTGGATGTTTCTACTGCAACCACACAGTAGCCTCCTCCTACAAACTGTATTTTCTCAGTGAAAATTTCACGCTGAAGTGCAGCTGGTTTCATTGTTTCCTGCTCTTTGGGCTTCACTCATCACACCTTCCCTGACCTCTCGACTCTGCCCCCACTAGATGCCAAGGATCTTTGTATCTGCTAGACTTTCTTGGCACTAGTCCCAATATTTCTGGGAGAAATGTGAAAGGATCTATCACTGGCGTGAGCCAATGCTCCAACAAACGGTGTCCCAGCCCTGATAAGTGCTCAGCAGAAAGATAACAAACACAAATATAGTTTTGAACATCCATTATTACAGAGCTGATACAGGTGCAAAACT
Source organism: Pseudopipra pipra (assembly GCF_036250125.1). Classification (NCBI taxonomy): domain Eukaryota; kingdom Metazoa; phylum Chordata; class Aves; order Passeriformes; family Pipridae; genus Pseudopipra; species Pseudopipra pipra. The sequence continues at coordinate 8,894,753 of NC_087566.1, read as the reverse complement.
AAAGTCTTCCTTAAATTATCTGAGACAACCTCTGGTTCCGTGGATAACATCTTTAATTCCCTACTTGCATTTATAATACAGGACTAATCATCTTAGAAACAATTAGTGCCTTCAACAATTAGTGCCTTCAACTGCCAGCTTCTGAACTAACTAAATATAAGGTCCTTCAAGATGCAAGTATTTCTAACAGCAAGACTGAAAATACTGCTAAATACTGTTAATGACACAGTTCTCAATATAAAGACCCTACAATAACACAGCCCTAAAATCCACCAGAGTTGGGAAAATAAAAATAAACCAGAGACCAAGCAACAAACTCAAAATCATTAACTGTAAAGTCCTGGTAAGTAAAGTTCCTACCCCTGCCAAAGCATGGAATAGGATGATTTCCAGGCACAGCTCAGAGATGGGTATGGATGATGTCTGTGGGTACCATCCCTTCACTGCTGAGCACAGAGCTCAGTCCCGGGGAATCCCAGATCTCCAGCAGTTCATGTGCTCCCACAGGCAGGATCCAGCTCACAGCCCCTCTGCCAGCTACAGGACACAGCCCTGTCACAGGAGTCACCTGCACACAAAATAGCTTTTGGCCACTCAGCTGCACAGGGTGTTTCAGTCACACTGTATCCCAAAATAGCTTCCACTTGCCTGAGGAACGTCCGTGCATAATTGAAACTGCAGAGGCACAAACGCCAAGAGGTGTATTCCAGGGACACAGGACAGAATGGGCAAGGTTAGACAAAAAGGATGGGAGAATTGACCAGGCAGAAAATCCCAGGAAGATGGACACAGGCATTACAAAGGAAAAAAAAAAAACATTAAAATCTCCTGTTCTAATATTAACAAGGCTGTGTACAGAGAAAAACTGGGAGCCAGCACCAGAAAAGTCGAAGTAGGAGGAAACAGAGATGAGCAGAACACAGGAAACAGTTTCCATCAGGGTAATATATTGTGGAAATGAGCTCTGAGAACAGAGAAGCTTGGATGGCACATTCAATCCATCCCCACAGCTTAGATACAGCACGACTCAGAAATAAACTGAGGAGGATGAATGTTCATTGTGACCATTTGCAAACAAGAACACCCATCTTCTCAGCTCCCCAATTACTAAGGTTTTTAGAGAGGAAGATAAACCTCCAGAACAGGAGAAAGCTGCACGTATGTGTCAGACAAAAGAGCAGCCAAGGGGTTTCTTTTGGTATCATCCCCACCACCACATCCCCTGCCTCACCTTCACCTGTGCCACTGCTTTTCATCAGATGAATCGACAGCTCTGTTGACATGTGTGATCACATCACCCTGTGCTGAACAGCCTGTCATCTGTGTTCATGTGTGTCTGACTTCCAGCTCTCACAGCAGCACCTTGCCACAGAGCCTCCAGCACAGACACCTCTGAACTGAGTTCCTCAGTTCTCTCCTCAGGGACTGCTTTCTGCTGCTCACACAAACCCTGGCACTGCTGCACAACCCTCTGTGTTTCATGGCTTAGTGCAAGACAGGAGATAACACCTCACCTCTTGGTCACTGTCTCAAAAACTGTAACATTGTCAAAAACAAAAAAAAAAGGAACACAGAGTAAAATGCCACAAGTTCAGTTTTATCCTTCATGCTAAAAAAAAAGCACTGGAGCAATATCAGAACAAATGGATTAAGGACTGAAAAAGTCAAAAGTCAGTGGAATAAGATATTATTAATTTTTGGCTGAAAGCCACAAACAAAAGCACCTGCTAAATACCACCTAAAGCTACAATTAAATCCTGCAGATGAAAGACATACATTGTGGCTTCAAGGACTAGTCATGAACTAGAAAACTCTTCCTCATGGGTGACCAGCCTCAAACCAGCCTGTGCTGATATCAGTGACGAGGGAGGGAAGGTGGAACCAACCCGTCCTTCCTTCCCTGGGAGCAGAGCTCTCCACACCACACGCCAGCACCAGGCTCAGCCAGAGGGGATGTGTGGATTTGGGAGTGCAGACACTGCACACTCACAGCTCACAGCCCTCAAGCCTCAACAAGAAGCCCATCCACTTATGGTTTTCTGAAGCTGATGTTTTTTATTTCAGTTCTCGGTGATCAGTAAGTGCTTCTTCCTTCCCAAAACAATCCTACTTTATGAAGCCAAGCCAACACTGAGCAGGAATTCTATTCAGGAGGCTCAGAAATGCTCTCAGCTGATTTACAGTTATGAATTATTCCACCACTCCTAAGATACTTGAATATTTAGATGTTATCATCTCTAGTAAATCAAGAAGGTAAAATTAACAGTAACAAACGTTTTTCTGAACAGTTAAAAGACATGATCTCATTATCGTTTGAATTTTATAAAACAAGTATTATTAAACATTGCAAACTTGTTAGAAGACTTCAGTGGGCTGCAAATTCCTACTCAAGGATGCAATCATCCATCTGAGAATAATGAAAAGGAATATTAACTTACAAAGCTACGGGGCAAACAGCCTGCAAGCTCCAAGACAAAACTATGGTGAATCTGTTTCCATTAGTAACTGAACAGATATTTTCCTTTGTGATAAAGAAGTCACACACATCTTCCTGCAATTCTACAACAACTTGGGGTGGAAAAGATGAAATATGTACACCTCAAAATTAAAAAGTGACTAAAGAGATAACCTGAGAGTGGGCACTGCCAGTAAATGAAACATTATTTCACTCATCTCCAAAGAAGAATGACTGCATCATAATAGTGCCCACAGCCCAACACATCAAGGAAAGATCATGTTTACATTTTTAAGGTTAAAAAATTACTAATTTTGCCCTGATAGTACGAGTAATACAGCAACTCTCAATCTTATATCATTTGTAAGAATTAGGTAGAGCACTGCACCAGATATAGAACCAAAAATCCAACATTATGCTGTCAGCTTCCATCTGAAAACAGACACTCAGGCAAAAAACCTCTCCTCTTTGATCCTCTCCAGATCTTCATCACTTGATCCTCACTAAGGTTCCAGGCACGGAGCTTCCATTAGTATCAGTGGAAGCTCACAGAATGGGAAAAGCTGAACAGCAACCAGAAATAGCCAGGCAGCTCTGCAGCCCCAGCACAACACCCTGCACAAAATTTACCAGTCAGATTTTAATAGCCTGTCATTCTCCTTGCTACAAAGACTATGTGCCACCTTCTGGCCCCATCACATAATAATCCATCAAACTCTCACTGGCACAGCAGAGGTGACCTAAGACCGCACACTCGTAATAGGCAGAATCCCACTGTTATCCACTGAGACAGCATCTGAAACACTTTGAATCCTTGCAAATAGCTGCCTGCAGTCTACACAGAACATCTCTTTCTGTCCACTTTCCTTCCCAAGAACATTCATCTGAGAAAGGTCATTATTTCTGCATTTGACTGGAAATAAGAACCTTGGAGCACTCTCAGGTTACCATCATAATCGCCACGGACCAACGAGGATATTTTATTAGACTGTGGCTCATTCTTCAGCTCTCAAGAAATTAAGAGAGACTCTAACAGCATGTTTCCATGCCAAAGGCCCCAAAGTGCAATATAAAGAACATAAGAAAAATAAAGTAAACCAAACAGCTTACTCCTCAGTGGAACGCTGCCAGCCTCGAGGTGAAACACAACTGCTGTAAAATTGCAGCAACATGAGGGAGAAGTTTGAAGAGGAACCAGAAAGGAACATCATCTAGTTGACAGCCAGCTATCCTGTCTGGATTTTGATCACAGGAATGTTGAATAAATCAGCACTGCAAAAGTCTTCTACAATATCTAATGGCAGTCCAACATCTCATCTCTTCCATGTGCTTCCATGTACTTAAAGCTACATATTTGAAAATCCTACAGTAAGATCAGCAGAGTCAACCCAAGTTGTAACCCATCCTGGGAAAAAAACAGATTTCTGCAGAAAGAAAAAATAATCATTTACTGACACTGGTAGCAACTATGGCTTCCTGCCCTCTTGAACCTTCAGCTGGTCTAATATCTTGAATCTAATCTGGCCATAAACTTCAGCATGGCACAACATGGTGTATTTCTCAATCAACAATTATGCTGACACCCGTTATATTAATGGCAAAGGCTTGGTTCTGAGTTGATTTTATCACTTTACCACAGACTTTACCAGAGTTAGGATCCTTTACTCACCAGTGGGAACCAGTAAAGTGGGCGGTGAGAACGTGTAACGGTGCAGGGCTTGTGTGGAGCCATCCTAGGGGGCCACCAGGAGTTCAGCCGGGCACTACATGAGGCCCCTCACACAGTACCCCTCAGAATCCCAGCTTACTTCCCCCCTCCTCATATTTAGGAAGAACTCCTCAAATGCTTCAAGAGGCACCTTGGCCCATAACAACTCACTGTGCTGACAATATTGGGCTCAATTCCTCCTTGATCCCACAGTTCAGATCGTGCCTCTCAGTGCCTTGCAGGGTTAGAAGCACAGGTTTAAACTTAATCCTGAAAGGATGATGGCAGTGATGGAGAGGAAAATACCCTGAGGCCCTGGTGAGCACTGTAATTATGCCTTCTGTAAGAATGATTCCCATTCTTGGCCAAGTGGTTTGTAGTTTCAGGGATTTACTGGATCTACTGCTGATCCCAGATTCTCAGAGAAACCTTCCATTTCCCACGAGCCTCTGATCTCTCACTCCCCCACAGGTCTTCCTACAGTCTTCTCTGACTACTCCATCCTCACACTGCTATGGTACAATATCATTTCTAGGACCACTCCCAAAAATTACTTGAGAACGGAAGCAGAGCAGGATATATTTCAGTCCTTTGCTGAAATGTTCTCCATTCACAGTCCAGCTGAGCACTAATTCCTTTACACTTCCTGTGACTAAACCTGCAATTAGAAGGTATTTCCTTGTGGATGAGTTGAGGCTGGTTAGGAGTTTATCAGGCTCAACTGAAAATATGGGACACACTGGTTTTACAGACACCAATAAACAGAACCTAAACACTATGAACACTTCTAAAGCACATAAAAAACACTTACAAACATTAACTAACATGGTATGTGCACAAACCAGAGCAAAGAGGTCATAGGAACTGACCTGTTTTACACAGCTGTGCTCAACTCACTGACCTGGAACAGCCTTTAATTAGGCATTTCCATACTCTTAAAACAGAGACAGAAATAATGCTCTTTCACATAAATAAGAGATTTGCAAATAAGTTTTCTGAACAAAGTACAGCAGAGCAAAAACCCTTGAATCTATGAGGTGCTTAGACAGAAATTATTCATAAATGCTTTTCAAATGTGGCACAGAGCCTAAAATGTCTGAGGTGTTGGCATTTCTGTACTTGGGGCTTTCCTAAGAAAACAGAAACTACTGTCAAAAACCCATTTGCAATCACTTTGTGTCAGCCACCATGTTACAGCTGTGTCCTGTCCAAGCTCTCACAACCTGCAGTATTCCAGCTGCTGAGCATGACTAAACTGACATGCAGAAAGTCTTATTTGGAGGAGCCTTTTCACAGGAGGATGAAGATAAATACGAAGATGCAGTAATGGGATCTGAGCAAACAGCACAGCCACACTCAAACACCCAGTTCAAACAGTAACAGCACATTCTGACCTGTTCCAAGGGAAGATCTAATTCCTTTAATGGATTAACTCCTCCACCCTCAAAGTCATTTTGCCTGTCAGTCCCAGGCTGATTCTTACCAAATACTTACAAATGTGCACATTTGGGGCCTTCAACTGATCCCAGCAGTGCTCCCCAGCTGGGAAGAACATTGTCACTGTCTCTGCATGACCTGCATTGTCTTTAGGGCTAAAAAATAATAATCCTATCTCCACAGAGTAATTAATTCTAGAGCTGAAAAACTACCAACCTATCTTTCTGTCAGGTAGAAAGTCTACCTATACTTATCTCCCTGGTAAGATCTACCTAGACAGAGGCAATGTGTTAAATCATTATAAATAAATGTACAGTCCCATAACAGTCAAGGAAAGCAAAGTCTGATATCGTCTTAAATGAGGAGTGTTACACATTCCACCATCCTTAATCCAATTTAGGCAGGAGCAGAAAGGGCTGAAGCCACCAGCCTTCAAGGCAGCAACTATTTGGTGGCTTTGCAAGATGAGCCTGGATCATGCAACACAGCTACTGAGGTGGGCAGGAGTGTAAAACTGAGGGTGGCTGGGCTGCTGGAAGATTTCCAGGTTCAGCACAGTCTCCATCGACAGAAATCCAAAGAGTTATAACAATAAAACTGTTTCCCCAAGAAGCAACCCTGAGAGAGCACAGCACCTGCTCTTCCAAGGACTGGAATCTCCCTAGAGTTCCATCAGGGAAGCGAGACCCACCTCTGGTTACAAATAGAGGCAAAGAAGCCAGTTACTGAACTGCAGGTGAAACCTGCCAGAAGAGACCACAAAAAGAGGAAAACATCTTTCCCAGCAAACTTCCAACAGCAGTCAGTACGACTCTGGGGAGGAGTGGTGCACTGACAACCCCAGAGGCCCAAGTCCTCTCTCCCCCAGTACTGCACAAGTGATCACTGCACAGATTCCTCACAGCACATTTTCCATAACTCTTAATATCTGGAAAATTAAGTGCATTCAGTCCTTCACCTTCGTTCTGCCACAGCTAATAAGGAGGTCAGTACAGGGTTTAGGTGTGAAGAATTGTTTTACGGAGAACTGTTAGTCAAACACAACCCCAGTGATTCCAAAAAATCAGTTCCCAAGAGATACCTGAAGGAATGAAGAACGTGTAGCCTTGCTTCAGCTCAATTCTTTGGCACCGTTCCACCCTGTCTCCCAGAAAGATATCACTCTGCTTTCCTGAGAGAACCCATTCTTCATAAAGTTCTAGATTCTGCAGAGTGGGCGGAATCAGCCAGAAGATCTAAAAATAAAATGAAAATTTAACTATTACCAACAGTCAACAAAAATAAATAGCTGAGAGATCCCACCAAGGTTATCCTGTGTTAGACAAATGAGCCACTTTCTGCATAAAACCCTGGTTTTCCAGGTGTTGTACACAGAGGCACACACACAGACAGCAGCAGCAATTAGTCCATGTTGTGGAAGTGGCTGGATAACTGTCAGTTGTCATCTGTCTTCCAGAAACATCTCACTCAGAAGATGCCTGGGGTTTACCTGCAGGTCAAAACAGTGTGTTGGTACAGTACAGCTTCACTGGACTACAGAGATAGTACTTCACTGGACTACAGGATCTGCACCACAGATTTATTTCAGTTCCCACCGTACACTGTCTATACTACAATTGGGGAAAACATCCTAAAGCAGAGAAGATGTGAATGTAGCCATACACACTGTGTATTTAAACACTACTGCATCCTGTAATATTTCAGTTCTGGCATACTGTGCCTGTGCACACTACAGGAACATGGAATTCTGAAAGGAACAGAAGCTCTAGCTACAGAAGGAGACTTGTGAGGGCACTCTGACCCAGCAAGGGTACACACAGCCACATCTCGCTGCAAGACACTTCTGGACCACACAGCAAAAGCACCACCAACACAAATAACACATTTGGTATTTCAAATAAATCACTCATTTGTTTCATAACGGTGAGTGACGTCCTTCTAGTTCAGCAAACTCTGTGTGTATCAGTATCAACACAGCTGCTGAAACAGACTGAGGAAAAAAAGAAGAAAAAAAGAGAAAGCAACCCTTCCCCTCCATAAGAGGCACAGACAAATAAAAACAAATATCAAATAAGGTTCACCTACCTTCCCCCCACGGAAAACGTGATACCACACTGAAGTGCCACCAAAATCAATATGAAAATCAGTGAAGCATCCTTTCACACTCATCAAACAGTACCTGCAAGCAGAGTGAAGGACAAAAATGAATCAGTCTGAAACAGTATTTTTCACGTCTTGATTTGCAGCGGTTAACTGTGTGTGCAGTGCTGCTTCCACCAATTAAGTTTCTGCATTTATAGTACAGTGATTTGTCTCGTGAATCTAACGAGGTTTCTGCTGAAAAACGCGAATCTCCACGTCTGAGTTGGCTGTTCGTACGAGAGGAACGAAAGCCTTCAGAGTTAAGGAATGGAAAAACATTAAAAGTGAGACTGCTCAGAAATATTTCTTATGCCACTGCCAGTCCCCGGGGTGATCTGTTTAACGCTCTCTGTCACTGCTCGAGAGACACAACCTGCACCAAGAGTTGTACACAAATGGCTTCAAAGAGCAAAGTTTTGAAAAATCTAATTTGCCTATAAATCCTCCTGAACGTTCTTTACCTACTTGCCACTCATGCCATTTTTGCAAGGACTGGGGGACAGAAACCTCGTTTGGCAAACTAACTCCTTTTTGTTCACATTTCTAGGCATTTCGGCATCAAAATACATAAAGGACCCAGCTGGCAGCAACGCTAAGGATCAAATCCACTATTTTTTATGCTGTCTGGATACAGGTTTTGAGCAGTTTAAAGTCGGCATTGCTGGAAAAAGACACAAGAGCTGTGTTCTGGCTGCAGGAATCTCCAGGCTCCAGCCACCATCTGTAACTAATGGCCGAATCACAGCCGCCCTCCTCACTGTAGGCACCTTTGCAAACGCAGGAAACACACACCACTTAACCCACTAACCTCTTTTCCTTGTTCCGGTCTCCGTTTCATGGCTTTTTTTTTTTTTTTTTTTTTTTTTGTTTTGCTTTGCTTTGCTTTGGTTTTTAAGGGGAGTTATGGAAACGCCACCGGAACGGGATTTGGAACAAAAAAAAAAAAAGAAAAAAAAAGGGGTTTCATTTAAGTGTGTCTTTTTCTGCTCACAGGCAGGTAGGAGAAGCTCAGCAGTATGCAGCCGGCGTGCAGAAGTCCCTGTAGATGATAGGCTGGGAAGGACCTTACCATGTGTCTGCAGAAGGCTGGCAAATCAGAGCCACTCTGGGTCCATAAGAGCCGCTGCCTAGCAACCACATCCCGAGCCGGAGTTGACAGAATGATACGCAATGCTGTCATGAAGACAGTCAATTTGTGCGCTTCAAAAAAGGTCCTGCGCCTTCATCTCACAATTAAAACCTCTCCTTGTGCAATTACACGTCTCTCCTCTTGCCCACTCTGGAATTTTTTTAATTTTTTTCCTAATCCTTCAGAAGCAGGAAGAAGCTTTTGCTGCCCCTGGGGTATTTCAGATGCTTCAAAAATCACAGCTAGCCAAGAAGCTGTCTACACTCTCAATATGCTCCATTTCAAAATATGAGTCCTTCCCTCCCAAACACTTTTTTTTTTTTAATTTCTCCTTTTATGTTTTCTCTACCAAGATGTTGTTGATTACAAGTCAGATAGAATTTAAAAACAATAAAAGAAGCCCAGAAAGGAAGTTGCCTTTCTTCCAGCCAAACTGCAAAAAGTCACAGATTGAATAATTATTGCTCATTAAGGAAAAAAAAAAAATTAGCATGGTAATTCTCAGTTTGTGGGCAGTGCTGAGTATTAGAGGTTCATGTTGTTTTAAAGTAAAAAAATTCAAATCCTTATGGAGTCAATTATTTTCAGTTTCCAAAAGGTCAGATGTAAAATATATCACACTAACAAAAATTTTCTAGACAATTTTTCTACCAACAATCACCCGCTGAATTAAGATATTCTGAAAGAGCAAACATGGCCTGAGCATTAGCTGGTTTTAGTTATTCCTCAGTAGTCAACAATCTAAACCTGAAGCAGTCGATCTGCTTGTGTTCAGAGAGGAAATAACAGGATTGAATCCCATCAAATCAATGCACTTAAAATTTAGTTTTGTGAGAAAACACCAAGGCAGGTATAAGTGTGAACACTCAACTCTTTCTTACCCTTGTTTTCCCCCATTTTGCCTCTGTTTCCTTGAAACTCCTCTAAACACAATTACCAATGAAGATGGTTTTAGTGAAAGAGCCACATATGGTGATTAAGAAAAACCTACAAAGCCTCTGGAAAATAAACCAGTTTTTCCTTCCATCCACAAGCGAGCCATGCCTTAATTCTGCTGTTAATCTCCCAGGCCTGCTTTTGTCCCAGCCCAGCAGCTCCCGGGCGGCTCAGGAGCCTGCGGGAGGATCTTCCGCCATCCAGCACTCCCCTGGTTGCCAGAGTCTGGCACAATGCCTTTGCATTGACCTCTACAGCTTCCTCTTCCAATGTACACCGCAGTCACATGGTCCCAGCACAGCTCCATGCCACAGCTAATCTCAGGCACCGCTCTGCTCCAGCCTCAGCCAGCGGCTTCTCGTCACCAGCAGCTGCTAATTTGGGGGACGACTCAACTTTTTGGGGTTTTCCATAAAACCAATAATAAAAAAAAAAAAAGGACAGGAGGAAAAAAAGCCATAACACAGCTTCCATGTTGAAAGAAATCTAGGAACTACATCTCACTGCATGCTGTGGTCACAGAGCTCTGGGCCAAGCAGGTACAGTGGGTACAGGAACAGAATCCCACATCGGGCATGGGGACACAACCTGATCAGAGTTACACCCTGAAAACACAGGCGACGCAAAAGATGCCCCAACTTTAATATTTTCACAACTGCTACCACATCCAATCCCTGCCCACTCCACTTTATCTCCCTGCACAGCCTCAGTCAGGGTTTTAAAACATGCAGCTGCTTGTAATCTGTTGTGGGGGAGCTTCCCTTCCCCACTGAAGAGTTTGGTTTATGTTCTCCACAAGGCTGAAATTGTTTGATTTAATGTATTGTTATTTTGAAAGAAGGATTTGTGGTGTGGAGAAATGGAGAACTTTCCCCCCCACCCCCCCCCCGAAAAAAACCCCAAACATCTGGGGAAATTTGTTAGAGAAATGATGCGAAGAAATATGGAGTAACCTGCAAACTCACGGGGAAGAACAAACACGGAGATCCAAAAAAAAAAAAAAAAAAAAAAAAAGAGAGAGGGAGATGATACAAACGAAGCTAAACCACTAAGCAAACACAGCGAGCTGGGAACACAGAAACAACACAGACACCGCTCCATAAGCCAGCGCAGAGACCACACTCCCAGGCAAACCCACAATGCACTCGCCACGCATCGCTACAAACCCGCAAGCAAACAGAGAAACAAAGACAGCGAGAGCCGCGCCAGGATGCGAAGGCACGGCCGGGCAGGGCGGGCAGCGATCATGCACATGGGCTCGGGGAGACGCGAGCGGACGCACAGGCAGCAGCATTACCCTGAGCTCAGCTCCTTCTCTCCCGCAATAGGCACCGCGCACCATACGGCTCTATTCCCTCTGGCATTGCGAGGGCTCCCCTGCCACTGAGCTCAGCCCATAAACCACTCCCAAACCCCAGCAGAGGCTTCTGTTTTTTGTTCGGGCCAATGAGAAAAGTATAGCTCACTCTTCCTTCCTCCCAGGAGCAGCGCCGGCTGGTTGAAATCCCTGAGCCTGAAACCGAATACCACAGACCCATGAGCCAACTGCAAGTGCCAGCGCGGGGAAAGGCGCGGGCCTGGCTCCTCATCCCCGCGCGGGAGGGACGCTCCCGGCGGTGGGAGGAGGGCGGCCCCCGGCAGCATCCCGGCACCGCGGGGCCCCTTCTCCCGGGCCTGGGCGCGGGAGCTGGAAGGAGACGGCAGGAACAAAAGCTACCTCGGGGCGCCTCGGCCCGCACCGACAGCGCTCCCACACTGGGGCCCTGCAACTGGAAGCCACAAATTTTGCCGCAAGACAAAAGAAACCATTGTCACCCGAGAGGCACCGGCCCGGCTGCCGCTCCCACCCCCGGCTCACCGGGGAGAGACCGGCCCCGCCACTGCCGGGAGGGCCAGGCTGCTCCTCAGGGATGAACCCGGCTTCTCAGGGATGAGCCCCGGCTGCTCCCGCGGGGATGAGCCCCAGCATATTCTCGGGGATAAACCCGGCTTCTCCTCTGGGATGCGCCCCAGCGGGGATGAGCCCCAGCATCTCCTCGGGGATGAGCCCCCCGGCTTATCCTCACGGAGGGCCCCGGCTCGCCCGTCAGGGATGAAGAACCCGGGCTCTCCCCTCATAGAGGCCCCCCAAGCACCCACCCGTGGCAGCCGGGCCGGCCCTGCCCGTGGAAGGCCCCTCGGACCCGTGCCGTGCCCACCGGGACCGACCTCCGCCCCCGTCTCCCTCCTGGGCAGCGATACCCAGCGCTCTCAGCCCGGGCGAAAACAACCCCAACCACCCCACACCGCGATCACCACACCCCGTGCGCGCACCGGGCACTTCAAACGGACATGAAAGGCCCGGCTCCTGCCCCGAGGGGGTTACGATCCGACTCAGTCACACAGAAACAACATCCGAGATAAGAGAAGTTTGTTTTCTGCCACGCACGGAGGAGTTTGTGAAGCGACTGCAAATCACACTCAGACACCACACTGGGGCCGAAGTGTGTGACAACGCTTCCCTCGGCCCGCCCTTGCCGGGTCCCAGCCCAGGTGGAACACCGAGAGTGTGCGGGGTGGGCTCACAGGGACAGACTGATCTCCAGCCGCCAGATTTTGGCACTGACAGCCCGCGAAGATGGTCAGCAGCACGGTGCCCAGCTACCCTCCATGCCAGGCTGTAAAGTGTGATAATGAGAGCTGGAAGGTTTAAGAAGTTTAAGAATGAAAAGGCCTCCTTTTTTTTTTTTTTTTTTTTTTTTGGAAGCTTAAATTTCTGAGGAGGCATCCACCACCACAGGGAAATGAACCACGCTGCCAGTTCACAGCGAGTCAGGCCCATGTGCCCCTTGAACAGCATTTCGGTGTCTGTGAAAGCAGGACTCACTCTCCCTCCTGTGGCATGGCTGTTCAGCTCCAGACTCACCACAAACTCTTTTAAACAGCTTATTTGAGTTACATGTGTGATGCTGCAAGTCCTCCAATCTCTACACAAAGGAGGATTTGACACAAATGCAATGATGTGAAGACATCCCATTTTATTTACTTTGCAAGCTTGGAAAGTCTTAATGAGAACTCGCACTTATTGGTCTGATTTTTTGCACTGAATTGTGCTTATAGAGCAATTTTGTATCAAAAGCAGTTCACAAATGACATACAAAGCACACACCAGTCTCTCACATGCATAAACCAGGGTGTTGGGGGACCTGTGAGCTCCCTGGATTCAAAGGGCAATCGCTGTCTCCAGAGGCTCACCCTCAGCTTCTAATTAGACCACAGCTCAGCAGAGCATTTTAGCATCTGTTTAAATCCATCCCTACTTAGTAAAGGAATGAATAGAAAGGAATGGGAGGCTGAATAACAGCCTGGGAGAGGGAAAATAGGGCTGAGGACATGCTAACAGAAGAGCATCCTTTTGAGAACATGTAGATGTTTCACATAAGATACCCCATCCTCCGTTGAAGGAGAGCAGCAATATAAAGACCTATTATAAAAGTGCTTAGATATTTAATAATAAGAATTTTGAACGCAAAAAGCGTGTTGTAGTGACTAAGCTTTCATTTTCATTCATTCCCTAGCACAAACATCAAGTTCTTAGAAGTGCCTGTTACTGTTTTTACAGTCATCAAGTCCTGCACCGTAGCTATTTTCACTGCCACTGTATTGCAAATAATCTTGCAAGGCTACAAACACAAAACCTAATAAAGAGGATAATAATTTCAGCAGGGCTATTTCTTTTGATAATGAAAAATCAAATTAGTACTTTTTTTTGTTGTTGGTTCGGGTTCAGCTGTATCCAGATTGCTTCAGTCCTGGATGAATTTAAACAGAAAACTAAATCTGAGCTTGTTTTGATCTACCTAAAAATGGTTATGGTGCTATAACAAGCTTCTGCACCTAAAAGCTGATGTTACAACAGCACTGCCTTTTCCCGCTGCCCTGGCTCCTGGTTACACAGCATGTTCCCACTCTCATCCAGAGTCTCATGTCTGCAAGGTTCTTCTCAGCAACTTGCACCCCAGAATGTGAGAGAGGGGAGGAAGGAACAGGTTTCCTTGGCAGCAGTGAGCTGCTCGCTCTGCTCACCCGGTGTCACCTGGTGGAGTGATCCCACTACTATGTTTTTTTTCACACTTCTGCACTGCCCTTCTGTTGGCATAAGCATTTATGCAGCCATGTGGTGGTTTGGGTGGCCTGAAAACTAACCAATTTCTGTGTATTTCTGAGTCAGTTTTCAGCCAGAACAGTCCCCAGTCCACTTTGCTCTGCAGCTGCACAACGTGTTTTAGCAACGAGGATGGGACAGTGTGGGCACAGGACTGTCACTGCAGGGGCAATGCCAGCTTATACCAGTTTGAAGTTTGCCACACTTCCACCTCAGCAAGCCATCCTCTTCATTTCTCACGTTGCCTTACTGCTTATGAGATAGTACTTGGAAAGTTTTTTTGACATAAACCGTTTTTCCACTCAGTTCAGGCTCCTGTGAGGTAAGCAGTCACTTACCTACAGACAGAAAAATAACCTCACTACCCAGAGGGGTTTTTATAAAAGTTAATGGTGCGGGTCCAAGTGGAAGGCAGGGCGGTCTCCAGCGCACACAGGGCTCCTGGTAACCGAGGCAGCGCGGCAGATGGAGCGTTCTCTAACTTCACTCCCAGCACGGAACTCGACGTGCAGGAGCCAAGACAGACATTTGTGTCTGGTGGTGCCATCTGTGTCTGCGAAACCGCAGCGCTCTCGCTGGAGTGCTTTGTGTTTGTAGGGAACACGTTAATGGTGGGGATGGCACGCTGCAAACTCGCAGGATTGTGGGAATGCTGAGAGCAAGAATGAAATGGAACCATCCCATTCCCGAGCAACAGCAGTCATTAATAAAGCATAAGGATATTGACAATTCACATAAAAGAATGAATGGGCAGCATGGAACAAGTGGCAGCTCCGCAACTGAACGTGATCTCCTTAATAAGGGCTTATATCCTCTGGGTACTCACAGCAATAGCTGGGACTAGTATCTCTACAGGAAAGGGCCAGTCTGAATTGCCAAAGATGGAGAAAGCTGATATCGAGGAGTTCACCTTTAAACTGGACAAGTTCATGCAAAAGAAATCTCTTGAGAGCCACCAAGCACAACAGAAACCACTTCTACCTCAGGACAGCCCCTGCCTGAACTGCAGACAGTGGAAGCTCAGAAGATAATTTTTGGGGGTAGCATCATTTTATGCTCACAGCGTTCTTACACTCCTCCCAGGGCATCAGTGCCAGCATCCAACAGCAGACAGGTTACTGAGAAGCACAGATCTTTGTCCTGATGTGGTACAGCTTCTGTTGTGCTCCCAGACTATCACTGTTTGTTACTGGTTTTATCTTTGTGGCTTCTTCAGACTGAGGAGGGGTTTGTGCCAACAGTGCTGTAAATCATCCTTCTCTAGTCTTTGTGAGATGATGCTCACTAGCAACATCCTCATCACTCCAGCTGCATCACCCTCGCCTTTAACACTCACGCCTGGTAACTCCTTTTCCCACATCAAACTCTATTGTCACATTTCAAGTGCTCACAATCCTTCACTGTTTAGCTTCCCTGTACCTATCACATCTACCAGTTTATCAAGCTGTCAACCTCTACCTTCCCTTTGCCAGTGACAGCAGCCTCAATGGCTCTGTGTCTGCTTCTTCATCAGGCATCTCCTTCTTCTCTCCCAGGCCACCCTCCACACACAGGAAAAACTCCACATCAAAATCTGTTGAATTGCTACATCTCTAAAATCTCTTTGAAACCTACCATCTGGCATTTCATGATGCAAGCAGTGAACTGCAAGCACATACTCTGCTTTTTCTGCTAAATTCTGTTAGTCATGTTGCTACCTTATCCTTTAAACCATTTCTGCCTTGCTTTGTTTACTTGCTACGTGTTTTTCAGCATGCAGAGTGTGCCTGCTCTAGGAAAGGGATTGTTTTCTTTACTTCTTACCTTGTAGAATCCATGAGTCCTGAAGCCCCGAATCATGATTCAGTTTCTTAGCTCTAGCAGATTATAAATAAAGTTATTTAACTGACTAACCACTTGGGAAGCAAGTGCTGCTCTGCCACTGGCTTATTGTGTGACCTCAGGCAAGTCACTTAGGACATTTCCAAATGCATATGTGAAATGGGGCACTCCAATCCATATCCAGTTACCCTAATGAGCAGTTTGATCCTTTCAAAATAATGGAGTATCTTTAGCTTCCCATTAAATCAATGGGGCTGAGCATTGGACCAGGCATTGGACCATACAGTAGGACCAGGCTTGCCATGATGCCTGTCACAGAGGCTCTTCTGTTATGGAGACCTTTACCTTCCAGAATGTTTATTTTCAGAGAACAAGAGTAAATGCTGTGTATCACTTGCTGACTGCACAGTCCTTTGTATCTGTTAGTACCAGTGTATTTTACAGTTTGGAAAGAGTCCTGAGCAATTTTCAGAACACCAGAGGTCGGTTCAACAGCAGAGCCTGGGATGCTGCCAGCATTTGTCTGGCCAATAAAAAATGCCTCTAAATCAGAAACAGCAGTGAAGGGCTTCCAGGATTACCTGGTGTTCATCAGCCATACAGGTCATTACATCATTAACAGGAACCCCTATCTCAGCTGCACTAACTCCTATGAAACTTACAGTGCACATTTTGAGGCCCCCAAATAGTTCCTTTTTCCAAACATCATATGAAAAGTTTCAAGAAAGACATTCAAACAGAAGAAAGAGTGAGATGAGGTTATGCTTGCCCAAAAGCTAGAGCTGAGCTAGGACAAACTGCTCATTTTTGGTCTCAAACGTGCCCTGAGCAGGTCCTCTGAAATGAAACACAGCCTGTGCAGTCAGTCCAATATTTGATCTTGCTGTTGAAAAAATCAACAGAAAAGTAAACTGTCATGAAGGGCAGTGGCAGAGTTTCTGGGGAGTCACAGACCTAATTGAAAACAGTCTTCAAGTTCATTTCATAAAACATCTCTCAGCTAATAACTTCTTAGCCACTAGTGGCTTAGGACCTGGGAAGGATCTGAGCCCAGCCTACAGGAGGACTCTGACTACTCTGTGTGACATCTCTGCATCCTGTGAAGTGATTTCTTTGGGCAGCACTTTCAGAGAATTTACTATTTAAGGTCAGTCTGCCATTTTCAAAACCGAGTTGCTCAAAACTGAACAATAAAAATGCACTTTTCAAAGGGATTTGGTTAAGGACTGTACTCAGGAAACTGTAAAAGGAATTAATCAAGGCAGTCAAGAGCAGAGATTTTTGAAGACTTAAACAGACTTACTTTTTCACTTTGGGGTATTTCATCTCTGAAATAGCATTGGTAGCATCCGTCTGTCTCTCCTTCAAATGCTGTGGCCACATATTATCCACCCAGTCGACTAAGTCCACCTGAAAGCCCACCAGAATCAACTGTTAGTTACTGAACATGTAGTAGGACATACTCCTGCTGGCTAAAACTCCTCCCATGACAGCAGCAGATGCTCACAGACAGGGAGAGCCTTGCTGTTAAGCAAAATTCCTGTGCACCCAGTTTGCTTCCTCACCACAACTCAGCCCTTTGCAACCCAGAGGAAGGAGAGTTTTGCAGTCAATTTACCTGGGTGCAAATTCTGTCCCAGGGGCACCTGTGAGCACCTTCTCTCCTATTCTGTCTGTATTCAAATGCATTTTTGTAGCCAACAGCCTAGAAATTCCATTTATAAACATTAAAATGCAATTATAAAAGAGATTATAGTATCCCAATACCTTACATTTCAAGGAACATTAACACCATTGTTCTGGCCAAATTCTGGTTTGAGTAATTACATGATCTCCTGCTGTGAACTCCTTCATTGTTCTGCTGGGGTATAAAATTGACCAAAGTTTTTGTTCAAAAGCCAAACTTTTAAAGAGTGTGGGCAGGAGAAAACAGTGAAGCCAAGCAATTGGAAACATCCTGTAAGATGAGGAAGAGCTGGAAAGCAAAGGTAGCTCAGGGACATGGAAGCACAGCTGGGTGGGAGCACAGACAGCGATGTGTCCATCACAGCCACATCAAGGACAAGCCTGTGACTCATTCCTTGCTCTGTTTGTGATGGAGCCTGTGCTACATATCTGTAACACTCCCTTCTGGTTATGCAAGTGGGTCACATGTGCCAGGTTTCAAAACAGGGGAAAGCACCAGGCGCCTTGGGAAGCCCCTGGCAGGCTGCAGTGCTGTGCTCAGCCACAGCGTGGCTCAGGAACACCTCGTGTGGGACTGAACCTCCAGTGGGGGGTCAGGGAGGACTCAACACCTGTCCTAGGCCTTGGTGACAGAGCTGTCCCCCGACTGTGTGCAGCAAGACCAGAGAGATCCAATTCAGCCATGGTTAGCACCCCATTTGGCCTCCTGACTGCTAATTCTCTTTGAAGGCCTACCCAAAAATGTTATTTGTGTGAGTCAACTCAACTGTTCCAGTTCCCTGAGGATTTTCACAATAGGGCAATTAACATGTGTCATTCCTGCACACTGGGGCTGAGCCCTTTCTCACCATCTGCACCAGGTACTGTTGCTAACACAAGGTACTTTGAGAAGAGGCATAAGATTATGCAGGAGAAACAGGCCCCATTCCATGAATATCACAATTGTATGTCAAAACAAAACTGATGGTTACTGCCCTGATTCTGAAATAATTCCCACATCTGGATATTGCAACCCAGAGTTTACACAACAGGGAACCTGAATCAAGTATTTCTGCCTTAAGTGAGCTCAAAGAGCTCTGCAGAACTCAAGAGAACCACTTAGACAAATATAGCATTCAACTAGGAGCTGACTTTATGTGCTGGACTTCCCCAACACCCTCTCTTCTACTCCCATGGGAATGCAAATCTGTTTTTCAGTGAGATCTAAAAATTCCTGGTTTTACAAATGATTGTGCACTTGGGCCATATTAAACAGCTAGGAAATGTGCATTTACGTGTGATAACAGGTACCTAACTGCATTTTTCATTTCTAAGCACCCAGGAAATTTGCACAGATGTTTCAAAAGCTCACTGAGCACGATGAGTCTGGGAAAACCAGGATCAGCTGAACACCAGAAACTCCCCAGAGCGTTTTCAAATTGCCCACTAAGTCTCTGAAGGACAGCAAAAATCTGAATAAACTTCTAAATATGTGTTTAATATTTGATCTGTGATCTATGTGTAACAGAACACAAAAGTTAAGAATTACTTGGACAAATCAGCAGTTAGAGCTGCCATCTATTTTTGATCTGTTCAGGCAGAAGTGTGGTGTTTATATTGCCTGCATAGGCAAGAGATGTCCCCAGCAAAAAGCAGCTGCTGTAACTAGAAAAGGATTTAAAAATCAGGAGAAAAGTGTCTGAAAATAAAATGTCATAGAACACTCAGCAGTGTTCTGCTTTGAGGGGTCCCTCTGTTCCCTGATCAGCCAGGACTGATGCCCAGACTCTCTGCTGAGTGTCCTGATAGACACCTGGAAAACCCCAGTGCCATTTCTTCCATCCCTGTGTGTTAATGAGTTGATGCTCTACCCCTCACCTACACATGGCTACATTTCAGTGATAAATTAAATCATCTTTACCAATAAGGGCCCAGTTTCACTGCCAGTGACTCTATTGGGAATAAAATCACAGGAGTCTTCTACCTTTAAAAAATATGGGCAAATCTACGCCCTTCCTTTACTGCCAGTTCTGACATAGCAGTGATTATGCTGATTTCATTATGTCTGGATTTCTACATTTTATACTTGTGTTTTCAACTTTTTCCCTTTGGAGCCCCCTGAACGTTTCTTAGTTAATAAGAGGGTTCATACATAATGAATTCAACCTTCCTGACAGTTTAAGCTTCCTTAGAGGAGGAAAAACAATAGATAGGTACTTAATTCTGGATGGAATTTCCCCTAAATACCTTGAGAGGAAGTGTGTATCTGTGCAAATTGCATGATTAACAGCTCATCAGGTACCTAATTCCAGTAAATTAAGTTCCACTGTCAAGGAGCCCAGCTTTCTACTTGGCTGAAAATGAGCTCCTGACGCTAAAGGGACAGGAGTTCCAGGCACTTCACATCAGCTTGGGGATGAAATAAACCACTCCATGGCTTATTTCTGGGAAGATGCTGAAAACAAACCCCACCACAGAGCATCCCTTACCACGTTGGGGCGCTTGACAATGTTCTCCAGCTTCGTGTGACTGAACTCCAGGCTGATGACGTTGTAGAGCTTTTCCCGCTGGGCCTCTGGGGTCTCGTAGTATCTCACAAACTGAGACATGCTCATCTCAACCCCTCTCTGCGTGTTCACATCCATCACATCCACGATCCTGCGGCTGCCTGCAAACACAGAGGAGTCTCAAAACATCTGCCTGGGCTTTATTTTTATATATATACATATATACACATATATATATGTGTATTATTTTATAGATATGTATAAATTTTCAATAACTGCAGGGAAACTGGTATTAGAGCATGAGAGACCAGTATCAGCCCCTCCACGGGTCCTGAGCAAGCACATTGAGCAAGGAACTAACTTGGAACTGGACTTTTCACCCAATGTGACACTGAACAGGTCACCTGGTGTCTCTTTGCTTCACAGAGATGGAGAGAGCAGTTTCCTCCTTTACATGAATTGACATGAGCAGAAGTACATTAAAAATTATGAAGAAGTGATATAATGTGGTAGCAGGGGGCAGGCAAGACAAATAGCTCTCCAAATCATACTGCAATTTTCTAAATATCCATATGTCTCTCAAGATGCTTTTACTCATGTACCAAAATTATCTATAAAGAGCAAACTGCCTTGCATCACTGGATACTGTAAATTGCTGAACACCTTACACAGATTGCTGAATATTCCCAATTCCAGTCACCACCAGTGGAGATGAAAGCGCTAAATGCCACAGAGGAGTGAGCCCCCACTTTGGATGTCTCAACAGAAACTACAGGACATACTTTCAGCTCCTCAAGTGGCAGACATACAAGTCTCATTAGCACCAGAATGTTGAACAGCAGTTTTAGTCGAGCCTTCAGTTTTACACAGATTAATCCACAATCTTCTCTTCGGCCAACTGGAAGGTTTCACCTCTCCCAGCAATTTCATCATCCTAATTAGCAGTTCATTTGCGTGTGAGTGGACGGGAGCCCATGAGAGACATGTCTCATTTCCAGGAGAGAAGGATTCCAGCAAACAAATTTGCAACGTTTCCAAAAAATCACTCCAAAACCATTTTCAGCGCCGAAGAAATAACTCGAAATAAATTGCATTAAAACAAAATGGAGGCTGATATGCACCATCAGAGGGAATTATTAATAATTACAGCACCTGGCCTATCGTGGGCTTGGGAGCAGTATTTCAGCAAGAGTGATAGCCTGGATTGCCTTGCTCCTCTAAAAACATCCTTAGCCCCTGCTAGCAGTGACAGTGACAGATGTGATAATGGTTCTGCGAAGGAACTCAAGACCATAAAGCTCTGAAATCAAAAATAAAAATGTATAGAGTAAATCTGCAATAGTCCCTCCGGCCCATCAAACTCCTCACTCCAAGGCCAGAGAACAGGATCCCATCCTTAGGCTGGGCTCGGGACTGTACAGAGTGTTGCCACCTTGAGGCAGGATGGGGAGAGTTTAGCTATGTGTCAAAAAGCACAAGAATCCTTACATTTGGCATTTGCATGTTTGAAACAACATATGTGAAATCTAGTTTTGGGTTGGGTGGTTTTTTGTTTGTTTGGTTGGTTGATTTGCTTTGGTTTTGTTGTTTTTTTAAGGGTTAACTTTACTCTCCAGGGGAATGGTCTTTTTTCAACTCCACAGGTGAGCAACTGGGGTGAAGTCCTGTTAAACAGCCCCCGAATAAAAGCCATCCTGATCTCTGCTTCCAGAGCTGGGGATCAAAGAAATGGCTCCAGCCCAGAGGGGTTAAGGACACAGATACTGAAAAACTGAATTTGAAGGGCTGTGTGGCAGAGCCTGGGATCTGCCATATTATAGCCTAGGTTTGATCTCAGCTTTGCAGGAAGTGACCTTGTACAGCCTCTCAATTATCCTTTCCAAAGGAAAAATCAGCAGTTACCTGATGAATTAGGAGTATGAGGCCCAGTTCAACAGCAGGTTTGTTAAATGTGCACGATTATCAATTACAGGCACAAGAGCTTAAGATTTGAATTGATAGTCTCTTACTTCCAAATTAAAGAGTAATTTGAGGGGATGTTTTTCTCTTAAGTCACAGTACTGTCAAACAAGCCCATACATAACGATTCCTGGAGTACTGCTCACAAAATTTGAGATGTATAATTACAGGTTCAGAGCCTGGTGTTCACTGCCCACTGCAGTGATTCTGACTTCCTGCCAGCTTTATCTCTTTGGCCCGACAAGATTCAGCTCTTTCTTCTATCCCCTATTCCTGGGACAAGGTTAGAAAATATCACCCAAAGCAAGGGAAAGAAGCACACAGAGGCTCCAAAAAGCGATGGCAGGCTGAGAGATCTGAGGTCAGGCTGGATTTCTGAACAGCTCTAACACACATTTTACCATTTCTGTTAACCAGTTCCTAGGTATCCTCTCAGCCTGCCCTATAAGAAGGGACCCCCCTCAGGCCTGGTGCAGCCCTCCAGGTCCCAGCAGGATCTCTGTGACCCTGGCAGCCTCTTGCCCTGGTACCAATCATATTCCTGACTTCAGCTGCACATGGATAACAGGCACATGTATCCCTAGCTGGCAAAGAGCACCTCCTACTGCTGACATGGGAAGCTTCAGTGCGCCATGCATCACCTCACCCTTGGCCTTCCCTGGATGTTTTTCCAAAGTAACTCAGTGTGAGCTCCAATATAATTCTATAGTATGGGATTAAGAGGCAAGGCTTCCTCTCTGGCAGAGGATGGGACTCAGAGGCAAAGTGGTGATTTTACAGCCTAAAGAAACATCTTCCTCTACTGCTGCTTGCTCGTGGAGCACAAGATTCCCAAAAGATCACAAAGACAGTAACTAAGAAACAAGCTAGAGCCATCTTTGACAAGGGGAACAGACAACAGCAAGGAGGAGAGGGAAGAATCAGCTGCAGAGATGTAAGATGGAAAGTAAAACCCACCAGGAAGAGCTACAGAAGAGCTGTGCTTCACTTAAAACCTTAAAAACATACCAAGTTACTCCAGCTCATGTATCAGTAAAGTCCACATTAAAATTAAGGGAGGGAATAGCACATATAATATCTGCTCCCTTTATGTGGAGGCCTAGTGACCAAGATGCTGTGAAGATCCTAATAGATTGGTTTGTACAACATTCCTATATGCTGCAATGTCATTATTTTTTTACATAGAAATGAACACCTGGGGGAAAAACAACTTGTGCAGAGTTCCAGCCTTCCACTGCCCATCCTAGACAACTTGGTTTGGTACAGAGATTTGCTCCTTTCTGTTCTCAGTTTCTTGGAAAAAATACTTCAAGAACAACATTGAGGCAAACCTTGTCCCCTCATCAGAGACAGAACTCTGCTTCATGAATGCAGGTTACACAGGCATCAGCAAACACTTTCACAAATCACAGTTCCCCATCCCACCCCAGAAACTCCAGGAGTGATGGGCTCCAGCTCCCAAGTCATTCAGCAAAGCTTTCGTTGATCTCCCCTGCAGAGTTTGCACCCCCATTTTCCTTCACCTATCGAATATTGTAACAATTTGCCAGAGAGGGAACAGTGAATGGGAAATGCTGGGACATTCATCATCTCCTCAGGGGTACAACAGCTGCCATTTCCCCTTTCTAACAAGGTGAAGCACTGCCTTCCCCTGGCCTGACCTCAAACAGCTTCAGGTTATCCAAGCTGCCAGACTAGCCCATCTTTTCCCTGACGTGGATTTAGCATGGATATTAGGAGCAGTGGAAGCAAAGCAAACATGAACCACGCAGTGGAATATGTGGAATATGAGGAATGCACAGAAGGTGTGAATCAGAGCTGCAAATGACACCAGTGTTTTCTAGGCTGTGGTCTCTTCTCCAGCACAGCACCGGCAGGAAAAGGTGCAACTCCCCCACGGCAGAGGAAAGAGGAAATGTCCTTTCTGTAAGAATGATTACCAAGCCTGTCCATTAAGAGGATAAAGCTACCTTGGGGAATTATTTTAACCCTTTGTGACTGAACTGAGATCTGTGCTCAAGGTACAATATAGCATCACCAACCAGAAACCAACCCCAAATGCCAAGGGACTGCTCCTTTCTAATCTTTATGCTTCTTACTAGGAAAAAAAAATCCTTGGTTTATAAAGCAGGATTTTTGGCAGAGCCTCAGAAAATCTGCTTGCTTCACTACTGGGTTAATTGTACCTAAAGACTAAGGCTTTGACTTGCATCCCAGTTAATCCCCCTGGAGCTCCCAGAGACCGAAAGCATGCATTCTCCTGCTACCCACAGGAGACTATTATGATATTCCCTGCTAACAGGGAGGGATGTGAATCCAAGCAGAAAGTCCTTGCTCAAGTGGAGCTATTCCCGACATTCCCTGCACTTCAGAGCCAGGGTAAGAACAACTTAAGAGACACATCCCGATCCCATCGCTCCCAGTGCCACCAGAGGGCACAGAAGAACAAAGGGAAACGAGCCCAGCTCGGACATCGCACCCAGCTCTCCCCACACCTCACCCAGCACAGCCTGGGCCACCAGGAAACAAGGATCCCCGAGGAATCCACCCCTGCTTTGCAGTGCTCTGAGCCTTTCCTCCTTTCCCCCTCGGCCAGGTCTTTCCAGCAGGAGCCTTCTCAGTGGGGTCACAGAATCTCCTTCTTATGGAGATGGAAAACTACCGGTACCTTCCCCTCCTTCCCCTCTGCAGCTTTATCATTTGGTGTAAAGCTGCCAAATTACAATAACCCACGTTAGGAGCCATTAATAAAAATGAAATAAATGTTTAAATGTTTAAAATGTTTAAATGTTAAAATGATTAAAACGTTTTTGGTATCTTTGTATTCTACACTATCAAGACCATCTTTGCATACTAAAAATCCTACAGGAGTTAAATGATTTTGTTAAGTGACCTGTTAATCTGGCAATAGCTGAGTTCTTAGTTTTCCCAAACACAAGTACAAAGGAGTATTGATTGGATCAGTGCAATCCATTCTCCTTTTATTTTTAGGGAAGTGCCTCTGGCAGCACCATACCCCACAAGGAAAGGCCAGTTTAGTTTTTTATGGCCTCATTGACACTGTACATTCAAGCCATTCTTGCCTGTTTCTGCTCCACCAGCAACATCAAAAGGTGGGAAGAAGAGCTTGGCTGTGCCTGGGGCACCTGGTAAGGGTGACAGAGCCCAGGCTGTGGCCCAGCCCAGCTCCCAGGGATGGAGCACTCCTTCCATCCAGGAGAGGTTTGGGGAGATGCCTGAGATGATTCCAAAGTTCCCAGGTCCTCGAAGGTCTCAGCCCCTCGTTCTGGCTGTGCAGCTCTGACCTTCTCTGGCTTTGGCCCTTGCACTCCTCTGACTTTGGGGCAGGCAAATTATTGAGATATCATGGTAATATTTTCATTTTTTCTGGTTTTCTAGTTTTCTGCTGGTAGCACCAGCTCACTGAGGAGCTGGGCACACTTAAAGCTGGACCAGGAGAAGGACCAGCACAACCCTAGCAGGGGTGGAACAGCCAGAACTGGAAGGGAACCACTGCCTCTTCCCTCAGGCTGCTTTTCTCCCCTCTAAAGCCTCATCATCAGCATATAAGGAGGAACCCTATGGCCTTGATTTCCCTGATATTTGGCAATTAGGGAATTGAAAAAGACCTTCAACTACCATTCAGGTTAGCACTAAACATGTGCATGACACCAGCAGTCCTGCAGGTCCTCTCTGGTCTACACTGGCATTTAAAGGTGTCAAAGGGTTGGCAACACCCCCCCACATCTCATACCCACGGTTTAATGAGGACCTGGGAAAAAATATGCAGCTGTGATTATACCAGACCTCCAAAAACATGCTGATATTAATATATATTTTTAGGATAAAGCACTACACTTGAAGGTCATTTTGGACTAAGGTAAATTATGACACTAAAACATAACGACTACCATAAAATATTTAGGATTTTGGGTGCTATTCCTCCAGAATAAGACAGCTCATTTCTAGTTTGGGTGAGCTAAAGCAGAGGATGGTGATTGCAGAAGAACAGTTATTCTAAAATATCTGTTCTGCTTAATTTCCCCCATGGACAATTCATCTTTAAATCCACCTGTAGACAGAGGCTTTGAGATGCTCGTGACCACATAACACGTCAGTTCAATCTCACTTTCATGTTCTGACATCATGGAAACACATTCTTTTGAGGTTGTATTTTTATTGTAACGTTCATTCAAAGCGGGGTTATTGCTGTTTATATCCGGACATGAACATGACTGTTTTTAGCAAAACTGTCCCAGTTTAACTAAGACCTTTTTAAAGAGTTTGACTGCGTTAGGCAAAGGACAAACTTAAAGAGAGCTCAAACAGGAAGCTGAGCTCTAAAAATAGAACTGGTTCTACTTCCAAAATGGCAAGTCAGCGGACGTGCTAAACATAGGCAAGCAAGTGTTATAATATTTCATTTTTACTTCTAAGAGCAAAAAAAAAGCATGAAGAGGGAGCATCAAATACCTTTATTGCGTAGAAGCCCTAATCATGGCTCAAGGTTCACTCACCAGGCACTTCTGATGCACAGAGCCCCAGTGGAAACTCATGACAGAGATGGAATGTTACATCCATCATGGTTCAGCCCAGCATTGGTTAGGGCTGAGAGCTAAACATTAAAGAAATATAAAAATAATAAATATATATATATATTACTCCCCCTCTCTGTGAGGGAGGATGAGTTTTCTGCCAGTTCAACTTTCTGAACTACCTCATTGCCAGCACAAAGGCAGGGGATGGGAGAGCAATGCCAGAAGTGGAGAGAGAAGGAAGAGAAGGAGCAGGACACCAGTTTAGACTTGCTTAATTGGTATGGCAAAAAAAGCAAGTTGTTGGATGCAATGGGCAGCACAGGGAACAGAGACACTATCCCTGGACACATAATAGGCAGCAACAGCAAAAACCAAATGCCAGTTTAGATGACAAAAAGATGGTCTGGCACCAGAGCCCAGAACTGGAATTAGAGGGACAAGTTTCTATTTCCAGTCTCTTGGGAACACTGGGTAAGTTTTAACCTCTGTCTGCCCCAGGTCCTGGTTTCATGATACAAACTGTTCACCAATACTCAAGAAACTGATGAGGCTTAAGTAATTTTTTTAAGCAGGGTCAGCTCCCTGCCTCTTCCCAGCACAGTTCCACAAACTTCAGGGGAAGGATGTGCAGCAGCACCAGCGCTGTGGGAAATCCCATGGTGACACCAACCACAGCCCCAGCTCCCTTCTGCTATCACAGACTGGAGCTTATCTTCTTACACAATCAGCTATTAAGAGGCACAAACTCGGTGAGTGTTAAATGAAGCAACATCTTCTGAAAGTCTGCAATACACCACTTGATTAGACAAGAGATTTCCACTTTAACGTGCACTGCTCCACCTTAACACCGGTGGATGCCAATGTCCCAGAGGGTTCCTCCAGAGCTGCTACAAACAGCTTCAATTTTCAACAAATTAGGCAGAGCCCTCAGACTGGAGGAAAATCACTAATGGAACCTTCACTTGAAAAAAATCCATTCAGAAACCCTGAAGTCTAGTTACTAATTTTAATTCTGCCCAGGAGAGAACACAGTGCAGCTTTGTAATTCTTCCGAGCCCTGAGCAAACGTGGAGCAGGTCAGAAAGGACATTACATTGTCTGACTGACAGACAGGACTGCTGGTGACCCACAAAGAAGGGACAGATCCCATGATAACCAAACAAAAACACACCTGTCAAGTCCTACTGGTCCTGCTTAAAGCAAAGGGTGTTCACCTCTCTATCATTATTGGTTTGTGGTCGGCAGGAGTATCCTAATAGCACTTGCTCAAGTCTGGAAGGATTTATCTGTACTGCCTGACAAGCTACTATGGGATTAGGGAGTAAAATGAGTTCTGTACAGTAGAGCAGCCTCATCAAAGAGAGAGGGATACAGGAAAACAGGAGAGGTCGCTCAAGGGAAAAGAAAGGAAGAAAGGACAAAGACAAAAGGATGAGTCAATAAATCTTCAGTGCTGTACTTGGGAAAGAGGAACCTGCTGGACAGAATTGCAATCACTTCAATAAATCAGCATATTTCATTTTATTTTTCAGATGCTTCCTCTTTGTAGTACTCAAATTTGAAAATAAATGCAGCAGCTAGAAGTCTGGCCAGCCCACACCAACAGTACATATGAACTCTGCTGACAGACCATTGGTTTGACTCCATCTGACCTTACAGGCACTGGGAAATTTATCGTTTTCAGTGGTAATATTTGTTTGCTGATTTTAGTTGAGGTCTGGCTTAGCAGATTTCCCAATTCACAGCATGAAGCACGTTGACAGTCCCAACAGCATTGACTGTGAGGACATTTGGAACTTGATTTTAAAAACAAAGTGTTTTTAAAAAATAGTGGGAGTTTTTAAAACAAGTTTTAGTCACAAAACAATATGATGGAGGAACGATCTATTTTTATGGACTGGATCTCAGACACATGTTGCTGTCTAACATCTGAGACAAATCACTGGGCCCTGACATATGCTGCTTTCTGACTCTCCATTTGTCCCTTTGCAAAAGTCTGTAGGCAGGTACAAACTCAGCTCCCTTAAAGCACAGGTTTGGGACTTGTATCCTCAGATCAACGGGAATAGCAGTGGCATGCAATTATTTTACAGTCCTTGTGAGGAACATCCAAGTTCAGCCTCCTCCTGCAAGGAGTCACCCTTATCTCCTGCTTTCCAAGTGCTCCTGGATGCCCTGCTCCTTTCAGCTATTGGAGAGATGTATCTCCTGTGCATCTGAGTCCCTTGATGAATTTAGGGGGTGACCTGCAGGGTCCAGAGACTGAGGTACCCTCAGTCTGAATCCTCACAGGCTGAAGAACATGTTCACAAGTTGTTTCTTATGAAACCACACAGACATTGGCCTTCCCAACCACGAGAACAATGGGGATGTTTCATTAACTAAGTTTTGGTTAATATTCCAACCGTCCCATTTACACGAAAAGGAAAAAAGCAGAACCCAGGGAGCAAAAGCAGAACCCAAAAAGCAGGCCAGGCACGGGTCACACCATGGGCCACAAAACCCCCATGAGAAATAAGAGCAGAAGTCTTACAAGGAATGGAAATATTTCATCCAAGTGCCTCCCCTCCCAAGAGATCAGTGATGACTCCTCTCCCCAGAAGAGCCTGGTCCACTGTGTCTTGTAAAATGCATTATTTGGGCACTAGGAACAGAGCACAGCCCTCCCTGATTCTTCCTTATCCCTCCACACAAGACTCCTGGAGACACAGCAGCTTAATGACTCCTGACTCAGCTCTTCTGCTCTTCCCAACGTGGCACTGCCATTCACAGGACAAATCCCCACACCGGGGGAGGACCATACATCTTAATCAAGACTTACGTGCGAGTCTGGGGGCAGACTTTTGCACTTCCTTTGAGCAGCCACTTTAATTTTGGGAAGTGCTCCTTACAACAGAGCCTCTCTAATGAGCCTCCCTCCTAACTCCTCTCCTTCTCCAATTTCACAACTTCCTTGAAACAAATGGAGCGTTGCTCTATAGAAAAAGCAACACTGGGTCCCTATTCAGCAGAAATGATGGAAAGTATTCTGAGCTGCAGTGTGTGGCTGCTTTGTCCTTCTTTTGTATCTACATGGCTAATTTTCTTTCACAGGATGGAGAACTGTACATTGATTAAGACAAAATTTCCCCTACTTGCCCACAGACCACACTACGAGCCTCTCGACTTGCTTTGTAGTTGGATGTGAATTCAACCATGATACAATTTTCAGAACAGATCAATTTGAGAGGGGCAGCAAACACGCAGGAGGAACGAACCAAAAAAATCGCTAGAAAGCAGCTACTCAGGGACACTTCTCTGCTTTGCTTTCAGAGGTTTTGAGTAGCTACTAACAAAAAGCTGAACATTTTTACAGCCAGCTCGGGGACCATTGTGCTGGCACACCAGAAGAAATGTATGCTAATGTAAAAGGAGTGTTTTACACGGTCTCTGCCCTCCCTCCTGCCTTTAACTATCTGACCTGCAGTCACCACCACCACGATTTTCTCTTCCTTGGAGATACCACTTATGATTCTTGATTCAGTACTGAATGAAATTTATACATCCGTATATATGTATTCATCTATAAATGTGTGTACAGCTTTTAATAAATATATAAACCACATTTTATAAACCCAGACTAATCATTACCTACGTTTGCATCTCTTTCCATCCCCCTTTCAATATCACCTACTTCCAGAAGCATGGTTTAGGGTGGTTCTTGCATTTCTGTGGAGTACCTGGCACATTTAGTCTCATTTTAGCTGGAATTCCTGGGCACTACAGCAGTGTATGTATTTAACAGAACAAAAATGGCTGGATGAAAGATGCAGAGCCCCACACAGCTTAATGGCTGTTAGGTACCCTTGATGAGCAGTAATCCTTTCTGTCCCAAGTGAATTTAAATTATTTACATCAGCTTTACATTAACCAGGCAGGGAACTTGTTCCTCCCCACTGCAGCCCCTGCACAGAAGAGGCCACAGGTCACCACATTCACTACATCATTTACACTTTCCAGGAAAACTACAAACTGAGACTCCCCAGATTCTGTCTGTAGCACCTGGGCAGATCATTTCTCCTTTCAGCCTGATTTCCATATGGGAAAAGAAGGTCACACTGTTTACTGTGCACTGTTACACTGTGGAATTGCTGCTGCTCCTGGACTGAGTAAAATGTTGTGATACCAAACTTCAGAAAGCTTCCTAAGGGCTCTCCCCTGTGAAAAAACCTGAACAGCCAAGGAAATACTCCTCTGCAGCTCTGATTTCATCCACTGCTGTTAAAGGAAGTTCAGTTGTTCACTTCAGTGCACTATGAAGTCCTTAATCACTTATTCACTTAGTGAATAAAGCATGAGCAGATGTGTAAGAGCACACACAGCATCTCCTCCAGAACTTGTCAGCAGCACGAGGGAAGGCTGACCTGCACTTGCAGGGCCAACCCCCACTATTTATAGGACTTTTCCCTTGAAAATGTCTGGGATTTAATGATGTAATTTATTCTATTATCTTTCTCCACTGACACCATGATTATAAACTCATGGTTGAGGCACAGACCTTCACACGTATTTCTTTAAACACTCAATTTGCAACTGAAATTTCTGGGTCAGCTCGTGTTCTTTTGGTGTTTCTAACAAGAAGGCAAATCCCAGCAATAATCAGGTATCTCCTCAGCTACTCCCACCGAAGAAAGCAACAGGATATGTAGAGCCTGGGTTTTCCTTTCACCCTTTGTCTTGGAGATCAAAGCCTGCTGCCAGGTCTTTAAAGATTTGACAGAATCACAGAAATAAAATATTGAAATGATCTATTGGGTCCCATCTCATGCATCATCTTCTTGGGCCAGATAAAGATTGCTCTCTGCAAGAGTTACTGGAGCTTGGTTGTGTTTGCTTTTTATTTCCATACCTCAATGCACACATTTTAGCACAATTAAAAGCTTTGCTGCTTTCAACTTTACTTGGATTCTTTGTACAAGAAACACCAAAGCCTTTCAACACAGTTTGTGAACACAGCAACTAAATGAAGGGAACCAATCATTTCCTACCCAAGTAATCATCATGGCCCAGTCCAGTCTGCAGCAGCAGATTATAATGGCAAATTCCATGACAGATGATACATTCCTCACTGCTCCTACACTTATTTTTTGAAATCTGTAAATAAACCCTTAGTGAGTTGGTTAAATAAAATCAGTCAGTGAGTTGATGTCAGTTGTTAGACCACCCCATGAATAGTCTAAGTCCTGTACTTGCACTGTTCCCACTGATACAATGCCTGGCTGGGCACGGTGAATTCCATAGGACAATGCTGCTGATCCTACAGAAGTGACCGCCGTGGTCACAACTTTAACCTCTTCAGCCCAGGGATCACAATAACCCAAAGTCTCTTTTCTTTCTTACAATCCTCAGCATGTTTGAAATCTCCCCTTTCGCCACTCGCTGGGGTTGGAAGCTCCACTGTGGGGATGTACAATAAATACCTACCCTGGCACACAAAGCTACACCAGCCCAGAGGGAGGAGGTGATGCACATCACACACCAGCAGCACCACTTTGATTTGTTTATTTGGGTGTGAGTGCAAAAATTGGTCAATAGCCATAGACTGGCAGCCCGTTGCAAGCAAATTGAAGAGAGGTCAGCTAAAAATTAAAAATAAAAGCAAATACATCCAAACTGGCCATTACTGTTTAGAGAGAGACACTGTGCTTGTGCAGGGACTGCACTGGGCAGACTGTGACAACCCAGGGAGACAAAGGCAGTGCAGGCCAGTCACAGGCACTGCAGATGCCACAAAAAGCAGATGTGCTTCTAAATTCAATCAGTGCCAACCCAAGCAAACTACTAAAAAAAAATCCAATTAAAAAAGTAATCAAAGAAAGAAAAGGGAGCTCAGACTGCCAGACTAAGGCACACATCCATGTATGCTCCCTCTCTTTCTCCTTTACTTGGTTCACAGCTCCCAAAACTACTCAATGAAGTACTACTGCTATGCCTTCAGATTGTGTGATGTCCATGAAGGATAATACAAAGACAAAAATCAAACAAATGACAAAATGGAAGCTTTGGCTTTCTGACATCAAAGACTGAAGCAAATGATTGCATTTGGTCCTTGAATTCAGGAGTGGCAAAGGCTGGAGATGATGCACAGGGCCCATGGGAGCCCTGGTTGGCAGCAGCCTGCTGAGCAAGGCAGTCACTTTTCTCCTTGCTCAGCCCTGGGCAAGTTACTTCACTTATTCTGCAGAGCAGTGGGCACAAAACATTCACACAGGTAGGACACCCCTGCAGAAATAACACTCACCAAACTTTTACTGCAGATGTGGCAGATGTTTAAGGACACTTTAAGAGGGCCAACGACCCTCAATCAAATTTTAAATCAGCTTATGAAGAGATGACAGTGACATTCTGCCCTTCAGAGCTGGCAGTCAAATCTACCTTACACAAGGAAATGAGAAAGCTTAAGAGTTATTAAATTACAACAGAGTTTTGCTTCTTTCAAGAGTTGTCTCAAGTTCCTAAGCAGGCCAGGAATTCCTCTCCACTTCTCCATTTGTATTCTTGGCTCACAGCCATTTCAGAGCTCAGACAATTTCCAGCTGCTGAAATGAATCCATCGTCTCAGGTTTTAAGGAGCATCCAGGATATCGTTCGTGTGGAGGTGGAGTCTGGTTATAACCATTATCCCAACTGTGCAGTTTAAAGGGATGGGTCTAAAGCTGCTGTAGGGAAGAGTGTTTGATACACACATGGGTGCACAGTTGGGCACACTAAGGTGCAATCAGAAACAGGAGGTCATGAACATCACCCACTAAATTACAGCTGGTAGCTGCATTTTTTTAAACAAGGAAAACAAAAAAATTCCATAAAGCAATGGCAAGGTTTCATTGGTAGTCTGACAAAACACCAAAGAAGAGACACCTAAGCTCAAGTAAACACAAACAGTGATCAAAAAACTCATCTCTTTTTTTGCTCCTTATTATTGCCACAGAGCTGAGTTTTCAAAAGGAGATTTAAAAGCTTGTTGTTACTTCCCTGTGACTTACAGGTACTCTACTCTGGAGATGGTGCAACAGTCATGTTAGAAATAGAAAGTAAGATTTCAGAGACCAAAGGCTCAGTAACTTCCCATGGAATTTATGTGCTTTGGAAAAACCCAGCATCATCTCTTTCAAGTGTTCTGTAACTAATGTGTTTCCCCTGATTCAGAGGAGAAAAGAGAACAAATGATAGGCTTAAATAGCACCAGCACACTACAATGATGAGCACTTAAAAACCCAACAAGTTTACAGAGAACACAACATTTTTCAAGCCATGTTCTCTCTCTGTCGACTCCCACACACAATCAGATGCGGAGTTATGATCATTCCATTTCACATTCCCAAACATCCTTCCCCTCCAAGGTCCATCAAAGGATTGAATAAGTTTTGAAAATACCACATGTCAGAAACACAAACCTGGATGTTCAGGATATCAGAGAGGTCTGCTAAAAAAATGCAGGGATGATGACATATTAACATCTCCAGTGAGAGGAGATATTAATAAATCAAGACCTTTCATCTGCTTTATTTGAGCGTTAGACTGTGAGTGTAACCTATGTGTTAACCTAAAACTAGAAAAAAATTATCAGCAATGATATGCAATAGAAAAATTGCTCACTGGTGTTTCCTGAGGTCATTAGTAGATAATTTAGAAACCTGGCCTGGAGACAGGAACTGCCCCCATGTGCTCTCAGTGCTCTCAGTGTCAGTGGGGCTGTTCCATCCAGCACAAATTCCACAGCCACAAAAACGATTTGCCATAAAACCTGTGATTTTTCAGTAGAACTTACAGCCCATTTCCCAAATATTTTAGATCTTTTGAATCAAATTTTCCACCTATGGTGCCAAAAGTCATCAAGTGTATTACAAAAAGAGCAGGTGACAATGTTCTGGACCACGTTACGGGCTCAGTACAATGACTCCAAAGGGAGTTTGCCCAAACATGATAAAAAAAGACCCATGATGTGGTATCTGGCCAAGAGCACATCCAGGGATTGCAGGTCCAGCTGTGAGGAACTGCACACTTTTACATTAAACTTAATCTCCAGGTTAATTACAAATGTTATTTCTGCTCCATTGTTTCATAAAGGTGATTTTATTTATAAATATCCTCCCGCTTTGCTCACCATGTACACAGGAATCTCCACCCCCTAATACTTCAAAGGACATCAATCTTGAGGAAATGCAACTCCCACACTTTGACTGTTATACAGGAAAAACAATGTTGTTATGCAACACTACGCTGTTCCAAAACATCTCGTCAGACCCTCAGCTTCAGCTTCAGAGACAGAAATGGAGTTTATCAGCCATGGAACAAATTCACAGCAAACTGCAAACAGGTCCAGGTGACTACAAGGTTTCTGCACGAGGCTCCTCTGCAGCAAAGAGAGAGATTCTGTACCTACAAATGTCACAGGCAGGTATTTAGGAAATCCATAACATTTAGGACTTCAAATACTCAGACTGACCAAGAGAAATGTTACCAAATATCACTTCCCACACCACTTCCCTAACATTTTCTGTCAGAGATTTGGGGCTTTTTTCCTGAATTTATAAATGGTCATAAATTAAACAACATTGCTGAGTTCTGTTTGTGAAGGAAGGTTATCAGAGATAACCCCTTCTCTCACTGATAACCTCAAGTGAGCAGAAATGAGGCATGAGTTCCTCTCCTTTGTTTTTCTTAGCTACATCTTTTCCAGACTTGATGTTCCTATTGATCATTAAACTCAAGGAATAATTTCTTTAAAAACTGGCCTTTCAGAATGCAGCATTTGAGCTAATTTAAAAGATTAATTCCTGCCACAATACAGGTAAATAAACCCAGTAAATTCTAACTAGCAGGAATGCAGTTGAAAGTCTTCCTGAAGGACTGCAGCCAACACAACCAACACCCAGCTTGTTCCTTGGAGAGCAGGATCACTATTCAGTAACAATTTCAGATAACAATAAATAACATACCCATCTGCAATAAAAGTAGATTTCAAAGAAACACACAGTATAATCTCCTACTCAAAATGTAGCTTTTCTTAGAGTTAAAAAACATTTACTTTGCAAAGATTGCTAGGAAACATTTGATGATGACAGTCACCACTTCTCTGGTTTGTGTCTTATCAAAAGCCAGGCAGTTTGCAAGGGTTTGTGCTCAGCCTCTCTTCACAACCTTCCCTCAAAGCACTGACCTGGCCTGACACTGATAAATACTGTGGGGAGAGCACAGGCAAGAGGTGATACGGCTCCAATCACACCTTTCACAAACAGATGCTCTACAACAGATTAAAAAAAAAAATAGGAACTCGATCAATAGAGCTGCTGCTTTCCAGGATCACAAAAGTGTGTGTAGAACACCTGTTAAGGGCAAAAGCATTCTCTCCCTTCCAAATGGCCAATTATCCAGCATGAGATCGGAGTCCGGTCAGCACAACTACTAATTAGGGTTCTCCCAGCCTTTTTAATTTACAAATTGCCTCTCCATTGCCTTCTCCCAGATTCTGAGAGTTACCACAAATGTCTACAAACACAACTGGACAAGTATTTCAAAGCAATTCTGTTCTGTATAGAGCTAATCCAGTGCATTCAAAATAACTTACCCACTAATAGCTTCACATCTCTGACAGTGAAATCCGGGTCAGGCATTCTGTAATTAGCAAAGAAAGCAACGTTAAATACTGTCAAGATAAGTATGGGTACACTTTGGTTACCATAATAAAAGAGAAATAAATGTATAGTGCT
The DNA here is from genome assembly GCF_036250125.1 of Pseudopipra pipra. Lineage (NCBI taxonomy): Eukaryota > Metazoa > Chordata > Aves > Passeriformes > Pipridae > Pseudopipra > Pseudopipra pipra. The sequence goes on along the minus strand of NC_087566.1, from coordinate 8,858,563 downwards.
CTTTGTCCCTAGTGCAGGAGGTGGAATCAAGCAAGGCCTCTCTGAAGTGTGGACAGTGCAAATTCTAAAGACACACATGACATCTTTGCCTTGGCAAGTGTACAACAGTTTCTCTATTCACAGTGGAAGAAAAGGTGTCTTTTCGAGCACTTCTTATCAGCACTGGAGTGGGAGGGAAGGGGTTGGGGGTGATTTCAATAAAATCCTAGACCTTTGTAGCTTGTTCTAAGCAACTCCTGGGGGTTTGCAACTGGTGGTGCCTCCTGTGTATTCCCTAAGGTGAACATTATCACACTTGCCAAATCGAGGGACAGAGCAGTAAAACAATCTGTTCAAAGTCACACCATCACAGGTTGGATTCATTGCTTGGAAATAAAATATTAAAAAATGATTAATTAAAGCCTCTTTGTTTTACTGACTAATCCAACCTCCTTATCTGGCAGAAGACAACCTGGCTGTTATTTGGTGGGTTGGAAAATTGTTCAATTCAATTTGGGCTAATTCAGAGCTAAATTAAATGGTAGCATAATTGGTTCTGGGATGTCGATGCATTTATAGGATCACTCCTAACACAGGCAATGTTTTAGGGTTTAATGTAATTAGACAGTAGCCTGGTACAGCAAGTGAGCAAGTTTTATGTATAAAGGAGAGAGTAAAATTCTGTAGCACATAGACTGGATAGAAAAAGAAAACAAAATCAGTAGTGGGGTTTTAAAGCTGATTGACTTCATCTTACTGACAATATTTCACATTTCACAAAAGCTGACTAAGGAACTGGAATGAAAAACAGCCCAGTGGGACCTGCCAGCTCAGTGCTCTGCCCCTCTTGTACTGCCCCAGGTTGAAGATAAACAACTTGTTTCTGGACTCCTGACACAATTTAGTTAGAAATCAGAACGATCCAGCCCAGGGGCAAACATTCAGAGCAGTAGTTTTTACTATTAAGAAAACACTAATAGGTAAAGTTAAAAAATGTATTTGTTGGCATGCACGTATCTTGAGAACTACTTGCCAAATTCTGCTTGTCCACTTTGTTTTACCCTTATCACCTTTCTCTGGTGGGATGCAGAGGCTGGACAATATCTTTTGTTAGTTCTCTGCCAACCCTCACATCTTTGCATTTAGCTGTGAGGGCCCCACAGCTTTGGAATTCACTCCCTCTGAGGAATGAAACAGCCTGAATCTACTGACCTTCAGGGTTCACTCAGAGCTCATCTTTTTTTCCAAGCACTAGAAAGTCAGAAGTAGGGGAAGGAGGAACTATTTGTGGGCAACAAGAACATGCCAGGTTTGTCTGCAAATGCACAGCTTACCTGTATTTCGTGTCAGAAATGTAGAACAATTAGATGGGCAATCTTTTCACATTTCTATAAATCAAAATAAAAATCAACCACCAAGATAGAGAACAATCCTAACCCAGATGGATACAAGCAATTCCAGCCTTTTTAAGAGCTGCAGCAGCAGCTGACAATAAACATTACTCAGTCTGGAAGAATACAACCCTCCCTGGCAATGGAATTGCATGTTTAGCTCTTTGGAGAGTACACCTGGCAAATCCTTGGGGTTTTTTCTCTGCAATCTCAGGTTGTGTGACACAATAAAGAAGGAGAACACAGAGAGAATAATTTCAGGCTTGAAAACAGCAGGTTTCAAGTACAAGAACCCATTTTGCAGTTGGGTTGCATTGGGAGGTCCAGCTTTAATTCCAACCCATTCTGCTGCCTTAGGTGACTGTATTTCCTCAGCTCCAGCCCCACCACACAACTCCTGTACAATCCTGTACACTCACTCTTATACAATCAGGGCTGGTTTGCTACAGCACTAGGATAGCAAAAAAACCCAATATTGTTTTCTCGGATGTCACCAGTCCTACACCACTCACTCAGTGTTGGTTGGTTTGTTTTTCTCCATATAAACCCAGAACAGCAACAATGCAAGAACAGCCCAGAAGTATTTTTTTCGTTGCTCTCATGCAATTTTCAGACAATGCATCCTGTGTAAAACCACTACAAATGCTTCTAAAGATTTCAAATATCATAAAAAATAAGTGAATAATGGTATAGTGGGGTGACTGAACTCCAAAATATGACTGACTACATTTGAGGTTTTCAGCAGTCTGTAATACACAAGTCATGTCGCCTGTTGCCTTAAAGGGAAAAGAAATGCAAACATCTCAGTGTGCTCTGGGTGCCTTTTAGTAAACTTTAAAGATGTGCTAGAGAATCTATTCAAAAGCTAATGAGGATGAGCTCTGGCCAGCACAGGTATGTGATTAACCACATTACAATGCAAGATGACCATTGCTCAGATAAGAGACAACATCTCTCCAAACAGCATTCCCTCTCCCAGTTACAATCCTGAAAACAGTCAAACAGCCCTCCAAGAAAAACAGCTCCCATTCTGCTGAGAGATCACAGGTGGGCTTTCCTGCTTCCAGCCATAGGAGTATCAGCTCATGATGGTCAGAGATACAGAGGAAAGCAATTTTCAGTTTCATTTTAATGATTTTTCCTCATTCCTCTCATTCCTTGCCATTTCAGAGTTCCTCCAAGCACAGTAACCAAACCGTTCAGCTCTGTGTTGTGCATCTGCCAGGCACAGGCATGCAAGCTGACTGCTTAGCAGCAAGCACAAGTGGAAGCATGTATCAGCAGTTATTCAAAAAATCATCTTACATCATATATTTTGTAGACCACTGTATCTCAAAAGTCACCCTACACGTGTGGATCACATAGTCTGCTGTATCATGATGCACAGAGCCTGCTCAGGACAAGAGACAGTGGTGCCAGAAACGACCCAGACACTGAAGGTTCCTCCCATTTTGGATCAGTTTGGCAGCTGCCAATCCTATTTCCATCTTGCTGGAGTACAGTGCACACAGCATTTTGGTACCTACACATCCCCAAACCTCATGCACTGCACGCCAGCAGCTTTTGAGAGATACATATAAGAAGTGGAAATGTAAATAAAATTAAATCACGTTATCTGCAGAGTGCCAAATAGGAAAGTTTGCTCATGCATTTCACTTCTGTCATTTAAAATACACATAAACTGTGTTTCCAACCTTCTCTCACTAGCACTTATGCCCAAGTGTGTGCAATTCCTTTACAACATCATTTCAAATTAATAAGGCACGCTCATTTAAATAAAAAATACAGGAATGTTGAGTGTCCTATAAGAGATTACTGATCTACAAATTCTAGTACTTAATTCCCCAAAGCAGTCAGTATTCAGTGATTCAGCAGAGAATGGAAATGTAAAAACAATTCACCCAACTAACTGTGAAAGGGAGAATTCAACTGATTCCATGCAAAAACCATCCAAAACTCACGTATCAGATAACTTGCTCTTATTTTTCTCAGCACACTAATTCAGCAAAAATATCCTCAAAAGAAAAAAAAAGCTCTTCTCTGACCATGAATTCCATCTAGAGAAAGAAATTGCACATGATGTGTGTGTGGATGGTTCACAAAAGGGAGAAAGGGAAACAGCCCTAGGAAGGAGGAGAGATGTCAGGATGGTATTAGAGTTATTAAGTGATATCAGCAGTTGGTGGGGATCTGAAAAGTTGGCTGGTCAAGCCTGGCTGCTGAGACTATTTTAAACTCATCACAGCAAACTGGAACACATATTTTTCCTTCGCTGTCCAAAGTGTGGGTGTGTGACAGAGCAGCAGGTAAGTGACTCCAGAACGCTTCCACCTCTTCCCAATCCAGTTCAGAACTCAGAACATGCAGCATCCCAACTGCCAGAGCTGCACAACTCCAACTGAAGACAAAGGCATGCAGCACTCAGTCCTGCTTCTTCTTCACTTCCAATACATGTTCCAAAACTGCTGTTAGTTTGGCTGCTTTGATAATGCTGACAAAGCAAGGCACCTGATTTTCAAAGGTCTCTTTGAGGTGTGGTTACCCGTCTTGAAGAAAACAAGCCAACACATGACACAAAATCCAGGTTCCTCTTTACCTGATCCTGTTCCTTGAGGAGTCTCTGAACCCCTGGACCAAGAGAGACCAAAGAGCCCTCTCCACAGGCAGCATTCCACCAGGAGTCTCCAGTGAAAGCACACGGCCAACCCAAAGTGGAGGGAAGTGCCAAGTGGCAGCTCTCCCAATTTTGGGCACAGGACCAACAAGGAAGCCAACGATGATGTGTGAGCTGAGTTTTGAGTGTTGAAATGTCTCACTGAAATCGCCTCATTATAGAATCCTGAATCACGAGCATCAAGAAGAAAGGGATGTGACATCCAGTGGTCAGGACACGGAGAAACAAGGCATCTTTGGAAGGATCTTGTGCAGCACTCACAGCACATCAGGCAGCCTGAGGCCTGGAGGCATCACTGTGGGTACAGGTGGCCGTAGGAAGCACTGACACAGGCTGGGATACCGGTTTTCCATCCCAGATAACACCCATCCATTTGCAGCTGCGGATCTGAAGCCCAGGAATGTTTGTGTCTGGGATGAGCTCTCACCTCCACACTTCTCCCCTGCTGGAGCACAGCTGAACTGGTACAGTTGGCACAGCAGGAGCTGAAACATCTCCCCAGTTTCCTTCTTGAGCTGTGAGGAATTTCACATGAACTTCCTCACACACAGGAGGATGTGGCTGCTGGGAAGGTGCAGTAACACCTCTGGCTCCTGATTTCTTCAGGAAGAATTCTTCAAGATTTTATGACTTGCCCTTTAGGAGCAGCAGTTTAAAACCAATGCATACACAGAGAGTCCTCTAAGCACCTCTCGTTCAGAGTTCAACACATAAAACTATTTTACTTTGTCATCAGAGCCATCACAGCAGCTCCTGTTTGCTCTGATAGTAAAGGGACATGTGGTTGTCAAATACCCCCAACACTGTTTCTTCTCTCTCTCTCTTTAAATTAGATTGGGGTGGCTTGATTCTTTTTAATTAGTAATTGGGACCCCTCGGTCCCCTAAACTGTGAGGTGTTCCAGCTGAAACTGAGCAAAGTAATGATGCTTTCAAAAAATTATTTTTCTGTTCTTCAGCTATAATCAGTTACACAGTCCTAATTTCCAGAAGTATCAAGAAACATTTATCTAAACTATGGATCATGTGACTGATAAAGTTTATCCTTTTAATATTTCTCTCTTAGACACTGTCACTTTCACAAACAAACTTGCAGGATTCTCTTATTAAAATACCAAATCCTTTAGAACTGGATATTAACAAAATGCAACCGCAAAAAGACTCCAGTAATCCCACATTTAACCAGACATCATTAAATATTTACAAAGCTGAAACATTCTGAAGAGCCATGATTATAATGGAAAATGGCAGGCATCATTAGACATTCCACCTGTAATACAGAGAACACTTGAGAGGTCAAAAATTGAAGGGAGTTTGTTCTGTCATTACAGCATGGATTGGGTGCAGAAACCTTTGGATTATATTCCTAACTTTCATTGCTGACTTATTTTTGCTTGTGCAGTACCACACTGGATGCACTTAACTTTTATAGACCTCATTATCTGCTTGTTTATAAGCGGAAAATAATCATTCCTCTTCTCGAGGGTGCTGACAGTCAGACTAATTGCAATCCATTTTGAGATCATCAAAAGAAATATCAGATACAAGTGGAAAGCATAATGGTTATTTTATAAAAGCATTTATTAATCATCAAGATTTGCTTGTAACTTACTTAATTCCCAGTCCATCCTTATTTCTGAAGATGAGGGGAACTCTGAGAGCTTCTCTTTGCACGTACTCAAAAGTAAAATCTGTGAAAACAAATTAAAAAAATGTCCCAAATCAATTACAATGGCATTGGCACCTCAGGTTACATTTTCTCAAACGCTCCTCATTTCCCTTTTCTCACCAAAGAACTCCACTATCACCTAAAGAGAAACAGAAAGAGAATGCATATTTTAGTCTAAACCGGAAACCCCCTGACAGACAATGCTCTCCCAGCTGCTCCCTATTTTTCCTGTTCACTGATGCACATAAAATAGAATCCAGTCAGTTTGTCAATTAAGGTCTGGGCTGAAACACCCAGGCTGTAATGAAATACCAAATTAACAGTTAAAAGGTAATCCTGACTAACTTACTGCGAATCAGTCTAGTACTTTTGGGGCAAATGTGTAGTTTAAAGTGTATGTGTAAGTTTAGATATTTTCAGCTGTACATTTCTACACTTCTTTTGTGAGCGTTATCTGGCTCTAACAGAAAGCCTTGATTCTGTGAAAAGGTAATTTCTTTTCTAATTTCAACAGATGAACTTTTAATTAATCAGAAATGTAACTCTAGGAGCTGACAGAAAATTTATACAGCTCCTGGCACTTAGTAAATCTGTGAAAAATAAATAGTTTCTGTGGGAAGTCAGGAAGTCACAGTATAACACACAATCAAACTGAAAATCAAACATAAATTTGTCACGTTAACCCTGGCCAGCATCACCTTGTTGCTTCACTCCGAGGATTATGCAGGACTGGCCTTTCCTGGGGGTTTCTCTATGCACTGTCTGGTACAATAGCAGTGATTTGGGGATTAGAGAGGAAGTTACAAGGCAGCGATTTTGGTGAGTTGTGCCTACAAAACCCCACACACTATTTGGAGCCTTCTGCCACAGAGAGCAGAGGAATTCCTACAGCAGCCATGTACTGTTTCTATGGCTCTGCTATTCCCCCTTTTTTACAGGAAAAAATGACTTTTATAGAATGTCCATACGCTGCCTTAAAATGGAAAATATTGCTTGACTCTTCAGCACTACAAAATGCACTGCACTGCCAAACCCAGTGACCCTCCCTGCTTTATATTAGGGTGCACAGGAGCAATTTAACTCCAAGATTCATCCAGCAATGTCCATCCATGATCCTGGGAGAGCAGGAGCACCTCAGCCCAAGCCTGTATCCCTGATCTTTCTCCACACTGAAAGTAAGAGGGGACCCTGAGGCCAAGCTCCCACGCCTGCACATGTACTTCCCTCTATTTGTACAACTTTTTCTTTGCTGTATTCAGTTAGTAATTATGACAAGTAGGGATATAATGTTCCTACTTAGAGTTACCAAATCAGAGCACTGTAATTATCCATTTACAGAAACATTAAAATTACAGACACTTTATTGCTGCTAGTCTCAAAATAAGTGTAATGAATACTCCATTTAACTAAGGTTACCAAGTAAATATTTCTGTACTAGAGAAGTCTTCCTTTCCCATAGGCATTCCCATTAAAACTAAGGGCTTAAGGTAAGCAAATAAATAAACCACAGATTTTTTATGGACACTGACCCAAGTCAGAAAGTCAACAAACATCAGGAGTAATATGGGTGAAAGAAGCAGAGGCAGCTATATAGCCTTGCAGACTAGTAGCTATGACAAACTGCATTCAAGCCAAAAATCACACCACTGCAAGAAGAGTTATCATTAAAAATAAAAACAAGGACATGGGAAATAAAAATAAATAAATATATTGCTCAACTAATTCCATGTGTTCATACAAACTGACTTTTTTGTTCTTACCAACCCCTGTCATTGTTTTGCCCAGATTCAATTCAGCCCTTGGATTTATAAAGAAAAAAAATTAAACCAATAGTAAAAATAAAACCAGAGCAAATAGGAAGGCAGATCTTTTCTTCGTAATGCCCCAACAAAGCATTTAAATCCCTTGTGGGGTTGAACAAAGCCGACACAGACCACAACAAAATAACAAAAGACACTCATTTATTTTCAAGTTCCCTAGAAAGGAGAAAGCTGCTCAAAGATTTTGGAGCTGCCAAGCCAGGGAAGCTGTGGATTGTATTATCCTTAGCATGGAGCAATGGCAACCACTGGACTGTTTGGAAGCTGAGGGGAGAATGCAATCATTTTCTGGAAAATTAATTAACATTTACCAGCTAAAAAATAGGTGTTTGTGTTTTGTTTAGAGGAAGAGGCAGGTCAGGGTTGAGCTTATCTCCTAAACGAATACCTTCCTAAGTGAGGTAGGTATTTAATGTCTTCACCGCATCAACTTTTCTAAAAGGAGCTTAAAGTGCTCATGGAAAACTAAGCCTAGGGGAGAAAAGGAAATTTTCTAAACTCAATTAGTGGCTCCGAACTCAGAGCAATTTCAGGAGGATTACAGCCAAAACTTCTCTTTCCTCAGAAAGGCAGCTCAGACAGGCGTCCTCAGTCCGGCCGAGTTTCAGTGATAGCCATCTGGGATGGGGATCCGTGTCAACAGTGCAGCGGTAAATAAAGGTGACCTGCAACCCCCCGGGCCTGTTTGATTCCCGGGCAAACCTCTCCCGTTCGCCTTCCTGCCAGGGAGCCGTGCGGCAGAGCTGGGCTGTCTGGCTCTGCTTACCGCTCCGGAATTCAAGTCACCTCAGCAAAGCAAGTCACTTTGGGGAGGGCAGCGCTGTAATTTAATATATGATAGGCTCACAAAGAAGTTATTGACTGTAAAGTCTCCGAGCCTGGCCAACAGGCTCATCAGTCGCACCCTTTCGCAAAAGGGGTCCTGGATTCAAGAGGGGGCGGAGGGGGAGCAGGAATCACCTCCGGCTAAGTGGGGGCTGGGGTTTCGGCCTCTCCCGTGCCAGGACCTAATTCCTGAACATCCCGGTGGTGCGCTGGGGTCACGGTGGCGGGGCAGGGCGGGGGGAGCTGCCATGGATCACCGCGCTCATCCCGGCACCGCGGCGGGGCTAAAGCCGCTCTCCGGGTGCGGGGGGGACGGGCCGGGGCAGCCCCCCCGGGGCGGTGCGGGCTGCAGGGCCCCGCACAGCAGCCTCCCCGTGCTTCCCCTCGGGCCGGCGGCGTCACCGGATCCCCGGGCAGGGGCACGGGCGCGAAATCCGAAGCCGGCGCGGAGCTGCACGTGGAGCCGGCGGCGAGCGCGGCCGGGCGGCCCCGGCCCGGCTGAGTTACCTTTGCCGTCCATGGCGTGCACGAAATCCCCGTGGTACATTTTACTCTTTAATTTCTCTTCCAAATTGAAACTCCTGATGCTCACAATTTCCTCCACGTCCGAGAGGTCCTCGTTTTCATCGTACCGCCTCCGGCCGATGCAGCGCTAGAAAACACATACAGAAACCCCAAATAAAACACATTGTCCGGAAAAGAAAAAAAGCGAGGCAAGCGCACGGATCGTGCAAAACGGTTTGACAAACACATGCCGGGGGAAATAATTAAGATGGCAAGACACAAACTGAACAAAACCTGAACCCAAACAAGCTCCAACACAGCTGCATGCACAACCTTTTCCATCTCGTGACACGGAACTCGGCAGGAATAACAGGTGCTCGGCTGCAGGAAAACTCAAACTTGGGCTGCTGAGCAGGGGCTGGCGCTGAAAGCCGAGCGGGGGACACGTAACTCGCCGACAATTCACAAGCTATAGCACCGATGCGTTTTGCAATCCCGTAAAAAACCGTGAACGGCGGCCAACGCTCGTTAGCAACCGGATCATTTTTATTATGATTATTATTTTTGCACGTGAGCACAAGCTAATTCCCCGGGGAAGGGAAGGGGGGCGAATCATCGTATCTGATGATGCCCAGCATCCAGGTTTCGGTATTTACATAATCCGAGTGTTTCCATAGTCACACCGGAAGCGGCGATTTAAAAACCAGATCGCTTTATGTAACGCCGCGATGGATGCGCAGCCCCCGCCCGCTCCCCCCCCCCCCCCCGCCGCCCCGCACGCCCGACAGCGCCGGGAGCGCGGGGGTCCGCGGGCGAGGGACTGCAGCGAGTGCAATGCGGGGGATGGCGGGGTAGGCCCGGCCGAGGCCGGTGCCGCTGCCCCGGGGAAGCTGCGGCGGGCGCGGAGCCGCGGCTGGAGGCGGCGGGGACCGGCCGCGCACAAGGTAGGTCCCCGCTGGAGCGGGGGGACCCCGGTGCACCGGCTGCCGCCGGCGGCTCTGCCCCCTCTCCCGGCAGCTCTCCCGCCCCGCACAGCCCCGCGGACACGCGCGGTGGATCAGCACAAACCCGCACCCACCGGAAAAAAAAAATAATAATCCGTGATCCGTGATCGTCCCACCCTGCCCTTCCCTCGGTTCCATTCCGCCCCTTCCCCGCTGCCTCAGCCGCGCGCTTGCAAACTAAGTCGCTCCGCTGCCTACGTCCCGCATGCATTGCTCCCTTTGCAAACAATTAAGCAAAATCAATTAAAAGGCACGAATAGGAAAGAGACCGAAGCCAGCTACACACCAATCTTCTTCCAGAGTCTTTCTTTGCCTCCATTTTTTTTGAGAGTTTCATCACTTATTTGTCAACAGTTCCTGTCCTGCATTTTTGGCCCAAATGGGGAGGAGGCAAAACAAAAGCCATCCAGGGCTCGCTAAAGTTTTGCAATTTTGCACCAGCACTTTTTTTTTTTTCGGGGGGGGAGGAGGGGGAGGGAAGGGGAGGGGGGCGGCGGCGATGCCTTTTGCAAAGTCCTAAGGAACCATGTTCAGGCGCTGCGTGCGGAGCGGGGGCGCAGGCGTCGCAGTGCCCGGAACGTAAACAGCGGCGGGGCCGGGGGGGTGACGGGGGGGGCGGACCGGGGACACGGCTGGGTACCGGCGCTGCGGGGTTTGATGGCCGGGGGCACCGCACAGGACCGGCGGGGGGCTGGCTGGGATGGGGGGCTGGCCGAGGTACCGGGGCGGTACCGACTCAGGGCTGGCGGGGGACCGGGGCGGTACCGGCGCTGGGCTGGCCGGGATGGGGGGAATGCCCGGGGTACCGGGGCGGTACCGGCGCTAGGCTGGCTGGGATATGAGGGGAATGCCCGGGGTACCGGGGCGGTACCAGCCCTGGTCTGGCCGCCGGCCCCGCCGTGCAGGGCTCGGTCACGAGTGCTCGGCACGCAGGCGCTGAGCGGCCGCGGGGGGACGGGGACGGGGCCCCACAAAGGCGCGGATGGTCCCAGGGTTGGTACCGCAGCGCCCGGGACGTGCCCCAAGAGTTGAGCGGTTCCGCTTAACCGGGGAGAATTTGGGCTCCGCGCCGGTGTCCGGCCCCAACGGCGCAAAGCCGGGGTAAAGAGTGGCGAGTGAATGTGGCAGACATTTGAAAATAATCTTATAATATGCAGACCTGGGGTTATTGTGGTGGTGGCTTCGCTCTGTGTCTCTGCCGCACGTGCGGCTCGGCGGTAACTGCGCCCCGGCACCGCTCCCAGCGCTGCACCCACGTGTCTGGTGAGAACCGGCCATAAAACCTATAATGGATTATAGATGGTGTTAAATATGTCTTAAATAAAGCAAAATTGCCTTTGTAATAAGCATGTAGAACAGGTAGTTAGAAATCCCCTGAAAAACTAGGTAAAAACGCTCTGAAGGAGGTGCTGCTACAAAAAGTCTGCAGGATGGAGATGCTGCAATTCCTAAAAGTATCGGTGGGTCTCATTTCTACAACACCCACTCACAGCTACTCTAACTTGATGCTGAGCAAATATTGGGACCATCTGATTGCAATAGCAGGGTCAGAGTGCAGGTTTTGAACAGCCTCCAGGTTCCACAGCGTGGCTCCTCTCTGAAGTGACATCCTTTACCTCCCTTCCACACCCCCCAAAAAAGGGAACATCAAAGGGTACCCAAGCCCAGGGCCGGGGCTGATGGCTTTTGGCAGTGCTCCTCTGGTTTGCTTTTTGCAATCAGTTAAACGTCCTAGGTACTGTATGAAATACATTGAGTATGATGCAAAATGTAAAGCACATTAAAATTCAACTTTGCAGGCCTTGCTGTTCATCTCTCATCCCTATTTTAATGATCCGTGACATGTGGATAAAGGCAGGAGAGCACAGAATTCTAACAGGATTTAAGGGAATGAGCTTCTCCTCCTGCTTCTGCCAAGAACTGTTTGCAGAATCTTGAAAAATCATGTAATCTTTCTCTAACATCTCTCTATTTGCAGATGATTGAACTTTATTATCGTATGGAAGTGTTTTATAGGCTATATATTGAAGTGTGGATTCCAGATGTCTGTTGGAGCAAGTGCATTATTAATCCATAATCCTGAGGAGATATATACATATCTCGACCTTTCAGCCAAGATTACTCAAACTTAAAATTAAATACACGTGTACATCTGTAGGATTGAGGCCAGAGTACAAGATAAATGGATGTTTCTAGAGAATCATCAGCAAAAAACACATCATCCATCCATTCCAAAAAAGTCCACCAAAAGAGACAGAACAGAGACATAAAAGAAAATCAACCCATTTTTCTAAATATTCTTTTTTGGACACGAACAATTTTAGACCGTTGGTGTATCAAGCAAACCCATCAAGGACTGTATCCATCACATACACCTGGAAACACCAGAGCACATTATGGAAGTGTGGAAGTAAATGTTTCAGAAATACCACAATTTCTATCTATAGATCTCCAAAAATAGAAAACACTTGTTTAACCTCGTTTTAAGACAGAAATGATTCCTAGTCAACTACAGTTCATTATACCATGGAAATAATCTCTGTATTAATTACAAAAAAAAAGTCTCAAAAGAACTAGGGAAAAAAGGGGGGGGAGGTAGGCTGTGGATGATGAGAATATCCATATCCACAGCTGCATTAGATAGGATAAAAGCATTTAGAAGCAATATTAAACCCCTGTGCTGCAGGACCCAGATTAAAGTGCTGGCTGCTGAGGGTTGGGGGCTGGTTTCCCCTCTGAGCAGACCATGCCAGAGTTTTCCAACAGTGCCCAGAGCTGGGCCCCATCAGGCAGCGCTTGGAATGGGACAGCCCAGGGCTGATACAAACCTGGCCTTCTTCACAGTCAAAATATGGGAACAGCACTCATATTAACACTGTGATACAGTATCAAGACCACAGTATCCATCCTGTGGAAAGGGAGCAGTGGTTGTTGGGAAAGGGGCTGGGCTGAACTCTGAAAAAAGCACTAAAACTTTTTTTGCTGGATATTAATGTAACATAAATTATTTAAGATCTAATCATGCTATGGCCTGGATCCTGACCTTGTTATTGTGAAACTGGGAGCTGTCATTTAATTAACCTTGTACTGCAGAGCTCTTGCTAAAACCAGAACTGAAGTGCTGTGCCTAGGAAGGCTGAATGAAGAAATGGGTTCATTTCACCCCACTGACCTCTAAAACATAGTTACTTCCCATTGGATAGAATAGACTGAACTAATCTTAAAACATTTTTTAAAATATTTTTTATCCTGTAAGACCTACCATTCTATACCTTACCTTAGGTTAAGATGGAAGATGAGATATTTAACTATTTCATTGGTTTGTGAAGGAAGTTAAAATACAATTTTTTTCTAGATATGACATGTCCAAATCTTTCCCCTGCAGAAATTCCATTAACTAAACTTTAAGCTCTGCTTCAGATGAGATTTGAAGAGATGTTTGCCTTAACCTCCTTGGGATTGCTGACAACCCTTTATTTGCCTTTTGCAACTTCAAATGTGTCGTTTTTAATGCAGAACTACCATGATTTCCACTTTGGGGTGCCCTGATTCGGTTTGGGTACAGTAACAGGAACAAATGGAAGTGCTGATTTGCATGTGAAGCTGGAGATAGGTTTTAGAAAAGCTGCTCTGGCGAGGGCAGCACCGCGGCGTGCTCAGCACCGGATCACATTAATCACAGGGTACTCAGCGAACCTATTCAGCCTCCTACAGAAAATACAGAAGTACATTTTTAGCAGGCAAAGCAAAGAACTATGAGTATCCTTGTGACAGTCTACAGATTTCTCAGGGCTCTCTGGAAAGAAACTTGGACTTCTGCCACCTGCTCCGATTGTGTTCATGCATAAATGATCCAGAGAATGGGTTGACATTACCTCTAATTAGGGGTAATAACAGCCTGCTGCTGAAAGGGCCCGTTCCCTTTCTCTTGCATGTCCATCCCTCACTTCTCCTGCTTTCCTTCCTGGAGCCACGAGGCAAGTCAGTTCAGTGACCTGATCCAGCAGAAAACTCAGCCATTAAGAAAAGAAATATATATGTTTCTTTCATTAGGTCAGTTCACTGAAGCTCAGTAGCCATTTGAGTGCGATCCACAGGCTGGAGAGGGGCGAGATGAAGGGAGAGGGCAGGACTACACCCTTTTGGTGGCCTTCTGCAATTGCACGGGTCACAGGTGACAGCAAAGCCCGGCTCTGAGCCCCAGCGTGGCTTCAGGACTCACTGACACATTTCTAAGAGTTAATTAAGCATGGCCGACTCTTAGTTTCAGCTAACTCTGGAGTGGCAGTGTAGAGGTGTGTAATAATGAGTAATAGAGTTGGGAATAAAATCATGTATCCTCTTTAGTTTGTACCTCAGAATGGAGCTGTAAAATGGAACAGAAAGGGGGGAAAGGGTGCACTGCTACAGTCCTTGTGTTTTAGTTGCAGAAGAAGGCTTGACCCTTAATTTGTGTTTTCCAGTTTAACAAACCGATTTTTAAATTTCATATAGGAAAGGAAATGGTCATTTCAAAGCTACAGCACTGGGGCTTGAGGCTTAAAATGACACATGGGTTTGGTTTGAAAAAGGAGATGAGGTGAGATTTCTTTGCTGATTTTGTAGGTCCTTTTCCATACTGTGTCTTTGAATGTGATGTGAACCCAGCAGTACATCAGTGTGCAATGCTGTTGTATCTTTCAAAACCCATCCCATAAACAGGAATGAGTGATGGACAGAAAAATAGTGGAACAGTGGGTTCAAAGAGCCTATTTTAATACAATTATTTAGAAAGACACTTGAAGTCCCCAGATTTATGTCTCTTTGCAGGTGTTCTGTTTTTTTTTTCTTTAGAGAAATCTGTTTTTAGGGAACAGGTCAAGACCCAGCTGTTATTAGTGCAATAGTACTGGCCCATGATGTAACAGTTCAACCATAATTTTGTGCAGAAACAAGAAGAAATAGTGAAATATCCATGTTGTTTATGTACATGTACATAAACATGCCATGGCTTCTGAGCAGCAGTGTAAAATATTTTTAAATTCATGATTCCGTGGGAACTAAATGACAGAGACTTAAATGTTTGTTTGAGATGTGGAGTTTTATGTGACTGGTTTTTGATAGTTATCATGTCTCCCAAGAAAAAGTCGTAAAGAAATCACAATCAGTTTGTTACTCATTGCTTTGCCATGTGGTGCTCAGACAGCCTCAGGCACCAGTGGGGGACACAGAAAATGCTGGTTGTGGGATGAAGTCTTCTGGGGGTTTTGTTTGTTTGTTTTTTAAGAATTAAAGCACACCAAAGAAACAGTAGTATTTTATAATCCTAGAATCATTCTGGTTGGAAAAAAACCTTTAAGATCATGAGTCCAACCACTAAACTAATGGTGCCAAATCCACCCCTACACAGCAGTACTGTCACCCCTAAAGGAGAGAGAAGGTGGCCAACACTCCATTGAGTCAGTGATTCAAGAGCAAAGGCTTGTTCTTCTGCAGAGGTGTTTTAAAGCCTCTGTAGATAAAAATCTCACCCAAAGTTGTTTATAACAAGAAGACGACTGTGTTTATTTCCTGAGAAGGGAAGGAGATCAAATCTAGGTGGTAATAAATGGTAGTTTCAGAATGCCTCTGAAGACTTCAAATCGTTAAGACTGTTCTTCTTGGATGTTTCAACTACATCTTTTAAAAAAGAATGCCTTGTAAATGAAAAGCATCCAGTGACCTTGTTGGTACAGATTGTCCTTTTCTGTGCTTTAGTAAATGAACGACCTTGCAAATCAGAAAGGTGTGAAGAGAGGAACAGAGCAAAAATGTTAACGACAATCTGCACGGTTTTAAATGTCAAGGCAATACAAAATAACCAATGCTTTTGGTCAATGGAACTAGCATGGATTCAGCTCCTGTGTGACCATCCATGTGCCTGTAAATAGTCCAGTATTATTTCTATTGTTCGAATTGTATTTTTCTTACTGGAAATTGATAGCAACAGGTTTGTTTCTGACTCCTGACCCACACATTTGATGTGGCTCAAGCACTGTATGGCCTCACCTTTTCAGGAATAATCTTCATAACTGTGCCATGTGTTAGCTGGGGAGTTCTGCTCTACACCTCATTTCCCCCTCTGTAAAACACAGAAAAAATAAATTGGGGTTTAAAGGGTTTATGTGAACATGGTAATAAAACATCTTTCAACACTAGCACGTGTATCTGTTGAAATGTTCTGCTTAATCAACCTTATCAACCACTTGCTGATAAAAACGGTTTTATCAGCAGCTCTGGGCCTACGAAATGTGAAGACCTGAACTACGTGACAAAGGATTAGGTGGATCAGTGTTAACTGGAAGTGAGGGTGGACCCTCACCCCAGGACATACTTAGGTTAAATGTTTCAGCTTTTCAGGAGGGGAGTCTGCAGCAGGAAGGGGTTGAGACCCGGGTTTGTGGTTGTTCTGAGGGGAGGACACCCCGTCCTGTCCGCCCCGAGCACAGGGGCCCCGCACGGGGCTGGAGGGCACGAACCCCCGGGAGCTACAGATTCAACTCCAGCTTCAACCGAGCTGCTCACCGGGAGAACGCGCCCGGGACTCCAGCCGGGGCTTGGCGCGGGGGTTCGACCGTACAGATCCGCTGAGGGACCGCGGCTTCCTCAGTGTCAGGGGCTGGGGCCCCTCACGGGCAGAAGCCGGGGCTCCCTCAAGGGGGGTCCCTCAAGGGCAGGGCCGGGGGTCCCTCAGGGCAGGGGCGGTGCCCCCTCCCCGTGGCGCCCCCTGGCGGCCGCAGCGCACAGCGCCCCCGGCGCGCGCCGCCCGCCCTCAGTGTGTCCCTCGAGGCTGCCGGGAAGCGGCGGCGCGGGGCGGGGCCGCCTCTTTCCGCGCGGGCCAATGAGATGGCGGCAGGGCGGGTCCGAAGGGCGTGGCCAGGCTCACCATCCAATGGTGTGCCGCGGGCGGGGCCGCGGGCGGGGTGCGCAGCCTCGCGGGGCGCGCGGCGGGCGCGGCCCCGGCCCGGCAGAGCCGCGGCGCCGCCATGGGGTGTTAGCGCGGCCCGGCCCGCTCCGCACCGACGAGTCGCGCCTGTCTCCCCGCTCCGCTCCGCCGCGCTCCTCCGCCCGCCGCCCCGAGCCCATGAGCCTGAACGAGCACTCGATGCAGGCGCTGTCCTGGCGGAAGCTCTACCTGAGCCGCGCCAAGCTGAAAGCCTCCAGCCGCACCTCCGCGCTGCTCTCCGGCTTCGCCATGGTGAGCGCCCGGCCTGGCCCGGCGGGCGAGGGGGCGGCTCGGGGCCGGGGCGGGGAGCGCTGCCGCCGCTTCTCCTGGTGTCGACCGGTGCTCGTCGCCTCCCCGCGGCTGTGGCTGTAGCGGGGCGGGGACGGGCCGGGGACGGGCGCTGCCCCCGCTGCGGTGGATGCTCCCTGGGGACCGGGGTGGGCGCTGCAGCCCCTTCCCTGACAGCGCTCCCGGGCAGCGGCGGAGGCGCGGGGCGCCCCGGGAGCAGCGGGTCCGTGCGGGGTGCCCGGGGGTTCGTTTGCTCTGCAGAGCTTCACGCGATCAATTAGGAGCTGCCTCTGCGCTTTTACCTCCGCCGGACAGTGCAGGGTTTATTGGATCGTAGCGGATCTTCCCCGCGGAGGATGCTCGGGGCCGCAGAAGCCGCGTGTGCCGCGGGCAGCCCCGCAGGGCGGTGAGCGGGAGATCACCGGGGTGTATTTCGGGGTTTCGGTTCGCTCCGGTGTCAGGTGCGAAGGGCCGGGCCCGGGGCCCCGCAGCGCTGCCTGGGTTGCGGTGCTTCCCCTCCCGCTCCGCTTCCCGGACCGCACGCTTTGTGCAGTTGTCCAGTTGCACTGGAGCTGCTTTCAGATAAATTAAGAAAAAGAACTGATTAAAGTTGGCGGTCTCTCTCCGACTCGGTACATCCGTTATCAACCCTTTGCAGTTGCGAAGTTTCTCATTTTTTAGTTACGGAAACCAGAGGTGTTGCTTACTTTGCAGTTTAGTGCGTGGTTTAGTAATGGGTTTTGTTGTGTTTTGCTTTCGGGTTTGATGAGAAGTAACCCAGTGTAGTAACCCGAATTGTCTTAAAAGAAAGCTCCATATAGGTGGAAATACGGTTACTTGCCGACTTCCCCATCAGTCCAGTCCTCTGACGTACGAAGCTGCAAACTCTGCCCTCAGCCCCTTCATGCATCTATTAAAAACGCCTCATAGTTTATAAATACCGAATTGCGCTGCTCTGACTTGCTTTGTCTTAATTTTTTTACCTGCTTTTAACATACTGGGTATTTTCAGCCGTAGGATTTACTCCCCTCCAGAGCCATTGTTCCATTGATGCTGTCGGGAAACACAGCAGCCTTCTGACGGTCAAATAAATGTCACTGTCCTCCTTCAATGGCTAAAAACAGACCACAGCTCTTCGGGGAGGTGGTGGAACTGCTGTTGGTTTGAGTGACAGGCGGCTGTGTTCGTGTGGCGTGTTTGAGTTGGTTCTCCTTGGGAAACGCATCCAGCCGGGAGTGAGGGGAGCTCACTCGCTGCTCCTGCTTAATGAGTTTTCCTTGTTGTACATCCCCTCTCCTTTGTCAGAGCAGTTTGTCAGGGTGGCTGCTCGAGTCAGAGAGAAGATGGAAAAAAACCCTGTTGTTTGTTGGTTTTTACAAATTTTCGTTTAAGCGAGGTTGCATCTCAATGTAAATGCTGTTGTTTTAAAGTTGTACTTAATGTCTTAAATTCCTTTGAGTTTTCTCTAAATATATGGTACGTGGACTCTCCAAGTCCATGGATGTATGAAGTGAGGCTTCTTTTACTTCCTTCTTGATTTTCTAGAATAATTCTAGTTTGGTTGAAAACTGCTGCTTTTCAGTTTGTTGTTTAGGGTATTTCAGGAAAAAGCCACTTTGTTCTGATTAACAAAATCTCCAGTGTCCAGGAATGTTATGTGTGAACATTCATACTTTAATTTTTCTGAAGTTCCCCCTTAAAAAAATCACTTTTTCTTCCTTTTACAAGATCTCACTGAAAATCCACCTGCAGCCTCTTTGGTTTTGCTCTGATGGACAGTCCTCTAGCTGGGACTTCCTAGTCTGTTTTCAGAAGAGCTGACTTAACATTCGAGTATTTTTAGATTTCTTTTTAAAAACTTTCCTTATCTTTTAGAGTTGCCTTTCTGCCTTGAGAAGCTGTTCTGCTGTCACACCTATGCCTTGTTTCCTGACTGCAGCGGGTTCTTTGGCACCTGATATTTGAATAATATGCTGCTGAAGTACAATCTAGTCTTGGATCAAAGCTACAACAGCAAGGAAACCTCAGTGTTCCTCTATTTTCCCTATCACACAAGGGAGAAAGAGCTTTAATGACACATCCAGGACCACCCAGTGAATTGATGGGAATTGTCAGGAGCGGAATGTGCTGGTTTCCAAGCCAGCCCTATTGATCCTTGCCGTTTGATTAAACAGTGCTTGCATCCTGTAGTATGAGCTAAGTTTATCCCTGCTAAACAGTTCTCTTTTTGTGTATAACTGCAGCCATTTTGCACAGTTTATTCCCTCAGGATTGGTTCCGCGTGCCGTGGGGAAACGAACCGTGCCAAAGGCACGAGATTGCCTCGGTCACTGATGTGGAGTATGAAGTGCTCAGCCAGGTTTCAAGCCCTGAAGTGTCACTTTTCCTCAGAGAAGATTAAAAACCTGTTTTACAGTTAGTTTTGTTTCAGAGCTGCTCGTGAGGATTTGCCACCGTGTGTGAACTTAAGAAGCAGTTGCAGGGTCTGGTGTTGGCAACTGCTGTGGGAGCAGAGCTCCCGAGCCAGTGAACCCGAGCATTTCCTCCGTGCAGGTTTCCATGGATGCTATCATCCAGTGCCATATGTCTGAGGGAAAATCCATGAGGCTTATCATCTTCATTTAGTACAATTTCCCAGTTTATGGGGCCACCAAGTAATATCAGTCCCCCAAATTGTTAGAGGTAAAGAGATTGTAGGGTGTGTGCAGTCCATGGAAGAATGGAGGATTCCCTCCATGCGCTGGTGGAGGCATCAGGTATTTTTCACTTCTGTGTTATACCCCAGATATTGATGTATGATATTTTTCTCCCTCGTGCCTGGCTTTATCTGTTTTTATTTCCCAGTCCAGTTTATTTGAATGCTGGAAATATTTTGCAGATTGTATCCAATCCACTGGCTCATCCACACCTAGAGCAGCAGAATCGAGAGCTCCAGAGGAGACAGGCTGCTGGCAGGTTATTTTTGTTTGAACAATTAATCTGACTTGTTGGTGTGATTTTGTCACCAGGGATGCATCACACAGTAGTATGACAATGTCATGATATGGGAGTCAGGAATCATAGGGAAGTTGTTAGATCCCAATAGTCATCAAAGTGGAAAACTCAATGTCACCTCCTGCCACCAATTAACAGCTTTGTGGAAATAGCTGAGTCAAAACTAGGGGTCTGAATTATACACTGTGGTTGGCTTCATTATAAATAGGATTTGGAGGAAGTTATTTACCAGACAGCACAGTTTTCTTTTTAATACTTTGAGTGCTTCAAGCTGGCTGGGCTTTGTCTAGATGGGAATGTATACACTTCAAATATTGAATATCATCAGAGAACTGTCAACTCTTGCCTTTGAAATATACCCAGAATGGTCTTCTGAAAGCAGCTCCCATCATATTCTGCAGAATGACTGTGGTGATAAATATTTATGAATCTGATTTCCATCACAGCAGTTGGTGTTGAGGTGCTGCAGGGCTGGACCGGACCCGCTGCTGTCAGAGCTGTACAGGTGCTCAAGGCAGCACAGCCCTTGTCTAGTACAGGTCACTCTGCAGTTTTAAATACTAAAATGGTCTCTGTAGAAGTTTTTTGTCTGTATTTGACTGGATTGCTGTAGAATAACATGAAACAGCAGCATTTTGTAACCTGCAGGAAGGCGTTACAGGCCTGGCTTGTGGCTTCTACCAACTTTTACATCGCTGTTGCGCTCACGGGTTAGAGCTGCGCTGAAGAATCTTCCCCCACAGGAAAGGTTCCTTCTATTCCAGCCATGAAAACAATGTTTTGTGGCTCCTTTGAACGTTCCTGTCTCAGGGTTATAGATGAGCAAGGCAGGCAGTGTGGGGCACTCGAGGCCTTGCTGTTCTGTCAGAGTTGGGAGGATGTAAAGGTGACACTGAGCCTCTGGCTGATCTCACCCTGTGCTTATTGAATAGATTTACTTTAAGTTACACTGTGCAGAGGTACTACCTCCTCAGGATGCATTTGCTCCAGTCATCTGGGTATTGCCTTTTCATGTTTGCCAGCAAAATGAAATGAAATCCTTGTTTGTATTCTATTGTTAGTGTCAGCAAATATTAATGTGTTTTGTTGTTCTGCAACATACAATAATTGCAGACTCGAGATCCTGGACTAAAGGATAAATGATGCTTAGTTTCCCTTCTGTATAAAACCAGAAATAAGATCATTATTTTGACTTATCTGTTTTTAATTTCCGGTGAGTTATTCTGGCTCATACACAATTCTCTCTCTGAGTTGTTTATAACTCTTCATGAATGGTGCAGACAGTCTGTGAGAGCCTGGCTCTGAGCCTCTCTCTCTGGGGTGAATAGTCCTGTCAGGAAAACAGGGAGCCAGCCAGGAGTGCTGATTTCCACTGATGCTGTGACACCCATTTCATTCTTGACTTTCCTCTACAGCACTGGCTACTGATTTCAAAAGATATATAAGCATATGATTTTAATTTAAAAGCAGGAGCTTTATTTAAGCCCCTCTGGTCTAATAAGACGTGGGAAGATTTTGAATAAGCAAATAGAACTTGGTCAGGATATTAAACTGAAAAAAAATTAAAATGCAGATTCTTCCAGAGGGCAAGTTCTTAAATTTTTTACAATATGGTAGTAATCAGGCTGCCATGGCTCTGAAACCCAGGACTGTGGAAGGTTTAACATGGTTGTGTGCCAAAATTCAGTTATCTTCTGAAAGCATCTGAATGCCCACCATTTTTAGGCTTATGAGAGCTTCAGTCTTGAGTCTTAATGTCATGAGAGTCTTTTAATTTTGTCAAGAGCTGTAGTAAATCTGCCAGTCATATCTGTAGGATGATCTGAGGTTAAAGTTAGCTCTTCTTTGAAGCAGGGATTAGACCAGATGACCTCTTGAGGAGTCTTCCAACCCGTGTTACACTGTGATTACGCAGCAGGGCAGGGCGTTTGCAGCGGGGCAGCTGCGCAGTGGAAATCATGCAGCAAGTGTTCAGAGGAGCTTTAAAAGTGGTGAAGGAAAAGGTGCAGAACATGTTGTGTTAGAAACTGTGCAGCCCTGCCCTGAGCAGGTCTTCTGGACAGGAAAATATCCTGCCTGGAACATCAGCATGTACTTGTGAGTTCAGGCTTTTTGTGGATTGGCATCATGTCAGGTGACCTCACCTGGGCCTTGTTCTTGCAGGTGTTACCTTACAGGAGCTGTTGGGAGCTGTTTATTTTGGAATTGCAGCGTGAGTAAAGGCGGGAAGAACTTCTGCCACTTCGCATCGCTGTTAGAAAACAGGCACGGGGCCTCATGATGAGAAATGGAGCTTTTTGTTTTAGGTGCCTGACTCAAGCTTGGCCCAGGAAGTAAACTTGCAATTGAAAAGAGTTGGCAGTTTTTCTGCTTGTTTACACTGAAAGAGTTCCCAGATTAGCTTTCTTGAGAGTTTGAGGAGACAGAAAACACGAACTGATTTTTCACTTACAGGTCAAGTTGGGGTTACTCTGCCAGACATGAACACAAGGAGTTCAAAATCAGATGCTTGATATCATTACTACGTGGAGGCATTGATTAGTGGAAATATAAAATGTCTTCAATGTTTGGCGAATTAAATACATCAATTCTTAAAAGAAAATTAAGTCTTTATCTAATGAATCTCTTTAGTGTCATAGTTATGTTAACATACTACTAGGATGAATTAAAGTGCCTTGCCATGCTGAATGGTTTTGAGTCTAGACACACCAGAAGACTTACAAGAAACATATTTGATAAGCATGAAAATGAATCCTTGGTGGTGAAGGATTGCAATTGTTCTGTGAAAAACACACGAAGCCCAACATCCCACGAGTACGTTGGGACTTAACAAGCAATCCTGACAACCAAATGTTTATCCTCTCAAATGTGAAGTTTCCCACGACTAAAAAATGGTATTTTTAAATCTTTGAGCAGGAATCGTATATGCATTAATATGATTTCTTGTTGAGTTTCTTGTAACACTTGGAAACTGTTCACTGGTTGACTGAGTGGTGAGGCTTATGAGAATAAAAGCTTTCAATAAAGGAATTAAAAAATTGGCAAATGGCCTTGAATGCCTGTTGAAACATGTCTGAGCAGAACCCTTGGTTGCCTTAATATATTTGGTGCATTAGTGATCAGGTGTTCTGGTGTCCTGGAACATGTGTAGGAAGGTGGGATGCAGGACTAGGTGTAGCTTGGCTCAGCTCTTGCACAGTAGTGAGGTTTGAATGTTCTTGCTGCTTTTGCAGCTGTCTTCAGGTCCTGGTTTCCATGCCTCCCTGCATCCATGAACCCACACTTCAGGAATTTTTCTTCCTATCAGCTTGATGTGCTTATATTTCAGATTACTGTTAGGTTTTTTTCCTCTGCACTTTAAATGTATTTTGTCTGCTTAATGAATTCCTTTGAGAAAGTACACTGAACATAGAGACCTTGGTGCATTGTTCCCTCTTTGGAACAGTGCTTTGTCTGAAAGTCAAATTTATCAGGAAAGATTATTCAGGAGAGCTGCTGGGATTAATATCACTCATCAATTGCACATGCATAAAACCACCTGACAGTTTTAAAACCTTTAAAAAGGCATTCTAGTTAATTTTCCTTATTCTGAGCTGGGTTTATGAGTTTCCTAGTGATGTTATTTATTGCTGATTTCTGCTCCTGAAGCACAGGATACTTGGAGATCTAAGGTTATAAAAGGGGATGGCTCATACAATAGTGGAGGATCTTCATGAGTAGCCTCATCTCTGGATGAGCAGTGACATGGCTTCCAGGGTGAGGAGCTTGTGATACCTGCAACCACTGTATTATCTTTTCTTGGATACGTCTTTCTTCAGCCTCTCACAGGCCTGTTTGGCTGCCATGGGCATTGTGGAGACCGTCATGTTTTCAATTTGTGTTCTACAGTTTGCTTAAATACTTGAGTGAAAGGATATAGCTGAGAGCCACACAGAAAGGTGATCTTTTCTCATGAAAGGCTTCTGCTCTTCAGAAGTTAAACCCAAATATCCAAGGAGAAAGGAACCACCAAGGTTGTGATGGGCAGTCTGCTGCCTTTGTGAAGGCTTTTATGTTATGGATATTTAAACAACTTTATGTGGTGTTCGTTCTACATGTGTATGGGACACAAAATATTTCCTAATACCAAGCAAAATTTATAATCTATAGTGAAAGATCAAAAGCTGCCTCAAGAGTATAACATGAAAGAAGAAAGGTTTCACTTAAGGAGTCCAGGTGTGTTATTCACAAAGTTCATCTGTTTTGATGGGATGAGCTGGAGGTGGCAAGCTGGTTGTGTTGTAGCAGCTTTTCTGCATATTGAAGGTTTGCTCTACAACACAACAGTAAGTACAAAAACGGTGGCCTTTTGCTCAGACCTAAATTTGAACCTGATGAAAAGGGTGCAGATGACATGGAGAGAAACGTAAACGCAGACTTATTTTGGTTTAAACTTAAAATAATCTATAGTCAAATAATATGTAATGTAGATAACTGCCTCCCTCTCTCCCTTCCTTTTCAGGTGGCCATGGTGGAAGTTCAGCTCGACGCAGAACACGACTACCCTCAAGGGCTCTTGATAGCCTTCAGTGCCTGCACTACTGTCCTTGTTGCAGTTCACCTTTTTGCACTCATGATAAGCACCTGCATTCTTCCAAACATAGAGGCTGTCAGCAACGTGCACAATCTCAACTCTGTCAAGGAATCTCCTCACGAGCGAATGCACCGGCACATCGAGCTCGCGTGGGCATTTTCTACTGTCATTGGGACTTTGCTCTTCCTTGCAGAGGTGGTGTTGCTGTGCTGGGTGAAGTTTCTTCCTTTAAAGAAGAAAACTGATAATACCCCGCAGGGCAACAGTTCTACCATCACGTCGGGACAGGCAGCAGCCATTGCATCCACATCTATTATGGTGCCCTTTGGATTGATTTTCATTGTCTTTGCAGTCCACTTCTACCGGTCACTGGTGAGCCATAAAACAGACAGGCAATTCCAGGAGCTGAATGAACTTGCTGAATTTGCACGGCTCCAGGATCAGCTGGATCACAGAGGCGATGCTGTCTCCTCAGCCGTTACCAATTTTGCGTAAGCCCGTGCTTCAGGAAGATAACCCCACTGTTCTGCTTCTGCCTTACGTTGACTGCCCTGTGGATGAACGGGTTGAACTGCTGATCACTGTTTGAAGAGAGATTATAAATATTGTTCTAACCCTTTAGAGAAGGAAAAAAAATGTTCCTTTCGTGCAGTTTTTGCTATCTGAAGGAAGGGATGGTGGGGTGTGATTGCACTGTGCGTGCAGCCCTCCTCCTGTGGACACTGTCTCGCTTATTTTCTCATTAATGCTGAATGGTGGCTGTATAAATACATGGAAAATAACAGTGTACATTTGGGTATTTACTAGGAATGGGTAAAGAAGTTGTTGAGGTGTTTTTTTTCTCTGTTTATTTGATGTTGGCATTTACTAGAAGATACTGCTTGTCCAATCCATATTGCATGGCATGATACAAATTACTTGGGACATGCAGCAATTAGCACTTGGTTTCGGTGCTGGTGCTGCTCTCCCTGGAAAGCCTGACAGATGGTAGGAGCGAGAGCTTTCCCACCACTTTCCCCAGTATGTTTTGCTGCCAAGTAATTATTACTTTACTGATTTCTCCAGCGCCTTTTTCCCGTGGCACTTACACATTTTGTAACTTGCTGAACACCCCGGACTAGTCTTACTGTGATGTGGTGTGGCCACATGAGTAGGAATGAGACTCGACTCTTCCGTGGAAGAAAATAAAAGCAATAACTGTTTTTAAAGTTCTCATGAGCTGGCAAATATTATCTGGAGAGATAGATCTGCCTGTTTCTCATTTAGGAATCTTTTTTTAAAAAGGAGGAACTAGATGGAAATTATCACTGGATAATTTTTTTTTTGCTTGAAAATCAGAACCACTGCTGTTTTTTTCCAAGCCAAAGTAGTAATTATTTTATACTTTTATATTGAAAATATATTTTTAATAAATCCTCAGATACAAGCAGCAAAAGGTGCTTTCTCTGTGTTGGATTCCCAAGTAATTAGCTATGCCTTGGTCTTCCTTGTTTAGAAAAGTCTTCTTGCTGAAGTGTTGTATATTTAATAACTCATTATACATTTTTCGATTCCAGAGGAATCTGGAAGGCAACTATTCTGGATGTATATTTATTTATGAAAGTAGGTTGTTTGTAATTAATATTGGCTGCTTACTTTCAGACACATCTGTGACAGCAAAGCTACTGTGTCATTCTTTATTTCCTCTTAAGGCAAAAACTTCCATTTGGTCTCCTAGATAAGAAGTTTGTTCAAGAAAGTTTGCAGCAGTTGTCCTGGGCTGCTTCAGTAATTGTGGCTATGTCTAGGAGTGGGATTTTTTGGAATACAGTTCTTCCAGGGAGTGGCTCTGAGATTTAATAGTTAAAAGCTCTTTTTTGAACACAAACTGAGACAGGTTTCAAGACTAAGGGAAAAAACTTGACCTCCCTGTCGTAGCTGTCACTGTGGAATGGAAACCTGGGATTTTGACCTGAGACAGGAGTGACTGTGACAGGACAGTGGATTTGTACCTGACAACCTGGGCTGAACGTGGTCTCACCAACCTCCATCTGGGGTTATCCCAAGGTATTTACAAACTGCAGGATGTGCCTGTGGAGTTTGGGTGCAGAGTGTGGTTGCTGCTGCAGGAGCCTCTGAAGCAGATGGGGCTGATCTCTCCTGTCAGCAGCACTGCAGTGCAACGTGTTGACAAGGTCACCCGTGGTGCCTTTGTATTGTTACAAACAACTATAAAAAAAAACCTGCTGGGCTGTTCTTTTCAGCAGCAGTCTCTGCTCCCAAGCAGCAAACAGCTTTGCACTTGCTGTTTTCACAAGTCCTTCTGGCATACAGAGGCCAAACTGGATTTTCTCAGCTCTGCCATTGCGTTGTGCTTCAAATCTGCTCTATTCCTGATGTAAATCTGATGGTGAGGATTGTAACTACAGTCCCACAGGTGCTCATTCATGGAGCATGGGAAGGATTATGTTAGTAAAGGCATTAAGGAAGCAGCATTCCAAAACAGAAAGTCTTGGTAATAGGCACAAAGTGTATTTTCCCATCCTTTACTGGAATACTAGTCCTGTCTTGGGGAAAAACTCTTAAAACCTCTCAGTAAAAGAAGAAAACCTGACTCAGTATTCACATTTGAGCAAAGGGGGCTGTCAGGCTTAAAAATTGTACTTCTGTCCATAAACTGTGTATTTAAAAGTTACGCAGTTCTGAATGAAGCCCAGAACATCAGTTTTCCAAGTTTACTTTGTAAAAATTACTTGCTGTCCTGGATAAGTAGCTAAATTTCCCATTGTTAATCTTTTACAAAGTGACAGAGAAGTATGGCTTTTTGGTGGGTTTTTTTGTTTAAGGGATACAGACTTCAAAGCTAGTGGGACAACCTTAATTTTAACTTTCTCAAACTGGTAGGCCCTGAGCTAGTGGCACTGTTATTGCAGCTGCTTTTCTGACTGTTTGCTGCACTTTAAGCCATGATATCGAGTATGTTTCCCTCATTTTTCACCTGTGGAAATGGTCATGAAAGTTACACCTCGGGTACCTTTGTCACTGTGTGCCCAGGCAGTAACCAGACACAAACATGTGGATCTAAACATTGAGAGTGCACTTAAATTTTTTTTTTTTAATCCCTTATTTATACTAACGGTGTTAGGAGGCATTTACCTCAAGCATTTTAAATATTGGTTATTGTATATCACTTGTTTAGATATAAAATACTTTCATGAAATAAAATCTACTTAATTGTTGCTGATTGTTTGTTATCTAGAGGCCTAAAGTGTACTTATTAATTGAAACATGATCTGTTGTAACTTCAAAAGCCATTTTGGGTCACAGGTATGTATTGGGTTAAGTTTGGGGGGAGTTATTTGATTGTACTTTTCTAGGGCCTTGCTTTTATAGCAGATACTAAAAGCCCTCATTCTCTAAGGCAAAGACCTTGAAACCAAGGGGATTGTGATTTCTTTTCAGCAGGAGTAAGTCAGAGGAGCTGAGCAGAGTCCCCCTGCCTGTCTTCCAGTGTTTTGCTGCTCGTGGTTTCTTTTTTTTTTCCTCTTTATTTTTTTTCCTTTCTTTTCCAAAATAATGGGAGTGGAAGAGGCGACTGAGCAAAGCCAGCTGCAGAGTGAAGTGTACCTGAACAGCCTTGAGGGAAGAGTGAAGCAGACCATGATACACCACAGTGTGGATTTGACACTCAAATGAATACATAACTCAGGACTGTTCTTATCTTACATCTTTTCTTTTTCTTCAACTTCCAGTTATTAATTATTGCTGTCATCAAGCAGTGCCTGGGCCTCTGCTAAAACACCAGCTGGATCTTCTAGTTCAATCTAAATAAAAAGAATACAAATCAGTTATGCAGTGTAATTGAAGAAGCTTAAGGTTTTATAGATCTTGATTGCTCAAGCATTCACAGAGAGTCTCCCATGTATCAGGACTTAGTTCATATTGCAGCCTTTCAATTATTGTTTTAGAAACACTGCTCCACTTCCCTAATTTTATTAATGTGTTGAACATCACTTCATCTCCTTGAAATAGCTCTGTGGAGTGGCTGAGTCTCCTTTAACTAAACACATTCTTGGACAAAACAAGAATGGCTTTGATTTGTAGCCTGTTGGATCTCATAATTTTTAAAGAGTGTGTGCGTGAAAAAGTTTATGAGCATCTGTTAACTTCCTTCATACTCTGAGATCAACAGCTCTCTACTGATTAAAAGCACAATAACAGCAGTGAAAGTTGATGCTTTCTTTTTGCACCTAGAGCAGCAGAGAATTGGGTCATCACTTGGTCTTCAGGGAGTTAAATAAACAGTCAGACTTGCACATCCTGCATTGCCCACCAGCATTTCATCCCAGACTGTTGGGTTGTTGAGGCTGTTCTGGGTGACCTTTGACAAACCACATAAGGTAAATATTTTTAGCTACAGAAGTGCTGCTCCTTTCACTCTTTTGGAAAAATAGAGATTGTTTTTCCCTGGTGGGTATTTGGGGTTTATTACTCTGCACTGCTGTGGGTGTGCCTGGTGCTTACAGGATTAACTGGCTTGTCAAAACTGTCTCTGCTCAAAGGGCCCTTTGCTACAGAAACCAGATTTGAAAAAAATAGAGGCAGTGAAGGTGTAGCAGCTGAGAGCTTTGGAAGGCTGCACGTGCCAGGTATCATTTGCAACAGCCTTGTCCCTGGGGCAGAGGAAGGTAGGTGGCTTTACCTGCTTATGGGGCTGTGCTGTTCCCAGTGTTCCTGGAGCAAAGCAGTGTGCTGTGGTTATCCAGGGTGGTTCTGCTTGGCTCCAAGCAAAGAGGAGCTTCCCCACCCCTTCCTGCAGTAACCATCCCCTGGAAATGTGATGCCTTTGTGTTCAAGCTGAGACTCTTGGCCAGCTGTGTCACTTGGAGCCACATCTGTTCAACTATGGGCTCCCATTCCCTGTCTTCCTTCGAGGGCAGAGCAGGGGATAGGCTCTCCTGTCCTCTGGCTCTTTTACCAAAGTGATGTGCAAGGACTTGGTGGCTGCCAAGTTGAGAGCCCAGTGTGTTTGAGTGTGTCTCCAAGTCTTCGGGATGGGGACAGGCACTGACTCTTCCTCAGCAGTGTGTCAGTCATGGGAAAGGGGAGCAGAAGATGTTGGCTCTGGGACACCATCTGCCCACCTTGGGACCAGGTGGGAAGCTCACACACCCTGCTGCCTCTGGGGCTGCTGGGCACGATGAGCTCCTGACTTGGAGTACCCAGGCAGAGGAAGGAGCTGCTGTGAGCCCTGCAGCTGCCTGGGGTTCTGTAGGGTCTGCTTAGCTTCAGCAGTTGGGCTTGGGGAAATCGTTTGGTTTTGACGCAAATCCCACAATTGTCTCTGCCTCTATTGTCCCCGTTTCCTTTGTGCTGCCTCAGGTCTCTGAGCAGTTCTGGTGCATGAGAACTGCATTTTTTCAGATGTAGGTGATTAGGAGGCTCCAGCAGAGGCTGGATGAACTGTTTGGCCCTATGGGGCCCTTGAGGACACTGCTGGCCAAAAGACACTGAGCACACACCCTGTGAGTGCGGAATCCCACGGGGGTAATCACTGGAGGAGGGAAACGCTACCTGGAGAGCTGATCCAAGTGCTGATGGATGCAAACACTGACATTTCCAAGCAATTACCTTTGGGATTGGGTACTGAGTAGGGGCTGGAGCTTTGTCTCTATCGAAGTCAACCAGAACTCCACACTTTGCTATATCTTCTGCCCAGGTGCCCTCTAACAACTGTCCCTTATCCACGTAGAAGTATCTCCCTGGGCCATTCTTCTTTCCATCTTTCCAACCTCCTTCGTACCGATTTCCATTTGCTGCAGTTAAATACATGAACAGACCATTTTGTTAAGGAGTTACAAATGAAAACAATCCACAGAGCAAAATGACAGAGAAGGAGGTGATATATTTGGCTTCTCTTAGTAATTTCCAGGGGGCTGCAGCACAGTGTGTCATTTTGCTTTTGCAGTGCTCTGTTTGCTGCGCTGCAGAGGGAGAAAGGGCTGTGGAAGGAGCCCACGCTTGCCCAGCTGGAACAAGAACTGTGTTCACCTGCTTTGTTCTTACAGTGATACTCATTTTTTGCTGATACACCGAGCAAGTGAGCTCAGGGTAAGGGACTGGTCACTGAGTCGCTCCTCACAACGTGAAAAATTACAGGACACAAGTTTCAGATTTGTCACTGCAACAAATCACACAGGATCTCTGGCTTGAAGAGAGAGGTTTGCTTGTCTGGGCAAGGAACAGAGCACTGACTGTTGTCCAGGCAAAATAATCTTGATTTCAAAGAATATTTGCAGTTAGTTTTTCCTCAATGAATTAAGGCTGAGAATTGCTGTGAGTGTCTGAGCAGTTCAGGCAGTTACAGACTCTTTTTCCAGCTGTACTGCTTCTCCTGGCGTTTTTCTGCAAGTTGAGAGAGGTTATTTTTGGGCTTTGTGCTACTCTCCAGGAATCCATCCATCACTAACAGGGAAAGCAGAGCTGCAAGGAGAGGAGAGCAGCCTCATCCATGGATGCTGGTTGAGAAGCAGCATCATAACCACAGTGATGCTGGGACACCTCAAGGCCATCCTGCTGTCACTGGGAGAGTCCTCTGCTCTCCCCTTTGCCTACATATAGTGTTTCTAAGCCCCAAACCATGGGAATTTCTGATAATTAGTGGGAGTACCTTTGAGTCTCAGCTGAACTTTGCCATTCTTCAGGAGAAGAAGCGGCTGAAATACCAGGGCACCCTGCATGGTGCTGCAGAGGTAGCTGGGGCCTGCCAGAATGCTGTAAGGAGGAAAAACCAGAAATACTTCTGTGGAGCATGGCTGCCTGGCTGCTCAGGCAGGCTCTGGTTTACAGGTTGGAGCTGTGGTGGTGGTTATCTGCAGCTTTGATCTGGTTTTGTGCTTATCTGCAACACCAACCCGCCCTGCCCAGTGGTAGGAGCAGCTCAGCTCCTGCACTCCAGCCACCAACAACTGAGAAACCACCAAAATCACAGCCCTGGCTCTGATGGAGGGGGTACGGAATGCCCTGGCTGCACCGTGGTGCCCAGCTGCTCCCATCCCCTCTCAGAGCACCGGAGGCTGTGTGCTCACTGCTGTGATCCCAGTGGACATGCTCCATTTGGGAATAGCCATGGCAGAGGTGGCAGAGCAGCAGTTCCCAGCTGAGCTCACCCTCGCCGGGCGCGCTGCCACTACAGGCAATTTAATCTTGAGCTGCAGCTCATCGTGACCTCCACTGGAGAACTCCTTTTCTTTCACATCGCAGAGCTGCCGGCACGTGGGCAACCCTCCAGCACTGAGCTGAATGCATTGGGCTTGTGGGTATGAAATAATTGCTCTGGCTAATTTTAACCAAAAGGAATCCAGCTCACAGTCGGTTGCAGGCAATGCTGGAGGCAATGGGGCTCTGAAATGGTGCATCAGCCACAGCTCAGCCCGTAGGGGCTGTTAGTTTATGACTAACAGGGACTTGGGTGGGAGAGCAGCAGATCAGTGGAAGGTTTCTCCCTGGAAGCAGGTGCTGATTTCATCTGGATGGGCCATTGGTCCAAAGTGCCTGTGATGTGCAGTGAAGGTCATGCCCATTCCTCCTAGCTGCTTTGCTTAGCTAATTACTAGTCTTGAGATTACTTTCAAGCAAAAAAATAGAATAGATGAACACTAATATGGAGATAATATTTCTTCAAATGTTCTTGGAATGTCATGCCTTGTATTGGAAAGGACTGGGATTCTTGGCTTCAGGGAAAAATGTGTTAAACTCCAAGGAAAATATGGGGAAAAAAATTTCAGATTTCTGTATTTATGATGAGTTGCCCCTAACATTCCAAATCCGTGATGTGCTTGGTGTTATTTATGGAAAAGGATTGTGTACTAATGAAACCCCTGTGTTCACTCAACGTGAGCTGCTGTCGGAAGTAAGAGAGGGGATGGAGTGAACTCAGCAAGAAAATTCTCTGTTGCTTTTTTTCCCTGTGCTGGAAACTGGACTCCTCTTTGGTATGCAGAGCTAAAAAGTCTGTCTGGCAAAGTGCCTGGCTTGAAAAGAGAGATTTGCTCTTCTCTGACCCAACAGTATATTATCTCTAACCCGAACCATCCCAGTCATTTAAATGTAAATCACAGCAAAAATAAGCTTTCATGTGTGTGGGCCTGAGCCAGCCCTGTGCTGCCTCCAGCCCCAGAGCAGGAGGGGAGGGATGACCTGGAGCAGCCACAGCCCTGCTGCAATGCATGGAGCATCCAGAAACCTGGATGGCAGAGACACCTGGAGAGCAGCACGACACCAAATAGCTTGAAGGGGGCAGGCAGGCGCCCGGTACTTACGGAGCCGCAGCATCCCCTGCCCGTTGGGCTGATCCGCCTCCCACTGTCCCTCGTAGCTGGATCCATCCAGGTAGTACATCCGGCCCCAGCCGCCCCGCACTCCATCGCTCCACTCGCCCTCGTAGCGCTCCCCGTTGGGGTAAAAGAACACCCCCTGGCCCTGGGCAGCAGCACAGAGATGGCTGGTGAGGAGCTGTGCTGTTGAAAGGGGTCAGTGTCCAAGTTTGGGACATCTCTTTGATACGCTGTTCCTTTGTTTATTACTCTTACACATGTGGCAGCCCAGCTCAGTGGCTGTTCGCGTGCTGAAGGAAACCAGAGGTGGTAGTATGGGATTTTTTTTGGCAAATGGTTTTATTCCCATGAAAAACTCTTGGGTTTATATCTCAGTGTGTTTTTATTGGCATGATTGCTGCTAATATTTAGCTAAAAGCGGGTTTTACGAGTATATAAACCTGCCTGGGGATAGGCAGCATTAAAGGATGTGTCTCTCAACATGGGGATTTCATCCCTTTCAACACTGACAACACTTCCTACAGCCCAAACTGTTCCAGCCTGGGCAACTCCATCCCTTGTTTATCTTACATGTGTGTTTGCCATTAAGAGAAGTCCAGAGGTACCCTCTATACCAGGGAGTTATACCAGTAAGGAATATTTCCATAGCACTAATGAGTTTTCCCATAGGAATAAAGTGTTAATTTATCTCTGAACAAATAATAAAATCAGTTCTGGAAATAACTGATTTTGAGTATTAATTTTACTAAACTGAATGTATGTAAAGGAGAAACTTTGGTAGAAGAAAAACCAACCCTTGTGATACTTGGATATCATTACAAATCTTTCACCCAAGCTCAATTATCCAAAATATAACCAGAAAGAACAGGAGGGGAAGCTCCCTCCGAGAGGCTGGAGCCACACACCAATTACAGGCGTTGGTGGCAATTAGTTTAATTTAAGAGCAGACACAAAGGCGAACACAAGGTTTCCATTGGCAGATCCAAAACCGTTCCTACAAGGATTTTGCACATGAGATTGCAGTCATTTCTACCAGATGACTTTCTCGTTGTGTTCCTTTTAGAAAAAAACATGATTTACATGACAGGCTTAATTTCCAAAAGAACTCCTCTTATTTGTCTAATATGCTGTAAAAGTCCCAGAAGAAGGTACATTTTCCTGCAGCATTTATAATACAGGTTCCTCCAATTCCTTCAAGGATAAGAGGAATGAAAGGGATGGAGGGGGATTAAGAGATGGGATACAAAGCCTCTCATCCTACTTGGCCAAGCTGCAGGTGAGTCTGAGCAGTAACCACTGCTCCGCAGCAGCTGGTTGGGGCTGTAGCCTGGTAACCAGTGTGTGAGTGGGATGAGTCCCTCTGCAGCAGGGAAATGGCACTCCCATAAAAATCATGGATTTTTACTCTCGACCATTCAATTCAGCCTCAGTATTGGGAAAATTAATATTTTAAGGGATCTTTTTCCACATGTGCACCCAACCCTTCCCTGTGTTTTGGGTCACGCTGCTTCACTGCTGGCATGTGCAGGAAATCTCACTTACAGTTCTCTGGCCATTTTTCCACCAGCCTGTGTACACCCTCTTGTATTCCTTGGTTACAGGGTCAGGAACGCTGTATGAGCCATAACCATCCTGCTTCCCAAACTTCCAGTCACCGCTGTAAATAGCTCCGGTTCTTTTCCATATCTGGGTGCCTTTACCTGTTTAACAAAAATAGGAATGCTGCAGAGTTTAGGAGAAGGGTGTCCAGGGCTGCCTTCCTGTTCCATCTGAGATGGGGCAGCTCTCCCTGCACCAGGTCAGGCTCAGGTCTGGGATTCAGTTTAGCTTCCCAAGTCAGAACCATCGTTAATCTTGATCAGGGGCTTCCTGTGTGGCCTTTGCTGAATGCACTTAAATCTTTCCAAACCTCATTTTTGTGCTTGTAAACAAGTCTGTCCTGCTCCGGCTGCTCAGGGCTCGGTCAGGGTCTCCTTCCCCTGCTCTGTCTCCTGCAGCACCCGCCACAGCTTGAGGATAAATTAAGATTCCTGAAGCCAAGTCAAGAGCTGAGAGAGCTGCAGGGACTGTGCAGCCAGGGAACATCCCAGTGCATGGAGCTCACTGCAGTTCGCTCTGTTTGGAGAGGATTTTTAAATATCCGTAACAGAGATATTTTGGGTAATTGCCCCTGAGTGCATGTAAAAGCTCTTCAAGCTACCTATTAGAAATGTCTCTGAGTGCTTTTTTACATTACATATATCAAAGACATATATATATATATAGTCATACAAGAATGAATGCTCTTCCAGGAGCATATAGAACCACTGACTGCTCCCTGCCCTTAGGAACCTTTCTAAGGACATTTAAATTGGTACCTTTCCCCAAAATTATGTATCTTACCATGTTTCAAGTTGTCCAGCCATTCTCCAGTGTACTGATCCCCATTTACAGCATAAACTGTGTGTCTTAACCCACATTTCTGGGCTTTCCTGTCCCATTCATAATAGAGGGGATCTCTAGCCCTGGGGTACTTTACAATGGGCATATTGGTGGTGTCTGGAGAAGAAAACAAATGATAATCAGAAATAAATTAGAGAGAAATTACTAAGGCAGGTACGGGCAGAACAGTATTTGTGAGCTGTGCCTTAGGATGCAACTGAGTCAGTAACTGATGCCTGGCTTTGGAGGGGTAAAACAGAGATATAACAAACAGGAGGGAGCTAAAAATACTGAAGTACAAACCAGCACTATGTGAAAATGGGCTTGTAGCACTGCCTGGCCTGTTAGGAAATGTTAAATAAATCTCAGTAGGTTAGGTTTGTGGTGGGCAGTGGTCTCTGCACCTGCCAGAGGTCTTGGGGAGTGCAGGGAAGGGCATCTCCTTCTCCGTACTACCAATGGAATGGGTCAGGGAGTTGTCCAGTGTTCCTGAGGCCCACCTGGAGCTGGGACACTTCATACCCACAGCAGTAATGCAGCTCAGGCTCCTTTACTGCTAGAAATAACTGTCCTGCAGGTGTCTGTTAAAAGGAGTTGAAACCACAATGTTTCTGTCTCCCAGGAGGCTGTAGACTCGCCCAGGGCAGGCCAGGCACTCGCCAGCTGATCCAGCTGCCAAGGAGAGGACTTTGAGGTGACATGGGGTTAAAGCATGAACAGCAGGCAGGGGATGATGGGTACAGAGGGAAGTGATTCAGGTGTCAGAGGTCCAGAGGGAAAGGGTTAGCATGGGGGAAGAGGAGGGAGAAGATGTATTGGCCCATCAATACAGAGAGGAGAATGGTGGAGTGCAGCACGGTGGTGATTTCTGGGCACTGTTCAGCGCAGTGGGAATTCCGGCACAGACTTGGAGGTGAGAGTGGTCTCCTATAAACCATAAACAAACGCCAAAAGGTGGCTGTAGAAACAAAAGCAAGTTTCTATGAATGCCGTCAACATCCAGAGCTCGGCTGGAGCCCGGCGGGTTGGGATGCTCTCCGAGTTTGTCTCCTGGGCTCCCCCTTCTGTCCTGATCCACTGGACTGAGCCATGTGGAGTGATTTCGCTGCATCTCTCCCTTCTCGGCAGAGCAGAGCTCTGGTTCCTGCTGTGCTGGGGGTGCCGGGGAGCCCGGCATGGGGAAAAGTGTGGAACAACCCGGGAGGAGAGGGAAAGGAAGGTACTTCAGGTCCTTGCTAGGGAATAAAAAATAGAAATTATAACTAAGAAAATACATTAGTGTTCATCCTCCGTTCTCCACACAGCTATGGGAAATGGTCATTCGACAGCTATTTGGGGGGATATCATTGCTGAAGAAAGTACTTTATGTGTCCAGGATGAGCCTTCCTACCCAAAATGCAGCTGAGTTGTGCAGTGCCCATCCCACGTGGCTCCTTACCGGGGGGCTGTGGAGAGTGCAGGCAGGGCTGGGGAACCTGCCGGGGCACTGCACGGTGAGCTCAGACCTGGGAGGGGTAAAGATTCCAACCAGGCTGCCATGGGAGGAGAGGGGCTGAAGAGCGTCTTGGTTTGAGGACACCGAGGACAGGATCTGTCACTCAGTGCGATGGAGTCACAGCCCGTTGCAGAGGATGGTATTTCAGCAATATAAACACAGAAGACACCCCAACTGCTGAGTTCCTCCCTCGCCTTTGGGTGCTGCAGCCCCTGCAGAGGGGGGTTCTTGGCAGTATTTGCCAAGGGCTGAGAGTTTGCAGGACACGGAGCCACACGTTGCCTGCTTGTATCTGTCCTCTGGCTGGGGGAGAAGAGCCAAGCTATAGCTACTTGCACCCACCCCGACACCGGCTCTGACGAGAAATCTTTTCACTACCCCTGCCAGATGGGAGCATCACTCTCCCACCACCGCATCCGACCACTTCTTCAACTCAAAGCTTAGGATTTACAGACTCCAGGGAGGATTCCCAGCTGCGGGGGCAGTCTCAGCACCCCTCCATCTGCTCGCCAGGCTCTCCGAGGCACAGCCCGCGCAGAGCACCCGGGGTAATGCGGTCTGTCGGGACCCGCCTCTATTTGCTGAATCCCCTTCCAAATTTACGTCAGCGATGCCAAGTTTGCGTAAGTGAGAACGCAGTCGGTATTCGCCGCCCTGGATGTTTTAGCCACCTACTACAAGGGCGCGGGGAGGCAGCGAGAGGCAGGCGCTGCAGAGCCACTCCGGCTGCAGCTCTTGGAATCGAGGACCAGAGGTTCTGCCTCCGCCGCTGCTCTTGGGGCCGAAGCTCTTACAGATCCCCGCGTCCTCCTCCAGACGCTGCTCTGCGAGTTTTGTCTGGTCTCTGGTAAAACGCAGCTTTAGTTTGCATGGCCCTACAGGAAGCCCATTTTTTCCCTTGGCTCTTTGCAGAACTTAAGAGCAGTGCGATTGAGCTACAAATACACCTTTTTTTTTTTTTTTCTGCCTTACATCTTAACGAATAGCAAGAGGGAAACACATCTTGCTGCAGAGAAGGGGTTGCTGACTGTCCCTGGCAGCACCCTGCCTGCCACGGCACCGTGTCCCCTCGTGCACCCTGCCTGTCACCCGGCCCCGAGCATGTCGCGACTGAGCTCAGCTCTCGCAGACCCGGCCCCACAGCGCTGCCCTGCACCGGGGTCCCTTTGCCAGCTCCGTCCGGCGCAGCGGAGCCACCCCAGCCCCTGCTCGCCCCCGCGGCGGTGCCTGCGAGCGGAATGCCCAGGGCGCCTGTCGCTGCTCCTGCCCAGCGAGAGCCGGGCTCCGCGGCGGCGGTGGGAGCGGACCGCGGGGACAGCCCCTGTGCGCCGTTCGCAAAGCACCCTCGCGTTCGGCCCACGCTGTCCTGCCGCCCCCGCCCCGAGGGCCAAACCCCGGGCACCGACCTGTGCTGGTGCCCGCCGGGCGCTGCCTGTTGCAGCGGCGGGGTCGTCATAGCAACGTGCCAAACTCCTGCGCCAAGGGCCGTGGGAGCAGGGCCGGGAGCGAGCGGAGCCGCTCCGGGCGGACGGGGAGGGCGGTGGGACACGAGTGGTCACACTGTGCTTCCCACGGATGGAGCCGGAGCGCACCCCGCGCTCTGGAGCTACGTGTCTTGAGTTCAGGATTTTCCAGCAGAATATAAAGTGCTGATAAGCAACGAGTGTTTCACCTCTGGTTGGTTTTTCATACACCCAGCAGCAGAAGGCTGGAAATGAGAGCACTGATTACAGCACTGATGGGTAACAAATAAATCAGCCTTGAAAATGTCAGAGGGAAAGGAGAAACCCCCTGAAAATGCACATCAGAGGTCTTGAAGGAGAAATCTGAATAAACCTGACACTAATTCCCTCATCCATTACATTTCTTCCACAGCCACAGTGAGCAGGAATTGCCATTATGGCCTTGTGGGTGTCTGTAATAATCTTCCCTAATGGGTAATTAACCGTGCACATTTCTGGTATAAAACCAAAGGTCTCCTATGACTCCCATGAGCCAAATGCATTTGATTCTCATCCTTTTGCCACATTTTTCATGCACAGCTCTGCAGGCTGGATGGTTAAAATGTTGAGGCAGGTGGGAAATCTTGTGATGAAAACAAAGCAGCCGCCTCTGTGGAGGTGGGACACAGCCTGGTCTTCCCTGATGGGTGTTTGTTTGCCGTCTTCACTGAATGTAGCACTGAATGTGGCTTAAACGGTGTGTCCGTGCTCAGACAGGACAGAGGGATGGACTTATCCCAAATGTGAGTGTGACTGAAGGCAAATATTCCATTTCCCATGACACACGTGAGGGCCATGGAGCCAGAGGAGACAACGCCACTGCCTGGGAAATCAAGTGGACAAGGAAAATGAAGTGGCTGGAGGGAAGAGATGCTCCATAGCCAACAAAGGAGCTGGTGTGGAAACGATGGAGAGAGATCTGTACCACGGGAAAAGACAAACATGGAATTTCTCGTGCTGGATTAGATGGATTGGAAAGATGGCAGCTGCCATCCAGGGATGTAGGA
The DNA here is from genome assembly GCF_036250125.1 of Pseudopipra pipra. Lineage (NCBI taxonomy): Eukaryota > Metazoa > Chordata > Aves > Passeriformes > Pipridae > Pseudopipra > Pseudopipra pipra. The sequence continues at coordinate 8,819,139 of NC_087566.1, read as the reverse complement.
GAGGTGGAACTCACAGACTTCTTAAAGCAGGAGAACCAGAAAGAAAACTATGGAAGTTGACCAAGTAAGGAAACGCTTATACATGAAAAAATGTTTCCTGGTTTTAAAAATGAGATGAAGATATTCAGGAAGGACTTATTGCCACTCGTTCACATTAACATATTCTGGCCTGGGGCAGAGCCCAAGAATTACTGAAGACAATCATTCCTGTGTTTGACTGTGGCCAGTTGTAAGGGCTGGAGTGGGGAACAGGGATTTGGGGAGGAAATGAGAAAAACCCATGAGGGAGAAGAAAAATTGCTTCTTGCAGCCCAAAATCTACAGCCTTAAATTACAACCAAAAGTAGCCCTTCTTGGAAAAGTATTAATTATTTTTCATATTTCAGCCCCTATATTTCACTGCACTTAACTGAGAAATTGTCAATTAAGATAATTAGCTAATTCAGACAATTTCACTTGTTTATTTTCAAACAGCACAGGCTGCCTGAGGTTTTTGAACTGCAAGTTCAAACTGCGCCTCACTTAACCACAGCTTTTACTAACCAGAAGTGATATAAATATTTGAAACTCAATATACATTTGAAACCAATAAAGGCTTTAAAAAAATTAAAATATTTTAGCAACAAATCAAAATGCACAAATCGAGATCAAAAATTGCCTCTGAGAAAACCTCTGTATCTGGATATGATGGAGGGAAATGGTTGGTGATGCCTCAATTTCTGGGTCACTTATTTTAAATCCTTCTGCTCCAGGTCTCTGTGTGTTTGTTATTTTAGTTCCATGGTCCCAGAGTGGGTTATCACAGACCCTCCTGCTCCCACCAAGGAGGCTTCACAGAGACATTTATCTGGGAAGAGGCTGTGTGTGATTCCCATTTTCTTAGTCCAGGTAGGAACATCTGAATCACACTTAATTATTTTGTCACTTGTTAATATCATTCTGTACAAGGGTACAGAAAGGGGAAATGTAAGGGTATTCTCCTCATAAAAGAAAGGCAAAATTAGACCAGCTTGAAGAGAAGGTGGTGATATTTGAAGCTTTATCAGAACATTCTTTTGACTCACTGAACATTTGACTTAGAAAATGTCATTCCATTATGAGAGCAGGAACCCTGCTAGTAAGTAGGAAGTGGGCATAGTTTTCATGAGGGGTGCCAGATATCTAGAATATATAATTCAGTTAGAGAGTGAGATATAAATCTAAACTGCTCCAGAAATGCCCTAACCAAACCTCTTCCTCTCCCAAGAGCAGTCCTTTCAAGGCACAACATTGTAGCCACTATGATAAATAGGGTCAAAATCCAAGTTATAAAGTGCTAGGAGGATAATTTGGGTTTTCCTTCATCCAATTCTCCTTGTTCTGGCTTTTCCAGCAAAATTTGACCCTTCTTGGCTGGGGTTTTTTGTGTGTGTGTGTGCACTGGTTTTTTTCTAGTTTCACAGACTTTGATCACTGACACCACGAGCACCAGCAAAGCCTCCTTCACAGCGGTGTGACAGGGCTTCAGTTCTGTTACTTGTAGGCACTGTTGTTGCTCCAGTTGTCTGGCAGTTGATTAAACCTTACATTTATTAAGACTGAAAGGAAGCTGTTAAATCCATCCATGTAAATTATGCTCTAACTCAGCCCATTGATGCCAACACAGTTTGTTGCAATGGACTTTCAGCTTTCCCTTCCAGGATGGATACAGTGAAGAACAAACCAAGCACTGGAAGGATGTGTGTGGAAACACACCTGGAAACACACCTTTCTGTGACACCTTCATTTTTTTCATTCTAAAGAGTAAGATTAAAAAAAACCCAAACAATAAAACTAGAGGTCCTCAGTATTCTACATCTGAAACCAATCATTCTTGCACTGAAAGGAGACAGCTGCTCTGAGCTGAGTTTGCTCTCACAAAGCTTGGGGAATCACCCAAGTGAAATGCCCAAACCAACTGAAAACTGTCAGAATCAATAATTTAAATTTATTCTGGGAACTTCATAGAGTAAATAAAGAAAAAGCACGTAGAGAAACATATGTTGGAATTCTTTAAAGGTGAAGAATGTGACAACAACATACTGTGGAAGTAGGATGCTCAGATGTGTGTTTTATTGCTGCTATATTCAAAAGAAAAGCCAGAGGAAGAGGTGGGAGGGTCTTGGACTCCAACCAAGCTTGTGTCGGGTGTAGCCGGATGAGCAGGGAGTGGGTGCAGTGCTGAAGGAGCTTCCCCACCACTCTGCTTTTAAGAATTGTTATCAGCAGGATTTAGGAGGGACTGAAGTGAAAGGTTTGAGGTGCAAACTTCACTGATTGACTCTGGCTTAAGAGGCAGCCTTGTGGGAAAGCATTTCTTTACAACTCTTCCCTCCCTTTTGCTGAGAGAAGCTCTCTCAAGATAAAAACCATGTTGGTTTTACATCAAAACAAGCCGAAGTAAGAGCCCTGGGTTATCTGGAATGTTGGAGCACATAGACAGTCATGCAAAGTGAAAGGTTGAAGTCCTTGGAGCTGACACCAGATACCCTCTCCCCCTGAGTTACTGTTGCTGCAGATTTACAGCTAATGGTCGCTACTTAACTACCTGCAATAAGATAGAGGTTCAAAGGTAGAGTTATGATGTTAATTAGTGAAGTCACCCAAAGCTGATAATTATTTACTATGCGACTGTGGAGCAGTTTGCAGGACTCTCAGTACTGTTGGAGGCAGATAAATTTGGCCATCCTTGAGCTACTGCTTCCCTTGAAGTCCTTAATTTGTTCCTTAACTGAGAAATAACTCCAGATGAATACAAGATGAATCAGCAGTATCAATTTCCAGCTGAAACATGAGCCAAGTATTTTATTTATCACGGCTTATTGTCACCTGATGGTAGAATAGGGACTCATCTGCATTTATATTTTGTCCTTTCCCATTTGCTGTGCTGGAAAGAATTGTATTTCTAGGACAGGGGAAAAGCATCAAAGGAAACAGCCTCAGTTATCTTAAGAGAAAAGAATGAATGGAATTTGCATTCAGGGTGGAGGAAGGTGAGGGGAAGGAGCTCACATGTGACTGTGCATATATAACTACTTGTACTCAACAAAATCTAACACCAAAAGAACAAACAGTCACAGTTTCACTGTGATCCTTAACTTGATTTATTAACTCAATTTCTTTGATACGTTCTCTGGCAGTGAACGGTTGATGAGTCGGGGATTAATTAAGGTGAAGGCAAAGCAGAGATTTTGTGTCTGTAGATCTGCTGTGCAATGGCCTTATGTGATCTCTGGCAGCAGAAAACAGCCACTAAAAAGTGTCAGGATACCTAGAAAAATGATCATAAAATATTCAAATTCAGAGGAAAGGCACCATTCCTCATGTGTTGCCACAACTGAATGACAGGTGAGGTATGGGAACCCCAAGCACTGCCTGCACAGAGCCCTGCTCCCTGTCCAGGGCTGAGGGGTGGGAAGCTGCCAGGGCTCTTCTGGACCCTTAAAATTCTCTCTCTAAATCCTTAATCCAGCTGCACTTCCATAATAGTCAAATAAGGTCTTTGATTGCCCACTGAGTGCAATGGGTGCAGATATTTAGGGGTGCATTTTAGTCAGATAGAAAATGAAACCTCAGACACTATTGTTCCTGTCTTTCCATAAGCGGAGAATTTCAACTATATTTTCCCCCCAAATAAACATTTAATTCAGATAGGGAATGTAATGCCCAAAGACTGAACTTCTTAAAATGGCTTTTCTGCAGGAGTTGCTCCTGTAGGCAGAGAGGGACATTGTCCAGCACAGCCTGATCAGACACAACCCCTGCTGCCCTTCCAGCATCCCTCCCCCGTGTCCCCAGCCTTGGGATTGGGAAGATCTGACTTATGTCTGCAATTTAATTACAGTCTGTAGTTTCCATTCTTACTGAGTAAAATTATAATAAACAAATTATCTAGATCCAGTTAAAAAAACCTCTGTTATCTTATCTTGCTTTGGTTTTACTCACAAAGATGTGATTGAATTAATGAGATTAAACAAACAGCTACAATCTCCCAGGAAGTGGAGAGAGATTACAGGTAATTCTGAAATCTTTTGTAATGGTGCAGCATTAAATAATGTAGAACCAGCTGTAAGGCCAACTGTGCTACATTCACATTGTTGGTGTTTAGTGAAATTCTTCCATGTTTTCTGTGTTAAAGAAAATACCATCTCTTGAATGAATGTTAACTGGCATGCCTTAGTTAAAAAGTTGAAGGAAATCTTTTGATTTGACACAGCCACAACATGCATAAGAACTGCTCCTTGACCAGAGGTGTAGGGGAGAGGCAGGAAAGTTTGGAATAAAGGTCTGGTGATCCCTTGGTGTTCCTGTAGAGCTCCAGGGCCAGCACAGCTCTGAGTGAGAAATGCTCAACATTTCCTGCCTTTGTATACACAGCACCTGCCACAGCCCTAAAGAAATGTCATCAGGCTGCAGAATTACACCCATGATTGATATTAAGGGCTTTCTTCAGCCCTTTTGAGGCTTATAGCTCAGCAGTGAAAGGAAGAGTTTTAAGGGTTATTTACAATTTATGATGTATTCTAGAAGTAACCTTCCCTGAATGTTAAGACTGACACAAGCAGTTGAAGTGTTTCTACTTAAATGGTTTTACTTAAAGAAAATAAGGTCCAGTCTGGATTCCCCCAGCTCTTCATGAGAGTGTCAGCACCCCAATTCCCCCTCGACAGCCAGGAGTAAGATGCAGCTACATCTTTGGGGTGACTCTGTGATAAACTGAACCGACAGAGTAACTGCAAAGGAGGAGGGAATATTTCCATGAGGGAAGAAGAAATAATTTTGCTGGTAGGGAGTACTCTAACCTTGAGGTGAACTGGAAAGTTTTGTCACATATCCAGCGCAGAATCAAAGCTGTGATCCGAGATGTGATCCTTTTCCTTCCAAACTGTGTAATCCAAAATCCAGGCTTCCTGTAACATAAAGCCTTGTTACACGGGATTGTGGACAAATGCTAGAATCTGGGGAAAATTTAATGCAGGCATAGCAAACTCCTGTGACATTTTTACTGCGTTGATCAGTTGTTTATTCGACTTCAGGATTTTCACGGCCTGCCACAACACATGTGTTTGATCCCTGGATGATCACGGCCTCACCGGAGGAGCAGCAAGGACAATGGAACATCCCCAGGCTTGGTGGTTCCTAAACCAGCAGAAATCCCCAACCACTGCAAGCTCTGAGCAGGTTTCTCCGGAAACCAGGGAACAGGTCATGGACTGCATTTCAGGTGCCTACCCACACGTATGAAAAGAACGTGCAAAAAGGACAAAAAACAAGCAAAGAGTGTGAGTATAGACCTAGAGAAGGACCAGAGACAGCAGGAATACTGAGGAGTGTCTCTACACCCAATGTTTTTGGTTGTTTATGCCAAATCCAAGGAAACAGGATCCCACATACACTCCCCATGAAAAGATAGCATTGCACTTGCATTTTTACTTTGGCTTCACTCCTCCCCTCCCCCTTGTATCATTTTTATTTAATTGCTTCCTTCCCCTTCCCTTTTTCTTCCTCTTTGCCTATTTCCACCCTTTCACAACAGACAAGAAGCACAGTGCCATTTACAGCCTTCAGATCTCCCAGGCCTCACCCTCTGCCCCGGGGGGCTCCACATTCCACTCACCAGCAGCTCTCTGGAGCAGGGCTGTGCCCAGAGGCCACTGTGCCCTGCTCCCAGTTGGCCAGCCCAGTCCCTAAGTGGGTTATTATTGTAATAATAAAGAGATCACAAATATTCTTGCCCTTTTCTCTGATATTAAGGACCCAAGTCCAGGCCTCAGGCAGCTGCAGGGCTGGGCGGCCTCAGCCCAGGTGCACGGTCACCTCAGCCAGCAGGTCCTTCAGAGAGGGCTGTCCCTGTGCGGGAAGGGTTTTGTCTCCATTCTCAGCCCCATGTGTGACAACCCACCCCTAAGGGGAAGGAAGGGGAAGGAAGATGCTTCATGGAGCACTTCAGGTGCTACCACAACATGAGAGGACCTGGGAGAGGCACAGGGTCCCCAGGAGGTGACCGGGGGGGGGGGGGGTTGGACAGGTGGCAGCAACTGAGGGGAGTACGGGCCTGAGGGGGACCCTCACCTAAGGAGTCCCTCACTGAGGGGATCCCTCCCTTGAGGGGTCACTCAGCTGAGGGGAGCCCTCACCTGAGGGATACCCTCACCTGAGGGGAGCATGGGCCTGAGGGAAGCCTCCCCCTGAGGAGACCCCCGGCCAGCCCTCGCCTGGGGGATCCCGGCTCGTGGGACCGACCCCTCACCTGCCGGTTCCCTCCCCTGGGGCGGGTGCGCGGGGGTGGGGGCGGGGCGGCGGGTGGCGCGCGCCGCCGCGGGGCCGCGCCCGTGACCGCGCGCGATGACGTCAGCGGCGCACGCGGCCCGCGGGCCGGGGGGCGCGCGCCGGCGGGGGCCGGGGGAGCTGGCGCGGCCCCGCGCCATGAGGGACCAGCTGGAGCGGGGCCGGGAAGAGTGGCGGGAGCTGGAGGAGGAGTTCCGGCAGCTCCAGGTGAGCGGGGCGCGGCGGGGCACGGCTCCCGGGCGGGGAGATGCGGGACATCGCGATGCCTCGCCCGGCCGCGCGTCTGCGGCTTCTCCCGCACTGCCCTTCCCCGGCTCTGCTCCGCATCCTGTCGCGGGGCCGGCCCCGGCTCTCCCCCCGCGCCCAGGCTGGCAGGGGGCCCGGCAGGAGCGGGGTTGGGGGTCCCCCCAGCACCCCCGGCAGCCCCGCAGGGTCGCCCTCGCCCCGCCCGGGGCGGCCACGCGTGCTCGGGGCTTGGCCGCGGGGTGCCCGCGGGATGCCCAGCGCTGCGGGGATGCGCATCCGTGCGGGGCACAAACACCCGCTACCCCGGGCAGGTACTGCGAACACATCTGGGACATCCGGACCGAACCATGGCAATGCCCCAGCTACCTCTGGGGATGCACCGAGGGGACGTGGTGCCGCGCTTCCCACTGCCGGAGCAAGGATGGAAAAGGGGGTCCTGGGGTGGCCGTGCGCCCCTGGCACGGCACAAAGAATAGCGGAGGCAGCGCTTGCCCTGCCAGCATCTCTGCACAGTTTGATTTCCCGTGATGGGGTACAAGGGCTTCAAGTGCTGGTTCTCCATCTCTCAAAGGTGCACTGAGGGACAGAGAGGCCTCAGAGCAGGGGCCAAGAGCTGTTCTGCAAGATGCTTTTACCTCCAGAAGCTTTCCTCTCCCTGCGTGGCATCAGTGCTGCACCTACACACGTGCTTTAAATCTTAAAGCCTGTTTTAAAGTACGACCAGCTGTTCTCACTCTGGAGGCTGTTTTAGCCTCTTTTAGGCTGTTAAACAGAACGTGCACACAAGAAAAAAAGTGTGATTTCCAGATTTAGCTCATTTTCTTAATTAAAAGTCAGTTCAGGTTGCATGTCTGTTAGCAGAAGGAAAGGCTGGGTGCTGGGAGAGACCAGCTGGCGTGGTTTTGTTGGTCACTTGTTTGCTGTGTGTGCTGACTGTCTTCAACAAGCACCTGAATCTGACCTAAACCACAGCAAAATGTCAATAACTTGTCCCTGCCTCAGTTTCCCCACCCATGAAAGGAAAGTGGAAATACCTCTCAGTGGAGTGGAAGCTGCTGGTGGCACGAGGTGTAGTTGGCCAGTGATTAGCACTGTAGAGGTGAAAAGTTGGAATAACATCCATGATCAGGGAGTTCTTACGTGTTGCAGAAGAGGGGAACAGAGAGACCATGATTCTGTTCCAGCTCCACAAGATGCTGGTGGTGCTTAAATGTGCTTTGGAGGAAGGTCCTGTACTCCTGAACCAGCTTCAAGTCAAACCCCAACTCTAGAGTAAGAAAGTACTTCCATCTGGGTGTCCACTCATACTTGCCCTTGCTTGTGGCTTTCTGGATGCACTTGCAGCATCTCTTGCTCTTGAGGAACCTGTTTTCCCCAGCAGCAGCTTGACCCCCCCTCCATGCCTGCATCTCCTCCTGTCAGCACCCTTTTTGACTGCTCTGACTCTCATCTCCAGCTGGAAATGCTGGTCCAGGACCACGCAGGAACTGCTCTTCATGGCTTGAAGGAGCTCTCTGTGGGTATTTCCCAAGGTGCTCTGGTCACCCCCACTAAAATGGTCTCCCTTGCAATGCCAGCAGGGAAAATAAATTTTGGTGCTCAGATTTTTTTGGTGTGTTGGGAGCAGTGCTGGTCCTCATGGGGCAAAATGATCTGTGTTTCTTTTGCACTCCTGCCTCATCTCGTATTTTATAGTTGTGTTGTAAGTTCTGGGTCAGGGGCTGCATCTTGGGCTCTGGTTGTAGCTCCTGCCCTACCATGCTGGCTGGCACAGGGCACTGGGGGCTGCACTTGTATTTGGGTGTGGGGGGCTTTGGAGGGGCTGGTGCTGCTGTACAGCAGCACTGAGCATCCCCCTGGGGCAGTGGGGACTTGTGGGATGGGCTTGGGGACATTCAGGTTTGCAAAGCTCTTCTGACCAGCCACTTCTGCAGATTTTCGTTGTTTGGGTTGCCAGGGCAGCGCCTCATCTCTGAGACAGAGCTCAGGGTTGTGGGGTGTTTCAGTTTTGGGGCAGGGATGTGGGAAAAAATGCAAGTTGCTCTGCAACAGTTTATTAATTTAAACCCTGAGAATGAACATGTCACAAGATTTGGATTAGGACCCTGCTGTCAGTGAGTCTCCTTGTAAGCACTAGTCTCTCTTGGCAAATAAATAACCCCACTTGTAGCAAATGTTATGTTCTTCTAAACAACAGTGTCATTTTCAAACCATTATCCTGATGTTTTTGGCTGGGGGTAAAATTTACCAGCTCTCAACTCGCCTATTTGTGTTTTCAATAAATACCTGAACCCTTTTTTGGCAAAGAGCTTTTTACGCCCTTTGAATCAGCCTTTTATAAGATGTTGTTGCGTGACATCTAGAGAAGCAAGATGAGTTACTCTGCAATCCAGGGAGCCCTGAAGTCCTGCCCATGCCAAGCAAAGCCAAAGTGATCCAGAAACGATGAGAGCTGCAGTGCCTGGACATGGTTAGTTTGGTTATTAAGGTCTTTAAATTGGATACTGGAGCTTGTTGTGGTTTGTTTTTGTAAATAACAAACATTTACCAACTGGATCCTGACAAAGGAGAGCAAAGATTTGGTTTGTGTGGTTTTACCACCATGTTTATGCTCTGGGAAAAGCAGTGGGAATTTTCTGTAGTCACTGAAGTGTTGGCAGATGAAGCAGCCGTGCCAACAGCCGTGTTACCTACGCTGTCTCTTGGCACTAACTCTGCAAACTCTGATTTCTAAGTCATTATAGATCTTACAGTTGGTCCAGAGGTCATTGCTTGGTACCTGGTGAACCCTTCCTGAGACCTCTTAAACCAGAGTATGGGGCAGTAGGTTGCTTGAACATCCATAGGGTCAGGATGGCAGTGGTGGCCAGGAGGTGCCTAAACCCCCTGGCCTGAATCTGTGTCTTTTTTCCTCTCCTCTTTAGGTCCACATCATCTTTTTCCCTCCAGATTTAATCTGGCTGTGAAATTGGAGTGCCTGCTCTGTGATTTAGCCACCCATTTGATGGAGATGGATCAGGATCAAATGGAGGATTAGGAGATTGGAGGATTAGGAGATTCAAGGATTAGGGGCTTCATTGCAGGGTGGGACTGGAGTGAGGAGCTCCTGAGTGGGAAAGCTCATTAGAAAGAGGAAATTAGATGAATGTAGAGAGGATGCTTTTCCTCTTGCAGGACTTTCATCAGTGTCCATTTAAACCCTGTTGGATCTATGCTGGTTGGCATCACCCCCTCCTTGCCTGTTGACTCCCAAAAACCAGGGGTTTGCTTGCTTCCCTTGGAGGGGAGGACCAAATGCCATGAGTAACCTAGAAGGGCTCTTCCTACCAACTGCCTCCTCTTCTCCTACAGGAAACACACAAAGTTTACAGGCAGAAACTGGAAGAAGTCACCAGCTTGCAGACAGCCTGCAGCAGCTCCATACAGAGGCAGAAGAAGACACTAAGGGATCTGAAGCACAGCCTGCAACGGTAACGGGAGACCTGGAGGGGGAGGAGGCAGGGATGGGATGTTTCTCCTTCCCAAAGGGCTCAAATGGTTGGATTTTTAGCATTTTAATGTACAGTCTGCAGTTAATGTACAGTTAATGTACAGTTGCAGTGCTAAAGTTGCTCCATATTATAGCCAGGTAAAACGTTAATAACTGTATGAGAGATGGAGTCCTGCAAACATAGGATTTTGAGGGAGCCAGTGTGGGTTTCATCCTTGCAGTGTGTCCCTGCAGCTCTTGGTCTGTGGATTTTGCCAGGTGAGCAAAGCTTTGCTCCATAGGCTGCAACTGGAGGAGCAACATCAATCCTCAAACCTGGAGGTGTAACTTACCCCTAGGTGGATCTGCAGGAGGGAGCTGTCTCTGGCTGCTTGGCTGATCCCCAGGAGCCACAAGCTGAATTCCTGGTGTGCAGGTCTCAGTACAGCGCCTCCAACACCCCGGGCTGCTGGCTCTGCTGCACATTGCTCTCTGTTTTACATTAATTGCTAAAACCACAGTTTGCCAGTAAATCATCAGCTCTGTGTCCTGTTACATCCTGCAGTATTTCATACCTGAAGAGCTGCAGCCTCGGTAAGGGCAGTGTGTGAAACCACACACAGAGTTCCCAAGGTGGAAGGAGTTCCTGCAAAAAAGCACAAAATTCCCAAAGTGCTCTGTTAGGGAAGAGCACACAGTCCTGTCACTGAGCTGATGAAAAGGGAAGCTGATTTATAAACCAGCTGGTTGAAGTAACTTACAGTAGCATAAACCTGGCAGTGAAATAAAGTCGTGGTGAACCAAATGGTGCTGCAGAAATACAGGAGCAAAGTGGGCTATGGCATCACCTCACACAGTCAGCTTTTTAACAGCGTGGATTTTATGACAACATTATTTTCCCTTTAAATAAAAAGGAGGTGAAAACGTGAACAGGAATATCTTGTTTCTGTGCTCTTGCAGGTGCAAGCCCAGAGCGAGTCCTGAGGAGTTTGCTCTCATTCAGGAGATCAGCAGCCAGATCAAGGAGAGGCAGAATGCCTTCTTTGACATGGAAGCCTACCTGCCAAAGAAGAACGGGTACGTGTTCCCTGGGGAGCCACACGCTCCAGGAAGGCTGATTTTTCAAGTATTCTCAGCGGTTTGTTCCTGAAGGATAAGGTGCATGCTGAAGACAGACATGTGAAATTGGATTAGTCATAAATCTCTTGCTGAGCTGCTGTGTCAGTGGTACACAGAATTCATGAGCTGTGAGTGTATGTAAATGCACTGTGTGTGTGGGCAGTGCAGGTTTTCTCTTAAAATGAAAGTAACCTGCATTGGTGAGGGATTGTGCAGTTCACTGTTCCATACTGATGTTTTTCCAGCCTAATTTTTTTAAGGATTGAATCAGCATAAGAATTTTCTCTTTTTTTTTTTTTTTTTAAATAACATTTTCAACCAACTTTGAATTTATACTTTCCTTTGGGGAGGGTTGTCAGGACAGATTTGTGACAATTGTCAAGCGCTGTGCGATGCTGCAGTCCCTCAGAAGTTTCTATCAGAAACTTTTCTTCCAATTCCTCCCTGTTATTTTTGAATTTGGAGAGTGCATGTTACATATCTCGTCCTTAGACTGTAGTGCAGAAAAGGGACCAGGAAAATAAATCTCTTCTTTAACTTCTTGGAAATGCTGACCAGTCTTTCCACGTTTAGATCCTCTTCTGTGGTCCATCCCTCCAGTTTGCCTTAATTAAAAACCTCCAGCAAACGTGGCTTTGGCAGAGACATTGTCTCATCAACTCACTCTGGGTCATCCTGTGATGTTCAAATAAAACAACTTACTTGGGTCTGCTCTTGGTTTTTGTCTTTCAGCCTGTACTTGAATCTGGTGCTGGGAAACGTGAATGTAACTCTCCTGAGTAACCAAGCAAAGTGAGTGAGTGTTCCCACACGTGTGATTTGGGTTCCTCTGGGGCCAGCTGTGAGGCTGCACTAAAGTCCAGAGAGGAGAATGGGTTTCTCTCAGATCTGATGAGTGAAATGTCAGGGGTGGGCAAGTTGGACCTTGACATGGGAACAAGCTAAGGCTTCATGTAGCTACAATTGAATTTGTCCATCACTTGCTTTTAAGCCCAGCCCAGCCTGTGGTCTAATTGTAAGGGCGGGGTCTTTTTGCAATGAAAAATGGTATTGTGACTTCAGGCATACAGTGCTGCAGAAAATGGAGATTTATATGTTTTAAATCTTATCGTGCCAACCCAGAAACCAGCTGATGGAGTTAAGCCATTGTCTTGCAGCAGAGACAGGCCCTCCCTGCAGGCAGAACTCTGCCTTTCACCTGTCTACTGCTTTTCTAAGTGTTTCAGCAAAATCTCTGTCTCTGGGCTTGGCATGTGGATTTGTGTCTGGTTTGAAAAAAGCAAAGCCCCATTGTGGTCAAACACCTGTTTGTGTCCATAAACAGTGTCTGTTCCCTTCCAGGTTTGCCTACAAGGACGAGTATGAGAAGTTCAAACTTTATCTGACAATAATCTTGTTACTTGGGGCTGTAGCCTGTAGGTTTTTTCTGCACTATAGGTAAGCTGCATTTTTACTTTTAATCAAGTATTTTGAATAAAAGTGTGCTGGATTGGAACTAACTTATGTCCTGTTGAGGATGGTGAGATGGGCTCTGGTAGTGTTTAGGCTTTGGGCAGTTGGACAGCAGGACACCTTCTGCTCCTCTTCAACTCTAGCAGGGTCTGTATTTTAGGTACTTGTTTTGCCTTTTTAAACTCTTTTGGGAGTCTTTTGTAACTGAGAGGAGTCAAACAACATGTTTCCTGATTTCTCTTTTTTTTTTCTGGCATGATGCTGTGCTTGGGAACAAGCAGTTGCTTTTGTACAGGGGTGGTCCCAGGGCAGGGACCCTACTGCAGCTTTGGGTTTGCAAAGGCAGTGAGAGAGGATTTGCATGAAATAATCAGACCTGAAACGTTATCTCCAGGTTGTGATAAGTGTCTGAGCACCAACAAGCTTCCAGTATTTAGTGTTGCTTAAAAACCAGGAAGGTGTTGGAGCCAGACACTTCCTTGAGGTCTCTGTGAGTCTGGGTGAATGCAGGATTGTACCAGGAATGATGCTGCCCTGTACAGAGACTGCCCCAAATCCCCTTAGCTTCAGGAGTTTGCAAATGGCAAAATAAAGTTTTGGTGGGTTGTTTTTTCCCCTTCAGAGGGTAATGCTCTTCGTTCTTTTAGTTGATTGGATTTATATAGATCTCATGGAAATCTCCTCACTGAATTAGCCTGGAAATGCCTTTCCAAATTGGATCATCCTCTGCTTCTATGGTGCTTTCTCTCCTTCAGAAGGACTTAATGTCATCCCTGCATACCTGCTTATCAGCTCAGGATCTGCAGTGTTATATCACAGGGCACTTCCCAGGGGGGAAATGGCCCTGAACTCTTCAAGTGCTGCCTGTGTGCAGTTCTGCCTGAGGGTTAGAGACGTTCAGGACTGGGGCTTTGTGTCTGTGGCCTCACTTGGCAGGTTTTCATTCACTCAAGGGGAGGAAGGAAAAATAGGGCTTTTTGAAATGTATCTTTATAACGAACAGGATTTTTTTTTTTTAACTCTGTGTTTTTTTTCTGTTTAACAGGGTGACAGATGAAGTGTTTAACTTTCTGTTAGTGTGGTATTACTGCACGCTGACGATACGGGAAAGCATTCTCATTAGCAATGGATCAAGGTACAGTGCCACCTGCAAAAACCATGTAGAGCATGAAATGTCCTTAAAAGAAAATAAGAGACAAGTGGGGATTCAGCTTGGCACTGAAGCCCAGCAAATATGAGATGCTGATGCCTCTCTGCAGGGTCTTGTCTCCATCCCCCTCCCTGGTTGCTTCCAAGGGCAGATGTGGCCACCTGAAATTTGGGGAGAGAGAAGTTACAGTTCCTAGAAGTCCCCAAGCTCTTGGTCCAAAGTGTTGGATGTTTATGGTAGCTGTGGGGTTTGTAGGTGTGGCCTGGGGTGTAAGTGTGCTGCTTTGTGTCAGAGGTCACACACTTTTGGTCAGAAACACCCCAAATCAATCCATGGCCAAATGCCCAAAATCAACCCATGCTGGCTTAGTTTCCAAGGCAGCTTTGGCTCTGGAGCAGCCCCTCCCTTCTTGATTCTGCTCCACTACAGCCCTTGCTCACTTTACTGTTGTTTTCTGAGCTCCCTTTAGTGCTCGTGTCTGAAAGAACCAGCCACCTCATAGGAAGGCCTTGGAAACATCACTTCCTTCCATGGCAGGGAAAAGGGTGTGTGGGCTGACACTTGTGTGTCATTAGCCATGGAGGTGCCTCCTGCTCCAGGGACTGCTGCTGCTGGATGTGCTGGAGAGCCTGTGGGAGCACAGGAGACATGCCCTGGTCCTGAGCCTCCCTCCAATGCCATGGATTTGTGCTCCCAACTAAGCCACACTGCCAGGACAGTGTTCTGCAGCATCCCTTGTGCTTGAGTTGGGCTGACTGTTCTGTTCCCTGTCCCTCCTTCCCAAGTCAGGATCATTTTTGTCCATAAAGCTGGGCTTTGGTGTTGAAATCCATGTTTCTTGTCTTAACTGCCACATTTGTTTTTTTCTCAGGATCAAAGGCTGGTGGGTGTCCCATCACTACGTTTCCACGTTCCTGTCTGGAGTGATGTTGACGTGGTGAGTCTGCTGTCGCCTGCTCGAGGTGCTTCAAGCCTGTTTCATGGTGTTTATGTCATCTGAGCATTCAAATTCAGCGTGACAGGGAAGCTGTGGCCACATGGGCTCATGGCAGAGCGTCAGACTTAATATTTGTTTGATGTTACAGATGTTTCCAGTGATAAATACAACACTGCAAGTTTGTATTTATGTTGCTGGTTTAAAAAAAGAAAGAAAGAAACACAAACCTTACAATGTAGTTGGGGTGGTGGTAGCAAAGCCTCTGCAAGGCTCCAAATTTCTGTCTCTGTAAGTAAGGAAACGAGCAGCACTTTGCTGCTGTAGAGGAAGGACAGTTTGGTGCCTTTATTAAACCCTGATTACAGAGTCCAAAGCCAAAAATACAGGGGAGTGGTGTCAGACAACCCAGCGATGCACCCCATGGACAGCCCCCATTCCACCCGTCTCAGCTTGGGCATGAACTGAGTAGTTAATTATTAAAATTTGTTTTAATTATTAGAAATTGTAAGGGGATGATATAATTGCTGGAGCAGAAGATCCCTTGTCCTCCATCTATCCTGAACTGCCCTCAGGATAATGAGCACAACCCCCCCCTTCTCCACCGCTCGGATTCTTGATGCGGATGATGCCGAATGGCTTTGCTGCCTAAAGAAAACTGGGATAATGGCAAAGATTTTTATACATGGGGGAGAGGGGAAACCTAATCAATGAGAGTGTTTTCTGTGTGGCTGTAGCACCTCTCTGGGCTCCCAGTGGGGCGGAATGGGCTGGGTACCAGCTGCTGGTTCATTTGCTAATGGGATGAGGCTCGGTGGTAAAGGGGAAGGGTGTCATGTCACCTGCTTTTAGCAAACTAATGGACCTCCCCTGTGTTTTGCTTCCAGGCCGGATGGACTCATGTATCAGATGTTTCGCAGTCAATTTTTAGCATTTTCAATATTTCAGAGTGAGTATTTCTTACCTTGCTAATTCACAGGATAAAGTAATTTTGTGTCTTTACATGCTTAGAAGAAAACACTTCTGTTTGGTAAATACTGGAGTATTAAAGTGTAGGAATATAAAGGTAGTGTACAAATATGCAGTCGACAAATATAAGCAATAATTAAATGCTCTTGGATTAAATATTATTAAAGTAATTTGATACTTATCATACCTCAGAATAGCCAAAGCAGTAATGTCTTCTCTTTCCTTCTCCAGGCTGTGTTCAGTTCCTACAGTATTATTACCAAAGGGGCTGCCTCTATAGGCTCCGGGCTTTGGGGGAGAGAAACCACTTGGACCTTACAGTGGGTGAGGTTTCCTGCAATACTTTCTTTGCACAGTTTTGGCACAGGTTTTGGATGCAGTGATAGGGAGGGAGAGGGCTGTGTGGCCTTCGAGAGTGAGCTTTGCAGAGCTGCCCCCCTGCCTTGCTGCCTGTGTCCCAAGGCAGGAAGGAGAGCAAGGTTTTTATCCTTCTCCTTAGGTCCTGTGGGTCGGGAGCAGAGGGATCTGATCTCTGTCAGCTTTTGAGGGGGTCAAGATGGAGGTTTTGGTCATCCCCATCTTCATCCTCCTTCCATTATCCCACCTTCAAATTGGTTGGTTATTGCAGAGCAGGACAGGAACAGCCCTTACGGGGTGGTCTGGGTGGGGAAGAGCTGCAGCTCCAGTCCTGGCTCTTCTGTGCTCACACTCTGCCTCCTCTGTCAACCTTTTCCAGAAGGATTTCAGTCCTGGATGTGGCGGGGGCTGACGTTTCTCCTTCCCTTCTTGTTCTTCGGGCATGTAAGTTGGGCAGTCCCGTTCTCCCCCTGGGTGCAGTGTCACAGCACCACACGAAGGTGCTTTGGATCACACATACCCATGAAGAATGTTCCCAGGGTTTCATTTTTATTTTGCTAGTAATGAAAATGTATTTTTTTTATCCCTTTGCAGTTCTGGCAGCTATATAATGCAATCACGCTTTTCGGATTGTCAAGGCACAAGGAGTGCAAGGAATGGCAGGTGTGTGTTGGCTCTGCTCGGAAAAAGCACGGAGCAGGGGGAGAGGGGGTGTTTAACCACATCCTGAAAGATATTTGGGCATCTGACCCCAATTCAGCATAATGCAGCACAGGGCTGGTTCTATGTCCAGTGGAGTCCAGCAGTGTTGAATATAATCCATGCTGTAATAGTAAAAAGTAGTAAATGCAGCTTCTTCTCCCCTCTCAGGTTTTTGTGTTGGCTTTCACGTTCCTGCTGCTCTTCCTCGGGAACTTCCTCACTACTCTCAAGGTGGTGCACACTAAACTCCAGAAGAACAAAGACAAAGTGAAGAAGCTGTGAACCACCCCATTCATAGTGTGCATCCCTCTGCCTGCAGCAGGGCTGGGTTTGGGACAGATCCTGCTAAAGCCCAGCTCGGACAGATGGGCTCAGGAGGACTCGTCTGTCCCCGTGTTTGGCAAAGGACTCTGCCAGCACAGACTCAGTATTATCTCAAGCATGGCTCTCCAGTCTGCAGTCCTGCTATTTATGTATATTTAATATAAAACATGTTTGCTTCTGGGTTTTTTTTTTCTTCTGTATATAGAGCAGCATGCACCTGCCTGGCAAAGCGCCAGCGTTGGGGGAATGTGGGATCTACTGTAATTCCAATTCTGGAATGATATTTAACACTTTCCAGTTTTATTATTTAAATTCTGGTAATTGAATTTGCAAAGGGTTATAAACACTCTGGGTGGATCAGGAATACAGAGCGAATGCTGTTTTTCAAGGCATTTGTTTAAGGCATATTTTCAGTGGCAATACTAAACCTGTGTGTACTGTGAAAAGAAAGTGCTCATCTTTGTACCATACTGCTGCTATATACACTTTTAAAAAGCTGTTTAAAGAAGAGAAATTCTCTTTAGAAAACAAAATCAAGCAAGCAAAAGCGGTTTTTAAATGGCAGGGAAGTCTGCTATCCCTTTTCCAGGGAGACCGAGTCATCTGTCCAGGCCTGAAAGGACCTAAAATAAACCATTCAATATGCAGCTGCTTCAGCCCCTTTTTAGTAACACACACACTGCCCTTGGGTTGGTTTTTGAAACAGCATTCTGGAAAGGGGAGGACAGAAATATTAAATGCTCTCTTCAGATGCTGCTCTTGTAAACACTGGTTCAGGAGGGTGGCATGGGACAAACAGTGCCTGCCATCCTGCTAAACTCCTTGTGCGGCTTGAACCTAAACTTGCTCGTTAAAACACCCTTATTTTGGGTGCTGTAATGTCTGTGCATCCTGAGCCAGCTGCAGCACTGAGCTCCCTTAGGCTGTGTCTTCCTCAGTGGGCAAGGTTCCCTCTGAGCCAGCACAAAGCCCAAAGTGGGCACATCCTTGGGCAGTGTCTGAACTCAGTGCCCTCCTCCCCCTAAACGTGTTCATGAGGAAACAGGGACACAGCACAGATGGAAGTGGTTCCATCAGTGCTGTTGCTGCAAACAAGCAGAATTGCCTTTGCCGTGTCACTGGCCTGTGGGCATGAGCAGTGAATTGCAATTTGAATATTTTCAACAACTTTCACACCAGCTGGGCTGCATCTTGTTGAATTTTGCACACCCTGTGAGGTTTTTAAATCCTTTGAACTCTCAGTTTATGAAATGTAAATTGCTTTATTTTGAGAGTGATGCTGGAACCTGCTCTATCTGAGCAGTGGAGCTGGTTCTGCAGGGGTGAGTAACGTGAGTTCTGCAGCATGAGAAACTCAGATTAAAAACTGAGAGATTTCCACTGGAGCTGATGGTAAATGTGGTCACTTCCTGTGCCTTGGTGTTTCAGTTTTGTACTGGGGAAGGTGATGGGTGGCTGTGTTTCTTTTACTGACAAATGTCTTCTTATGGAGAAAAGGCTGCACAATTCAAGATTTTTCTATAGTCAAACGTGTGCATTACTTCTTTTAATTTTCCATTTTAAG
Source organism: Pseudopipra pipra (assembly GCF_036250125.1). Classification (NCBI taxonomy): domain Eukaryota; kingdom Metazoa; phylum Chordata; class Aves; order Passeriformes; family Pipridae; genus Pseudopipra; species Pseudopipra pipra. The sequence goes on along the minus strand of NC_087566.1, from coordinate 8,800,547 downwards.
CTCGTAGGGATTCACAAGCCTTAATTAAATCAAAGCAAGCTGAGAGAAGAACAAACAAAAGATTTTTCAAGGATCAAGATCTCTTTACTCTGCATGTAAAACAAAAATGATGGCTTGCTCCAAAAGAGAATTTTTCACCAGCTGCTCATGTAACAAGCAGAGGATAAAGTTACACAAAATCTGTACAATGTACAGTTAAGACAAAACTTCATTTCTGTCTCTTCAAAGGTGCCTGATAAACTGCTTTAAATATCACTACTTCTAAAATATGTGGGTTTTCAGCTTTTCTGCTTGAAAAAGACAGCAAATTGTAGCTATAACATGCCACAATTATTTTGCAGAGAAATAAAAAAGCCACTAAGTCATACAGTAGTGGTTGCTGTTCATTGCAATTTAAATAGTGAGTTGTTTGCAGTTAGAAGCAAAAGCCAGATGGGCAAAGGCACACAGCATCAGTTAACTGTGACAAAGAGCTTTGAAAACTTTGAGAACAACGTAACAAAAGTGCAAAAATACTAAAAATAATTAAAATTTTAAAATAAAAATTGTTCTAGGAACACAAACATGTAATGAAAAAAAAAAAAAGGTCTTAAAGGTTAAACTATTTATAAAATCTGAATCACTTGGCTCTTGTGCAGTCCAGATCATAACACTGAGCACACTTTCCTTTTCCTGTGGCGCTTGGCTTTTTTCATGGCATTCAGTGCAATGGTTGTTGCTTCTTTAAAAACATTTTCTATGTTTTCCCGGCATTTTGCTGAGCATTCCAGATAAACCTCTGCGTGAATCTCCTGACAAGCTGCCTCTCCCTGGAAAGAACAAAAAAAAGGTAAGAAAAGATGTGAATCTGGTGGGTGAGAGAAGGAAAGTGAAATGGGGAGAAAGGGGAATTATTTTGCACATCTTTGTATCATAGGGTCAGGAAGAAAGCAGCTGCCTCTGACTGCAGTGCCAGAGTGAGTGGTATTAGTAATATACTGAAGCACTGTAAATAAACTTGGGGTTTTTCCACTGTGCTGATCCAGAGCCTGGCCCGAGAGTTCAGAGCACTAGAGACTCTTAAGATGCAGAGTCCTGATAGCACAAAAATATTCTCAGTATTGAATTTCTTTAAACTAATTGCTGAGGTAGATACTTAAGTGAGGATAAGATGTCTACATGGTGATATTTTTTTTCAGGCCTGACCTTAACTACTCTGTGATGTCACCTTGAGTAATGAATGTCACATGCAAGAACGGAGTCTGGACTGGTGCCTTGCCTTGTTTTGCTGGTGCACATGCAGGAACCTTGACTTCTGCTCTGAAGCATCACAAGGGCTCAGCCAAAATCCTCATGTACACAAATGGGAGCCTGTGTTTCCCAGCCTCACCCAAATGCATGCAATGGGAACAGACTCGAATCTAAAACATTTCCATGCAATCCTGGCTGTGTGAAATCACTATAGACAAAACACAGCAATTTCTTACTTTGCTTGTGATCCTTTTATTGTCAGTGCAGGGCCAGCTCCCAGGTTTGAATGCTTGTGAGCCTTTCACTGTGAATTCCAGGTCTGCAACCCACGACTCACAAAGTGCATTTATTCATTATAAGCCCTGGGAGTGGAGTCACTTGAGCACTTGGGCTTCTATAGGGGGGATTTTCTTCATATTTAAGCAGTTTGTCTCCTTCCAGTTGTTTGCAAGCTGCAGTGCTGGCAGAGACTGTTCAGCTCCTCTGCGCCTGGCTTTGGAAGCATCATGTCCTGTGACTCAAGATGCCACCAGCTGTAAAAGACTGAGGTAGTGCATATTTCAGGGGAGAAAAACCAAGTGGGAGGGCTCTCAGAGTAGACAAAGTCTGTACATCAGGTGGGCCCTTGAATTTAACTGCATGAAGCCTCAGCAGACTCGCCAGAAGTGTCTGTTGTTTGCCCTGAGCCTCACGTGCGAGGGTGGTGGAGGGAGTTATTCGTGCAAATGAGGGACAGTGTGCAGCTGTTCACAGTGAGAGGGTGGGATCTCATCTTGTGTGCAAGGGAGACAAAACTAAAAGGCCCAGCATGGTTGTGTGGTGATGCAGTAGCACTTTATTTTCATGCTGTTTAGCAAAAGTTGTGATTCATTCAAGGTCGGAGCGCTCTTGACCTTGTTCCCTGGACATGTGTCTCAAACAGTCCAAAAGCTGCTGCTCTGAGGTGAAAGGAGAAGGATGGCTTTGTAGTTTTAAAAAACAAAAAAAAAGAAGAAAAAGTGGAAGACCAGAGCAAAAAGGTCTTGTGTGACATGGGACAAGCTGTTCCATCACTTTCTCCTGTACCTAGGAGAGCTATACTATAGCTATAGCTACAATGATGTAACATTAGTTATTAGTCTCACTGCTTCAAAATACTTAAAAACATCTGATAATATGCAGGGTTTTTAGTATTGCTTTAGAGACTTCAAAAAAGCCTCTCATGTTAGAGAAGCCTAGCAGATGTTCTTGCTATTTTCCTTGGAAGGATTTATTTTTAAATAGGGTTTGCAAACCACATTTATTCCAGAACAGTCAGTATATTTAATTTTGTAATGTGTGTTCTACCATCTCCAGTCTTTATCCCAACCCTGATCAAAGCACCAGTGATGGCTGCAATGTAGGCTAATAAAAATTATGAAGGGAGTCCAGCAAACTTGTTAAGGCTTACAAATTTGTAACAGTAATAACCCAGCTGTGAAAGGAAATAAGAACGACACGTAATGAGAATAAAATATGTAGATAGTAGTGTCCTTTCAGACACCCCACAATATGCAAAATGCTCTTATTTCTCTTTACTTTTGCAGTCAAAATGGTGATTTGGCCACTTCCAAGAAGGACTTACAGAAACCCCTGTTAGTGCTGGCTGCCAGTCATTTCTTTAGCTGGACACTGCAATCACCTAATTTTGGAGTGTCTGGGATCGTCCTCGTGAGGAGCAGTGCTGCTGTGTGTGCTTTATCTCCTGCTAAGGGGCCACCCCTTTAAGTAGCCCTGCATTTACCTGGCTGTAAGTGATGGGTTCCTGCTTGGAAGCCCTGAGCTTGCGCAGCTGCTCCTTGTCCTTCCGAAGGTCCGTCTTGCAGCCGATGAGCACGAGCGGGACCCCTCGGCAGAAGTGATTCACTTCAGGGTACCACTGGTGGTAGAGAAACAAAACTTTTACATCTGGCTTTGGTTTTGTTTCCTGAAATCAAAACAATAAAGCCAAAGAGCAGAACCAGCATTTAACATAAGCTGCAATTTCAGAGTTTTGGAGTGGTTTATCCAGTGGTAGGGGCCCAACATGCTCTGTTTACACTACAGAAATGTTTACAAGTCCTACCCAAAGTCAGCTGCTGTATAAAAACACAGTGGCATCTGTCACTAGGCCAAAATGCTTATTTAACATCTGTTTAAATTCAGATGAGATCCTCTAAAGTCGTATTTAAAACAGAATTTGGACCAAGTCTTGCTTTGTTTTGCTGGTACTGTGTACAAGAGCACTAAGTTTTGCTTTGAATCATTACAGAAATCCCAATAGGGACAATTGGTTGCTCTCATCTCTCTCCTGTGTTAAATATGCATGTGATGGAAGTAGACTTGACTCTCAAATGCTCATGTGCACTGTTGGTCGTTTGACATCACTACAGATAAAGCAGTGATTTCACCACTGCTCTTTGATCTTTTTAGTGTGTCTCAACCCCAGTTCTGAGCACTTTTGAGCCGTGGAGAGCTGAGCTCCAGGTCTAAGGTCTGTGACCTGCAGCTCAGCACACCATGAGTGATCTGTGCATCTACACACTCAGGGTACAGGACATTAAAAGCATCAGCATTTTTAATCTGACATCTTGTCATATATCAGGCGTCTGTAATTCATTTAGAAGGCTGAAGCAATTAGGAGAGGCTCTTACCTTGGCTGCTACATTGTCATAGCTAGTGGGGTTCATGACATCGTAACAAATTAACACGACATTTGTGTTCTGGTAAGAAAGAGGCCGCAGCCGATCGTAGTCCTCCTGCCCTGAGACACAGAGAATGGTTTGGATAAAAGAAATCTCTGTCCTGAACGAGCAGTATGATGGGAATATGCACAGACACATACCTGAGACCAAGAACAATGGCACTATAATTGTACAGACTGCAAGTTTTTCATACTTGTAAAATTCCTTCCCTTAAGTACAGGAGCTTCCCCTTCAATGACAAAGCTGATGGTTTACAGTATAAAACACATAACAGTAATATTAAACCTGCAGAGGTTTTAATAAAAAGACTGCTTTATCCACCTGCTAAGGACTTAGAAGCAGTTCTAACCACTGATAGCCAAGTTGCTGCTCAAAAGCAAAATCATCAAGAGGAATCTGACGGTTATTGATTAAAACATTTGCAATGTGGCAGTGGCTGCTGCATTCTCCCAAATACATTTGCACATGTGATGCTGTGAGGAGAAGAAACACTGTATTTGCTAGACACAAATGCTGAAGCAGAAAAAAAGTGGCAAACCTGCTTTTCCCAGCCTGGTGGGATGAGAGGAAGCAGAGATTACACATGGTGCCTTCAGCTGCAGCAGCACGCACAGGGTTGTACGAGCCATGCTTGTACAAGCCATGCTGCAGCATAAGCCAGGCTTAGCTGGCCTTTGAAGCAGGACTCCCCAGCAGATCTTAAGGAATTCTGCTGAAGTCCGGAAAAGCAGGGGGATTTGCCATACTTCTGATTAGGGATATTCTAGCACGTGATGTGACAAGAGGAAGCTGATTTGCTTCAGACCTGTGCTCTTCCCCTTGCTGTACATGTGAATGTGCAATAATCACTGTGCCGGGGTCTGGAGGTGTCTTGCTTTGAGAGATTAAGTTCTGGAAAGCAGTAATTCCCAGATATGGTTGGTAGCTCAGGGGAAAACCCCAATCTTTTTCATTTAATGAGGGAGAAAGTCTGTAAGAAGATGTATTTGCCACCTGAATGCTGCTGCTGGATTCAGGTATGTCTCTGTGATGTACTGAATTTCCAAAAGGAGAACTGGGAATGCTGTTCCTTCCCCCAATCACCACAATCCACACACAGCCAAGAAACTGCCCTACAGGGAAGTTACACATCTTAAATCTTCATACTGATATTTCAAATGAAGGAATGTGGAAAATTTCAGCGTGCCCCAACTTTACAGCAACAATTCCTGTCCTGGCAGCCGGCTGAGTCCCAAGTCACTCATCACTACCAACATGTTTGTCTCCAGTCTGAAGAACTGCAGATATCAGAAGGCCGATAATTCCACAATATTTTTCTCCTTTCCTTAATTTAAATGATCAGTTGAGATGCAGATTATTCCAAGGCAATCCCTGCTGGATAAGCCGTTACTCAGTTTGCCTGAGATGTTTGTGAAATGGGAATCTTGGGTTTGGACCACTTTGTATTTGAGCTCCTGCAAGAGCAGTGTGTTCCATGGAGAGGTGCGGAACAAAGAGGGTTTGATTCCTCAAGGTTTAATCCAGAAATAATTGACAAAATTATGCATGTTGTATAAACAGAGCAAAGACCATACTGCTTATCCCTTCTTATTCTCCCAATCCATCTACTTGTTCACAACCAATTTACCATTTTACTGCTGAGATAATCCTCTAAATGCATTAAACACATCATGCGCCAAACTTTTTTTCCCCTCCTAACTTCCTCTGGTGTTGTGTATGGTTGTCCCTGTTCAAGTTCAGGCCTCTCAGCTTTCAGCAACGTAGCTTATAAAAACAAAAGGTCCTCCAAGTTGTTGTTGGCAATTTGTGAGGTGGACAGGACTGTCCCCTTGGGAGAAACACACTCATTTGCTTGGAATCAGAAGACACAGCTAAATTCATACTCTCCTGGATGAAAAAGAGAGTATGAAAAGATGCTGAAAAAGCATCTTCAGTGATGTGATTTATGTTGTATTGCAAGTCAAGAACTATAGATATGCCCTGGTGAATGGTTCCTCCACCTTCAAATGCAGCTGTGCAGTTATGGGGGTTATAAAGCAAACTGAGACAACAAATGCATGAGAAAATGCTGCTGTACAAAACACACCTCCATGTGCATTTGGACTGTTGGACACAGAGCACAGAACAAGGCAGAGTGCAGGGACCAGAGGGGGAAGGTGAGGTGGCAATTGCTTCCCTTGTGTCACGGTTGGGTGGTTGCAGCTCACACGGAAGGAGAGGAAGCTGCTCTTTAAGAGCTCAGTTGCAGCTCTTCAGTTCTGAGGATGTAACGGGACCCAGATCAAGCTGTGCCTAAACATAGACATCCCTCTCACTGAAAACAATCCCTTTCACCCCCTGTCCTCAAGTGCGGCTGATGAAATGCAAGAAAGGGCCTGGGAGACTTTTTCTCTCTAAATCTGCTCAGACTGTGGTCAGAGTTAATTTGGCACAGATTTAGGCCTTCTGCTAGAATAATTTCAAAAAGAAGGAACAGGGCTGAAAATAAGCAGTAACTGAATGTATATGCAAAGCCCCTGTGTGTGCTTCCTCAAACACAGGTACCTGTTTTCTTTCCTCAACTGACAAAAAACACACTGTGGAGGAGTTGGTTAAATATCTGCATATGTGTGAGCACATCTGTGACTCTGACTTTGTCAATTCAGTGTAGCATCAGAGACTTTGGGGTTTTTTAAAGAAAAAAATCCACCTACCTGAATTCACCTAAAATTTGCTAATTCTTTTCAAAGCTCCCACTCCTGTATTCCTCTGGGAGACGCTGCATAACCCACATCACTGCAGTCAGGCCCTGCAGTGGGGTGGGAGCTCAGGGGGTGGGTGAGAGTGAGCAGGAGAAGTGAAACCACAGGTCTTGGTCTCACATGCATGTTCACCTCTGTCTGCTTTTCCTCACCCCTTTGCCAATTCAACACCAAAGGAGTGCCAGCCTGTGTGTTGCTCAGTCCATAAAGGAGCTCAGCACCCATTGCCAGGAGAGGGTAAATGACAGAGTCAAGACTTGACAGGCCAGGAGTGCCCAGTATATGCTGCCCTAATGTCCAGCAGTGCTGTCCAGCTCTGGAGGATCAGGAATAATGTCACATCCTGCTCCCAGCCCAGCACTTCCTACACATGGCCATGCATTGTCTGTATTATCCCACATTCATTAGGACCCACATGGAACCCTGCAATGGTGAGCCCTCACAGGCACACAGAAATGCACCCAGTCCTCTTTGGTTTGTTATTCCACAGGCTCCACAGGAACGCCATGGTTAGTAGGTTGCCAGCTATGTTTTTTCACTACTCAGTTTAAAAAAAAAAATTGGGAAACAGACATTCTTGGCAGGAAGAAAACCAGCAGGAGAGGACAGATAGGGCAGGAGGAGCACACTGCAATCAAAAAGTTGGTTTTTTTTTCTTATTCAGGCATGACTTCCCTTTCAAAGTTATGAAAACTTATTCTTGCATTCACTGTCTTTTAGAATTCCTCTGAAGGCCTGAGACTGTCGTGCATCTGTCATTGCAGACCTGAAAAACCCCGCTGGAGGCTTTGCCTGTGCTTCCTGTCAGGCAGAGCGAGCACCCACAATGATGAGGCATTACTTCCTCCCCAGCCTCTCCCAGCCCAGCACAGCTCGATGAAAAAAGTGAGAAAGTCCTGCACTGAGTGGCACCAGGAACTGAGCCTTGTGTCTGAACTGCAGCTACAGCATCAACACTGCTCCCTTAGTATGTAAAAATCAGAGTTCATTTACCTCTCAGTGCCTTTGCCTCTGTGGAGCACAGCTCAAAATGGAAACTTTTAACTGAACAAGCAGCTGCAAAGCCTGTTTGCAGACAAGGCAAGTGGTATTACAAAGCCTTTACCCATTGCGTATGTGTACCACCAACTTCCTGCAACAGCCAGAGGTGCCTGAGGAGGAAGACAGAGCAGCACAGCAGAAAAGTCTCGCCAAAAATTGTTAGTCTATGACATTTTAGACTAATTCCTTCACTTCACTTGTTACCAAAATTCTTGCCAACAAAAAGTAGCTTGAAATGTTTGATTCTTAGGCACTTTGTTTGTGTCCTTCTCCTTCAGAAAGTAGGACAAGCTCAAAGGCTCAAGCTGCACAGGACTTGACAATACAAAGAACTCTTCTAACTTTAAACTGAGCTGAACCCGTCTTTTACCTTCCCATGATGCTGAAGAACACACATCTCTATCTAGTGTTGCTCTGAGCAAGATCCTATAAATACTGAAGTCTTTTCTGCAGTGGGGGAATCATGAAGATCCAGTGTTACTTTTTAGAGTAACAGCTTTGCCTTCCCCTCCCTTTCCTCTTCTCTCACTGCACTATTTGAACTTGGAGGACAGGACACAACTCTTGGTCCTAGTCAAACCCTTAAGGAACTCAACACCAGTTTAGTATTATTAAAAACAGGATGGGATTAAAATGTGTGCTCAAGTGAGTCCTTCCTCCAGCATAACTTCCAGTTACAGAAAGATGATGAAAAGCTGCTTGAATTAGTCTGACACAGATATGTAACATAAAACTGTGTAAACAGCTTTGAAACAGAACCAAATTTCCCCCTCCCAATCAAATGCCTTAACCAAGGTGACAATCTCCCTGCTTTCTTTGCACCTAATCATCTTGCTGTGCCTCATGAAAAGCGAAAGAAATTTAACAGGAAGGGAGGAGACAAGTGTCAGCAGCCTCTAGAAACTTGTAGCCTTGTGGCCATGATGCCGTTTTGGGAGGTGAAACATGCTGGGTTTCAAGGTTTCCAAGTGAGAAACGGAAAGCAATTGCTCTTTCATGGCAACAGTGGCAGCTCCACTTCCCAAAGTGTCTCATGAGACACAAAATACACCTCTCTGTTCTCCAACGGGGCAGTGCTTTGGTCCAAGACAATTTTTAGAGCTATGAACTAAATGTGGAAGGTACACACTGTCTGCTGGTTACGTGCATGAACAGGGAAATTATAGGACGTGAGGTAATGGTTTTAAACTAACAGAGGATAGATTTACAGTAGATATAAAGAAGAATTTTTACAATGAGGCAGAGGCTGCCCCATCCCCGGAAACACTCAAGGTCAGGTTGGACGGGGCTCTTAGCAACCTGATCTAGATAAAGATGTCCTTGTCCATTGCAAGGGGGTTGGATTAGATGACCTTTAAAGGTCTCTTTCCACCCAAACTGTCCTGATTCTGTGATAAGCCACCAGCACCAGCCTCAGGGAGCGTTCCCCGGGCTGCTGGTGGCTGCAGGTCTTGCGCAGAGCTGGGCTCTGTGTGATGCAAGGAGCGGGCGCTTAGGTCAGGAGAGAGTTTAGTGCTGCAATCCTGGACCTGCCCTACCTACTGCCATCTCCAGATCCAGCTCCAAAGGCAAATGTTGGAATTTGCAGCATGGTGATTTTAAATGAGAGCTAGGAACTGTGTGACAGGCAAACACTCCACACCGACAGCAAACAAAACTCGAGAAGTTCTTTGTGTCAACACACTGTATTAAAGAAATCCCTCTTTGGTTGCTCACACCAGATTTTCAGCCCTTCTCTTTTCCTTTAGGACAAATACAAACCTCTGGCCATTCAGTAGAAGCTACTGTACTCGAGAACAGTAATGTTGACACAAGAAGATACAACAGCAAATTGGGTGCTCAGCATCTTACTGTCCTGTAGTAAAAATTAGCAATAAAATTCACTTCTAGATTAAAAGCCTTTAAAATTATCTTTTCAGATACCACATGCAGTATATAAGACAGCAAGTGCGTTTTACTGCTATTAAATTGACTGGACTGCATTCGGTTCTTATTTGTCTTGGTGTAAATTTGGAACAACCCCACAGGCTTGAACTGAAACAGATGATTTACACTGAGCTGAAACAGAGCACGTGTCAATTTTAGGGTTCATTTAGGAGTGCAGCTGGATAACAGAGTCTGGGAACTTTGAGTGAAGTTGAACACAAACCATTTCACAAGTTCCTCAAATGAACCTGAACAGACTATCAGCATTTTCAAATAACTTTTACTGCCATGGCCTTTTTATTTTGAACACAAACCACCCTTTTTCTCCTTCCCTATTCAATCACACATGGCAGCAGATTAAAATATTTTCCCAGTTGATTGTATTATGCTTTGCTTGTGGGAACTGGGTTTTAATACCGCCAGATATGTTTGCTATTTGGTGTGTGTTTCTGAACCAACTGAGTTGTTAAGATAATGAACAAGTCTATGACCAGAGCTGTCATTAGATAAGTGACCCTTTTTTTTCCTGTAAGGCACATTTTTGTTTGCAACAGGTAACGGTGGTTGTTTCGTTTGTACTTTAATCTCCAGCAGTCTAAACTGTGATATTATGTTAAAAGTACGCTCGCAGAGAAGCAATCTGAAAATCTGTCCAGCTTTACAATCTTTAAATATCGGTTTGGTTTAAGTTGACACAGCACAATCTGCTGGAGAGGAAGAAGAAAAGAAATGGGGGCACACTCACCAGAGCAGCATTTTACAGCAATAAACGCAGTTTCTGGTCATTTGCCTGAAGTTACGAAAGGCCGGGGCCGGGTTTGGGCTCAGTCCCAGGCCGGTGCCTCGGCGCGGTCCCATCCCAGGGCCGCAGAGGAACCGCCCCGGCAGCCCGACTGGGACCGGGGAAATGGAAGGCACAAGGTGAAAGCCCCTTACCTGCGGTGTCGTACAGGTTCAGAGTCACCTCCTTCTTCCCCACCGTCACGCTCGTCGTGTACTTCTCGAAGACGGAGGGCGCGTATTGCTGCAAAGGGAGAAGGATCGCGATGGTCTCAGAGACCTTTTCCAACCTCACTGATCCTGTGGCTCTGAGGAGCGGTTCTGGCGGGCTCCAGGGGCTGGGGCCAGCCTCGGCCGCGGCCCCCCAGCCCCGCGGGGGTGGCCGCCCCTCACCTCGGGGAAGGAGCCCTTGGCGTACACCATGAGCAGCGACGTCTTCCCGCAGCCCCCGTCCCCCACGATCACCACCTTCACCTCCTTCCTGCCCGACGGGGCGGCCGCGCTGCCGCGGGGCTCCCCCGCCGCGCCCTCGGGCACGGCCCCGTTGGCCGCTTCCATGGAGCGGGAGCGGGACGGGGAGCGGGCACGGCGCGGCCGGGACGCGGCTCCTCTCGCCCCTCAGCGCCCGGGGCGGGCAGAGCCGCCCGCGCCCCAGCGGGGATTGGCCGCGCCGCCGCCTCAGGTGCCGCCGGGCCCCGCCCGGGTCCCCCCGGGGCGCCTGTGGGGCCTCTCCCGGGGCCCCGAGTCCCCCCCCGCCGGTCCGGAGCCGCCCTCAGGCGTGAGGGGTCACCACGGGCATGGCCTCGGTGAGACAGCTCTGGGGGCCCCTCGGCACCGCCTCCCCCAGACCCACCGGGGCTGCTCCCACCACCCTCTACCCTCAGAGAGCGCCCGAGGCCCCTGTCCCCCTCTGCCCTGCCATCCGCAGCCAGCGCTGAGGGGATGCTGCCAGTCCAGCCCCGATGTCTGTCCAGTCCCCAAGGCCGAGGGGAGAGCGGTGCCAGCCACACTGGGGGGGGGGGGAGACCCCCGAGGTACCCTCTGAAAGGGGCCTTGGTGCTGGCAGTCACTCACTGCTTGTTTTCTGCGGTATTTATTGCTCATGTAGGAGCTGACAGCTCTGCTTATCATCTGCTCATCACCTTCTCACCATCCAAGGTGAGCTGCGATGAAAATAACTGGAATTTCACATTCTAATTGCAGAGATGTGGTGGCCCCAGGCACCCACATGGTGGGGTTTGTACCGTGGAAAGCCAGGGATCACAACAGCTGGGTAAGTTTGGCTCTGGAAGGGGATCAGAACCCCTGGATATGTTTGGCTCCAATACACAGGTCAGGGGAGTGACACTGGATTTGTGACAGACCAGCTCAGACATGAGTCCACCACCATTCTGCACACAAAAATTTGTGTTTCTTTCCGAGCAGGGATTCACAGTGTGCTGCTCCATCTCAAACGAACCCTGTCAGTTCTTAAGAAATCAAAATTATCTCTAAATTTTTTTGAAATACCACTTGTGGGAATAACAACCCCCCAAGGGCATTACTCGAGTGTGGCAAGACCGTTTAATTCAACTAAGGAAAAAAAAAAAAACAACAACACAATTCGAACAGGGTTTTGCATTTCCCCTGCACGGTTGTGTCACTAGATGGCCTTCCAGACCCAGTGCAAACACCACCGCGCTCCGCAGCTCGGGCAAGGGAGACCCTGCTTTGTGCAGAGGGCAAACAAAAAGCTAGAAAAGGATATTTCGGCAACAGAGAAGAGAAGCGACCCGTAAATACCCAACAAAGTGTCATATAATTCAAATTACAATAATAAAAAGGCAGCCAAAGCCACACCCATTTAAAACTCACCATTTTACTGAGGAAAAAGTTGATGCAATCATGTAGGATCTGTCAAAAAGATGCTTTATGGACCACAGTGTTATAAATCTTATATGGAACACAGTAAAAGCCATCAGCTCCTGTCGGCTGTAATGACTGAGGGCTTTTTGACGGCACAGGAATGGATGGGCCAGGAAAGAATTTGTTTTATCCTGAAATGATTTATTTGTACCTGGCTCAAAACCAGCATCACATTATGTATGACACAATCAGCAGATATAGTAGTCTTTCTGTAACTGAGGAGTGTAATTCAGGGTTGTTTTTATTCAAGTCCATTATTGCAATAAAAGGGTTTTTTTGGGGGATAAAAGTAATTTGAGGGCCACTGTTAGGCTTTTTTTGAGTTTGGGTGCTTTTTTTTCCTCAAGTCTCACAAAACAATCTTTACATTTCTCACAGCTTTGTTTCCTTTTCCATTTTATTGTTAAGGAAACTTTGAGATCTGTACACATTTAGATTCAGTAGGAAACAATATAAAATGAGCAGATGATAAAATCAACTGTAAACACTCCAAAGACTGTTTTTAAGTAATGGATAAGTATTTGTAACAAGTCAACTTCTTACTGATGAAATATAACATTTCAGTGTCTCAGTTACTTATTTTTAATTATCAAGTGTGCAGTGCTTTGGGCATATCAAGTCCTGTGCAAAAGCTACACGTAATTTGCTGACTCCGAAAAAGCAAAGTCTAATTAGGAGTTGTGCCACTGATATAAATGGAAGGAGATTCAGCCTCCTATTAGTAAAACTCAAATCTAATCATTATTAATTGCAAGTGTCCTTCTCCTACTTCTGTTTTGGCCTGTATATTGATTTTGGCACAAGTTGTTTCATCAAAACCTTACACAATATGTGTGTGTGGAGATTCAGAGAGAGCACAACAAAATCAAGGCTTTAATGGGGTATGGCAAATATCCGTGTTCTGATCTTGGTACCAATTTGTTGCTTGATGATTGCCAAGGAAAAAATGAGGAAGGAGTGAAAGGTTAGCACACAGCTTAGGAAAACTGCTGGGAGTTCATGATTTTTAAGATTTTTTTAGATGGTATTGATGGGTAGTTCAGGTTAGTTATGAGAACACCCAAAAAAGACTCACAGATTGGGTTTAATATTGAAGCTTTTTTACAAAACAGGGTGATCAAAGAAGTTGATAATCCCATTTTTCAAAATACCAAGCCTGGGGAAAAAGTGCTTGCAACCTCCTGGACCGTTCTGGTACCATGGAAGAACCTCAGCCATGCCCTTAGTCTGACCTAAAGAAACAGCACCAATGCCCTGTGCTGCCTCCTTCTTTGTCCCTTGTGATGTGCTTGAAGAAGTGGAGGAAACTGAGACTTAATGATACTAAAAGCTCATGAGTTTTGTGACTACAGAGAGTCAAGTGAGGGAGTAGAATCATAAATGTAAGCCTTTCTGCTCAAAAAATACTTTTAAATTATAAATATCTTGACAACAAATACGTTAAATAATAAATATTGGCAAAATATTCTGGTTAGCTACATCCTTCTGTTTAGAGGAACTCGGAATACTGTAAAAGTTTTAAGTTTCCAATCAATTAAGCTCCAGCACAGTGCAAACCCTTAGACTAAGCAGCATGGTTTGCAGTAATATTTCTAATGCAAAATACAAGTATTTTAGCTCACCAGCAAGGTCTCACTTACAGTAGTTTTTGTAGCCACAGTTGCAGAGAGGGGTTTGCATGTGCCATCTCCTGCATACTCTTATTTGGTCATATAAACTGGACAAGAATGAGCACCTGTTCTTCCTAAATATCTTTAGAACTATGTTTTTGAAATACACTTAATTTTTTCTTGATAACACAGACCCCAGTCACAAAGACCTCAACATAAACTTGACAAGAAGAACAAGCAGCCCCATTTATGTCCAAGGAAATATTCATAAACTTAGTTAAGAATGTAAATAACAAGACAGAGCCTGAAATATTTATTTTTTAACATTACCAGTGATATTAATTATTTGTGTTTTCAGCTAAGAATTCCCACTGCAGCATGTACACAAAGAGCAAGAGGCAACGCCTTGAAAAATTTACAGTAGGAAAGACAGACCCTAAGGAATGGGACTTACCATGTAAGTAGAGTGATAAATTTCAGATGCTGCACAAGGCCAGCAATTGTTTGTCATGTGCACAGACCCTTATTGAGGGACAGTCTCTGCCCCACAGGATTTAGACTGGGCAGGGCAGAGAGGGAAGGGGAAACAGTAATGTAGGAGAGCTGAACTGCAGCTGCACACACAAAGTTATGGTGACAGTATCACTGTAAGAGAAGGCCATGACACAGCAGGTGTACACTCAAGGTGATTCACTTTGTTTACAGAACAAATGTACAAAATTGTTTTTCAGCTGTGCTTTTCCTCGCAGTGCCAGCACTGCTTTGACCCTCAGTAAACCCTGGAAATACAGTTTTCAAAATCAAAGCTCCCAGTCTCCTTCACTTTCAGCTGCTTCTCTGTCTCCATTTCTGCAGTTTCTTGCTGTTTCTCTCGCACATGCAGAGCTCTACCATCTGGTCCTCACGGCCTGGTATTTTACACACACGCCCCCACCCCGAAAAATCCCTTGGGCCACATGATTCACCATCTATTCAAACCTTGCCATGTGCTTGGGTTTTTTTGTGTAGTAGCCCCTACTGATGTAAATCCCTTGTTCCATAAGGGCTCTCAATTGCTTTTTTCACTGAAGGCAAGGTGGCTGTGACACCTGCCAGTTTCTAAGACATTTAACCCAACCCAAAACATTATTACATTGTTGTTTGGCTGAGTAGGAACCATATTTTTTTCCCAGTGGGAAGTGCTGCCAGAAAGGCATTAACTTTCTAGACTATTAAGTAATATGGAAAAATGATATTTCAATAAGAAAATTTCCTTTCTGCCTTTTTATGCCTCAGAAATAGTTCCTGTTTCACTTGGCTCAAGTAGCCTGTGCACTAAATCAGTGCAAAAATCTTTCAATAAACTAAATAAAATCTGTCCAAATGCTACCAGAGAGTTTAGAGGGCTGTGAAACAGAACAGGACAAGGGTCTGCAAAGGGAGGTGTGAGCTGAATTAAGACACACAACTCAGCAAAATCAGGCAGTGAATATTCAGGCACTTTGATGTAGTTTGGACAGATTTTATTCATAAACCACACACTGATGACTACCTAGAGAGCAGCTATTTATAAGGAACACAGACTGTTTCTTGGGTTGTTTTCTCTGGTATGCTTTAAATCAGAGGTGCCAACTATGTGGGCCAAACATGGCCTACCTGATACAGGCATGGCCAACATGCTGCATTTAGAATCTCACCTTTCATTTGAAACTGAGTTCTTGGCTTTGCAGCTGTGGGGGAAAAAAACCACCCCACTTTACAAAGTGAAGTGGGTGCAAATCAATGTGGTAAAGCCTCGGCCTGATGCTGCAGGGGCTTAGGGGCAGTTTCAAGTTTCTGTTGCTCACTAAAGTGTGAACTCTCAAGCCAAATTCTGTTGTGAAAAACGGGTAACACAAGGTTAAGATCATCCCATGCTTTTCTGGAACATCAAGCACAATGACTGATCTCTGAAAAGCATGAAATGAACACACCAGTGCCTGCCAACACCTCCATGGCTCTGCCCCCGCCGAGCTGGGCAATGTGTGTCTCCCAGATGTGCTGGCACAGCTTCCCTGAGCCATGGGGAGGAATTTGACAACACAGGCTGGCAGAGCCATTGCAGAGATGCTGGATCTCATCCTCTGTGCTGAGAACTGAATCTGGAGGTTTGACAGAGGGATTCAAAACGCCTTCTCTCAGGTGAGATCTGCAGTTGTGCTTGTGTTGGTAGCTGGGGTTGGTTTTACCATGGGAACAGGCAGAGGCAGCGGGTTCAGGAGTGAGACACAGCTGTGCTCATGGCTCAGAGAGCACAGGGCTCTGCTACAGATCTGCATGAAATCAGTCACCACTGGATGCTCTTCTGCATCCAGATCTGCAGCAGAGAATAAATCCCATCAGGAAGTAATTTTGGGAAATTTAGGGAAAGAGGATGTTGCAACGCAATGCATTCTTACCCAGTATCTGACCGCTCCCTTTAGTGTACACCCCTAAAATCCCTCTGGCTTATGCCTTCCTGTGTTTTCATTACCCAACACTCCACCTGACCCAGCAAGCACTGAAATGTTATTTTTTCAAAATTGGAGCATTCTCCACAGTATCTGCTTTCTTCAGATCACTTTGCCCTTCTTCTCCATTCCCAAATTATGTAATTCCTTGTAGAGAGAGATTTTCTTTTAATATTCTTGCTGGTTCAGAGTCAAGGGAGGACTGAATCCAAGAGGACTGTATGTTAATAAAGATGACAACAGCACCAGGGCAGGAGTTGCATTCAGCTTCTTTAATTTACACAGCAGGGATTAATATGGAGTAGGTGAGTCAACTGTGGATGGCCAAATCTGGGTTACACTCCCCAGAGATCAGCTGGAGGATTCCACTAAACCTGAAACATGTGGAGTTGTACTTTTTTTGTAAGGCTTTCAGAACATCAAGTTCAAGTGAACCCGGGCTTGGCTTCCTAAATATGCTTTCTGCCATGTGAGTTACAGTGCAGCCTGAGCAAGTGTGTGTTTTTCAGAGCCATTGGAAGAGTCAGGCTTTGATCAACACCTCGTTCCTGCACTGGCTATGCAATAGCCATCACTCTTGCACCTGCTCTCAAATGTTTTGGACAAGAATGTGGGGAAACTGGGAATATTCATGGGAGGAGCAAAAAAGATGGTAAAAGGACTGTGGATGAAATAGGGGCAGGTTTTTGCTGAGTAGTGCATGGCACTGACATTAAAAGGCAGTTAACATGAAGTGTGCATCTTCCCCTTGATATTTGTGCAAACTTCCCACAGGAAGGCAGCAAGGGCAGACTGAAGGGATGATAAAATCCTCTCTTTCTATCCCAATAGGACACACCATAATTTCTGCCTGTTTTTTGTGGAGTGCTAGATGTATGGGGAGAGCTAAGCTAAGCTTGCTCTGCTGTTATCTGTCTGGGAAGCAGCTCACACCTTGAGATGGAGTTTTGGCAGGAGCCAGAGACTTGTGGCTTGTCAGAGCATTGCCAGGCAAAGGACAGGCCCAGACTGTGTTTCTTTCAGACCTGAGAGCAGCCATAACCCGGCCAGAGCAAAGCCTGCACAGGAAGAGCGATGTTCAGAGCAGGCTAATTAATAACTAGAGGCACTGGAAATGGTTGTAACTGTGTCATGTTTGCTTTAGAGCTGTGATTTTTGGCCTGTGCCCGAGTTGTGGGAGCTGGACAGGCTGACTGTGCAGAGTGGCCTGGCTGGATGTCCTCACTGTGAGCCACCAGAGCAGGTCAGGGAGGTGTTGGAGCAATCACAGCAGTGGTTTGGGGTGGTGAGGGCAGAAACAGAGAGAGCAGCAACCTGACAGTGCTGCTCCAGCCCACGTGTCTGGCACCCTGCCCTGCACAGCTCCACACCGCTGTCCTTGATGGCACATTTCCTGTGCGTTTCTCCCTTCCTACACACATTTCACCCTTCCTGACTCTCATCCTAACAACAGGCACTTTGTCAAGTTCCCAGTTGCCTGCTGGGATTAACACAGTAGCTCTGATTTCTTAAGGCAGGGAGATTTCCTGGTTAAAACTGTTCTAATTAAACTTACATCTCTCATAATGCTAAAAATGCCCCCGTGTGAAAGGCAGCTGAATCTGCTTGTAAAATGTCAGTGCCCAAAGACCTTTAATGGTCTTGGGAGTCTAACAATAGTATAGATAGTGCCTGTTCAAAGATAAGGGCTCCAGGCAAATGGAAGAAGGAAGCAAATATAACATTCCCCCGAATCAGACATCTTAGACAAAAATCTTCCAAGTACAAAACACATCTGGCTGGGTATTTGTCAAGTATTTTATTGGCTTGAATTTCACACACACACACACACACACACAGAGCTCACATCAACTCCTTTCCACTGTAGATCTGGGTGGGCACCTCCATTTTCCTTTTAGGACTCAATTTTGGACCTGGGGAAAAGTGTTCTCAGTCAAAAGGCCTCCAAGCAAGCCAGGGCTGGTCATAGAGGAGAGCAACAGCTGCGGGAATTTAAATTCCTCTCCCCACCCTCCCAAACACGCCCCTCAGTCCTCTGCCTGGAGGAGCCAGAGGGAGGAATGTCCAGCTCCCCTCCCTCCCTGCCAGCTCCACTGGCATTTCCTATTACACACCAATTGCATGTGAGGAGCCAACACCACAAAGTGCTTTTTCATGTGGGCAGCGGAGCTGTGGTGGAACCAAGGCTCTCCTTTGGTCACCACCCCCCCCCAGATGTTCGTGACACTTTTGTACTCCCCTTTATGCAACACGTCAGGCGTCCGTGATAATTTACTGCCACAGGAACCGCTTCCTGCACGCTGCGAGCCACGAGCCTTTCCGGACTGCTGGCAGGCACTGAGCAGGGAAAGGGAGAGACAACGAGCAGGGGAAGGTGTCGGGAAGCAAAGAGAACCCTGTTCTCCATCAGCAGCTCCCAGGAGAGAGAGGGGGAGAAAAGCAGCGATGGCTTTGTGGATTTAGTAGAAACCAACTTCAGTTAGGAGCTAGCAATGGGCTGCCCTCATGAAGGTGAAAATAGCAAAAATATCTGGAAAGGGTATCTTAATTTAAAACTTACCTTAAAAAAAAAACAACTCCCCCAAAAAAACTAAAGTACAAAAATAAATCAGAAAGTAGACAAAGATAAGAATGGAGCCTGCAGGAATCAAGTCTGAACAAAAGGCAGGGGCTGTGAAAGGAGAAAACCACAAATGGCAGGGGTTGAAATGTAAAACCTACAGTTCACTGTGAAACATGAAGGATGCCGTTGTATTCCACACCTCCTCTTCCCGGGTGTAGCTGTCTCCACAAGATGAAGGGCAGTAATGAATCAAGCTCCTTCCCTCTTCCTGTATTTTCTATTCAATTATTCGCAGGCTGTGCAAGTTCTGCTTTATTTCCCCTCTCCATATGCCACACTCTCCTCCTGGGGTTTTTTTATTCCAAACTGTGCATTTGGCCTCTCTCCCATTCCTTTCTCCTTGGTGTGTGCCCCCTGCTCTGCCAGGATCTGCTGTCTTTGTAACCTCTGCTGTGCACATATGCTGGCTCTGCCCTCCCCTACTGCCCCCCCCTGCTCCTGGGCCACCGAGTGTCCCTTCGCTCCACTCGGCATCGGAGCCAGCCAGGAAAGGAATGATGTTCCTAAGGCCATTGCTCCCGTTTCCATGCTGCCGGCTCCTCTCCACTGATCAAGGGGAACCCATGTTGCTCCCCTTGTACAGAGACAGCTCTGCAGCTGCTTAGCAACTGGGAGCTGCCGTGATGCAGCGGCACAGAAAGGCGATGGATGGCACAACTTCCCTGATCCTGCCCGTTCTGGCCCACTCTGCTGCAAACCAGGGCTTGGGGAGCAGCTGGGGCACTCCCAACTGCCCTGTCAGACAATAAATCAAGATGCAAATCCTTAACTGCAGGTTAGAGAGCAATGGTGACAGTGTCAAGGGCAAAACAGTCTTGGTCTTGTGTCACATCACACCAGCGAGAAGAAACTGCTCTGATTTGTAAGCTCAACTCATTCCATTTGATCTTTGTCATCAGTTTCTGGCTAAAACGTTTTATACTCCATCACTTGTAATCAGAACATTCCCTGTATGTGCTGCATGTGTTAAAAAGGCTTCCAGGTCCCCAGCTACCATCACATCCAGACTGTTTAATGATGTGTCCAGAGACACAAGTAATTTAATGCATAAATATCCTTTTAGATGACTTATTTGTATCTTCATTTCCTTTTGATGCAAGCTTTGTAAGCGCCCAGCTTCTCTAAATGGTACATTCTTTTCATTCCTTTTCTTTTTTTTTTTTTTTGTAAAACTGTACTGTTCAGAGGCCATGAAGCACTGAACTGTTTTGTGATTTGATGGCTTTAGAATGCTGATTAGAATTGCCAACCTTCTTGATTTATTTCATGATTTTTATAAGCTTGAAAGCATTCTAAAAAATAACCGGTTCTACATCCTGATGGGATCACAGTGTTTCAATAGCAGCTGCATTTCAATGGGCAAGAAGCAACACAAAACATTCTGCAAGTCAGGTGTTGAAACAGCTTCTTTATTCCTTAATAGCTCAAGAATGATTAGATCTCTGAAAGCACTCACTCCCTACCTTACAGAGGTGGCTTTGTCATAATACTAACAGGTATAAAATGAACAGATCTAGCTTAAAAAGTAACAAAAAAAAAAACCATCTCTGGCAAATATCCAACATGTCCATCAAAAAAAAAAAGTAGATATTTGTTCCACTATTGGGTATCACCACGTATCTCTGTACCCCAGCAGCCAAACAACACAGCCAAGTAGTGATTCCCTGTCATTGTTCAAGGCTCACATCCCATGTACCCTCAGAGCATGCTGGGACACAGGTGAAATCTGTCAGGAGGTTGCTTATTTTGGTTGACAATTCCCTAGACAGATCATCTGCTGTTCTCAGGAAGAAATGGAAAATTTCATGGCAAGAAAAACTGAACAGGCAAATACCATGTCCATATTCCTACTCAATATTCCTTCGATATTCTTAGCTTGGTTTCCTAAAAATAAAACTGTCTAATGTGACTGTGTAGTTCTATGTCATTTCCCCCCCTCCAATCTCAATCAAATTTGGCAGTGGGGAAGGAGTCTCAAATGTATTTAGGTCTTGAACGAACAGCTGAGTAGAGAATACATAGTAGAGGCACCACCTCTAAAAAAAGCCATCTAACAGGAAGGTCTCAAAATGCACTTTGTAACCACTGTGTCCTAGAGGCGTCACCTCTCCTTTATGGGTCTGCAACCACCTGTTTCGGGCCTTAGGTTATTTAATGGCTACATAATAGACACCACGGCAAGCAAACGTTGCAGTGTGCTTCCTGGCTCCCTTCCAGCTCCTAAACTGGGCTTTCTTCCCATGAAACTGGGGTGTGGCAAGGGATGTTGTACAACCAGACCTCCTCCTGACACAATATTGACACGGCTCAGGTGTGTGTACACACACCCGGAACCAGGAAACACCCACAGTGGAGACACAACCAGTTGTTTATCTGGAGAAAATACAAAATCACGACCAACCAACTTGGTAGGTGACATTTTGCAGTAGCAGGAGGGGGTAATTAAGAAAAATAATTAAAAAAAAAAAAAAGCCATTGCAAGCAAGAACGTTAAGGGCTTGTCCTTTTCAAGAGGAACAAGTGTAAAGCCATACATGCAGAACAAAGAGCACAAACCTACAGCACAGGGTTGTCATCCTAAGAAGGAGCAGATCTGAGAGTATTTTAGGAGCCGTGCTGGGAAACCAGCTGAACACGGGCTGGTGTAATCCCTGGATTCCTGACAGAGACAGCTCGGCCAGGAGGGCTGTTGGCTTGGGTCTGATCTCTGCCGAGGGCTCCATCCCCTTCTGCCCAGATCAAAATGGTAACAAACTGTAGCGTTCACAGGCAGGAACAATTCCAGGATTAGTAAAGATGGACCCGAGGGGGAGCTCTGCAGTCTGCAATGGAGTATCAAATGCTCAGCCTGAGCACAGTTACACAGGGATGAAAATCTGCCCATGGAGCATTCCTCCAGCAAGCAGACTGAAGGGCAGAGACATCCAGCAACTGAAAACAGAAACTAGACAAGTTTAAAAAGGTACTTTGATTTCTAGTCTGACAGGTAGATTTTGATGGAAAAAATTTACTCTTATTTTACTCCCTCTCACAGCCCATTTTAAAATGAAAATCTGACCTTTATCTAAGATGCAGGCATGCTGCAGTTAAATTCTTTCAAATGAGAAAAAGCAACAAATTCACAAAAATCCCGAGACCTACATAATGCAGGAAGTCGAACCAGATGAACCTTGGTCTCTTTTGTCTTTTATAATCTGTTAATCTAGTTTCCTTGCACAAGCAATGGATTGTGACTTGAAAAGCTTCAATATAAAGGATTCTGTGTACAAGGCAGTCTAAAACAAAATGTTGTAAACAGTCAGGATCATTGTTTAGCAGAACAGCTGCATATTTTTTATTTCACTTTGCCTCTCAATCTAATTTGCTCTTGTTGCAACACTTTGCCAAAGAAATTAAATCACTTCTTATTGATAACAGACAGTGATATAATTAGCATAAGAGTTTTCCACTCAACAATGCCGGGGAGGGACGCTGCGGGCAAGAACAAACCCCTTTGCTTCAAGAATGTGCACAGAGTCACCACAAGCTGTTCAGAGAAAAAAAACCTTTTTTTTTTCTCCTTCTCCCTGAAAGATCTCTTTCTTTATCTAAAGAGTCTCATGCAGCACACCAGGGTCAGTCTAACCCAAGTATGAAAGTCTGGTTTGACCTTTCTGGGATTTAAACACGCTGTACCAGAACATTTTGCTTTTCAGATACGAGGTTCAGCAGCCATGAAACCACCCACTCTGAGAGCACAACCGGTCTCAACTGCCTTGGCGACTTTTAAACTACATTGAACATTATAGTCATTCAGAAACTCTAAAAAACGGAAAGAAATTTTCATCTCAGACTTACAAAAACCATTTCCAGAAGTGCTGAGGACCCATACAATTCACTGGGGGGGCACGGCAGGCTCGCTGTCCAGCCCCCGCTGCCCCAGCAATTTCTGGCCCTGGTTTGCACGTACGCAGAGCCAGGCACAGGCGTTAGGACCTCTCCCAGCTGGAGCACTTCATGGATCCTACCATCGGGAACAGCCGTCCTGGACAATGATTAATCGCAGACAAAGATCAGAGTCCTGGAAAAATATGCAGAGAGATGCAAGTACAGACAAAGCTGTCTAAGCTCCCACAGTATTATGGTCTGGCTGTGTCGCTTCAAAGCCTTGCGTTAGGCAGAGCTGGTTTGCTTCAGGGTTAAACAGACCAATGTTACTCGTAAAGGCAGGTATTGCTAACAGCCAAATATATATTTAAACATAAATTTTAAATCCCAGGAAAGTTAATAGCCCGATGCCGTTTAAAACTTGTTTTCTTTTTAATCGCTTCACGTGCTGACTTAACTCACTACGATGCAAGCTGCAGAAACGTTTTCACTACAGTTCAAACCCCCCTGCAAAGCCGAGCCCAGCTCTGCGCCGTACTTTGATCTACACGTCGCCAGCTTCGGCCATTTCCAGGAAGCTGAAATGCTTTTCACCTCTATTGAGAAATACCAGAGGAGCATTTTAATGGTGTTCTGCTAAGAATAACGTCACCGTTCCTTCCGATTTTGCTGGCAGATGGTCACTGAGAGCCGCTGTGACCCAGGCTCAGCGCTGGCTCCAGCGGCTCGGGCGGCCCCGGCCCGGGAGCCCCCGACGGGGCTCACAGCGCTGAGGCAGCGCTTCAGAGCCAGCCTGGCACTGCGGAAACGCTTTTGTTGGCTGTTTTTGTTGGTATTTTTTTCCCCCTCCATGGAAACGTGTTCTGTTTTGTGCGGACGGTTTGTCGCTTGTTCTCGACAGAGCCTGACCCGGTGAGGAGCGAGGGGGGGAGCGAGGAATGGAGCGATGAGCGCAGTCGTTGCGAAAGGCGCGGGGCTGCGGTGCCTCCTTCGCGGCAGCACCCAGTGCTCTCCCTCGCAGGGGAACAGCCCTGAGCCTCGGCACATACCACAGCACAGGCTGTACAAACCCACGGAGCGGCTGGTTCTGAGCCGCAGGAACTGCGGGCAGGGCGCGCCCTGCCCGGCACATGCCGCTCCCGCAGGCAGCCTCTGCCAAGCAGCCACTTACCTTCTCCCTCCCTCAGGGTCCGCAGGACGGTCCTGCTCTAGCCTTACCAGGGAGGCCACCTCTCTACAGTGTTTGCTTTTCCTCCCTGTCCTGCCCTCTGAAGTGGTTGCTCAAGCCAGGCTTTCCTGGCTCACCTACTCTGGGTCTGCAGTGAGCACGAGCTGCAACTCCCCGCAGAGCACAGCGAGGCTTGTGAAGCTCCGAGATAACCCCCAGCCTCCACCCAAAGCTGAGCTGCAGCAGAATCTGCTCAGGAGACGGAAAAAAAAAAAAAAGGCAAAGAAAAAAAAAAAAAAAGACGGCACATGTAACACCTCGGCGGGCCATGGCGGCTCCACTGCAGCACAGCCGGGCCCGCGAGCTCGGCGCTGCAGGCCGGAGGAGGCAGGACAGCGGCTGCCCCGGCTCGGCGATGGCGGAGCGGGGGGGGAACAGCCCAGGAGGGGCAGAGAAGAAGAACAACAAAGAGCCATGTGACGGGAGCGGCGGCCGCGCTCCCCCGGCAAACCCGCTCCGGGCGGGGAGGCGGCGGCGCCGCCCGGCCCCTCCCGCGGCCAGCGCTGCAGCTGCCCCCCGTCCCCCCACACTGCCCAGGCTTTGAATTTGGTGGCTTTTTTGTGTGTGTATTTTATTTTTTTGCGTGTGGGGAGCCGCTGTTTGTTCCTCTTTAACTCCCCCCTCCCTCCCCTCTGCGCTAGGCGACTTCCATCTTTTGCTGTTTATAAAGCGAGCGGGAGGCTGCGGCGGGGGAAGGGCAGCGTTATTTATAGCACCGGGGCTGCGCCGGCTTTATCGGAGCTGCCTTTGTCCTCCCGGCCGGCTACCCCCCCGCCCGGCCCGGCTGGAGCGCCGCCAGCGCCGCTGCCGCAGGGCGCTCCCGCCATGTTGTGCGCGGGGAGAAAGAGCCGCCGCTCCCTTCCACAGCCCCTCACAAAGCGCTGGGGGAAGGGGAGGGGGGGCGGGAAAGGGGAGAGAAAGGATAAAAAAGAAAAAAAAAAAAAAACAACAACCACCCCAAACCCACCATTTCCCTGCAGCGCTCGGGACGCCGCCAGGCAGCGGGGGAGAGCCCGCCGCGCCGCGCTGAGGAGGACGCCGAAGGGAAGGAGAAGCCATGATGGCGGCTGTCCCCACACAGCACGGAGCGCGACCGGGAGCGCCGTGCCCGCCCGCCGGCCGCCCCTCCCGCCGCCCGGGACACGGTGCTGCCGCAGCCTCTCACATAATAAACCCACCAGACTTCGGCGGGGAGGCCATTTCGTGGGCTGGGTGGCGGCACTAAAGCACAACTGCTTGTGAATATCAACTGCGTCACGGCTCCTCCATCTGTAACACTCAGGCTGCAAAGGGTCCCTCACTTGGAAGGAAACTCCCTCATTTTGGATTTACTTCCAGACCTCCTTTTCCCCCCCTCTCTCCAAGTCACTGCCTCTCGGTATGAAGGATTTTACAGTGCTTTCTAGTGAGACATCCGCCATTAAGACTCACCGTCGTGAAAAACACCCCCTCCCATTTTGTTGCCTGTTTTTGTCGAGCTTCTGTAATTAGACGGATAAAACATGTAAGGGATCCCTACCACCACCACCACCGCCTTCTCGCCTTTTTTAACGTCAACCTCACTAACATCTTACTGTTTCACAGGCAGATTTTTTATTTTTTTTTGGTGCTTTCAAGTTAACAGCCACGTAACGCCTGCAATGGATCCACAGCGTTTCTCCGCATAAAAAACCAAACCACCCAGGGCTGAGGATGGACCAAGAGCTTTGTGCAGAAAGAGAAATCAAATCCCTCCCTGAGAACAGACGTTTCAGAGGCACTGTTAGATGTTTCTGAGGAGAAGGAGATCGCCACCGCTTTCAGACGACCATTGGGATCTTTCCACCCAGGACAATACCATTAGCCACAGGCCTGGGCTATATGTTCCTCTGCAAGGGCAAAAGGGTTTTACTTACTTACCCGCGCACCATAGTTGAATGCAGCTCTGAAGGTGAAGTTGTTACTCTTTTTTAAAATAACGGCTATAAATATGTATGATCTGTATCACCACTTCTCTCGTAAGTTTGCAAGCCAAAGCGTATCTTGTTAAGATAAGTTATGGATCTTTGTATGGCAGTGGTCTAGCATCAAAAAACGAAAAAAAAAAGGGGAAAAAAGCTATAGAAAAAGTTGTCCAGCTATGTTGACTGACCGTATGCAGCGAGGACTCCTGCTCAAGGCTTAAATCTACCTTCCTGTGGCAGATTTACTCTGTACATAAAAAGGACGTTCAGTGTTTTTCCACAGAGCACGCAGACACTAAAAATATTCTCCTCAATAGTTTTAGGCTGCACATGTCAGTGTGAAAACACCTAGTTAACATTTACTGGTTCTAAACAACTTATAAACATAGCCTGGCTAGGTATTTTGCTTTATAAGTAAAATATTTCAAAAAAGCATAAATTGGTTTAAACAGATAAAAACATAAGACATGCAAATGAAGGCTTAGCAATAAGGACCACTCCAGTAACATTAACATGAAAACTACACTTAGCAAGGACAGAATGGATTGGGTACTTACAACATAAGAAAAAAGAAAAAAAGCTTATAATAGTAAAATTGCCTTATTTTTTGCCAGAATTTACTATTCCTATACCTATATTTAAAACGTTACCTTTTAAGCACCAAAGGAGTTAATAAAAATGGCCAGGAATCAAGTGTTTAACACAGGAGATAAATCTCTCAAATTTATTTTTCAGCCATCAGAGCTGCTTAAAGCTTAAAAACCCCCAAAACAACGAAAAAAATATAAAAATCATGTATTTACTTTTTTTTTTTGTTGGCATTCGAAATTGTTAACTGCTGACATAGGGTGTGCCGTGACCTAGTTACACAAGACAAAGATGGATCCCGAATCATAAGGGAGGAGAGAAAAAAAAAAAAAGTCCGCATTAAATTTTTTTTTTTTTTTGGTTAAGGGCTTGGCATTATTTTTATAAATCTTCCTTCTTCAGTGGGTCGTCTGGCACCCGCGCTATGGAGGCTCCCACCACCGCGCGCGGTGCGGATTCACATGGCGGATTCCCCTCTTTGTGGAACAAAGGAAAAGCCCAGTTTGGCCATTTCGCTCCACTGCAGAAAAATGGCTGCGGGTCCCGCGGCCCTTCCTTGGCCGCTTCTGCCGCGCGGCGCTTTTACCCCGCCGTCTAATAACTCAGGCCCCATGGAAGCCGCGCTCCCATTGGCTGCGCCCGCCGCGCTGCCCCGGCCGCAGCCAATGGCGCGGCCGCTCGCGGAGCCGCCGCGGCCCCGCGCCCCGGGACGGCCGCGCCATGCGCCCGCCGCGCTCCGCCCGGCCCCGCGCCCGCCGAGCGCCGGGGGCACCGCGCCGCCCGCCCGCCTCTCGCACCGAAAACAAAATGGAACCTCCCCGCTGATTGGCTGCCGACGGCTCCGGACCTTTAATAAGCAAAACTGCTTCCCCCCCTCATCCTCCATCACACACCCCCCGCCCGCCTTGAGTGTGTCGCCACCCCTCCGCCGCAGCAGCGCGGCGGGTCCGCGCTCCGCCCGCCCCCGCGGTCTCCCGGGCTCGCCGAAGTCTTTCCCTCAAAAAAAAAAAAAAAAAAAGATAGAAAGCAAAGCAAAGCAAAAAAAAAAAAAAAAATCCGACCAACTTGTCCCACCTATAGGTCCATCTTGTTTAGAAACAGTTTGCGCTAAGGTAAATGCAGCGGGCAGATTCCACTCGCCCCCCCGCATGCCGTTAGCCCCGCGGCGGGGAGGGGAAAAAAACCCGCGCGTCCCGGCGGCGGCCCATGCGGCGGCGCTCGGCGGCGGCGGGGCGGCGGCGGGCGGCCGCGGGCCGGGGGCTGCGCGGCGCGGCCGCCGTGAATGTGCAGGCGGCGGAGCGCGGGTAGAGGCGTTCGCGGCGCTCGCAGCGGTGTATTGTGGGATCCCGGCCGCCGCCAGCAGCGAGCACACACAATATGTGGTGGCTCGCGAAAACGGGAGGCAGGAGCCTGGCGGGCAGCCCGCGCCGGTAACCGGCCCCATGTGAGACGGGAGCTCGCCTTTCGCCGCCCGGAGACGATCGGCCGCCCAGCGCGATGTCTTTTCGAGAGACCAAGGCGGGGGAAAAAGCCAAGCACCCTGAAGATCATGGCAAAAAGCAGAGTTCAAGTGAGACTGGGTCTTTTTTTTTTTTTTCCTCTTCTTCGTTTTTTTTTTTTTTCCTTCTCCTCTCCTCCTTCTCCCTCTCTGCCTCTTGTCTGACTGGGGTGGAGGGGGGACCCGGCTGGCAATTCCCCCATTTTGGGGCTCGCTTCGCGGTGGATTTCCTCCCTGCCTGGGTGTGTAGAGCGGGCGGCTCGTTAAAAAAAAAAAACACACCGAAACGAAGAGGTCTTTGTTAAATATTTTTTTTAACTTTATGGTTTTCCGTGTGATTTTTTTCCTCTCTTTTCCCATTCCCCCTTCCTCTCTCTCCCCCCCCCCCCGTCCAGGTTGGATCAACGGAATGGAGAACAGCACGCAAGCCAGCACTTCTGTCGAGAAAAGAAATCACCATTGGAGAAGTTACAAGTTGATTATTGACCCGGCTCTGAAAAAAGGACAGCACAAACTCTACCGTTACGATGGGCAACATTTCAGCATGCCTGTGAGTGGGGGGCTCCCGGGTTTCCCTCCCTGTGTTGTGTCTCCCCCCGCCCCCCCCGCCTCCGTGTTACCGGCGTTTTGGGGGTTGGGGGTCCCTCCGGGTCGTGGTAATCCCCGCCGTGTGTGGGAGGGGGGTCTTGGGGGGACACGCACAGCTACCAAAGTTACCGCCACCTGACACTGTGTATTCAACTGTCAGGAGCCCAAACCTGCGGCTTTTTCCTGTGTTTCCAATCTGTGTGCATTTCCCAGCAGTATTGCAATTTGACACGTGTGTGTGTGTGCGCTTTCCCCTTCCCATGAGACAGCCCGTGCTTCCTTGGGGTTTATTTTTTCTTTTATTTGTGTCTTAAATTTCAAGCCTTATTATTGCTGTTTCTGTGTTTTCTCTCCTCCTCCTCCTAGAACTCGGGAATCGCTCCTGTGGATTGTGTCAGGGATCCCAGAATAGGGCGAATATGGACCAAAACTAAGGAGTTGGAGCTGTCTGTCCCCAAATTCAAGGTACTGCCCCGAATTTTGGTTTTAGCTCTGTATTCTTGTTTATCTGGTAGTGAAGCCTCAGTTCCAAATAGTTTAATGGACCATTTAAATGACAGTCATATTCCTGTTAACATTGTTATTTAGCAAACTGTTTAACAGTAATCCTCTTCTATAAGGATAACGAGAAATCAATGCATCTGTCTAACGAGATCACTTGAAGGTTTTGGAGCTGGGGCTTTTTGGGCGGGGGGCGGTGGAAGGGGGCTCTCCACTCACAGTGCTGCTCAAAATACATCTTTGTAGCCCAGAAAGGAGCCGGTTCCAATGAATGGCTGCGGCAGCAGAGCCTCTGCTCAGCTCTGAGCTTCATCCCAGAGCCTCAGAAGCGTTTTTTTCCCCCCCAAAGTTTGCAGGATGTTTTAACCCTCTCCCTCCCGTGCCATCCTTAGGCCCTCCCCCACGCTCATTAAACAATGATGATTGTTTGTATCGCTCCCCACCTTGTGCCCGTTCCAGATTGATGAATTTTACGTGGGGCCAGTGCCTCCCAAGCAGGTCACCTTTGCCAAGCTGAACGACAACATCCGCGAAAACTTTTTGGCCGACATGTGCAAGAAATACGGAGAAGTGGAAGAGGTGGAGATTCTCTACAACCCCAAGAACAAGAAGCACCTGGGCATTGCCAAAGTCATCTTTGCCACTGTCAAGGGTGCCCGGGAGGCTGTTCAGCACCTTCACAACACCTCTGTCATGGGCAACATCATTCACGTGGAGCTGGATACGAAAGGTGAGGGGGCACATTCCGGCCTCACGCGTTTTGGGGTTTACAGAGCCCCTGACCATCCCGCTTCCACCACGGAGGCTGTTGCAGAGGGCAGGAACCTGGTGATTAAAAATACGATGAGAGCCGGCAGCGGGTCTGGTGTCTGGGGCCTGGGCGAGTCACGTGGAGCCAAATGTGTTGTCTGTTGCTAAGATACAGCCCTGTAATTTGCAAAATGCTGCCATTCTGCCTGTCCCCTGCCCGTCCCTGTCCCCGCTCCCTGCTCTCCCATGTCCCCCATCTCCCTGCCCCAGGCTGGCCCCTCTTGGCCACCTGCCGGGGCTGCCGGACCCCGGGACACCCGCCTTTTGCAAACTTGGGCTTTTTGGGCAAGTCCTGGTGGATCCTGGGACCCGAATCTCTGGGTTCTGGCAGCGGCAGCAGGGCTGGGTGCTGTCCTCTGCGTGCCTGGCATTTCATTGATACTTAGAGCACACTGGAGGCTGGGGCAGCAGAGTGCACACGCAGCACTTGTCAGGGTGTGCGAGTGTGTAAGTGTGAGACTGGCTCTTAAAGTGACAGGAACTCCCTGTCCTGGAGTAACCAGCTCCCAGCCTCACACCCCAGCCCTCGGGAGCCCAATAAAGTTTCTGGAAGTGTGAAGGCATTGTGTTTAGTCTGTTCTCTCTCCTCCAAGCGTGTTAGGGAAGGGCTTTGCTAAAATCTGCCTGAATTTTATAAAATATCTAAAGCTGAGGAGGTGTAGATCTGTTGCTGCTTGTACTTCTTCCTTCTAAAGGTGGCATTTCTAGTTTAAAACTGACTTGCTGCACTCCTTCTTGGGAAAAGGACATTGCTAACACCATTTTCTTAAAAATGCTGTTATTTTTGTTCTGTACTAAAAGGTTTCCACAGTTTAGTGCAAGACCAGCACAGCAGTCGGTGTGCCACATGTGATAGACTAGAACAGGATGTTTGTTGACATTACTGACCACTGTTAGAAGAGAAATCACAGTAGTGGTATAATATTTTCTATTGTGAGCTTGACCTTACATGTGTATACTTTGAAATTCTAGTATCATTAATTTTTACAGACAGGCTCCTTCCCCTGCTTTTAAATTTGAAGGTAAAAATCACATTTAAGAACAAATTAACCATCTGCAGATTTACTAATGTAAGCTAAAGCTGGCTCATAAGCGGTGGATGTCTTAATGAGAGTAATTTTAAACAAGCTGATTGTGCTACCTTCCTCCTTGTTCTCCTCCATTTATAAACTACTCTGCAAGTCTTGACCAGGCAGCTGCTCCAGAAAGTTTGCAGCACATCAGGAAAATGAGGGGGGTTTAGTCTTCTGTTTCCTGGGAGAAAACACTGAAGTCTGTTTTCAGATTGCATTTCTGGGAGGTTTTTTTTGCCAGCTTTATGCTTCTAATGTATTTTTTTCACACAGTTGCTTCTCTTTCATTCTAAAAGAGTAGGACTGTCAGTGTGCTATAATCTGTCAGAATCAAGTAAAAATGGAATTCCTAAAATAGCATTAGCAGGTTAGGGCATACTTAAAATATATATATCCGTTTTAACATTTCTTTCTAGTATTTCACTCTTCAAGAGAAGGAAAGGTTGGTTAAAACCTTTGTTTTCATAGTGTAGAAAAATAAATATTAGGAGTGAAAGTGTCATTTTTATCTGTCTGGAATGAGCATAGGCCTGGGAATCTGAAACTAATAAATCCAGTCTCCTCTTCTAAGACAGGCTTGTTTAGAGCAACTTCTTTGCCTCAGTTTATCCATTTATGGACTGGACACAATTAATAATTGCCTGTTTTAGAGAAATAGATAGAACTCATTTCACATTCATAAACCTCTTTGAAACTGTAACTTTTCCTGCATTATATGGGGGATTCAGAAAGAATTATGAAACTTTGTAACAATTACTGTATATTTTTTCAAAAACCAATGAAAATAAGCCTAACACTTCTATATACATGGCATTGTGTTATGTGTAGGCGGTGTGTGTTAATATTTCAAGCATATCTTCAAGCTCTTGCAGTGAAAAGATCTATTTTGTCACGACTTCAGTTGAGCTAAAACAGTTTATGTAGTTGAGGATGGCTCAGGACTTTTGTGAAATGAGATTTGATACCCAAATAACCCCATCTGCAGCATTTGTTCAAGATAAGTAAGTCTTTCACTACATAGAATTGTGCTAAGGGGTGTTTTGCTTTTGGATTTTATGGGGTGATTCACAGGGAGTTTGAGGTTTAATCCTACAGGACTTCTGCATGAAAGTAGTCCTAGTTTTGGGGAGATATTGCCTGAGTTCATTTTCTGGGCTCAGGTGCTGGGTCTGTCCATTTTTCTATGTATTCCTTATCTTTCAGAGCAAAATTCAGACAGTTTCAGGGTTTGATTCTGTTGCCTTTGAAGCTGATGACAGATTTCTTACAGACTGCAGAATAAGTAGGATTAAGTTTTTGTAGTAACGAAAAATTCGGTATTGAGAAACTGGGTCTTTGTAGACTTTGGGAATGAAAAGGCTGAGGGTCAGTAACACTGTATGGGACAGTTTGCTTCTCTGGCTTTGTTCTTCTAAGGATGTTACTGACTACTCCTTAAATTATGGGGGGGGGAAAAAGGATTAATTGGTGTGTTTTGGAAAGGCAGCGTTAACGGTTTTGTCCTCAGCATTCCCATGCACCGTGTTTGCATTAGTAACAGGCAGTTTCTACGAGCAAGGTGTGCAGGGAGAGCTTTCTGAAGAAGCTCTGGGTGTTGGCAGAGGCTTCTCCCTTGGGTGAGAGTTTCACTTCTCAAATCTGCAAGCTATTTGCTTGGCACTTTGGAGAGGAGGGAAACGGCTGCGCTCCAGAGAGCATGGTAAGGAGCAGAGCTGCCAAGCAGGCTGAGAAGAGGAAAAAGGATTTAGAAGCCTCCTTGTCTTGGCTGGAGAAGGGAGTGTCTGACTTCTCTTGCCCAGCAGATTATTTAAAAATGATCCCTGAGAGCTCAGAGGTGATAACTGCTCCTCTCTTGCATGGATGCAGCGGGCTGGGAGCGGTAGCAGGGTCATGTGGGTGTCAAGAATGTGTATTTTCACCAAGATTTTATTATTCCTGTTTAATCAACTCTCCCATTGTGGTCTGTGCAGGTGAGACCCGCATGCGATTCTATGAACTGCTGGTTAATGGTCTTTACACTCCTCAGACCCTCCCTGTAGGCACCGAACAGGACGTGTCCCCAACTGGGAATGAAGCTCTCCAGGTAGGTGTGCTTGGCTTTTTATTTCTTTTTAAGAATAACTTTCTAGAAAACTCCAAACATTAAAGTTAGCGTTTTAACACTTTTAATTTAGCTTCTTTTTCCTGTCTTGCCATAGTTCCAGTGGATGTTGCTAATTCACATTTAAATATAACTTGCTCATAATTGCCATAGCAAATGTACCTCTGAATCAGAGCATGTGGCTGATCTGTGTCTCCATAGCTCGGGAAGTGCTTTTTGTCTTTCTGAGTGAAAAATGCCTCCAAAACTGACAGAATGTGCCCTATTAACATCAGAAATTCCTGCAGTTAGGACTGGATCAGATCTGTCCCTGAGATGAGATTATTCCCTTGAAGTCAGGGGAATGATTTACAGTGGTACATTTGGCCTGGTGTCTGTGGTGTGTAATCTCAGCGCTCACGGGCTTCAGCCTTGCTTAAAGGCTAAAAGGTGGAAGGGGACTGAGCTTCAATAGTGGCATCAATTTTCCAGAATCTTAATTAGTTGCTGGAATCAGCTGTTAATAAAAGCAGTGGGCAGAATTCCTGAGGGCTTCCAGGGGTCCCTCGATATTTAGGGCACAATTCTCTGCATGGCTTCGTACGATTACCTGCTTCCCTGCAATCCCCACTGGGATGAGAGGGCGAGGGGGAAGGGAAGCCTGTTTGTGTGAAGTTGTCAGCCAGAGAGGCTGACTTGTCTAAATGTACTTTGGCTCCTCATTGTGACTTAAGAACCCACTTTAAGACATCAAATTTGAAAGAGATTTGGCAGGGATTTCTTTTCTCTACTTCTCTGTGCTCTTAAAATGTCACGATTTCATTAATTCTGAGATCAGGCATTCTCAGGACAGGTGAGAGCTATACCTTGAACATGGAAATTCCATTGATCTGAAAAAATAAATTTCTCCTCTTCTCCCACCAACCATCCCAATATCACCAAGGCAAAATCTCAGTATCTTTTTAATAAAATCATGAAGAGGTTGGTTCTTCCTTACCTCCCAGCAAGGTGCTTTTAAAGGCAGGAGGGAGGCAAGTAATGATTTTGCTGGGAGCCCTGCTATGAGCAGGGCCTGGCTGCTCATTTCTGCTGGTTCCATATCTGAAATAAAAATAGACAGATTTGTTCTTACTCCTTTTTCAGGGTTAGCAGCAAATTGATGGTATCCCCCAAAGTAGTCCTTGCTGTAATTATCTTTTAGATTGTTTCTCTAGATGCTGTGTTTTTGTATTATATTATTATCCTGAATTGATTTTTTTCCCAATTATCACCAAAATTATTGCTTTGTGGGTAACTTCAGCTGTTTTGCATCATGTTTTTGACACTAGAATCCACCAACAAACTTATTTGCTGTTGTAGTTTAGTAAAATACTCCTGACAATTGCCTTCCCCCTCATGCAGAGCAGCAAAGACCTGACAGTTCTGCAGTCCCTGCCTCTAGGTCATGTACAAGCCCCACTGAAAGACAGTCTGCACCAAAGGTGCAGAGATGTGGTTGTTGTCAAGAACCAGCCACGTGCTTCCTGCTCCTTCCTGTGGGTTTTAGAACAGTTGAGGAAGAAACTTTCCTGATGTCCATGTGGTCATGGTCTCTAGGGGGTCACACCAAGAGCGAGTGCACACTGTTGAGTGGGTGAGACGTGTGTGAGCATAGCAGACAGGTGAGGGCTCAGCTTGAGTTTGCTGCTGGCATGTTCCAAGCAGGTTATTTTACAGGTGTCTCTACCTGCCTGTGCTTGAGAGAGGAGCAGCCAGCCTGTAGCCTCACCAGTTTGCTGTCCTAATGTGATTTTGGGGAGCTGGAGCTCAGTCCTGCCTCTCTTGCTACCAGGGGGATTCTCACTGAGCTCCTGCTTTGCATTATGGAAAATTGATTCCGGAGCTGATGATTAGTGTGGCACTGTTATGACTCAGCAGAGTCTGAGTTGGAGCAGGGCTGCTCCTAGAAACCCCCTGAACGTGCCTGTGGAGTGAGTTGCAGAGCAATGACTTGGCTGCTCTGTAGGTTTGTAGGGTTTCAGTTTCGAATGCCATAGTCAGTAGTGCTCTGCCTGAGCATTCATCTTCAGGAAGGGCTTTAAAAAGGTGCTTTTGGCAGTTGAGAACTTTTTATGCCTTTTATATGTGTAGCCTTCTCCCTTGTTATAGATGAATGTTTGGGAGAGAGGCTGGTGGGGCAGCTCTGCTGCAGAGGTTTGGCTGCAGGCTGGCAGTTTGCTGCTTTGTATGTTTTGATTTGTTCACAAAAAAAGATAAATTGGTAATCTCACATCTCAGACTTCTTAAATTTTCTTTCCTATATGCAATTTAGACAAGCCTTACATAGTTGATAGAAATTGGAACTCCTTCAGATAAAAGTGGTGTGCAAGTCTCCTGTTCACCTGATGCACTTGGGTGTAGCTTATGAGGAAAACTGTCTGCTTTCTTCTTCCTCCTCTTGCAGACAAGTTCCTCTTTGCTTGCCTTTTTCTTTTAAATCAAAGGGAACTGTTAATAATGGATAATGGTTTGTGTTTTCAGGGACTCTGTAACCTATTTATTTTTTGGTCGTGGAAATCACTGCGAACTCTCGGGTACTCAACTCCTCTGAAAACCAAACGGATTAGACAAATATCTCTGTAAAAGTGTGTGTTTAGGTGCTTTTCTCTGTTCTGTTTTCACAGTTGACGGATTCCCTGAAGCGCCTGAAAGACAGTAACCTTTCTTCCACGGGCTCCTCTGTTACCCCAAACAGCAGCACGCCCTTCTCCCACGACACAGCCTATTCCAGCTGTCGGCAAGACACCCCGAACTCGTACAGCCAATTCACCCCGCAGTCCCAAGGAACACCTCACACCCCACGGTTAGGGACGCCGTTTTCCCAGGATTCCACCTATTCCAGCCGTCAGACAACGCCTGTGTACCATTTTGGGCAGGACAGTGGGTACAAACCCAGGAGACATGAAACAAAATTTACGGATGCCTACAACCGCCGCCCGGGACATCAACATCACTACGTGCACAACTCGGCGGGTGTGTTCCGAGGCGCGGAGCATCAGTTCAGTACGTACAAATCCCATCAGCAGGAGCCAGTTCAGTTCTCTCACACTCCTCCCCTGAGCCACTCTAGTTCTTCGAGCTACAAATCTGCCTTCTCTCCCTACCAACCACCAGCTGTATTTCCCCAATCCGATGAGCAGCAGTTTCCCCAAACTTCCAGGGAAACAGAGTACCGGAGACCTGCGCCCCCTCCCACTGAGATGGTTGTGGAAAGCAGTGCTGCCCCTAGCATCGATTTTGTCCCAGTGAAGGAGAAACCAGAGGAGCCTCCGCCCTTGCCCGACTCGAACTCTGTTCCTGAACCGAGCACAGCATCCTTCTCTCAGACTCCAGAGAGGAGCGAGACCCCTGGCACCCCCACCATGGAGTCTGAAATGCAGCATAACAGTTTAGACTCAAGGATTGAGATGCTCTTGAAAGAGCAGAGAACAAAGTTACCCTTTCTTAACGAGCATGACTCAGATAACGAGATCCGAATGGAAGGTAGCCCTATTTCCTCCTCTTCTTCCCAGCTCTCTCCCATCACACCGTACGGTTCAAACTCTCAGCCCGGTTTCAGGGGGCAGACGCCTTCCTCACGCCCTTCCAGCACGGGCTTGGAGGACATCAGCCCAACGCCGTTACCTGACTCCGACGACGACGAGCCCATCCCTGGGACAGCTTCTCTGAGTCAGAATTCCCGGGGGACATCGGAGGCCAGCATGACTCCCAGTGATCAGCTGGGCAGGACCTCCAAAACTGAGACCTCGGAGGCTAAAGAGATGGTGCCTGGTGACCAGACTCCAACGTCAGAAAAAATGGACGAGGTGAGTGAGCTGGAACTGAGTTGTGGAGCTCCGTGCTTGCCCCTGGAGCTGGACAGGGCAGGGGATTGTGCTCGTCTTTGTGTCTTCAGAGCATGAGGTTTCTGGTGGCTCTTCCTTTTACTCAAGGCAGCTGGAAACGAGTTAGACGTGACACAGAGTGATGGTCTTAACTTGCCAATCTCCAGCTTTCCATGTTTATAATATCAGCCTGCTGCAATTTATAGCTTCAGGAGAGCTCAAGGACTGCACAAGCCACCAAAGTTTGGCCAGTGCTCATGCTGTGTGAATGTCCTGAGTGTTGACAGACACTTAAGCCACTAGAGGAGTTAATGGAGCACTTTCTGCCATTGCTGTGGTCCCTGAGCAGGGGTGTGTATGTAGCCACACTCTTGCTTAACGGGGCTTTCATGTTGCACTGAAGTATTGAGTGTATACGATGTTTGAAAGCTCTCCAGCTATTTCTGCCATCTGGTTCAAACAGGAGACAGTTGCTGGGTTTTAATACTCCCTTTGCTCGGTTGGAAGGGGGAGGTAGTTGACTTGTGGGGGATGTGCTCCACTGAGTCTTCCAATAATAGAGCAGAGCTCGCTGCCTCTGCTGGGGCATTTGTGGCTGAAAGAAGAGCGAGAGCGGAACAGTGTGGAGTGGTGCCAGCAGACAGAGGAATTATGTTGCATGGCCTGTCTGTTTGGGAGGTCTTTTGCAACAAATGTGACTATCACTGCAGTGGACGTGTGGGTCCTATTCTGCTGTGTCAAGGAACAGTCAAAATACAGATCTTTGCAAATGCCAGGCCCTTTCTCCTCAGTGTTTATAATGGTCATGCAAGGGAATGAAACTGCTGTCCCTGCTGTACAAGAACGCTGCAGTCAAGAGGGCTGGTCTCGTGTAAATGTCCCAAGCGTGGTACATCAATTTAATTTACTCATGGAAGTTGGCCGGGGTTAAGCTGGCAGAATAGATTTCCCTCCAGTGGTTTGCAGTTATGAGGTTTTCACCCGAGAAGCAGCTGCATTTTGGGAGAGGAGGAGCTACTCTTGTAGCTGTGGGCTTTGCAGAGACTGGAGGGAAAGCTCTGCAGCAGTAACAGAGTGCAGGTCTCGGTGCTACACAGTGAAAACAGTGTGACCGCGCTGGATATTTTGTTTTTTCTGCGGGCCTTTCCAAACCTCCTTGTCCTCGCAGTTGCCAGTTTAGCGTTTGAAACAATTCAGCTGCTTGAGTTCTCATTCATCATTGGGGCTGGCCCAGGCTCCCCTCTTGGGAGGCAAGTCCCTGGCCCATGGGGCCTCATGATGTGTTAATTAGGAATGGAGTTTTGATTCCTTGAGCTCGGTCTGGCAGGCGTGAGAGGGGATACTCTTGGTTTGCCTGAAAAACAATGAGGAAGACATGCCTCATCTCCTGCCTTTCTGGGTTTGTATTTGCTGTCCTTGCTCTCTTGCAAGTGGGTTGCAGCCAATTCTGAGTGTGTTTAGGAAGGTGGGTGGATTCCAGG
The DNA here is from genome assembly GCF_036250125.1 of Pseudopipra pipra. NCBI lineage: Eukaryota > Metazoa > Chordata > Aves > Passeriformes > Pipridae > Pseudopipra > Pseudopipra pipra. The sequence continues at coordinate 8,762,001 of NC_087566.1, read as the reverse complement.
GTGGTGTGTGGGGTCAGGCACTTTCTGTAGCGGACACTGGCGTTGGGGGACTGGCTGAGGCGGGATGTTGTGGGCTGTGATGTGGGGCAGCAGCGTGCTGATGTTGAAGCCCTTGTTAAGTCTTTGTTTCTCCTTAATGAGATGCTGGTGTCAGTAGTTCACATCGATGGTTCTGTGATACAAAATGATGTAAATGTGTCAATCCTCTGCAGAAGTCAGAAGGGTGATAGCAGGGTCTCCATGGAGGTCATTGCTGCCTTAACTATCTCCTCCCCCTCCAAAAAAGTTGATGTTTGATGTTTGAGCTGTTTATTCAAACCTCCTCTTGGTTACAAATCACACTAAACTATTCTGGCATGTTTGAAAAGTTGCCTGTGTCTTTCATTGCTCCTTGTGATGCACGAAAAACAATCTCCATGTGTTTTTGCTTCCTTCCCCTGTCCTTCTCCCCCACAGTTTTTTTGCTTTAGAAAAAGGCTCTGCTGGCTTTCCTCTCTCTTGCTGAAGGAGCAGAGCTGAACAGTGACTTAACATAGGCTGAAATTTGAGCTGCAGCTTTCCAACTGAGTTAGAGAGGGGCATTGAGTCTGTCTAAGGGCTGGAAAGCTAAACCTCCGGCTTCAGCCTATTGTGATACCACTATTCAACTCCAGTCCTTCAGAGAATCCTCCAGCAAAACAGAGGGAAGGCAGACCCGAATATTTCTAGTGACTGTGTGGCTTGGGGAGTGGAGCAGGAATGACATATTAGTGTAGGGAAGGCTCATTAAGTATCATAAGGAAGCAATAAAGGGCAGAGAGCTTGAACTTCTTATTTACTTCATATTTGGCTCTTCAGGGGTCAGAGCAGCCCCAGGCCAGCTCTTTTGGGCGGGTGCTCTAGCTGGGAAAATCTCAGGATTCATAAGGATGCCAGCAGAGTTGCAGGGAAATTTTTCCTGAGGACCTCATCCTGTTTCCCATCAAACAAGCAGGATTTTTGTCAATGATTGCTAATACAGTAACATCTGCTCTGTAGGTGAAGCGCTGTCAAATCATCAGGCAAATTACCCCCCCAGACTTGCCATGAGTAAAGGAGGCACAGCCCAGCCCCAGCAATTGCTCTGATTTATCCTGCAAGACCCCAGAGCTTGATTTCAAGATCCGGTATGATACTCCTAAGCCAGAGTTTGGCAGGGAGTTTGGGTGTGGGAGAGGAAGGACTGTGCATCTGTCTGCAACACCTACCCCAACTAATCTGGGAGCAGTGATTAAGGTCTGCAGAGAAAGTCCCGCTAAGCTTAGCCAAGGGACAAGGCCGAGGTGTGGAACTGAGTGGGATGTGGGCAGTACGAAGTGAGGGGAGGAAAAGGATCATTTCCAAACAGCACAACCTGCCAGCCAGGAAGACGGGGCAGAGAGGGCTTTTTCAAGAAACTAGAAGATAGCAAAGAAAAAAAAGGAAAGAAAAAAAGTTGAGCTGCATTGTGATATCAGGAAATTTTTGAGGGGAGCAATGTCCAAACTTACCTTCCTGTGTGCTTGAAAAGGTAAAAAGGAAAGAACTGTAATAATTTCTTTTCACAGGATCTTGGCTGTTTCAGAAGTGCAAAGATTAAGTACATACAGTTTGACGTTTTGACATCCCATCTGAGCCAGGTCTTGTTTTGGCTTGGCTTGTGACAGGAAGAGGCCCTGCCTTTGTGCTGGGGAGGGTGACAGGATTGCAGCGAGTCACTTTGTTGTATATTGATGATGTCTTTCATGTTTCAGCTTATGAATGTATCAGTTTGTGTGCATAGCCAGCATGTAATAGGAAGACTATATGGTTGACAATGGTATTCTTCTAGATGTATAAGTATGAAAGTACTTTTTAATTGAGGGATCAGCAGTCTCTCGTCTTCCTGGTAGTTTGGCTAAGCACTGAGTTACTGTGGAGGGAGGAGTGCCTTGAAAATGCCAAAGATCATCATAAAAACGAAGATCCTGAAATGTGAATGAGGCGAGAGCAGTTCTGCTGTTTGCTGTGAATTTTAGCAGATGGGTTGGGGAGTGAACTGAAAGTCACACAGTGCACAGCAGCCCTGGAGACCCCAAAAGCCACTGCTGTCACCAGCTGTCTCACCCGGCTGTTGTGAATGCTTTTAATGCCATGCTGGGTGCTGAGGTGCCTCTTGCAGGACAGTGTCAGCATCCCTGTGACAAGCTGTGCAGATGCAGGGTCCTCTCACAGTTACCCAGGGAGAATTTCTGAGCTGGGCTTACACACAGACGACGTAGGTCAGGCTCAGCCCTACAGGAAGCTCTGCTGAAGTCCTTGAGGTTACATCTGGGCTGAATTTGCACTTGGTGTAAAAGTATCTTTGGGTTCTTGTGTGGTCACGGCCAGAACTGGAAGAAATTTATGTTGAAGTGTCACATTGTCCCTCCGGAGCCTTAGCAGGATGTGATGACATTCTCCTCAAGACACTGCCTCGTGTCTTGTGTGGCTCCTTGCTGCTGCACCCCCATCCAGACCGGGCAGTATTTCAGTAGCTGGTCAATGATTCCTGCAGGGCCAAATTCAACCTTTAGTTGTCACGAACACTTGTGAGACAGACCAGTGCCCCAGTGCCATCGGGCAGCGAGAGGAGCTGCCAGGGGTTTCGCTGCCAGCAGTGCCTGCAGTGGTTGCCCCAGGAGTGGTCTGTGCCCCTTGGAGCTGAGCTGGGCAGGAACACATCTGCGTGCCTGCAGAAGGGTGTTCTTGTCCTGTACCCTGCTTTCACCCATGGGTTGTGTGGGTCAGAGGCAGCCCTGTGTTCTGGGACTTTGGTGATGGGTTACACAGAGCCTCCTAGGGATGAACACAGTCGCACCCTTCTGAGGGATATTTCTGGGCTGGATGGTGCATAAGTGATTTATTCAAGGTAAATGCACATTAAGGTTGTGAAGGTAGAGCCTTAAGAGCCAGAAAATTTGATACCTTCGTTTCCACAGTAACTGTGCAAGAGCCCTTATGCCCATAAGTAGCTGTTATGTATGTATAATATATATGGGTACACCTGGGATCCAATTTACAGCTGGAGTGGGATTCATCATTCCTGGAGGGAGATGGGGGGAGTAGATGTGGCGAATGGTTGCTCTCAATGTAGTTTTTTAATTGAAGAAGGGAGAAAATCCTGAGAGCTGTGATTTATGCCCAGTCTCATAAACACTTTTTCAAATTTTCCTGCCTCCTGAGCTCTTGTGAATGCAATCATGCCTGACAGAACCGGTTCCTAATGGAAACTCAAAAAATAGGTGTATGTTATGACCATGACTTTCCAGCAATGCAGCCAGCCAATGCCCAGGCAGCAGAGATTTGGATGACTGCTGTGGTTTTACATGTGAATTACACTAGCCATGCTCAACCTGTGAAATTAAAATGAGAGTGGACTACTTAAGCTGTGGGTTCAGCTCTGCCCTTCCTGACCCACTGCACAGCAGCAGCAAGAAGCCACGGGGACTTCAGGGGATCTTGCAGAGTTTAAGCTTGTTCAGAAAAGAGAGATGGCACACAAATCCCTCAAAAGGTGATTTAAATGTGACACTAACTGACACTGGCCCCTTTGAGAGCTCAGAGATCTGTTCAGCCCCTGTGTCCAGAGGAGGGAGCAGACTGGGGCAGGACTGCAGCCCTGTGTCCTTCTGGGTTGCTTGGGGCTGAGGGTCAGTTCCCATATAACCTGGCCAAGGTAAGGACATCCAGGCTTCCAAAGCAGTGGAAGTGCAAGGTATTGTTATCTTACCTTTTTTTTCAGAGCTGATACTGGAAGACCCCAGGCAGGGACTGCTTCCTTGTACAGTGGTTCATTTACCACACGACAGCCTGCTGCTCCTGCAAAAATTTGTAGAAAGTAGAGAAGTCCGTTGTGTTTGCTAACTTGTTTCACTTTTGGCTTTTTGAATTTGGCTCAGATTCGATTCTTGGAGTGCTTGCAGAGTGGTTAGCAGAGCAGAGGGCTTGACCAGCCAAATGTGTTCAGTTGAGGAAGCAGTAGTTTTAAAGTCACTTTTTCAGAGCAGGATTGCATAGGATTCCCCTGGTGTTCCTAGTGATACACCCACTCATACATGTCTGCTTGTTGGGAGGGGGAAAACCTGAACGGAAAAATATTTGGCTGTTTTGGGTTTGTTTTTTTTGGATACTTAACAACTTCAGTAGAGTGAGAGAACATGTCTCTTGTTGATAACAGAGCTGAAAATGGTGAAATGCTCTGGAGTGTAACTGAAGAATAGAAAGCGGGCTGTGGTTGGGAGGCTGAGTGGTTCTTTTACTCTCACACCAGGCCAAGGCTTTGAGGCTTTTGCATTTTGCATACCTGATAGAAATGACATTACCATTCCTTTTTATAAATCACTGTTGCTGACAATGGTCTCACCACTACCTCAGTTCCTTCTGTTTTGCCACCAGTGACTTTCTGTAAGTTTTCAGTTCCTGGTGGGCTGGCTGTGTACACTTGAATTGCTTGTTAATAGGCAGAGCACTGCTTGTTTTGTGTTTGTGTAATCTGTAGATGCTCTGCTGCACTGGAAACTTAGATCCAAATCACACTGTTTAACCATAGCATATAGCTGAGGGTGCAATAATATCTGCAAATCTGAGCTCTACACACCATCCACAGTTAGAGAACCCTTGGCATCTTCCTTTTGCTGCTTGCAGAATTCTTCCTATTCTTTCCAGCACTCAGGTTTTAGCAGTGACAGTATTGAATGTTCAGATGTCATAAATGCAGGCTGTGAAGCCTCACATTGAAGTGACACGTTTTCCTCACAGTTTCTCCAACCCATTATCATTCCAGTTGTGTTTCGCATCTGATGGTCGTGAAAAGTGACCAAGGGAATGCAGACAAGTTGCTGGATGGCGACGTGTGTTGCAACATGCAGTGACACTGAGAAAACGTGCCAGTGTGTTAGGTAATCAGTAGAAATATTGAGAAGATAATTGCTGTTAACATATTGTGCTGGCAGCCGCCAGAACAGCACTAATTTCTGGGTCTGGTTTTGAAGAAGTCGGAGCAGCCGCTGTGTTCTATATGTGTCTGTGTCTGACACAGAGCACTGAGCAGACGAGTGCTTATTCAAATTTCTGCTGGCTGGTGCCTTTCCTGGAGTCCTCTAAATAGATGCAGTTCATCAGTAGAAGGTTTTTCCATATTGCACCGATTTTGAGTCCCGTGACTTTGCCACCCCCCTTTCTATTAATTTTCAATTTTCAATTTGGGGTACTTGTTTGTACCTACTGAAGACGGGGCAAAACTCAACATGAAACTCGTGAGTTCGTTAACTCTGCGCATCACGTACCTGCCCACGAGGGCTCCTTTGACCCAGACGTGTTACTGCTGTCTCAGGGTTTATTGTGAAATTTGCAGTGCTTGCTTTTGGAAATGCCCATTCATCATGAGCATGAAAGATAGCTCAGATTTTGTACTCCTAAAAACAAAGTATTTAAAAAAACCCCAAAAACCAAAAAAGAAATGGTAAAGGGAAAAAAAAGTATTTTAAAATGGTTTTTTATTTGCATAGCACTGAAATAAAATCAATATCTGCCCCCGTACGTTTCCAGTGGTGGAGACAGGCCTTGTGAGGTCAAGACATATAAATACATAAAATAGCAAGACAGCAAATTGGGGTTTCTCATTTCTCTCCAGGTTGCAGTAGGTGGAATGGGTTTGCTCCTTGGGCTGTTGCAAAAGTGTTGCTTCAGGAGCAGTTTGAGTAAAGGAAGTTGTTGGTGGCTTGGGCTCCGGCAATCGCCCTGTGCACGGAGGGCACCGTGAGCCTGCGCAGCACAGCCCGGGGGGAACCGAAACTGCTCCAGCACGGGGCCGGCAGCAGTTCTTTGGTTGGGAGGGTTGGTTGCAAAAGGGTCAGAGAGCTGGGGCTCAACTTCCAGTTTTCCCTTGTCAGAACTTACGTGTTTCGACTTCGTCGCTTTTCAGCGGTGTTTGGAGTCACTGGCTGCTCCGGACTGTTTGGAGTGTTTGGAGTCTGTGTTTGTGGGGAGTTGACAACTGTTTACCAGGTGCAATTATCACACACCTTTGACCAGCTCGCCTGTGCTTTGCCCAATCTCTTTCTCTCTCCATATCAGGCAGTAGGTCAGGGACACAGTTAGGAAAAAGGCTCTGAGATGGTGAGGAGGGGAGGAAGAAGAGAAGCAAAGATGGTCTCCCCAGTCCTTCCTGTCTTTCCTCCTTGCTGGCACCTTCAGCCGTTCAAGGAATGTCCTCAAGCTCGCCACTGCCCAGATTCCCTGTGTCAATGAGTGCAATGGCACAGAGCCTTGGGAAGAAGAGGGCTAAGGATGGTGAAGAACGGATGGGGTTTTGTTTTTCCTGGGCCTTTTGCTGGCCTGATCAAGGGATTGGATATCTGCTGCTTTTGTGGGTGGTGTGGAGTGGGAGTTGCTGTCTTACATCCATTTTTTTTTTTCCAAAAGAGCTGTGTTTTGCAGTGAGCAGATAGAGTTTTGTGCTGCGTCCAAGTGGTGCGTCCTCTTCCAGCAGTGCAGGATTAACATGTGTTGCACACACCAGGGAGACATTCCCTTTGGAGCCTGGGGAGGGATTGCTGAAGTAGGCAGCTTTTTTCCAGGTTTCCCTGTTCCCAAAGGAGCTTGTTATTTCTGGTGCCTTGTGTATCCCAGGCAAAACAAAATATATCCATTTCAGGTGATAGCAGTTGTTTGGTGGAAGCAGGAGCTGGTGTGATGTTGGCACATGGCTCTGGGGACCGTTTCCCAATCCAGCTCTTGTTGCTAAGCAGTTGCCAAACGTGGCATTTTGGTCAGCAGATGTGGCTGAGAGTTTCCAGTGCTGATAATTGACATATTGTCTTTGAAGGATGCAGATAAATGTGAGCAACTGTTATCAAGGTGCTACAAGCATTTTGCTATTGTCAGGGAAAAAAAAATACTTGGAAAATGTGAAAATACTTTGTACTGCATGAAATTATTCAAATTACAATAAAACATAAAGGCCAGTCTACTGGTGGAATGGATGCCTTGGAGATGTGCAGGAAGGATGCATTTTGACAAGGGAATCTCAACAAATTTATTGCTTGGTAATACAGTGTCAGGTGGGATGTACCTCCCAAATAACCTCAGAAAAGTGTTAACAGCAGCTGGTTTTGCAATCCTGAGGGGGGGTGTTCCAGGCCAGTGAGAGGCAGGTAGGTGGTGTGGGTTTGGTGGCAAGGGGCAGCCTGGCCCTTGCAGAGCCCTGTTGGAGGATGGTGTCCTGATGCTGGAACTGCTTTTAGATTCCCTGGGAGCTGGCGTTGTGCCGGGAGCACCCAGCCTGGCTGCGAGGCACCAGAACTAAGCTGTGATCCCTGCTGGGTTGGAGGCTCAGGCTTCAGCTTGAGGAAGTCTTGTTGCATGACTTCGTCTTGGCTCATTGCTGGGGCACACGTGCTGCAGGCAGAAAAGTGGCTTTTGGCACAGTGGCTGTGGGGGCACAGTCCTTTGGGGGGACCCTGGCTGGCTTTTGCAGCCCAGCTCCTCTGGTTGTGTATCACTGTGGGGTCTCGGAGAGGGGGAGGCAGGCAAGAGAACATGAGGAACTTGGGTTTGCACTGTGATGTGAGGAACATGGGTTTTGGGGTCAATCACTGAACAGTAGGTAAAGCTTCCACATGCCTTCTGTCCTTGCTCTGAAAGGGTTTATGTGGAACTGCTTTCAATGTCCAAGTGGAGCTTTAGATGGTACCATGCATTAAAAGAAAAAAAAATCCCAAACTCAGAAGGGCAGCTCTGAAGGAGTCTGACTTTGAGTTGGGATGGAGCTTATGTGAGGACTGGATTTTATTGTAAGTGAATTTGGGGCTAAATGTACAAACGTAATTGTAAGAAGGAGGAATGTTGGACTCTGGTTATGACCCAGGTTTTGCAGTACTTTTACTGTTTTAACTGAGCTCTGGAATCAAGAGCATTGCACAGTGCAGTTGTTCTACTGAGGCACAACCTTAGAATCACTTCCAGTGAGATGTATTGATGATGGTTTGTGCTGTAAGTACCACTGTGCAGCTCTGGTGCTCCAAAAGGTGCTGAGACTAAACTGTCCTAAGTAATAAACTATTAGTTGCAAACCACCAAGCCAGCTGTTCCTGCACAACTGCTTAAAAAATAAAAAGATGCCCGTGCCTTCCAGCTGGTCACCTGGATCAGTGAGCAAGGCATGGAATGCATGAGCACAGAGCTGTGTTTGGCTGGTTTTGTGCCTTTCTCACAACTATTTCACATAACTCTTCAAATGAGTAACCTACCTTTTCGAGACTTCATATGTAACTTCAGACTAGGGAACCAATCTAATGGGAAAGCTGCTCTAAAAATTACAAGTGAGACTTGTGGGATTGAGAGGGGTTTAGATGTGTCTGCTCATGTATGGGCTGTAGAGATGCTGTACTGCCCTGTGCTTCTGCAGGGCTTCGTGCTCATTGCCAGCATTTTAACAAAGCTCTTTAAATCAGCTATTAAGGAAGTGAGTAGAATAAGTGTCACCAACGTGGGGAGGAGGCCTGAAAGAGCCTGAGGGCTGGAGTGGTGGGTCTGAGGAGCAGAACATGGATCACCTGTCACTGGCTGCTGCTAACAGGCTCTGCCCATGTACATGCAGTCCTTTCACTTGAGCAGTCACCTGTGGGAGAGCTTGATTACAGCTCTGCTGCAAGAGAGAACAGGAGAGACTTTGGACTAACTCATGAGTTAGCAAGGAAAAGGCACATCTTTATCTTTCCTTGGTTGTCTGTTGGGGGTTATTTTGTCTGGGTTACTAGGAGTCCTTCAGTGGGAGGTCAGGGCAGTGGGTGCCATCACAAGCCCTCTCAGAGCCAGGCTGTGTGTGGTGATGCTCCCCTGGGGTCCCTCATCTGCTCATGACCAGCAGATGAACAGTGACCTTGTTCAGTAGTTGCTGGTGGACCTGTCTTCCACAAACATCTAATCCCTTTTTCAACCCATCTGCGCTTGTGAGCCTGCGGTGTCCTGTGGCAGTGAGGTGCACAGCTCAGTTTTGTTTGAGGTGCAAAGTGTTTCCATGTGTTTGTTTAAACCTCCTGCTTGCTAATTAGGGGACAGGTGGGGAAATGGGCATACTTTACCTCTCCTCTCTTCTTTGCATATTTTATGCGTGCACAAATGGCAGTGGGAATGCAGCCCAGCTGGGGGGTATTTCCACTCTGGTGCTTTAGAACAGTTGTGGTTGCATGATTTGTTTTGCATATAGTGGGGATAGTTTAATAGTAAAAGTTTGATATCTTCTAAAAGGCCATGAGAAATGTCATCTACTGCACGGAGATTATTTTTGTTAAGGGATCAGTCAGCAGTTGGCAGCCACAAGGGTTATGTTTCCATCACCTGAGAGGAGTGGTATGGGGAAAAACTTGTGTTTCCCTCACTGAGCAGGTTTTGGACAGGGACAACTTGAAGGTATTTCTGGCTGGATATTGCTCTAGGCTTCGTCTTAGAAAAAGGAAGATTTTTAATGTGTTAATTAATATGTTACATTCCTCAGCTGATGTGCCTGATTGTCTCCCCTCTGACTGCACTTAGTTAAATGTGAGTACAGCAAGAGAGGTAAAATCTAAGCAGGAAATAAAGCAGTGAAAAATTCAAGATGCCTCCAGAGAGAAGAGAAATGTTACCAAAGGGGAACTGTTTCTTGCTGGCCTCACCCTTACTTTTGAGGAAGAACTTCTCTACTCAGCTGCTGGAAATAGGCTCCTCGGAGTGAAGTGTCTCCTGTGGTGTAGCTGGAGTTTAATGCATCCACAGAGCTTTGCTGGGAAGGACTTGTTAGGCTTGTGTTGTAATGCTCAGAAAATGAGGAGCCTGCTAAGCTCATTAGGGTGCCAGTCATCGTTTGTGGTCACTGCTGTGACAGTCTGGCCACAGCCAGAGAGGGTTTGTGTCACCTGAGCCTCTCGTTCCCTAAACAAAGGTTTTGTGCCTTTCTCACTCTATGGCTGCGTCCCAGAGACCTGGAGTACCTCCACCACCTCCACTGGGGGCCTCATCCAAAGTGGGTAAATGCTTTTTGTCACTCAAGATCACGTGGACTGCCTGAACCGGCTTCTCTGCAGTGGTTTTTCTGGGAATTTCAGAAACACAGCAGATGTCCCATTGTCCTCTCTGGGATGATGGCAGTGCCTGTCTCCAGAACAGAAAGCCACAGGTTTTCTTATTTGAAACCATACTGTGTAGCCACCATGACTGCAGTCAGGATGATAACAAGGTCTGTAGGACCTTGTTAACAGTATGTTCCCTCTTTCAAGCTTCCTTATTTCTTTTCAAATAGCAGGTACTGGGCTACAAAAGAGCTGCTGGAAGGAGAGTAGTGCTGAATCTGTGTGACCTCCCAGGCCAGCAGTAGAGGGCTCAAGAAATCTCACCAAAAGTGCTCACGAAAGGTTCACATAAAAATCAGGACTTTAACTCTTTCCCCTTGCTTGTTGCACACTTTTTGGAGAGTAAAGGTGTACTTGTTTGGAAAGGGCTCTTTTGGGATTCCTCCATCAGCTGTGGGCTCCTGGGTTTTCTTGCAGGTGCCAAAACCACTTGGGTCTCTTTGCTTCCCAGGCACGTGGAGAGATCAGGACGGCACCTGAGAAATTCAGGGCAAGAGTGGCTCAGGCTCTTGGAGAGGGGAAGGAGAAGCCAGGCTCATCATTTGGGATGCCTCTGGAGAAGGGAGGCGGGTGATTGAACTGCTGCCGTGGGATATACTAATGGCACCTGGATCTGAGGGCGGATGGCAGTGAGCAGGAGAGCGTTACAGGATGATACTGATGAATGATCTGACAAAACCTCTTTTTTTTTACCTGTTGTCCTTCAAGTCCTCGATTTCTTAACTTCTGCCCTCTCTTTTGAGAAGACTCAGCGTTGCACAGGTTGTATAGTGGACATCCAGGTCTTGCAGATGAAGCCACTGTTGATACTAACCCTGAGAGCACTGAACAGGGCACTGAAAATGCTGCCCTAACTGTGATAGCCATGTGATTTCAGATAATCAAGGGTGTAGTAATACTATGTAAAAGGGGAAGAGTGTCAAACTGGTCTACTTCTGCTGATTAGAACTTGTTTAAATACAGTATATGTACAACCTATTCTTCAACAGGCTGCTATCAGCTGAGAAGCTAGACTGTTTTCCAAGCTTATCTGCTTTCTTATCATCTTCTTGGTAGCAAGATCTGAATTCATGGCTCCATTTGACCTAAGGTTTAAGTATGAGGGTGAGGTCAGGGGGATGGCATCTGAGCTCCTGCCTGGCACTGAACTGTGAGGTATCTGTGTACTCTGCACATGCAGTTAATGCAGGGTTTTGTTTTTTTTACTTATAGGTGGACTCTGATCTAATGTTGCCAGTTCCCTTTATCTTTGATTGCAAAGTACCTTCTGCTCTTTAGAGATGTGGGTGCATTTCTGTGCACCAGCGTCGGGAGCGAGACAGAGCATTACAGAATCATTTGGGAAATGAGTTCTCTGTATACAGGGTGATTTCTCATAACTTGTCTGCTTTTCTTTGCATCTTTAGTAAAGGAGATGCTGCCTGAAGCTCTTCATCTTTTGTGTGTGGACAGACCTTAAAATAAAATCTATGGATAATAGCTGAGGTGGCAGAAAATGACAGGGAAGCCCATTGCATGCTTACCACTGCCTTTCTCTTTTCCAGAGAGACTGTTCAGTTCCTCTGTTGGATTTGGCTGGTTTGTTCCCAGGACTCTGTATCACTGAACCTGGTGTCTGAGAAGGGCTTTACCTGAGTAAAGCCAGTCTGGCTGTATGAAAGTCTTTGGGAGAAGCAGAGAACATTCCCTGACTAATTTATCTGTAGGGGGTATTTTCTTGCCACTCTACCATCCTTTTATGCATGACTTAGCTTCCCAGCCGACTGAAGCCTTTGAAGTTAGATTGCAAATAGCTCTTCAGCTGTCCCTTCCCCCCATCTAAAATAGGGACACTAGAACAACCATCGCTGTGGAAAGAGCCTTCCTTGTTACATGGCTCCCCAATGTTAACACCCCCCTCTTTTCCTCCTTCCTTTTCCCTACCTCCTCCTCCCCCCTCATAAAGAAACCTTTTTTTCCCCCCTTAATAAGATCTACTTAAGACTTGAGGGAAAAGGCCATGGTTCCATGAGTTGGTAAATCCAATTTTAGGGTGTTTCATATGTGATGAAAAACACAGTGGCCACATGACGCAGCCCCTGAATTGGCACACATTCGCCCTGCCAGTTCGGATTTGTTCACATAATGCAGGAGGGGCGACTGTCCAGCCTCACATCGGGGCACACACGGGCTGCCCAGGCATCCCTGAGCTCGGGCTGGGGGCCGCTGACTCCCCACTCGTACTCTCACTGTATTTTGTGATCTGCCCAGTTGTATCTTCACGTTGGTCTTGTCTCAGATCTGAGCAGTCTGGGGGTCTGGAAGTTTCCATTTGAGTGTGGACCCAAATGTGTTGTGTTGGCCTGTCCATGCAGACACCAGAGAGCGTCTCTTGTGCGTGGGAAGCCCAGGGGCAACGTCTGGCTTCTCCAAATATCCCTTCTTTGGTGACCCTGCCCACAGGAACAGTGTAACCACGTCATATGCCATGAAGTTTGCAGTTCAGAGCTTCCTTCCCCTTTCCTGAATTAAGCCATCCCTTTTGTGGAAGGCAGTGCACTTGCTAACAAACAGGGCAATCCCCTCAGTGAGTTATTGCCCTCTTTGCCAGTTCATCTCTTCAGGCTTTCTGCTGAGGCAGATCTGGCAGTTGTTCTCCCACTGGCTTAGTTCCTGGCTCAGAGGATTGCTGTCCTAGGAATTCATGTTGAAAACTGAACTATGGTGCTGTCTTGCCAAGAGAATGGATTTTTGAAAGTACTGAATGGTGGTTGGGTCTTCTCACACATGAGTCTTCGATCCCATTTCTCAAGTGGTTTTGTTTCTGGATCAGTGAAGATCTGGTTATCTCAGACTACACTGCATGGGCTTCCCATCCCTGTCCTCTTTGCTTCACCTGGAGTTGTCTGTCCTTCCCTGGATTGTTTGCTAAGTGAGAGAAGTTCTTAGCCTCATGGAAATGCCTAGAGTCTGCCTAAGTGGGTGTTTCTTACTCCAGAATCCATTTCAACTTCTGGAAGGAAGAATCCACGCATCGTTTCCTACAGCCACTGGAGCTTCTCTGTACAGTCAAGTGAAAACAGCCTGAACCCCTCCTGTTCAATCATTGCATTACTTTTCTCCTGTTTTTCATGTTTTGTTGGTGTGGGTCATTTCATGCCCTGGGTCACGTCGGGGACCTTAGGTCAGAAATACTGATTTAAGCTACTGCCCCATTCCTTTCCTTGGAGACATTAATGTTATTGCACTGTCCTGTGAGGAGACAGAGGATAATCCCCTCTGGAATCTGAAACAGGTCCTTGAAATGTCAAGACCCATCTCAGCTGCTCAATGCACCTGAAGGCCTGCAGGAAGCTGGAGGTGTGCCTGAGTGTCGGATGCTGTGTTTGACACTCCTGCCCATCCTGCAGGAGTCATTTTAGCTCATTTTGTCATCTTAATTCACTAGATTTTCTGATGATGGCATGGATTGTTGGGCAGCCTTCCAGCTCTCCTGCTGTCCTTAAAACATAAGTCAATTTACTTCTGTTCCTGGTGTCAGGAAGTACTGGAAGTTAGTGAGGAGACCTTTTCTCTTTGTGAGCATTAGCCCCACGTGCTTCCCCGTCTCAAGAGCCCTTCCTGCTGTATGCTGAAAGCCCAGTTGAACTCCTTCCTTGCATCCTTCCAAATCCCAACTTGTGGCATCTTTCCACATGCAGGACGGTATAATTAGGGACCAGCACCTGAGGCAGCACATTGTGAGACACAAACACAGAATCTTGGTGGGATTTCCTGACTCCTGCCCTTCTCTTCTGGGACTGACAGAGACTTGTGGGGGATTCTCCCGCTGTCCTGTGGTTTGAGGTATTGACTCAAGAGTTCCCTCTTGGCATTAGAAGGAAAAGTAAGTGGCGTAAGTTGGGCTGGTGTTTACAGTGCTGTTTGTTTACAATGAGCACTTGGGTATTATTGTCACTCGTTTTACTCGTTGGGCAGCCCTGTAGGTGTGGGGAGGATTGTCTGTGCCACAGAAGTGCTGCAAGTAAGTACCAGACCAAAACACAACCTGAGCCAAGACTGTGTGTGTGTCAGGTGGGACATTGTCATGGTAGGGAGCTTGAATTCTTTTTTTCAAGTAGAGAGAGGTTCTTTTGCAGTTGGTAATAGATGAAAACACCCAAGTAATGTCCTGTGAGAAATCCCTGCTCCATTGCAGCCTTTGTGGTGCCCCTTTTTGTGGGACACAGTGTTGAGTCCATGGCTCTGATCTGTGTGTTTGCAGCCTTTGCCTGTGAGTTAATTTACAAAGCACTGTATAAATACGTGACTATATAAAAACCTTGCAGTCTTCTGTTCTGCAGACAGAAATACATGTTGCTGGAGATATTTATAATCACTGATTTGTAATATGTAAATTTTTCCATTTGCCTTTTACTGAGCTGGGCATTTTATTATAGTGCAAACACATCTGAGAGCTGTCTTGTCCCAATTAAAAGCTGCTGTGGTTGCCATTGAGGGCTCTGACAGCAGCAGGAGGATGGGAGCTCTCTCAGCTGCCCAGAGGAGGTGGAAAGACCTGACTAACCAAGGGGGAGGAGGCAGTGACCCAACTCCAGCGTCAGTCCAGGCTGTGGTGGTGGTGGGCTGGCCAACACAAGCCCCCATGGGTGCTGGTGACAGCACAGTCACCTGAGCAGGTTTGGAGCTCACTCAGGACCGTGGAGGCAGCAGATTGCTCTGTGTTTTTGTTGCTGCTGTAGCTGAACTGCTGGCAAACCACCTCGAGTGGCTCTGCCCTCCTGTCCTCCACCTCTGCAACCCCAGCAAAGCACCGCCCTTGTGTTGTCCCTTCAGAGGCAGAGCTGTAATTATGGTTGGCAAAGTAAAATCACTGGTGCCCATTGTAAACGCGGTGCCGAGGGTGCCTCGGTCCCGCCTGGCACCGCGAGGTGTGAGCACTCAGCAGGTCCCTCTGCCGTGTCATCCTGCCCAGTGCTGCTCTCCCAGCAAGCCAGGAGGGCAGCTGGGAGCCACAGCTCCTCTTCACGTGCTTTGCCAAGAACACATGGAGCCTGCAAGCTAAAAGCAGATTAAAAATGAACAAAGCAACACCCTCTGAAGCCCTCGCTGGGCTTGTAGATTTTGGGCAGCAAGAGGTATTTGCTCTGTTATCAGAGTGAATGGTGAGATTCTTTGGGCCAATCTTGAATGAGCTTGTCATTTTTTGAAGGAGTTTTTAATTGAAATTGTGTCTTTGAGGAAGAGTTGGGGGTGGCTGGTTGATGTCCTCAGGCTTCCTTTTTGTTCTGGTTGGTGGCATAAGAAATGTGTCAGGTTTGAAATGCCTCATTCTCTGTAAGGAGTCCGAGAAGGGAGAGCTGTGTGTTACTGGGCTACTTTCACCCGGAAATCAAGACAGTAGTGCCATTTCCCTTGTCAAATGCAGAGCACAGATCATGAGGAGCTTGGTGTGAGCCCAGTGTGGGGAGACTGCTGGATCTGGGGAATAGGAATTTGGAGGACCTGGAGTCTGTTCTTGACTCCGTTAGTGACTTGGTGTATGACCCTCTTTGGTCAGTTGTTTTCTCTGGAGGCTTTTTTTTCCTTGCTTTTTTTTTTAAAAATACACAGTTAGACTTGATCACTTGTAAATTGTTTCAACCCTTAGATGAACTCAATCCAAAACCAAGTGATGAGTGTTTAACCAGGTTATGAAAACTTTTTGTCCAAGAGTCACTTTTGATTTTAGTTGTGGCTTTATTGAAAAACATTAAAGCTAATGCCCTTGTATTGTGCTGAATGCCATTGATCCTGCATTTCATTATTTTGGTGCACCACAGCTCAGTCAGGCAGTGTCAGAGTAGTTGCTACCCTACCTCAAATATAAGTAACTTGGTACCCAGCAGAATTTTTAAGTGAAATTGGCTGTAAGCTGATGGTATTCAAAAACGTGTTCTGAAATTCTGGGTAAATTCTCTATCAGATGGTCTTTTAAAAGGAAATGGAAGCATGTGAAGTTCCTCTGCCTGTAGGAAAGGTGCTGAACAGTGTGTACAGTGAAGGTACACATGCAAATGTTAGGATGTAGTTTCTTCTTTCTGCAGGTGTGAACATTTGCTTGCAAAATGGGTGTTGCTCTGAGGTGAGATCGATACCCTGCATGCAGTGGCTCTACCCTGTCACTGTGCAGGCTGATCCAGGAGTGGCATCCCAGGATGTTCCCTCATTTAATTCAAGAGGCTCTGCACACTGTGCTGGTGTTAAAGGTGGCAATTAGCATTTTGGGTGAACAGTGAATGAGGCCATTTATAACCAGTTACGCTGACATGAATCTCTCCCAACAAATTTGCATCATTAAAACACCTTTGGAAAAATGTGTCATGCGTATAATTAAATACCTGTTTTGCTAACTCTTAATTTAATTAAGGCAAAGCAAAGATGGCAGCACAAATTAATTTAGCTGGAAATGGCTTTTCTCTCAGTGGACTGAAGGAGGTTTTCTGGTGGCATTGTACCAGATGACCTCAGAAACAGGCGGGTGAACTGCAGGACTGACTGACACAGATTTTTTGACAGTGATGGCCATGACATCCTCATGGCACTACATGTGTCATCTATCAGCTCACTTTTTTCTGCTTGTGAGAGCAAATAGGGAGGCCAGCTAGAAGGGGTTTCTTTGAGAGGACAGCATAGCTACTTTTGAGCTACTGAATACCCTGAGAGTTATTCAGTCGTAACCGTAGTAAATCCAGGTTCAGACAGGTGAATGAAAAGAAATTCATAGAACAGAAGATATTTCTATGTCTCCCCTTGGTTTTCTGTCTCTACCTTGATCTCTTTCACTTGGTGCCTACGTTTTCCCCCCTTAGATATGACTTTCCTGTAACCATTCATCCTCTTTAAATATTCATTTCTCTTAACTTTCTTTAAAGCCTTCCTTGTAGATGATCTTCTTTTGGTTTGACCTCTTTCCTAACCTTGTGATTCTTCCCCCCACCCTCCTGTGCCTTTTCTGATCTTTTTCTCCCTGTCACTTAATCTCTTTCCCTCTCCCTTTCCATCTTGCTTGGGATAAAACTGGAGCACAGACTGTGTGAACTGTGCAAGTGCAGGTGAGTTGTCAGCCCAGCCCTGTAGGAAGCAGGGAATCTGGTGTTGCTTCCTGCACACCCATCTGAGCACCAGAAGAATTTAAAAAAAAACTTTTAAATTTTCCAAACGTGCTGGTTTTTGCTTTAGCAGTTCTCATTTCAGCTTAAGTAAAAATAAATGCCTGTATGAATGAAGGAAGCTCTGTGCCCTACAGCATGGAATCCTGCTAGTCCTGCCACCTCTCTGCAGTTTCAGGATTGGCTTTTTCTGTGTGGTATTTCCTTCAAGAGGGAAAACCAACCTCATTTATCAGGCAGGATTCATTGGTACTGAGAGTGGGTAAAGGCTGGTGTGGCTGGGAGTGGACTCTGGGTGAGCACGAGGGGTCTCCTGTGGTAGGACTGGCTGAGATGGGCTCGGGGCTGGTGGTGCTCCAGGAAGGGACGATGTGTTGTCTTGGACAGGTCCTTTGGGTCTGGTACTGTGTGCTCACCAGAGACCAGTCCTGAGCTGTGACTCACACTGGTGTTGGGTGGCTCTGGGAGGGTACAGGGTCCTACACGAGGGACTGGGGAGAATTTGTGGCCTGGCACTACCTGGTGCTCCCCTGAGGCTTCATGAGGTGACTTTTCTCCATACCCCATCAGATGAGATGAATATGAATTTGAAGCTGATTTGGTCTGTCTTTGGTAGCCTGAACACTCCTGGCTTTCTGTTCAACACTGACCTTTAGCATCATCCAGCTTTTGCAGCTGGAGCCAGTGCTTTTAACAGGGCCTTTTGTGTTCACTTACTGAAAAACGGGGTCTGTTTCACAGGAAACTTGTTTACACCTGCCACAGTCATCTTTGCTCTTCCTTTGCTCCTTTCACTGGAGCTGCAGCAGTTGAAACTGCAGAATGTCCTTTCATTCCCTGTCATTCTCGGCGTGGGACGTGACTGCAATTGAGCAGCTGGGGCGAGGATGCAGGGTGTGACACCCACTGGGGAGTGTTAGCCAGATGTGGACACCTCGAGGGAATGATACAATTGGGCTTTGGAAAGACTGAAGTGCAATGGATTATTATTTCTACTTCATTTTTCAGCTGTTCATTTCAGGGTTTTCAAAGCAGCCCTTGGAGTCCTCCCTGCACTGAAGTGACTCTGTGACTACAGGAGAGTCCCCTCTCTGCCACCATTAGCAGGGGGTCGACAGCACTTGCTCGGGGCTTGCCAGGTGAATGAGTGTCCTTGCTGGGCATTTTCGGACCACTAAAACTGCTAGAGGCTTTTTGGGGATGCCCCACACATTCCGTGAGGCTCCGGGTGCTGCTGCAGCGGAATGCGGGGAAGGCAGGCGAGGGGAGGTGCCAGGACGGAGGATTTGCACAGCTGCTGCTGCGAGCGCCGTGCTCAGCCTGCTCTCTGGTGGTGGCTGCTGTAGCAGAGATGACCTTTGATAAAACATGAAGTGTTTGGTGTGATTTGGATAGTTGTGGTTGCTCAGCTTCACCCAGTGGCAGTTCATAGCAGAGTCAACTCAGCTGTTCTTTCTTTTGTTCCCGTACCCCAGTGCAAGATTCACAGGTTAAAAATCAAATCACAGCTGCTTCAGGGAGAGAACTGCTAACAAAGCCTGACAGACTTCAAGAAGTGTTTGGACAACGCTCTCAGGCATGTGCTGTGACCCTTGGGGTGTCCTGTGCAGGGCTCAGAGTTGGACTCGATGATCCTTGTGGGTCCTCTTCCAGCTCAGCATATTCCATGATTCTGTAAAGGCTTCTTCCCCAGCATCTCTCCCCAGAACTTCCAGGTTCTCCAGTGTCTGACGCTGCTCTTTCCTTTCAAAGTGGGGTGACTGGTGGGAGAGCAGACAGAAAAGGTACCTACTGGCACAAAACATGAAGAAAATAATAAATATTTCTGGGATCTACAGTCAAATTTGGCTGAAAGCAGCCATCAGGTTCCAAAACTCTTGCCAGGATTGTGACAGAGAGAGGCACTAGCAGACCACTTGATGGTGTTCTTTTCCTGGCTTGGCTGGGCTGGAGCCTGCAGCTCCCAGAGCAAGCAGGAGGGCTCTGGTGACATGAAGATGGTCTTTACTGAGATTAGCAATGTGAGGAATATTTTTGGAGAAGGTTACTGGGACCCTGTCCTGTCTGCTGTCATCACTCTAGTGAGAGATCAGCCCCATTCCTGTTTCCTAG
This sequence comes from Pseudopipra pipra, assembly GCF_036250125.1. Classification (NCBI taxonomy): domain Eukaryota; kingdom Metazoa; phylum Chordata; class Aves; order Passeriformes; family Pipridae; genus Pseudopipra; species Pseudopipra pipra. Next base: position 8,742,632 of record NC_087566.1, on the reverse strand, counting down.
ATAAACTGTCAGTGTGTGGATATGTCTTCCAGCAGTGTTGGGTTGCTGTATTTCTTATTGGGGTTTGTTTTAACAGTACCTGAGGGATGTGACAGTTATGCATGTGGATTCTTGATGCTGGAGACACCTTGAGGACTGAAGTGCCTGTAGGACACAGTGTGCAGGTGTGACCATGTGCTGTTGGGTTCCTGAGGCTTTTCTGTTTTACAAGACCTAATCAGGCAGCTTTGAGACTTCAGAGCAAGCAGGAACCCTCTGTTTCAGTCCAGTTTCCATCCCTTTGGCAAAGGAGGTGGGACATAGTTTTAGCATTTTCTATACCTCTGTATTTCTTATGGTTAGGAAAGTAATCCTTTTGCCCCAAAACATGACATATTCTATGTCTTCGAATCCCAGCATTTATCACCTTGATGTTTAAAAGCAATTTAACAAGATTTGTGGCTCTTTTTTTCCCACCTGAATTGCTGTGGTCTAGTCAAGACAACTTTTAGTAGCAGCAGCCATGTGGAAGTGTTGTCTTCCCTCAATTAGAGGTTAAGAGTTGGCAGCAAATGAGCCATGGATTATAATTAAAAAACAGGGTAATTCTTTGTTCATGGAGAGACTAAGGAATAAAAACTCAGAGTGTAATGTACCTGTCAGTATTAGATGCAAATGAGAGAGAATGTGTCTTGCAGTGAAAGACATATGAATTGTGTGTATTTTGCTGAGCATGGGAGCAATTCCTCCTGTTCCATAGAAGCTGAGGGTTTTGTTCAGTTTGTACTGATGCTCTTTTAGAAGGCTTTTACCTCACTGATTCCTGAGGTCTGACATGGAAGAGAAAAGCTTCAATAGGCACCAGCTGCTCGGGGGCCTGTCTTTTCAGAGCATCGCTGGCTCGCTTTCCCCTATTCCCAATTAAACTGTGTGTTAAACTTAGCTTTTGTTTGAAGCATTCCCGCCCTGTGGTGTTGAATGTAAAAGGAATGTGTTGGTCACCTTTACTCTCTCTTTTGTCGCAGGGTCAGCATTCCTCAGGGGAGGACATGGAGATCTCCGACGATGAGACCAACCCAGCGCCCATCACCAGCGCGGAATGTGCCAAAACCATTGTGGTGAACTCCTCCGTCAGCAACACGGCAGTGATGGCCCCGTCGATCCCCCCTCTGCCACCACCGGGATTCCCTCCTCTTCCTCCTCCGCCTCCTCCCCAGCCAGGCTTCCCGATGCCTCCACCGCTGCCTCCGCCACCTCCACCCACCCACCCCGCCGTCACCGTCCCCCCGCCACCGCTCCCGGCCCCTCCCGGGGTCCCCCCGCCGCACATCTTGCCTCCGCTCCCTCCCTTCCATCCCGGCATGTTCCCTGTCATGCAGGTGGATATGATAAGTGTCTTGGGCAACCAGTGGGGGGGCATGCCCATGTCCTTCCAGATGCAAACTCAGATGCTGAGCCGCATGATGCAGGCACAGAACACGTACCAGTATCCCCCTTTCATGACGGGCCGGATGCAGTTCGTGAACCTCCCTCCCTACCGCCCTTTCTCCATGGGAGCTGCTCTTGGCCGTGGGCAGCAGTGGCCCCCACTGCCCAAGTTTGACCCCTCGGTTCCACCACCGGGGTATGAGCCGAAGAAGGAAGATCCCCACAAGGCCACTGTGGATGGAGTCCTCCTGGTCATAGTGAAGGAGCTAAAGGCTATCATGAAAAGGGACCTGAACCGCAAGATGGTTGAAGTGGTGGCGTTTCGGGCATTTGATGACTGGTGGGACAAGAAGGAACGTCTGGCAAAGGTAGGCTTTCACGTGCTCTCTGCTGGATCCTAAACTGTTCTTAGTGCTTGTGGCTAGGGCATGCATCAGCAGGGGTCTGGAACTGACTTTAAAAGAACCCACAACCCTAAATTGTTATGGTAACTAAAACGGAAGGAAAAAGTAAAGCCACGGAGTAGCTTTGCTGTGAGGTACCCCATTGCTGGAGGCTGCTGAAATTAAATGGGAGACACATGTGTCCCTGTCCCTCACCTGGCTCCATGAATGCCCGTGGGGCTGGTCTGTGTGCTGGGGTAGGCAGCAGCACCAGACTCAGCCTGCAGGTATCTGGAAGGTGCTCAGTCACTACAGGCACCTGCCTGGGGACAACTTAGCACCTGGATATTGAACCTGGCTTATTTCCATGGTGTCACTCTGTATATGCAGGTATTTCATGCTGCTTTGCCATCAGAACCAAGTTTAGCTCCAAAAAACTAAAGGAGGAGTGTTTGAAAGCACCAAGTCGCTGTTTTGTGTTCCCCACTTCGTGTGATGAGGTCTGTGGGTATTTCCAGTTCTCCCACCTCCTCAGTGCATGTTCACAGCAGCAATTAACTCAAAAGCTGAGCGTTGGCCAAATACGTGAGGAGTTCCAGGGATTAGTTAAGAAAACAGCTTTGCATGAATCATCTGATCCTTTCTCACCCAATTTGAAGTGTACCTCAGCCAGGAAACAGCTCTGTGATCTAATGTGTGGTGAATTTGTCACTACCAAAAAAAAAAGTAACACCGCAGAAAGGTTCATGCAAGCCTCAAAATCACCGTTACAGTGAATTATTGAAAAAGTAACAACAAACCAAGCCACAGCCTGCAGATAGATCTTGTGTCTCAGATGTCAATTTTCAGAGCAGTATCTTCCCCACCTGCTTTTGTAAAACAGTTGCATGTTAACTCTGGTGCCTGGGAGAGCTGCTTGGCTTTCTGGAAGGTTGGTAATGCTGTTGCTTAACAGCTGTTTTATGACAGTGTAATTTGCTCTGGCTCAGAGCTGGCTGGTGTGACATGCAGCAAGAAACACCATCACTCTTCTGACTAATGCTCAGAGCTTTTCCCCCTGCCAGCGAGCGTGTGCTGACAGTTTTGGAGGAGGCCCCCGAGTTTCCAGGGCGATGAAGGAAACAGATCCAGTACATAGTTGCAAAAGCAACAACTGAAATACTCAAGAAATTGTTTTAAACCAGACATCTGCACTGAAGAAGGAGAAGCAAGTCAAGGCAGATCTTCAGGCTCTTTTACACCTCAAGCTATGGCTGGATTTGGCATGTTCCTCCCTCACCTGGAATTTGTAACCCACTTTGGGAAGGGAAGCTGGCTGTACCACAGCAACTCGCCACAGTCCTTGCCACAGGTTATGTTGGATGTGAGCAGTGTAATTGAAAATAGGAAACTGCTGCATGGAAAACCACATGTGCTTTCTGTCCAGGAACAGAGATGCCAGAACCATTTCTGCCCCAGGGCGCTGCCTGGAAAGGCTTCTGCCAGGCCACATGTTACTGTTGTGTGGAGAAAAACCTCACAGGTTTCAGAGCCTCCTTTCTCTAGGACTGGGCACCCCTGGCATTGGAGTGAGACAGGATTCATTCTCAGCCATAAGAAAATAAGATACAATTGTTCAGCTTAAACTGTCCCTCTCTACTGTGTATGTGTGAGGATGAGCCAGCTGGGCTCCTTGGTGGCAGCTGGAGGTCAGGTCTCCACGTGCTTTGCCATCACACTGATTTTGGCTGTTATATTCTATCAAAGGAATCAATTCAGGCAGCTGATTGACTGCCAGGAGGTATCGTGCCATAGGTAAAAGGTGGGAAGGCCCAAGGATAAAGCTGGTGTCCCATGTCAGACAGAATGGAAAATGTACAGGGAGCAGGCTGTGAAGGAGCACGTTGCTAGAGAAGGCAGCACGTTCCATGGGCCTTGTCTACTACCTAAGATAGGGGAAAGCTTTTCCCTGTTCCCAAATCTAGTGATGGGTTTGGGTTTGAAAGCCTGAGTAAAATGCATTAAGCAGAGTGCCAGGAATAACCAGTCATCCCTGGCCACGGAGTGCTGCCGCTTGGATTCTCTGCTCGGTATTCCCATTAGTCTTATCCCTTATTAGCAGGAGAGCTGAGCTTAGGCTGCCTCCTCGGTGATTACAGCCCACTCCAGCACACGAGCTCTGTTAGTGTGTAAGAAAAAACAGCTTGTTAGATGGTGCTGTGCCATGGGCTGATGCAAATGAGTGTTACCTCCAGTGCCCTTCACTCAGGAAGAGGTGGCAGAGCGTGATGTGCCACCACATGTAATGCTCTCCTAGCTCGGCCACCTCTCCACAGCTGCAGGGGTCTGAATTCCTGCTTTTCCTTCACACCTTAGCTCTGATGAAATGGGATTTGTCGAGGCTGTATGTCCAGTGACCAAATTTTGTATTTCACCCGAATATTTTGATTTTCCTGTTCCCAGCACTGGAGCCTTCTGACAGGTTTTGTGGGCTTGGGCTGTGGTTGCTAAGGAAACACAGGGATGTGTGTGATTTTTGACGCACTATATTTTGCCTTACACTCAAAAGAAGGAGGGTCTTCCCCACTGGAAGGTCTGGAGTTGCTTTCAGCTATGTGGGTTATCGAAGGAGGTAGATAACACACTGGCTGACTTGCCTAAAGAACACTCAACTTACTTGTAAGAGATGTGTGTGCAGCTCTGTTTGCTTTCAAGTATGCGGGGCCACGTGGGGCATCTTCACATGCCCTCAAAGAAACGGATGCCTAGGCAGGGCAGTGATATTTCCCAAACTTTGACTGTCTAAATGGCTTCCAGGATTTGTGTCCTTCCCAGGAAGCTTCCCCTCTCAAGTGTGCTTTCTCTGTTGCAGGCGTCTCTCACTCCAGTGAAGTCTGGAGGAGAAGTGGAGGAAAAACCAAAGCCGAAGGATCGAATCGCATCCTGTCTTTTGGAGAACTGGAACAAAGGAGAAGGCCTGGGATACGAGGCTATCGGCCTGGGCATTGGGCTACGAGGGGCCATCCGGCTGCCATCCTTCAAGGTGAAAACAGAGAACTGGCATCCTTATGCTGACATTCCCCAGAGGAGCCTTAGGAGGACAGGCCTGGCTGGGTTTGTGCCCCACAGCCCTCAGGCTGTTCACTCTGCTCTGTGTTCACTCACAGGGTTGCTTCTGACATCACTGTAACCCCCCAGTACCAGAGCAAGGCCCCTCTGTCCCAGCCTTACTTTTTTCATCTTCCACCTGTGTGAATTGTTTGTAGAGGGTTTCCCTGCTCTGCAAGAGAAATGGGACATTTGCCTGTGTTTAGGGCACAGCATTTCAGCATGGTTGTAAAAATACACTTATGCTTGTAGTGCTTTACACAGTTACTGTTTTGTTTGGAATGTGTGGCAGTTTGGCAGCTGAGTCTCACCTGAAGCTGGTTAAACTCTGTCTCCTGTGAGTTTGCAGACTGAGACTCACCAACATAGTCTCACCTATTTTAAAGAGCATTTGCGTAAAAATTCAAAGTATCTTAAAAAAAAAGTGGGGTGGGAGAGGGTAGAGGGCTTCTCTGAAATAAGGATTTTGAATGCACAGAAGGTGCTAGTAAAGATTTGGAATGAGAAATTCTGCAGTCTTTATTTAGCATAAAACTTGCTTTGAGGTACTTTAAGATGCCTTAGGCTTAGGCTCTCTTTCTGTTCTGCTACATCTCAGACACATGGATTTGTCAAGAGTTTTCTCTGTCATCCTCAAAGTACCTGGTGATGACATGCCCCATGCTGGTACCCAGAGTGTTTTGATGCAAATTGAAGGGGTAGAATTTCATTCGCAGTGAAATTCTGTTTGCAAGCAAATAAAGGGATCAAGAGCTGGGAAGTGGCCCTTGGTTTCTGAGTGTAAGTGACCGTGGCAAAGCAAAGAAGTGGTAATTTGCTTAAGAAGTTGATTTCTGCTGTTTCTAAACTTTCAGAAATGCTAATTGTGTCCTTTGTTCAGGTGAAAAGAAAGGAGCCACCTGAAGCTGCCTCAGCAGGAGATCAGAAGAGAATCCGGCCTTCTACTTCTGTCGATGATGAAGATGAAGGTTTGCAAAGCACATTTGTGTGAAACAAGAGCAGATGCAACCCACACACAAGCTGAATCCCTTTAAACTTCACAGCAGTGTCCTTGCTTACAGTTAAACACAGAGTCAGGGATCTGAGCCAAGCCCTGCTCCTCACAAAGCTCTGAGAGCTGGGAGATGGCTCCTCTGGGTTCAGTTACCTTAAATTCACTGGCGGGAAATTTAAGACCCACGTTTTAAGAATAACTTGTAATCTATTTTATCTCTGCTGGGCCCCAGCAGAGGGAGCTCAGGTGGGTTCATGGACTGCTTGGGGCATGTAACAGTTTTCTCTGCATTTGATTTTAAAAGAAAACAAAGTTTTTTGCCAGAAAAATCTATTTGAAAATATCTTGACACTATTTCCTACAACCAGGGAAGAGTAGAGAGAAGATAAAACTTTGAATACCCTTTGTTTTGCATAAAAGCGTGGATTCAAGTTAAAATTGATTCAGACTAACAACTGGTTTTGAAGCCAGAGTATAGAGGGAGGATTTTGTAAAACACTTAAAAAGGCATTAAATTCAGGTTACCTATCCTGACCTCAGTTGTGCCATGTCTCCTGGCTATTCTGCCTGGAGTGTGTCAGCTTTGCCCACCCACATTTTGCCATCAGCACTCTGCACCCCTGCACTGTGACATTAGCAAGTCCCTGTAAGCCTGGGGACTGTCACTTCCATCTTCCCAGAGAAAAAGTTTCCTTTGTGTAGTTAACTCTTTCCCTCCCTTGCGAGGTATTTGATGGCAGTTTCCATCCTGTTTTTGCTCCTCAGAGTCAGAGAGGGACAGGGATGCTTCCGATACCACATCTGACCTGTCAAAGAAGGATGGAGAAGCAGTGGGGCTGAGGCGGCGACCAGCAAGGCCGTTGGAGCTCGACAGTGAGGGAGAAGAGGGAGATGAGACATCAGGGAAGGAGGAAGAATCTTCCTCGGAGAAGGAAGAAGAGCAGGAAGAAGAGGGAGGCTTGGTGAAAGCAGCACCTGGCAAGGTGTGTTGGTTTGTGACTGCACTTTCCATGCTGTCTGTCATTAAAAGGGGGCCTGATAATGCCAGATGCCGAAGTTCCCTTCTCTGGGAGATGAGTGCTGCTGTTGGGGTCTGTCCTCAGAGAGCCTCTGTAAAGGTCATTCCCTCTTCAGGTTCTCTGATCAGCCTCCTTGGGAGCCACTGGTGGCTACTACAGTGACAGTCAGGTCACAGGGTCAGGCACTGTTCATTTTTGGCAATGCTTTCTTGCAAAGGAGGAAGAGGAGGAGGATGAGGATGAAGATGATGAGGATGAAGATGATGATGACGAGGATGAAGATGAGGAGGAGGAGACGGGCATAGACACAAGTGACAAGGAGGAGGAGCAGGACTCCGAGGAGGGTAAGCAGTTCCAGTGGAAGCAGCAGGGTCAGCTGGAATCTCCCTTCTGCACTTGTGAGCTGATTCTGTTACTTGTGCACCTTCTTTCACTGAGAGCAATTTTATACAAGATGTAACAGGTATTTTTAATTGTTACCTGCAAGACTTCATGATCCCTCAGTCTGTGGGTCCTTTTGCAGTAGCTCTCCAGCCCCTGAGTGATCTCAACCCAGCCTGGCAGGAGGGCAGAGTCAGTTGAGTGTGTGTTTGTGTTATGAAACACGAGTGGCTGGGAGGAGAAGGGACCGGATTTCAAACAGGGGTAATTTGGCCACTAATAACTTTCTGTCCTACCAAGCAGTTCCTGCTCTGGAAGGTGGTAGTTTCTACTTTTTAAATCTGTTTGTAAAGGCAGCAGAAAATCTCAGTAGAAGGTACAATCCCCATGAGCAAGGTGCCAGGCAGCACTGCTCATGGAACTGCCTGCTGTATGGTCATTGCTGTAAGCATCCAAAGGCTGGATTTATAAATCTCTGCAAAAATAAATAAATTGAGAGGCCACTCCTTCAAACCCACACGCTGCTGTTGTTGCTGTTTCCATGCCCTTACAGTGTGGAAGGGATATTTGCCCCTGATTTAGGCCAGAAAGCGGAACTAATGGTAATTTGTTCTTGTAGATGTAGCAAGTCCCTCATCTTCCAAGGCTGAAGTTGAATCATCTGATGAAAGTGAGGACTCCTCTGAATTCGAGTCAAGTTCAGACTCAGATGATGATGATGAGGATGATGATGATGATGAAGATGAGGAGGAGGAAGAGGAGGAAGAGGTGACTGAAGATCAAGACAGAGAAACCATGGTTGCTGAGACAGAGCATGAACCTGCCGGTCATGAGATTCCTGACGACGAGAGGGAGACTATTTTGGAGCTGTATCCTGTGGATGACTACATGGATGCAACAGGCTTGGGACTCGCCGAGCCAGCTTTGGCAGTGAAAGAGGAAGGCCATGAAGAAATCAAAGCAGGGGAAAGTGAATGTGGCCAAATCACAGGGGCATCTCTTGCTGCTGAAACTCTGAAACACTTGGTTATGGAAAGAGACCAGGAGACAAAACTTGCTCTCTCTCCCATCTGTAGGCCAGGTATGCCTTTCCATGTGCCCTGGCACAGTTTACCACATTTCCAAGTACATTTTCTCACAGTATCCAATATGCATGGGTTTGTATTTCCTATGTTCTCTTCCTTCCTCTTGGCTCTAGGCTGGGATTATCTGTACAGGGAAAAAGGTCTGTGCTGAACTTTCCTTCCTAGTAAGGAGCTTTACACAAGCCATCTGCTACTAAAAATACTGTGGTTACTGTATCCAGAATCTTATCCTGAGCCAGTTTAGTGTCCTACAGGAACCAAACAGTTGTCATCATCCAAGGGTGACGGATCGGGTGGTGGCTGAAGCTCAAGATAGAAAAGCCATGGCTGCTAAAACAGAACAGGAGTCCATGCTTACTGTGTCACTACTGGCTTTTTTTTTGGTTTAGTAGCAAAGCAGTTTGTGACAGGGACGCTATAAGGGTCTGGTTTTGCACTAACCCTTTCTAGAACAGGTCAGTGTGTAGAAAGGACACAAATTTGGGAACACCTGCACTTGGGCACCTTCACATGTGGAATGAGCTTTCCCGGTAAGCTGTGGGAACAAGCTCAAACTGCCACATACTTCTTGAGCAGCCCAGACCCTTCTGAGAAGGGCTCAGACTCTTCTCCAGCCACTCTCTGGTTCGTTCAGCACAAATGAGGAATTCTTCCCTTCCAGTTCTCCAGGCATTTTCACCTCCTTTTGCTCTCCCACTTGAAAATGTTATTTTGAGCTGCCTAACAAGATTTCACCGATGATTCCTTTTGGACCTGGCCCTAAGTGAGTAAATAAACTCCAGACAAATGAGGCTGCTGCAGGGAGAGCAGCATATAAATTGCCTCATTGATACCATCTGAGTGTCTCCTCATTCATTACAAGGGCTTCCCATTTCCTTCGTGTGTTGTTCAAGAGTGTTCTGCTCCTCCCTTCACCACTCCCTCCTTGGAGAGCTGAGGGTGCTCCTTGGCCTTGCAATGAGTTTACCTTCCCACATCAGACAAGCTGATAGCTCGAGGCTCCAGGAGCTCTCTTCCAAAGTCCTCGCCCCACAATCTGCTGAATCTTTTTATGTCTGTACAAAAGGTTTCAAAGGATTTTGAAAGCAGAAAACCTTCGTTCTGGTCTGTGTTGTAGCTAATCCTCAAATTAATAGTGCGGGTTTTTTATGGTCCATTAGGAATGCCTGTGGTAGTGTCTAATTACTCCACACTCCGTGCCTCCAAAATGTAAAGCATTGGCGTTTTTAAGCCTCCCAGTGGAATTGAGCTGTTCTCTAACCGTGGCATCTTAAACATGCCTTTACTGGCAAGTGGAGGCAAAGCTCTTGATTTTCCTCTCTTTTCCCCTTTCAGAGGAAGAATCCGAACCCACTTCCATGCTGGAGCCAGAGGTCCAGGAAGGTCCAAAACCTGAATCTCAAGATGAGGAGGCGACGCTCTGTATTTCCACTCCAGTGGGAGTCTTCGGAGAACCTCTGCCCAACAAAAGCAGCTTCTTTGGCAAATCTGACGACAGCAGCTCAGAAGCTCGTGCTAAACCAAAGCTGCCCTCGGCAGCGGAGGAGGACGAGCGGCTGCCCCGCACGCCGGGACGGGAGGTGATGATCCACTCGGAGACTGACACTCTTTTGCTTCCAGCCCACAAGGTGCCATCCTCCATGCTTCCCTTGCCATCGACTCCCGGTAAGGAGGAATCTTTAGTCCCTCCAGAAAAGTTCCCTGAACAATTAATGGTGACCAAAACGTCTGTGGAAGAGGAGATTCCGAGGACTCCTGGGCGGGACATTTTGGCCAAGTCTTCACACCCTCTTGCAAAGTCGCAGAGCACAGACACTGTTCCAGCCACGCCAGGAAGTGATGCTCCCCTTACAGGAAGCAGCTTGACCCTCAGTTCCCCTCAAGTCCCAGGGAGCCCCTTTTCCTACCCATCCCAATCTCCTGGCGTTAACAGTGGCATTCCTCGGACTCCTGGGAGAGATTTCAATTTCACGCCCACTTTCCCAGAGGCTGGTGCTACCATTCCTTGCCTTCTGTCTGGCAAGAAACAGTCAGAGGATGAGCTGGATGAGAAACCCTTTAAAGAGCCTCTTGGTGCTTCCCTTACGATCAGCATGAACAGTGTTCCTTCTCCTATCCCCTTCGCCAGCCCCCCCCAAGCAGATTTCCACATGGACATGGGTTTGCCACCTGATGAGCCAATACCTGTAGCAGCCCTGCCATGCATGCATGGAGATGGAAGAATGCCCGTTGAGGAATGCAAGGCAGAAGTAAAATCTGGTTTGCTCTCACCAGAAGTACCCCCTGGGGCTTCTATTCTTCCTCCCCCACCACCACCTTCTGTTCTTCCCAAAAGGAGGCCGGGTCGGCCAAGACGGTCACCACCCTCTGTCCTCTCCTTGGATGTGTACTCAGGCAAACCCATAGAACCTCCTCCCGTGCCAGTGGCCTTGGTGGAAGGTCCTGTGGGCAAAGAGCTCTTGAGTGGACATCCTGATGCTTACTATGGACTGAAAGACCCTGAAGCCGTCACCCTGGACTTCAGGAATGACGGTTTCCATGAGAAAATAGCAGCTGAGACAGTTGCGGAGAAACTGCCATTTAAGGAACTGGAGAACCAGTGGAATGAAGACTTCAAGGAAGAAGAAGCTAAACCTAAAAGACAGTGGCGAAGGCAGAAGAAAACATCTGAGGACCTCCCGGTGATCCCTTCCCCAGAGTATTCCCCACCCCGGCCTCAGTTCAGGCCGCGCTCCGAGTTTGAGGAGATGACCATTTTGTATGACATTTGGAACGGGGGCATAGACGAGGAAGATATCAAATTCATGTGTATCACATATGACCGCCTGTTGCAGCAGGACAATGGCATGGACTGGCTCAATGACACCCTGTGGGTATTCCATCCTTATATCCTTTCTCAGCGTCACACAGCACGTGTGAGATGCACGAGATGGTCACTGGGGAGGACTTCAGGTGCAAAGGACTAATTTTGTTGGTGGGAGAAGCAGTTGCTTACGAGAATAGCAGAGGGGATTTTGGGCTGTTTATTCTGCGAAGCTGCAATACAAAAATACTGCAGAAGTGGCTGTTCCTGCTGCATGTTCAGACTGGGACTACAGGGACCGTCTGTAGGCACCTCTGCTGGGGAGGTTTCCTTCCTAGTTGGAGAAGCTTCTGTCTGCACATAGCCAGACTTTTTTTCCAGCTTGGCTGTGGAATTTCTGGTCTGTACATACAGAGCTTTCACTTGGGGCTAAAACTTGTTGTAAAAATAATCTCCACCATCTGTGCCCACAATGCTGAGTTAAGAGTGGTTCTAGCAGCTTTTTAACTTGCATTGGGTTTGAAATACTGATAAAATCACTGATTTCTAAGTGGCTCATTAGGGCCGGACACGTGTCCAGGACGGATGGGGAATGTGCTGCTGGTGCTGCAGTGAGGAGCACATGTTGCACCAGCTGGTGCTGGTGGGGAAGGTCTGGCCCCATCCCCTCCCTCCCTGCCCCTGGTCTGGCAATCAGGGGCTTTGAACCTTCGGGAGTGTTTTTGGGACACACAGGCTTGTGTCAGAACAAGACTCTCTGTGTGTGCAGCCACCAGGAGTGATCTCCAGAGCAGAGCCTAAAAGGCTGTCCTAAAAACCTCAGAACTCTCCAGTACTGTTTTTAGGAAGGATTTACGTGTTGAAGAAGACAAACACACCGCCCCATGTGTTGCTAGAGATTGTGTGGTGTTCAAATTTCTTGTCCCTTGCTCCCTGCAAGACAGGAAAGCAAAACCAAAAAAGCCCAAACTGCTTAAAATAGTCAGTGATAACTAACAAAACCCACGGTGAAAATACTTTAAATCTGTTTCCCTGTTGATGAAGATTATTGTAACAGCAAAATCATAGTCACTTTTTGAACCTTTTAAAAATCACCTGCAGCCAGTTGCTGGTTCATCCTGTGCCACACTGTGTGATGGGTGTGAAAGTTCCTGCAGGTTCACCTGCTTTGCAGCAAACTCACACTCAGCACTCTGGTTTTGAGGCCATCACCTCTTGCTTTTTATGGTCCCTCTGCTTCAATTTCTGCTGTAAGGATATGTTTTTGGGTCAATCTCAATCATCATAGGCTTTATGGCTATGTTTTTGGGGTGAGCTGGAAGTAGTTTTGCTCCATAGTCCTTCCAGAAGCCTCCTGAAGGCGCCTTCAAACCTGAAGGTTTGAAATGTGTGCCGAGGGTTTTCCCCTTCCCATCAGGGTCTGAAGGGTCTGATTTACCGAGATCTCTCCAAGCCCTTTGGGGTGAGGAGCATCTCTTGCCCCTCTGTGCCACTCCTGGCCCCGCTCAGAGGGGAATGTCGCTGCTGTGAGGTCCATGTGGTGTCCTCAGAGCTTGGGGTGGCTGCAGGGAGTTCCTGGAGGTAGAACAGAAGCGAGTCACTCAAACCAGAGCAAATGGTACATCCAGCTGCTGCCTGGGTACGTGGTGGGTGCTGTGGGGAAATCCTTTCTCAAACAGGTTTCTCTTGACAGCTTAACCTTTAAAAGTTAAATTTTTCACTGTTTCTTTGCTTTAGTTTCCCAAGGCATGTGACTAAGAAGGAAAGGCGGTGCTTGGTTTTCCTGTGGGCATGTGGGCTCCGGTGATGGTTTGGTTTTTTTTATTTTTCAGTAGTATTGGTATTTTTTGCAACCTCCCCAAACCCTTCCTAATTGTCCAAGCTCCCAGTGTTAGCTCCATGTAACTGTGGCAAGTTTAGTCTGGTGTCCACCTCTGGCTGTTTTCCTCCTTAACTTCTTCCCACCTACTAGCTTTTCTACCCCCAAGAAAAAGAAGCGGGACGATGGGATGCGGGAGCACGTGACGGGCTGTGCACGAAGTGAAGGCTATTACAAAATTGATAAGAAGGACAAACTTAAATACCTCAACAATAGCCGAGCTTTTGCAGAGGAGCCTCCAGCTGACACACAGGTGAGGAATCCTCTGCTCAGTGCCAGGTGTGAATGGGATTTGGTTTTATCAAGTGGGTGCTTCCTGCCTTTTGGCAAGGAGGGAGGGGAAGCTGTTGCTACGCCTGTGTCAAGCTGATCACCCAGGAGCTGCATGGGAGGTGTTAGTGTTTGATGTCCCATGTTCTGTGGTGATGTGTTGTAGCGCAAGGCGTTGCTGACAGGGAGCCTGCAGGGTGTTGGGTCAGCTTTGATCACCCATTTGTCCTCTCAGGGTATGAGCATCCCTGCCCAACCTCATGCTTCCACCCGGGCTGGTTCCGAGAGGCGATCAGAGCAACGCAGGCTCCTCTCCTCCTTCACTGGTAGCTGTGACAGTGACCTGCTCAAGTTCAACCAGCTCAAGGTAGGTCACCCCAGGCTGCAGATTTTGGACCCAGGGACATCCTTTCCCTTCTTGTGCTGTGGCTAATTCAGGGTTGGGGGTTTGGGGTGTTTTCTTCATGCAGTTCCGGAAGAAAAAACTAAAATTCTGTAAGAGCCACATTCACGACTGGGGCCTTTTTGCTATGGAGCCCATTGCAGCTGATGAGATGGTGATTGAATACGTGGGTCAGAACATCAGGCAGGTAAGCTGGACTGTGGGTGAAATGTGAGCAAAAACCAGCCCTGGAAGAAGTGTATTCCAGTGGGGGTTGGAGTTCTGCTGTAAGGTGTCAGCTCCTTGGGCTGCGCAGAGGTTGACGTATGGTTTGGAGATACAAGGGTGGGACTTTAAACAACCCATAAAAACTAAGCAGTCAGGAGAATCCTTCTTAAGAAGCCCACCCTGAGCTGTGTTTTGAGTTAGGCCTGTGTTCTCTTGGGGTGACTGTGATCATATTAAATGCCTGTTGCCTGGCACAAGCACAGCTCAGGTTGTGCAGGTCGCCGCTCACAGGGCACTTGTGTGGCGTGTCCTGACCCTGCCCATGGGGTTTCGTGCAGGTCATTGCTGACATGCGTGAGAAGCGCTACGAGGACGAGGGCATTGGCAGCAGTTACATGTTCAGGGTCGATCACGACACCATCATCGACGCCACGAAATGCGGAAACTTCGCCCGGTTCATCAATCACAGCTGCAACGTGAGTGTCGCGTTCCTGCGTGGGGCTGTGCTCCGGCACACTGAGGAACCCGGGCAGTCCTTGGGCTGTTCAGAAGTGGCAGGGGGTCACAGGGTTATGATTAAACGTTAATGAGCTGCAACGGGTCAGAGCAGGGTCTAAAGAAGTGTAAAGAGATTGGAGAGACCTGAGGAATGACACACGTGGAGGCAGAGCACTGAGAGTCCTCCTGTCCCTGCTGGACACTGAGGAAGCATCTCTAACAAATATTTCCTTAAAACATACCAAGTTTTAGCACTGTTATTCTGTGGGAACAGTCTCCTTATAGTGTCCACTTGGGAAAAGTATTCCCTGCCTTGGCAGGCAGAGAATCTGCTTTCCCCTCTGCTTCGTGCTGCAATCTGCCCTCAATTTGGCTGCCTGGCCAAATTGTTAAACACTGAGCTGCTCTTAACCTGTGACAAATTTGGTGGAGCATCATCCAGGCTCCTTTCCTCCACAGATGACTGGAATGTGGATATTTTGGAGCAGCACAAGGAGGGCTGCTCTGTTGTCTGGCTCCATGCCTCCCTCTCCAGGCTTCCCCTGGGTCCAGGCTCTGGAAGCATGGCTGAGGCTGTCAAGGGGAAGGACTGTCTTGTTTTATTTTATCTTGGAGTAATTGTGTGGAGTCTGGGAACCTAAATCATTACCTGTTCTGTCACCCTTGCAGCCAAATTGTTATGCTAAAGTGATCACGGTGGAGTCCCAAAAGAAGATCGTCATCTACTCCAAGCAGCACATCAATGTGAACGAGGAAATTACCTACGACTACAAGTTTCCAATTGAGGATGTAAAAATCCCATGTCTCTGTGGCTCTGAGAACTGCAGGGGAACCCTGAACTGATCTCAAGGTTTCTCGTCACACTTGCACCTTCGGCCATGTCAAAACTGTGGTAACCAGGTGTGGTTGCACTTTGCCAAAAAAAGAGGAAAAAAAAAAAAACAAACAAAGAAAAAAAAAGGAAGAAAAAAAAATTTAAAAGGATTAAAAAAATACTTAAAAAAAAAAAAAAAAAAGAGGAAAAAGAGAAGAAGAAAACCAAGCAAGTTTCGCACTTCTGCCGGATCACGAGCGAAAGCAAAAAGCGCACACGCTTACGAGGACTGTTCACGTTTCAGGTGCTCTTTCCTTTTCAGATCCAACACGCACACAAAAAGGTGATAACCATTTTGTGGCATGGTCTATCCAAACACTAGCTTCTCTGTTCAGTCCCTACAGTAATGCTCCGTAATGGGATAATGGTACCTTTTTTTTTTTTTTTTAATTGTTGTTATAA
Organism: Pseudopipra pipra; assembly: GCF_036250125.1. Taxonomy (NCBI): domain Eukaryota; kingdom Metazoa; phylum Chordata; class Aves; order Passeriformes; family Pipridae; genus Pseudopipra; species Pseudopipra pipra. The sequence goes on along the minus strand of NC_087566.1, from coordinate 8,726,940 downwards.
ACCTTCATCTTTTCATAAATGCTGCTACCTTTTTCTCATCAGTTTTGTTGGTTGAAAAAGACATTCAACGTTTAAATGTGAAGCAGAGACTGAAAATGCCATATAGGGTTTGTTGGGAGCTTGATTGGCTGAAATTGCACAGATTTCTCAGAGTAAGCTGTAAATAAATGTAAGGTTGATGTTACAGAGCAAGCCAGAGGCTTGAGGGTGTGTGAATGAGCGTGTGAGTGTGCTTGGGGGTGTGTGTGTGTAGATATGTCCACAATGAGACTAGAGGTGAACTGTCCTGCCTTTTTGTTAGGGATGAGCCTGAACAAATCCCCTCAGCCAGACCCCCGGAGGCAGAGTCGGGTCAGCACAGACCTCAGCTCACAGCCTTGGGCTTGTCTCTCATTTTCTATGCCATGCTGGTCTATGGGGGATCCAAACCTCTGCACCCCTGCGTGAGAAATGCTTGGATACTGCAATCACAGTGAGAGCTGGAGTCAGTCGTGTAGCTGTAGCATCGTGGCACAGCGTGTGGCCTTTGGGGATGCCCATTCCTTGGAGATGGGTTTGTCTTGCATGCAGAAGAGGCTGAGATTAAGGGGAGAACTCAGCTGTAGAAATTCTGCCCTGCTTGTAAGCAAAGACTATGGCCCACGTTTGGAACAGGATTTTCTTCCCATAGATGGGAAACAGGCTGATGTGTGTCTTGTGTTCACTTTTCTCCCTTTCATCTGCATTTCCCTGCCCTTTCCAGTGTTGGAGTATTTGCTCTGTCCTTGAATGTGGGAGATCCTCCTATGATAGGAGCAAGCTGTGCTGTGCCGTTCTCCTCCCTGTGTTACTCAGTAACTTGGCCTGGGGGTGGTCCCATCCCTCCAGTAAGATCGTGGTAAAAGTGTCCCTGAGAACAATCCTGTCCCCCCCATCTACAGCATGGAAATGATGAATGCTTCTCCAAATTTGGAAGGCATGTCTTGAAATGATTTCTCGGTATATTTTGTCCTTGTGGATGTGCTGTGTTGCAGTTCTTCAAGGGGTTCCATTTAAAAATGGGGCAAAACACCAAAGAAATAGTTCTTTGGATGTGCTCTGGAAATGTTATGTGACCGTTCAGGTATAGACAGGATCAGTTTTCCAACTTGCATTGAATTTCTCCTGCTTTAAAAGTAGAGATTAGCTGTACTAAACCCTTTTTAATTGGCTTATAAGGGGAAGTTGCAATGTCATTATGAAATGGGAAGATTATCTGCATAACTAAACATCTTCTCCCCACAGAACCAATTACGCAGCTGTTTTCTTGTAGCCTTTCAAACCTCTGTGAGCAGAGGTTACAACCTTGCAAAAGAGGTTCCTGAAAGTTTTTTCAGCTGTTCCATGGAATTGCCAGGTCTGCAGTGCTGAGTGGAGCTTGTAATGTAGGTTAGACCTCTGCATCTGAATTTCTTCTTCAGATAAAAGGCCTGAAAGGGCAGGAACACACAGACTGCTCCAAACTGCCTTAATACCTCCTGTATTTCTGTCTGAGGGTGAGCAGATTGTTGCTGACAGTCCATAGTCTCATCTCTGCTTTTGTTTTGGTTTGGTTTTGTTGTTTCCCCCCCTTCTTTATAAATCTCTCCAGCAATTGGGTATTGGTGACCCAGAACCTAAAATTGTGAAGCACAACTAGTTTCTGTCACTGACTGTTGGTTGTAACTGCAGTGATGGCATTTGGGAGTTAAACCAGCTGCTCAGTTTAGTTTAGTTTGGGGGGTTTTTTAAGAAGGTTCATTTTGTTGTGTTGAAGCTCCAGTTGGCATCTCTACAGCTTGGCCTTTGACTTTCAAAGCTTTGGAAATGCACAGAAGTTTCCTGTGTCTCAGAACTGAAGCTCCTGTGTGCGGCATTTTGGCCCATGGCCTTGGCCTTATCCCTCTCTGGTCCATCCAGCCAGTGCAGTAACAGTGGATTTGTGGGGGTGAGGACACCCCAAATGGCCCAGCCCCAAGAACCTGATGGCAGTTCTGTGTTTCCCAGCATATCTGTGTGCTCTGGATGGGATTAGCCCCTGCAGTTTGTGGTGAGGAAGGCAGGGAGGAAGGTCACAGTCACCTTCGGGACCTTTTGCTGCATTTTTAGGAGCACCAAAGGGATTTGGGTGCCAAAGTCCATGAGCACCTAAATCACTTGGGTACTTCTGAAACTGCCTGTAATCCATCCCTTTTTAGGATCCTGGACAAATAATGTAAGGTTTTGTGAGAGCTGAGCTCTCAGTAGTTCCCCAGGAAGAAACAGAGCTGTTGGATCCATAGCACTTCTGAAAAATCATGTTGGTCTGGTCTCAAAGCCAAACCCGAGGCTTCTCTTTTCTTCCCTGTAAATCTTGGCTTGCAAAGTCCTACCTGGGATATTTGTCTCAGACTGGGAAGCTGCCCCAACCCCAGAACAGATTATTTTATGGTGAGGACTGCAAGTCCAATGCAGTGATTTCCATGAGCGCTGCGGGTGCCTGTGGCTGCCCTGTCCCTGCGGGGTCTCCTTGGGCCAGGGGAGCCCTGCAGCCACAGATGTGGTTTGGGAAGGCACCCCTGGAGATGCCTCTAATCCCTCCAGGTCCTTTGGCTTGTACTTAGCAAGGGGTGAGATGAGAGGAGGGCAGGAGGTGTGTGGTGCATGCACAGCCTGGGTCACCCCCAGGGTTGTTCTCCCGCGCTCAGCACAGGCACCCCGGCACCCCATGGAAACACAGACAAGGACTAAAGGGAAACCTCACCAGCACGTGCTGCTTTCAGAGAGACTGAAATGGTTTTGTTCACTGAAAAGCCTGTCCCCAATTTATTGTCACTTAAATTGAAGTCTGAGACAATAATGAGAGAGAGAGAAACATCGACTGTGCTCCCTGCAAAATTCCACCTGGCTGGGAGAAATCACCCGGGGGAACAATGCAAAATTTTGGAAGGAGAGCTTAAACCTTTAGTTTCCCGACAGGAAGCTGGTGTGAGTTCAGGGTGCAGGTGGCATCCGTAGGAAGTGCTGCCCAACACGTCCGTTGATCCGTGCAGTTCACACCCACCTGCAGTCCCAGGTTGGTCCCAAAGTTGGTCTGTGACTCTCGGGGATCCAGGAGGGGAAGGGGCTCATCTTGCAGTTATTTATATTGTATAGAGCAGCTTATTTCTACAAGGAAAAAAAGAAAACCAACATTTTTAAACTTCAACAAATTATACAGTAGTTTCAGTTCCAGTTTTTGTGACCTTTTTCAGGGATCATTTCAGTGCATTTCTGTATAAAATAAAAATTTAAGGAAAAAAAAGGATTTTGAAGTATAAAAAAAATGCATCCTCTGTACATAGGCAAACTCAAGAATCTTCTCTTCAAACACTGTTTCTTGTAGAAACATGTTGAAATTTTTTTGCTGATTTCTTTGTACTTCAAGAGCATGTAAATAGTTTATTAAAAGTGACTATTGTAATTTGGAGTTCTTTTTAAACAGATTCCAGCTCTAAATCATGTCAAGATGGGGAGGAAGAAGGACTGAGTATAGCAAAGGAGCTGGTGGCATTTACAGCTTGTGTCAAGCTTTGTATAATGTAAATTCTGTATAAATATGAGGGTTTTTTGTCAAATAAATAGATGAAATTAGAAGCATTAAGAAACTGAAGTCAAAAAATTGCCAAGTCAAGGCTTCTTCTTTCCCCTGACCCCTCAGTCTGAAACCTAATGTGCAAAATCTATTTATTTCAAGCGAGGAAATGTGTACAGTCTAATAGACACCCTAAAATGTATTTAAGCAGGTTTGCAACTGGATTTTTTCAGTTTAATATTTGTTTTGTTTTTATGAGTTTCCTCCTTAATTGCCACTGTAGGATTTGTCCAACTGAAAAGAAACACATCGAAACGGACACTCTAAAACAACGGGGCAGTTTTAAAAGTGGAAGAACACCCAGCTCCCAATCCTTGCAGTTTTCTGGTTGTTTTAATTCCCAGCGCGGAAATCAAGAGGCCTCCTTTAAAAGTAAGCAGGTCAAATGATTTGCAATAAATGGAAAAAAAAACCAACTTATTTTTTTTTTTAAGTTCCTTAAAAAAAAAAAAAGGCAACAACTCTGCTTTGAAGATTTAGGATTTCTGCTTTTTCTTTCGTTAAGCAAATTTATGACTTTAGGGATGTTTTGTGCATATAGAATCTGTCACCAGTATGTATCTTGTTTTGAAGAAAGTGTTTTTGTTGTGGATGTGTCATGCTGTATATATTTGTTCATATTTTTGTGAATTGAATACTATGTACCATTGTATTATAGTAACTTTTATAAAGCAAACCATAAATATACTGACTTTTCTTACAGAAAAATTATGTTGTGCTTAATATATAGCCAGGGCAGCTTTTTGCTCTTAGACCTGTGTTGGGAACTGTCAGAGCTCAAGGAGGCAGATCCAGAACAAGAAGAGTGTGAAGAACTGGTTTTCAGCAAAGTTTACCGAAAATACTAATTCTGGTGAGCAGGAAACGAATTTAGGTGACATTATATTGCATGAAAGAAATATGCAAGTGATTCAAGTCTATAAACTTAAAGAAAAATGTCCCAGTATTAAAAATCCTTACAAGCACAGCCCCCCTGCCAGGAGTCCCAAACACATCTGACCTCAGGGCAGGTGAGGAGTCCCTGCTCCTCCGGCCTCTGCCTTGGATTTGTCTGAGTTCATATCCTTCATTTATTTATTTATTTATTTATTTATTTAACTTTACGAAGGCAAAAGCCCTTAACCACGAAGCAAGGTGTTAGTGATGCTGTAAGGCTGTTGGGGCCAGAGGTTTCTTTCTTTTTAAATCAGTTTATTCAACTTGCAAGGAGTTGGACTTCGATGATCCCTGTGGGTTCCTTCCCACTCAGGACACTCTGTGATTCTGGGGAATCTGAAATGAATTCTGCTCCCTTGGGCCAAGGGGAGGGGGGAGCCGGGGGAGCTGCTGAGCTTGGGCAACAGGGGGTCACAGTGACCTCTCTGAGCTTTACAAAAACTAATACCTGGAGCAGAGGAATGGAATGGCTGGTGGGGGAGGAAATGGAAGAGACAGGACAGAGCCTGGGCTGCAGGTGATTTCCCAGCTCAGCTCTTGGACTCCATAGGTGACCATGGTGCTGGAGGGACAGGGCTGCAGGACACCCCCCCTCGGGGGCAGGAGGCAGCAGGACTCAACCTGGAAGGGCATGGATTGGGAAGGTGGAAGGATTCATGTCTGAGGAGCCCATTCTGAGCTGAGGGCTCAGGGTTTGAGCAGCTTCCATGCTGGGAAATGGGGAGCAGCAGGGCTTTGGAGGGAGGATGTGCAACAGTGGGGAGACCTGTGGGCCCTGGAGACCCCGGGATGTTCTTCAGCAGCTCTGGGCTGAGGTTTGTGACTCCTTGGAGAGCACTCGACCTGCAGCCCCAGCTAACAGGGTAGGGGGGCTCCAGCCCCCACATGTGGACTCACCAGGCACTTGGGCTGTGTCAGAAAAGGGTTTTATTGTGTCAGTGAGGGAAGTGCCATGCAAAGGACAGTGACAACACCAAAGTGATGCTCAGAGGGGACTTTGCACAGGCAGCCATGATCTGAGCCAAGCAAGTGCTGCCAATGCTAGCAATTACTGCTTGAAACACGGGATAAACCCCAACCCTTCATTAATTTGGGAATTTGCAGGTATTAGAGCAAGTCTGTTGCCTTTGGAAGACTGAAATATGTAAATTAGATTAATTCTCATTCCAGAGTGTTGTAGCTACCCTAAAACTGTTTATTCTCCAAATTCAAGATTGAATCTAAAAGCAATTAAAACAAAATGTTAAAAAAGAGATGCAGAGAAAGCCAGATACCTCTGTGCTTTCCCAGCTTCCCACATAGCTAAAATTAAGACTTTGGATAGACTAAATTTGGGCCCTCCCAGTTATTTCTTCTGTCTCCCTCCATAGCTGAGTGTCTTTGGCACATGCCTTAAATCTGCCCCTTGTTAAGAATTTGATGGTTTGGATCAGATTAAGCTGCTTTTAAAGTGTGTTTACTATTTCCCACGCCCTGACTCCCAGAAAGCCACTGGAGGGCAGCGCCAGGGCTGGGTCGGGGTCGGTGTTGAGTCCTTTTTCATGTCCAACTTGGCAGTGGCTTCCCTGGGTTTGTGACACTTAAGTCTGGGCTATTTACCAAACCATGAGCTGTTTCCCAGTTTGCTTGGGAATCAGCTCTTTGGGGACGAGGGCAGCACTTTTTGACGCCCTCTACATGCGCTTGGTCTCCCCGTTGGGCTCCAGGATGGTCAGGTTTCCTCTGGCATCTTGATCCATTTCTATTGCTTCAAACAGAGACTTGAAGTTCCCGGCACCGAAGCCCTGTGCAGACAACAGTGTTCCAGACCAGGGGATTTGGAACTGGCTGGGAAAGAGCAGCACTGAGAGCTGGCTGGACATGGGGCTTGATGGCCCTGAGGGCTCTCAGCCAGGATCATCGAGAGATCCTCACACCCACCTGGTGGTTATGCCTCTGGATCACCTCCAGAAACACCGTGGGTCTGTCTTGAACTGGTTTGGTGAAGATCTGGAGCAAGTAGCCTTTCTCATCAAAATCCACCAGGATTTTCAGTTCCTGGAGAAAAGAAGCAGGACAGCAGCTCAAAGACCCAGAGAGGAGCAAGGGGGTGTCTCTGCATCACTCATGTCCCTGCAAAACACTTTGAGGATCCAGTCCAGCCCTGAGCAGACCTTTTCCCTCTTGGGCTGCTCTGACTCACCTCCAGCTTGTCAATGTTCTCCTTCACTTTGATTTTGGCAGTTTTGAGCCTCTCCCGCAGCACCTGGTAGTAGCTGGAAGGCACATCCATGAACTGCATGCCCCGCTGCTTCAGGTTGGTGATCTGCAAGGCACAGGACACCCGGCGTGGGTCAGTTTGGGAGTGGTTTGTGCCTGGAGGATGGCCTGGGACAGGCAGTGTTTGGAGCCAGATGTTTTCCCATGATTTTAGGCAACCTCATCATCTCGCTTCAGGCACCGGGAATGTGAGGGCCCAAGGTGCCCTCTCCAGGCAGTGCAGGGAGCTGACTAGCAAGCAAAGATGCTTCATCCCACCTGACCCCCCATACCTCTGGGGGCCCTTTGGTCTGGAGACAAGCCCAGACCCAGTGCTCAGCAGCAGCAGGGCTCAACCCAGATGTGCCCCTGCCCCAGCTGAGGGCAGGTGTTGGGCTCCAGGGGCTCAGCCCATCAGCCCCGGCTGCCCGAGCTCTCACAGGCCCCCCAATGAGGATGGAGATGCCCTTGGGGGCCCTGCAGACCCCGATTGCTTTAAGCTGGAGGGATGGGTGTCTGCCAGCAGCTCACAGCTGTACACAGGCCCCTTTGCATGGACTCACTGGGCAGTTAATCCTGGTTGTAAAACAACCACGGCACAGAGCCTGTTTGCTCTGCCCGTCGGGTCACAGTCCACCCTGTGACAGGGCTGTGCCCAGAGGTGCTGGGGCAGGACAGGCTGGGACAGGGAGTTCCTGGGGGCACTCACTGCCGAGATGATGTCGGAGGTGTTCAGGGCGATGTGCTGCACTCCGGCCCCTCCGTAGTAGTCGATGTATTCCTACAGGGAAAAGATTTTAATGACATTTTAATGACAGAGCAGCTGCAACTGCAAAGGGATGGGTGTGGGCTCGAAAACATGAAGGCAAAATCAGCTCAAGGGGACCACAAAATGACAGAAAGACACTGTTGATGAGATCAGGGGTACACTGGCTCTGCCTGGTGGCTCCCCCAGGGTTTGGCAGAGCCAGGATTGCTTTCCAGCAACCACCGTAGCACAACAAATCTGCTCCAAATCACTGACCCTTGGTCCCTTTTCCTTCACCAAAGCCCTGCTGGCAGTAGAGGCATCCAGATGGATCAAACACCAGCATCTGCTCACCTGAATCTGGGATTTCTTCTTGCCTGGTGCCGGCTCGTTAATGGGCATCTTAATGGTCTCCTCGTAGTTGGTGACCACGATGGAGCGCAGGGCACTGAACTCGGTGTGCAGCTGCTTGTCATCCACCGACCAGAAGCGGTGGAAGAGCAGGTTCTTCTGGTACCTGCCCAGGCCACAAAGGGCACAATCAACCCTCGTCCCGTCCCCACACTAACAAAGCTCTCTCTGGCTTAATTAGCCTCAGCCACCACCATGGAAGTGGTGAGAGCAGCAGAGCGGTGCTGTTGCTCCATCCCACCTCCCACCAGACCTCCCCACTCTTACCAGTCTGCCACTGGGACCATCTCGAGGTCAGGCTGGTTCCCCACGACATGGTCAACAAAGCTGAGCTTGGCACTCGGTCTGTGGGGGGAAGCCAAGGGGGGTCTCAGCCGAGCTCAGGGGCACCCCACAGCATGAAGGGCTCCAGGGCAAGGCGGTGGGGACCTGTCCAGCTCCTCAATGGGATATCCATCCCACCAGCACGTGGTGACAAAGAGCCAGCCAGGACCCTCTAGAAAGTACTCACAACTTGGGCAGCAGGGGGTCCTTAAAGAGGGGCGGGTGATACCCGGGTAGGAACAGGCCCTTGTAGTTGAGCTTTTCTATCAAGGTGTGGGTGGTGTCACCGTACTGCGAGAGGGAAAAGCAGTTGTGTGGTGGCCTTGTTTATTTTGAGACCTCTCAGGTTCAGCCTGCTCCATGGGCCCCACTCTTCCCTGCCACTTACCGTCTGGATCACCGCAAACTTCACCTTCCCAAATTTGTCCTGCTCCACCCAGGGCTCCTTCACCACCACGGCTCCGCGCTCCTTGGCTTTCTGGACAGGAGAGAGACCCACTCCTGCCACAGCTCCCCTGCGCTGGGGGGAGACATCCCCAGGCCCTTCCCTGCCTCCCCCCTCCATTTCAGGGGGCTGTGCAGGAGGGAGTGGAGGGGCTGCCTACCTGCACGATGAAGTCACAGTCCTCCACTTCGAAGGCGATGTCCTTCACCCCATCGCCGTGTTTCACCAGGTGCTCCCCCATCTCTGCCCGGAGCAAGAGCAGCCGTGGGTGAGCAGAGCTGCTTTGCTTCCCCCTCGGTCACTTCCCACTCCATCCCCCCCAGGACACCTACCCTCATTCCCTGGGTTGAGAGCGGAGGAGAGAACAAAGATGATCTGGTGAGGAAGAGGAGGAGAGGTGAGGATGGAGCTGCAGTGGTGGGGCTGCAGCCCCAGCCTGGGGCTGAGGCATTGCAGGTGATGGATTTCATGGTGCAGACAGGGTTTGGCAGCACCCACCACCACCTCATCTTCCCCCGTCCTGACAGTGGCACCTTTGCCAGGTGTACCAGCCCCCTTACCTTGTCCTGCTTGATGACATGTGACACCACCTCCCTGCTGCCGGTCTCCAGCCCCCGGTATGCCAGCTCCTCGAACCCCAGCTTGTTGCAGTAGTAGGATGCAGCCTGTGGGCAGGTGAGAGCCACCCTGGGTGAAGCTGTGGCACTGGTGGTCCCCAGTTCCCACAGGGCATCTCCCAGTTCCCACGGGGCTCCTCCTGCTTCCTACAGGGCTCCCCACGGCCAGGGCAGTGCCAACAGCCCACGGGGAATGGCAACTGCAGCGTGTGCAAGTCACACACATGCAAGTCACACGTGTGCACATGTGGGGGGGTGTGTGTGTGTCTGTGTGCAGGAGCAGCCCAGCTTCTCTGCTTCCCTCCAGCAACCCAAGGGGAACAAGCTGAGGCAAGAAAGGGCCCACATTGAGGAAAAAACCCAAATTCAGGAGGAAGTGCTGCCTCCAGAGCCTCTTGTACCCAAGGCCCAACCTAACCCAACCGAGAGCCACCACCAATCACGAAACATTTCTGCTCATCTCCTGTTCTGCAAGGTTGGGTGAAATGCAGTTCAGGTTTGAAGCAGAGGGATTTTTAACTCCCCACAAGGCCGAACAACTCTGTGGGCTCTGGTGCCCACAGCCTGAGCCCGGCTAAGTGTGCTGGTTTGCACAGCCCAGGTCCTGCCCCGCACACCCCCGGCAGCCGCCCCTCGCCTTGCGCAAGGGCCACCAAGGCCACGGGCCCCCGGGGACAGGCGCCGAGCCAGGGACGGGCTTCGGGACAGCGGCACATCCCTGGCCCGAGGGGCTGCTGGGACGAACCGCCCCCCCTACAGCCAATGCCCGGAGCGCCCGCCCCGTCCCGGCCACACGTGCCTGGCAGCCACCACCTCTCACCTGCTTGGCATTGCCGACCCAGAAGGTGATGGAGTGGAAATGGATGAAGCGGCCTCGTGCGGGCTAAGAGGAAGGGAAAACAGGGCTGGGAGCTGCTGCTGCTGCTGCTGCTGCCCCCCCTCCCGCAGCACTGCCTGGCTCCAGGGCAGGGAGAAGTGGCAACTGTGACCCTGCAAATGTGTGTCCTGCAAATGCATCTGAATTAACTGGGTGGAACAACCCTGAAACAGCCCTTTTCCAAAGTGCTTTACAATCAAGTCCCACAGGATTCTGCACTGCAGGTTAGAAGGTAGAAAGCCCTGGCTCACCTGGAGCTACAGCCACGGTCCCGGTTCTCCCAGTGCTCCCCACAACTGGCCACCCCAGTGGGCTGCCCATCCGTGAACCCCAGTGTGTCAAAGACTATTTCTGTACCAAAAGCTCTTGAAGAACCACCAGTGCCAGGACAGATTCCCCTTAGCTCTACTCCCCACCGCCACCCAGCCACAATGGGCACGGGTGGTTGGAAGCACTAAAGAAGAAAAAGGCAATGAAAAGGTGCAGCATTTGGAAATAAACGTTGCATGAAATGAGGATTCTGCTTAAGCTTCGATCTGACCCATCATCTCCCATTTGTCACTCTCCTCCCAAACCAGAAGGAAACAAAAAAAAATTCAATTTTTAATACTAATTTACAATGAGGAGCTTGTGAGGCCCAGCCAGAACAGTTTTACTTCTTATTTTACCAGGTAATCAAGGAGTAAGGAATGGGTATTATCTGCACTAACACATCAGGCAGTGGGGCAGGACAGGGGCACGATTCAGCTCTTACCTTTTCTCCCTTGTCTGTGTAAGACGTCTGAAAGAGAATCAGAAAAGAGAGACGTTAACAGGTCATGTACTGCAGCCCCTGTGGAGCTGAATCCAAAGGTCAGGGAGTGAGGAGCAGCTCTGCTGCACCACTTCCAGCACAGTCACTAACAAGTCCCAATTCAAGCAGAGATTAAAGCTCCTGAGACGTTCCACACCACGGAGCCCTGAATGTTTAATTGAATTCCCATCTGCTGCCCCCTCACCATTTTTGTGACCTGGCAATGTGGCAGCAGCAGAGAGAGCCCGAGTCCGGAAGGGCATTTAATATACTGGGGGACGGGGGAGGCTCCTCCTCTGCTCCACCTTCTCCCACCACCAACCCAGGGATGTGTTTGGTTTGGGCTGGGAACTGCCAGAACCGTCCGGGGGGTGGTGGGTGACACACTGGGGCCATGCCACAGGGTCCTGTGCGCCCCTGGCTGTGGAGGGTGTGTGTGTGCAGGGGTGTGGGTGTGCAGGGGGGTGGGTGTGCAGGGGTGTGGGTGTGCAGGGCTGTGGGTGTGCAGGGGGGTGGGTGTGCAGGGGGGTGGGTGTGCAGGGGGGTGGGTGTGCAGCACGTGAGGCTCTGCTGACCCCACAGCCAAACCTCTTGTCCCTGTGGGTGCTGGGCCACGGTGGGTGATGCAACCACAGCAGCACATCCCCCTGCCCCCCCTCTGCCCCTAGGGACACTCACCCCATCATGGGGATGTGTCATCCTGGCCAACGTTGAGCCAGGACAGCCTGCAGAGTCCAGTTGTGTGTGTGGTGCCTGGGCACAGGGGCATGTGGTGCCACTTTCATCTCCAGCGAGCCCAGCGCTGCCAGAGGCACCAAACCATGGGAGCAGCAGGAGGAGGGGACACAAGGTGGCCCTGCCAGGGGAGACACCAGTGTACTAACACCCCACAGCTGGAAGTGGTAGCAAGTCAGGCCACTAGCAGGGCCAGGGGGGATGAGCATGGGGGACTTAGGTGGGTGCCAGTGGCATGGAGGACAGGTGGAGAGGTTTAGTGGTGGGGCTGTCCCCTGCTGCCACTCTCCCTGGGGGACATGGATGCTATGCACCACCCAGGCACGTGTGCACCGGCTGGAGAGGGGCCAGCAGCAGGAACAGGGTCGCTATAGGGCACCAGCACAGCTGTGCCACTCCATGTCACCACCAGCAGAGCTGTGTAACCCAGTGGCAGTGACACTGCTGTGTCACCAGATGACACCAGCACAGCTGTGCCATTCTGTGTTATTGCCACTGCTGTGTCACTCGTGGCACCACCACAGCTGTGTAACCCTATGGCAGGGCCACTGCTGTGTCACCCATGGCACAATCAGAGCTGTGTGACCCAGTGAGAGTGACACTGCTGTGCCACCCAATGTCACCACCAGAGCTGTGTAATCCAAGTGACACTGGTACCGCTGTGCCACCCCACATCACCACCACAGCTCTGTAACCCTATGGCAGTGACACTGCTGTGCCACCACATGTCACCATCAGAGCTGTTAAGTGGCAGTGACACTCTTGTGCCATTCCACGTCACCACCACCACTGTACCGCCACATGCCACCATCAGAGCTGTTTTACTCAGTGACACTGCTGTGCCACCCCATGTCACCACCAGAGCTGTGTAAGTGGCGGTGACGCTGCTGTGCCATGCCATGTCACCACCCCTGCTCTGTAACCCAGTGACGGTGACACCGCTGTCCCACCCCGCGCTGTCCCCGCCGCGGTGCCACGCCCTCCCCGGTCCCTCTGGCCCCGCCCCCGGCGCTCTGACCCCGCCCCAGCCCATCTGGCCCCGCCCCGGTCCCTCCGGCCCCGCCCCCACGCTCCCGCCCCGCCCCCCCCGCCCCCGTGGTCCGTCCCGGCCGCCGTCGCTGCGGGTCCCGCCCGTCGCGCCCGTCCCGGCCATGGCGGAGCCCGGCGGGGGCCGCCCCGTCACCGTCAGCGACGTGCAGCAGCTGGTGCGCAGGAAGGACGAGATCGAGGCGCAGATCAAGGCCTGCTACGAGCTGCTGGAGGGGGTCGGTGCCGGGGGCGCGGCGGGACGGGGGGGGCGCGGGGCCGGGCAGCGCTCCCGGCCCCATCCCAACCCCATCCCGACTCCATCCCAACCTTCTCTTCCCTCTCAGCAAAAGGGCGTCGGGATGCACGAGCCGCTGGTGGACGCCGAGGGCTTCCCCCGCAACGACATCGACCTGTACCAAGTGCGCACCGCGCGGCACAACATCATCTGTGAGCGGGGAACGGCGCGGGGGCCCTTCCCGGGGCTGGGATGGGCCGGGAGCTCGGGATGTGTGCGGGAACCCGGGGTGTGTGCGGGAACCCGGGGTGTGTGCGGGAACCCGGGGTGTGTGCGGGAACCCGGGGTGTGTGCGGGAACTCGGGGTGTGTGCGGGAACCCGGGGTGTGTGCGAGAACCCGGGAGGGCCCCTGCTCTGTGCCGGCCCCTGCGCTGGGTAAACACCCTGGAACGGCGGCGACACCCTTTAATTCTCTCAAACCCCTCCATCTGCAGCCTGTTCCTTGTAATTCCTCAAAATTACCTGCGCTGAGCGTGTTTCCCAGCGGTTCTGCTCAGTGCTCGGAGCTGGCGGATCGGCTGAGTCAGTAAACGCTTTTGTGCACGTGTTGCTGCGGCAGCAGCATCAAAATTCTGCCTGTGCTGTGGAGCCCTTTGGGATCAATGCAGTACAGCAAAGCTTTTCTGGGGTGTTTGTAGGATAAACTTTGGGTAAGAAACAGCCTGGCGTTTGTTTCGTCCCTATGCCCTGTCTTTGGGGAGGGGTTTTGCTCTCCATGTGTAACAGTAGGTGACGTGACGGAAAGAGAACTTCAGCTTTCACTGTGTTCTCAGGGATTGTGGCACTCCCAGCCCTGCTGCCCTCATGTGTTTACCAAAATTTGTAGGGTGGTTTTCTCAGCGTGTGATTTTGGCTGATAAACATCTGCCAGGCTGGCAGGAGGCCCCAGCAGATAGACCAGGACCAGCAGAGGTTCTTGCTGAGCTCAGAGACACCCAGAACACGGTTCTGCAGAGGGACTGAGAGGCCTTGGGTGGAACCTTGTGCTCACAGTGTCACCCACAGGTCTGCAGAACGATCACAAGGCCTTGATGAAGGAGGTGGAGGAGGCTCTGCACCAGCTGCACGCCCGAGAGAAGGAGAAGCAAGCCAGGGATGAGGCAGAGGCCTTGGCAGAGGCCATGAGCCAGAACCAGAGCCTGCCACAGCCCTTTGCCAAAGTGAACGCTGTGACCCCGGGATCCCCTGCCAGTGTCTCGGTAGGTTGGGGACAGCTCCTGGGGAAGGCTTTGTCTGGAGCCAGAGAGAAAACATAGCTGATGGCTTGGTCTGTCTCTTGTTAGTAAGTGGGAATAAGCTGTAGGGTTGATTAGGGTGTCCCCCCTTTGTTTGGTCACACTGGGGTGTCCTGTGCATAGAGCATTTGCTGTACAGGAACGAGGTGGGTGCTGTCTCAGCTGTATCTTGGCACCACACAGCTCATCCCACGCCTCACTGACCATTCCAGCCTTGGTATTTTTTTCCCATAAAATAGGACAGAGGAATGAGTACTTCCCTCCTCCTATGGACATGGAGAGGGTGTGATGTAGTTCAGCTGCCTGAGTGGTAAGAAGGGTCATAACACCACTCTGTGCTGGGTGCAGGTGATGCTCCTGTGTTACTCCCTGTGTTATTACCTGTCTTTGGAGAATGCAGATGCTCATCTCTCTTTCTCTGTCCAGGGACTTCAGGTTGATGACGAGATTGTGGAGTTTGGTTCTGTCAACGCAAACAACTTCCAGAACCTGCAGAACGTTGCCACAGTGGTGCAGCACAGCGAGGGGGTGAGCTCATTTCTGCCGTGACTGCATTCTCTGCCTGGCCCTGTTAGCCACAGCTTTTTCTATGGAACTTGGATCTCTGGAGTTATCATTTCTCTGTCAGAAAGAATGTCAAGATTCAGTCTGTGCTGTTGTAGCCTTGTTCTCTCACAGCATTGAGCTAATTGCTGATGGATGGGAGAGCTGAGAGGTGTGTGCTCTTGGCTGTGGGCATCATGTTGTCCCTGCAGCAGCAGCCAGCATTGCTGTGCCACCCTTGTGGACTGGCCAAAGAATCTGCCACAGCCTTAAGTGCTCTATAGTGGAAGTGAGAAATTTCCTGGAGATGTCTCCACACAAAACACTCTCTTCTTCCAGTTACAGCCATAGGAATAGGAATGGGTGCTGCTGCAGAACAGCTCCCTGGGCTTAATGTTCTGGTGCTTCAGGAAAAGAAAGAAGAAGAGAGCTGACTTGCTGATGGAAAACTGAAATATTTCTTTTAATTTTTATTTTTTTCCTCCCTTTCAGAGACCCCTGAGTGTGACTGTGATCCGTGGTGGCAGGAGGGTGCACGTGGGGTTGACTCCGAAGCGCTGGGCTGGGAAAGGCCTCCTGGGGTGAGCTGATGTTTCACTTCCTAGAGGGGATGAGGCTTTCAGCAACTCAGAACACATTTTCTGAGCAGGGCCAGCTCTGGGCTCTGCCCTCAGTGTGTCACTGCACCCTGTGACAGACTGGGAGCTGGAAGTTTTGCACAGGAACACAGGGAGTCAAGTTCCATGAGAGGAAGGTCTCAGGGGCTGGTTTGTCTGGTAGAGGTTATGGAGGGTCTGATTCGTCCCATGTTGGATCTCTTGTTGGAGAACTGAGATTTTCATGTTTCCTTCTATTCTTTTCTTTTTCAGCTGCAATATCATTCCCCTGCAAAGATGACCATCACTTAGAAAACAATAAAGCTGAAGCTTGTGCCTGCTTTCTGGACTCTGATCTGGTTTGAGAACTTCCCCACGTGTTGTTGCTGTGACCTCTGGTCCCAGAGCCTGAAGGGGTTCTGGCAGAGCAGGGCCTGCCTGCAATTCAGAATTGCACTGGTTGTCAGTGTAGAGTTGCAAGATGTGGATTCTCACCTCTTCTATGTTGGAGCACTTTAGAATAAGGCCCTAGAGAGACCCAAACCTCTCTTGATATAGGCTCTGAAGAGCTTGAAATGCTCTTATTTGGTGATAATGGAACATTCCCTTTTTCCCCCTCTAAAATTCCTCACTGAATATCTTGTAATACCTGCTAAAAACTTCTAGAGCACTTTTTGATGCCTCTCATAGTAGATGACAGGTAAGAAATACGCAAGGTTGATACTTTATCTTCCCCACATTACCACAATTTTTAAAGTCACTGAACATGCTGAAAAGATTTTTGGAATGCCCAGTTATTTTCAGTCAGTGAGATAAGGAATAGGGGTTATAATTCTACTTTTGTTTACTTTTAGTAGTTCATGTTGTTATGATAAAAGTGCTCCTAATCTGGCTTCTCTCTCTCTCTTTTTTTTAATTTTTTTTTGTATTTATTTGTGGGAATTGGCTTTGGAGTGTTGTCCTGGTTTCAGCCAGGACAGGGGTTACCTTTTTGTGCCTCCCATTCTCCTCTCCATCCATGGGGAGGGGGGGAGTGAGGGAGTGGTGCTGGGGTGTTTTCAGTGGGAACACTAAATTGGGGAATACCATTCCTAACCCACAACAGGTTTGAGGGGATTTCGGGGACGACTGGTTTGTTTTAAGCTTGTTTCCAGTTGAACTTCAAAATACTCTCTCAAAACAATAAAGCTGAGTGTTGCCTCTCTCCATTCTCGTAGAAGTTATTATTTGGGGCAGAGTTGAGTGGGTTAAATGCAAACCTGCACAGACACAGAGTAATGACTCCTGACCTTGCAGAGCCCAGGTAAGCTGCACGCCCTGCAATAGTGCTTCATAAACAAGTTTTGGCATAAGTAACATATCACTGGTAAGGAGCAATTTTGTAATGATTAACAGACCAGAAACAGACTGAAAAAGTGGACTATTAGAGGTGAGAACAAAAGCAGCATGTGTGAACAAGCCTGATGCACTGAACACGCTGCCTCCTTGCACGTGGCAAGAGATGGGGAGTTATGGTGGTGCATCCCACTCTCCCCCCAGCCAAGGAGGGGTAAGGACCAAAATCTGCTTTGGTAGGGACCAAATCCTGCTCCTGAAGCTGCAGAACTCCCTGATTGTGCCACAGAGGAGGGGTTGGAGCAGTCTCTCCAGTTCGGGGAGATAGTGGGAGCTGATAACAAAAGTCCTTTCTGCTCCCAGCAGGGTGCCAGGCTCTTGCTGCGCAGAAGGAGAAACATATTTAGAAATTGTTATTATTTGAGCTCAACAGCAAGGCTGGGTCAACAGCTGGGAGCACTTGGAGCTGATTATCTGCAAGGGTGAGGCCAGAGCGAGGAGGGATCCCTGGGATCAGGGTCCCCTGTGCAAGTGCCATCCTGGCAGAGAGCTGGGGATGATGGGAGGACCTGGCAGGGGATGGGGGATGAGTTTTCTTGCTTTGACTCCACTTTTCCTGCTCAGGGGAGCCACGGGAGCACAGCTGCCTACAACTCCCTGGTGGGTTATTGGGTGAAGATCCCTCAGGGCGGGAGTTTGGTCCCAAAGGGCTCCGGCGATGCCAAGAGGGGCTTTGTCACAGCCACGAGCGGGATTTGGGCTCGGGCAGGGCGAAGGGCCCAATGTGTCCCCCCTCCAGGTCCCTGCCTTGGGCGGGGGGTCAGTGCCGCCTCTCCCTGCAGCCGGTGGGGGTGAGGAGGGTCCCCCCTTGTCTCCGCTTCCAGCCTCTCTCCCCGGTTGTCTCCCGGAGCAGCCGCTGGCGCAGCCGGTGCTGCCGGTGCGGCCGTTGCCTGGGAACGGCGCTCGGAGCCAAAGGGACGCGGGGATCGGTGTGTCGGTGAGCGAGGGGGTCCCAGGGGAGTCTCCAGGCCTGGAGGGGGCTTGGGAACGGCTCTGTGTGACCCCGGTGACACCCGCGGGGTCCCCGAGCGGCTGTTCCCGAGCTCCCGTCCTGCCCGCCGGGGCCGGGGGAGGGTTTTCCCAGGGCCCCTTCCCGCTCCCGTGAAAGTTTTCCGCGCACAAGGTTTTGGTGTTGGCTCGAATCCAGACCCGTAAAGCCGGAGATGAAGCAGCTGCCGCCCAGGAGCTGCCCAGCTGCTTATGGGGACTGGGATAAAACCCATCCAAGGGGTCCACGCCCGGCGCGGGGGGTGGGTGGGGAGGGAGCCTGAGCTCAGCTGGAATAACTGGGGCTGTGCTGGGCTTGCTTCTGCTCGGGGGAGTGTTACTGGAGCTGAAAAGGGGCTCTGGGACCTGTTTCCCATCTTCACAGGTGCCCTTTCCTCCTGCTGTGCCCAGTTCCAGGTCGCTGTGGTGCAGCCAGACCCTGGGGAAGTGTGTGTGGGGGGAGAGTATTCCGGAGCATCTCCACATCCCAGCTCCCTGGAAGGAGAGTGCAGGTGCGGGTGGATGGTTTGTGTGAAGTCACACCAGAGGAGCCCACTGAGGGAAGACCAGGAATAAGCAGCGAGCTCAAGATGTCCCAGGACAGACAGACGGCTCAGGAGATGGGTGAGCAGGTGAGGGCAAGTGGCAAGCAGGTCCCGTGGCAAGTCCTGCCCGAGACAAGATCTGGGGCAAAATCTGATGGAAACAGAGCCCCTGGATCCAGGATAGTGTCTCCCAGGTGTGTTTTACCCCAAGACATCCCAGGGGAGGGGGTCTGGGGTCTTGGTAGAGGCAGCATCTCCGTGTAGTCTCAGTCCAGCGTCAATATTTGCTGACACTTGAGCTGCCTGGAGCCACCTGAGCGGGAAGGAACCCGGCTCCTCCCTGTGCTGAATGAAATGTTATCTCACCTCCCTCGAACCAGGAACTGTCCAAGAGGGGCTTAGACCTTGCAGGAGAGATTGCTATGGGAAATCCAGTAGTCCAGCGGGGAGAGGCAAAAGCTGGTGTGGATCCCAAGAACAAGATTAAGTGGTCAGTGGTTAAACTGGGGAACCCCTGACCAGGGCTGCTGCCAACTCTGTCCCCAGGGCTGGTTAATACATTTACTGACAGGCTGGTGAGGGGCTGAAGAAGGTGGTGGTGGGATCTTTAGCCTCCCTTTCTGTCTGCTGGCCGGGCAGCAGGGCTGGGATTGCTGCAGAGCCCTTCACAGTCAGCTCAGCCCCAGCTCCAGGACCCGATTTCCCTGATTTTAACCTCAGTTTGCCATTGCTCCCTCTCCAACACATGACTGTGTGCCCTGTTGCAGCAATGAATGGGGGCATTGCTGGGGGATAGTCAGGGGGTGGACATCAGAAAGGACAGAGTTCACAGGACCTACAGGTTAGTTCTGGAGGAAAACCTGGGCATCTTAGCCCTGGTGATAGGAGCTGAGGAGATTCTGATGTGAGGTGCAGGATGCTGAGGAGGTGCAAAGAGGCCAAGGTTAGATGTGCAGAAGGAGAAGCAGCAGCTGTTGGGAAACTTTCCATGGAATTTTTTTCCCCCTGGTACAAATCCATAGGCAATTTGGACAGGAGCAAAGGACTATCTTTGTATTGGAGCCTACCCTGAGAGTGATGTAGGTTGGATCTGAGACGTGCTGGGGTTCATTCTCACTACCTGCAGGGCAGTCCCCACCCAGATCAGCCCAGGAGCCAGCACCCACCAAAATCTCTCTCCCTTTCCAAGGATCCCCTTGCTGCTGCCAAGAAGGAAGGACCACCAGAGGATGCTGGAGCAGAAGAACCATTGTGTCCCCCATCAACCCCTTCAGGGATGGGGATCCTAGACATCCTGCCCCCCAGCACCTGGGCTGGGAGCCAGGATGTCCTGGGGGAAGACATTGCTAGGACATCATGCCTGAAGGGTGCTGGGCCCCCTAAACCACCCCCAGTACTCTCTGAGCCCAAGGGGGCCATTTCCAGCCCTCACTCAGGCTGCAGGAAGCAGGACACACAGCAGAGGAGCAGTAAGGATGACCAACATGATGGCTCTTCCAGCTTGGTGTGGGGAGCCAAGCCGGGGATGTTATTCCAGAAGGACAGGGAGAGCAGCCCTCACTCTCTTGTGAGTACCAACAGGTACAGTGCCACTGTGATGGTCCACATGGCACCTGGTGCTCCCACCTCACTCTCTTCTATCACCCCACAGACCTTGTGTGGCTTTTTTGTCCTGTCTGCTAAGAGCCAGGATCTCCCTCTTCCCTGTAGAACCTGTCCTGGGTGTTTGGCTACAACAGCCGCCTGGCTGTGCACGACCTGATGGACGGGGAGGACCGGGTGCTCCTGTACGTCTCCTCCCACACAGTGGTCATCCACGATGTCCTGGGGAACAGGCAGTACCACCTGCAGGTCTGGCACGCAACCCATGCGTCTCCTTCCTCCTCCTCCCCTTTTCCCAGACTCCTTCCCTCTGGCTCTTCTCCCAGTGCTCAGGGGTCACCTACAACTTTGCCCGTGCACAGGGGTGCGTTGGTTTGCTCGTGCACTTGTCGCAGTTCCCAACACGTGGTGGTGGAAGGCACTTTGTGTGGGGTTGCAGCAGTGATCTCATGAGCAGAGCAGCTTGATGGATGCTTTAAACAGCCACAGGTCTGGAGCCTCCAAGGCTATTTGCTGCTTCCCTTTCCCAGGGCCATGCAAATGTCATTTCTTGTCTGTGTGTGAGTGAGGACAAGCGCTGGGTTGCGACTGCTGACCGAGGGCCAGACGCTCTGATCATTGTGTGGGACTCCTTCTCTGGGTAAGCTCCCAGGAACCTCCTCTTTGGAAACCCCCTATGTCTAGTAAATCACTTAGGACTGACTCCAGCCTCAGCTGAGGGTGAAATGGGAGAACACAGGGATGGACTAAAGCAGCAAAGGAGCCAAAACCAAACTTCATTGTCCTTGTATCACCCACACCCACAGAACAATGAAATGGGGCAGAACTCCCCCAGACTAAGTATATCACATCTCCAAGCTGTAGTATTTTCTTTAAAAATCCCTGGTGAGTTGTTTCCCAGCACCATTTACTTGGGAGGAAGGGATGGAGGGGACACTGAGGACCAGCCACGGTGCCGGCTGCTCCCGCAGCAGCACTGGTGTTTGTAGCCTCCCTCCCTCCCTCTCTCCTTCCCTCCCTTCCTACATCCCTTCCTCCATGCAGACCAGGGTGGGCAGTGCCGCAGATTTTGCCAAGTGATTGCCTTGAACCCCTGTGCTGCCTGAGCCCCCAGGAGGTGTTTGCTCCGTAGGGTACCGGTGCGCACCATCTTCGAGAGCCACCCGGAGGACGGGGTCTGTGCTATCACCATTTCCCGGGATGCAAAGTATCTGGTGACCATTAGTGCTGGCACAGTGCAGGTAAAGAGAATATCTCCTCTTCCATGGCTTTCCAGGATAGAGCCCTGGAAGTTTTTCCCAGTGCAGCACAGGGGAGGGGGGAATTTGGATGGGGAGAGCAGAAGAGAAGGGCAGTGGGTTTGCAGAGTGATGGCTTGATTTTGCTGAGCCATTAGAAGACAGACCTGGATTTCATTAAAGTCAATGCTGCAGAGTTGAGAAAATGCATCTTAATTTGGGATAAAAGCCTCTGACTTCATCACTTTCATTGAAGCAATTTCCAGCATTATTTCCTGAAATTAATCTCTCTGCTTCCAGGCCATGCTGGGTTTTACCCTGCTCCAGTCCCTTATGCCCCACCATCCCCTGCAGCAGGGGGGGAATGGGGTTCACCTGGCTCTCCCAAGCTCCCAGAAAGCCACATGTGTTATTTGGGCTTTTTTTCCCTTCTCTCCCAGAGAGTTTGTGTTTGGAGGTGGACTTTGCCCACCGAGAAACCCCTGTGCAGCACAGAGCTGAGGCCTGAGTTTGGGTATCAGGTGAGTGACCACAGCTGAGGGGGGCAGAGAGGCTGGACTGGGCAGAACTGGGCAGAACTGGGCAGAACTGGGCAGCCCCATCCCCCTGCTCCCATCCAGTATGGGGCTGCTGCTAGATACTGGCTGGAGATGGGAGGGAGGATCACACCCCATCCCTGGGGTAACCCAATGCGATGGAGCATCCCAGGGGGTCATCCCTGCTCCTCTGATGCCTGACAGACACGGGGTGCAGAGGGGACCCCAAGGGGGGTGTCCCTGCTCCCAGAGTAGGGAGCACAGGGAATCTGCCCTCTGTTTTCAGTTCAGTGCAGTGGAGAAGTGGGTTTTGGATAAAAGCAGATGTTTTGCGTGGAAGAATAAACAGAAAGCATCACTCAGCTTGGTGCTGATGCAATTCTCACCTTTCAATTTCAGAATTATGTAATTTTTAACCCTCAAGATCCCCATGAGTTTGTCAGCAACAGTAAAACCCAGGTGATATTTTACCTGTGGGTAAGTAGAGACATGGACAGTTGTGTTTCTGGTCCCAGAAAGGAGATGGCAGGAGGGGAATATGCTGGAGAGGCAGCACAGGCTGTGGGGTCACGTGTCTGCCCATGGCTGGGGTCACACTTTGCTTTGCAGAACTGCCCCTGCCCTCACCCACCTCGCCCTCCCCACTCCCTGCCCTCTCTAGACTCCAGGGTGGTCTTGGCAGAGTGTAGCCCTCCCTCTATTCCCACACTGGGTCAGTCCAAGCTGTGGCAGGGATGCTCTCCTCCTCTCCCACTCCTGCTTTCCTGTGGGCCCTCATGTGCCTCATGCCAGTCAGCAGCTTTTGGGAGCAGGTAGAGGGAAAGGGTGTTTTTGTGCTCTCTGGAAGGTCTTGGAGAGCCTTTCTGCCTCAGGAGCCCTGCTTTGGTCACCACGGTGTGGTGCCAGTGCCCAGATGATGGAGAGGGGACATGCTGGCACTGCAGAGCACAGCTCCCAAATCC
Source organism: Pseudopipra pipra (assembly GCF_036250125.1). Taxonomy (NCBI): domain Eukaryota; kingdom Metazoa; phylum Chordata; class Aves; order Passeriformes; family Pipridae; genus Pseudopipra; species Pseudopipra pipra. The sequence continues at coordinate 8,704,242 of NC_087566.1, read as the reverse complement.
TTGTCCTGGATGTTTTCTCTGCTTTCCCCAGGGTGATGCTGGTTTGCAGTATGGAACACCGTTCCTGAGCAACGAGGTGAGCACAGGGGGACCACAGCATGTCCCCCTCTTGGCTTTCCTCCTGGCAGCAGCACTGCCCCTTCCTATCTCCCTGACCAAAACTAGTGGCCGTGTCCCCAGCCTGTCCCCCTCAGTCTCTTGAAGGGACAAACCAGGGTTGCCTGAGCTGAGGTCAGGATGCCCCAGTGCATCTTCTCCTGGGGCTCTTGTCTCTGGTGGTCCTGCCGTGGGACAGGGAGGGAATGTCACGTGAGAACCAAGCAGAAACATCCCTGCTTGGGAGGGCAGAGCCAGCACTCAGGATGAACACATGGCCTCGCTGCTCTCCCTGCAGACCTTCAGGAGTGTGGTGGGACGCTTCAGCCAGTCAGTTTTCCATTTTAACAACTCCCAAGCTCTGACGGGCACCTCGGCCGGGAAGGTGGTGGTGTGGGATGCGGTTGATCCCCGAACTGACCCCAAGGAGCAACAGGCCAGGCCTCTCGGAATGACCCCCACCAAAATGGTGTCTCTGCAGAAGGAGAGTCTCACCGTGCTCCAGGTGTTGGAGAGGTAAGGGGGAGGCCATTTTCAGTAGCTGTAGATACAGTCCTTGTGTATCTCAGCCACAGCAGCAGCAGAGAACTACAGCCAAGTGTTGGAGTTCTAAGTCTCTTGGCAGCGTGAGAGGACCAGGAAAACTCTGGAGGAAAGTGCTGCTGGTTTGTGTCTAATTTTCCAGGGATGGATTTGGCTGGGGGGAAAAATAAGGTTGAACATCACGGTGATGTGATGCCAGCTCTGCTGAGGTGGCTCAGACACTGGCTCAGCCTCCTGGCCGTCACCGGCAGAGGGAGCAGACAGCCACCAAACGCCGCGACAGCTCTGGGGACAGAGCAGGGACAGGGCAGGGACACCACAGAGTCGCAGCAGAGCCGCTGGTTTCTGCACAGCCCTGGGCTTTCCCCCGCACGTCAGTGCAGGGCTCTGCTCGTGTCCTTGTGCCGAGAAATAGGGAAGAGATTTCCTTCTGCCTAAGGGTGCTATGCAAGAAATATTTGGGAGTTGTCAATCAGTGTGTTGGTTAATAACTTTCCCTTCCTTGCAGCTGTATAGTAACAGGTGATGTGAAAGGGCACATTAAATTCTACGATGGGGAGCTAATGCTGCTCAGCCTCTACAGCCACAGCAAAGTGGGTCCCATTCGGTCCCTCTCCTTCTCCACAACCCTTCGTGATCCTCCTGATGTCTTCCCAGCCAGAAGCCGGCCCTTCCTCACCAGGTGAGTGCCTCTTTACAAACCCAGGTCCTCTCCTGTGTTTGCCCTGCAGCTGAAAGCCGGGGAGGTGTCAGTGGAACCTGGGGAGGTGGTTTGTAACAGCTTGGAAGGTGGTCAGTGAAAGCTGCCCTGTGGGCTTCTGCCCGGTCTGGAGCAGGTTTCAACCCTGTGCCCAGGCTTTTGGGCAGGACATGGACAAGGAGGCAGGATGGAAAGGAACGTGCCCCTTTATTCCTCTTTTCCATTTGGGGTGTTTGTCCCACCTGCCCACCAGAGAGAAGCATGGGGTCTCTCCTGGGCCTCCCTCTCTGCCTGCAGACCACAGGCATCTCCTAGCAGCTGTAAACTCCAGAGGGGCTCCAGCACATCCTAAATTCTGAACTTGATGTGATGCCTTGGCACAGACACAGCGTCAGTGCAGGCAGGGTGATGATCAGCTTCTCTGTCACATCCCCGGCACACCAGGCAGTGCTAATGCCGAGCCTCCAGCTCTCTCTGGGCCCCTTAATCCCCCCCTTAAGCCCCTCCCATGGATGGCTATATCCAGTTGGATTTTATCATGGCTTGCCAAGCTGACTGGGGCAGTGGCACCAGCGCTGGGTTGCACCACCTCAACAACACAGGAGCTTGGGACAGCCCCAGCCTGGTCACCAGCCCCTCTCTGTCCCTCTGTGTGATGTAGCTGTGCCTGAGGATTTATAGGGAGTCTGCAGGCCAGATGAAGCTGTTGTGTGGCTCCATCCAGCCTGCAAACCATATGTCTGTCACTCCCGTTCAGGCTCTCCTGGCAATGTCTTTTCTCAGCCGCACGTGTTTTCCAAAGAGCCATGTGGGACAGATTCCTCTCCAGCCTGGAGCAGTGCCCTGGGGAACGGTTTGGTTTCCCTGTCTCTGGTCTCTGTTGTCTCATCCCTCCTCCTGGGTTGCTGCTGCAGCTCCTGCCGCTTGCAGCTGCTCTGGGCAGCACAAAAGGCAGAAAATCAAAGGGGAAACCTCGAGCCTGTTTGTCTCGGCAGGCTGGTGGGATCAGGAATGGCTGGAGAGCCCAGCTAAGGCACAAAAGAGGCACAGAGTCCATCAGTGCCTGGGCCAGATGTGCATGAAGTGATGGCTGTCACAGGCCAGCTGGCAAAGAGGCTGCTTTTCCCCACTTGTGCAGCCACACCTCCGTCTATGCAACTCCAGGATTCAGCCTGGAGAAGACTCCAAGGAGATCTTATAGCACCTTCCAGTACCTCAAGGGCTCCAAGAGAGCTGGAGAGGGACTTTGGACAAGGATGTGGAGTGACAGGTCAAGGGGGGAATGGCTTAATATTGACAGAGGGCAGAGTTAGGATGGATATAGGCTTGATATGGTCTAGTGGAAGGTGTCCCTGCCCATGCCAGGGGGGGCTGGAATGAGATGAACTTTAAGGTGCCTTTGTACCCAAACCAGTCTGGGATTTCTGTGTGGTCCTCTCTTATCCCTTTAACTGGGTCCAGACCCTCAGACCTCAGCCAGACCGAGACTATACATATTTGTGCATAATTATTCAGATTTCTGCTTCACACATGCCCAGTGCCACAGCGAGACCCTCTCTGCTGTGTTGGGTGAGCAGACAGGAACCATCCTGTCTGTGCTGTGGGACTGAAAATGTCCTCTGACCTTGTCCGTGGCAGGGTGGTCAATGTGGAGCCACTGACAATGGTGGCGTGGAGACACGTGAAAAGACTATTCAGAGTATCTTGAATTGCTCATTTGTCTGTCTCACGCACCAGCAACTTGCAAACAGCAAAAGCTCCCCAGATGTCATTCATCTTCTGGCTTGCCCAGCCAAGTAGAAAATGGACCTGGCTCCAGTATCTTCCTGTGACGATTTCCCAGGTTGTGAATACAAAGTGCCACCTGCCCTCCAGGTCAAGGAGGGTTTGCATGTTGCATATCACAAAACATAAAGAGATCGTCCAACTAAGTTGCAAAAAGAGACTGATGTGTAATATAGCTTGGAGGGACATGAGCCAGCGAGTCTGATTCATCAAATTCTGTTTCTCTCACGCTAAACAGGAACTTTATCCTTTCAACCTCTGATGCAACTGTGTTCCATGTTGCAACAGACAGCGCAAACTTTGAAAAAGTCCTGGAAGAGGCGAAGAAAGCTGTGAGTGCCATCGCCTGTCACCCGCAGCAGACACTGGTGGCCGTGGGGAGTCCCTGTGGGCTGCTGAAGCTGTGGGACTACCGGCACACCGAGTACCTGGCTAGCAGGATATTCCCCGAGGCTGGCATCCAGTGCTTAGCCTATGACCCTGAAGGTATCCTGGCCTCGTGACCTCCCTGTGTGACCTCCTCCCAGGCACTGGGCTTCCCGGGAGGAGCGGTGGAGCCGTGAGAGTTTTCTGGCATGTTTTCCAGGTTATTTTCTGGCCGCTGGTTTTACTGATGGAAGTGTTCACATCCTCGATGCGATTTCCCTTCAGTCCAGCTGCAAGGAACTCCGGTTCTCGCGGGGTCCTGTGACTCACATCAGCTTCTCTCACAATTCCCAGTACCTCGCGACCGCTGTAAGCTTGTTTTTTCCGCTCGGTGATTTACATGCGCTGCTCGTCCTGCAGCTTTGGGAGGGACTAGGAATTGCCGACCGTCCTGCAAGGCATGGAGGGCTGTTCCTCCCCCGAGGCTTCGTGACTCTGAAATGCTTTTCCTGGCTCAAAGAGTCACTCTGTAAAAGCGTCACCAGTCCCAGCTGCTCCGCAGAGCCGCTGCTGGCAGCGTCCCATCGCTAACTTTAGTGACAAGTCTTAGCTCTGTGTCCATCTGTAGGAAGGGCTGGAGCAGGGATTTCCTCCTGGTTGGTGCTCTGTGAGGGGGGCTGCTCCCTCCATCCCATGTATCAGTGTCAAGGCAGTGTTGAGGCAATTTGGCACAGAGATTGTAGCAACTGGTGACGATCTGTTCAAAGAAAAGATTCCCCTTTCCTGCACATATGCCAGGACACAGCAGTGGGAAGCATCTTCCTTGTGATTTCTGGGGAGTCACAGAACTCAATTTACTGCCCCTCTGTGTGAGTGCAGCAGGAGATGGCTCGGATGCTCCGGCCAGGCTGAGGACTGCTGTGGTGCTGCTGTGGTGCTGCTCTTGGGAGCAGCTGCCCAAATCTGTCTGGCCCAGTGTTTTATCCTGGCTGTGACTCTAAACCTCCTCATGGGACTTCAAAACTGAAAGGGCCAAGCTAAGCCCAGAGAGGAAGCAGGGGATGAGTGTGGGTATTGTGGCTCGTTGACCTTTGTGCTGTCATTGCAGGATGAGAAATACTCAGTGATCGTTTACAAGAAAGTCCTGCAAAACGGGCACAGATGCTGGGAACACCTGGCAGGGCTGGACTCCCACTACAAACCCATCCGGAGCATCCTCTTTGGAGTCCAGTCAGGCAGCAACGAGCCCAGGCTCCTGAGCCTCGGGGAGGACCGGCAGCTGGTGGGTGGATGTGAAAGTCTAATGGGCAGTAAAGATTTGTGGTTAAAGTGGCAGAGCTGGACAAGGACATCAAGGGAGACTCCGTGTGTGGTTCTGTGGCTCCCAACCCTCTCCCCACCAGCTCGATTGCTGGAGGTTGTTTCTCAGCCTGATCTCAGGGCTGAGGCTCTGCTACTGCAGGCTTCTCCAAGAGATGCTAAATCCAGTTAATCCACAAGGTCCAGGGTGCTGGCAGACCACAGGGGAGTTGTTTCCTTTTCTTCCCTCCAGGTTGAATATGACCTGAGCAGCAGCATCAAGGACCACCTGGTGGTCACACACAGGGACCGGGTGGAGCAGAGTGCGGTGCCCCTGTGCTTGGCCTGGTACCCACAGCTCAGCACCGAGTCCTTTATCCTCACTGCCAACAACTGCTACAAAATGAAGCTCCTCAACACAACAACCAAAATGTGCAGGTAGAGGATTGATTCAGGCCTACAGCTGCCCGGGAGCCCCATCCTGACCCTGTGTTCTCCTTGGTCTAATGACCACCCTACTCCCACCCATGAGAATGTGTTTGTACATCCGTGATGCAGATCTTGGGATGACCCCTAGGTCAGTTGTGTCCACTCTGCTGTTCACTACTATGTCATCTAGTAAGGCTGTGGCTTCAAATGGGTCTTGGTCTGCTCATTGGATTTGAGACGCAACTGTTCAACATCAGATAAAGAGACAGGAATCCAGATAAGCAAAGCACAATAATCCTTGAGCACTAAATTAATTTCTGAGCCCCAGTGTGGTCCCTTCTAGCCAGGAACCCTGTCCTGTCCTGTTCTCTCAGCCAGTAGTACAAAGCCTTTGCACCCCCACACCTCCCATATCTACCCATCCTTCCACGCAGCAGCTGTTTAGAGAAGGAAAGTGCTTTGTGAGCTCTAGAATGGATAAATATGTTGTTTGCCTTTAGAAAGACCCTTCTGGGACCAACCTATGGCTCCCCATTGGAGAAAATACAAATCCTCCCAGCAACAAGCACTGCGGACCCCAAGCAGTACTACCTGGTGTACATTACAAAGGACAAGGTATGGAGCCCCACTTGCCCCAGCTGTACAAGAGCCACCATTTGCAGAGCTGGTAGTCCTTCAGGAATTTCACTGGAGGTAAAACCATGTATAGGCTGGTCCTGCCTGAGAGCTGAGCGAGCTCCTAGGAGGAGGAGGCAGCACTGCCCCAGTGTGCAGTGCCCAAGGCCTTCTGTGGGACCCCCAGCCCTCCCAGACTCACTCTCTCTCTTTACAGGTGGGCTTGCAGATTTTGCCTGTTGATGGCAACCCCCACAAGTCCTCAGCCTTCATTTGCCACCCAGATGGTGCCTCTGACCTTGCCAGCTCCTATGACGGGCGTTACATCTTTACAGCAGGGGGGAGAGACTGCACTGTTATGAAATGGAAGGTCAACCTAAGGTGAGTATGGCAGGAAAGAGAAAGGAGTCCTGTTACCACTTTCCACAGTTGAAGCAAATGCTTTCCAGCATTTACACTGAAAATGGGGCTTTTGTCCCGTTTTTGTGCCAGGTATCTGTGTCCAGAGGAGTTAAAGCAGGCAGAGTGGTTGGTCATGGAGAGTTTCTTTGCAGGGCTCTCTTGAACATGGGTTCTCTGGAGGCAGGTGATAAAGTCCTGCAGCTTCTCTCTCCTTCCACAGCATGTGCCCACGACCAGGCCAACAAACTGCATTTGGCAAGGGGGATCATGAGGTGGAGGACAGGCCCCAGCACTCATGGAAGCAGGAGACCCACGACTCGCTGAGGGGAGCAGGAGTGAAGGCTGGCAGCATCTCTGCTCAGTCCTGTGGGCTGCCAGCTCCCAGACACCTGGCATGACACTGGGGTCATTAATAGCTTAGTAAGAGTTCAGCATGGTGGGCACGTGTGACACTGGGGATGGGGGATGGCAGTGGGGTCAGCCTACATTGTAATGACCTGTTGGGCCCCGAGCAGCTGTGTGGGGTGTCAGCTAAAACAGGAGGGACACATTTTTGGAGGGTTTTGTTCCCCTCCATGTGATGCATCTGCATAGTCATAGTGGGGATTAAGCCAGCAAACCTCTCAGGGGATGGACATAACACATATAAAATATTCCAATCTGGGAAATGGTACCCAAATGGTAAGAAGTTGGGCAGAGGATTCTGTGGTCCTTGTGAGGGCCTGGCCAGTGTGATGGGAGATTGTCAGGGTTAGGCCAGGACCAGAGCAGCAGTACTGGCTGCAGGAGGAGTGCACGGGGTGACTGCTCATACAAAAGTGTCTGCTTTCCAAATGGGATAGGCATTTGCTGGGAAATCCCCCCTGCATTTGAAGACTGGATTTAGACAAGCCACCTTAATCCTATAAAGCTTTGCTTACATGAATAAATGAGCTGCAGTAAATGGGGTGGCTGGAAGAGTGAAGGCAGCTCTAAAAAACAAGGATCTCCAGGCTCTGGCCTGGAACATCCCCGATGAACCCTGCCAGGCTTCTCCCCTCATTCTCTGGAAGTTTTCCTCTGCCAGCTCCCTCAGCAGGAGTGCCAGACGTGTGCTCCCATGTGGCAGCAAAGGCAGGATATATATTTTGGTTTCTTTGCCTGTCCAGGACAAAAGCTGCTCATTGTAGCACCTGTGCAGGGCAGAGGGCTCCCCTTTGCGGGCGTGGCTGCAGGTGTCCAGGAGATAAAGCTGACATAGAAAGGAGCTGTGAATGACAGGAAAGCTCCAGGCCAGCATGGAATGACTTCACACTTCAGGGACTGGAAAGGGAGCCTAGTCCATGGCAGAGCTGGGACAGTGTGGCATGATCTCTGTCAGTCTGTGCTGGTTTGTTTCTTTTAAATCCTGCACATCACCCTGCTAACACAGAGCACGTCTCCTGGTTTCTGGCAAATCAACCCCATGGGAGCTGGCTTTTAGCTCTCTCTCTTGTGTTTGCCTTTTGGTGTGCACCTGTGAAACCCTCACCTTCCTAGGACAAAGGCTTTTTGCTTAGGACATGTGCTGGTCCTGCATAAAACACTTCTTACAGGTACCACTCTCTCTGAGGAAAGCCCAAAGGGTGCTGAGCCAGCTCACCTTCATGTGCCAGAACAAAGGAAACCTGGTTGGGAAAGCAATGGGTTTATTTGTTTTCTTTTCCACTTTGTGTGGCTTAAGCAGTCGGGGGTCAGGATAAGCGACATTTTAAGGAAGGCAATAGAATATAAATGATCCTTCTTTATAATGGTTGGCCAGGGTCCAGGCAACATTGAATTTCTATGTAATTTGTTTTTTGAGCGAAGTTCTTGATGAGCTAATTATCATTTTATTGCTGCTTCTGGCATCTTGTGCATCTCCACTGTGTTTAATACCCAGATAACTTAATTATGAAAAAAGCATGAAGCTTGCAAAAAAACCCCAGTGGAAGCAGCACTGCCGAGGTGTGTGAGAGCTGCAGCCCTGCTGCCAGGCAAGGGGTATATTATGTGGCAATGCTACGCCATGGTTGCACTTCCAGGCTTGGTTTCTCTTTACATCTGCACAAGCCAAATGGATTCTTTTGGCTCCAACTGCCTATGAAATTGAAACAAAGAGGTGGCTACTGAGGCGCTTTCAGTCTAATGCCGACTGCACCTGCGACACCGTCACCCACCACAGCTCAGGAAGTGGAGTAATGGATTGCACTGAGTTATTGGGGAAAAATGTGGTAGATCAAGGAACAGGGAGCTTGGGTTTGTGTGGTTTATTGCAAACACCAAGCCCCGGCCTTCTCTGCATGTTCAAAATGCTGATCTAGCTAATTCATCTCCCTCAATGTCTCTATAAGGAAGCAGAAAAGCTAAATGCCAGACACCAAGTTCAAGTCCATGGAAAAGCTCCTGGCTCCCAGCCCCGTACTCATTCCACTAAACAAGAGGACCATTCAGTAATAATTAATTCCCACACTGTGCTATTGTATGTAAAACCTGTGTATGAAATATGCTGTAGAAGTGCAGCTGATGATAAAATAGCACATGGTTCAAGGCAGTGCTTTTCTTTCCTGAATTCTGAGGCCCAGGGATTTTATTTATTGAAAGTGTATGTGAACAATGACTAGAAAGGGAACCGTGAAACCTCTCCTCACATGAACCCTTCCTGTACCTTCTTTTCTCTGCTTCTGCCAGTGCCTTGGATGCTGCTGCTTTCCTGGGTGGGGAGGACATGGTCCCATTCTACAACCTCCTGGATGGTGGCAGAGAAGGCGAATTCTTCAGGGTAATTATGCTCACTGTGAACACCGTCTGGCCACATCTGGTTGGAGTTTAAGATTCATTTATACAGTCCAGCCATTCCCTTATTTTTTGTCCAGATCACCTTCAACAACAATCCCATTGATATGCCTGTTAGTAAAACCTAAAAGGAGCCTTATCTTCCACACTTGTTGTTAACTGATCTTCACAGTATTCTTTTGAATCCCTGGCAGGAACTGGAAGACTATTTTTACTATGCACAGATATGCAGCCAAGGTACGAATACACTGGAGAACAGACAGGTGTCAATGCACATTCCCTTGGAGGAAATTCCTTCTGTAATGAGAGCAATAGGATTTTATCCATCAGAGGAAGAGGTTGGTCAGTTGTTTTTATTGTTGTTATTAAAAGAAAAAAGAGCAAGACTGATTGCATTTACCAAGTTGTCCCAAGGGCCATATTCTGACCATTGCCATGTTGGATTGCTCCAGGGTATATTTGTTGGCTTTCAATGTATTTAACTGGTCTGTGTCAATACAGTAGTGGTAAGAATCCAGCAGCAAATTCCTCAAAAAGTGATGATTCCTTGCTAGCAAGTTGGGAAACCACTGGGGCTGAGCAAACCTGGAGCCTGATGGTTCAGAAGCGTTCAACAGGACGACCTCAGGGTCTTCTGGAGGTTGGGGGCTCTGCCACCACTTCAGAGGTGGGTTTCTTCAGAAGGTGAAAGTAGGGGAATGAATCTTCCTTTGGCTCCCAAGGGCAGCAGCCTCCAACCTTCCAATGTCCGTGGGTAAAGTGCTTTGGTCCCTCTGTGACTTGTACTAGTGACTGAGCAGCATGTGGTTGGTAGGATGTGGTTGAGTCCCTCCAGGTTGGATGGAGACTCAACCAGAATGTCCTATATGTGCTACCAATGTGGGTGAGAATGTCCAGCTCAATGCAGTCACTCATTTGGATGTTGACAGAGCCTCTCTTTCTTGTTCTGCTTGGGACTGATGAAAGAATGATTTTAGATGGAGACAGTGGCATTTACTCCCATGGAATGTAAAGTTCTTTCACTAACAGATAAACCCTGCAGAAGCTCTCTCTGAGGTTGCCTTTAAGGTTGCAACAGCAGAGCTTCCTATCAAACATTTCTCAGGAGCTTTTTAGCTTCACATTTAACAGCAGACAGACACAACTGATTTAATAAGGGTGCCGTTCCTTCCCCTTTTGTGGCTGTTTCTCCAAGGCAGTTTGTATTGTATACAAACCTCATTTGTAATGTGTAACCTGACAAAAGGGTAATTAAAGCACATACAAAAAAAATTACTGAATCTGATGCAAGGAGATTTAAATAATGGCCTCTTTGCACCAGCCACAGCCCTGTCACTGCAGAGGGGTTCTCCCCAGGGAAGTGGTGCATCACTGAGCTCCCTTCGTCTGCCCACAGGGGAGGTTGTTCATCTCTGCCATGGCACATGAACCCACAGGCTGCTGAGATGGTGCTGTGAGTCAGTGCCACCCCATCTGCCCAGGGATGCTCTGCCAGGAGAGCCAGCAGATGGGAGGCAGGACCTTTGTCACAGCTACCATCTAACAGACGTGCTTTGGAGCCCCCACAACCAGCAAATGTTTGTCTGAGCCAGGGCTGCTTTGCCCTGGTGTCAAGCTGTGGCATTATCCCCTCATACTGTGTTAGAGCTTTTCCTTGGGTTATTACATTTTTGCCTCTTGGGGACAAGGAGAATATAGTCCCCTGGGACATGTCTCTGAAAGAGTAATTGATAACCCCTCCCCGCCTCCCACCCCAAATTAAAATATAAACAGCGTTTCAGGCATGGAAACAGAGGTGCTAAGCTGTTGTGAAACCAGGCAACCTACAATCTGCTCCTCGAGGCAGGCAGGACAGTAATAAAATCCAGAAAGTTCGTCTCTCTGGAGTGTTTTAATATAGGAAAAGCAGGAGGGAGAAAAGGCAGCTTGGACTGACTAGCAAAGCTTTTGGGAATTGGTGTTTTTCTTTTGTAGTTCAGTGGGATTGATATAAAACCTAATCCCAGCTCAGCCAGAGCTGAGTGAAAATGACTGTTCTTGCTTGGCGTGACATTCGCTACAAGAAAAATATGAGGCTGAGATTTCCCTCTTCCCCAGGCTTCATTCAGTGGAAAAACTTGTGACACAAGGACAAAGGCCCAAGGCTGAATGCAAAGTCCTCCCTGGGGAGATCTTGCATCAGCCTCTCTTCCCGGGGAGCAGCAGGCTTGGTACGCGTTGGCACGGGGAATTCTCCCGGCATTTCTCTGCTGCCCCTGTACCTCTGAAGGGGCTGCGAGTACAATGAGGGCATGGAGCAGATGCTGCCTTTTGGACACACATCTGCACAGCTGCCAGCGGGGCTGACTCACAGCACCAGACTTCAGGAAAACCACCCAGCATGGCCAGTGCTTGCTGTTTGTCCGAGAGGAGAGCACAGGCTGTCAGCCGCACCGAGCATGTTTGGATTTGGCTTGTGCGGTGGCAGAACCTCACCAGACACGTGTCAGAGGGGGGGAAGATTGTTCGTGCCAGCCAGGGTGTGCAGCCTGGTTATGTGGGGATCTCATGCACGTGCTCCTGCAGCAGGGATGGTGTGTTTACCAGTTTGTGGTTTGCCTGCCTGCTGTCCCCAGAGTGGAGACGCAGCTGTGGCAAAGGTACTGGTAACAGCTGCAGAGTCACCGAGTGCCCGTCATGAGAGAGGAAATCCAAAATGACAACGTGCGTGCTACCCCCATCTTTACCTTATGTCATCATGTCAGCAAGTGTGTAACTGTTGGCCGTGCCCATCCTCAGCTGCCGAGTGCAGCTTCCCACTGGGATACCCCCTGTGGTACCAGTATGTGCACGGTTATGGTACATCGGCATTCACCAGATCGGAAACTGGCCCGATGCTCTGCAAAAAATGTGTAACAATCTGTCTTGTCTTGATCTTTAGATTGAAGAAATGATAAATGAGGTAAAATTCAGCAAGTACATGGATGGTGGAGAACAAGTGACAGAAATCAATTTGGAGGATTTTATCAAACTTTATATAAATCATCGACCTGCACTTGGCTTGTCGATGAAAAGCCTACAACGAGCGTTTCAGGTTCTTGGTTATGATAACGAGAAGGGAGACAAAGTTATTGACAGAGGAGACTTACTGTCTCTGCTTCAGTGCAGAGGTGAGTTATTTCGCTTCTAATATTAGTTTTATGCTTGCTAGTTCTGCCTGCAATTTCAGAACTTATTCACTGCAGCAAAAAATTAATCTGGAACTATAGTTTGGTAACCAGGGCAGGCGTGGGGAGCCGCTTGTTTTAAGATTTTAAATTGAATAATCGCATCTATTGTCTCAGCTGCTCTTCTTTTACTGCTCTGGAAATCTCTGCTGGCCTGAAGTATCTTGGCTGTCAAATGATGAGTATGGATCTTGGTAAAATGTATCCTTCTTCCAGCATGCCCTTATCTGAATCACTGTTCTCTGTTACAGTTAAGCAGACTTTGGCAAGGTAGTATAAAACTGATAAAAATGGCACAAGAAAAGAGGGGTGAAATTAGTCAGTCCTGAACTGAATCTGTGTGAAAGACTGAAAAGATGTGATGGTTTAGTTGAGCTGAATCAGGAAGAACATTGTAAATGCATGTGTTAATATAACTGTGGCCAGTGCCATAGAGTGGTAAATAACAAACTTTTATTGTCTTACTCCTGGTGTAAAAGTGCAGCTGAGCATTAAAACAGGTAAAGGGAAATGCTGGTTGACTCAGTACATCACCTGGTAAGACTCCTTGACACAAAGATCCTTGGAAACCAAGGATTCAACCAGTGTGAGAAAGGTTAGTTATTTATATGGATGGTGTGAACATCCATAAATAGATACATGAGATAGAACAGTTTCATAACAGATCTATAACCTCATGCTTCAGGGCATGAGCCGCTAACTGGGAACAAGTGCCATGTCCACATTATTCCAAGATACTAAATCAAGACTTCTCCACCTTTCTCTTCTTCCTCTATGTGAAAATGGCTACACAGACTGTGGTCTCTGCCAGGAATTCTCCAGCAGGAATAGAAGCTCAAGCAATATAGCCTAAAGTGCAATATAGCTCAAGTGCAATATAGCCTAAAGAGCTGTCTGCATCAGAATTTCTCCCTTTGATTAACATTTTTCCCCAAAATGCAACAGAGAGGCCGAATCTCCTTTTGAACTGTCCTGTTCTGTTTGTGCACTGTTCCCGTTCAAATTCCTTTCTAGTTTTTGTGCTCTCGACCCCATAAGCCATGGGCTGGCCTTGCTCTGTTGTGTACAGGAGAGCAGATGACCGAGGATGAGCTGGCCCAGTGTCTGACCACACTGCTGGGCAGGCGACCTGGGAGACGAGCATCTGAACCAGACATCTACGATCCCTCAGGTACAGGATTAGCATTCCACACAGCACAGAAGCAGGATTGCTTCAATTCCCAAATGGAACAATTTAAATTTCAAACCCATTTACCCTGTTAGGCCAAGAGAGCTGTCAAAACTGCTCAGACAGGATTGCAAAAATAGTCACAGAGCTACAGATTGTCCTTCATCCACGCAGCAATCACACGGGTGTATCTAAAAATAAATGGACAATGAACTATAACTGGGGCCTGACAAGATTACATTGCTGTTTATCTGCTGGCTGGAACTGAAATTAGAAACACACAGGGAAATCCCAGAGCTGGTTTCACCCAGGCAGCAGTGCCCACTGTAACAGAGCTGTTGGTAACGACTGCATTTGTCTGCAATTTATGTCCCAGTCCACACCAGTCTGGAACAGCAAATTACAGCATCGATTTCAGCCAAGTGGCTGTATTTAATTGCCCATTGTAGTTGGAACCGCATTTTCGTATGATTTGTGTCCCAGTCCCCACCAGTTTGGAATAGCATCTGTTTAGGGTCATTGGAATGGGCAGCACAGAGCAAAGGTGCAGCTCCTGAAGGGAACTGCCTGGTGCTGCAAAGCAACTTCGAAATCCCTGAATTCCTTAAGGTCCTGAAATCACATTAAATTGCTGGAGTGTAAAAGTTGTCCCATGACCCCTCTCAGGCAGGGACTTGCTGCAAGGTGAGACTTGCAGATTCGACAGGTTCCTGATATAAATACATAAAATGTTAAGCAAGTAAACCATCGCTTTTTTATGGTTACTTCACTTACAAATTTTACTGACCTGGAAAGCCATTTTTATATCACTACTGTGTGTCTTGTGGTGTTGTTACTGCTCTCCAGGTGCAGCAGCTTTGATTGAAGAAGAAATTCCAGAAGAAATCACAGCTGAGATATTTGCTGCTGACATTCTTGGCTTACCTATTGCTGCACAAGAAAAAAAGAACGGAAGGAAAGAGGCGAACCTCTGATCTACAAAGACTCGGAATCACAGCTGCCACAAGGTTTTCTGTTCGTTCCTTCTTTCCAGACTCCTCTCCTCAAATATCTGCAAAATTTGTGTTTTATGTTTATTAGAAAGTAAAGGTCACATAGTTGCATTTCAGTCAAACTCTAGAATAAACCCCCAGTTTAGCACACGCCACAAACCTGTAATTTCCCACCTATGTAGGGAAACGCTGGGGTGGCTGTAGAATGAAGCAGGTGGCCACCCCAGCCTTGGCTGGAGCCTTCCTAGAATTTATTTCAGGTGGGTTTATGCCAGATGCAGTCTATTTTCATTATGTTAAGACAGTATTCATTTGTGAAACCTGACAGCAGAAGAGCGATGTAAAAGTACTGTATTGATTAAATACATTGATAAATGCTTGGACGGGTTAGAATGGATTTGTAATTATAAATCCAACAGACCCCGGTAAAGAAAGGAACGCTGTGATGTACATTAAAATCAGGTTTCCCTTTTGGCCTTTAAAACTGACTTTTTCTTTCTGAAAGTAGTAATTCCAATTAGTAGTGTAATACCAATGGGACGGCATCGCACTGTGTGTGTATAAACAGCATAATGAGGCTGATACAAGTTGCTGTAGAAAGATCAGTGAAGTGCTGTTGAACACGGCTTCCTTCTTTACATCATCCTCGGCATCAATTTGAATAATAATGTAGGCCCTTAAGAAGCGTTCCTTTCAGAGGCAATGTTTTTTAAACAGAGATCGCTGTTGTGTACTGAGAACATCTGTGATTGTACAATTAGCAAGAGCAGCAAGGTGTGCACTAGGGGGAAGTTAATGAGGGAGTCCAGCAGTAACAGGACCAGAGAACGCAGGTCTGTGACAAACGTCCTGCAGAGCATCACCTCACATGTAACTCTGCCCCTTTACTCTTTATGTTCATGTACTTCCATGGATCTGCGTTGGAGCTGATCCTCCACTGCTTAAAAGCAGTCTAATTCCACAAAAATTATTGGAATTATTTAAGGCAGCTGAGAAACGTTATGACAACTGTGGGAAAAAAAACAAAATGTGCTTCTTATAGGTTTATGTTATTATTATGATTTATTTATCCCATTTTGCAATCGGATATGTCTGTCACGGATTGGCCTCATAAGCCACCAGCGCGCCTGTAGCAAATGTGGATAGAGCCTTCCCAAATCTTCGTTCGCGAAGCCCAGCCATGATGATTATCCCATTTAAGGAGGGATATTTTGCTAACAGAGCATATCGCCCATCCCTGCACTCTGGGTCTGCCACAGCAACTGGCACAAGGGCGGGATGTGCGTCTGTCACACATAGAGCCCTGGGGCTGCCCTGCACAAAAATAGGTATTATTTCTATGTAAAGTGCTTTGAGCTTTTTCTAAAAGCCCCTCCAGTTCTGCTTTGCAATAAAATTTAGTTTTGCCCAGGATGCTGTTAGACTGCACTGGTTTATCACAGAATCCATCAGGTTGGAAAAGACCTCTGAGATCGTCGAGTCCAACCTGTGACCGATCGTCACCTTGTCAACCAGACCACATCATCGAGTACCACGTCGAGTCTTGGATTAAACACCTCCAGGGACGGTGATTCCACCACCTCCCTGAGCAGCCCGTCCCAGTATCCAACCACCCTTGATGTGTTGAGGTGACCTGAAATTGGACAAACTTTTAAATTCTGAGATAAGTTACGGCCTGAGCACGGTGGAGGCGGGGAAGGAGCGTTGCCTTGCGCTTCAAGGGAACAGCGTGGAGTTAAAAACCAGCAACGGGAGCTCTGGAAGCGCCGCGCGCGCGGGGCCGGCGGCCGCCTCCGGACTCCCGCCCGCGCGGGCTCCTTTCCGCCGGGGCACCTCCTCCGCCGGTCCCCGATGGGGACGGCCCTTTGTGGCCGCGGCGTCCCCTCAGCCCCGAGGGCAGCCCGCGATCGGTCCCCCACACCCCTGACCGCCCTCCCCGCCACCCGCCCTGCCCTCACGGCGGCCGCCGCCCCCCCCGCCCCGCTCCTTCGCTGTCGGCGCCGCGCGTGCGCGGTGCGCGGCCCCGCCGGGCAGGCGGGCGGGCGGAGCCGAGCGGAGCCGCCGAGCGCAGCCGCGCCGAGCCCCGCGCAGCGCCGGCATTGTGCGGGCGGGCGCCCCGACACACGCACCGCAGCCGCCGGCCGCGCCGAGCGCCGCGTTCCCCGCCGAGCCCGCCGCCCCCCCCCCTCCCCCAGCAGCATGTCGGGCCGGTCGGTGCGGGCCGAGACCCGGAGCCGGGCGAAGGATGATATCAAGCGGGTGATGGCGGCCATCGAGAAAGTGCGCAAATGGTGAGCGGGCCGCGCCGCGCCGGGACCCCCCGCGCCCGCGTCCCCCCCGCGCCTCCCCGCGCCCCGCGCCGGCCCCGCGCGGGGCCGGGGCTCGGCGGCGGCCGCGGGGGGCGGGGAGCCGGCGGCACCCAGCAGCCATTTCGCTCCTCCGCGAGTCACATGAAGGCGGCGGCGGCGGCGGCGGCGTGTGAGGGCGAGAGGCGGCTCCATTGTGCGGGCGAACCCCCTCCCCGCCGCCCCCCGCCGCCCCCCGCACCCCCCGGCCCATCGCACACCCCCGCGGGTCCCGGGCCGGGCGCCACGGCCACGGGCGGGCGGAGAGTCGGGCCCGGCACCTCCCGCCGCCTGCCCCGACAAAGGGCCCGGGGAGCGGGCCCGGGGCTGCCCCGCCGCCCGCGCCGGGAGGAAGGAGCGCTCCAAGAAGTGTTCTGGGAAGAAAAAAAGCCCCACAAAACATGTTAAAAATACCCCCGTAAAGCTCCCGAGAGTTTATTTTGGTTTTTTGTCTCTGCCTGTTTGTTTATTTATTTTACCTCTCAAGTTCCCGAGGTTTGCGCGTAAAAGCGCAGCAAAGCCGAGCGCGATCGTCTCCCACCGGCGCTCCGGGAGAGAGCGCGAAACTGCCCCTGGAACCTCCCTTAAATCGTGTAATGAAAGGTTATACCCCGACCGAATAAGTCCTTTTTGTTAGGCCTTCAGCGTGTTTTGGCCTTTTCCCGCTTTTGTCTCTTTTTTTTTCGGCTTTTGTTAGAAAAACCCTCACGAGGTGTTGAGACAATACAGCGAAGCGGTCGCTGCCGTGTTCTGCACGGTCGGTGCGGGGACCTGGGATGGGATAAAGAGCAGTGCCAGTGTGACTCAAGAGTGAATCTCTCTTCCAGCAAGTTGTGACTGTTCGGTAGTTTTTGTGCGTGTGTACCTTAAAATACTTTCTGTAAACATACGGAATCCACGGGGGAATCCCTTGGGTTAGTGTTGATCTGCATCACTCAGCTGGTTTGTACCTGGTGAAATCAGGGGACACTTCTATTGCAATCCTCAGCTCACGCTTTGTTTGCGTTAAAAGAAGAGGGGGAAATACAGAATTGAATGTGTTCGTTATTGGGGTGAAATAGATTGTTTAAGCTTTAAATGGCCTTGAGCACGGGAACGGGCCCGTTGGCGTGAGCCAGACAAAGAATCGGGACGTGTGTCCAATAACGCCGGGCACGAGATGTGGATTTCAAAGAATCCAGCCATTGTGTGGGGAGCCAGAACAGCCCGGGTGCTTTCAGGAACTCTCTTCTACTCGGGTGGTGTTTTAAGTGCAGTTTGCTGACCGCTGGGCCAGCTTTGGAGGGTCAGAACAATGTCCAGCGGTGTGACAGGACTTTTGTTCCAACAGGAGCGTGGTTGGGTGTGTGGGACTGTTTTGTCTGTAGGTATTTCATTCATGAGCACAACACGCTCCCTTTGAATCCTGGTTTGCAGAATTCGGAGGGCAATGCAGACAGCAGCTTGGCCATTCAACAAAATACCTCGTTTATTTATTTTTTCTTGGCAAGGGCTCTCTGCCATCATGTCAGTTGCTATGGCTCTCTCTGTAAAACAGAAATCTTACGGTATAAATAGGTTTTTCTACACGTTAACCCTCAGGAGAGCCAACTTGCTTTAAAGGGTTCCTGTGTGGAATCATGCAATGTTTCTGTTGGTTATTGTCAGAAGTATTGATATGGCTTTTTGCGTGTGCACCCCACAAGTATTTACATAAACCAATTTCCTTATTTTTAAAGGAATCATAATTTGAAGGTGAATTCCATGATTCTCCCTCTACACCTGCAGTCAAGTACAGTGGGAAATTAGCAAGAGAGATTCTGTGTTTTGTGGTTTCAGTGCTTTGAGAAGACTTGGCTTGTTAAATTGAACTTTCCACACTGGCAATTCCTGCATCTTCAGAAGAGCCACATCGGCAATTTCCAAGTGTGCAGTTTCATTTGCATAATAGAAGCAATTTGTTGCCATCCACAGCTCTTCTGTGGAAATGCAGCCACTGAAAATTAAAATACCTTGCACCCAACATTTCCTAGGACAGAGTTTTGTGAGACTTGCGTGCTCGGAGTGCTGCATGCCAGGGATGAGCAGGGAGGCAGGCGGGGCTGTGAACTCATCTGAGCAGACAGGGGCTTTATCCAGAGCTTTATCCACCTGGGAAGGTGTGCAGCACCTTGCTGCGTGGTATTACTGAATCCCTGTGCTGCCACGTCTGTGAACGTGCCTGCTGGGAAGCAGCTTCCACCAGAACAGACTTCGTTCCTTAGGAAATTAGTGTTCTTGGACAGCAAGCCCTTGGATGCAGGTCCCTTCTTTTCATATCCATCTGCAGCACGTGGCACTTCTGGTTATTAGTGGAACTTAGTAGTAAACAGTGAAGTTGTTACGTTTTTATCTTGAGATTACTGTAACCTTATCTCCTTTGTTTAAACCACTCTCGTGAATGAGCATCTGTTTGGGAAAACACAGAGCACGTGGCTTAGGGAATTCGTGGTTACGTTGTATTCGTGTGGCAGAAAAGTTAAATTTCCACCCTAAGAGAATAGTCTGGGGTTTTTTAACAGTACTTATAATTTTTCTTCAAGTCTGTCTTAAAAAATTCTGAGATTAATTTTTCTCACTGGATTGTGAAAGGTACAGGGTTGGTTTTTGTCTTAAAGGTTGATGAGTACTTGTAAATTCTAAGTGGGCTCTCAAGATGAGAGGGGCAAAAACTATTGTGCCCTCAGCCAGCAATAGAAGAATACTGGAAACATTCTTGGGTTTTATCCAAGTCGGATTTATTAAATGAAGGAAAATACAGACATTTACTGAAAGACAAGTAACGGGCAGGAGGCATAAGTGGTAGGATGTCTTGGGAGGCAGTGAAATAATTTTCATGGGTATGTAGCGCTGCTGGACCTTTGGACAACTGTGCAGACATGTGAGGATTGAGGTCTGGAATACCTGGTAGGAATGAGGAAAGCTCACTGCCTTGTCTTTGAATTCTTTGCAGAATCCTTTGACCTTTCTCTGACCCATCAAAGCCCTAACCTGGGGGTAGTGGTAGCATCTTAGGAAGAAGAGGTGAATCTGGACAACTGATGAAAGTACTTGGAGAAAGTTGAGGAGAAAAGTCCCCACTGGCTGTGTTACCTGGTGCCAATGGTTGGGATTGCTGGCTGTGGCTACTTAGAATTTCTGGGCAATGCTGCTGTAGCTTTTCTGTTCACTGTCTCCATTCAGACTCGCTGAAATGTTTTTGTGTGGTATGGAATGCTCAGAGATTGAGCTTCTGCAGGTTTTGCTGCTCATGCTTCCTTAGAATAGGCTTTTGCTCTGAAATGGAGTTATGACATAGAACTTGTTAACATGATGTGTTTGGAAAAAAGCTGTTTGCTACTCCTGGATTACCACCCTGCTTCAGCCTGGCTGCGTTGGCTCTTTTGGGTTTCCTGCTAAGATTTCAGTTCAAGTAGTGGCAGTTGAAGTAAGAATACCCAGTGTATGTGTGGGAATGTACTGAAGTTTTGTAGTGGCCCAAACACCCTGTTACGATGCTTGAATTATGATACTTTTTTTTTCTATCTTTGATTATTTCTCTCTGGGCCAGGATGTGCTCTCTGACTTCAGTGGAAGCTGGGGTTAAAGGTAGAGTTTTGGCATGTGTAAATGGTTCTCTCCACTGCTAGAAAGGTGCTCCTGGCCACGTGGGACCAAGCAGGGTTTGCTTTAAAACGTGCTGGCCTGTGTAAGGTACAGGGGGCTCTCAAAATGTGCCGTATTTAGGGAAACTCAGAGGGAAGGTGTCTGTAACCACCTGTCCTTGTGCAGTCGTGCTGCATGGCTTTTTATTGTGTTTGCAGCCTGGTCAGTATAAACACCACGTGTGTCTGGGGCTCCTTCCCGTTAGTCACTAGACAGACATCCCCACAGCAGTGGGTGTGCTCGGGAAGGCAAGCCTGCGCCTCAGAAAGTCAGTTGTGCATCTCACAGCACTTTTTCTGTATAATAATGGCATTTTCTTTCCCATTCCCCTCTCTCCTTTGCTTGATCCCACAGGGAGGTCATAATTCTGTGATTTTCACCAAACTCTGTTGCAATGCAAGTGAGTGTGATGTGATAAATTCAGCATTATGACGTCACTTCGTGATCACCAGCAGAAGATGGGGTATGTGGGAGCAAATCCGTGTGTAAACGCAGATCACTGTGATGGATGAGAGCCACAGGAAAAGGCCAAACAAGCGGGAAAGCCTTTTCTTGAGTGATATATTGGCAGCAAAGGCTTTCTGTGTCTGTGCCATCAAATGTTTCTGGCACTCACTGCTGCTGCAGAAGCTGCCTTGACACTTTCTGTATAAGTGTAACGTACACTGTTGTCTTTGCTCACCCGTATATTACTTTTATACGTGGAATCTGATACTCATCTGTGGAGCTCTAGTGTTATTAAACAAAATATAAATATATTTAAGAGTCTTGGGCTCTTTAGAGTGGGGAATTGAGTATATAATGATGTAAGTTCTGGGATATTAGTATGCCTCAGGCATAAGCACTGAAGAAGTGTTGATACTAGTGCTTACCCTATGTACCCTTGGCTGTCCTTTAAATGCTGTGCAGATACAGTTCAGAATTTAAAAATGCTTTAACACAATTTCAGATAGATGTAAGGGTTTGTTTCTGTTGGATTGGTTAGTTTCTGAATTTACTATGACTAAAATATTGAAGATACTTTTCGGTGTGGAAAATTAAAAGAAAAAAGTATTTTTGTGGATATTTAAAGTTTTACCACTTTCTGTTGTTACTCCTGATTCATTCATGGAGGAACAGGAGAGGTATTAAAACAGGCAAAGTTATTATTTTTTTGTAAAGCTGCGGGGTTTATCAGCTAGAAGTGGACAAGTAAAGTTGATCGTTGCTACATTTTTAACCTGATAAACTGTCAGGTTGATGGATTTCCATTAGGCACCTTTTCCAGTCCACCAGTCAATATAGAGACCAACCTGTAGGAATAACAGAGGGTAGTGTGATAACACATTTTGCCTAGTGATCACTTACCAAAGGTGGAATAGGTGATGGGGTGGAATTCTGCTCAGGATCTCGGGATGAGTGGGTGCAACAGTGGGTGCAAATGGGGAGAAACTACTTCAGGTCTCACAAAAGACTGGGCACAGGAGCTCAGGAATTCCTCATTTCCACTCCAGTGCTGGGTCAGGGAGGGTATTTTGTGGTTTGTGCAGCATTTCCCAAACTTCCTGCCATGGGGCAGCATCAGTAAATTGTCAGTTCTCAGGGAATGAGAAGGAAAGTCCCTGACCAGCAGGTTGGGATGGTGTCTATGCATGAGAGATTAAAAAGAGTGGTCAGAGTAGAACTGGGTTTGGGGTGTTTGTTTGCTTGTTTGGATTTTGGGTTTGGTTGTGAAATGCAAAGGCAGTAAGTATTACACATAATATTCTAAGCTCAATTTGCAATAAACATCTTTAATCTTGAAGTTATTTTACCCTGTTGATCTCAAGTGTCTCAAAGTCATTGCGTTTCTCTGTTAACAAATTTGTGTTTGTGCTGCAAATGATTTTATTACATTTTAGAGGAGGTTGTCTTCTTTTTTTCCTACTGATACTTTCGTGGTCTTAAACCTTCAATACTGTAAATGCTCACACGTGTAAAATATTTGCATAATAGCAGTGTGATGTGGGGTTTTCTTTTCAGCCCTGAGTGTTTGCAGGACTGGGATGTCGGTGTACTTCCATCACAAAATATCCTTCTTCCCATTGTTGTCTGAATTACTGTGTATTGAATTCAGTTAAAAAAAATCCCTGTAGCTGAGGGTTATCAAAACTTAAAGTGGTACTTAAGAAGCTCAAAAGAATTAAAATGTCAGGGCTAACTTTAATACTAGAAGGAAAAAGTTACTAATATAGGTTTCCTCCTGTGTTCTACAGTCTGTCCAGTGAAGATGCTGTGTGAGGCTGCTTTGAGATGCTAACAGGTATCTTGAACTTTTGGTTTTCCAGTGCAGCATCTCTAAGTAATATTTTGCTGTAGGAAAAGACTAAAATCTTGATTTTTTAATAGCATTTATTCACCTCTCCCCACACCCAAAACAAAACCCCAGCTGGTTTTATTTCCATAATTTCAAAGGTTTTCCTAAGTAGAGATAAACCTAGTTTGTCTTGTATCCTTAAAAAAACCCCAAATTATGTCATGATCATCACTTCACAATTAAGTATGTTCTCATTATTGACATACCCTCATCTCCACTGTCATTTTTATCGCATGTAGAGCTCCAAATTAGAGTGAAATTGGATTTTGACATACTTTAGCCACCTAGTGTACCCAAATGGTTGTATCCCAACACAATGAGGGGAAATTGTACTCCAGGAAGAGCAGTGGGAAAGAAACAAATCTCAAATAGTTTTGGACTTAAGTTAAAATCTCCTTATAGACAGATCCAAAATGTATCAAATAGTCATATATAGTTTAGGGGTTTTTTTTAATTAAACAGGAAAATGTCTCTTCTAAAGGGAAAATAAAAGATTGGCTTTAGTAGCTAAAACAAATAGGAGGATGTTTGTGGCTGCTTTTGATTCTGGAGGTCCTTTCTAAAAATTAAGCTATCACACATTTGGAGTCACACCCAGCTTCTCCCATCCTGCAAAAAACATTTTTAAATCTTTTTAACCTATAACTGGATCCCAAATCTATTATTTGAATGTGTTTTTTGGAAAAAAATAATGCTTCAGATCTCATGCCAAATTAATTTCAGATGTTCCTGAATATTTAATGGAATCGCTCTTTGTTGTTAACTTCTAATCGATCCATTTGCAGAGCTGCTTTACAAACCCAGGAACCAGCAGTGGGAATCTGTGACCTGAAAACTGATCACAGGCACGGGATGAAATTTCTCTGGCATTGTGGACCTTCTTTTAATATCCTGATGGAGAGAGCTCAGGGAATTCATCCCTCACCCAGGCGCTGAGCATCCCTTCGCTCTCCGCTGTGCCCCCCTGAGGTGGTGCCGCCCTCCAGCCACATTTCCTTCACAATTTGTCAGTGTCACCATTCACGGCTGGCAGGGCCTGCACAGTGCTCCAGGTTATGCTTTTCCCTCTCTGGTAGCCTCAGCCTTGCTTTTCCAGAGAGCTGGGCTCTCCAGAGTCTGGATTCTGCATCACGGCACACGTTGCTTCCAAAGAGGCTGTTGTTCCTATGGCTGGAATTGCAGAGCTGTCTGTCAGGGGTGTGGAGTGAATGTTAAATTGCCAGCAGCAAATTTCTGCCCCAAAATAAACCTCAGATGGTCAAAATGCATCTAGATTTCTGATGCCATTAAACAGCTTCATGACAATCAAAACACACTGGTCTGTCTAAACCCTCTTCTGCTCTCTAGAAACTGAAGTGAAAATTGTAGGCATTAAATCTGCATTTTCAATTGCTGTTCTTCTTAACTGTACCTTTAATCCAGATCTTATTACTGCTACTGCAGTTACTCACCCAGTCAGGTAACAGCCCTGAGAAATCTGGAGGGTAGCAGTGCTCTAACAACTTTGTGAAATGAAAAGAACAATTTGCACAATGCAGTGCTAAAGACGATGTAATAGAGATCATCCTACTTAATAGCCTGTTTAAAGCCTTGACAACTTACAATAGGAGATCACTGTCTTCTGAATTCGAAGTTTAACTTCTCCTGCATTGTAATTTTCTAGGGAGAAGAAGTGGGTGACAGTTGGCGACACATCCCTAAGGATTTACAAATGGGTCCCAGTAACAGAGCCCAAGGTCGATGATGTAAGTATATCCTGCAGTCTCTGCTTTCTCCTTGTGTTTAGGGAAAATCCAAAGAAATATTCTTGGTCTTCTCAGAGCCTTAAGCTAAGGCTGGTGTGGGTCTTGCACGCTCCAGGGAGATGTTGATCTCTACGGAAAGTGATGTTGATGGGTCAGTGGGTGAGTCTTCCTGGAGTCAGCTGGGATCAGTTCTCAGATAACTGTGGAATATTCAGCTTGAAATTGATTGTTTAAACCTTTCTCTAATATAACAACTGGGAAGTTCAGACATTGACCATTTTCCCTCCTTCTACTTGATGTTTCAGAGGAAAGTAGCTGGTTTGGAACTGGGCAGAGTATTCTCTGTTTTGCTCAAAAATAGGTGCAAAACACTGATGTGAGGGCAGGAGAACCCTGTGGAACTGAGATGGCTTGTATTAAGATGTCCAGCCCAAGTAATACAGCACAAACACTTCTATTGCAATGTGTGTTTTCTCTTCATAAATGTTCTGTGTATGCATCATGTTTGTGTTCTTAGTGTGCACTGTTCATGTGGCATAAAAATTGCTGTAAAAATCAAAGTGGGTGGGACTTACAAATTGATTTTCAAAACACTGCTTTTTTTAAAGTTGAAATATTGTAATAGAAAACTAATCCATGATATCATAGTAAAATAATGATGCAGCAGAATATATATGCCAAGTTTGGTGCTCCTTCCTTGGGCTTCACGTGCTTTTACTTTGTTTCTTTCTGTGCCTTTGGTTGTCCCACATATATCAGTGACTGTCAAAGTTGTGGGAAACCTCTTGGGTTCTTCCAGTGCTTGAGCAGCATCTCTGTGAAGTAACCCCTTAGGAACTGGGAAACCTTCTTTACAGAAATCTCTTCATTGTTTCTAGTTGTCAAATGTTAGGTCTTGATTTTTTTATTTATAATACATGGGAGGGGGGGAAGTGTGCTATCTACGTGAGAGAGAGTGCAAGATTTAGTATATTTAGGTTCATGGCTTCTGAAAATCATTTTCCTGCAGTGAAGGTGTTCCTGCAGGATGGGTGCTGTGGGACTTGGAAATAGAATTTCGAAGTGAGCTTCTGGATGAATTTTCAAGGTCACTGGTACCTGAAGTCAGATTCCCTGTTATGAAGAATGGGTTTATATAATGGTCTCTGTGCAGTTTTAATTGTGTTTTCTGAGCCATCATCTGTAGGTTGAGGCTCCAGATTTGCTGAAATTGGGACACTTGTTCAAGACCAGTTACTTTGGTGTCCTACAGTCACACTCTTTTCATGCTGCAGTTGTTGCAGCATTGATGTCACAAAGTTTCTGTCTTCTTGCTCTGGAAGTTCTCACAAATAAAACAAGTGCATGTATTTTACAAATAAATACCAAGCAGGGATAATTTTGGCTATTTAATTTTGTGGACATTCCTTTATATCCAATTTCATCCACTGTGAAGGAGCAGACAGTGTATTTGCTTTTCACTAGAGTAGGAAGATGGGACCTTTCCTGTTTCAAATGGAAGTTGTCTTTGATTTTAGTGAACAGAGATTAGATTTCTTCCCCCCTCATGTGCTGTTCCTAAGACACTGACATTTCTCTGAACTACAGTTAGCTGGGCTCTTTTCCTCCTATTGGGTCTGGAAGGCTGTTCTAGAGCCTCACCACTTTGATGGTTAAACCTTTGTAAAACACTTCGCAGCTTAAATTGCTTGCTGTCATTTTCAATATTTCTTTTGTGGCAAAAGTGTCTTTATTGCCTTTAAAAAAATAACAAAACCAAACCTGAGAGATATTATGACCTCTCTGAACTTTCATTTTGCAAAGGTAAAGAAGTCCATGTACTCTCACCTCTGTTTTGTATATTAGGGAATAAAATCTGGCTTCTCTGAAGAAAAAATACAGTTTAGAAATAACCTAAATAATACATTTAAAATAAAGACAAAAGTCTTTCCCAGATATCACTTGTTGAATTTCTTCTGCAGTCTTAGACAATATTTGATTTTGTTTTAGTTCCTTCCCCTGTTGGAAGACGCTCTCTGTCCAAAAGGATGGGTTGAGAGTGTTCTTCCTGGAGTCAGGCTTCCCATTGTGTCCTCAGCAGGCAGCAGGATCCTCCAAAAGCAGTGCAGCTGCTCCTTCTCCTGGGAGACTGGTTACGTCACCTCCTAATTGGCAATGCTGCATCCCTCGGCAGGCAGAGTTCCCACGTGATGGATCCACGGGCTCTTCCTTTGTTTTAGTGCTTGTGGTCTGTGCTGGGGTCAGTCCTGAGCAGGTTGGGACCAGGTGCCCACGCAGGGCTGTCGTGCTTGTGCTCTTTGTTTTAGGCCAGTCCGATTTTTCTTAATCCATCTTTTAGTTAGAATGAAGAAACAGCATTGGTTGTAGGGAAGGAGGAGACCTCTGCAGTGTTGGTCTTTGAGAAGGAGGTAAAAAGCTGTTTCTTGAGTGTAAAATTCATGATCTTTGTCATTCCTGTGGTGCACAGTGTCTTGGTGTGCTCTTGAAGCTTCCTGATAGGAAAGGGACAATGTACTTGGTTAGGTAGTGGTGTGTTCATACACATAAACTACACAGAGCAGAGCTGGGAGCTCAGAAATAGGGTGTTTTGGGGGATCTCAGCCCTGCCTCTGATCAGGAATATTATTCCCTGTTCCTGATGTAGCAGAGATTCCTTTGACCTTGCTTCTGTAGCTCTTAGGGCTGAGTACAGAGTTGGCAGCAGCACCTGCCAAGTTCTCAGAGTCTGTTGCAGCAAACCCTTTAATCACTGTGCCTCAGATTCCTGTGTGGAGAACCAGGAGGGTTTCTGAGAACTTCTGTGCTTTTTACAGAAATGGTGCAGTTTGAAGATGAAGAACAGAATCACAAAATTGTTCAGGTCAGAAAAGAGCTTTAAGATCATGTTTAGTGCTGTTGTTAGAATTTCCCATAAATCCTAGTGTTCTGTGTCAAGAAGAATGCAAATGGGAAAACAGCCCTGCAGTTATTGGGACTAATGCATTATTGATAATGGCAGTTATTATCACACTGGCTTTATTTCTCACTTGAAATTAAGAGGTGCTTATGGAAGTAATGAGTGATGAGGGTTTTATACTGCAACACGGATTTCTCTTTGTGGTGGTGGTATCTCATTTGCGTGTGATGCCTTTTGTTTTTCAGAAAAATAAGAATAAGAAAAAAGGCAAAGATGAAAAATGTGGCTCTGAAGTGACCACCCCAGAGAACAGCTCCTCCCCAGGGATGATGGACATGCACGGTGAGTGGGAGAAGGGCAGCCCCAGTTCCCCTCCTGCACTGCTCTGCAGGTGTAAGCCAACAACATCAGATCCAGCCTTGCTCCTGTGTGTGGGCAGTGTGATGGAGTCAAGGTGAAAACAGCATCAGATGCTTATTTGGTACCTTGGACTTCTCTCCTGTGGATGTACTAACAGTTGTTTAAACCACATTTTTATTTGGGCTATGAGTGGAGGGGGAAATTGTTAGTGAAGCAAAACAGAAAATTAGAAATATCTACTTTTCAAAATACTACACTGAGGTGAAGTAGTAACTCTGTCGAGTTTGCTGCTTGAAGAACCAAAAAATCCCCAAAGCCTCAGTGGTACCTCCTACAATTAGTGCAGGTTTTGTACTTATTAACTCTGTAACTGATTAAGGTCAAAAGAATTCTGCAAGAGCCAAGAAGGCAAGCTGTGGTTCTGTGTTGTCTTCCTTCTTCTTCAGCCTGATGAAATTAAGTGCTTAAGGAAATATTTTTTGGCTTACCAGTCAGGCACTATTAGGTCAACTTTATTTTATTTATTTTTTTTTTAAAGTGTGACTGTTGAGTGTTAACCTGGTGTTTATTACAGAGGAGTTTGCACAGCTCAGCTCTGTTTCAAGTTTTTACCTTCTGGCTGTTTGGATAACAATTATGGCTGAGAAAACAGCACTATTTGAGCTGATAAGAAGGGATCACTCTTTAGTGGGTTGTAAATTTTTCATTTCAGTTTTATTTGCATTTCTATTGCCTCCTGGTTGGTTTTTGCAGTGTTCACAGCAAGTATGGTCTTGCAATTAAAGGATTGAGCAGGATTTTCACAGATCTGCATTAATTTTTCATCTGTTTCAAACTTCTTGACTTTTTGCCTTGGTCAGATAATTAAATTTTTTTAAGTCTTGTTGCTCCCATCCACAAGGTGAATATACTACTTGCTTTTTTATCATATATAATTTATGTTTTTAAGACAGACTGTACAATTCCATGATAAACTTAATCTGATCTCTGACTACAGAGACAATATCTGTGCTGCAGAAACTTACTGTGATCCAAGTCTTTGAGGGCTTGGGAATTCCCTGGACAATTATCCCTTAGAAACTATTGATATTGGGACTGGATGTTACGTTTTATCTTGATGGGGTTTTTTTGAGGGGTTTTGGGCTGGGGTTTTTTTTGACCTCCAGGACACATTTCAAAAACCATCTGCTCATCTGAACAATGGAGTGATGGGTATTTGTAAATCTGAAGTGTGAACACTTGATTAGCCCTTAATGAGACTGTCACTTCAGTTGATCTGGTTTATTCATACTGCAAAATTCTGGGTTCTTTTGGATGAGAGCTGAGTAAAACACTCTTGGTTTTGATGTATAAAATTAGTTCGAACCTGTTTTTTGAAGTTTTCTGATTTTTAGTAACTGCTAGAAAACTCCTTAGGCTGGTGTGGAAAAAAGTTAGATGTAGTGTTAGTCTGAATGCTTGGACTTGATCCCTAATGAGCTAAATTATATCATGTGTTACCAGGGAATAACACAGGAAAAATATGGAGGAATTAAGGTTTGCTTTGTGCCTTGTCACATTAAACTTCCTTGTTTTTCACTCTTTTGTTAACAGATGACAATAGCAACCAGAGTTCAATAGCTGATGCTTCTCCAATAAAACAAGAAAACAGTAGTAATTCAAGTCCAGCACCAGAGCAGAACTTGGCAACACAAGCAGACGGCACTGAAGTCAAGTCTGACGAAACTCAGGCAGAGG
Source organism: Pseudopipra pipra (assembly GCF_036250125.1). NCBI lineage: Eukaryota > Metazoa > Chordata > Aves > Passeriformes > Pipridae > Pseudopipra > Pseudopipra pipra. The sequence goes on along the minus strand of NC_087566.1, from coordinate 8,674,767 downwards.
CAAAGGAGCAGCCTGGCTCAGAAGGTAAGCTGGGAATGCCACCTTCAAAGCCAAACAAAAAAATGTTATCCTTTAGTGTGTCATTTATTTGCTTATCCACTTTGAGAACTGAAAAAAATAACATTTTGAAAGAGATGGTTGCTGAATTCTCAGCATTTATGTGAAAATGGGCCACAATGTCTCTGACTTCCTGATGATCCTTCATACAACTGGAAAGGTCACATTGACATTCAGGGTCTTTTCAGAGAGAAACAAAATACTTGGTTTATTGTTGTCATAATCTCAGCCTTGAAAGAAGAAATAATTTATAAGTGAAAGAATTCTTCATCTTTGAAATGGCGGCTACCATGTAATCACACAAACCCTGGAGGGTATTACTTTGTGTGGGTCTGTGAGTGTTTGTTATCTAGTAAGAAAGTGAAATAGAGGTGAGATAATTTGAAATTATTTTTTAAAATTGTCTAAACTATAATGTAAGCTTTCTTTTTTCTTAACCCTGCTAATTAGTTATTCAGGAGTGAGCTCTGAATTCTGTCCTAATTTTCTAAAAGCATTACAAGATTGTACTGCCGTTGTGCACAGATTAAAAATACATGTGGGTTAAGAGATTGTTCTGAACCTCACTCTTTAAATGGTATTTTAGGTAATTGAAAAGTGCTCTGTGTTTATATTCGTGGAAAGATAACTTCCTTCGTCCTATTATTACAGATAAAAGATGTCCTTAACACCATTCTAATGATTTGGTTGCAGAATTCTTCCCATAGCAAAGCAATTAAATTAGTTCTTCACTCAGTATATCCAGTGACCAATTTAAATTTAGAGCCTTTATCTCAGTAACACCGGTGGTGAAGTATGTTAAATATTGTCATTGTTAACTGGGGCTAAAATTTGACAACAGAACTGTCACCAAATTGGAATAAATCAGAGCACCATTTCCTTCAAAGAAAATCTCAGCTTGCATATTTGGCCACGTTAAATGGTAAGGGTTTACTCCCAGGAGTAACACTGGCTGAACCTGGTGATGTGAAGTCGTTACAAAGCTCCCCTGGCTAAATTTAGGTTCAGGGAAAATCACACCCAGTCCTCTGGATTAGCTCCAGAGTCAGTTACTGTAAAATGAAAGGGAGATATAATGGTAAAAAAATACCTGTTGTTAATGTGGTTTTTTATTCTATTGGTTATGTGCTGTGTTATACAGTTTAGTAAACGTTTATCTACCAAAGGGATCAATCAGAGCCCTGGAATTGTGACATTATTCAACTGGACAGGGTTAAGGACCTTGCACCTCTATCTCACATTGCTCCACTGAAATCAGGAAGGTTCTTTTAAGCCAGAGGACAGTTTGGGTGGGCAGAAATGCCTAAGGAGGACTTCTTAAACCAAACAGGTGCACTGAAAACAGTTTGCTGTGTGAACAGGCATTGGGACTTGGCTGTTAAAAATACAGGTCCCCTTGCCCAAAGGTCAGCAGCAGCCTGAGTGTATTGTCAGGAGCACCTGGAAGAGAACAGTGGCCATGAGGTGTCTGTGGTGGGGAGATGGGCACGTGGCAGAGCTCCTCAGCTCAGTGTCTGCTGAGACAGACACTGCAAAAATTCAAATTGAAATTCCTTTTGACCCTTGGGACTTCTTTCTCTATCAGCATGGAGATGCTTTTCTGGTGAGACATGGACAGGAAGAGGATTCTGACCGAGTTTGCTGAGTGTGATCTTTGAGATGCTCATCATGGGCATTGCTTGAACTCAGAAATGCTTGTGATGCTTTTTATACAGTGTGTCACAAAAATATCCATTACTCACTGGTTATATCATCTTTGTTAACCAAAGCTGTCCAGAATTGTTTTGATCTTGCATTGCTCTTCATCTGGAATAAATTCAAGTTTCTTGGGTCAGGGATCTATGGAGGCATCGCTTCATAAAACTTCACACACACTTCTGAGAATTTAAGTCAAAAAGGATTTTTAAATGAGGTGAAGGAAAGAATGGGGTCCTTAAACTGTTCCTGAAGTGGATACTGGAGGAACTATAACTGACCTTTCACAATCAGAGGGGTTTGGATGGTGAAGTTTTTTGTTTGGTTTGAGGTTTTTTGTTGATTCTCTGCTTCTGGACACACTTTGTTAAACTTCCAGGGATCTTTAACCTGTGAAGACATTTAAAGTGCCCTGGCCTCTCTTGAGTGAATGGATGCTTTAGCCTTGAGTATTCTTTAAGTCATGTTTTGAGAGAGATAAGGGTTTAAAAAACCAACTAAACAAAACCAAAAAACCCCAAAACAAAACTAAACCCAACAACAAAAAATCCCAATGAAAATTGAAAACAAGAACAGGCTGGGAGACTTCTCCACAGCTGTCCACCAAAATTAAACATTCTACAACCTTAATGGTTAAGCTAGTTAGCTGAATTTCTAAATTCTATCTTAAAGTAGTATCAAGCAAAAAAGTGGATTTTAACTATATGGCTGAATTTTGATCCAGGTAATTTTATTCTCTCCCTAGCCACACAGCTTTAGACCTTTTAGTTATCACAGTTCAGCCCTTTCTGTAGCAGCCTTTTCCTTCTGCTTTGGAGGAAGTTTGTTTGCAGTCAGTTTGTGTTGAGACTTGTTTGCTGCTGGCCCTGACACTGCTGGGTGAGGGTGTGTGGGAGCCTGGCTCCCTCTAGGGTCTGATCCCAGGGTTCTGCTGCCGGCACTGGGAAGGAGAAGCTCTGCCAGCAGCCACGTTGTGATCCTGCACTTGGAGCTTAATTCATGATATTCACACAGTTATGTATGTTATCATTAACCATTACACGTGGGTGAAATGCCTGTGCTTGGGATGCTGCTGATGGGAAGCCATCCTAAAAGCTCCTGCTGAATGCTTTCATTTGTTTGCTTAAAATTGTTTCTTGAAATTTCAGATACCTCTGATGAACAGAATTCACAGTCTTCAATGGAAAATTCCATGAATAGTTCAGAGAAAGCAGAAATTCAGTCCTCTGGAGAAAATGATATAATTACAGAGGCATCTAAAAACTCTCAGGTAACTTAAAGTGCAGAAGCCCAATTACTTGGATTTTGGAAAAGAGTATTTTTACTAAAAAAAAAAAAAAGTAAGGAGGCCAGTTATATATTTAGAATAATTTCCAAAGGTGACTGGCTACTTGGATTTCACATAATTGGAACAGTAAGACCAGATTGGTCTGTTTGAGTTTTTGGTTATTAAAAACCAGTCTGTGTTTTGTAATGGAATAAAATTTTACATTAATAAATTGCTTGGACCAAACCTACTGAGCAGGCCCCTTTGAGGACCATTCAGAGGTAAAATGCCTTCTACAAAGGTAAATGCATAGGCAGTTAGGAAAGTTAATTTTTATAGATTCAGTGGATGAGATGTTTGGATATTTATTCGCTGATACACTGAAAAATTCTGGGTAGGTGGGAGAAAGAAATTATCCTTTTAGGTGTGCCCTTCTCAGGGCAGGACAACTCCAGATCCTCAGGGAGCACTGCTCTGTCCATTGGTTTTCCTGTGGGTAGTGGTTTGTTCCAGTGCACACCTGGCACTTCCCCAACCTGCCTGTTCTGAACTGTAGAGGTTGCTCTGGCTACAGCAGGAGAACATCCCCGTGTGCTTGGGGCAGGGTGACCCTGCTGTTCCTTGGAATATTCACTGTGGTTTTTAGCCCGGAACTAAAATTTTGCCCTTTGTAGACGACAGCAAGTGTAAAGATGTCGAGGTAAGAAGTAAGTAGAGGAGTGATTTCAGGAAGCAGATGCACTTGGGAATGTTGTTCTGGCATCCAGGGATGCTTTGGCTGTCACACGTGACATTTTGGTGCTGTTTGTTTGATGTTTATGGTGCCTCAACTTCAGTGCAATGATAACGTGGCTGTTTTTCTTTTCCCCCTCATTAAGGACTCTGAAGGAGTGCCACCTTCTAAAAAGATGAAAGTAGAGGCTTCCCAACAAAATGTTGAAGAGATTTAGACTATAGATTTTTCTGGTCAGATTTTATGTAAGGTACATCAGTGGGCTTAATTATAGAACAACCTTACTTAAGCATCTTCTCTTGGATGAGGACAGAACTCCTAACTTTTCAAGTTACCAAGCAAAAATCCAAGAAAGCCTAACAAAGGTTTAACTTCTCAGACACTGAAAACTTTTTCCTGTGAAACAAACATTGAGAACTTTTAAGTTACTGTCTCTGAAATGGTTGGAGTAAACAACTCAGGAGGGGTCTACGCACTGTTTCTAAAGTCAAAATTACAATTATGTTGCTGCTGTATTTTTTTTTCATTTCTCTATTTAACATTGTAAGATATTTAAGGATGGTACAGGTCAGGTATTAGCTTTCATGTGAAGTTCATTGTTCTGGCGTGATGTCTGCTTTTGTTTTGTGCCTTGTGTTCTGAAAACAGTGCTAACTTTTAAAAGTTGTTTTGCAACTGTCTCCTTTGCAAAGTGGCCTATGTTTGTATAATGCCATGTAGTAAGGCTTTTTTTTTTCTTTTTTTTCTTTTTTTTTTTTTTTGGTTGTTTGTTTGGGGTTTTTTGTTTCGTTTTTAAGTTTTAAATCCCTGGTGCTTAAATTTTTAAACAACTATAGATCAGGAAGCCATTTTCACTCTTGGAGTCCAAGGAGAAAAAGGAGCTTGATGTTTTATTTTAGCAGCTGTAGTGGAGATCTTTTATTGAATGCATGGCATTCGCAACTGTAAATTTGGTCTTCTAAATACTTAACTTCATCAGAAGTTAACATGATCTGTTTACCATTTATAGTCCAGATCTGAATATATACTATAACACAGGCACTTAAAATACTTACGTATTAGGTCCAGATCTCTGTACTGGGTACAACTTTACAGAAAAGTTCCACTATGTACATAAATAGGATCAAAGGGATTGATGCACAGTCAGTTTATTTTCAATTGGTCTTTTTTGATATCATGTTTTCACTGAACTGGATTTCATTGTACTGTTTCATTGTGAGATGTTTACTTCTGTGTTCCAGGAAAATACTGTATTGGGGGTTTCCTTTTCTCTTTCAGCAAGTCTTGTAAATAAGCCTTGTTGTCTCCATAGTCCCCACATCAGTTAGAAATGTTCCTTCTCTCCCAACTAAAGTGTGCTTATGCTAAACTTGATGGAAAGGCACGAGGTAGGTGCAACTCCCTTCAAATTCGTGGCGAGCAGAACCATCTGCATCAGGTCACAAGGGTCTGGTCTTCCAGTGGGCTTTGTACTTCCAGGGAATAAACCCCCGGTGTCGGTGGAACCGCTCGTTTCCCACTTCCATGCACACACACACATCCATCCATATGTACATACTGCTGGATCAGGCCCTGACTCTGTCCTCACTTGGCGTGGGAGATGGAACTTGTAATTTAAACTATGATCTCACAGCTCTGGAAATGGTTGCGTGTAGTTTGTAAGCTGAAAACTGTAAATACTTTTTTAGGTGAAAAGGAGAAATTGCTTCCAGTCGATACATTTTCATGATTAGCTCTTCATGAAGCTTATTTAGGTTGGGATTCTCCAATAGTGAAAATGGCTTGCACTTAGACTACTGCATTACATTTGCAATTACCACTTTATTAGGAAAAGCAATGAGGAATTGGGGGGAGGGAACAGAGGGAGGGAGGAGTGGGGAGCCAATACTGACCTTCCGTAAGATGCTTGTAGGACTGAACTCCACGTAACCTATGACACTCAGTTTCAGAACTTTTCCTTTATGATGAAATAAAACTTTTTTGGATTTTAACTGAATAAAATCGGATTGCAAATCATTCATGAAAACAGCGTGCTCCCTAATAAGCTTTTGGGATTTCTGGTCTGATCATGAAGTCCGTTAACATCCTGAAAATAAGGAAATGAGGAGCCAAAAACTGAATTTGCACAATATATGCAATGAAACGGTAGAATTCTCTCTTGAATTGTGTGTATGCCTAAAATGTGGATAACTGGTCCATGATGATTGATTTGTATGTATATTACATTCAGATTTAAGTGATATTTTGTGAGAAGTTCTATTGATATATTAAATGGGCAAATCTAGAAAGATTCAAACTTTTAAAATATTTTTGATTTACTAACTTTTTGTTGTTTTTAATGCTAAAACAAAACAAATCTGATGCCACCTTTGACAACTAGTCGTGTTTACTAATCCCTCTCTTCAGGTGCATCGCAGCAAGTTTTTAATTTTCATTTTGTAGACGTTTCCAAGGGAGTAAATAGACTTTTCATTTAGGAACTAATTCCTGTACTTTAGGAAGAAATAAAATATATAAATAGCACTAAAAATACCTCAAATTTTTCATTAGATAGAAGCATTTATTGGCATTATTGACATCAACAGGTTTAATTATAAACTTCCTTTTCTCTCCTGTGGCTTCTGCTCAGAACTGTTCATTGTTCTGTGGCTTACAAGACAAGGCATCATAACCATCTTCCCTAGAGGCTTTATTTCTGAGGTAGGAATCCTTTATTTACAGCTTACAGAGAATACATTCAGATCTTTTATTTTAACCAGAGATTCTAGTGACAACAGACAACTGAACAAGCAGATAGATTTGGGTTCCTTAGACCTGTTATTGTCAGTCTCTAAGGGAAGAGACTTTGACATTATCTGGTATGAAGAAATCCAAAATAGTGTATAAGACTGTTATTAGTCTTTTTTTGAAGTGCCTGATAACATTTATGGGCCAACGGATGTGATTAAACACATTTTAATGCCAGAAAGTACAGATGGGACCAAACCAGAATATGGAATTCAAATCCACCTGAGGTTTGAAACGAGATCTAAATCCAGCTGGTTTTGGCTTGGACCTATCTCTACCCGAAACTTGTTTTATGAACTCACTGTAAAAGGGTTTATTGAAAGCATTGAGAGGTGGAGCAGGAGGAGAGATGTAATTTTCTTCAAGATGACTGAAAGTTCTCATACAGCTGATGTTTTAGAAATAGTGCAAATATCAAGAAGTGCTTCCTTGCTACAATGCTGAATGTTGGAGCTTCAGTTACAGATAAATAAATAAAAAACTAAAAAAGAAAAAAAAAAAAAAAAAGGAAAAAAATAAAGAAACTAGAAGCAAGCAAGTAACTTAGCTGAGTTTGTGGAACACGTGGGAAGGCCTTCCAGATAAGCGATTTACTCAGCCAAACATTTTATAGCAGAACTATTCCTTGGAATTTTTATGCTTGGGAAAGTAGTTGTTAAAACATTCCAAAAAGTGCTGGCACTTACAAAACAACAAAAAAAAAAAATAAATCAACAAGGCAGTATAAAATATCGGTTTTGGGTGGCTATCTTCATACATAAACATTGTCATGTTTTGGAATGTTCTTTATATCTAAGGGCCTGTTAGAAGGTGTAAAGAATTTTGTTTTCTTCAATACCTAATCGTTTTCCATCTTATGATTTGTGTGTGTGTGTGTTGTACAGCAGTATAATTTTTCACTTATTTATTCCATCGGTAGTTATGGTTTGTACAATGTACAATGGTTTCATTTCAAAAAAAATAAAATAAAAAATCACAACACGAATGCTGTGTGAATAATTTTTATCAAGAAACTTAACCTCAGTTTGTTTTGGTTTGGTTTTTTTTTTTAATTTACAATAAATTTCTGTTTTTTATAAATGGCATTTTTAAATGTTCATTTGTGGTGCTGTCTTGTTTGGTAATGTGTAAAATGATTCACCTTTGAGCAGTCCAAAGGTGTCTTGACAGTGTGGTGGGGCAGGCGGCGGTTGTAAGAACAACAAACAGAACAGATATGGCCCATGTAATTACAGCAACCTGCAGAATAACGTGGTAATTTAAGTACCAAATTCCTCATTTTTTACTCAGGTTATGTGTTGCAGTAACTTAAATTGGAGGGAGGAGGGAGGGCAGAGTGTGGAAATGTGCTTCAGTTTGGATACAAGCTCGAGTCCGATGCTTGCAAGGGTAAAACTCCTGAGGAGTTTTGGAAAGATTCTTTACATTCAAGGTGGATATAAAGTGTCCAGCTTATTTTTAGTGTTCTATGTGCTCTGTCCCAAAGTGGCCTGTGGTTCCACAGGCAGCTGGACTGCCCTGCTGGCTCATTGCTCCCAGAGGGGCGAGCCCAGCCTGCCTGCTCCCAGTTGGGTTTGTTCCCTGCCTTGCATTTGCTGGGGTGCTCATAACATCCCCATTAACCCCTACAGTTCACTAATCTGGGAAGAAACTGCAATGTAGTTGGTTTTTTTCCTTCTCCAGATCAGTGAATTGAACTAACAGACGTATATAAAGGAGTTACATACAGGGTGGAACTGGAGAGAGAGAATACAGGTTGCAGCAAGGATGTAACTCAAGATGGGTCCCAGAAGGAAAGGCCTCTGAACAGGTAAGGCTTGTGCCAGGGAAGGGTGAAGGAGCAGCAGGAGCCTGGAGCAGGGCACACACAGGTTGTCCCTGTGGTTTTCCTGGGAGCAGGACGGCCAGCAGAGCCTGCCCAGAGCCTGCATCCAGCCCTGTCTGAGGCTGGGAGGAAGCTTCCCTGAGCTCTTTCCCTCATCAGTATGGGAATGCTTATCTTCCTGTCTGTAGATTTAGGAGGATAATCTCTCACCACTAAGTAGTGTGGAATACACTGTGGGTATGTCTTTGAACAGCTTGAATGTCTCTGCTCACTGTGTGTTGCAGTGCAGTGCTAAGTCCTCCTCCTGTGCTAAAAGCCTTGTTCAAGGAACTGATGTTCCTTGATCAAGGAACGTCATCAGAAGACAGAGGCCTGTGTTTCACCTCTCACTGGGGATTGATGAAAAGAAACAGTAAGAAAAAACATATTCCAAAGATGCTGCTGGGGCCTCTTAGTATTTCCCTGTGCTTCCTGGAATTCCTTACTGTGGAGGAGGAGTGGAGAACAGGCAGGCTTGACCTGGTACTGATCAGCTAAATGCTGATCTTAAGGCAAACCAAGAGATCTGTTTCCAAAATAACTGGATTTATTTTAAGGGATGCCCCTATCCTTGCACCTGACTAGAGGAGAAAACCTTGAACTTTGTGAAATGTTAGTTGTACCTTAAGGCTGCTGCCTGTGCCATAAGTGATGGTTGGTACTGCTACTCTTCCTAGAAAATTGCATTGTTACCTAAATTTATTTTGACAAGTTATCCCTCTTTTCCTATGGGATGAAGCCTGCGTGGCTTGCTTAGAATTAAGTGAGGTAAATGTATAGGCTGTTGTCATGAAAGTGTTACACAGTGCTGTTACTGAGGTGTCATGATTTTTTTAGTTCAGGTTTAGTTCTTGAACTACATGGAAGACTTAAAATAGATATTGTAAAACTGTGAATGTTGTTTTGAAATGTTTGTGGGGTTTTTTTGTACTTAAAGTATTCTCAGTCAGAATGCCTTGCTGGGAGATAGCTTTTTTTTTCTATTTTTTTAAGTAAATGTTAATATAAGGTAGCAAGAACCAGCTTTGAAGCTAAATATGACTGGCCTTCAGAATTTGAGTCGTATGTGATGCTAAGTAAGAACTGCATGTTGGTTTTGATTTTTAAAGATCTCTAAGAGAGCCCTCACATGATGTGGCCATGCCTTCCTGCTGCTTTCATGTGTGGGGGAGTGTTTGACCTACCACTCCTCCCCTAAACACAGTGATCAGCCTTGATTCATGCTAATGGGGAATGCTGGATCATTGCATGGGCGTAATTGGGATACTGCAGGAATGCTCTTCTTTGCATGCCCAAGACTTGCTCTCAATCTCTTGAGTTTCCCTTGATCTTATTTCTGGTTTTACGAAGCAGAGAATGTAGCACGTGGCAATTCAGTGTTTGGAGGTTTTTTTCCCTCCTGAGCATGGCTGTGTAGACAAGCCTGTTTTTACATTTTAAGTATGAGGTCCTAGAACTGAAATAATATTCACAATTTAGCATCAATGTTTTGGAGTATGGCATGTAGGATAGCTCTCTTGGTGATGGAGGTTTGCTCTACAGAGGACACTCAAGGCCTCTTCTCTTGTCTTTGTGTACACATAGGTACAGGTATGAGGTTTGTGCTGTAGGATGCTGCTCTCTCCCCTCACCAGCCCTATTGCTGTGCTTTCATGTTGACCTACAAGATCCATTGTTTCCTTTATGCTTTTTTAAGAAGGATGAAATCTGATCTTTCCTTCCCCTGGAACAATTGTGGTTCCTTCACAAGCGCCACTGAGCAGGTACCGTGGGGTGTGAGCCACGAGCCTGGCAGAAGAAGCTCCGTGTCCTGCCCTCTCTCTGACTCCAGCAGTGCTTGCTGCAGGTCTCCAGCTTCTTCTCCAGGTGCCCTGGCTTCTTGCAGATGGCTTCTGAAAAATAATAAGCAATTTAGTGTATTAAAGACAGTTTAAATTAGGTACTTTAGCACAATTGCTATTTTGTCAACATTCTTCAGCCAGTTCTGGGCTATTCTCTACATTTTCATGTTCCTCACAGTCCCTTAAGTTTAGGAATGTTTTACAGAATCACAGAATTGTTGGGGATGGAAGGGACCTCTGGAGATCGTCCAACCCCCCTGCCAAGGAAGGGTCACCTGGAGCAGGTGACACAGGGACGTGTCCAGGTGGGTTTGGAATGTCTCCAGAGAGGGAGACTCCACACCCTCCCTGGGCAGCTGTTCCAGGGCTGTTCCACCTCTGTGGAAAGAAGTTCTTCCTCATGTTGGGGTGAAACTTCTTGTGTTTGAGTTTATGGGGATTTTTTTAAACTCCTTGACCTGCCGGATGAAGTGCCCTGCTGGCTCATTTATACCAGTTATGCTCAGCAGGAGCGGGGTTAGGGTCAGGGTTAAATTAATTAGGGCTTAATTAAACCAAGCATTAACTGCCATCTCCCAGCAAGGCGTTCTGACTGCGGCTATCCTAAGCACAAAAAAAAAAAATTAAAACATTTCAAAACAGCAACAGCAGCGGGGACAGCGCAGCAGCACCAATATCTTCTGCTTTTTTTTGTGATCCCGGTGGAACCTCGGGGAGGTGGGGGGTCCCTTGTGGGCTTCGGGGTGGGTGACGATGACCGGGGTGTGTGACGGTGACCGGGGTGGGTGAGGATGAGCCGGGTGGGTGAACTGACCCGGGTGGGCCGTGCCTCCCCCGAGGCCGCGCCGCCTCAGGCGGGGCCGGTGCCGCGGGGGCGGCGGGGTCTGAGGGGAAGGGCGGCGGCGGGGCCGCTCCGTCTCCTTTAAGCGCGGCGGGGGCCGGGCCGGGGCGGAGCGGGGCGGTGGCGGCGCAGAGCGGGCGGCGGGCTCGGCCGGGCGGCAGCGGGGCCATGGCCGCCGACGTGTTCATGCGGCCGGCGCGGCTCCTCGGGGCGGCGGGGCCGCTGTCCCCCCGCACCGAGCCCGACGAGGACTCGTCGGACACGGACGACGGCGGGGCCTCGCCGGGCGGGGGACGGCGGTGCGGGCCGCGCCGGGGGCAGCCCCCGGGCCCGCAGATCATCCACTCGGGGCACTTTATGGTCTCGTCGCCGCACAGCGAACACCCGCCCAAGAAGGGCTACGACTTCGACACGGTCAACGAGCAGACCTGCCAGACCTACCAGTTCGGGGCGGCCCGCGGCGGCGGCGGCGCCGGCGGCCGCCTCAGCATCGACGCGTCCCTCACGAAGCTGTTCGAGTGCATGTCCCTGGCCTACAGGTACCGCCCGGAGCGGGGCACGGCCGCGGGAAAGCCCTGGCGGGGCCGAGCGGGGGCACCGCGCCGGGGGCCCGGGGCCGCCGTGAGGGGCGGGGGCGCGGCCCGGGCGTCGCCCCTCGTTGGGGACCCCCCGAGCGGACCCGAGCCGAGCCACGCGCGGGGGGTCGGGGCCGCTTTTGTGTTCAGTGAACTTGGGGGTCCCCGCGGGTTCTTTCCTTAGGCCTGAGGCCCGTGGATTAGAGGGGGCCGGGGGGGCTGTCACTGCCTCCCCCCGGGATGAGGGGTCCAGCGATGGGGGGTGAGGGGTGAGGGGTCCCGGCTCCTGGTGCCGCTGGGAACCCTCAGCATCCCACGGCCAGGCTGGGAGCGAGTGGGAGCCTCTGGTGCTGAACAGTCCCTGGAGAAACCCTTAAAGGGCAAAGTGAACCCTCGTGCCCCGCTCCATGTGAAACCCGGCCAATTTTCCTTTTTTCCCCTCCCCAAATTTTATTTCTATAACAAATTCAAGCCAACGGGCTCTGTCGCTGTTTCCTTTGTTCCTGTGGTGGTTGCAGCTGGCAGCAGCACTTCCTGGATTTATCTGCACCTTTTGCTCTGACTTCAGTTGTGCTTTTCATCCCTTCTATAAGGCGTTATATTCACATTTATCCCCTTTGTCTGTCATCCAAAATGGAGGCAGAGCTGTGGAATAGAAGTGTTTTGGAAAGATGTGTGTCTGCTGGAGCCTTTTGTTCCGTGTGATATAGCAGAAATTGGATCCAATCTGATGCTCTCTGCTGAGCGTATTTTGGAAGTTGATTAAAAGGGATGATGGAAAATACCTCTGAGCATATTAACAGAAATATTTATTTCCATTTATAGGAACCACGTTAGCTTACTTAAAGAAAATTAACTTTTGCCTACTCCAAATTCCTCTTTTTAAGTATTGCTCAATGAAGGGGAAACAATAAATCTATCTGTTCTGTACAGCACTGAGAAGGTGTAATGTAAGTAATCTTCAAATTTTTATAATATTTGCTGAGCACGGTATTAGTTATTGGCAGGAGAGCGAACCTCAGATAAGGTGTGTACAGCAGTGGACATAAATACTTTGCACTTCCAAAAGGAATAAAAATGTAAACCTTAATGGAAAATTAACCAGTCTGCCTTTATTGTACAAGCTGGGTGGAACATGCAGAGGAACCACAAGTATTACAAGGGCCATAAAAAGACTGCTCATGTGCAGCTGCTCATCGGCCTCTATCAGCTTTGTTTTGTTTTGTGCTTCTACTTGTGTGTCCTTGGGTTTTGAAACTGAGGATCACATCTAATGCAAAGGAGTAATTCTGTTACACTTATTGACGGTGCTGAACTTGGATGCAGATGCACAAATTGAGCATCAAATCTATTTTAGAAGAAATAATTTTATCCTGCTTGCTGGTGGTAGTATGAGACAAGGTGCAGAAAATATCTTCTCTGAGGCTGCCAAAGAAAAGCACATTGTTAATGCTTCTGTGCTTGGGTACCTTAGGGTTTGCTTAGTTGCAGCCCTGAAACGTCCTGCTCAGATCCAGCCTGATTACTTGATGGCTTTGGGATAAGTTTTTAAATCTGCTCAACAAACCGACTGTGAACTTGGATCTAAAAAGGATTAAAATAATTTTGGAAAGTCTGATTTGGGGTGATGAATGTGGGTATGAAATGAAGAGCCATCTCTGTTGAACAGTTGATTCGTTTAAGCATGTAGGTTGTAGGTCTCTGTCCATACTCTCCTCAGGGAACATGGGACACTCAGGTAACAGCAGCTGCCTTTCGTGCTGTGCTTCAGCTTGGGTTTGATCCTGGTTGGCTTATGGGGATATTTCGTGGCTGTTGCCTCAGCTGTACCTTTCCCATTATGTCAGATCCAGCACTGACAAAACACCCTGATTCTGTGTTAACGTTTTCTGTGCTGGATAGAAATTCACTCTAGAAAAGAACTGGGGGTGTGGAAACCAAAACTGTAGCACAGAAAGGTGCAGAAGTGGTTTTTTTGTTTTGTGGGGGCACGAGCTGACTCCCCGTGTTTCCAGAGCTGTGTTAAATACGATCCCAGGGAAGCTGCTGTAACGGAGCTCTCTGTGTAATATTTACTTACACGTGACACCCCTTTCTAGTATTTCAGTGTTTAAAGTTTTAAAGAGAAGCAGTAAAATGTGTGTTATCCATTAACTTTGCTGACGGACTAGAAAGCAAAGTTTTTCTAGATTACCTTGGTCATTACCTTGGTCATTACCTCGGGTGGTTTATGTTTGGAAGTGACCAAATTTATGCTGAGTCACGGATGTGTGGTGTGGTCTGGGCTCTTTTAATTATAATGTAATTTATTTATTCTTTTTAATTTGGCTTTCTGCTGTTAACTGTCAGACTTTCTATGATTAAAAAAAGCCCTTTCTGAACACCAGCAAAGTGATTCCCTTGTGCCTTCGAGCAGTACAAGCCTACCTGACTCTCATGTTCAGCACAGCTGTTTCAGTCACGTATCCAGTTGCACGGCTTGAAAAGTCTCATTTCAGATAAGCCATTCCACAGGGGAAAATATGCCTATAGCATAGTCCCCTGTACAGTGAACAGATTAAAAACAATTTTCTAAATCAATAAGTTGCTTATAAACACTGGGGTTTACAACAGGTGTCATGCAGGATGGGCTTTATCTAAATGTCACCCGTTTTTCTCCTGAGATTGATTGTGGGAGCTGTACCACACTGACAGAGGAGAAAGGACATCCCCTCTTAGCCCCTTCATCTCAGCTCTTTAAAACAAGGTGACCTTGCAGACCTTGCTGTGTGTAGGTGGCTAGGATTGCCCTGTGGCAGGCAGGCCACTGTAAAGGCAAAAAGATCTTAAAAAATGTGCTTTCCAAAATGAAAAAGACCTTTGACACTGCTCATTCTAATGAGAAACTGTGCTCGTGGTTGTATGACCTGCAATATGCAGAATTAAGTAAAATGATGTCATCTTGATATTTAGTAGAGGCCTTTAATAGTAGCTTTACCATTATCCAAATAGGTACATTACCCAGAAATGACTTCCCAAAGCAGAACTGTATTCAGAAATGTTCCAGCAACAGCATATCGTGAAGGGGTTTTTTCCTGAGGCTGGGGCAGAAGAAATTTTTTCTCTTAGTTTTGGAGACCTGTTGTCTTCAGTGGAAGAATCCTGTTCAGCTCCATGTGGAGTGTGGGCTGAAGGCTTAGGCTTATGTGACGTGAAAATTTGTGCTTTACAGAAGGGCACTGTAAACCACTTATTGCCCTAAGAGGCTGGAATATGGAACAGTGGATTTTCCTATGGAAAACTCTGCTTTGGGAACACTGATGTATAGTTTGTCTAATGTTCAAAACCTGAAATAGGCACTTGGAAATGCAGATCTGCGTATTCTGAACTGCATGTGGAGCTCTGAAAAATATGTGTTAGGAGTCAGTGACCTTGTGCTAATTTGTCTCTAGGACAGCAAGGTAAATCCTGGTGGAATGACTAATGTAATCATTGCAGGGAATAGGAAATATAACTTATTGCTCTTGGGGAAAGTAGATTTAAGACAATTCTTCTGTTATTTTCTCTGGGTGTAAAGTGGATAAGTGACAGTGCAGATTTCAGTCGCCCTTACCCAGTGTGTTGTACACGTGCCCTGTAAAGAAATAAGAGGCTGATGAGGCTCTGGGACCCCATAAGTCATTAATTTTCTGTATGAAGATTCCCTTCTTGTGCACTGCCTGGGAGACAATCTCTGCAGTAGAGAGGATGGGCCACTCAGTTGTGTGTGGTCATGTAGGTCATGTAAACAAAGCACAAGGTTTATTTTAGGAATTATTAACAATACTACTCGCACTCACACTGGGTGATGTTCTTTTTAAACTTCTGTTACATATTATTATGTCAGTTTGTGCCTACCTTAGTGGTAGGGTTGATAGGGTAGATGAAGATGACTTTGTGGGCCCAGTTATTCTTGAGTAGCCTCAGAGTTCTCTTGTCTCCTGATAAGAGCTTAAGCACCGTGCCAGGTGTTGTACTTGAGGTAAGAGCGTTAACACTGGCATGAGATACTTGTCTAAAGCCTTCTGGGTCCTGCCTGTTAAAGTTGCATGGAGCAGGAGAGTGGGGTCTGGGAACTGGGACAAAGGCTGCCTTGTGAACAGCTTACCAGGTCATTTCCAGATTTTATCTCTCCTCTTTGGCAATATGACCCCTTCGCTTCATATAAGCCAAAAATATTCCTTTCCTCGGTGGACTGACATTAAGGGTCAGCTTGTTTCCAAAGCACCTTTGCCACATATTCTTTGTTAATGCATCATGTGTTTGGGGAAGTTCTTAACAGTGCTGATGGCAAGTTTGAGATTAAAAACTTCCAGAATTTAGTTACATATTTCACATGCTGCTTTTAGAAACCACTCTGATAAAAACACCTGTATTCACCCTGTGAATGAAGCCAAACTTGAACAGAGTTGCTCTGGTATAAGTCTTTATTAACCATAATAAAGGTCCCTTCAAAGCAAGGATGCAGTATTCAGGGTGCAATATGAACCAGGACGTTGGTTCTGAGCCTCTTACCCTGCTTATGTCAAATGCTTGATATAGTCACAAGCTTTTAAGCTCTGAGTAAGATGCACTTTTAAATTCCACCTTGACAACCTTGAACCTGGGGACAGTTTGAAGAACGATTGCTGAGCTGTTCTCATTTCAAAGAAGCATTTCTTTGCCAAAGTAAACACTTAGTAGTGGTAGTAGAGACGGCCTTGGTTCAAATGAATGTCTTGGTGTCTTCAGGGCTACACATGACTAAAGGAAGAACAGACAAATTTGGCAGACAGAGGTTTGGATACAGGGACAATTTTTTTTGTGTTGCTCCTGGCTATTTTGGTGGTTCTGCAGGTCCCAAGCTGTTAGTGGTTTCTGTGGACCTGGTTGTGCAGGGTGTTACTATAGAGGTATGTGCACAGTAGTCACGTTTTTCATTAAAAAAACATATTGTTGATATCATCTTTTGATTTGCCATGTACATGTTTTGGTGTAGTTCTCATCTGGTGTTTTCACTCAGTAAACAGATGTTATTTCCTGGCTTAAATACAACATAGATTTCATAATCATAATTTTTGATGGATTGCTGAAAGGGAAGAGGGAGCTGCTTTGTCCTCAGATTGCCAGTTCTCAATAACTGTTGCGTGCTCTGAAAAAACTTGGCTGAACTGTTGAGATTTGGCATTACTTTTAGTGAAGATTTTGTGCTGCACGTTTATGATGTGCTTTGAATGGAGTTTGATGGCAACAGAAATTAACACCTTGATTTCCAGTTCTCTCCCCTTTACCTGTTTTAATTTCTTTCTACTGAGTGGCAGGGGGAATTAAAGCCAAGAAACCCGAAATTCAGGTCTTAGCTTTACTCATGTTTTTCCACATGCCCCTTTAGTAGGTCACTGAATCATTCTTGTTTGTTACTTTCCCATGTGGGGGAAGAAAATTTCCATTCCTTCCATTCTTTTGGAAAGCAGAGTTGATATACAGTCACTTGAGCAGCTGCTTATCTGACTGTGTGTCCTTAAGCTATGATTAGTCTTAATCAAACAAAGGGGTATCCGGTGATGCTGCAAGCTGGGAAGGAGTGGGGAGGAATAAAGGGAGCTTTGTGGTCGTGTTGAGCTGAAGGTTGGGCATTTCTGGGATGTCACAGGCTTGAAGTAGAGAGTAAATTCTAAATGTTATGTGTGGGTGGGATTTCCCCCCTAATAACGGGTCTTGGATCTGTTGCAAATCAGGAAGAATTGAGAGGACAAGGAATGAGGGTGGAAACTCACTGAGATTTGGAGTGATATTAAGAGGATCTTTGAGGAATGCACTGAATGAATTAGAAGGGCCAGGATGAAGCCACACAATGAGCTGGATGGTGCTGACAGAGGTCACAAGGATGGAAACAGGAAGGGGGGGAAAAAGATACTGAACTGAAGTTCAAGTCAAACAAAGGTTGTCTCAGCTGACTGAGTGGGTTTGAGCCTGGGTTACAAACTCCCTGAACTTGTGTGAGTGAGGAAATGTTCAGCAGGAGGGTTGGATGGAATGGCAGGGAGGAAAGGGAAGTCTCTGGGGATGGTAGGGACACTGTGGAGAAGAGGTTGGAGCTGTACTTTGAGGAGATCTGATAAAGAGGACAGATGTGAATGAGATGAGTTGGGAAGAAAAGATGTTAATGTTCTGCTCTTCAGGGCAGGAGAAATATGTATGAAAGGGAAGAATATATGGCAAGTGAGGGCAGATGATTAAAGGTGTGCTTGGAGTCGAAGTCCAGCCTTTATTCCCCATGCTTTGATCTGTGATGGGAGACTTAGATAGCAATCACTTCAGGAGGGTGTGCCTGATAAAGGGAGGGAATGAGCTGGATGGACCCAGATATGGAAGTCATGGATGATCACCCAGTAAAATAGGGGTAGGAGAGCTGGGGTTCCTGGTTTGGCTCTTCTCATGCTGCCTTGCTGCCCTTTGCTATTAGAGAGAAAGGGTTTTTTTAAAACACAACAACAACAGCAAAAAACCCTTATCAGTTAGGAACTTGGACCAGTTTGGGTTTAATCTGGTATTTTATTTTTAATGAGTAGACTACAGACTATATGCTTGCTGCTTCCTTTCTTTGTATGCAGAAATTAATGGCGTTTACAGTTTTCCTCATCCTTTGATATCCTAATGTCAGTGGCACAAGCAGTTTCTTGAAAGACAAAACTTCTAAGCTTCTTCTGAGGAAGAAGACAAGGTTTCTAAACTCTTTGATGGCTATAGAAATATTTTACAGCTTTCATACAATTTTCCTTTGGCTCTGGGAAGGAAACCTTTAACATGCCCATAAAACAATTACGAAGATGATTAGGAAAAGTACTTGTTTCAGTTGCCTCCAAAGAAAATAGAGTTGGTTCTTTGTTTTTCAGACAGCGATGGAAAAAACTGAATCTGATTGTTTTTAGTGCAAGCTGGGGTTACACCATTGTCACAGTTTCTGAAGCAGGAAGGCTTGAAAAATGAGGTTAGGAAAAGCAAGGTTTCCAGAAATGGCTAGAATAGAAATCCTAAACATGGTCTTTTCAAATAATTTTTTGTTTGTTTGCTCAAATGGGAGCTAGAAGGCCACTTTTGATTGATTGTTTTTGAACATAGAAGAGGCTGACTTGGTGCCATTCCTGATATAATTAATGTGGCCATCCCTTTGTGAGTGAAGAGCAATTGCCGTCGGAAACGTTCCAGTGCGCGTTTGCCACAGCTTATTTACTTTGTGACACAAGCACAGAGCTCTTCACTGGCCCTTGGTTTCTTGGCTGTTGATCTTAGATAAATCAGCTACTGCTTTTTCCTCCCTTTCTCCCTTCTAAAAATGACCCAAACATTCTCAACACTTCAGAGCTGCAGATGTGTGTGCTGACCTTTTTGAAAAGGGGAAACAAAGGCGTGAGGTTTGGAAGTGAGCTCACACAGGAGTCTAAAAGAGATGACACTTCAGCTACAAACTTAAATAATGAAGGAGATAAATGGAAGAAAGATTTAGGAGGGGACGAGGAAGATGTGCAGCTTATTGACACCTCTGTTAGAAAAGCTTCTGTAAATGATGAGGAATCCTACAGATAGAAATCACAAGGTAATAAAACCAGGCTGATATTTTAATGGTAATCCCAATACTCCTGGAAGGCAGAGCTCTGCTGAGTGCCTTGGGCATTCATGGAACTGCCTGTGAAAAACACCTGCTCCCTGCTGTGACTGGTGTCTGTGCTTCTGAGAGGCATCATTGCTCTCGTCCTGCAGTCGCCGAAGAAGCTTCAATATCTGGAGCATCACTCTGGATTCACGAGTCTGGTGCTGATAGTGGCCTTTTGGAGACTCTAGAAAACCCTCCCGCTTTTAGAACAGCAGGAGCTGCGTTATGCACAGGGGAATTTGGATTTTTCACCTGGGGAGAGGTGTTTTGTTGGCCTTGGAAGTCTAAATGGTGTCAGCTTCCCTGAGCTGTCAAATGGTTGATTGCATTAGAGGCACCCCTTTCTGCAGGAGAGATTTGCTCCAGGCCTCAGGAGGATCCTGCCTGTGAAGGGACCACCTTTACTCTGCAGGCAGGAATGACAAAGGCTCCTGATCTGCTTTCCTGCCTTGGCTGGATGTGCTGCAGTTCTGGACTCTGCCTCCCTGGGTTAAATGTAGCGTTGGATAGAGCAGATGTTCACTCCAACTCCCGCAGGGATAATGTTTATCTTACTGCCATTCCCATACATGTGACAATCTCTTATAGGTCCCTTGCAGGCTTAATGCCTCTGAGGAGCAAATGTTAAAGGAGAGCCTGGATGACACCTTGGCCATTCTGTGTGGTGTGAATGACTGGCTGCAGGGGAATTGCCATTCCCTCTCTGTTAAGCAGATTTCAGTTTGTGCCTTAAGGTATGGAAACTGTGTGCTACTTAAGAGCAAGCTCAGCAACAGTTACCTTGTGGAAGACTAGTATTTTTAGTTAGGTTGTGAGCTATGTTGCCAGATGGATAATAGAAAATGGGGTTGGAAAGGACCTTAGGAAGCCATTTAGGCCCAGGGAAAAAATTCCTTCCCTTGGCTGATTATCCAGCCCACTTGCAAGGTACATGTAGATACAAAGCTCAGGGTGTCAGGGGTGGTTCTCAGAGCTGCTTTGTCACCTTTGAGACTGTAAAACAAAAGGTGACAGACCAGATGGGAAGAGCTTGCAGGCCACTGCGAAGATTATCTTGTAGCAGGGTATTAGTGAAAGAATCTGATTTGCTCCAATTAGTGATATGTCGGTGTGTTTTGGCCAGGCCACTGCTGACCCCCAGATAACCCTTGGCCGTGGCAGAGTTTGTGACTACAGTGATGTGAGGAAAGGGTTCAGCTGGGTAAGTAGCTCACCATGGTGCTTAATGAATTGATCACTTTTCCTGAAAAGCACAGAAAGATTTTAATGACTTGTTAGAGAGCGTTTTGTCCTTGGTTTTGTGTTCATGCAGCACATTATCTACAATACTGATGTACAGTTAGAGGCCTTTTCATCTCTCTACTTCTAGTTTAGCTGATTGTGTGGTGCAAGGAAGCACTGGATACAGTCCTTTTTGCTATATTAATGTCCTTTTTTACTGAAATATTTTGTATATTTAAATGCCTTCCTACATACAGAGATACATTTATCTTTTTTTAGTTATGATGGGAAGTTTCTGGATTTCCAGGGGTATCTATTGCTCAATTATACCCCAGCAGAGCAAGCAGAGGATAACTTAATGGGTAGAATATATCTGTGGTGTTTGTATTATTGCATTAACAGTATGTCCCTCTGCATTCTTCCAGTGATTTGGGAAGCAAAGGAGAGAATTTTGGGGGGGACAGTTCAGAGCAGAAATTGAAGAGGTGAGGCTGCTTTGAGCCAAAGGAGCAAAGGAAGAAAGGTTGAGAGATCCCCCTTTAGTCCATAAAGAGTTGTCCTCATCCAGGTACAGGGATCTGATTTTGCTGCAGCTTTGTTTCTGCTTCAGCTTGAAAGGGTTTCTTCCATCTCAGCTGGGAGATGGAAAGGTGCTCTCGTCTTCGCTGGTGTTGGCTGGGGTTTACTTGTACTAGGGTTGACTTGTGAATAAGAACAAGAATTGAAGAGTTGAGCCTTAAGGGTGACTGAAGGGTAAGGAGAAGATCCACACAGCCTTGCACTTGTGCAATAGGTTTGCCCTTCTTGAGAAAGAGGATTGCTGTTACTGGGTTTGGGGGTGAGACAGCAGCTGCATTGTTTATACTTGGGTCTTGCAGATCTGGGGGGAAGGTGGCAGCCTGCAAGTGTGCCCTGCTCTGACCCCTCTGTGTGGTGTGTCTGTGGTCCTCAGCCTGGCTTGCCTCCTGTGCTGTATCTACCCTGGAATTCTAAGAGAGTCCTGTGTATGTGGATGCTCCAGAGGTAGCTGTGTTGGGAGCTCGTGTGAATGCCAGAGCGTTTGCTGCCATTGGAAAGGCTGTGCTGAATGCAGGGCCGTGGGCTTGGCTGTGTCCTGCTGGGCTGGAGGAGCAAAGGAAGGAGGGTGTACAACTGTTTTGTCCTGAAAAGTTTGTGTGCACCTTGTACCGCTGCCCAGAACAGAACTGCAGAAGCACGTGGAAGCAGGATGAGGCCTTTTCTTTTCAGGGATCCTTCCAACAGTGGAGCCTGTTACTCCTCAGAGATCGGGGTTGTTGTCTGCATAACGAGATCCGAGCAAACATTGCAGAGGCACCAAGAAGGCTTTGCTTCTGGGATCTGTCAAGTTTGTTGTTTTCAGAACTCTCTAGCATGAGATGTTTACTCGAAATCCTGGCTGTCCTTTCCCTCTGCCACTTTGTTTACTCTCCCTTCCCTCAAGGTCCCATAGTAACGGGTGCTCTGCCTGCAGCAGTTCAACAACAGCTGAAGTGACCTTGGCCAGCATGGCCAGGAGACCTCTGGCCAGGCTGCAGGGACAGGGACTCCTCTATCCAACAGCCAGACCCTTCCCCAGCCCACGTGAGCTCCTTGTCTAAAACACTCTTCTCATCCACATGGCCCTGTCTGTGCCAGGGACTTCACTGCCTTGGCTTCGGAATTCTAATGTAGGGCAGGGGTGAGACTCACTCCGTGCAGCCAGGAGTGATGAGACAGAGCCCAGGCTGTGTGGTGGTGCTGCTGTATCTTTGGAGCAGCTGGAATGAAGTGACACTGAGGTTTCACAATAGTCCTAAAAATAACTCGGGCCCACTGCATTTAGTTATGGTCGTGTGAATACGCTGTGAGAGCCATCACAGGTTGCTCTGCTAAATTCTACTTGCTGCATCTTGCATCCAGATTTTAGGCTGCTGTAAAATCTGTTCACTGTTCCCAAAGGGACAGAGACCAAATGGAGCAGGAATTGTGGAAGAGCTCCTCAGGTCTTTGTGATTCTTCTTTGAAGCCTGTGACTGCTCTTGATTATCTTTTTATCATGCAGACTTTTGCTTTTGGTGCTGTGGGGTGACCCTGGATGTAGCCTGTGTTAGTTATTGAAAGCCTTTATTTTGCAGTGTGTTGGAGGCAGAAGTGATGAGCAAGGTAAGAAAGGAAAGTCATGCAGGTAAAAAAGAAGAACCTATTTAAAAAGTTAAAAAGGAAATACCTGGGCTTGTAGGTCTGGCAGCTGTTAGAGAAGAAGTGCCAAACAGGAAGAGGCCAGGGAAGATCTTACTGCATTCCTGATCTGCCAATCACTGCATAGGGCTATTATCTGCTGCCACGTTTCCCAGAGCAAAGAATGTTATCATTTGGTATGTTCTAGGATGGTTGGTCTCTGCGAATCCTGATGAATTTCTGCATGTTTATGTGGGAGCTGTAGTCTGAGTAAGCTTCCCCATGGCAAGTCAAGCTCTGTTAATAATAATTACAGTGACAGCTGTGCATCAGGAGAACTCCTGGTATTCAACCAGTGAAGTCCTGGTCCTGCTAAGCTGTGTTGTGGATTCAGGAATGGGCTCTGAAATGTGCTTGTCTGTTAGCAGCACATAAAAGGCTGTTACATGTCCTGCTGCTCCCGTTAGCTTGTTCTGTACCGTGTCCAAAGAAGGTGAAACTGTTTCGCTCTGTGAAGTGCTGCAGAGTGGTATCTGCACAGCTCAGTCCAGCTCTCTGTTTACTTGGTAAACATCTGTCCCTGGGGATGGAGGTTGAGTGAACTTGGATACAAAACGTGGTGGTGGTGTGCCAGATGTGGGAATGCAAGAAACAGTGAAAGGGAATGAACTACTTGCTTTTGCTCTTTATAACACAGCCTTTGGGAAAGAAAATTGAGTGGAGGGGTTGTAGAGAGGGGAACAAGTTTGTGACCTGGAAACACATACAAAAATGACTTTTCTGGGTTTGAGGATATGAAACTTTTAGAAGGGAAGGACTAAGTCAAAGGATTTGGATATGGTTGTGAAACGTTGAGATCTGCTGCAGAGCCAGAGTAGTTCTTTGCATGTTGTCAGCTTATTTCAAATTAACTTAATGTTGGGATGGGAGAACTGACTTGATCAGGAGTACAGATATCCTCAAGGAGGAATCTGTATTCACTTCAGGTAATCAGCAACCACACTTGACACCTAAAACCTGTCGAAAATATAGAAAGCAGAGATTGTGAAATAGCTGAAAATCCAAACCAATCTATCCAAAAGCTGGGGCATCTGAGTCATCGCAGTGGTCACCACAGTGGCTGTTCCCTACTAAAAATGTCATTCTCCCTCCCTTTCCAAAGCACACACCTACTAAATCAGTAGACGTATTGAACTCACACAGATATAGGGGAAAAAACTGTCTATAAACACAGCAGAAAAGGCAACTATGTAGCTATTCCAGTCACTGTTAGGGAGAGAGTACATATTAATGTACTTGTTAATATAATTTTCCTTTACAGTTGAGGGGGGCTGGTTGTTGGGAGCTGGCAGCAGAGTCACAGGAACGTGCTCGTCCTCTTCTGACTCCTCCCCAAGCACCTGCTCGTGTCCAGTGCTGGGGACAGTACTGGGAAAGCTGGACCTGTGGCCAACCTGGAGAGGTGTTCTTACAGCTCTTGCTGAAGCAGGACAGGTCTGGTGCCAAGTGCTGGAGCGAGCTGGGCAGTGTTTTGGTATCAGCTGTGAAAAAATTCCAGGCAGCATTTGGTCTCTGGAAGCTGTCAAGCCAGTGTGTGTTGCTGCTCTGTTATATCAGCCCTGTTTGGTGCTGCTGCCCTCCCTCACCATCTGCCTGAATATCCTGGATATTCTGTGGTGTTGTGAAAGCAGAGAGCCAATATGTTTGTGACTGGAATGACACTGTGATCTGAGTCATTCCTCCTGTGAGGAGGGGTAATCTCTAATCAAACTGCATGGGAACCAGAGGCATTCCTGAGTTCTGGTCTGTCTCGCTGTGTGACACAGTTAACCCTTCTTGGGCAACCTCATTAGATTTCACTCATTTGCTTCATCAAATCAGCAAATGTTATTGAAGAACATGGCTCAGCTTGGAGACTGCAAATGGATGCACAGAATTGTGCAATAAAAGCCAATTCATTACTTTTTCTAATAAACTTTTGGGGTGTGAAGGCTGTTGTTTAGGAACCCAGCATGGATCCCATCTGTTTTCAGTATCCAGACATACAAGTAGAACCCTCAAATCTCCAGTAAAAATCTTAGCAGAGCTTAAGAAGCCTAAAACTTTTATTAGCAGTTTTTATTAGCACATTAGTAGGCTTGGTGTCTGAGCTTGGCATGTGGTGATTATGGGCTGGGTGGATCGAGCAGGCCTTGGGAAATGGGGAGACAGATCTTTGGAAGTTTAGAAGTGTTGCTTCTTTCTATAGCAATAAACATGTAAGAAGTGTTATTTACTGTTATTGTGACCTTTCTAAAGGACTCTACAGAGTGAAGATTGAGGCTTCTTTCTTGTAATTTTGGCACATGGGAAAAACGTGGTTTGAAGAGACTTGTGTGAGGGTCATTGAGTGACTTGTTTGTAGTAAGATTCAGGAAAGTGCTGATATTGTTACATGTTTTACTGGTGAAGTCACCACTTGCTTTGGGACACAAACCATCTTGGTCCATTTGGAAGTGTGTCCTTGGTATGGAATGGGGCTGCATCAGTCCAGCTGTGTCTTTTAGCTGCTGCACAGGTGGATGGATGGCTTGAGAATTTCTAAAAATTTTGCTGCTAAATATTTAATCATGCATGGGAGTCACTGTGAGCAAAGGAATGACTTTATAAGGGTATAATGCAATAAAATCAAGGTCCTTCTCTGACACTCCCCACATATAGTGAGGTTAAGTATTGTCAGAGCCCTGTGCATGGTGCCCATAACCACCATCATTATAAAGTAACAGATTCAACAGTTCAGCAGGGCTGGAGACACTTCCCTAAGGACAGGGCTGGTCTTCTTTCCATCTGTGTGTGGGAACCAGGCATCGCCCTTGGCCCGTCCAGTCCTAAACGGGGAACAAGAGCCATCTGGGAAGAGTGTGCTGAGCACTGAGTGGCACGAGCATTAACACTCCCCTGCCAGCCCCGGGTCCCAGTTAACCAGGGGAGGGTCACTCACAGCCTTTCCTGCGCTGCTGCAAACCTTACAGCTCCCATTTGAGCTGGTGACCCAGAGGTGAAGGTTTGTTTTCCACTGCACGTTCTCTGAATGTTCCCCCTGTCTTGGAGGCTGTGTTCTTGGAATAGCGAATCCCAGGGACTTTCACTGCTGCATTTCAGATGTGGCTGCTCCCACGGCAGGAACTGCCACTTCACAGCTCCCTGGGATGTTCACCTCGAATTGAAGGGCTGGTTTTGGTGAAGGCATTGCCAAAGCATTTCTTTGCACATAGATCCAACAAAGCTCTAAGTAGAGACTTTTCCTGGGAGGCGTGCATGACCTTTTAGAAGTGCTTTTATTTTTTCCTAAACTCCTTTTCCACATTGTAGGCTGTTGCATGGTAACTCTGGAAGGAGTTTTCTCCCTGCATTACCTTTCTATGAGATTTTGATTGATCTTTCAGTAGCTGTAGTAGTAACACATCGGTTCCTTTAGCCTGCTTCTGTCTCTTGTGTAGTTTCTGGTTCAGCTTTTATGTAAACTTTGAATAAACTGTATGTGTTGTTGAAGTCTCGAGTCTGTAATAACTGGATTTGGGAACAAGCCTGGTGTTTTTCAAGCTGCAGGGAGCTGGCTGCAGACAGCTGGTATGAAAGCTTTGTGTCACAAGGGGAGAGCTGGGGGAGCATCTCTGCTTTTGCAAACCCTTAAAGCGCTTTCAGAATAAGATCCCTGAAGTCTTGCAGTGTATTTATAGGCTTGTAATGTCGTTCAGAGAATGTTACACTATCCTCTGTGGATACAGCTGGTTTCGAGTTTCTCCCTCCCGGTAAACAGCTCTGGGCTCCGGTGCTGTGTGTGCTGCTCAGAGAGCTGTGCTGATCTGTCACACTGATAGGGTTTGTTTGGGTTTTCAGAAGCTCTGTGTGCAAAAAATCTTTGAACCATAATGTAAGTCCCAGATCATCACATCTTGATCGGTTCATTAATCTAGGCTGAGATCTTAATGTTCAGAAAGATTCTAACATGCAGCTCTCTGTACAAGAGGGACCTTGCCAACAGCCATCCTTTCAAATGAGAAGGAAGGTGGAGTTCCTGATCATCTGTATGATGTAGTGAATATTGTGATTCTGAGAAGGCTGATGAAAAGCCAGTGGCAGAAAGCAAGTTTTAGGAATGAGTGGAAAATTTCAAGACACTGTGAAATAACTGAGTAGGAATCACTTCCCTTTATATTGAAGCTGCTCTAAAAATGACACTGTTTTAGTCCTGTGTGTCAGGATCTGTTTTCATAATGATGTTTCTGGCAGTTCTTTGTAACTTTATAAATATTATCACTTTAGAAAATGTCACACCCCTCAACTGTCAAAAATCAGGACTTTCAACAAAGTGTATGACTTGGTCCCTCTACAAAACTTAAGCCCAGCAGGGATCAGGGGGAGATTCTGGGGAGGGCCAGCAGGGACAGAGGTGATGGTGAGGCCCATTTCTCAGCCTTTTGACTGACATATGAGTGGCGTTTCTTATGAAACTTTTCCTCTTCTCTTGCTGTTTCAGTTCTGTAGTGAAGTGAGTCAATGCTGGACAAATGTCTGAAAAGCAGGAACATGTCTAGAAATATCCTTTGATTTCTGACTGGAAATGAGAAACTATCTAAATATTCTGAGTCTTTAAATAACCACTGGCTAAAGAACACTATAGCCTCCAAGTCTCCTTGATATTTGTACTGTTCTTTATGTTCCCTTTTGCCCTGTGCTCTTTTCACCCTTTCATAACTCGTACGAAACCTGCATCTGGTGCAGGCATTTCTCAGAGTCCTTCCCAGCTCCCTTGCACACAGCAGGCCTTGGCCCTGTTGTGTTTGGCTTGAACAGGAGCACGAGACTCCTTTCCTTGATTGACTCAGTGGTGGTGGTATGAAAAGCTGTCAGGGGAGATGTAATAACACTCTCAAAACAGGAGTTTTTCACCTCTTGCTTCAGCCTGAGGAGGCTGCAGGACGTTTCCTTGGCAAAGCACAGGTCTGCTGCCACGGGAGCACTTGTGTGCCACAACATCTCCTTGGCCACTTGTGAGTCCAGCATAGACAAGGTTATTAGAGCAAGAGCCCAGGCACTGTGAACCTTCATTTATGCAAATTAATTTAAAGTTCCAAACTTAAATT
This sequence comes from Pseudopipra pipra, assembly GCF_036250125.1. Taxonomy (NCBI): domain Eukaryota; kingdom Metazoa; phylum Chordata; class Aves; order Passeriformes; family Pipridae; genus Pseudopipra; species Pseudopipra pipra. Next base: position 8,646,931 of record NC_087566.1, on the reverse strand, counting down.
CAAAACTACTTGAAGTAGTAATATAAATAAATGAAGGTTTATGGTGCGTTTGGGGCAGGAATATTTGCTTGTGGTATACAATGACCTTTCCCTTTGCTGTTCCATCTCAGGAGGTGCATACCTGAGCCTGCCTACGTGAAATCAGTTGAGATAACGTGTTCCTTGGCAGGTGTTGCAATTCCCATTTGCCGGTGGCTGACTTTGATTTCTATTTTTGTTTTTCTAGCACTTTTTAATATATAACGCTCGTGATAGAGGAAGAATGCTTGTCTCTTCCAGTGTCTCTGTCTTCAAGATTGAAGTGTTATTTTTAAAAGGAGATTAATCAAGCGGTGGGGATGGTTTGGTTGTTTTAAAATGTTTGCTGTAACTTCAGCACAGAGCTCCCTCCTCTCCTTTGTGGAGTGTGGGCAATAGGACATCCTTCCCCTTGCCCATCCCTGGAGGGAGGATTTCAGGTAAGGAGGATGAACCAGGTAACCAAGCAAATGACCTGCCCTAAATCTTGCTTTTAAAATGAGCACTGTCTGGGATTAAGTATCCTTGGGCTGCAGCTGGGATTAACTGTGTAGGTACAAATAGGAAGATGCTCCAGCGTGGCCTCCTCACCAGTCCTACACATCCACTTTGTGTAGAAATGTTTTGGTTTCTCTCCCCTGCCTCTTTGCTCCAGCACACAATGCATATAATCTGATTCTCTGAATGAACCTTTGTTTGGGGAAATGCTGTTAGTTTTGGCTCTTGGAGAGCTGAGCTGACAGGCCCAACTCCCTAACAAAACAGATCAGAGATTAAAAAACAAACTAAAACCACGCCTTCGAAAAAAAAATGCTGGGGAGAAGCCAAAAAGTTCCTTTTCTGTGTTGCTGAAACAGCTAATCTATTTAGCTACTGTACTATCAAATCAGATTCTCTTTCTGTTGCTTAAATTAAGAGCCTCATTACCATTACCTGTAATAAAAGGAAAATTCTTACACTAATTAAAAAATTGCATGACCATGTACAGGAAGGAACTGGGGGGAGGCACAGAGGGCAATGGGTTTTGACCAGGGGTTAACAAGGCAAAAAAGAGGTGTTTTAGCATAAGGGCAGTGGGAATCTGTTACCTAAACAGGAAAATACAACACATTTCTGTAGCTTGTTTCCATAAACTGAATTTACAAAATTCAGCTTTGAAAACAAAATGATTTGTTTATAACCATAGTACACCAGACCCCAGTGGTCTGTAGGAGAAGTGATTCCTGCAGGTCTGCAGTAGCTGCTTTTCAGGGTATGTGCTGTGCTTGCTGGGAATACATATTTGGGCAGCAGGGACAGGCCTGTGGAATCTAAACAACAGCGCTGGGAGGTTTGTGTTTAAATTCCATGTACAGATCTTGGCCAGGTGCTCCCTGAGTGCAAAAGGAGAAATACCACCTCCTGAGCTGGAGAGCCAACTGTAGATTTTCCTTGTTCCTGCAGTCACACCACGTGAAAGATGAGAGGCTGGAAATGAGGATTTTATGTGCAGAGTACAGTGGTACATCAAAAAAATCCACGTCCCACTTCCAGTGCTGTCACTCACACTTTGTAGCCACAGACGTGTAATTCAATGTTTCCTTATTTTTAAGCACAAAATGCTGCATTTCATCCCTCCCAGGGTATTTTAAAGAGCTCTTACTTTGTGCAGCATTTAGTTCACTTGCCAGCTGAAAGTCCTGCTCAGCAACATTTGCATGTCATGGTGTGGAGAATGAACTTAAATTTTTCTGAATGGGAAAAGGGGATTTTTCGGGCTGGTATTTACAGCAAAGTCTTCCCTGTTGCCTCATGTTAGAAGGGGATTTAAATGTAGAGGCTGTGGTGCTGTTGTGAGATTTTCTGAGGGAGATAAAATATGGGGAATGGCAAGTGGGACCAGAAACAGCTTAATGAAGCATTTGAGCTGTATGAAACCCCTAAGTTCTACCATACTATACCTACAGTTTCCATTTAATCAATATGTATTCAAACCACCTGTTAAGTGGAGAGTATATAAGCTGGCCAGACCAGCCTTTTGAGGTTGGCTTGGTTTGGGTAGAATTTATCTTAATATTTTAACATCTCCTTGTCTCCCCCTTCAGTGTTCTTTGTCGAAATTGGTTTCTTTAAATGCTGGTGTTTCTTAAGGCTGATTAGGAATGAAAAAAACCAAAATTCTCCTGGGTTTGCACACAGATAAATGTCCCTTTCTGCCCAAATCTGGAGGGTGCTCGTGTCATATGGTTTTATACTCACTGAAGTCCATCTGATTAAGGGAGAAGAACAAGAGATTCTTCTGCCATGAGTCATCTCATATCAGAGCTTGATCGTGCTTCTGCAGAAGTCAGAAGAGTTTTTCATTGGGGTTATTAATTAAATGTTTTTTCAGTGCTATAAGAGCTACTGGTTTAAATTTGAAGTCAGTTTAACAGCTGTGAGTGGCATCTTGTGTGCCCTGTACCTGTTAAGAAAGAAGGTCACCCATCTGCCTTGTCCCTGCTGAGTCAAAACCACAGCTAAAATATCCTGCAAGGTCATTCATTAGCTGGGTTTATTAATATAGAACAAAATGATGAGGTTCTCAGAGGCAAAATTTTGCATGTAGATGGATATTGCCAGGGTAAAATCTGTTTTGTACTATTAGAATACAAACCTTCTCCTAATTACATTTCAGTTGGAAAAAATAAAACATGTTGAACGGAATCAGGTCACACTCTCACAAAGGACATCTGTTTATTGTACTTTGCTGCAAATGCTGTGATGTTGGAAGGTTTGTAATTGTTTTTAAAACACAGCTATTTAACCTGGAGTTTTAAAAATGGAGAGGGTTGTGTTACTGTGACAACTGCATTATCTGTCTGCCCGCTTGTATCTGTTGGCTCAGGTAGTTCCTGAGCTGGGAAAATGTATGTAACAAAACTTGGGAAGGGACTCCAACTCTCCTGATGCATCCAGGACTCACAGGTCAAAGCTGCAGCACATGGAAGTGGCAGCCTCGGGTGTCTGCAGCTTCTCTGCTGGCAGCCCTGTGACTCTCTGAAGCACGTTGGGGCCACTGTGTCCAGGGGGAATTCCAGCTCTGTTGACTCTTCAGCTGAAGCCTTTTTAGCTGGTTTGCTGGGATCAAATCACTTGAGGACATTTGGTCTCAGCAGGAGGAGGAGGAGAGGAGGAGGTTTCTTCATGGGAGACTGAGCTGAGCTGCTGGAATGCACTGCACATTATCCACCAGATGGTTTTCAGCTGCTTTGATGTGATGTGTGTGTGACAGTGAGGAAAATAGGAAAGTCACCTATTCCCCCAGCATTGTTTGCATCAGCTGTGCCTCTGGCAGCAGCAACCAGAGCCTGGTTCCCTGGGTGCTCCTCTGCCTGGGCACCCTCTGTGCAGCACCAGCATCCCCAGGCCATGCCACTGGCCACATGCCACAGCCATGCAGCTGTCCTGGCTTGTGCCGGGCACTGGTGGGTCCAGTTCTCCCTTGAGCTGTTCTCCTGCTGCCCTCCTTGGAAGCAGCACCTCTGCAGAGCTGCAGCAGCCGTGGTGGAGAGAGGCAGGAGCACGTGTGTGCTGATTGACACTCCCAGGTACATGGTGACCACGCTGGTGTTGGGCAGGTTGCTCTGCATTTCTTGCAGGAGTTGGTGTGTTCTTACCCAGCCGGCAGGAGCAGCAGCCAGAGGGGCTCTCCAGTTGTTTGGGTTTTTCCTTGTTATTTTGCTGAAGGCTGGTTTCAGTTAAGCGGCTGCTCTCAGTCACAGTGTTGTACAAAGTAATTGACTTTCCATTGACTTTGGAATTTGGAATAGTGTCTAAACATTGTTGTCAGCTTCATGCTGATTCCTCTCCACTGAGGCTGAAGTCGTTTCACTTATGACCTCAAGCTGGACTTGTGTTTTGCTCCCTTGGGAACTAAAAATAATAATTATTTTAAGAATAGGTTCTTAATCACTTCCTTCTTTTGATGCACTACTTTTGTTTAGCATTTTGTAAGAATGTAATAGAAAATATTTTAAACTATTTGTGTTTTAATTCCAGTTTTAATTAGCTCTTTGAAGATGCAAGGAGTGTATGAGACTTGATTACAGTTCCTTTTAGTCTTTTTATAGAAAAGCATTTGCTCTTGCTATTCTGGGTGCAGATTATTAGAGTTTTGTTGCTTTGGCAAACTGTCGAGTCACACAGAGCTAGAGGAGATGAACATTAAGTTGACAGATTTCTTAGTCAAAGGCATGTGGGCACTTTGTCAGTGTTGGTGATGCATCATCAGTTAATCTGCTGTCTCCAAACTGTTAATGTGCAGAGGAAAAGTAGGAAAAGATGTACTTTAGTCTGGATTTAGAAGGAAAGATAAGACAAGGTGTGCAGCGAACACTGAAGGTGATGGGGGAAATATTAAACAGGTGGAGATCTGCTCTCTGCCCTGACACAGCAGCTGGAGAACAGTGAGACTAATACTTAATTTGAGGATCTTTATAAACTAAAAGTCTTGAAACTTGGAAATAGGGTTTGGGGAGATGTGTTTTAAGTTTTTACTGTCAGGCAACAACTCACTGGATGGTGCATTTCTACAACCTGTTGCTACAACTGGCATTTTACTTAGTAGTCAAATTAAAAGAGCAGAGTTGGTTTTCTTTACCTGTCACTTGGCTGAAGTCTGGCATTTACTGTTCTGTTACTGTCAGGGTTGGGGGCCAGAGCAGAAATGGTGAGCCAAATACTTGAAGAAAGTGTTATTTTAATATCCTGCTATTGGCAGCTCTGGCGTTCTGGCTGCTTTTGTTTAGGCTGTGAAGACTTTTTACTTGTTTATAGTATTACAAGTTTTAATAAAAGTTTTCTTTAAAAAGAGCTGCTGTCAGGAGGTTTCCCAGATCAAATAGGACACAGGGAATCATCAGTTCTCCAGCCCCAGCCCTGCCTCTGCCTGGCCTTGGGAGAGCCAAGGGAAGTTCCTGGCAGTTCTGTAGGATGTACTTCCTATTTGCACAGTGATTTTTAGAGCTTATGTGTAAAACAGGGGCTTTTAAGGATAAATAATTCATCCCTGAGTTGATGTGCACTGAGGGTGTGGTGGCAGATTGCCTGTGCTGGGGCACTGGATGCTCTGGTACATCCCTGCAGTGCCACTGCAGTTCCTGGCAGAACCACTGCCCAGGGGCTCCGTGATCCCTCCTGAGAGGGCAAAGTGTTTGGAGGTAACTGTTCCTGTCACTCCTTTGTGTAGGTTTTACTACAGATGTCCATAACCTCTTGACCTGATGCTCGTGCTGTGCCAAGATGAACCTGTTTCCTTTGCCTGGGAAGATGTGCAGTTAAAACCACAAAAAACAAGAGGGAGAACCTGGAATAGGCACAATTCCTGTGCTTTAGTCTCTGGCTTTAAGTTTACTGTGCTATGAATATTTCCTACTTCTTCTGCTCTGTCAGTCATATGGATTAATGATTCATAGAGGTGTGTTTTGAGGGCTGGGTGGTTTGTGTTTGTACTGTGCTTACTGGAATCCCTGTTACTTCTTCCTTTTTTCCTTCCATCTCCCTTCTACCTCCCAAGATCATTCATACATAAGCCATTTCTCTTTCCAGCCTTGCCTTGCCTTGGAAAAAACTTACTATTTCTAGCCTGTTGGTGATCCTTTGTGCCCAACTGTGTTTGCCAGCATTGTAGAATTCTTGGGCTTTGGTTTTTCTTGGGCCAGAAATGGCATTTCATTCTTCCTTTCCAGTGTTACCAGCCTGGAAAACTGAGTGGAACTGTAGAAATGAACTTCAGAAAGTCCAAGCCACAACTATATGTGACCAAACATTCAGAAACCTCTAGGCCAGGTTTTGGGCTTAATTTTGTGTAACCTTGTTCTCAGTTGATGGAAGCTCATAGGTGGGGATTTGAAAAGGTGGGATAATGGCAAGAAGAAAAAGAGTGGGTGAAATGAATTTCATTCCTGCTGAAGATACTTGTGAGACCAGTTGTGACAGTTCTTAGTTCTGAGTTCTTAGTTCTCACGGATGAGAACATGAAGGAGTCTTGAAAACTGGATGAATCTCTGTCTCCTGGCTCAGTGAGCCGTGGACAGCACATGGCAAAAGTTGTCACTGGCCGAGTGTGACTTGTTGTAATTTTTTTCTACTGACAGTTTGGTAGTTTTAGGGAGACACGTTGTCTTGAAAGGAGAGAAAAACTGAAAGTAGAATGATTTGTTGTCTGTTTTGTTTCAGTGGAAGGTTGGTTTCACCAAAATGGAAAAATTTTAAGGGATTGAAACTTCAGTGGAGAGATAAAATCCGTCTCAATAACGCCATCTGGAGGGCCTGGTACATGCAGTGTAAGTACCGTGCTCGTGTGTCACAGCTTCCCTGAGACAAATGGAACAGGAGGGTGGAAATGATTGTCTGGCAACAAGCTCAGAGATGTGCTCAAGGCTGATGTCTGACAGGGAGAGCCATTGGATCAGGGCCTTTTTAGAGAGGTCGCAGAGTGCTCTGAGCACAGACTGAGAGCTCCCTGTCTCCTGTTGTTGGGAAGGAGCCCTGGCCAGACTCCTTTTCACATGTTGCCACTGCAGTTACAGAGGGGCAGATCCTTCAGGTGCTGAGCACTCCCACTTTGGTTCTTCTTTCAGACCTGGAGAAGCGCAAGAACCCCGTGTGCCACTTCGTGACTCCGCTGGACGGCTCCGTGGATGTGGATGAGCATCGCCGGCCAGAGGTGTGTGACACTGAGGGACAGACCACTGACCTCTGGGCTTCATAACCTCATTTCCTGCTCTGCTAGAAATGAGGGCAGCAGAGCAAATCTGTTTCTATTTAGAAGGAACCATTACAAGACTGAACCCGGTTTTGTAGGTTTATCACATTAAGGTGATCAGGGTGCAATCAGAAGGACATTTGTTATCTGTGTAACTTATGTTACTGTTCCAGTTTAATGAATTGTAAGTCAAAGAAGTGCAGTTTGATTAGTTAAGATTTTGACAGCCAAAGCTGTCTTCTGACTGGAAGTTGGTGTGAAATCAGAGTGACAACTGTTTTCAGGACTGAATCTGTGTGACCCTGTGAGAGTTTTCTGTATTTGATGTAACTGGCGAGATGTGGTTTCAAGACAAAAAGCAATTTCTTTTTCTGTGTCAGGGTAACTTCACAGAAAGAGCAAATATGAGTTTGTGTTCTTTCATTTTTGTGCTCTTGTAAACATAAATGAACACTAACATCTGCCCTCTGGCACCTTGCAGAAAACCAGTGAGGCTCTTGATGTGGCAATATGTGACTCTCTCTGTACTGCATAACTCCAGAATAATTTATAACTCAAAGGAGTTCCAGATGAGTTTGTGGAACTGTCTCAGGTTTTCAAAAGAACAGTGTTGACGTTTGTGTTGAAAGTGATCCTCGGACACAAAGTTAAGGCTCTCATTAGTCTGCTCTCCCCAGTTTATACACTGCTCTCTGTGACACATCGAAGACCCATAATGTCTGATCCTTTTGTTGCCATTAGTATGTGGCCTGCAAGGTCACACTCCTCCCTGAGCTGGGCATCAAATTTATATTGCTTTGTGTCGTTCATAGCAGCTTTTGCTTACGTGTGTGTCTCTGCATGTAGCCTTATGGCATTCACAGGATATTCTGTGCTTTACATGTTATTTTCAGAAAATTAATTTTAATTTTTTTTTTTTGCCATTTCTTAACTCTTGGCTGTGGTTCAGCTGCTGTGGGAGATGCTGACAGTGCAGCCAGACATCATCTCGTGTTTGGTTTCTGTGGGAAAGATGAAGTTGGTACTGTCAGATTTGCTCTGTGATAGCTGAACTCTGGGGCAGCGTGGGCTGCTGATACATGAGCTCAAACAGAATTAGCATGCTTTCTTTTGCATTTTTTATGCCTGAATATTTGCTTGGAAACATGTTGAATATTCAGGCCTTGTGTAATTCCGTGTAATTTGTGGTATGTGTTTGTATTCTCAGGCCATTGCAACAGAAGGGAAATACTGGAAACGAAGAATTGAAATAGTCATCAGGGAATACCACAAGTGGAGAACATACTTCAAGAAAAGGGTCTGTTGGTTCACTTGAGCTTCATCAGTATGTTGTTGCTTTTTGAGTTTTTCTGTCACTTTTTCTAGCATGCAGGAGCACTTAAACCAGATGATAAGCTGGTACAGACATGCTCATCTGATTAGTTCCACTTAACTAAAAATTATTGTGCTAGGACTGATTGTGCATGATTGGGTCTTAAAAGTTTTGCAAAATCAGGTCTTCTGCTGGCACATACAGGCCCTATTCTGACTTTACCATCTCTTTTTTTTCCTCCTTTTGCAGCTACAGAAACATAAAGATGAAGATCTTTCAAGTTTGGTCAGGGTAGGTAATGCCATTTGTGCTTGTAGAACCCACAGTAGATAACAAAGCTGTAACATGCAGTAGCTTGCTTTGATTAAAATCTAAGACAAGCATCTTGCTTAAGCCTCAATTAAGGTTAGACACCTTCATGTTCTGTGCCTTAGAGAGATATGTAAGGTTAGTAGCTTAAATAGGATGGAGGAGAGGTTGAATGTAAAGTGCTGTGACAGAAGAAATGAGAATCAGTGTTGTATGCCCAGAGAGATGAACCTCTTTGAGGGCTGGCACGTGATTCCATCTTGTTACTGAGTTGTAACTGGTGCTGCTGCCCTGCTTGTGTAACTGGATTTGTAAGGATGTGTGAGCTACATGTTGCAGATCTTCCTGCTGTGTCCAACTCAGGCAGATATTGTGCCAGGATCCTAAAAAAAGATGGACTTTTTAAAGGAACAGTGGTATCACCGTTTAGTATGTCCCCTCAAGCCCACCAAAGCTGCTTTGGGCATATAAACTGATGATCAGAAGCACTGTTCTGTTTTCTGCTTTTCATGGCAATGCAGTTTAGCTCAGCCTTTAGTGAGGGATGGATAAGCCAAGTCACATTATGTTGTATTTTCTATGGGCTAAATATCAGCACACCTTGTGCAAAGTCAGAGTACAATTCCACTTCACTGCATTTCAGAGTTCCAGATACTTCTCCCCAAACAGGAGTTGTTTGCTTTGCATTCTTGCTGTTTGTGTTATTTTTAATTTTTATTCGAACAAGGGGTTGTTAAGCTGTAGGTGCAAAAATACATGTGTAATGAATCAAACAAGAGGGTGTTGATGAAGTTGTTTTGTCTTATGTCCTTCTAGTCAACATCTGGGTTTTGGGCAAAAACCGTTCCTGGCGTGTCATGGTATTTATTCTGCAGAAGTCTTCTGTTGTTGCTCAAACCAGTGAGCTGAAGTTGTTGGTGTATAAGAAGCACCACTGATCTGTTTCGGTCCATTTGATGGCTCCTCAAAGAGAACTTCTTTCCCTAAAAATGTGAAAAATGAGGACTGATTTTGTAGATCTGCACCAGGCTGTGGTGTCGGTGTCTGGGCAGCAGCCTGACTTCTCTTCCTTTCCTTTGGCAGGATGATGATGTGGTTCTCTGGCAAAAAAGAAGGTATGGCAGAGAAACCCCAGTCCCTATGGAGGAAGGCAGCCTCTTGGATGCAGACATGCTCATGTCCGAGTTCACCGACACACTCTTCTCCACACTGTCTTCACATCAGCTGGTTTCCTGGCCAAATTCCAGGGACATAGGTATTTCTTGGCTGTAGCTATGTTGCAGTGAGAACCTCTATGAAAAATCTGGTTTGTTGTTTTGCAGCTCTTGCAGTCTTGCCTAAGATATCTATCTTATATTGCTGATACAGAGAAAAAGAGGTCAGAGACTGTAGCTGTCTTATGCTTCATAGGTTATGGAATCCCAGTTATTCATCCAGATTTAACTTCTGTCTTAGCTTCTTGTGTGCTGCTCCCAGCTTTGCCTTCTAATGTTACTGTGAATAATAAATCTGTAATGAGCAGTATTTGCCTTTGTCAGTGGTGAAGGCATTGTTATTTATCTCAGCATAGTTGTGGGTGTGTTTTTGAGGGAGCACCTGTGTATTTTAATTTGATTTTGTCCCTTAGAACAAGTGTTAGTCCCATCTGTAAAAACAGTTCCAAGAGCTATAGAGTTCTGTCTGATGGGACACTGTGCACCATCCTTGCTGGAGGGATGTCTGAGCAACTCCAGAGCAACTGTGGTTTACAGGAATTGTACTCAAGGCAAATGAACTGCACAGTGATTTACTTTAAAGTACTGTGCTCTGGTGGTTCAGGTTGTGCTTCCCAGCAAGTTTGTATTGTGCAGCAGGGGCAGGACAGATTTGGGAGCAGGAGACATCCAGACTTGGCAATCCCCAGTTGTTAGTGAGAGCCTTCGTGTCTCACCTCTTCCATTTTAGTAGTTGAAAGTTTCATTCCCCAGTGGTTTTGATTTCAAAACTGTGCTGTAGTTCTGAAGAGAAGCAGATGCTCAGTTCATTTCAGCAGCAGTTTTTCTGTAATATCTTGGCCAAGCCTGGATGTGGAGTCTGTTCATGTTTTAGCCAAATGCTTTATTCCTGCTGCTGTTATTGTGTGAGTGATGGGAAGCTAATCTAATCTGTCTCCTGAATTTTGCAGGACACTTAGGAAATGCTGATATGATTCAACCAGGGCTTATTCCTCTCCAGCCAAACTTTGATTTTATGGATACTTTTGAGCCTTTTCAGGGTAAGAATAATAAATAGTCAATTAATTTCTTTAAAATTGGTGATTGGTGAACTAGTTTTTCAAACAAGAATAAATTATGTTGCAGATGTCTAAGGTTTTCCCATTTAACACTTCTTAGTGATGAAGAGATTTAACATTTTGTTTGCCTTCGAACATTTTATGGTAGTTTTGAGGAAATTTCACATGACATTAAACTGCTGCCATCAACTTTGATGGTTATGGATCTCCATGGAAGTCAAAAGTCACATCTGTTTTCTGGCCCTGCATACAGCCTGCATCACATAACTGAGCTTTGTGGGACTGCATTGGGGATCAGCTCTTGGCTGTCTGACTGTAGGTGAACCTTAAACAGGGGACTGATTTTTGTGTTGTCCCAGCCTACCTGGAGGCTGAAGTCTGCCCTGAAGAGATCTGGAAAGCAACAATTCATTGCTTAATCAACAGCAGTTGTATGAAGCAAAAAGGGCATGGTTTCATTATTTGCTAAAGAATACTAATATTCCTGTGAATTTTAGGATTTAGCAATGCTGTAACTTGAGTATGAAAAGTAGAAAATTAATAGGGGACCTTTTATATTTCAGAATTATTCACGCCCAGTCGCTCCAATAATTATTTCCCTTCTGTGTCTGCTGTCAGCTCAGCCACAACAGACAGCAGCAGCCACTCCTCCCAGGTAAGAGGGATTCTCAGTGTTTAAAACAGAAGGCTCTGACATGAGCCACGTGCTCCTCAGGAGGAGTTCAGACATGTCTGAATCAGTAATATTTGTCTTTCCTGTCAGTCTCCTGTCCTGCCGTCGGGGTCGTTGTCCAACACGCTTCCAGCAGGGAACATCGATGATGGACTGATTGCTTCCTCAGTACCTGCTCCCGTCATTCCTGACGTTGGCACTGACCAGTGTTCCAGCATTAGAAGTGGGGGATCTTTCATCCAGCCACCGGACTTCTCTCCAGACTCGTCTCTCAGCGGGCCACAAACTTTCATGCCAGTGTTCCAGCCCCCCCTGCCGCTGCTTCAGCCTGCGACTCCACAGCACCAGTCCCCGCTGCCGGCGGTGCCCCTGAGCCCTGCGCCGGCTGCCTTTGCTGCACCAGAAACCCCCAAGTTTGGGCTCTGTGAATCTACAGTGATCACACACACAGCTTCTGCCACGCTGACCAACAACGCCCCTGCCACCACCTTCAGCCAGAGCCAGAACGTCGTCCTGGCCACGCAGCAGCCGGGGGCAGGAGTGCCTTGTAACCTCACTTTCCAGACTACTGTTGTGCAGGGGCAGCCCCGGCCCCAGAACCAGCTGACATTTGCACTCCCCAAAGCTGTTCCTCTGGCCAGTGCTGGGACAAGGCCCAAACAGTCACAAAAAATAGTGCCTGCTCCAAAGCCTGAAACAGTGTCCTTATTGGTAAAGAATGCCTTCATCACCCCAGGTGAGCAGCACTGTGGGGGTGATGGGTTTCCTTTCTGAGTGGGACTAGCAGGAGGGAAAGACCTTCTTGCTTTTCTTGCTTTATATAATAAGTAAAAATACAACTTGCTGAGGGTGTCCATGGAACCCCTGAATGCACTGGGGTGTGGCCACACTGATCAGTGGGATGCTCTGGACTGCTGCAAGGATTGGGAGCAGTTTGGCTGTGAGTGTGAAAAGCCAACCTGCAAAAGGGGGTCTCTCCTTGTAACAGCAGTGCTGGGCTTGTAGCTGCATCAACACATGGGCTCTGTGCTCCTGGCCCAGGGAAAGCTCAGGTTTAGGTCACACTGTTGGGATGAACTCTGCCCCTCAGAGCATTCAGCCACCGTGGAGGAGGAGATGGTAGGGAGAGAGGTTGCTCTTCCATAGGAGAGATCAGGAGATCTCCTGAGGGAACTGGAGATCTTTATCTTGAGCAGTCTGCAGACTCTTGAGATGCCCTCGGGAGCACATGGGTTTCAGGTCGAAGCACGAGCACCTACTGATGTGCTGGGACCTCCACACTGGGTATGATTTGGAGCCTTTGGCACAAAGCTAAGAATAGCAAGATGAGCAGAGGGAGTTTTGCTTGTGGTGGTTCTTGTGGGAAAGCTCAAGGCCAGAGCAGGACAGACAGCAAGCTTTTTGTTGGGATTATTGCAGGCTGTTTTTAGACTTGTGCTGGCTGGGGGCCAAGTGACTTCAGCCACTTGAAATGAGCAACAATAATTCATGAAAAACCCTGCCTGGAGGAGTATTGTTAAACAGGCTTTACTAGGGAGTAGGTGTGTCTGCTAAGGCCTGATACTGAGCTTACCCACCAAAAAAAAAAAAAAAATTAAAATCACTGTTCAGGAGAAGAACAGAGCCAAGGATCTAATTCTAACATGTCACTGGAATCAGGTTGGTCCATGATTAATGTACCAGGGTGTTAATGGCACTGGTCCTGTCTATAGTGTGTTATAAAGAGTCTGTGTACCTTCAGCAGTCAAGACAGGCATTTCTCACCTAGTAAAGCATAGTAGGCAACTCATTTTGAGAAAGCCTTTGCTTCTGGCTTTCTTAGTGCTTCCTGGGTTTTTCCTCACCCCATATATCACTTTCCCAATGCTTTACCAGTTGCTTCTGGACCATCACAACCAACGACTTCATTTCTCATCTAGATTTAAAGTTGTTGCTGTTTGTCATTCCTGGTAGTGGTGTGTGGTTGGGGATCACAGTGCTCCTTAAGTACTGGGACACCAAGCTCCGAGGACAAATCCAAGACTTTATATAAAGACTAGAGCTTTATTTTTGGCAATAGAATAAATGCCAGTACTGGTCACTGATGCATTTATGCCTGTCACTTGTGTTCAGGACAAACAAATCATCTCCTGAGTATAAAGCAAATGCCATTATGTCTTGTGTTAGAAAGGGATGCATCACGTTTACTGCCTAGTGGTATTAGGACTCAAAAATCTGTACAGATTGTCTCATCAGGTACAAGACTTCACATGGAGAAGAAGTCTCCTATCACCTCTTCAGGATAAATGTGCTGATTTTGAGAGAAAAGTCTGCAAAAGATGCGTGTGTAGGACAGAAACCTGAAACATGTAAAGCGATTTCTAAATATTGTTGCTGATCATTACAGTTCCCCAAATGTGGAAGTCAGGAATGCCAAGCCTGTGTAGCAGCATTAATGCACTGGTTAAGAGTAGGCACTTGAGCTCAATAGAGATGTCCTAAGTCCAGCTGAACGTCAGGGAACAGTGGAAGGGTTGTGATTCCGGCTTTAGACGTGGGAATGCTCAAAGAATGAACTCCCTGTGTCCCAGTGACAGAGCTCTGTGCCCGACAGCCCCACGCAAGGGCTGCCACAAGGTTTGTGCAATCCTCTCTGGGAAAGGATGTGCAGAGCCTCCACCTGATTCAAACCACAGTCACAGATGATCAGTCAGGAAGGGGACATTAGATAATCCTGCACTGTCTCCCCGTCCTGCTGCGTGTGCCCTTCAGAATCCTGATGCTAAACTGCAGGCACTGAGCTGTGGTGACACTTCTCATGCATCATGACTTTATTAGTCCGAGGGAGAGCTGAAGCCAATACAGGCAAGAATGAAACTGAATAAATTTGGTTCAGTTTTCTCAAAAACCAGATGGAAGTTTTGTCTTTGCCTGATTCTTCCCTTAGTGACAGTATAGGAGGGTCCATCATGTTCTCTCTGAACTCTGGGCAAGAACCAACTGCACATCTGCCTTGGTTAAATGGAATTCTTCACAGATTTATGTGGAGACATTTGCTGCTATTCGGAATTCTCTCTAGCTGTCTAAGCACTGCAAAACTCCTGGTTCTTTAGCCTATTTTCTGGAATTTTGGTGCTGATTCCCAATCACATTTGTTTGTCTTGTGCTTGTGTGTCATCTGAGGCAGCTGTAAAACCAGATAGTGAAAGAAGCTGGTAAAATGAAGTGGTGAGGAAAAGGATTCAATATATATGGAAGGAAGCATGAAGTATTGGATCACTGACCCTTCCTGGGTCAGCAGAACAAGAAGTATGGATGTGAGAGGAGAGGTGAAGATGATCTTCCTCCTGTCAAACCCAGCTCTGACAGAATGAAGACACTTTGCAGCTCCCTGAATTACTATGTACCTCTGTAAATTCACCTTGAAACACTGATGCTAAAAACCTCAGAAAAAACTGATGTATTGGAGTCCTTTGTACTGGATTAAGGGGATTGAGATTAATGGAAAACTGGTGGCATTTTGCACTGCAGTGAAATATTACCAAATAGGTGCCCAATAATCCATCCCCCTGTTTAATGACAAGTTATTTCATACAAAATAATCTCCATTTTTTTTTTTTTGTCTCATTAACTATTCTAACTGAATTGTGTTCTTCAGCTGCCTTTCAGGGACAGTCCAGAGCTGTGATTGTAACTCCAGCACCTTTAAAAAGAGAGGGGATTTTGACGCCAGCCACGTCTCAGTCTAATGTTGCAATTGCACCAGCTGGAATTGTCAGAGTAAGGAGAAGAACAAAAAATCATGTATTTGTTTTCTAGGCCTGTTATTTGCAAGTAGTGAGAGCCATAATGTGCTCGGGAGGGTAACGAGTCCTCTAAATGACCTGTTACCCAGTGTATGCATTTGTGCAATCAGCATTACGTTTGCTTGTCTTTAATTTAGTTACTTTATGGGCCTGGAAGCACTTTATAGTTAAGATTCCAAGGAGGCCTGTATACACAGTGCTGTGGATGGGGATGGCTTGTGCTTTAAGCTGGAAGGAGCCAGGAAAGTCACCTTTCCACTGACATATTGGAAAGCATGCCTTGAGTATGTGAGTGAGTTTCCCCAATATGTTGTGTGCAGGAAGATGGAAATAGATTTTAGTATATTATGATGTTGATGTGTTATAATACTGCTTTAAGTTATGAAAGGACACTGGTCTCCTGCCAGAAGCCTGACTTCAGTGCCTGCCAATTCCTTAGATATTAGCCCTTGTTTCTTGTCGTCAGATTGTTAATCATGTATTAATTTGCTGCTTTTAGTGAAAGGCAAGGTAACAAATCTCTCTCTCTCTCTTTCTCTTTCTTAATCTCTCTCTCTCTCCCCACTTTCTCCGTTCTCTCATCCCTTCTCTCCCTGTGCCCCCACACTCCCCCCTGCTCTCTCTTTCTCTGTGTTTCTCTGTGCTATTTCTGTGCTGTTCCCAGGCTCCCGGGGTGACGGAGTTCCGTAGTAACATTCTGGTTGGTCCAGCACAGCGAGCACCAAGTAGTCAACAAAGCCAGTCCACAGTCTCACATCTCTTCTCTCCTAGTGTAGTCCAGGATGTGTTGGTGAAAGGAGAGCACATCCCTAACCACAGTTGCAGTTCACAAGTTCCCTCACCTACACCTAGTAAGTTAGAAAGCTCTAAGCATTCTCTCTGCCCTGCACATGTAAGTGTGTTTCTGTTGGTTAGGCAGGGTCTTGAGGATCCCTGGATAATCCCCTTCTACCCTGCAGCTTCAGTTGCATCCAGTTGTTTGCAATTTTTGTCTTAAATGACTGTGCAGCGTTCCCACAAACTGTGATTTTGTGCTTCCTGCAAGTGGCTCCTTTCTAAAAGGATGTGCTGTCGTAGTCACCAAGAAATTAAACCTGTTGAAAGGCATCTGTGTAGGAAGTGCTGAATAGCTTTGTTGTTCAGTGTCATAACTCTAATTCTGGCTGGAGGATCTCAGACACAGTAGGTAAGTGCAAAGATCCTTCTGCATGTGCATTGGTGGAGCTGGTTTTGGTGATTAAATGGCTTGTAATTGTCACCATCATGTCCCAGGCAATTGGAGTCAAATGGGGCAGTCCAGCAGGACGATGGAGTCGCAGCCTACGTGTTGGACATGCCTTTGCTGAACTATGTGTGTGTGAAAGGAGTATTACATCTTGCTATTTGAGGTGTATTATGCTTGTGCCATGAAATTCTAAGCTTTCCCAGCAATCTTGGTGTTTTCTAGCATGTGGTTGCTGCATCAAACTATAATTTGGTTGCCGACTGCATTTCAGTTCATTTCTGAGTAGAAACTTCTCAGCAGTTACATTTGCTACAGGAAGTTGTTTGTTAATGTGACTTGTGTTTCTTCCTTTATGAAGGCCGGGACTGCCAGAATTCAGGCCAAGCTTCCCCCTGCACCTCTGAGCAGAGCCCCAGCCCTCAGTCTCCTCAGAACAGCTGCTCAGGAAAACCTGCCACTGACCCTACTATGGCTGCATTTAAGGTGTGTGTCCTTCCCTTTGAGGGGCTTTTCTCCTTTGCTGTTTTTTTCTGAGCATGGACTAGAGAAGGTTGTGCTTCAGGACAGTAGCATATTTGTGTGTTGGGCTTAGCTTGCTGCTGCATCTGTGCTGCTCTGTTCAATTCAAAATGTCAGTCTTTAATAATCTACTCTGCTCTTCAGGGATGTGTCACCAGAGGGGCCAGGCTTAGCTGTACCTCTGCAGGTCCTTATGGTCATGACAGCAGTTCCTGCTGTGGCTCACAGGAGTGTTGTGACAGGTCTCAGTTTACTTGGTCAAAGGTTTCAGGCTTAGTGTTCTAAACCGTGGCTTTTTGCCATTGTTCTGTTGGGGCTCTTCAGTCTGCAGGGCTCTGGCCATCGCTGGAGGGGAAGTTCTTGACCTGCTGAGTTACTTACATGTCTCCAGTGATGCTTTGCTGCTCCACAGAGAAGCAGCTCCACAGACTCTCCAAGTTACACCTGTAAAACCCTTCGAGAATTACTGGGGTAAGAACTCGGCGGTCTAGAGATAGAACCTGACGCTGGTTGTGCCTCACACACGAGCTGACCTTGTCAGAACACTTTCTGTGATGGTATGAGAAACTTATCCACAAAAAACCAATGCAGAGCAATCAGCTGCAACCCTCTCATTAGTTCTGTTGTGAAAGGCAGTGTTACTTAACAGTTTTGCAAGTGCCAACCCCTGTCTGGCTTCTCTTGCTCTGCTTATCCTGTGAGTTGGTACCAGCTTGATTTCTCCCAGGGCAGAAAGGTAAGTTTAACACCTGCAGCCTGTGATTGCACTCAGTTCTAGTTCTGTTGCAGAGGAGAATCAGAACTGGCCCTTGCTGACCATGCTACAAGTTACTTATAAAAGTTTGCAGTGATTTGCATGGCACAAATGCTCACAACCAGTAGTTGCAGCCTATTCTTGCTGCTAGAGAGCGAGTTAACAGAGGAACAGATTAACAGGGCTAGCTGATGGTGGGAAAGGGGTCACTAGATGGAACAGTGTTCTTAAAAGTAAGAATTCTGCAATGAAATAGGCTTCATAGCCATTTAAACTCAGCTGCTCTGACAGAAATTTCTTTGGATGTGTATTGTTAGTAGCTCTTTTGTAAGAAAAGAGAGAAGCAGTGGTATTTGCCAGTCTCTAGGAGTATGTTCTTTTGATCCTCTGCATTGTTAGTTAGATTCAACAGTTCTGTATTGCTAGGTAACATTATTTCAGTTTGGAAAAGCATAGAAGGCACCAAAAATAGCAGTTCTGCTCTTGAACCTGCATTTTCTGTGGTTTTGAGCAGCCACTTCACTGCTTTATTACACCGTTTTCCTCCCTTCCAGAGTGGGGTGATGGTGAGCTCCCACTGGAAGGCCTCGCTCTGCCAGGAATGTGTTCTGAAAGGGCAAACTATGTTACAAAGAAGTTTCTTTACCCCAGGTTTCCTGCAGCAGAGTCCCAGACATCCAATTCCAAGAAAAAAGTAGGAACAACACAAGCTGGCGCCTCTGGAGAGGAACCCAGAACAAAGAAGTCCTGGGCTTTTATATCATTACGGTCTCTGCACCTTCCTCACACGCTCTCCACCCTCCTGGCACCCACCTCTTGGGCCAGGGATGGCTTTTGGTCTGGAGCCGTTTTGTTCCATTTTGTATTCTATCTCAGCCTCCAGGCTGTCGGTGACTGGTTTTTCGGGACGGCTGTTGTGCCGTGGCTGTCACATGGGAGTGGTTCCTTACTGCTCCAGCTGAGCTGAGCTGAGCAGAAGCCACAGGGCGGCGGTGTGGGCCCAGCTTTGTGTGGGCCCAGCTTTGAGAAGGGATCTGCGGCTGCTCCTTTGTCCTCCTGCATAAATAGCTCAAAGGGCTTGGAGTAATCTGGCAATCCCAGTGCTGAAGCAGAAACTAAGGCTCCTTTTGTAGCTTGAGAAGTCTTTTCTTTCTCTGAATGCCAATGTATAGACTCCACTTCCTCTGCCTTGGGAGCTTCTGTCAATGGTTTACTTAATTCTGCAGCCTGGGGATCCAGGGGCTGCAGGATCCTCCTGTGCCTAAAAATTTCTCCCAATTGTTTTCTTTATTACTGACTAAGAAATTTCTATCACAGCCTTGACCCATTCTGGGTCTACTAATCTTTGGTTTTTTGTTAATATAAATACTAGATACTCTACTTCCTGACAACACAACTGGAGCTTAGAAAGAGATGCAGGGTGACCTTTTCTTTCTGCTAAAGCTCTACATAGACAAATAGTATCTTTCAAACAACCTTCATATACTTTGCTGGCAAGTACCAGATCATTTATATGTTGTAAAAGCCTTGAACCTCCAGGTAGTATAATATCTTTCAAATTTCCTCCTTGGCAACCTGGCACAGGATGCTTAAAACAGTTGTAGATGTCAAAGGTGGCTTGGTCCACAAACATGCTTGCTGCCAATTTGTTATTAGAATTCTGTCAATGAAGAATTCTGTCTATTAGAACTCTGTCAACAAAGCCTGTCGCAGTCTTCCCCAGTAGTTGCTGGGGTGTTCCTCTCTGTCTACATTCCTGTACTTTAGTTCAATTTACTCTTATGTCCTCACAAGTTCTAATTGCATTCATTGGATCTCCAACCACTGTTTGACAATTATCTCCAGTTTTTGCAATTCCAGTCAGGATCAACCTGAGACCAAGCATTGCAGCTTCCCCCTGCCTGTAGGACCAACTCCATGTACTTTGTAACTGTCTTATCCTGCTCAACTGGACAGAAATCTACCCCAACAGGTCAACATTGGCCCAGGATAGATGATATTCAGAACAAATAATAGACAATAATGGTGCCCATCAAGCTGTATCTTCCTTTAACCTGAACATCCGATTCCCCCCCATAACCAGATTCCTGAGGTTCCAGGGGTGATGGGTGTGTACATGGAATGCTGGAGTTGGGGGAGGAACTTTTCACACAGAAATACACCCCCACCACCACCACTGACTGCAGTGTAAGAGAAACAGGGATAACAGAAACCACGGGGTAAGCAGAGGCAACTGGGAGGAGAAATCAACAGGCAGTGCAGAGGGAGGAGCACGGGGTGGTACAGAGACAACTCTGCAGGCTCATGGGTTAAATCCCTCACAGTTGCTGCAGCTGAAGTTCTTTGTCAAGGTTTCCATAGGAACATCTGGGGCTGGTGCCTCTGGAGAGGGACTTGGAGCTGAGAAATCCCTGGGCTTTTATTCCCTTACACTCAGCACCTTCTTCACATGCTCTTGACACGCCTTGCCCATGGCCTTTGGTCCAGTAGCGGGTTTTGGTCCAGGATCTTCTTGTTCCTTGCTGGATTCTTTTCCTATCTCTAGACAGGTTATTAGCTGGTTTATCTGGACAGATTGCAGCTTTTGCTGACAGTCACAGCTTCCTTATCTTGCAGCTTGCACTGCTCTCTGTCTCCCACAAGTTTGCAGCTTGTGGCCCAAGACTTAGCAACTTTTTTTCCTCATGCTAAGAAAACTGCTCAGACAAAAGTATGCAGTTAAAAGACTTCAGCTAGCTGAACTTAATTCACAAGAATTTTGAGGGGAAATAAGTTTTTAAAGCTACAAATGAAAATGCTCATCCCTAACAAAGTCTTCATCCTTAGGGTAGGCCAGTGTTGTGGATTCTTATTTATTTTTTTTCTTTTTGTCAGACTGCCTGTTACATCAGTAGACATTCTGTATGTGTTAGGAGTAAGTGATATGGACTGTTTTAAACAGAAAAGCTTCAACAAAATCTTAACTAATTGCATACCTCAAAAATTGGAATTTGACTTGAGAAATGGTGTAAATAAAAACTTACACTTTAGGAAGGAAACCTACAAAGTTTGGAATTGAATTTAAAACAGTGACAGCTATTTTTTAAAAACCTTAATCATTGATTGCAAATTTATAGTTCCGTGGCTTTGACTGGGGAGACTGTGAATGCCCCAAGTCAACAAAAATGACTGAATTTGAATAGCTGAAGTAATCATAGCAGTAGAACAGTAAAGCAGAACAGCATAGACTGAGCTGGTTTTTCTTTATGCAGAATCGAAGGATGAAGCATCTTTCGGAGCAGAAACGAAGGTCTAATATCAAGATTGGTTTCAGTGCCCTGAGCAGTTTGGTGTCAGCCAACTCCAAGTCGGTGAGTACCTGGGCAGCACTAACAGTTTGATGTGAAATGTAAAACAGAGCCATTCTGAAAGACTTGTTAATAAATTTAATCATTTTACTGTTGACTGAGAATGCCGGTCTGCCTGTGAAGATACTTGAACTGAGGGATTTGAAAAGGGAAGGGGAGAAATCCAGGGGTTGTAGTCAGCAGGTGTGTGTGAAAGCACTTCATCTTTCAGACATTGTTGTTCTGCTGCAACTTCAAACATTGAACAAGTCTTGTCTGATGAAATAATGCAGCTTTAAAGCCAACAGGGAATGAAGAAAAACTGATCTTGAGACCCCAGTAATGAAGGTGTTTGTCATGTTTGCAGCATAAGCTGACTTTGCATTTGCTGTAATGCCACCTTTCCTCTGACACATTGGCTTTTATACCCGTTCTGGGTGGGTCTGGTCCCCAGAGCTGCACTTGAGAAGACTGTGGTCCAGCCAGTATTGTCAGCTTATTGTGCCTGACACAGCCAGAAGCCAGGGAGATACTGCTGGTGTGATGCTGGGCCTGGTTTAATACACCTTGACACTGGGCCTGAGTTAATGCCTGTATTTATGAGCACAGCTGGATAGTTTGGGACGGTGCCACGTGAACCACAGCTGAGCTCCCTTTGGTCAGCTGAGAGAGGGCAGAGCAACTGTGTGTGTGCTGCACATAGTGCTGCAACATGTCAGTGAGGCACGGGGAGAATGGAAAAGCTCAGGGAGATCTGTAAAACTTTGACACCATTGATACCTCTGCCTCCTGGGAGAAGTCAGGAGCATGGCCAGTGTGGGGGATTTGGAAAATCCCTCTAGGACCCTTCACATCTCGTGTCACTCAGCTGCCTTTAAGAACCTGGCCCTGTGCCCACAGCCTGGCAGATGTTCTCAAGGCATTTTTTCCCTTTCACCTGTCTTTTGTGCTTAGATTTACAGAGAAAAACTTCCTTACTGGTTTCTCGTTGTCAAATGGCTTTGTCCAAATTAGGAACATATTCTGGCTACATTACTTAACTTCGCTAAATTGAAATACAGATTTATCTGTACAACAAAATTCTAAATGTCCTGTAAAACCAGTACCTTTTGAACCATGGAAAATATGAAAGCCTTTTCTGTAGCATTGTTCTTTGTTTACATCATTTTTCAAGGTGATATGTCATCAGAATTTCACTTCTTGACCGGAATAGTGTATTTGAAAGAAACTAGACATGTTACCTTCTGTTTAATAACTTCAGGTTTCCCAAACTAAATAATCTATATTGTCAACTTCAAACAACGCTTCTACCAGCACCATAAATCTATCAGCAGATGTAGCACATCCTTCAGTACTTAAGTAAGAATTGTAAATATTTTTAAGAGGACAGATAATGAAACAAAACATTTTAAATTATTAAAATACTTCTTTCAACAAAGTAGCACAAATGTAATGTCTGGAAGAAAACAACCACTGCAACCACATTTCTCTGTACTAGAGTTCAAAGAGGAGTCAGAGAAATGAAGGGTTTAGTGTCTGAAGTGTTTTGCTTGGCCTGATCGTGTGTTTTGCACCACAGTGAAGGAAGCTTAAGGTGCTGAAACTTGAGGTGCTGAAACTTGAGGTGCTGAAGTGCTTCTGTGAGTGTTTTGCAGGTTAGGGGCAAACTCTTCGTGTGTCTCACTTTGTTGCAGAAGGTGAGCTCTGTGTTTGTGTTTGGTCTAGATCAGCCATGCAATCACACTCCAGAGAGCAGTAGAATATATTGCTAAACTGCAGCAGGAAAGGACCCAGATGCAAGAGGAAACCAGGCGCCTCCGGGAGGAAATCGAGGAGCTGAACGCCACGATCATGTGAGACCTGGAGAGCTTTCTGTCCTGCTTTGGTTAACTGAGGGAGTGTTTGCCAGGGCTCACACCACACAGCAGATGGGTGCTGAAGAGCAGTGGAGTTGCTATCAGCTCCAGACTAAAGGCAGAGCTCCTGTGGGATGGGCACTGGGACAAACTGTGTGGATTTTCAGCAAGCTCTGAGCACAAATGCACAATAGTGGCAGCATCAGGGAAGATGTGTCACATCAGAATAATTCTGAGAAGAAGCCAGTGGTGATGTTTAATTTATAAAGCTGTGCTCACTGGTGATCAAACACTCTTACTCTTCTCAGTGGCTTTGCTGCAGTTTTCTTCTCAAATGCAGTCCTATTTTACAGGAAAATAGGATTGAGCACATAAGACACAGGACTTGGACTCCGGAAGTTTGGCACTGGCTGAATATAACTCTGATAAATCACTTCGCTTTCCTGCTGCCTCAGTTTGCTCTGTGGGGTTATGATTGTTACATACTATTGTAAAGCACCTTGAGAACCCCAGTGGCTTTACTTCCATCTCCAGAAGTTTTAGGCTTAGGAATGATATTAGAATTAGCAGCAAATCAATACCTTTTTATTTTTCTTAAAAAGTATGATGGAGTCTGTTTCATTTTATTTTAAATTGATCTGTCCCTTCAGAATCTCCATTACATTTTCTTCTGTAACATTAGGAGTAACTGTAAATATTTCCTTGATTCCTAATGTGCCTTCTCCTGATTGGATGCGCAAAACTGCTTTATTCTATGTTATACTTTGTTTTCAGTTTTGTTGCTTGTAATAAGTGTGTGTAGCAACTTGAGAATCACTTTGAATACAGACAAAATTGATGGGGAAACAGTTTGTATTCCTGACTGGAACAGTTACATTTTGTCAGCCTCGTGCACTGGGGAGCCCCTTGATCAGAAATAGTGGGGGTACACACTCTTCTCATGCTCTGATTTAGTCCAGAAGAGAATTGTGTCCTCTTTGGTGGGATCCTGACCTTGGAACATCTTTCCAGTTCGTGTCAACAGCAGCTCCCGGCTACCGGGGTTCCCGTAACGCGGCAAAGGTTTGACCACATGAGGAGGATGTTTGATGAGTATGTGAGGAGCAGGACCCTGCAGAACTGGAAGTTTTGGATTGTATCCTTTTATATCAACCTGCTGAACTTGGAGTTTGGTACTGGGACATTCAGAGCCGAGAACTTGGGATTCTGATGCTGTGACTTTAAGCCAAGTTACTTAAATAACAAATGTCCTCAGTTTTCATCCACAGCCGTGCATGGATAGCAATCCTTGCCTTCAGGCTGTCTTGAGGCACAGCTTGTTCAGCTTAAATGTATGGGAGGTAACTGGAAAATAAAATGCAACACAAAGGTGAGGTACTGCAAGAAATCTTTAGGACTCTGCTGTAACTGCAGCTCTGGTTGTCTTTTGGAAAACCTGCACAGGGAGGGAATGGCAAAGATTTCAGGGAAAAAAATTTACAAACTTATACATTCCCCTTCCCCCCCCCCCCGCTTTTCTTCCTTTCTACCCCCCTTCCTTTCCCCTCCCCCTTCCCTTCTTTTTTTTCCCCCCTTGCCTTTTTCCCCTTTCAGGTGAGTACGGAGGGATTGTCCAAAGTATAATGAGTGTCATTAGGAATTGAGGTTCATTTTTCCTTTATCTTAGTGTTACAGGTTTGAACAAATATTTTTTGAAATGCTGCAATCCCTCTGGTAGTTAAGTCCATTAAGAAATCCAGTATTTTCTGTGTAGTAACCTTTCCCAGAGAATGTTTTGAACTCCTCCTTTGATGTCTCCCTTAACATTTGGTGGTTTGCAGTTCAGCATTATTATTAAGCCATTGTTTGAGTCCTTCAATGCGATGGTTTCCACAACAAGCTTTAAGGATCTGAATGAAACAGCACTGGCCTGGTTGGATCAGCACTGTTCTCTTCCTGTTCTGAGGCCAAGTAAGTGAAGTTCCATCCTGCAGCTATTCCAGATCATAGGAAGTGAGACCTATATAATATCATTTCTTGAAAGTCAGAGGATGACAAAGACAGCACATGATGAATATGACTTGCACTTCCTTTTTATTAGCTCAGTGGAAAAATTAGAACCTCTTCTGACTGAGAAGACACTTGGTTCCGTGTTTAACACTGAACAGAAGAAAAAAACCATATTGCTGAATATACCAGAATTTAAACAGCCTTAAACTGCATTTAAATTTCAAATATTCAGCTCTAGTTGGAATAAGTTTGGCAGTGTGATTTATCTCATGATGAAGGAAGATGTGAGATTTGTGTTCAGCTTTGGAATGACCTTCTGTTCCTCCTTGCAGTTCAGCAAGTATTAAATTTACATTTATAATTGTCAAGGGGTGCAGAAGAAAGATCAGTTAGACTAATGGCTTTTCTTGCTGCTTTTCTGCCTGTTTTTTTTGCAGTGGTGCTGAACACCCTCCGGCACCTCAGCACAACCACGTCGATCCTGTCGGACCCGTCGTGCCTGCCGGAACAAGCCACGGAGGCCGTGATCAAGCTGAACAAGAGAGCTGGAGAAACCTAACAACCAAAGACACTGAGGTGCTTGTCCATGGGGTGGAGAACCTGCCAGCCCCAGCCTGGTGAGGCTCCTGTCAGCCTGTGCACTTTAGAAAGGGTTCTCTCCACCACCCTGATCGTTCGGGGTGTCCGGCTCTGCCTTCAGCCAACCTGCAACTGATGCAACGTTGTCAGTGATGCAGCGTTGTCCCAACATTCTGATCCCTCTCCAGTGCTGTGCTGGCTCCGTTCAGTGAGAAAAACACCAAGCTCAGGTAAACTCAGCAGGTTTGAGTCCTGCAGGCAGCAATATGTCTCCATCAATGCAGCATTTTCATCTGTATGCAACAGATCTCTATGAAACACCTTCGAGTACTAAGCTCTCTGAAGTGTAAATCCTGTACACCAAGGAATGTGCTCTTCAAGGGGAAAAATTATTTTGATTTCATGAAGCGAAATGTGCTCTTTATTTTGTTTTCTGGTGTTCAGTTCCATTTGTTTTACTTGAATAGAAAAAATTCTTAAACAGGATCACACGAAAAACCAAAGGAGAAGAAAAATCCGTTAACGATGTCAACTCATGGCAAAAATCCTAGAATTAAAATCTCAGGCTGTGTTTTGTGTATTTTTATTTTAATGAGTGTATCATTGCATATGATCAGACTTGCTTTATTTTCTAGTAAATAAAGTAGCTGATTTTTATTCTTTTTCCTGATATAGCCATTGCAAGGGAGTAGCAGACTGTGCAGTAAGTGCAAGAAAGCAGTTTGAGATTGCATAAATTCTCCAATTAGGATAAATTTATGAATTGTATACCAGTTTAATCAATGAGCTGTTTTCTTGCACTCTGCATGGTTCAGCTGCCATCCTCACAAAATGTGCACATATAAAACACATCCATAGGTAAATGTAGTAGCACTTCAGAGACAAGAATTGAGTTTATAAGGGTAAGAAATTGGCTTTTTTATTATCTCAGAAGCTGTATCAAACCACATGGACTTGTAGTCAGTTTTTTGCTTCTCTGTCTTTTTTGCTTCTTCTTTTTGTCTTCTACCTGAAAAACCTGAAGGACTTTGCTAAACCTGGTCTGTATGGGAAGGTTATGTTCAACATGAATTATAAAACATGTGAAAATATGTTTAAAACTCAAAATACTGAATAACATTTTTCTGTGACAGTCTCAGCACAGACTGTGCTCTGCTGCAGATAGACTGAGTCTCGTTACAGCAGGGATTGTCCATCCTGAGCCAGCACTGGGATAGTCATTCCAGCTGATAGCTCATAGTCTGGAATGATCCTGTGACCCTTATAATTCCACTTGTGGCTTGATTCTGACTCTTCAGAGCTATGCAAACTGTGGGCATCTCTTCCCTTCTCCCTCCTCTGACCAGTTTTCTTCCAAGATCAGGCTGCTGGAGGTGATCTGCAGCCTGTCCCAGTGCTAAAATGAGGAGCAGCTGGAACATTTGGGGGTTGCACACTCGTAAACAGGCTCAGAAGGTTCTACGTGGGAGATGGAGCTTTTCTCAGCGTTGTCCCCACTGTCATCCCCTTGGTGGGCCAAAATTTAAAAGGAAACAATAGGCCTGGGGAGTAGGACTAAGCACAGGGCGTGGGTTTGGTTTTGATTTGTCCTGAGATTTTGCAGCTAATGGCTTTCCTTGCAGAGTTCCCTTCTGTGTGAGCAGGAATGTGCAAGGAGGAGGCACAGAAGGTGAACCTCAGGGCCTTCTCCATGAGCAGAGGTACCTGAAGGAGGAAAAGGAGCTGAAGGGGAAGGCAAAGCTGAGTCCCAACATGCCTCCCTGTAGCTGTGCAGACAGATGAGGAGATGCTTTTTTTTTCTTTCTTTTTTTACAGCAAATCCGACATATAATTTGAAGTTTGTGGCACATGTGAAAACCTGTGTCCCTGTGACAGAACCAACAAAAATCCAAGCCTCAGCTAAGGAATGGTTTGAAATAGTGTATAAAGGTTGTCATAGTGATTAAATAGTGAGTAGATTTTCTGGAGGGATCCATGCCTAGATCTTTCATACATAATGTTGTAATTAATTAAGCAATACTCTTTGGGATGCATCTGGGTAAGAAGTGTTGAACAGGTAAATTCTTTTTTAAACCAGTGCTTTAAATCCTCCCGCTTTTATCACTGGTTGTGAACTTGATGCCAGTGAAGTCATTTAACACTGTGATGAGCTGGGGAGGGTCCCTCACATCCTTTCCTCTGTGGGCTAAAATCTCCCTGAGATGCACAGATACCACATGGGTGTTTGCATGGCAAAAACACCTCTGGTTTCCTAGCAAGAAATCAGTGGGCACATTGTCCAAGAACTGGGGTTTTTGCTGAGCTTTCAGAGTAAAGCCTCCCCTGCAGTGTCGTCTCCTGCTTGTCAGCAATGATGGTGTGTGATTTTTACCATTTCTAGTATCGATGACGTTGGAGTTTTGTCTCAACAAGCAAAGGACAGTACAAGAAATGCTTCAAGGCCCAGGGAAATCTGGCAGCTTAAATCCTAACATCCCAGGTCTCACTGGATGGGAAACTGAAAGGGACTTGAAAGGAGCAGGAAGGGGTAATTTGACTGAATTGCTGAACATTTTGTCGATTCACAGTTTTTATCTGGATGTAGATGGAAAAACCATCAAGCTCATTGCATCATGAGCTGGTTACAATTGGAGGGAAAGTGCTTATTTTATGAAATTGTGGTGGAGAAACAAGTTCAAAGCACTATTGAAAATCTGCAAATCTTAACACAGTAAAGAGAAAAAAAGTAAATCAAAGATTGCTTACTTAGGCAAGAGTGTAGGAGGGAGGGAAGGAAAAGCGAAAATATATTTTCCACGTAGTGCAATTACCAGAAATGATGTGGCTGCTCTTCGAAGCAGTGATTCAATATATTTTTGTCCCCCTATTGCTGCAAATCAGAATTCTTTTCTTTTATCAGTCAGCCTTGTGAGGAGAGTGATTTCACTTCATTTGGAAACACAGGAGGAAAGAGCTGGTTTATGTCTCACATCTGAACAGTAGAACTACTGAGCATTGGTATGAGAAGAGATGGACCACGTATGTATTAGTTCCTGCATAGTTTTCCACTTTGAACTCCTTAGTCTGTCTTTCTTACCCATTGAGGAGTTTCAATACTATTTTTTTTCCAAAGTTTAGTAACACTTTCTCCCCTAACCTAAGGGCTCTGATTTCCTCAGTGTCACCAAAGCAAACCAAACACACAGTGCCTATATCTGCACAGAATTACAGGTGATGCACATCTGTCTTCAGTGAATTGGTGCTAAACTTTCAGAGAACCCCCATAGAATGGAATGCAGGTCATATTCATTCAAATCCAACATCTTTCACTGAGTAAACAAATGGCTAAATGATTTATTTGTGGCCTGTGATATGCACAAAGTCAAACTGGGATTGTCTAGTGGTTCTTTTCAACCTTGAATTCTATTAGGCAGGATATTGTAGATGTCCCCCACCCCAAACACAAGTTCTGGGCATTATCTGGATTAGTTATTAGCTTGTGTTGTAGTTTTTAGCCTCCTCTTAGCTGGAGGAGTAAGTGGTGAAACTCCAGGAACACGCTAGAATTGAAGGAATTAATGAGTAGTAGGATCACAGACAAGTGCACACTTCATCATGACAGTCTGATCTCTGCACAAAACCAAAGGATTCTTGATTACTACCATTTGAGCTGATTGGAATGTTCTTCCATGCTTTTCTAAACCCCTGGGGAAGGCTTCCTTGAAGGGAGGCTGACCAGAATGTTTCCATCTGTGCCTTAGATCTTGGTGTCGTGGATGCATTTGATTTATCACATCATACATTGTTCCCCCCGGTACAGTGCTCTGTGGAAAATTCTGTGAATGGACAAAGTGGGGCTTCCCTGGCTTTTAAGAGGATTTTATCTGTGTCCCTTTCAAACTGAGGTTGTGAGTAATTGTGTGTCTGTATGGAAAAAGTTGCACCTTTCCTGCTGAATTCACCACTCTCCTCTCCCGTGCTCACGAGCGCACACACTCATGTACAGGCTGTCAGACCACAGGCTTGACAGAAACCAGAAAATATGCAAGTGCTTAAACCTCTAAATCTGAAGTGGCTTGAAAAAGACAAAGGGCTGTCAAATTGTACTGAAAAACATCATCCCTTTGTATCTTCAGGGTTTTTTACATTCCTTTGTGAGAGTGTGTGTGTATGTGCACGTGTGGGAGAGGTGACAGGGACGGGGAAATTTAGTTTTGTTTGCTTTTAAAACCCCAAACTCCTGGAGAACAGTTTGAGAACAGAGAGAAGCTCACTGCAAAAACATTCAGTAAGCTAATGCTTTTGTAGTGCAAATTATGTGAAGGCTGTTTCACTTTGAGTTTCTGGAGTGAATAATTCTTGCCTTGATGTTGCCAGCTGGAAGATGTAACTGAAAATAGAATGGGTTGTTAACTGTTTTCACCTTTTTCCTTCTCTTTTTTGCTTTCTTTTCACCTTTATTGCATTGAAAAATACCCACAAAAGGCTGATGACACCCACTTTAGGTTGCTTTAGGGACTCAGTCATACCACTCTTGGAGGACTATGGACAATTGTTGATAACTTTTAGGAGTTTTTTTAATTAGGTGAGACAACAGGAGTTTTTCTGTTACTCCTATATTTATACACTTGAGTTTCAGAGGAAATCATTTGTTTTTTTTTCTTTTATAGAGCCCCAGTATTTCCCACAACATCAGTTAAGCCTCAAGTTTCCTTTTGTTTCGTTCTTGGTTGAATTTCCTGCTCATTTACTGTGTTAGAGCAGAAGAGGTAGTACCAAATTGTAGCTTTATCTGTAAAACTTGAGTTCTAAATAACTTCAGTTACAAAGAAACACATCTTATGTATATAATAGAATTACTTTCTAGCCGTTGTCTGAACTTCTTTTATATCTGAACTTTTCCAACATGAATGAGGTTTTCAATCAAAAGACATCAGTGTTTGGAGCAGACCTTTCAATTAACAATACAATTCATAAGTTGCTCGTTTTCTTCTAACCTTGTATTTAAATGTGTTTTAAGTGGGTGGAATTCGTTCTTGTTAAAAAGGAAAAAAAAAATGCTTGAAGGTATGAGGACTTCAGGTTGTGCTCTTGCTTTGCTTAGGTTTCCTGTTCTGTTGCATGACACAACTTCTGTTGTACTGTTGATATGTAGCACTTTTCAGTAGGTCTGTTAAATTGTGCAATGCATTTTTTTTTTTATATTTACAACCAAAACAATAAAGGATATTTTTTGGAAGAAACTGGTTGTAATGCCTTTATTTTCTAACTGGAGGTGGGGAAATGGGTAAGTGGAATTGTTCCTGGGCCAGGGCCAGCACCTGGGAGCCTTTTTGCAGCTCTAAAAGGTGGCAAGAGCTCTTTTCCCTGTAAATGATGCTGGAGTGACCCTCTGGATCTGCGTGTTTGGCATTTGCAGTGCAAGGCTTGTGTATCCTCTGTGGAGCTGCTGAAGTTTGGACTCTTTTTAGGAAACTTGGTGTCCCTTTGGGCTCTTCTTGACTGAAATAATCGACTCACTCTGAGCTTACTTGGAGCTCACAAGTGATTTCTTTTCCTGGTGCCTTGGCCCCCCAGGCTGTGTTTGCTCTGTGCTGGGCTGTTCGCTGTCTCACCAGAGTCAATGTTAACCAGATTAGCAAAAATTGAAAATAACTTTTTCTAGTCATCTCTTCTCCACTGAATCAGCTTAAGAGACAGTGGATAACACGGGGCTAAAGCACCATCTCTGCAGGTCCAGGTGTGTGCAGAGCCCTAAATACCCCCTGGGCTTCTCTTTCACCTTTTGCAAAGCATCATTTTCGTTCTGATGATTCCTGAAGTGATCAGACCCTTATTGTTCATTCTGTGAAGCACAACAGTGAGAGTGAGCTCATTTGGCAATTTTTTTTCATTTCTGCACTTCTAACATGCAGTAATTCCCAGGCAGCCCTGGTGTTTCTCTGAGGAATTATTAAGCCTGTAGGTGCTGCACCAATGCCTTGAGCCCTGTTGGTCTTACTTTCTTGCAGGCTTGGATTTGAGTCTGACACATTGCCTGGACAGTGGAGTCTGCAGAGCAGCACTGAGGTTGGATAACACGGTATTCCCATGGAATTGATGGCAGTGTTAGGCACTGAACTGCTTAAATCCATTTAAAAAATGAAATTAAGAACATTTCATCCTTGTCTTTAATGACTGCTTTTTGTTTTTCCCTGGTAGGACACTCCAGCTCCCTGTGCTTCAGTTGTCACCTCGTGTGTATTTTGGATTTCCTTGCCCAGTGGAAGCAGCATTGAGTGCCTGAGGCTCTAGTTGAAGTAAAAGGTAATAGATGAGTTAAAAGAAGGATTTTATTTTAAAATCACCACACAAGAGTTTGTGCTGGCTGATCTTATCCTTGTCGTTGATGCCTTTGACTTAATATTTCTTATGAGAACCTCTGATGAGTCAGGCCTGCAGTTCCAGAGGGTGCAGCAGTTTTTGAACTCTGCATTTAATTTTTCAGAAATCTGTAGCTTTGTCTCACAGAGCATTTTCATAGGAGTAGGCAGTGAAGAGCAGAGCTATTTAACCAGTGGTAAACCAACACTTGAGCCTGACTTCTCTCTTGGCAAAGCATTACAAATGCCAGAGCTGCTGCAGCAATGCTGTCGGAGCTCTGTGGGAGGAAGCTGTGGCTGGAGAGCAAATTTTCTGTACTACTGATTTAGTGGTGATTTCATGGAGGCTGCTGTAACTTGAGCTGATGTGCCAAATGACAGTTTTTGAAGTGGCTTCTTTTGTGGCTGGTTCTGCTAATCCTCGAATGCTGCCAAAAGTGGATCTGCATTTGCTCCATGGAAATGGTGCCAAATGAAATCACTGCTGTAAAGGAATTGGCCCTTCAGTGGGCAAACAGCTCAGGGCTCACTTTGTACGTGAAAGAATGGAATGTAATGCTCACTAGATTTTTTTTTTTTAATGTATTTTAACCTATATTTGCACTCAGGAGCTCTTCTCTGCCTGTTCTCATCCCTGAGGGCTTCCTCCAGGAGGTGACAGGGCAGACAGTGAAGGTTCACGTGGTGGGATCAGGCAGGGTCAGTGCCGTGGGATCAGGCAGGGTCAGTGCCATGGGATCAGGCAGGGTCAGTGCCATGGGATCAGGCAGGGTCAGTGCCGTGGGATCAGGCAGGGTCGGTGCCGTGGGATCAGGCAGGGTCGGTGCCGTGGGATCAGGCAGGGTCGGTGCCATGGGATCAGGCAGGGTCAGTGCCATGGGATCAGGCAGGGTCAGTGCCATGGGATCAGGCAGGGTCGGTGCCGTGGGATCAGGCAGGGTCGGTGCTGTGGGATCAGGCAGGGTCAGTGCCATGGGATCAGGCAGGGTCAGTGCCATGGGATCAGGCCACCTGCCTTGCTGCAGCCCAAACCCTTGTGGCAAAGCACCCCTCTCTTACAGCTCCAGTGAGGAGAACCACGGCTCTCCACAGTTTTGTGCTTCCTATGAGCTCCTGAGCTGAGCTGAGTCAGCAGGGCCGGTGAGACAGTTTTGTGAGGGAGAACAACTCATCATCTTTTTCAGGTTGCTCTTCCTGAGCTGGGACAGACCATCTGACTCACTTTAACATCTTGTTTGAGCTTCTGAGAAAATGTTTCCCTCTCTCCAAGGAAAACACTTCCGTGGAGCTATTTATATCTTTAGAAGGTGAAAGAAAAGATGTGCAGAGGAGAGGAAACCACAGGGAGTGGCCCTGTATAATCCCCTGGTTCAGCGAGTGCTGAAGTGGCTTGTGTCAACCATTGGCAGTGGTGGTGATGTCGAAGCCCTCAGGATACAAATGTTTTCCTGCTTGTTGGGGTTTGCTGACCCCACCTGAAAAGGTCAGTAGATGTTGTTTCTGCCTTCGGGATAAACACACCCCCAGGCAGTGATCCTTTTCCATTAAAAATGAAGGCTATGAGGCTGGAATTGCACCTGCTGGGTGTCACCACTATGTGACGTTTCTGCAGAGGTGTCTGAAATTGGGTCCATTGGGGAGGAATTCTTCCCCTGGCTCCAGCAAGGAGCTTGGTCCCCCTGTTCCTCTTGGGAAATGTGTACTTTTCTAGTACCACTGATTCATCCAAACAAGAAACCAGTCAGGAATTTAAGGGACAAAGCTGAAAGCTTTATGTTTATGAATAAAAATGTGCTGTTTCTAGTGTCTTTTAACATAAGAACCAGAAACAGCTAGTTCAGTTTGTTGTTTAGTAAACAACTAGGCTTTCAGTGCAAAAAAATAGTGTAAAAAAGTATTATATAGTAAAAAGAGAATCCAGTGACATTGGTTTTATTTAATTTATTTTAATTAAGTTCCAGGTTGTGTCCATTCCAGGTTCTATCCAAAGGTAATGAGAGGAAAGGAGTAAAATCATTCATCTGCTAAGTAGCAAATACATCATTCATCCTTTTCAGTATTAAAATATGAGTTAAAATATTAATAAATATCTATATAAACGATATAATTGCTTAAATAGATTTATAAAAATAGATTAGATATAAATTTATAAATAAAATTCACTAGTAGAGAGAGAAGTAAAAATCTACTGACAATCAACTTTTGAAAAAAACCCTGCAAGGTAAAATATAAATAACATTAAAGTTATGATTTCCTGTTTGCTTATTTATGTCAGGATTGATTAATTAAATTATCCTGACTCACATTAGTCCATCCTTTTTACATGCTGTTGCAAATAGGATAGTATAAATAGTTTTATAATAAATAATATAACTTAAGACATTCATCCTTTAAGTTAAACTAGATTACATAGTTATATAGAGTAGCAAGTATTTTATCAATGTTGTTTCTGGCAAACTGATCCCATAACCACTGACAGGTCACATTTAGCCAGGTCTCCAGTGCCTTTTCATCCCGGCGTATTAAATTGCTGCTTCAGAGTACATTTCTCTCGTATTCTGCACAATTTGTTTGTATTTGTTTAAAAACAACCAGATGTAGCTCATTGTGTCTGCCAATTCCCCGGGCAGGCCCTGGCTGAGGTGCACCCGCGGCAGGTCCCTGGTCCTGCAGGTGTAAAATGCAGCTCCTTCGCTCAGGGTGGAGTTCAGCTGATTGAGATTGGCGGCGACAACATCGCGGGCAGTCGTGTTACAGATTGTTTCCATGTCGCTCCCCAGCGTTTGCAGGATGTCGTAAATGTGGTGCAGAGCACAGCAGTTGGCATGGAAAGCTGGGCAATCAGGTATTCTCTCCACCATGTCTCTGACTTTGGTCTTATTCAGCAGCTGGGTCTCACCTTCAAGTGCTGGAAGGACGCAAGCTTCCTGTGAGGGAGGGAGAGCAGAGGGAAGTTATTAATCCCTTGGTTTCCATTTCTCACTTGGGTACACTGGGGTTTTTGGTTGTGGTTCAATAGCTGTACCAACACCTACACCCCTTTGATCAAGCAGGTATTGCACGCTGTCTGTGGCTGTCAGTGTGCAGTTCCTTTCCTTGTGCCCTGCTTGTCTCATTTTCAGCTTTTCTAAGTATTGGTTTTTATTCTTTGCTGTGTGGGCAAAATTTCCTTAAGCTGGAGATCTGGTTTGGCCTGAGTGTGTTCTCATCTCTTTTGGCAGAGATGGTTTTAATTTCAGCAGTGAATTCAGAGGAAATGTCAATGTTGATTTTTATCAACACACTCTTGGAAATGCAATCCCAGGAACTGTAATTTGTCTGAGCCATTGACACTTGGGTTCAGTGCATGTTTTACCATCTCCAGGGAGAGGATGGGTGAGCAGGAGTTTTGGCTGAAGTGCTCAAGAACTAGGATCAGATTGAAGAGCAAGGTAATTCTTGCCATGTTTCCAATGATCTCACTGGATTCCTCCAAAAAGATGCCTCCTCCAAGCCTAGCATGACTCTGGAGACTGAGAAGGAGCACTGGAGGCAAAGTCAGCCATTCTGCAGCTGCTCTGGCCATTGCTCCAACTCTGCCCTCAAATAATGCAATATCAGTGCTTTTCTTCTTGCATGGAATACAGAGAAGAGACTATTTTAGCTTCTAACCTAAATATTTCTTTTCTGATGGTCTTCCATCAGAAGACCATGGTCTTTTATAATAAGAGATTTCTCCACAGACACAGACACAGCACATGCAAAATGGTACTTACATAGTATCCCAGTAACTCAGTGGCTCTCTTTTCTATCACTGCTACCAAGGGTTTTATCTCAGTGGGAAAACGCTTCTGCCTCTGTCCTGTAGTCATTTTACTTTCTTTTGATCTCTCTGTTGGTGCTGAGGAGCCCAAAGGAACCAGTAAACAGAAGAGGAAGATGGCAAAGCTGTTGATTTCTGCATTCAGACAGAGAGTCAAAAGGAAAAAGAAAAGGAAGAATACAATGATGGGTCTGAACCCTCCGCAGAATTTTTTGCAAAACTCTCTGGGTTTGTGCAGCATGATACATTTTCAAAGCATGAAGTTCCTGAGCTAGTGATGAACATCAACCAGTGCACCTCAACAACGTGGAGCAAGGGTAAGGCAGACCCACCTGCTCGGCGTTCCATGGTGGGCCGGGAGAGCTGCTGGCTGGGAGCTGGCGCTGGAGCTGCTGGTGCCTGCAGTGCTGGGTTGGGCCCAGCCAGGCTGCATTTAAGCACCTCGGAGTCCTGCGTCAGTGGCTCCCCCACAGGATTTTTTTTTTTTTTTTTTTGCCGGTGATAGTTCGGGGTTTTTTTCCCTTTTCGAAAGATTACATCAAAAGTTGGTTCGAGTGAGTCTTTGCTGATTGTGATCTAGGTGCAGTTTCCATAGACATAGGTGGTGTCCTGTGTCGTCTGTCTGATGAGGAGTTTGGGATGCTTGGCTTAGCCATCCCATCAAAATCCTTGGGCTCTCCAAAATGTAGGAGTTAGGATATAAACTCTGTTGTGCTTTTGATATAGACATGGTTGGGGCTTGCAAGCACATTATTGTTGCCCAAAGCCAGCGACCTTCTCCTGCAGGGTCACTGTAAGAGTGGGCCAATGCAGGGAGTGAAAAAGCCACAGGAGGCTTGTGTGCAAGGTGGGTCAGGCCTCCAGTTCAGTGTATAAATCCTTTTGCTGCATGTCTGGAAGACCCTTCCCCAAGGTGGGGTCCTCTCATGTAACCCAGCAGAGGATGCCCAGGATCACGCCTCCCCATCCCTGTCACCCATCTTTCTAACTCCCTTGAGGGATGCTGTACTTCCCACCTCTGTCATTAAAGGTGTGGTGAAAGGTGATCATAAGTTCAAAAATGAGTGTGTGTCAAGTAATCAGTTCTGGTTTCCATGTGAAACAGTCCTTTCTGAAAATAAAAAGCTTGGTGCGTGCATGAACTCCTCCGAAGTGACTGGAACCGGTTCAAGGACTGTTCTCTGGGATGAACTGATTCCCAAGGCTTGAAATGGGAAAGGACGTTTCCCCTGTACAACTCTGCACTCAGGTCCCACCAACCTGTAACTTCAGCCCTTGGTTGTTTGCTTGAGGCCACATCAAAGGAGAGTCCCAAACTGAAGGTGGTTCTGAGGGAGCACTGAGAGCCAAGCAGAGGCAGCCACCTAGGAAGCTTTTCTTCTTGCACAACCCTATTCCCAGGTGCTAAATAATCCAAAGAAAGAGATGAGTTACCGTGGCCTGTGCATGGGGCAGCACACAGTACAGCAGAGTGCTGAGGGAGAGCTAGAAAAGGACAGTTCTAGAAGGTATTTAATTTATTTGAGATTTTTATTATTATTTGGGGGTAAAATGAGGGAGAAAGAGAGATGTTTCTTTGTGCAGGGCATTCTTTAGGAACATCCCTACAAAGACAGTCGTGGGTGCAGACGGCTCCTTTCAGGTAGAAGGATGATCTTGGAGAGTTGCTTGTTTGGAAGCACCAAAAAAGCAGAGAGATGCAGCCAGCCAGTGCCCCACAGGAAGATGAGTGGAAGGTGCACGAGCTTGTACATCAAGAGGTCATTGGGCACTGCCAGTCCCCTTCCAGCTCTCCCAGATGAGTATAGCCAGGGAGGACGGACAAGGAAGCTGGTCTTCCTCTGAGAGCAGGAATATCTCTTTGTGCAGCACTGAAGGCAATGGGGGCAGTTATTTTAAATAGTGATACAAATGAAAGAAGCAGCACTTTTACATCCCTGCTTTTCCACAAAACACAGTTCAACTGCTGCTAATGGTCTTTCAGAGATATTTAGATTTGACTTCGTCTTCTCCTAAGCTGAGGACAGCAGGTTGCCTGGTTGTTCCACTCCAGGCAATGCCACCATCTCTTAGCCTGTGTGTGCTCTGTTCATCCTTTCCTGTCCATACACGGCTGTGATAAGCTGCTGAGCTGATAAGGCAACAGGTCAGCATCCGTCCTGTAAAACCCCACCTGAGAAGTTCAGCTTTCCATCACGCAACCATGAGACATCACATAAAATCTGCAAGTCATTTGGTGAAGTTCTGCTGACACATGCTGCTGTCAGCTCCCTAAAATGGATTTTGTAGCCGTTGCCTCAACACCTATCACCGGAAAAAGGAAATCAATCTCAGAGCACGGAGACCTGATGCTGACCTGAGACAGCTGTGACTTTTGTTCCTGAGCTCACCTATTTTTTTCCAAGTGTGGGAGCTGGTATTTTCAACTGTGAACTTTGTTTTCTGATGGCCTTATGTGGCTGTGATGTCAGTGCCCTCCACATGAGTGAAGAGCTGGGCTTTCACAACTGACTGGGAACCTCCCTGTTTCTTCCCCAGAACCTGAGTGACTCTCAGGATATAGGTAAGTGAAATGGCAAATGCCATGTCACAGTTCCTTGGCCAGGGAAGAAGGCTGCTGATGTACCCTGCAAGCACTGCACAAGGCCCCTGGTTGGGAGCAGCCCCTAGAACCTGGGGAAGATCTGGAAAACCAGGGATTTATTCCCAGCCTGGTGAGCTCAGTGCTGTCCCAGGCTCGCTCCACGCTCAGCTTGGAGAGTTTGTTTGGTGCTCGGTTCCATGGCATCCGCGTCACCACCATCTCCTAGCGACAGGGAACAAGTCCCTGAGGCAGGAATTCCCAGTCAGGCTGGGCTGGATGGCAGCACCCGGCTGCTGCAGCCTCTCGGCTGCTTTTCAGGAGTACCTGCAGCACCTGGCGCTGCAGGACTTCCCCTGTGGCCTTGGCAGCTGGGTAGGGACAGGGTGGCACAGCCATGGGACGTGGCACAGGGCCTGTGGGCTGCAGGGCTGTCACTGCCTCTCTCCTCTCTGCAGAACAAATCCTGCCTCAGTGGCCACAGGAGCCCCCACAGGGTCCAGCCCAGGCAGGAGGAGGCTGTGCTGGACGAGGAGACCCCTGAGGCGCTGCTGGAGCTGCTGAGGGACCAGCACAGCCCCTGGGCACTGCCCCAGGACTGCAGTCCCCAGGACCAGCTCCTGAAGGAGATGGCTGTGCTGGCACCAGAGCTCGTCCATGGCTCCAAAGTCTACCAGGTCCTCAAGTCCCTGCGGATGGTTGACAAGGGAGTAAGTGCAGGTGCTTGTGCCTGTAAAGGTGTAGGCCAGGAAACCATGTCTGCCTGCTGGGAGGGAAAACGTCCTGGGAAAAAGGACACCTTCCCCATCCCACGGTCTTCCCAGATGCCACTGTTGCTGCTGGGGTAGAGGTACTCCCCCCACCCTCCCCAGGATGTTGTGCTAATCCGGATTACACGTATGTCATCTGGATCAACGCATGTCTGTGTCTCCTTGGCCATGAGGTGACTCAGGAACATGTTGACCAAACCCAGCTCTTTGCAGGTGGAGGAGGTCGATGAGGGTGTGTTGCAGTTCCAGCAGCTGGAGGAGCTCATCCTCAGTGCCAACCAGATCAGCAGGATCACCTCGGCCAACCTGCCCCGGACACTGAAGGTGAGTGAGCAGCATCTCATGCAGGATGGGGAAGGAGGTCCCATCTGGGAACACAGTGCAAGCCAAACAGCTCTAGGGGTGCCAGGAACAGCTCATTGCAAAGGTGTCTGTTGGTTCCTCTGTCCTGGGCAGGTCCTGGAGCTCTGCTGCAACACTGTGTGTGATCTGGAGGACCTGTGCTCTCAGCCTCCTCCAGAGCTCCAGCACTTGGGGCTGGGACACAACAGGCTGTGCGGCCCTTCCCAGGACAAGTTCCTCACTGAGGATTTCTGGTAATGCCATAGACTGTGGGCTCCTGAAAGGGAGGTGGGCAGATGTGGACAGGTGACCTCAAGCCATCAAGGTGGCCTTGGGAAGGTGCAGCCCTTCAGCAGGGTCATTGCTTTGCTCTGTCCACTCCCTGTGCAGAGCGGTCTGTGTCTGCTCTCACATGCTCAGTGGTTGTCTTGGTCCATGGCCAAGGTGTGGAATGGGGAGATCACCTGGAAAACAGCCTTGACACCCTGCCCACCACATTTCCCATTTCCTGGGCAGCTTCCTTTTTCCATGTCCTCCCCAAAGCCCTTGCTGAGACTCTGCCCAGGGAAAAATCTAAAGCTTAGGCTGCATCACCAGATAATGCAGTGGGGTCATTAATGTTTCCTTGACATGTTTTTGAGTGGTGGGGGAGGCTAGCAATGGACCATGTGGCTCAGGAATTTGGAATTGGCCTCTTGGGATTGTACCATTGGATTCCCCAGTTTGACCCTGTTTGCGCTGAGGAAACACCATTTTTGTTTCTGTTTTTGCCCCAGGGCAGTAGCTTCCTATCCTCAGATAGGTGCTTGTTGCCTTACCTTCTTCCCTGGGTTCTCTCCTTAGGCCAAACCTTATCTCCCTTGACCTGAGCTTTAACAACCTCACGGATCTGCTGGGGCTGGTCTCCCAACTGTCCAGTCTGCAGAAGCTCCGCATCCTGGTGCTCCAAGGGAACCCCCTGGCTTTCATCCCCACCTACAGAGGCTTCCTCGTGGACAGCCTGTCCAAGCTGTCCATCCTCGATGACATCTACATAGGGCCTGATGAGAGGCAGCAGTTCCATGGCTTGGCGAGGCAGCCAGGTGAGCCCTCACCTTTGAACCTGACCCTGGCATTCAGGAGGGGGTTTCATCGTGGTTGAGCTCAGGGTCCTCAGGGCAAACTCTGCCTTCCTTGTTGCCTCTCCTCAAATGGAGATCCTTCTCTGTGCCTTTCTACCCTGCTAGTACAAGTGGGGAGACAGGCAGAGGGCCCTGCAGTGGTATAATTACAGTTGAGGTAGGTTTAGCCTTAGTCAGGCCCAAGAAAAGGCCACCCTAGTCCTAGAACT
Source organism: Pseudopipra pipra (assembly GCF_036250125.1). Lineage (NCBI taxonomy): Eukaryota > Metazoa > Chordata > Aves > Passeriformes > Pipridae > Pseudopipra > Pseudopipra pipra. The sequence continues at coordinate 8,606,421 of NC_087566.1, read as the reverse complement.
GCCTCTGCGTCCCAGCCTGCCCCCAGCTTTGCTTCCCAGACACCATCTGGTTTCAGACCCTGTGCTTCTCTCTGGAGCTGGTGAAAGAGGAACATCTGTATTGGGGAAGGTGGTCTGTGGTGCTGCGCTGTCTGCACGCAGCGGTGCCACCTCTGCAGTGTGGCACATCCCCGACGGGGACTGGAGCAGGGGGCTGGGGACACCCGGCTGGGAAGCCCCTCTTGACGGCCCTTACTCAGTGAGTTTGTGTGCTGGATGTGCTCTTTGGAGACTAAAATGTTAACCAGGGAAGCAGAGCAGCCAAGCCAGGAGGTGTTTGCATAGCTTTGGAGTGACCCCATGTGGCAGTGGCTTGTCAGAGCGTTAGCACAGGGTGGCACGGAGGGGACACTGTGACTGAGAGGTTTCTGCTTGCTCTTTTCCTTCCTCACTCTGGAAAGAACGTGCTGCAGCTCCATGGCAAGATTGTCTCTCTTTTAGAACTAAGCAGGAGTGAAGCTCGAGTGGTTGTGACTGTTGGGGAGATGAAGGGAGTCCCTGATCCCAGTGCTCTCCAGCAGCTGGATGTTGACTCCGAGGCCCCAGTGATCACCTGCAGCTACTTTGTCACCTACGAGTTTGCAGAGGGAGAGGAGGAGTCTGAGGAGGGAGAGGAGCTCAAGGATGAGAGCAACACTGAGGTTGGTCCTTAATTGTGCTCCTGAAAGCAAACAGGCCCAGGAGGTCACAGCAAGGGAGAATCCGTCTCCAGGCTATGGAGTGATGGATGTGGCAGGGGCAGCAGCAGTACTGGGGACAGCATTCCCATGGGGCTGCATCTGGCAGGACAAGTCCCTGCTGCCCATGTTCCCTGTCCCTCTTGGGGAGCCCAGAGCTCTGCACATGGGAATGCTCTCATAGCCCCCCTCCTGCTGTCTGTGGCAGACCCCTTCCCTGGCACTGGTGCACTTTTTTCCCATGAGGGAGGGCTGGGGAATGGGATTTCAGGGGCAGCTGTCCCCTGGTCCCAGTGCAAACAAAACCAGACAAGAGATCCCTCTCTGTCCCAGGTAACAAAAACCCACCAGAGTTCCATGGTGACCATGCTGGATGTGGACAGCTCTGCTCAGGACACAGGAGAAACAAAGAACCAGCAGGACCCTGCAGCCATGGAGGAGCCAAAGGCTCGCTCTGGTAATGAGGAATTGTAAATCCCCTGTCCCAGCACTCAGGGCAAGTTTATGGCTCTTCCTGACATGTGGTGGCATCAGCACGTCCCTCGCAGTGTCAGCTTGGGACTGATGGATAATGAACTGGCACCAGTCGAAGGAAAGGTCTCCTCAGAACTTTTTTGTGTCCCTACACAGCAAAGGTGTTTGCCACCCCTGGAAAGCCCTGGGCAGACACCATCGACTGCAGCTACACAAAGGAGCACATTGCCAAGGACTTGGTGGGGCTGAAGTCCTACCTGGCAGCTGGAACAATTGTGTCGGTTGTGGAGGAGAAGGTGAGTGTGTGGCAGAGCTGGATGAAGGGGAAAGTGCTGCTGGGAGGCCCAGCAGTGGTATCATGTTCCCTCTGGGAGGCAGGCTGGGATGGCAGTGACCCTGCAGCAGCAGCTCCTCTCTCCGGGCAGGTGCTCTCATGGCCTGTAGATGCTGACCCAGAAGAAAACTCAGTCATGAATAAGAAGGAAAGACAGGACAGTGCCAAGGTAGGGTGCTAGGAGAGAACAATGGCCAAATTATATCTGAGTTGCAAAAATGGTGATGGGAGAACAAGGGCCCTCCTCCTGGATTAATTTGGTGTGTCAGAGAGTCATCCCTCCATCCCAGACCTCTCCCAAAGTCCCCCCTTGCCAAGGGAGGAAGGCAGTAGCTGTTTACACACATCTTGGCCTGGATGCAGCAGTGGGCAAGGGGCTGGGTTGGGGTTGCTTCTCTCTGATAAAGGGACTCCATCCCTCTGCTGAGGCCTGTCCCTGTGCTGGTGCCTTGCAGCCTCCTGCCTCCAGGGACAAGAAAAAGAAGCAGCAGCAGCAGCTGCCACGTGAACTCCGCAGTGACCCTCCCATTCTGAGCACCCTGGGCACCACCAGGGTGACCTTGGAGGCCCTGCTGGCCACTGAGGACCTGGTGGCAACTGTGTGTGACTTTGGGATCCTGATCACTGAGAAACCACCAGAATCACCAGTTCCAGAGGAGAAGGTAAGGAACATGTCCTTGGACAGGGGAATGAGGCAGGGCTGCCAGGGATGGGCAGTGCTGCAGGCTGAGGTTCAACATGTCCTGCCCTGCAGCCTGCTCTGTCCTTACTGGCCTGGGCATCCCATCCATCCATCCATCCATCCATCCCTCAGTTCTCCCCTCCCTAAAATAGGGCTGAAATAGCCCTGCCTAACTACCATCCATCCCTGCTGGCATGGTTATTTAACTGATATTAGCAAGCAATACTGCTGCTTTTTATGGGCTTAGGAAAATATATGAGTTTATTTTTCCATTTGAGAATGTGAAAGCAACCACTCGTGCTTCCTCTGGTGCTCTCTTTCAGCATGGCAGCACATACCAGCTGTGCCAACAGTTTCTATTTCCTGGATTCTCTTCTCAGAGCAGCCACTCTGCTGTGCTCCTGCTCCCCCTCACCTCTTTCCTCTGCCCTGTATATCCCAGTGACAGCACCCCAATGGTGATGGCTATCACAGGACTGAATAAGGGCACTGGATTTCAGCACAGCCTAACTGTGGAAATGTCTCTCTCCACAGGATGAGAAAAAAGGCAAAGACAAGAACAAAAAACCAAAAGAAGAAGGTAGGGCCGGCCAGAAAACCCTGATGTCTCCCAAAGGTGATGGAGCCTTGAGCTGGTGGGGGAGAGGGTGGTGTGTGTGAGAGCAAACAGGAGCAGTGCCCAGCCAGAGGCAGCCATAGGGCACAGCCACCCTGGCAGGAGCAGGGACTTAGATCCTGAGCCTCAGGCTGTGGATGCAGACATTGACTGTGTCAGGATGGACACACGCCTGGACACCTTATGAATCAGTGTCTGAACAAGGACCAAGGCTGGGCTGCTGGCTGCCCTGGGAGAGACACACACCCACCAGCACCGTGTGCCAGGGGAGAAGGGCACAGCAGATTTCTGGGTGAGAAATGTGCTGCCCTCTGTGTTGGCTGCCAAATGGGGACAGTGTGAGGGCTGGCGTGGGCAGCAGGGGGAGGGCTGCCTGGGACACATGATAAGCTCCTCATCCATTTCCAACTCACATCTCAAAGCACATTGCAGAGGGGATTATTGTTCTTCCTGGCTTGGAGATGAGCTGCACAGAGAGCCCCAGGTGTCCCATGGCAGGGCTGGGAACAGACCCCAGTCTGCTGTTACCCATGAAGGGACCACCCCGACCCCAACGGGTGTCCCCTTCCTCCCCATACAGAGCTCACAGGCTGCTCAGCCAGCAGTGTTGCTTAATCCACTGGAGACAAAACTCACCCTGCCTCTTGCAGGTTATTTTTCCTTGGTTTTGACTGCAAAAATAGCAGTGACAGCACATCGGAGGGGTAATGCAAGAGCAGGAGGAAGTGGGGGAGGGAAGGGGTGGTCAGGACATGCTGAAAAGCTGCTGCTCATGGGTCAGTGAGAGCGTGGAGAGGGCCAGGCCTCCCCAGCACCACTCAGAGCTACCAAAGGAGCTCTGTTTCCCTGCTCTGGCATCAGATTTAAGAGTGCAATTAACCCCTTTCCCAAGAGCTTTAGGCTGATTTCTGTGCCCCATCACCCACAGCAAGGTCCCCATCTTTGGGGAAGATCTCAGAGCCCTGTAGTGTCTGCACTAGAGGAAGCCTGTGGCCTTCCCAGCTACCTGAAAAGAAGAAAACTCCTTGAATTATTGTTCCCCACAAGATATATATTTGCAATATACACTCAGACTGTTGCTGAAGCAGAGAAGGCAGCTGCTGTCGAACAGCTGAAGCTCAGCACTGGTGTTTCTTCCTTCCTCCACCCCAGTCCTGCAGTCAGTAGGAGGTTTTCCTTTCAGCTTGAACGAGGGTGAACCCTTTCTGTGGGGGTTGTGTGGCCGGAGATGGTGTTGGATGCACAGAAGCTGACACAGGAAGCCCAGAGCGATTAGAGGCTCCTGCTTAATTTGGTGTCCCCGTCTGCCTGTGCAGATGGAGGCCGGTTGGCTGCACTGCAGGGCCACCAAGTGCATGTTTCAAAGTGTGAATGCAAAATTCACAGTGCCTAAAAATGAGCTGCCCCCCCCCAGCTTGCTACACCCCGTGTGCTGTGGCCACGTGCTCCGATGAGACTCACAGGAGCGCCCCGATTGCGGCTGGGGTGGGCAGCTCGAGCACCTCTGCACATCCTGGATGTGTCTGCACCTCCTGCCTGCTCTGTGAGTCACCAGGTTGCACCGTGGCTCATCCCCTGGACACCACGTACCACCCTGGAGCGGCAGCAGTGGCCACACTCCGAGGGACGGGGACGGCTCCCAGCCCCATGTCCAGCAAGCTGTGCAGGGACCAGCTCTCTCCCAGCCGGGAGCTGAGGCTGATTTGCATCCCGCAGTCAGCAAATGCACACAAATAATAAGTCCTCTCAGAGGAATTGGGATCACTTCCAGACGGCTCAAAGAGGAAAGGCAGCGAGCTTTGTCTCAAGTGAACAATTTGCCCAGACATTGAAGGATGTCTTCAGAAGTAGTCTCACGTACGTCTCGTTTTACCTCGCACTCGATTTTCTGGGATCCTTGAAATTGTTTATTTCTGCATCTTTCTTTTGTCCTAGGGGAATTTAACAACAAATAAGTAGCTTGCACCCAGATCAGTTGCCTGCCTAAAGATGCTTTTTGGGCTTCTTACCCGAAGTCATATTCAAATAGATTTCCCTTAAGTGCTGACACCAGGGGCAGTCCCCCTGCATGCCGCTGCTTTCAGGGTGATTTACTATCTCAAGACAGTGACAGATTTACTTCTTTCCACAGGAAAAGGAAAAAACAAAGACACTGCTGAGCTGGAGGAAGGCCAAGAGCTCCAGCCGGTGCCACTGACAGTTCAATTCCAGATGCAGCTGCTTCGGTGGCCCTTGGCAGTCAGTGCCCAGAGCCAGGAGGACGAGGCCGTGGCAGAGGAGAAAACCCAGTAACGTGTCCATAGCCGGGTGAGAAATAAACTACACGGGAACGCTACGTGGATCCTGGTTGAGCCGAATCGCCAGAGCTGGGAGATCCCTCTGGGTTTGTGGTGGTCTGGGGCTGCTGCTGAGCTTCTGCCGGAGCTGCGGTGGGCGGGGGCTGGTGCGGGGCGTGGAGTGCGAAGTGTAGGTAAGGGGGTGTGTTCGGGGTGTAGAGTGGGTGTGCGGTGCCCGGTGTGCGGTGCCCGGGACACGCTGCCCAGTGCCAGCCCCCCGCATCCTCCGCCCACGGGTGGGGGCCGGCAGGGGCGGAGCGGGGCGGGGCAGCTCCGGTGAGGCGGCGGCGGCTCCGCAGAGCGAGGTGGGGGTTTGGCCGTGCCGGGGGCACCGCGGAGCAGCGGCTCCAGCCCGGTCTGCGGGGCCGGGGGCTCCGGAGCGGCCGCAGCGCTCCCGCCCTCGCCGGCGGCACTGGGACCCGGCGAGGGGAAACACCGAGCCCCGTCCGGGGGGAACGACCGGCGCGTCCCGTCCGCGCCCGCGGAGACCCCGGGAGCGAAGGGCTCGTGTTCCTCTGCCCAGGGCCGGTCCGTGCCGGAGGCTGCCATGTATCCCAGGATCAGGAACCTCGCCCTTTACACCTTCTCCATCACGCTGCTCGCCTGCGTGTTTTACTTGAGGAAAGAGGCAAAGTTGGCGGAATCGTCAGCAGACCAGAAAATGGATGTAGTGAGTCACAAACCGAAGTCTTTGGTTCCGCTCAGCGCTGAACCCACCAAGTGTTTGCCGAACTTGACCCTCGCCAATTCCTCTCTCGCTCTCCCGGAGCTTCACCGCGTCTTCTTAACGTACAAGCACTGCCGGAGCTTCCCAGTCCTGCTGAAGCCTCCCAGGTGTAGCAAAGAGCTGTTCCTCTTGCTGGCCGTCAAGTCTTCCCCGATCAACGTGGACCAGAGAGTGGCAATCAGGAACACGTGGGGAAAGGAGGTCTCTATCAGGGGCAAGAACATCAGGCTGGTGTTCCTTCTGGGGCGCTCAGAGGCCAAAATCCAGGTGCCGCCCCTGCACCAGCTGCTGGCTTATGAGAGCCAGGAGTTTGGTGACATCTTACAGTGGGATTTCATTGACAACTTCTTCAACTTGACCCTCAAGGAGCTGCATTTCCTCCGCTGGTTCATGGAGGACTGTCTGCACACCAGGTTTGTGCTGAAGGGCGATGATGACGTGTTCGTCAACACTTACAACATCATCGAGTTCCTCCAAGATTTTGACCCTGAACAGGATCTCTTTGTTGGGGATGTGATAGCCAACGCCCGGCCCATCAGGAACACCAAGGTGAAATACTTTGTTCCAGAGGCCATGTATGGAGCCTCCTTCTATCCTCGCTATGCAGGAGGAGGGGGGTATGTGATGTCTAGAGAGACCGTGCGTCGCCTCCAGAGCACCGCAGAGGGCACGGAGCTCTTCCCGATAGATGATGTGTTTGTGGGAATGTGTCTGGCGAAGATGTCCGTGACCCCAAAGAACCACCCTGGCTTTAAGACTTTTGGGATCCAGAGACCTTTCAATGCTTTTGATCCGTGCTTGTACAAAGGGCTGATGATTGTGCACAAACTCAACCCCACGGAGATGTGGATCATGTGGACGCTGGTGAGGGACGACAGCATTCGGTGTGCGGTGTCAGGGGAAAAGAAGCTCCCGCTGAGCCCAGCGGGGTTGTGACTGGTGGCAGACACAGGGTACTAAACTAAAAATCAGGTTGCGGTAGAACCGTGTCCGTTACTAACAGACTGCGCTGGAGCCGTCAGGGTTTGGTTTGCAGTGAGTCATTTTCTGTTGGGGGGTTACACGAAGCAGTTGAATTGTCACAGGGTGGGGGTGGTGAGACACAGCACGGGGGACTTGGCTCAGCTCTTCCCAGCTGGATGGGAGCCAGGGGAAGTCACAACTGCCATGGGAATGTGAGTGAGGGGCCACCTGCTATGGAGGCTCCACAACACCGGTGTCTGACCGCTGGCCAAGTTCAGGCTCATGTAGGGAGGCCAGTGATGACTAACGAGTGCCAGAGACTTGAAATTACTTGAAGGGGTGGAAGAAAGGCCAGTGTGTGCTGCTTGGTCCACTGTCCAGGGCAGCAATCCCACAGCTTCTGCTGGACAGCAGGAGAAAGGGAGTGGATTGGGTAAGAAAAATCCTCAAAAATATATTGCCTTAACACAGCAATGATGATGATCCAAGGGACTGGGCTCTGACTCAAGCCTTTTGGTCATTATAAGTTTACTTGCACTGGAAACTTTTGCACAAAGACTTTCTGATCAGGTGTGAGAGGAGCAATGTATCATGAATAATCACAGTGGTAGGAAGAGTGGCTGTAGTGTCTCATGTTGTGTGGGAGGTGTTTGTTTTTTTGTTGTTGTAAAGGTGGGTACAAATAAAATACAGTTTTGAAAAGTGTTTTCACAGGAATATTCTTGGGTCTCCTGAAAGCTAAGAGCCCTAAAAGCCAGGTAAGGCTGAGATCTGGTGCTGGGTGTTTGCATTCAGGAGTCATTATGTGGAAATGGGTATTTGCCACTTCCTTTCCTGTGAGCAGCTGCTGGTCTCTGCCCTGTCAAGATGCATTGATATTAAAGTGATTAATCTGAATGTGCTGGAGCTGCTAATTTGAGGAAAGATCAAATATGGAACTAAGATCTGGTGATACTTTTGTGAAACTTCTCAGTGCCAGGGTGTCTTGCTGCTAGAGCAGAATTGCTCTGCTGTGTGTGAGCAAGGAAGCAGCCTGGAAGCTTTAGGAAAAAAATATAGTGGGTGGAGAGGAAGTATGTGATTACAGAAGCCAGAGCCATTTGTGTTGTGCTGTTGTAATTGCTGTCTCCAGTGCCAGCTGCCCAGTGTTCACCCCACCAGATGGGAGCTGGAGCTTTCAGAGGTGCCTGGGAAGTGCATCCAGGAGGTTTTTGCTTGTAGGACAGACAGGGGCTGCTGCTTGTCCTGGAGAAGAGATCGGGCAGGGCGGGTACCGTGGTGCCCTGGGAGCTGCTGTGCCAGCATTTTTCTGATCCACTCAATGATTCCCAGTGCAAACTCAGGAACAGAGAGCGTGATGTCATGTCTGTTGTGGGTTTAGGTGTATGGGCTAATCCCCAGCTGGCAGCTCTCACTTCCTAATAAAGGGTGAGGGACTCCCTTCTGCCCCGTTTTGGAGGTGATGTGGAGCCATTCCATGCCCCTCACTCCCACTTTGACTGACTGGCTGGTTCCTGTCATGTCAGGTTGGATGTGTGTGGGAACAGCTCTTGGGAAGAGCAGGGCATGCAGTGAAATGAGAAGTGGGGTGACAACAGGGCTGGGAGCAGGCTCTGAAAAAAAGGGGAAGAGGGAGTTTCCTGGCTTTGCAGACTCCTGGCAGTGCTCATCTGCCTTAAGCCCTGTCTCTGCCACGCAAACATCAGAGTGGAGTTACTGTGGCACCCTGAAAAAACACAGCTTGTGTGTGCACTAGGGTCAGGGGCTTGGCAGATGTTCTCCAACTGCAGCAGGTACCAAATGAGAGCAGTTGTGGTTAGAGGCTGACCTGAGGGTGCATTTGGCTCCTGAGGCCTTGGCTGTGCCACTGCTCAAATAATCCTCTCGTCATAGTGGCTTTTTTCCTCATGCTCCCACCCGAAGCTGAGTTTGGGGCCTCCTGGCAGATCAGACACTGGCAGCTCCCTGTGGGCTGAATTCCAGACTGTGCCATCCTCCCTGGATACAGCAGCACCCAGTGAGCAGCAAGAAAAGGTGGTTTGTTAATTCTTTTACTACTTAATCTATAAATGTACAGTGCTGTGCAGCTGAGATTGCATTTGTTCCAAAGGCAGGCAAAATGAGACAATCTATGCTACAGAAAATTCCTCCTCAATTTAGTAACAGCCACCTTGATGCAGTGCATCAGATGGTAATTTGTTGTGAAAAACCTGTGAATAATGTGTGTTTTTTACAAAACCTGATTCCAGTCAGCAGTGATAAAGTTCTAGTGGATGCTGTTCTGCAAAACCAATTTCACATTAGCTGTGAAGTTAGAAAATGAGCACAGTGAAAGACATCTGTGGTTTTGAAATCTGAAGTGAAACATTAAGTTTGTGAAAGAGAGAATTCAGATTATTTCCTGAAGCTTGTGCTCAAAAGCATTCAAATAGGTAAAACTCTTTTACTCACTGCCTTGTAAAGAAGTCCACGGCAGTTGCCAAAATAATTTTGTTTATAACCACATTATATTGAAAATCAAACCTCCTTTTGCTTCCTGAGGAACCTCCCGAGGTGTGGTGACTCTTTGGTGACAGAGGATGCTGTGCTGAACTGCAAAACTTCACCAAGAGCCTGAGTAACTCCATGGAAAGTTCTCAGCTCTACAGCAAATATTTCCCCCGACTGCAGCTCAGTGGAATTTGGTGCAGCTGTCAACTCAGATGTTAAAAACTTTGAAGTTCAAACAAGAAAACAGGGCTTAATCTCTCACCCAAATGGGCACCTTCACAATGAGATGCTTTTGCACAGTTTAATAAAGGCATCTCCTCACACACATCATTTACTTCACAGGTTAAAACCAAGGTTCTTTAAATACACTTCTTTGGCTAAGCCCTGATGAGCTCCCACAGACACATCAAACTTCCCAGCAGAGACACAATTAACACCGGGCTGTCCTTGATAGCAGTCTTCACATTTGCATAGATAAATGTTTAAATAAATGAATCCAAAAGTATGACAAACAAGGTAAGTTACAAACAAAATGGAGGCCTTCCAAATACCTGGAAGTGACTTGATTTCTACAGCAATCCTGCTTGGGGAAAAAAATGGAATCACGGGCTTATTTCAGCAGTTTTAGACTATCCCACACAAAAGTTTGGGACTGTTCAATTTGTGATTGACTCCCAGATATGCTACAGTTCAGTTCTGTTCAGTCCTCCCGAAGGTAAGGGTCATCACCTGCATCTATATTTCCTAAAATACCCTGTGGCAACAAAGATTCCTCTCCTTGAGCTTTTATGAGCTCCTCTGTTTGAGCTTCAGCTAATTTGGTCTCTGCTTTCTGGGACAGCTGCTTCACTTCTTGTACCTGTGACTTCACGAGCTGGATGTGGCTGCGGGCTGTCACCGAGGCCTGGTCTGCTCCTGGGGGTAAGAATTGAAATACTGGGTTAGAGGGGCACTGGGCAAACCTTCAGTTAAGGAAATGACTGCAATTAGCATCTGCTTTGCTGTGTTTGGATGGCTCTTGGGATGCATTAATGCTCAATGCATTTACTGTCCATTTACCTCAAACAATTTGTCTGCTTTGAGATTTCATTGCTCCCTTGAATTCTCCCACCCCACTGGGATACAGCTGGAGCTGGATCAGAGTGATCAGGTTGTGCCAGTGGGTTTGAGAACTAAGCCTAGCCCAGTCCTTGTGTACCAGGACCCTTCAGTCCTTGTCCTGTCCTGTCACCTACAGCAGCAGGAATTCCTGTTGAACATGGAATCCCTTCTCCTTCCATTCTCCTACAGATTCTGTGTCTTTTTCAGGCACTTCCAGAGTTAGGGTGTCCCTGCATATTCACTGCTTTCCTCCCTTTCTCCACGCCAGTAACTTTGCCAGTTTACCATAAACCAGCCCGTAACTCAACCTCAGAGCTATTGAATCTCTACACAGAGAAAAGACCAAAATTAGTATCTTTTCTTTCTTTAATACAACTGAACTCAGCTAGAAAGCCCAGCTGGCCCCCTTATTTCTGTGGCTCCCACAACCATGTTTGAACCTGCATTTAAAAATGACTAAACTCTTCCCTCAAATACCTTTGGTCGCCTTTGGTCTTGACCTAAACCACATGTGAAGTTTCCAAGCCTAGTTCTCAGAACACTTCTACAGACTCACAGCCAAAAAAAGAATGTAAGTTCTCAGCCCCTCTAAAAACCAGGCAGGAGCTGTGGATTGGTAAGTTAACTGAATGAATATTCGGTGTGTCTCAACTCTGTTCTCATTGAATAAGGGAAAAGGGGAAAGGAAGGGTCAGGGCTCACCTGACTGATAGGCAGCCTCTGCTGCCATCTCCGACAGGCGCAGCGCCGTCATCCAGCTGGACTCCAGCCTCAGGTATTCCTGCTGCTTTGTCTTCACCTGGGAGGAAAACAAGGTATTATTTCACGAGGTGTAACCACCCCCAAGTGCTCTCCCACCCTTGTGAAACAGTGAGAGAGATCAGAATGTTCTGAGCAGAGTTTTCAGAGGCAGAGGGTGAGGGAAGGGAGGTGGCCACTCACATCAACTCTGGCTCCTATGACCACCTGCCACACTGCATCCACCTCCTCTGAGTTCATCTTCCCAAGAAGATTTGAGTATTGCTTGTAGAGAGACACCAGGGTATAAACTGCCTGCAGAGGAATCATTTCACACAGTCTGCACAGCTCTGATGCTGTCTCACAAAATTACTCTTCGTGTACTTGCTGTACTAATAAGGGCATAAACTGGAATGCAAATACTTTACTCAAACTGGCACTTTATTTATAAAATTAAAACCATATCTTCTTGTTTCAGGCTTAAACATGGCTCACACCATTCTTCTGATGAAACTCAGTTCGTGGCCTTAGAAAGGCAGAGAAGGGAAATAAAATACCCAGGAATAGAGAACTCAGTACACAGGTAAATAGAAATAACTGTTATGAGTTTCTTCAGCCCCAGTTCTGAGTTTCAGGGTCATTTTGGCTTAAGTAAAAAGAAGGACTTTTTACATGAGCATGGAGTGAAGGACAAGGGGAATGGATTCAAACTGACAGAGGGAAGGGTTAGGTTGGATACTGGAAAAAATTCTTCCCTGTGAGGGTGGTTAGGCCCTGGCACAGGTTGCCCAGAGAACCTGTGGCTGCCCCATCCCTGGAAGTGTCCATGGCCAGGCTGGATGGGGCTTGGAGCAACCTGGGATAGTGGAAGGTGTCCCTGCCTATGGCAGGGGAGTGGGACAGGATGATCTTTAAGGTCCCTAACAACCCAAACCATTCTATGATTCTATCAATTTAACCCAAAAGCAACAGTTTAACAAAGCTACAACAATTTAACAAAGCTAAAAGTAATTTCCACATTTGGTGTCAAACAATGATCCCATGGCTTCTGAGGGACCCGACATCTCCAACCCCACACCCCTTCGGTTAAATTAATTTTTAGAAGTCCATTTTGAGCACGGTTTAAGAGGTGTAGTTAGTGCCAGATCATTCAGTATTTCCAGCAGTGACTGGTGCCAGGTGTGTGTTCTCTCAGCTCACCTTTGTGTACTCTGTGAGTGCCTCGATGAGGGCATAGGTGGTCTGGGACAGCAGGGTGGCTGTGCTGTCTGTCACCAGGGACACAGCTCTTCTGATCAGGGCATCATTACTGAGGGACACTGATCCCTGCTGCTGCAACACAAGGCATTTCCATGACCTCTACATCCACTTCCATATGGATATTAGTTAAAGACAAAGCTAAGGGAAAGCCTCACTGCTCTTTACGAGCCAAGCGCTCACAGAGGATACAATTCCAGGGTGAGAACAGGTCTGTACAAGGTTAAACAAGTGTTTTTGAACATTTAACTGCTCCCAGGGAGGGGGTGCCCCCCTTCCACGTTACCTCCACGACAGGGACAGCACACAGGGCCACCCCCAGCCCCAGGGCCTGGTGCCACCGGCCGCTGGCACCGGAGAGGCCTCGTCTCCTCACGCTGGCCAGGACTGGGAAAGCGTGCCTGGAAATGCAAGGGGAAAAGATTAGCACAAGAAATAACCTGTGTCTGCTGGGGAACAGGGATCTAAGAGGAGAACAACCCCTAGAAGCTGTTCTAGGGGAACTAGTCTGTACCAGGCTTCTGGAATGCAGCTGCATAACAGTGAGTGGGTAAGCTTGTTTCAAATTTTGTATTGTCACTTAATTATTATTACTGAATTATTGTTACTTAAGTGCAAGAAAATAAGACAGGCACAGTAACTAGTGCATTGTTAAGAGAGGAAATCTTATCTGGTATAAGCACACTGCTGGTAGTCAGTAATATTGAAAATCAGGTTAAAAACCATGCTTGAAACTGGTGTTCGGTACATGTAGGAGAGAAATGTGACAGGGAATATGGTACAATCCAGCGACACTCGGACCTCCTGCGGCCAGTTTTCTTTACATCCCATGCCGCGCAAATGTCTCCCCAGGGTCAGGGCCTGTCACCGAAACACTCGAGCAGAAAAAGAAAGGAAAAGCACGGGAGTAGGGAGCATTTCTTTGTTATGCAGCGATCTTCCTGAAAAACGACCGGTCGGTTTTCCTCCTTGTGCGCGCTGTGCGGGCAGCACATCTGGCGCTGCGGGCGCTGTCCCAGCCCGTCCCCCCCGCCCGGCCCCGCCGCGGTACCTGAGGACGGAGCACCAGCTCCGCAGCCACCGCCCGCCCGCCGCCATCTTGGGCCGCCCGCCGCGCGGCGCGGTGACGTCACCGGGGGCGGGGCCCGGCGGGGCGGGGCGGGAGCGGCGCGTGCGGGGCCGTGAGGGCGGCGGAGGGAGCGAGGGACGGCGGAGTGAGGGGCGGCCGTCGGGGAGGAACCGAACCCTGCGGCACCTCCTCCTAAAGTGTTAGTGAGCCAGGCATGGCTTTATCTGGCCGGAGATGCGTAGCGAGTCGTTCCAGGCAGATACATCCCCTTTAAGGCTTTTCACGTGCTTATCCACTTTAACATTTTAATTTTTGGTTCCAAGTCACACCATTCTCTTAATTTAATTAGTGTTCTATCGTTTATTGGCTATTTTGGTCTACGTTCTTTGGACCTCTTATCATTCTTCCTCAGAGAGTCTCCAACTCTCAGGTTGTAATGTCTTTTTTAATCCCCTTTGTATCTTCTGGTTACTCCATGTCTTTGAAGAACCAGAAATTTAAGATCCCCCATGTCCAACCTTTAACTTCCTCAGGCAAGAAGGGAGATTTAATCTCTGAAATAGAGCAGCACATAAGCTCTAAGTGGTGTCCAGGTGTTAGAAAAACAAATGACTTGTGGGTAGAATTGCCTTGTTAAGGTTTAGGGCTGGACATGTTTCAGTGATCTCAGACCGGGGGCAGGTTAACAAAGTGTGAGGAGGAGGATTTCCACTGATGGTGGACCCAGGGAATGCAGAATTTATGGGCCACAAACACATGGGGCAGAACTCCCAAGAGAAGGAAGAAATAAACCCAACTCAGCAACTGGGCTGAAACCGGCTCCACGGGGGTAAGAGGTGATTCTGACTGACCCAACAAACCCCCAGACCCAAAACAAGAGAAAGACTGAGCATGGCACTAATTCACATGAGAAATAAGAGAATCATTAACCAAAAGAAGATAGAATACTAATTAATAAGAGAACTCGTAGCCCATGAACATTGATTCCTTTGTTTGCCCTTTCCTTGCCCCTGTACATCACAAAACAGTAGGGAGAGGGAAACCTTGTACTGGTTTGGAAGGTCTTTTTCCAGGACTTCTAAATAAACTGACAAGTAATTTCTGTCTCTCTGCCTTCACACCCTTAATTAGGCAGAGTAGGACAAGGCAGGACTTGTTTATTGAGATATTGGTCGTGTTGGAATTGTGTTGCATCCCTCCTGTCCCTCTTTAGACAGGGTGGGAGTCTCAGGAGAAAACTGCTGGGAGGCTTTTAAACATTTCAGGGAGACACAAAGAATCTGCAAGAGCCGCAAAAGATCAGCAAAGTGCATGCAGGTGGATACCTTTTCTTTTAATCTTTATTGTTTTTACATAAGAAAATAAGGTTGTGGTGAGGCTGTAAGGACACAAAACATTTGCAGGTTTGGCGCAGGGGGAAGAAGGGCTGTCCATCCCGTGTGCCGGGCACTGCAGAGCTGGTTGCCTCTGGAAAGCAGGTGGCTGCAGGAGCAGGAGCAAGAGCAGGAGCAGAGCCCTCATTTGAGCACCAAGAAGTAGGTGGTCCAGCCAGCGAGGAGCAGTGCCCCGAGCAGCACCGTGTAGCTGAACAGCACGAAGGCCAGCAGCTCCCTCAGCACCTTGAGGACGTGGATGGCGAAGGACTCCGGCATCGCGCTCTCCGGCAGGTAGGATCCCAATCCCTGGGGTTGGATGCTCCTGCTCCTCCCCGGCCTGTAAGCACAGGGACAGGGTGAGTCTTCCCAAGCAGGGAGACCGTAATTCACAGTTTCTCCCCAGTGGCTCTGCCGTGGGGAGAAACACTGTGATCAGGAGGGTTGATGTCCACCTGGAATGTTGTTAGTGTCTGGTGGGACTCGTGTGCCTGTTCAGAGTCCTCCCGAGCTGTGCAGTGTTGAAAGAGAGTTTGGAATCTGATCAGAGTCTCCCAGTTAGGACTGTTAACGGAGCAGATGGAAATACAGACACAGGCCATGGGCACGGCTGTGTGGGTGAGGCCAGAGGCTCTTAAAGAGTCCAGCTGGCTCCTGGAATCTTTCCCCTGTGGCAGTGGCTGGGTATCCAGGAAGCTTCAGGATCAGAGTGGCCACTGATGGTGCATTACCAACAGCGTGTTCTGATCAAAGTGGTCAATTCCTCCAAGGAAGCCACCATTAATATTTAATGCTATAATTGCATCTAATGGAAATACTGGCACAAACTGAGCCTTTTGTTTAAGAATTACGAAAACTGAGGCTTAAATACAAGTTTGAACAGGCAAATATTTATATCTCACGTTAAAAATAACCTTTAAATGGGAGACATAGGGTAAAATGCTTTAGAATTCATCTTATGGCTTTATTTTAAAGTCATACTTACACTTGCTTTGGAAGTAATTGCTTGATAGTTTAAAATTAAATCCAAACTCTTTCACAAAAGTCGTTGGCTCCTTAGACTTAAAGCTGTGAAGACCCACCTAAAAAATTCTATCATCTCTTCAATTTACATGTTCTTTTAAATTTTGATCACAACTGTGCCTGCTGAAAAATATCTACGCTCTTGCTCAAGCACATAAAGGGAGTTTAAAATGAGATTTAAGATAAAGCAAACCCAAAAGGATTATTTCTCTTCTAAGCGGTCTAAAGCCAGCCAAAGTAAACTGAATTCTCATCCTGTCACTTAGAATGTTTTTTAAAGAGGTCTTCTGATAGAGTTCACTTTTTGCTGTTGTTAAAGAGTTCAGTCATTTCATTCTAAGCTCAGGCACATGTATATACTATAGGAATTATTTCATTTTTAAAGCAACCGTGGTTTCCCCGTTGTTCAAGGCACTGAAGTTTTCTATCCACGGGCTTTACGGGATTTCTGGTTATCTGGAGAGATACTGATAAAGAGATGAACTGCTTACCCAGGCTCTAGTGCGTCAAGGTCCTGCTTCTCTCTAGTTCTGTTCTGCAGCTGTCCCTTGGATTTCTGTCTTCCAGGGGGTTTGTGCTGTGGGCTGATCCCGCTGTGATCCGCTCCGGAGCCGGGAGTACCGGGCTGTGTGTGCAGGACTGGTGCACTCACTAGGTGTGGTCAGGGCGGTTATGATACGACACAACGCGTCGTGCTCGGAGCAGCCAAACAGCTCCCCTTCCCCAGGGGCTGCTGCCAACAGCATTGCCTGGGCTTAAGCACCAGGGCTTGGTGTTACCAGGTCAAAACCTGCATTGGTTTAGTTGTGGGTTTTTTTTTCCTCTAGCAAAATGTGTCATGTTACACTTTGTTATCTGGGAGGCTGCTGTGCCTCTTGCTCTGTTCCCTGGGAGCCTTGTGCTCTGTGGGCCACTCGGGGAGGAGGAGGAGGATGCTCACACACAGCTGGGGCTGTGGGCTGTGGGTCCCAAGGGTGGGACTGTGCAGACTGAGTCTGGCTCTTTTACCAAAAGATTGGGCTGAAGGCAGCCTAATGCCTGCACTGTCACCAGGTCACTGCTCTGGTGCCACCCTCGTCCTCCCAGGGTGTCACCCTGACCTTTCAGAGCACGAGCACTGCAGCCCCTTTGCAGTGAGGGGAGAAGGGAGCCAGGATATATGTTTATTTTTAGCAAAACTCCTTTCTGATAATGCTGTATGAAAAGTGAAAGTGTTCAGGGGTAGAGGTTGGATGATGTTTTTTTTTTTTGCTTGTAACGCAGACAGCAGAGAGAAGGAAGATCATGTTCTGCAGATCAAATCTCTTGCCTACAAATATATTATGATGTAGAAAATGGCCCCTTAATTTAATTAGGCTCCCTTGTCATCAAATTATTATCCACATGGTCAGCAGGGCCTTGGACAGAAGCAGAACATAATCAGCTGCTCAGGAAGCCTGTTAAGTAGTAATTGCTCCTCCAGGGAATTATCAATGTCAGGATGGCTTTTTTTTTTTTTTTTTTTTTTTTTTTTGGTGGTTGTTGTTGTTGTTGTATAGTTCCAGGAAGAGACTTTCTCTAGGTGGAGTGGCCACACAGCTCAGTGCTGGGACAGGTCTGCAAAAAAATAGGCAGCAGTGTTGGTGATAAATTAAGAGTTTACCAAGTGTCTGGGGTTTTGCCTCCAGTGTTACTAACAAACATGTTTTGCTGGTCCAGGTGGACAGTTAGGTCAGCTGGGGAAGTGGGGCTTTGCATGGTTTCCTTTATTCACCTGTGGTGCAGCTTTTACACAGCATGACCTCAGTTCACAAACCAGCCTGATCAGGGCTAGACATTTCCTCAGGATTGGTTCACTTTTTAAGATTTAAAAATAAATAAAATAAAAATAAAAAAAATCTGGAAATTTTGATAGTACAAAGACCCCTCAGGCCAGGCCAAGGACACTGGAAGGGCTGCACTGGGTCACACTGTTTCTTGTTTTCCTCTGCACAGTAACATCTGATTTTTGATCCAAAGCTAATTTAATTTTCTTTTTAAATACTCTGAAACTGCAGAAATAACATAGAGGAAGGCAATCCATGCTTGCTCCCTGCATCATTGTCAAAGTTGAATAATTTCTTTTTTTTTTTTTTTTTTTTTTTAAATCTGCATGTTGCCCACCCACCTCAAGTAAAGTCTCTGAAGACTGAAACTGTATTTTTCTTTAAAAGTCAGGAAATCCCACAGATATTTCCAATGCAGTATATTAGGTGGCAGAACAGAATAAAATTTTGAATGAGTTTAAAGAAAAAACATTCAGATATTAAAAAATTTGTTTTAAGTAATTCAGTTGTCTTTGGGCAGGGGCAGAAGAACACAGCTACCACAGTGCAGAGTTTTATTTATTTTTGTATTCCAGAGAGAGAGTGCAAACACTTCCAAAAAAAGATCAAATACATCTTTATTTTATTCTCATAACTGGAGTTAAGCAGACAGAGGGGGCCATGAAGGGGCTTCATTTGGCAGAACTCAGAAAATAAAACAACATGCCAAAACCCACAGTCACAACTGTGACAACTTGGAAAAATGAAGGTGTTTACTGGGCCACATTATGCAGAATAACTAAAAGCAGAAACGTTTGGTAATAAAGTGATTTAAGTTGTGGTTTGTTTTTTTTTTTAGTTGTCTTTAACTATTTAGGAGTCCCCAGTGGGGGCTGTTAAAGCCTGTGGGTACAGTAACTGTGCCCACCAGGCACCAACACCACCCCTGCTCTGCCTTCCCAGCCTCTGGAAGCTGCCTCTTCTACACACTGGCTCAGCAACACCAAGGGCCCAGCCACCGAGCCCGTGGAAAATTCCATTTTATAAGTTTGAGCTCTACAACACCTTGTGACAGCGAGTACCACTGTTTATAACCTCAGCAGGGGGGTGAAAAAAGTGTCTGTTTTAAACCCGCTGTTTACTGGGTCCCTGTTGTTGCTGGTTTTGGCCCAAGTCCCACCTGGGGAGTGTCTGTGTGTCTTCAACCATCGGCTCCTGACACACTGATGTAATTCATACTCTGGAGTAGCTTTCCACAGTCAGGTGGGAGTACCTGGGACAAACAAGCCACCTCACAATGATCCCTTCAAGGATAAAGTGAAGTAAAAGGCTCAAGGATCAGAGGCACATAACTCTGACAAACACACCCAGTGCATCCACGGAATGTACCAAGCACCAGAGAGAGAGAGAGAGACTGGGAATACTGGTATGAAATCAGGAACAGACAACATCCTGCCTGCATCTCCCACTAAAACTAAACTGAAAGAAAAAAAAGCAGCAATTTGCCAAAGAGAAAGACCAGGGCACATCCCCAGTCCCCCTGTGCTTGGCTGCCAGGTCAGACCACGAGCAGGGATTTCTCATTCTCTCCCATGGTTTATTCCATCCTTAGTGCCTTCCAGCACTGCTTGTTTAATAGGAAGTTCCACAAATGGCTGGAACACAAGTGCAGAAGGGATGAGGGTCACTGGATCATGAGCTGGTCTCAGGAGAGCTCCTTTCAGTGCTGTGTTTCTCCAGTGTTCAAGCAGCAGAGCCAGGACCAGACGTGCCTGTGTCACACAGGGCCTCTCGCTTTACTGTCTCTCACCACACACCCTAGAAAGGGGCAGGCTCCAGTTTTTCCATCAAGGATTTGATCCAGGTTGTTCCATTGATGAGCTTTGTGGTGGCAATGACGTACTCTGTGCCTCCATCTTCCATCTGGGACAGGAACCTCAGCGCAGCGATCTCCGCGTACGTCACCCCTCCCAGGAAGAACACCAGAGTGACCCTGTTCTCCCCGTGCTGACCTGGGGAGCCAGGGAAAGGGGCAGGTTGGCTTAGTTTGAGTTTTACATCTCCTGTGCATCAACTGTCAGTCAAACTCAAATGACCTAAAACTAAACTACAGAGAGCAGCTGAATTAGGGGGAAAATTTATTGGGTGAATCCAGACCCTGCTCCCGCCCTGGAGTCTCTTTATAGATGTGCTTCTGCCTGACCAGTTTTAATGCTGGGTAGGTGAAGCTGACATTCTTTGTAAAGTGATTTTGCACACTAAAATCACAGGCTGGAGTTTATTTTAGTACTCTGATGGGAAGTTAAAACAATTTGTCACAGGATGGTTAGTTAGATCTAATACTGCAGAGGGACAGGGAGGCCTGGGCTCTGCCAGCCCCTGATTTCAGTTTGCCTCATTCCAGCCTAACAGAGATGCACTTCTCTTTAAAACAAGGGAAAACGAGGCAAAACTTACGCTTTTTCTGAAGGCCAGTGGGTAACTGCTGCCTCTCCTCAAAATGGGGCCCTGGCAGCATCTTCAGCACCTCCTCGATGCTCCTCCAGCCCGGGCGGGCCAGGAGCTGTGCCAGGCGCACGCTCAGCGGGGCGTAGCCGCTGTACACGTACGAGATGTCGTTGGGGTTCTGGGGGAGAGAGCACGGGGGGAGCAGCAGGTCAGAGACACCTCACGCTGCAAAACAGCACCACAGAAATAAATTACATGAAAAAAAAAGGGTGTTCCCGCTGTGTTCTGTGGTTGTACGCAGGGCTCGTGGCTGGTTTTACCTGTTCACCAGTTACCAGTGCCTGGTTACCTGTTCATTAACATCATCCATCCACAGGCGCAGGGTTTTCCTGATCGTGGGGTAGTTATTCCTGCCACTTGTCTGAGGTTTCAGCAGTCCAGCTTTTTCCAGGTTGTTTAAAGTCAATATATGTTCATAGCCATAAGTCTGCAATATGAAGAAATCACCTTTAATACCCTGTCAGTAACCCATGACCAGAGTGTTAAAAAAAAAAAAAATGGCAAAGATATTAATTTAAAAAAAGTGTTTGTTTAAAAGAGCTTTTTAGTTAAGATCTCTCTACAGTGTATCCCATTTAGAGTGTTTAAAACATAACAGTAAAAAGAGCAGTGATATAAACCTGCTGTATCTACGTGTTGTAACACACACAAACACCCCCCAGTCACTGCTGTCAGCCCAGACTGACTCTCTGTGTTCCCTCTGTGCACGCTGGAACTCAACACTACCCTGGTTTAAGATGTGTCTGCCTAGAATGCAAGTGTTGTAGAGCTGAGGATTTGATATGGATTTTCTCAGGAATTTCTTGATCCAAAAGTTAGAGCCCAACCTGGAGAATCTCTCTCTTGTAATGGTCCAGAACCTTCTGCTTCAGTCCACTGTTGCACACGGATTGCAAGCAAACAAGACGCAAGATCTTGATTAATGGATGTTTTTGAGCTATGCAGTCTTCAATATAATTGTTAACCTATTAAATAAAATACACAAACTGTTATTTAAAGAACTGTTAAAGTGCCCAGAAGACCTGGAAAGAAAGATCTGGTTTGCTCAGTGTCTCCAAAACAGCAAGAAAGAGGGTCCAACTGTTCTCCAGACAGCTCAGAACCACCTGCAGAACAGTGACCCAGGTTCCACCTGGGCTCTCCCTGAAGGATGGCAGTTCCACAGGCAGCAGCCAGACTTCACCTGATGCACTAAAGAATTCTGATGAACCATCTTCAACGTTTCACCGATCCCTCACAGCACACAGTGCCCCTGCCCAGGTCAGACCCCCGTGTACAGCTGCATCCCGGGCAGGGACAGCTATTTCAGCGAGGCAAGTCACCAGACATCATCTCCATCAGATATTTCCTCTCTCGAAAAAACCCAAATGGAAAAAAACCATTTTGAAGACGTAAGAGTCACTAATTGTCATTATCTACTTACCTTGTCTGTGTCTATTCCAGACATGAACTCTTGCTCCACTGTTAAATTATCGAAGAAATCTTCAGATGCTTCGGGAAAAGAATGAAAATCAACACAACAGCAACAGACAGCTTATTTTCTACTTTTAACCTTTCAGCAGAGATGCACCGGATGGAGCAAAGCCAGTTTTTGCCAGGCTGAACAATGTCCATCAAATCACCTGTCCTCTGGCTGTATTTAAAGCAGCCCAAGGGGGTGCTGAGCACATACTCACTGGTGATGTCCTTGATGAGCTCTGCGATGGAGGTGTGGTTGGCCAGCGAGCTCCTGGCCGCCTGCATGTGGGGCAGCTGGGACACAAACTGCTTGATCTCCCCCACCGTCTTCGCGTGGTGCCTCTCCTGGAGAAACCCATGGCTGAGGTTAGGCCTTGTGCACGTCAGGAACACTGATTAGGTCATTGTATCATGGAAAGCTATTTTACTGTACTCACTGCACCTGCAGGAGTTAGAGATATGTGACCTTTTAGATAAAAGACTTTAAATGCTTTCACTGAAGTCACAGCATTACCTGTAACAGCACTTGGATCACTGGAAGAGGCAGGATATAATACAACAGGATCATCATACTGGTTGTCTTCCATTACACTTTATCCAACCTTTATCCACCTTTGTCTGACTCCAGCCATCACTACTTGCTCTCCTCCATTTCCCTACCAGGGAAAACTGCCTTTTTCACACAAAGAGGAATTACTTTGCTGGCTGCCAGGAAACCTGGAGCTCTAGGCCAATGCTGTCAGAGCTGGGGGGATATTTCTCCTGGGAGCAGGAGTGAAAGGTGCTGGGAGCTGGGCTGGCAGGCTCTGCCATTCCCTGTACCTGGCTGCAGCAGTGTCCCAGGCTCTGAGCCAGGATGTGCTGAAGCCCCTGCAGAGTTCAGCTCTCAGAGCAGTCCAGAGGTCTGCACTGCATTTGGGCCACTTGCCTCTTGCTGCAACTTGGAATAAAAATAATATTAATTTGACTCGGATGTGAAGGATTTAAACGGGCAAGTGCAGGCAGGACAGTGATAATGATGGAGCCTGCAATCTAAGAAGTCCTCTGCTGCCAATATGCTGCTGTTTCATTATCACCTATTACCACTGACAATTTGTTAAAATTCTCTTTTTGTTAACAGCCAGTAGGAATAATCCAGCTTTAGCTCCTCTAGCACCAGTACTGCAGAAGCAAACATATACTAGGAGAGGAGGCTGAGCACTCAGTATTTCAGTTAAGGTACAGATACCTCATCTTTGATGTGGCAGAGGTGAAGGGACTAAAAAAACATAA
The DNA here is from genome assembly GCF_036250125.1 of Pseudopipra pipra. Taxonomy (NCBI): domain Eukaryota; kingdom Metazoa; phylum Chordata; class Aves; order Passeriformes; family Pipridae; genus Pseudopipra; species Pseudopipra pipra. Next base: position 8,583,500 of record NC_087566.1, on the reverse strand, counting down.
AGGAAATACAATCAAAGAGTATAATGAGTTCTCTTGAGAATCCCCATGAAGTCTGAAAGCCGAGATCTCAGTTTCTTTATGAATCATCAACAGGATGTTTTCAAACAAAACCACAAACATGCCCCCCACAACTTTCCAGCTCTGTCTAAGGCGACACATGAGCATGAATTTACAGGTTAAAACTTCTGCAAGGCAACTGTCTTTTCAACATTCCTATTGTTTTTTATGCCAGCCATAATAAGCTGTTCTGGAGTTCTATTGCTTAAAGCCTTTTCTCTGCACCCTCAGCGAATACAAAGGGAAAAGGACCTTTCAGTGAACAGGTAACAAGAGCAGCAAAGTGGAACTGAACAGCACACTAAAACTGAACTTTGGCCTCTTGCAGAGGGAAGCAGCACCTGACTGTCCTGCAGACCAAGGGATGCAATTCCTGTTGTGGAAACTATGGGCTCACATGGCAGAAGCTCTGAGGAGAAGCAAAACCCCAGAACAGAAGTGTGGGGAGAAGAGGAGGATCCACATTACTACAGGATTCTTCAAAGGAGATTTGACCAACACCTTCCAGTCTGAGTGGAGGTGATCTCACCCCAGGGCAGGGGAACAGACTGGAGTGGCTTCTCAAGACTATCTGTTTTTTCTCTGCCTGGGGCATTACTCTGTGGCAGCAGATTGAGCTGCCAGTCACTGCCCTGCTGAGGGCAGACTGACTTAGCTGATGACAAGTACACCCAAGGGATGCACTGTTGGATCCAGGCCTCACCTCAAAGGCTGCTGAGATGATCTTGGCTTTCTTGCTGAGCACTGACCCCACGGCATTGAAGTTCTTGTCGCGGATCTCGGCGTACAGCTCCTCTGCAGAGTTCAGCTGCAGCTTCTTGGGTTCCGTGGGGAGATCCTTCCCACCCTCACCCTGCTTCTTCGGGGCAAACTTCTCAGGAGGGAGTTTCACATAAGCTACCAAATGCAGAGAAACTACCCTTAAAGGACTGGAACTTCACCACCAGAAGTAATGATCAGCAGGCTGTGGGAACATGTCCCCTGGGCTGGAAACAGCTCTGAGCAGCAGAGCAAATATAAACACCCAGACCCCTCAGTGCTTAGGTGTTAATTAAGGAGAGTCTCACTGCACTCACCCAGGGACCTACACAAACACACGTGATCAGAACCCAAGTGCCAGCTGCTTTCAGAGAGGCTTGGATGAGCCCTGCAGCCAGGCCAGTCCAGCAGCAGAAATTAGAGCCCATAAAGGCCTCTCTGGAGTTTTCTTACTACCTCCTGAAGAGAAGGAGTACACTCTGAATGGCCCCCAAAAACTGTCCCTGTCCCCCCAGCGTGACACATGATCCAGCCAGGCTGGAGGGTGAAGGCACACACTATTTCTATTTGTACACCATGTGTTCTGTGGCTGCACCCACCCAGCATCCAAAATATACCCATTCAATAACCACACACTGTTCAGCTCCCCTTCCCATCCAAAAAGAGCCAGAGTGGATCTTGATGGGCTCCAGCTTGGGACTGAATCAACCTGCACTCACTTCAGCTGAGCTGCTCCCACCCTCCAGCCATTTAGTGAAGCAAAAACCACTGTGACACACTGCAACCGGCTCCAGCACACGGGAAACCTCCCCCAGGACATGGGAAGCTTCCCCCAGGGCACGGGAAACCCCCCTTCCCCACAAAACTCACTGTTCTGGATGCCATAGATCTCATCTATCAGCCCCTCGTACGTCAGCTGCGTGGCCAGCGGCGTCAGCAGGTCGACGTTGCGGTCCAGCAACAAGAGGGTATCAAAGACGGGAAATATGGAGTTCTGGCTCCCAGGGAACTCACGCTTCATCCTGATCATCATGTTGGCCACGTGCTGAAAGGAAATCACGTCAGGCTGGTTACAGTCCAGGCCACAATGGATGGATTTGAGCTCTGAGCCCTGCAAGCACATGCTCGTGCAAGCGTGGGCGCAGCCCTGGGTAAAAAGGAAGAGAATGGCCAGAGGTACAGCCTGGCTGATGGACAGGGCAGGATGACACAGAGAAAACAAAGTCCTTCTCTTCTGCTCTCTGCAACTTAGCAAGACAGCAACTGGCCACAGCACTGCCTTCACCTCAAGCTGTTCTCTCACCACAAAAGGTACCAATTAAACCATAGGTTGATCAGAGAGAAGGAAAAGGACAAGTGAGTGTCGTGGCTGGATTAAAAAACACCCAGAAATGCATTTAATCAAACAACCCTTAAGGCAGTTCCAAAGAACAAGATGCATTTTTTCATCCTCACCCGAGCACAGTCGCCCTTCCCAAAAATCTGCGGGATGGTTCCGTAGAGAGCCTGCAGTGTCATCAGCCCCTTTGCTGCATGGTACAGACTGGTCTGGTCACTCTCCAGGTAACATTCCTAAAGAACAAGAAGGATTCTGATAAGAGGTGTTGATCCAACACAGCTGCTTCCACAGCAGTGTGAGGTTCATATGAACAGTTCAGACAAGACACAGGCTGGGAAAAAACTGTGGCTGTTGGACCTTATTATTTGTGCCATTGCTACAGCAAATCATTTGACCAGACCGGACACTACAGTATTTCTGAACTCCACACACAAATCCAGTTTGATGGAGCAAGAGAGCCAGAAAGTGACTGCAAGGAGCCTCTCCTGCTAATTAGGCCAATCTGAGCACCCAACACCTCATGGTAGCTGCAAGCCCTGACATGTCCTCTGGGCTACACTTCATATGGCAGAGAAGGCCAAAGAAACTCCCAAACCATCCTGTCCCCAGATGCAGCACTGTGGGAACACAGGACACACAGCTGGGATGTGCCAGCTATTAGAGCTCAGTGCAGCTCAGTGCAGGATGAACCATCATGAATTCCTGACTGCGCAGTGACACAAACCGTGCTGGCTCCTCCTGACAACTGAATGCTCTGAGTCAGGAATGCCCCATCTGCGATAACAACAGCAGCAGATAAAGCTGGAGGGACTGGGTGCAGCTCCTTGTAGTGACTGTTCCTTCAGCGTTTAGTGTGAAAACACACAGGGAAGTTCAGGCTCAGTTCAGGCCTCAGGATCAAGTCACATTTGCTCTGCAAGGCCTTTCCCTGCTGTGCAGGTCCCCCCACAAACTCTCTGAGAGCCGCTGCACTGACACCAATGGCCAACCCAACACCACAGAGGGTTTTCCCTCAAAGCGCTCACCTTGAAGGCGCTCTCGGACTCCATGGAGAGCAGGTCCCCGTCGAAGGGGATGAGGTCCAGGCTGTACTGCTCACGGTGGATGAAGGAGCCCAGCACACCCTGCTCCTTCAGCCACTGCTCGCACAGGAGACTGCGGCGTGGCACGAACAGGATGTGGAAATCCCTCTGGGGAGAGCGGCCTCTATCCTCCCTGGAAGAGCCACAGCAGGAGCACTGCACTGGGTTATTATTGCCAACTCCCAGCTTGGCATGTTAGAGTGTCCAGGATGCACAACCCAGCCAAGTGCAGGCACAGGTCTGGCACCAGGGCAAGGGGACTTGGTTATCCTGCAGTTCCCAAAATGAGCATCAATCCAAGCACGACTCGTTCCAGCTAATTAGAAGGAACATATATCCTCATAAGGAGGAACAGATCCTCTGCATGGCAGCCAAAGAGAAGCCCCTCTCTCTCCCCACTCAACCCCCCCGAGTGGCTGTGCTGCAGTTTGGTGTCTGCACGTGGTTCCTCGTTCCCTGCCCAGGTATAACAAGCCAGCCGGTGGTTCAGACCACCCCTGGCCGCCCTCCTCTGCCCGCGGTACCTGAGCACGTTGTCGGTGATGATGTCCATCAGCTCCAGCTTGGGCCTGACGAAGAAGATGATGTTCTTGACGTCGGCCGGGGGCAGCCGGCCCGGCTTGAGCGTGAACATCTTCTCCACCTCATGCTCCTGTGCGGGGGCACGGGCGTCACCCGAGAGCGGCGCGGCCGGGGCAGGGCTGGGAGCCTCCCCCGACCCGCCCGGCGCTTACCTTGAGCAGCGAGTACTGCGCGATCAGCCCGAAGGGCCCGGTCAGGTACTCGTCCCACACGATGGCCTGGAGAGGGGACAGCGGGGTCAGCAGGGGACAGCGGGGTCCGCGATCCATCCCCATCCCGGCCCCGCACTCCCACCTTGGACCCCGCGCCCACCTTCGGTCCCGCTCCCGCCCTGGACCCCGCTCCCCTCCCGGTCCCCGCGCTCCCACCTTGGAGCCCGCGCACTTGTCGAGGAACTCGCGGAGCTCGCGCCGCCCCGCCTCCCTCAGCGCCGTCAGGTTCACCCTGCCCGAGCTCAGGTGCGCCGCCATGGCCGCCCCGCCCGCCCGCCCGCGTGACCGCGGGGCGGGGCCGCGCAGGCGCACCGGGCTCGGCCCCGCCCGCCGCTGTGAGGGCAGGGAGCGGGAGCGTCGGGGGGCACCGCCCGCGGCCCCGAGAGCGCCCTGTATGGTTGTTTATATCTGGGTCGTGTTAGCAGTAGTGCGACAGCAGGACCAGGGAAGGGATTCTCTCTCTGCTCGGCACTGGAGAGGCCACACCTCAAGTGCTGTGTCTGGTTCTGGGGCCCTCAATGCAAGACAGACATTGAGGGGCTGGAGCGAGTCCAGAGAGGGAACGGGGCTGGGGAAGGGTCTGGAGCACCAGGAATGGCTGAGGGAGCTGGGGGGGCTCAGCCTGGAGAAAAGGAGGCTCAGGGGGACCTTCTCGCTCTCTCCAACTCCCTGACAGGAGGGGGGAGCCGGGGGATGGTCAGGCTCTGCTACCAGGGAACAAGGGACAGGATAAGAGGAAATGGTCTTAAACTGCACCAGGGCAGGTTTACTTTGGACATCAGGAAGAACTTCTTTACAGAAAGGGTGATCAAGTATTGAAAGGGGCTGCCCAGGGAGGTGGTGGAGTCACCATTCCCGGAGGTGTTTAAGGAAAGGTGGGATGTGGCACTCAGTGCTCCGGCCTGGGTGACAAGGTGGGGATCAGTCACAGGTTGGACTCGATGATCTTGGAGGTCTTTTCCAACCTGTGATCTACAGTGCAGTCCTTGGCTGACCCCACACAGAACCCCTTAACAATCCAAACAGAACAGAAAGGTGGGAAAGAAAACACACTTTTTTTTTTCCAAAATATAACTTTAATATATATATGCATATATACACACACACCACACACTCACTATATAGAAGCTGAAAGAATGCAAAACAGGGATGTCCCACAAACTGTTTCAGGTGTGCACAGCATATGGGTTTCCAAAAACCCCCAGCAGCTCCGTTTCTTCCTTACCTGCGCCGGGTTTCCATGTTTCACACCAAACCACAACCCAGAGCTCACGGCACCGAGCAACATCACAGTCAAAGGAGTAAAGGAAAATAAAGATGAAATATTTCTCAACTCAGTCCAGTGTCAAAAAAAAAAAAAGAGCTTAAAAATCTAAATGTACAAATTCAGCCTTAAAATGGTTTAGTGCAAATATGAAAATTAACAGCATATTTTTAAGGTATTTAAATAAGCTTTAATATAACTCTAGTGCTTCATTCCTATACATGTTTTCCCATCAACAGATGCGACAGCACGGAAGCATTTCCTGTTACGGGCGGGACAAACCCAGAACCTGGGAAAAAACAGCATAAAGTCACTTGTTAAATCTTTTATTTACCTTCGTAAAGTTTGTTAAAAAGGGACAGGGGTTATTTATTAGTGGAGGAGCAAAAATGTATCCATTCACTGCCTGTGAGGCGGACGGGCAGGGGGAGCGGGAGGGGCAGAACCGCTGTCCCTTTCCCTGACATTCAGCACACGCAGCTGCTGGTGGTTCCAAAGGTCCGTGGGGGGGCACAGGGCCGGTCCCTCCCCTGCCATCAGAAGGTCTCGTCGTCGTTGCACTCGGCCGTCCAGTGCCCGAACACCTCGCAGGTGTCGCAGTAGGGCCGCTCCTCCCGCCGGCTGCCGTGGTGAGCCGAGTGCGGCGGCTCCTCCAGCGCCTGCGCCTGCGTCGGACAGTCCTCGGTGTCGTGCAGGTCGAAGCAGCCGCAGATGTCGCAGAACAGGCGCGGTTTCTTCTTGGACAGGCTCTCCTCCTCACTGCAAGGGCAGCACAGGTCAGGGGGACACGGTTCCTTCTCAGGGGAGCAAGGCCTGTGGCCCTGCCCTGCACTGTGAGCTCTGTGATTACTGAGACTGAGGAACCACCACAGAGCTCAACAAGCAGCAGTTACAAACCCCTCCGGAAGATCTCAGCTCCTCCACCACCCTGCAGTGCCCCCACAATCCCCTACACTGCAATATTTACTACACAACACGCTCTTTGTGCAAGTATTTGCACAAATACAGATATTTAAAAGAAACACATGTAAACTAGTTTCTCTTCTCCCTGGAGGGATCTGAAGTCACAATATATCAAATAGCTTTTAGTTCTGTTTCTCTGGACTATTCTATTTAGTTCTATTTCTCTTCCCATCCCAACACAGCTATGGCCCCTTGAGAGCAATGACCCTTCTCGTGCACTTGGGAAGGCAGATCCATCAAGCCTGACAACAAACATGTCACAGTAAGTGAATGTTTGTGATCCATAACCACAGAGAATCATTTGCACCACCAGGAACATCCCAGTGTAAAAAGAAGGCTGGATTCAACCACTGAACTCCAGAGAAATCTCCATCTGTCCCTCCTCATGGCTGAGATCAGGCTGGTGCATCGTGCAGATCCCGGCCCGCTGCTACCAACAGTTCCCAAAACATGAGCCCAGGTTTCCCTTGGGATTTGTACCTGTCATAGTTATTTATCTCCTCGTCGTTGCCATTGAGGGCAGCTTCACACATTCTTTGTATCTTCAAGTTCAATTCCTCGTTTCGCCTTTGTAGATCCACTATCACTGAATTCAGGAAGTCGATCTGGGAGAGCCAAGGACAAGGGCAGTCAGAGGAGCAGGGGGATGGCACCTCCCACAGCCCCAGCCCAGAGCTCAGCACTGCTGAATGTAACCAAGGAGCACTTGGCAAATGAACAGGGAATGAAATAAAGGAAGCCAAGAAGTGGAACCAACCTCGCCCTGGTGCAAGGAAGGGTTGCCATCAGCAGGTCAATTCAGGGAGGCAGAAAACCAGAAAAAGATTGGTGGTTAGTGCATGTTCATGACACCTCCTATCACTGCACAGCTAGGAAGGACATTTAATCACTGGGACTGACACTGGTGATCTAATATAATGAGCAGAAGGTGATTCTATTCTAACTGTCTTTCCTAGGCATTTGTTGGCACAGGCCCCTGTGATACAGCAGCACTTCACGTGGTCACTATGACTGTCACACTCTGAATCACATTTCTCCTGGTCCCAGCACGTGCCAACTGAGCACCTTCCCTCTCTGTTGCGGCCAACCCTCATTCTGAGTCAAGTTCTGCAGTTGGGAACAAGCCAAGGCCAACATTTTGAACTGCAGCAGCTTAGAAGTAGCTCAGGAAGCCCATTTCTCCAATTTGGCAAGCACCAGATTCAGGTGAGCCATGCCTTTTGCTCATTTACATCCAAGAAACCCTTGGAAAGAAGGCCAGGGAGCAGTGAGTTTGCTCTGCTGGGCTGTACCTCACTGACAGGTCAGCCCTTGCCACCCTTGATTCCCTGCTTCCTCACATTCCCATAATCTGAACTGTTTCTCCAGTACCACTCATCCCTTCATTCTTAATATTTACCATCATTTCAGAAGCTGAAGGTTACAAGACAAATCTGCCCATTAAAATCCCGACTGACAAAACCTGATAGGGACTGTCTTTGGATTTCCCTCCCCTATGGCCCCACTGCTGGTTTAGCATCTCATGTCCACATCCAGTACCTGCTTCTCTCTTGCAATCTCCTCCTGAAGTAGATTTGCAGCGTCCCCTTTAAAGAAAAGAAACCAAAGCAGGTGTAATGTGACACAGGGGGTGGCTCAGGCAGACAGTGAAACAGTGTCACAGTCTCTGGTCTCAACCTTCCAGCTGAAGGCACAGACAGTGGGGCAGGTTTTGCTTTACCTGAGGAGCTCGTTACAGTTAAAGGCTGCTCGTTGTTTTCCTTGAGTTTTTGCTCCAAGTTCTTCACCTTTTCCTCAAGTTTCAGTTTGTCAGACTCCAGGGACTTCACCACGGACTGCAGGGTTTTTGCAGAGGCGTTTTCTCCGCGGAGCACCGTGATCTGCAAGAGTTATGTGAGGGCTTGGCCCTTCCAGCACGAAGGCAGAGCACTAAGACCACATCCCTCCCAGCCAGGGCTAAAGAGCACCAAAAACATGGGCCAGGAGTCACCTAACTCAGCACAGGGTATCCAAAGATTTAATGCTAAGGTTTAACTGTGCCACTTTAAAGAACAATCAGGCAGCACACAAAGCCTCTGCCTGTAACTTAATCAAAATTAGGAACCATTCACTATTCCCCATTTACCTCATGTCTGAGTTTTTCCAGTTCCTCATCTTTTTGTGTGATCAAGGCACTAGTAACATTGATGGATTTCTGCAAGGATGCTCTCTCTTCATCAATTTCTTTTTTTAAAGTCGATTCTCTAAAAGAAAACCAAAATCAACCAGAAATCATCTAATGAATGGATAACTGCAGTGGCCTAAAGTAGTTTTATTTAATTTCAAGTATTAAACTACTGTAAGAAGTGGTTCTTAAAAAAACAAATTACAATTCTGTACTTGACTAGGTTTTAAATATGTATAAACATTTCAGATGTTACAACTGTGGAAACAAAGCAAAAACTTTACCTAGGTAGTACATGCCAGAATCTGCATAGCACCGTATCCATTTGAATTTAAAGGAGCAAGTTAACAGACTGGGGAGATACAGGATAAACAAACATGTTGCACAATGTTCCACAAAACCTGACTTGAGAGTTTTGTTACTTCTTGAAAATTATTAACAAGCAACAAAACAGGCATGCAAAGCTCATTGTACCGGTTGTCATGCAAAGCATGGATGAGGCTGGAAATATCAGCTGGTCCTCACTAATTTCAGTGACATCATCATTTCCTGCACATGGACTTGGAGAGCTTCTGGGCCTTTAACAGTTTCAGCTGGAAACCATATGGGACTTGTTTGACTTCGTGGGATAAGGGTTAAAAAGAAATTTTCCAAAGCAGGCACAACCCCCTTCTGTGTACATATGTCCAGTTTTCCCAACCTTTTCCATGGATCTAATAGAGATATGAGTTCTGCCTAGAATTGCTGCCTCAAGGCACCACAGCTGTGACATCCCCACACTGGTGCAAGTGAGTCTTCCTGACACTACACAGGGATGAGTTATTGTCCTCTGGCGTGAGGAGTATCACTACAAAACTCCTCACAAGCTGAAAGGTTTTGGTTAAAAAAGCCCCCCAAAAGTTCCTTTAAACACTACGTTTACTTTCCTCCAGGAAAAACTTGCTTTCCAGCACAGCCAGCAGTGCCCCAGCCGGCTGCCAGCTCTCCAAGCTCCTGCAGGTGCAGGGGTCCCAAACCACACTGCTCTCTCCAGGACTGCCCCAGGGGTCAGGATCCTGTGTGAGGATGCTCAGGGCACAGCTATCAAGTTCAAATGGCAAAGTTTTCATCTCTACAATATCTACAGTTAGTGAGAGCCACGATACCCAGACATGAAACACAACAAACCTCCCCCACTCGAGGGAAAGGGGAACTCAACAATGAGAGCACAATCAATGCAATTCCTTCATTGTTCAGATTGTACTCAGGAATGGAAGCAGCAAGTGGAGAATCTGGGGTTTAGAAAAGCTGAGGCAGTGAGGCAGCTACCAAACAGGAACCAGAGGGTTGATTTGGTTCTGGTTGTTTTGGTTTTGGTGTATTTTCACAATGAGAGAATCAATAGAAGCAGAAACACAACAACTTGCAGACTGAGCAATCTCGCCTTCAAATCCAAGTTATCATCCCATTAATAAAACCCAACAGGGCACTGGCATGAAACAGATCCCCTTTGCCAACCCTGAGTCAGCAAAGCACTAAAGCACGACAGCCGTGTCCGTGTCCTTCAGCAGAATTCCAAACATGCTCCAGCCTAACCCCTGGTTTTCAGTGCTTTGCTGAGCTGGATCAGCAAAGATGGTGGTGTGGGAAAGAATGTGCCACCAATGCAAGGGGTGCTGCTGACAGAGCAGAGGCGTCCTCTCCAAGCCACAGAGCTGCAAATCCAGGATTTCCTGGGAAGTAAACTGTGAGTACATCTGGGAAGCACATCTGTGAGTTGCTGCTCACAGGCTCTGCTGTCCCCAAGACTTCTCCCGAGCTCCCCTGTGCTGAACACACAGCTGTGGGAGGACAGATGGAAAGCCCAGTGACTCAGCTCCTGCTCAGGAGCTTGTGATTTAGCCAATGTTTCCACTTGGTCAGATCTTCATGGAGAGATCAGGACCAAACAGACGCTCTTTGCACAAATAGGGTTCATTCGCCATTTATCGGGCTTGGCTTCAGCACCACAGCCCTGAGAGGCTGAAAAGGCAAACAGTTGGGAAGGGTAGAAAGAAGAGGTTTACAAACTCAATACAGGAGTCTCCAATACTAAAACACAAGGGGAGAGAAACGAGAGAAGAAAAGAGGAGAGAAAACAAGAGGGGAAAAAAGGTCCCTGTGCTGGAGCTTTGGTTTTAACTTTCCCAGGACAGTGCTCCACTGCTCCAGAGGGAGACCCAAAAATTCTGGAACTGAAGAACCTACAACCAGAGTAGGTGGCTGGCACTACCCACTGATCCAGAAGTGTGGAGCACAGTCCACTTCCAGAGTCTCAGCTGGAAGTGCACGATGCTGGAAGCACCACGTGCAGTGGGAGTCACAGAGATAGTGAATGTAAGGAGCAGATGCTGATTGTGAAATAACTGAGCTCACAAAGAAAACCTTGTGGAAACTTTATTTTATTAGAAAAAAAATTGATTTGGGGAACTTAAATTTTTTTTCTGCCAGTTCAATTCCAAACCATCCTCTTGCCAGCCCAGAGGTAAAGAAAACCAGTAACCATGACTTTTTCATTGCAGGTGCCATTTTAAAACTGCACTTTTTTGAGGAGGTTAAACCATGTTCTGAGCAGTGTGTGGAAGTCGTGGGGGAGAGGGTTTGGTTTTGTTTAAACATTAAAAAAGTCACCCAGATTCTTCCCTTACTACAAAAATAAGAAATTCTAAGAATGAAGCAAATACCTTAAAGTGCTACTGGGTAAGCTTTAAAAATGCAAGATAACAAGAACCACATGTTAGAAACATGGAGTAGAAATGCAAAATACTGTAAGGAAGAATGAAATTTGCACCAAGGGGCTTTTTTGTTTTGGTAAAAAATATATAGACTTTTTTTTCATAATACATATATATATATAGAGAGAGAGAGCTGAGTGTTTTACAAAACAAAAGCAAGACACCAAGGGACAAAGGCAGCCAAATATGTACAACAACTTTACTTAAAAAAAATTAAAATTATTTATTGTAACGTGGATAGACTTTCTTGAGTCTTACCATTAAAGACACACAGATATAGCAAGGGAAGCAAGGGCAGGAAAGGGAAGAGAGAGGAATGAGATGAGTATCGATAAATAGCGAAGCTCAAAGACAGTCAGACATCAACCCACAGTGAGCCCAACAGCTGAGTAACACAGAACCCCCTCAGAGCCACAAACACCACACTCCTGTCACTCCCAGCTGGGCCATTCCGTATAAGGAGATGCCAAAATAGGGGAAGAGAATTCCTGGGGGTGGAAGGAAGGTGAGGAAACCACCACTAGAGATCTGACCTAACTGGAACACAAAGATGGCTCTGGTTCACCTCAAATTCTTCAGACACAAGGAGGAAATTATCACTCCTCTTGCCACCAACTTCAGAGGAATTTGGGAATTTAGAACATTTGTTCACTATTTTTATTTAATTAGCTCTTTATTCAGCCTTTTTTTTGTGAGCAACTGGTGCCATGTGCTGGCATGTTCTGACTCCCAGTGCCTGCACTTGGAGGCTGTTCCTGTTCCTCATTTTACCCTTTATTGCAGTTTATTCACCACTGCTGAGCAATGTCACAAATTTGGGCATTTTGGTGTAACCCACTGAAGGTAAAATTCACTTCAATTATTTCATAACTGTCTGGATTATGTCAGGCAGCTGAGTAAAAAAAGGAGAAGGAAGATCAGAGCCACAGACCTTCCTTTTTAGAACTTACTAAAGAGTTTGTCTTTTAAAATGTCCTCTGTGAAACAGAACTGCTGGAAAGTACTGAAGGATTCTTGGTCCCCCCTCTGTCCTCCCTTTCCTCAAGTAACTTCCAGGAGTTACACTGTTTAGAACACATTTTAAAAAGTGTGGCTGGTGATGCAGCTCAGCAGGTTGGTGAAAGCTGGAGGTTCAGCTATTCACTGGCCTCTCTGGGGTACAGCTGATCCAACTCTTACATTCCCTGGGGAAGCATCAGCTTGGGAAACACCCCCTGTGCCTGCTGTCCTTCAGAAGAGGGGGAGATACAACAGAGCACGACCCACCTCCCAAAGAACAATTAGGGAATAAAGAAGGGATGAGTGACACCACTGAGTAGCCAAGGATGTGCATAAATACCCAAGTACCGCTCACTGTTCTTTGTTGTGACCACGACAAATCCAGGAAATGTAACAGTTTGTTTTTCCTGGAACACTCGAGGTGTCGTGGGGAGCCCTGTTGTTTTTAAGGATTGATGTAACTACTTCTGAAAAGCCCCCATTTTCCCCAGGACACTGTGGCACTTGGCCACTGCACAGACAGTCAGTTTTGTGACTTGGGACTGTTCCCTGAACAGCAGCTTACAAAGGGATGCCCCAGTCACCCAGGACAAGTCTCCTGGGATTTAAAAGCAGTGCTGAATGAACTGCAATAACCTCCTGCCACAATGAACTGCACAAAATCATGAGAGCAGCCAGGCAGTGCTGAGTAACTGCTGCTTTTCCTTCTTCTTCCCCTTTTCTTCTAATCAGCACCTCTGTATTTTGCCATTATTCCTTTAGAGCTCGACGACGTGTCAGAGCTGAAAACAAGCTTTTATCAGACTGGGGGACAATCCAACAGTGCAGAGCAGACTGAAACCAAACACTGAACTGGTCACTGCAGGTAAGAATTACCAGAGTGGGGAGGTGTGGAACTAAAGGAAACAAGGACAATTTCATCTCTAACCCAAAGTATGTGACAACCTCAGCACTCTAACCAGGACACCACAGAACAGAACAGCTCTTGGTTTTGGTGTTACATTTTCTGTAGGACTGTGTGTTAAACACACACCAGCAAGAACAACTTACCTCTTTTTCATCTCTAATAACTGGTTATTGAGTACTGATCTCTCCTCTTCCAGCTAAAACACAAGTACAAACAGACTCCAGTTAATACACTAAGGATTGTTTCCTTAGTACAATATATCAAAGCAACATTATCATCATAAAACAAACATGGAAGAGGCTACAGAGCCCAAAAATCCTCAAAGTAACAGATTTTCTACAGGCACAGACATGCACCCAAACAGAAATTGTTCAGTGACCAAAAGTATCAGGTAGTGAGGGGCTAAGACTGTTAAATAAAAATAATTAAATAAAGTATTTCCACGTCCTGTGTACAGACCAGTGTGTGAGATCAGTGTTATAGGATATTTCCAGGCCCCCCACACACCAAAGAGAACCCTCTGTGTGCCTGGCCAGTATTGGGGAATTCCTGGATTTGCTGTTGTCCTGACCTGGATAATTGTACCCCTGATCTGTATTTGTTACTGCACTCTTATTTTATTTACAGCTAAACTATTGATCCCCAGAGCTGCTGGTGGTTTGTTACCACCCTGTAACTCAGCAAGGCCGCCCTTCAGCCCTCACAGCCAGCAAGGCCTTCAGCTGAAAACATTGTTGCTGCAGGTTCTGGGGATCCAAACTGCCCAGAAACAGAGACAACTGAAAAAATTAAGTACTTTTCAAGCCAAATAATTATTTTTCACCACCTCCTCCTTTCTTCTTACTCAGTGGCCAAAGTCAGCCCTGAGAACTGTCTGTAGCAGATAGTTTTGTCTTGAGAACAGCCTTGTCTTGAGAACAGTCTCTGGTGGGATTTCACAAGCTTTCAGGGTTCATCCACAAGGTCAGCAAGACATACATTTATAATGGAAACCTCAGAGCCCTGACAACAGCTCCTGGTCTCTCCCTGAGTGCCTTCTTTCAGCACTTTGCAGTTATTCAGATCGCAGGCACAGAAGGCGTTAAACCAGTTCCCATGAGCAGGCAGGTTGTCTCCAGCCTCCAGCTCTCAGCTAAATGCAGCTCTCTTGAGAGAAACCCTCTCCTCCACATTTTCTGACAACTTACCTTCTCCTCTCCTGTGCTGCAGTGCTTTTAAACCTTCCAGCTTTGAGCTTAACTGGGATCATTTTGCTGGGCATAATCACCCAAATTTATTGATACAAAAAAGAAATACTAGAAGGGTGTAGAGAGACTTAATATAAAAAATTCTTAAAGCAGTTAATTTGGGCAGTTGTGCAGTTTCAAACCCCCTGGTTGAGTGGAGGCACGACTTGTGGGAGAAGGGACCCCCTTCTGTCTCCAGCCTTTCCCAGGATCCTCTCCCTGGCTCATTCCCTCAGAGCAGACCCTGCACACCGTTCATAAAACATGGATATTCCTACACTTTCTCCAATGAACTTCAAATGCCTGGGCAGGTCTGAGGCTCCCAAAATGCCACAACAAATAATTTGAAGCCAGAAAAGTTCCCTGAGCTCAGTATCTGCCTGAATGCGAATCTTTAATGAATTACAATCAGCTAATTATTTATGGATCAATACAGAAGAGCTGCTTTGGTGGGAGCCACTTTAACCTTTAGATGTCCAGATAAATCATTCATGCCACAGGATTCATTAATTTTGCACAGTGTGTCACATGCAGCCACACATTCTCTACCCCAGTTGACAACATACTTGCCAGAATTTATGTGGTTTCCATAGAGACGGCTCAAAATTCCCAAACCCATGTTGCCCCTTTCTGATGCATTTTACAGGCACCTGCACAGACCCTGCACAGCCTGAGCTCTGCTGGGTTCTGCTTTCCTCCTCACTGCCCTCCCTTTGGGCCATCCTGCTGTGTCAAACCCTTCACTGCCACTACAGCCATTCCTCCAAATCCACTGGAGGATTTTTCATGGGAGCATTTTTCCTGCTCCCCACAGCCAGCCTGAACCCAGGGAGCCCAGAGCCTGTGGCCACTGTGCCTGAGCACGGCCTGACAGGAGGTGTTGGGATACCTGGGATACCAAAGGCCTCTCCCAGGCTTTTGGGAGGCCCTGCTGTTCACCAGACCTGAAGACACCACAGCCCAAATAGCACATTTGGGAAATGCAACAGGCAGCATTCCCATGTTCCCAAGATTCAGATTACAGCTTCCTCACAGATGAAGGCAAAGAAACTGTGTCTCCAAGCTCCAGCAGATTTCCCAGATCTCGGAGCCATCTATTCCCAGGCAGAACAGGCTGTGGTGCAACTGGACTGACACTATTCCAGTTTGCAAGGTGATGGATTCATCCCTGTGCTTCCCAGATTACAGCTGTCTGTCCTGGCAGTGAGAGAAGGGGCCCTGCTGACAGATCCATAGTCAGCAGGATGCACACAGCAGGATGCACACAGCAGGATGCTGGAGGTCAGGGAAAGCAGGGAGGCCCCAGACTGAGCTGCCAGCCCATGGCTTTGGGGTGGAGGGATCCCTTCCCTCAGGGCTTTCTGTGCATCAAAATGCTCAAAGATTTGACCAGTGCTGCCGAATCCTTCCCAAGTTACAACTCTCCCTGAAAATACCAGGTTGCCTCAAGGATTCTGAAATAATTTAGGAAAGCCTGTGGGAGTGGGGAGCAGCTCCCACGGGCTGTTTAGGACCTTTTCTTACCACCCCACTACTCAGATGCAGAGTGAGTCAGTGCAGAGCCCACACGTCTGGGACTCTGCTCATCATCTCCAAAGGCTCCTGAGGACCAAGGAGCCTGAGCTTTACTCCTGTCAGCAGCTCAAAGGATTTAGGAACTGGCCAGAGCTGTAGTCACTGATCCTCAGTACTTCCAACCAGGACTCTTGGGGGAAAAATCAGCCTCTTGGCTTCAAAAAATGAAGACTGTTGCAGGATCCCCCTCTTATGCACAGGTGCTATCTCAGAAAGGCAGTACACAAACCCCTGTCTTCCATGTTCTTCCTTTTGGGCAAGATCTTCCCAAGATTCCTTCAAGGTGTGCCTGTCACTGGAACTGCTGCACCAGGATTAAACCCACCACAGTAGTGGCTGTAAATCTGGGGGTTTTTTGGCAAGTACCAGTGGTCCAAGTTGGGTAACTAAGCCTGTACTTCAAGATTCCAACAACATGTTCAACATATAATAGCAAAAAATAAAAATATAAATTTAAGAGAGTCTGTTTCTCCCCATAAACTGCCACCAGAAAAGGATTTACATGGATTCCAGTCCCCCAGCACCCCCTGCCCAGCTGCAGCACAGTCCAGGCACGGTGTGAAGTTTGAGCAGACACACGCACAGCACTTCTTAGGGACAGAGTCCAACCAAGCACATTTACACAGTATTCTGAAATACATCCTAAATACTCCTTGTTTTAGTGGGGAGAGCAGGAACAAGAGAATTAAACAGCTCCATTTCCTTAGTGCTGGTCCATGGCCATTTCCCCTCCTGACAGAACCAGCAAGTGCCTGTTAATTCCCTTGGCTAGAGCACGTTTAATTTATGCTCATTCCCAAGCCTCCCAAGGATCCCTCCGGGGTTACATAACCTTCTGTCAGCTGCACTTCCAACCTCCCCGTGCAGGTGGCTTCCACATTTATCTGAAACATTCCCAGCACGGCTCATCCTCCAGGCACCGACCTGCGGCACAAGGAGCTCGCGCGGCTCTTCCCGCCTGGATCCGGGAAGGCTCCGGCCCCTCTCACCTTCTGGTGGCTCGTGACCTGCTCCCTGCTCCTGCCCAGCTCCTCGGCCAGTCTCACGTTTTCCTCCTGCAGAGCCTCGAGCTGCTGGGACTTGTGAGCTGCTGCCAGTTTGAGCTCCTCGCTGCGAGGACACAGAGAGCATCGTTACCATAGGAACGGGACAGGCAGGGAAAACTGGGGGAGAGAGGCAGCTCCACAGCTCGGAAAAACACATCCAGGTCACGTGTGGAAGGGAGCTGGGACAGCGGGACAACCCAGGGCTCGGGTTAACCCCGGGTGCAGCAGCACAAAACACCTTTTCCTCTCTGTATCAGGGTCTCGGAAATGGGAGGTAAGTCCAGATTCCAAGTTCTGCGTGTTCCCATGGCCAGCAAGGCTTGGATTTGGGAGCACAGGGGAGGGACTGACAAGTCTTGGCAAGGTTTGCAGCCTGGGCTTTCACAGAAGGGAATTTTGCAGCCAGAGGTAAAACAGCAGAATTGCTTAAAAAGCAAAAAAAAAAAAAAAAAAGAAAAACAAAGCTAGAAAAAAAGGCAACAGGAAAAACCCTTCCAGTTCCACCTATTTAACTACTCCCTGATATCCAAACATTCAAGAATGTTGGACCTTGGGATCACAGGAAGCAAACCAGGAAAAGGTTCTCATCTATTCCATTATTTTAACAGATACAAAACTGAAAATGAGACAAAAGCTGAAGGAAAAAAAGGCTTTGCAGCCTGTGCTGCTACTAAATGTGGTTTCCTTAAAAGAAGTTTATTTTCAACAAATTTTTGCATATATCTTGCATGCTGCCTCTGACACAAGTGACTAACACAAGTTTTTAGATTTGACATCTTTCAAAAAATACAAGAGATCCCCTTCATTTCACTGAACAGTCATTTTTATGACTGTTTAGTTTTTACAAAAAGGAGTCTCAGTACTCCCGTGTGCCACTATTACAGAGCTAAATCCCGACTGGAATATTAAAAATACTTTTATAATAGTGAGAGGTAGAAAAGCCCTTAAGTCAGAAACTTAATCAAGCACTTCAAAACACAAGGATCTGTGGTCTATTATTGGGCACATTTAGACACAATTCTGAATAACTCTGAGTTCAGCATCTCCTGTGACTCAGATTTTTCAGCCATTTCTTGTACCTGGTCTCACCAGGTGGAAATGCTGTGAAATTCTCCTGGTTTACATATATTTACATACATTTTATATTAACATATATAATATATATTATGTGCATTTATATATATATATCTAGCAAAAATACATAAGATGTATTTTTATCTATAATATTTGGTTTGTACTGCTCAGGAAACAAATGCACAGTGGGGCAACAGGAATAAACTGCATAAAGCCATCAAAGAAAAATAAAAGTAGATCCAAATATGCTATAAACAAAGTCACTTAAAACAACACTCCAAGTGTACTTGTAATGAAATCAAACAATTCTCTCATGATAAAGATTTTAACATCATCTTGTGCCCTCGGGTGGCAGAAGCCTCCAACAAACAAATTATTTCAAACAGTGCTCCAAGGACTTGCTCAATTCTCATCAGCAATTCAGGAGCAGTGTTCTGATGCCAAACTACTATTTAATTTTGACCTAATACCTGCTTTGTAGTGAGGATACCAGAAAGGCAATACTTAAAACAATCAAAGTTAAATGTAACCCCAAAAATTAACAGATTCAACACTGAAATACTTACAATTCTTTTTTAAGTTCTTCCACTTTCTTGTTCTCCAGATTCAGAAGCTCTTTTGATTTATTAAGTTCCTCTTCATTTTTCAGGTTGTTTTGTTTAAGCATGTCCAACTTCAAGAGGAAAAAAACCCTCGTTACACCAAAGAAACCACACAGTTCTCAGGACATGATGTCCAGCAAAATGGGGCCTGGGCTGGTCCATTTTCCATCTTTAGCCCTTAAATTAATCCAGCCTGTATGTTATGAGACTTTCTGCATCCAAACTGAGCAGCACAGAGAATTCCAAGTCCATTGGGGAGCAGTTTACAGGAATTTGATGTAAAGAGGTAAAGCCCAAAGCCCCTCAGCTCCATCAACTGCTGCAACACTCAAAGCATTATTTGTTTTTAAATGCAAAGCTTGTTGCTAAAATTACCTGTTCCTTGATCTTTATTCCTCTAAGATAACCGGTAAATTCTGCTTTCCCATACCTTAATTTCTGAGATTCAGTAGGGTGAGTGTTGTGCCTGCAAGCCCAGGAAATGAATTCCCTGCAGAATGGGACAAACTGTAGTCCATCTATTTCCTGAGCTTGTGTCCACCAGGGAAACACCCCAAGCTTGTGAACCTGATGTGTTCCCATCCAGCCACACATGATATTATATAAGAGATAATCTCCAGCCATTCTCATGGCATTACAGGGCCCTGGGGATTGTTTTTTAATCCAGAAAGTGAACCCCTCCCATATAAACGTCACCATTTCTAATTCTCGAGCCCTCAGATCTCGCTGGAAATCGTTCCCATTTTAGCACATTTAGGGCAGCCCAGCTGTTCCCTACCAGAATTATGGAGCTGCAGATGACAGAATCCTCTCCTGCCCCATCTAATTCTCCATAATTCAGAAGCTGTTCTTACAAACCAGGCCAAACTTTTCATAGAAAAGCATTTAAATGTGATTTACTTCATTCTGGAGCTTCTCGTTTGTCTGTCTCGAGTTCTCCAAAGAGGCCAAAGTTTCAATTTTTTCTTTGTGAATGGCATCCTTCTCCTTGGTCACCTGCTCCACAGCCTGGAAAACATCTTCTGCCATTTTGGCAGCCTATAAATAAAGGGGAGTGGGGAAAAAAGCACTTATTACCAAAGGGACCTCTGACAGCAAAAGATGAACCCCAATACTTCATGCACAGCTCCACGGTTTGCCAGCTGCTTCCCAGTTAAATAAGGACTTCAACTGGGAATTTATTTGCATTTTGAAGCTGCATAAAGTATAAATTTCAGTGGAGAAGATTTGATTCCATGCAGAGACAGATCATAACCTCATGCTCGTGTCAGCACCGAGGAAATCCGTTCCCTGTTTTCCTTCCTGGATTTCTCATTACCACCACTGTGGCTGCTCTTAGACCTCTGACCTCTTTAGACAGTAGTAGTTCAGTAGATATTCACTCCCAACAGTCTGGTGTGTTTTCAGAAAATATGGAATTACAAAACCTCAAAAATTTGGACAGTAATGGACTAGGAGATAAAGCCAATTTTGGAGTTATTTTATTGTTCATTGTGGCCTCATGAAAGGAAATACTTCCCAAGGATATTAAAACACTCATGTAGGTATCATCCACAGGGTATCTTGATCCCAATTTGTACTTAAAGTGGTTTTCTGGGCTTTAAGCCACACAAACTGACATCCAAAATCCTTTGCACAATTTGTTGGTGGTGAATACAAAACAATTCTGTGAATAAAAGAACACCAGAGTTGTCAGTGTCTTTCCCAGTCTCTTACACTGCTTTTATCCAATCACATTTCCAGGAGCAGCATATTGCTTTATATTTTTTGGAGTGACTCAAATTTGGAGTTTGTTGTAATTTAACAAAAATATCTAATCTAAACCTTATCTATCAATACTCTGGACTTGAAGCTGCAGAGTCCTTCACCAGAAGGAGCTGCCCAGTGTCTCCTCCCAGATTCAGGGAACAGAGCTTCCTTTTATTCACAGTTTATGTTGTTTTCTTGCACCATTCAGCGCCAACAGAGGCTTTTGTAGTTAAAATATTTTAAAAAAAAAAATAAAGTGTCTTTCAGGCTCATAACTTGTGACAAACCCAAAGTAACATATTGAGAGTGAGCCCAGAATTCCAGCCTGTTCACATGGAAATAAAGTGCTGAGTGTGCAATGAGGTGCAGAAGAAATCAGAGGTTAGTGCCCAGGATTAGTAGAACTTGACTGTTTAACTATATTTCAATACCTCCAGTTTCTGTGCTACTGTTTGGGCCTGGAGAGTCTCAATTTCTTTTATTTTCAAAGCCAGATTGTTCATCTCCTCCTGCAGCATCTCATTTTTGCCCTGAGACTCCAACAATTTGCCTGAGAGGTCACTGTTAGTTTGCTCTAAAAGTGTAACCTCCTCACACAGCTTATAATAATCCTGGGAGAATTTCTCCTTCTCATTTCCTATTTCTTCCTTACTCAGGACCAGACTCTTCTGCTCAGCCCTCAGACTGTCCACTTCCTCAAGTAACTTTGTTCTCTCCTCCTCCATCAGCTCCAGCCTGGGTTGGAGCTCATCCAGCCTCTGGCAGACACGGCCGTGCAGGTCCTGGAATTCTGCTGCTGATTTGGACACGGAAGCAAAGTCACCTCTCAGCTGCTCCATGCTGGAAACAAGCTGCTCCTTCTCTGCACACAGGGCTTCTTTCTCTTTCATTATTTCCACCAGTTTAATATCAGATTTTTCTTTCTCCTGAACTAGAAGTTCTTTCTCAGCCAGATATCCCTTATTTTTCTCTCTCAGCTCTTCCACCTCCTTCTCTAAGCAGCTGATGGTGCTTTGAAGTTCCACACGTTCCAACAGGAACGATTCCTTGTCCAGTTTTCTAGCTTCCTTTTCCATGGTTAAGTTTTCTTTCATAGCAGCAACCTCTCCATGTAGTTCCTGACACCTCTCCTGCAGTTCATCCCTCTCCTTGGTCAGCTTTTCCCTGTCAGAGGAGCAGGTCTTCAAGGAAGACGACAGCACCTGCTCGGCCCGTGATGCAGCCGCCAGCTCACCTTCTAACACACCTCTGGCATCCTGGGCCTCCTTCAGAAGGTTGGAAAGGTCACATTTACAGGCTTTTAGCTCTTCATTTTCTACAGTCTTCTCACGTAGCTCTGCCTTGAGGGCTTCGATGGAATCTTGGAGCACAACATTCTCCTGGGCCAGAGCGTTCCTGGACGAGACGCCCAGTTCGTGTTCTCTCCTCAGATCACAAATTGCCTTTGCACAAGACTTGTTTTCCTCAAGAAGCTCTGAGTACTTTTTCTCCAATTCCTCCTTCTCTTGGAGAAGAGCTTCATTGTGCTTTTCCAACAGCAGCGACTTCTGAACGACAGATTCCTTTTCTGAGGCCAGTTCCTTTATTTTCTCAGTGCAGACTCTCTCAGCCAGCTCAGCCTCTGCTGAGGCCTTCACAAGCTTCTCAGCAATTGCCTTATTTTCATTTAGAAGTTCCTCCCTCTCAGCCAAAAGCTTTTGTTCTGATGAAGAAAGAGCCTCTTTCTCTTGAAGTAGCCGAGAACATTCCAAATGGAGTGTCTCTCTTGAGGCTTCCACTTCCTCAAGGAGGCGAGTGAGACTCCCAAGGGAATTCTCCAGCTCCGCATTGTCTTTCCTCACAACTGTGAGTTCCCTGTGCTCAGTCTCCAGTTGTGTTTGCATCTCTTTCTCTCTCACTTTTAACACCTGGTTTTCACTGACCGCGTTGTCCAAACTCACTCTCAGCTCTTCCATGCTTTCCAGGAGCACCTTCTTCTCCGCCTGCAGACTCTGACTTGTCTGCAGGACACTGCTCAGCTCCTCTTTCAGGGCTCCAAGGGTATTTTGAAGAGCTGAGTGTTCCCCCAGGGCTGAATCCCTCTCTGCAGTCACTGCTGACAGTTGTTGCTGGAGTTCCCTTTGATCCCTGGCCAAGGCCTCACAGGAACTTCCCAGCTTCTGGATAACATCATCTTTGTCCTTTATAACTGCATCTTTCTCTTCCAAAAGTTTCCTCTGGTAATTCCCCAGTTCTTCCCATTCTTTGGTGTGTCTCTGACATTCCACACCCAGGGCATCTTTGCTGGCCTCGAGTTCTCTCAGCTGGAGGAGCAAGGCTGACTCTGAGGACCGGAGAGCATCGTTCTCCTGAGCTGCTTTCAGGAGGTCTCCCTGGGCTGCCTCGAGTTCACACAGTAATTTGCTTTTCTCACAGACCAGTGCTCCCTTCTCTGTGCTCTCCTGCTGCCTTTTGGCCTCAGCTTCTTCCTTCTGCTTTAGGATTCTTTGATTTTCTGTCTTCAGTTCTTCTTGGTCTTGTTGCATTAACGAAATCTTTGATTCCAGTTCTTTAAGTTCTGATAACAAGGAACCTCTCTCTAATTTTAAAGCCTTCCCCTCCTGTGCCAAGGTCTCTTTTTCTGCCATCAAACCCCTCATCTGGTCTGACATTAGTTCAAGTTCTTTTCTGGCTGATGTTAACACAGAGCTCAGGGACTAAAGAAATAAAGTCAGGGAGAAGGGAAAACAAAAATGAAGTCAAGCAGACAAATGAGAAATGTGCTTTAAGGGCAAATAGAGCAATTTTAATTCAAGTTTTAAAAGTGTATACACTGACACACAGTCCCTGTGTGAACTCAACTGCTGACAGACCCCCCTGGTACATCACAGAACACCTCCCATCCACAAGAGAAGCTTTCAGTGGTATAATAATAATAATAATAATAAATATCATGGTTTAAAAGTTCCTCCATACAAGATTTCATCTTGTTTTTTAAAACTACTCTCAACAAATTGTCTGAATGTAAATTACTCAGAAAGAAGAGCCACAGAATTATTTAATGAGACTCTAAGTAAATTAAAATGCAGGGAGTTGTATTAGGTATTGATATCAATATTAGATATTCCAATTCTCAATTTCACCTTCTGTAGATAATTCTCATGATTCTCTCACAAATATATTGTCATAATCCCCTTAATTCAAACCCCCACAGCAGTGGTGTCAATACTGTGTGTCAATTTATACACTAAATACTTTGCTAAAGCATAAACCAAAGATTATAGCAAATAACTGATGAGGGATGAAAGCAAGCAGTAATGTCAAAGAAACAGGAGGAAAAACTAAAATTACTTAAGTCAGGCTACACACTAAATAGATGCAGATCTTATGGGACTGTACTACAGAATGAAATTCCAGAGGTGCAGCACTTCTAAATGAAATGGCTCACCATGTATCTTGAAATTCAACATTTAAAAAACCAGGGAATGACATTTGGCTCCAAGTGACTGTGCTGAGCCACATTATCTCTGAGCATAAATTGTTAACATCAAAGAACTGGATTTCATCAATTCTTGTGTAATTTAGAGAAGAATTAACAACAGTTAGTCCTGTGTGCTTCTCTTCCCCATCCCATATCCACCTACCCTGGAAAAGTTCAAAAAGGAGAACAATGCAAAAATCTTGCTATGAAAGGTCGAAGCAGAAAAAACCCCCAGGGATTCACTGAGACAGAAGGATTTCAACCTTAAATTACTCCCAGAGTAACAAAATACACCTACTTTGGCCTGTTCCACCTCCTTCCTCAGCTCCTCGGTCTGTGTTTCCAGCTCGGTGTTTTTCCTCTGGGCACTTTTCAGAGCCTCCTCTGCACTCAGCAGGTTCTGCCTGAACCCCTGGATTTCTGCATCATGTTTGGCCACCAGCTCAGAATTTTCTTTTTCATACTTTGCCTGAAGATCTTCGTACTGAGTTTGGCTGGTCTGGATTTGCTTTTTCTGGTGGCAGATGAAACAGGCACAGGTCAGGCAGCAGTGGGATGACGTCCCACGCACAGTTTGGTGCTTTTAGAGTCCTTACCATGTCTGTTAGTTGATCCTGCAGATTTTTCAGTTCTGCTTGATGAATCTGGAGAGTTTCCTGCTGACTCTGCTCAGCTTTCTGGGCTGTTTGCTCCACGTTTTTCTCAAGCTGAGCAGCCTTTTCATTTGCTTTTGTGAGCTCAAGTTGTATTTGCTCCAACTGCCTGGAAAGCCCAAATGAAAGGACATCACTTTCTGCTGACAGCACCACAAGCACAGAGATGAAAGAGTCAGAGTTATGCTGAAGTTCTATATCCTGTCCAAGCACTTAGAAAGAGATTTAATTATTTAACATAAAGAAAATATTTTGCTAAATTCAATATACACAGGGAAGACCAAGCACTTGCTCCTTACTCGTGTGCAGAGCAGCTGCCAGAGCAACCCCCAGTCTGGGGGTTTGTAAAGGTAAAGAACAACAATTTCCATTTGGAAAAAAACACATTTTCTCTTGCTAGAAAAAATGTGACCCAAGTCTTTTATATATCCAAATAAACTGAGCTTATCAGGCAATCAAGTAATCCTGAAGCACAGTGACAAAACAGTCTAGGTTACTAAAAAGGTCATTTACTCTGGGCAATGAGAAGACATCATATAAGAATTTTAGAATTATAAATGTTTGATGCTCTTCAAATCACTCCCAGGAGCCTGTTTTGATTAATTTAGTTTGCTGGAATAAGTTCACTTGTCATATCAATGTGACACTGGGGAGCATTTTGTTCAGATATTTACAGAAAAATCAGATGAGGAGCTGGGAGTGTGGGAGTGAGGAATTAATGTCACAAAGCTCTGGCAGAGAGGAAATACCAGCAAATACCTTTCTTTGGAGCGCAGCTCATCGTTCATCTTGGTGAGCTGGGCAGAGCTGTCCCCTGAGGACTTCATGATCTCTGCAATATCATTTTCAAGTTTGGCTTTAGCTTCCACCAGTTGCTGCTCTCTCTCTTCTCGCTCCTTCAGCTTCCTCTCCATCTCTGGGCAAAACAAAGGTTGTTAGGCTGGGAAATTTAAGAGGAAGGGTAGTTATGGTGAAGAACCATAAACAGCAATTTTGATGTACAGACCTTGCAAATCGGCCCTTAAAATTAAAAATTATGACTGTTTGAACTTTGAACTGAAGCAAAAGGTTAAGAACTTTTCAGGAACAGTAAAGAGCAACTAGTCATGAACTCTTTGTTTCAGAAGTGAGTCACGTCAGGCCATGACAGGTGGGTACAGGTTCTGCTGTGTCAGAGGGTAAGGAAGCACTGGAGGAAGATCTGCACACCCTCCAGTGAGAGCATCAGCAGCTGCTCAGCAGAGCAGCACAGGATGAACAGTGAAGGCAACACGAAGCTACAGTCAAAAAAATGACTCAGTGTGGGGCAGGCACTGCCACCAACAGCCCCTGAGATCCCTTCTCCAGCCCCAGCAAGGCCATGCAAGGTTTGCTTCAGGGCACGGACCGTGCCTGACTTCTCTCTACGCTGGTTTGACATCGAGAAAGACACAGCAAGGGCTCCTGGGAGAGGGGAAGGAGACACCCAGACTGACACAGGCTGTTTGGTGTCCTCAAAAAGAGCACAGTGCTTATGGACAAGGCTGAGAAGGAACTGTTCATGTTTGTAACCCCCAGGCTGGTCCCTGAGCCTTTGCCCGGGGTCTGACCATCCCCACAGGGGGGTTTGTTGCAATGTCAAACAAGAATTTAAGTACTGATTTAAACACAGGCAGCAAATCCTGGGCCTTACTGCACCATCTCCTGAGCATTATCATCACTGCTGGGTCACTGCTCACAGCCCACAACAGCTGCTTTCTGCCCACAAGAAAGCCCTTCCTTTGAAGGCACAGGCACTGGGGGAAGCATTTTACCGACTACAGGAGGCACAGGAAAGCACAAAGCTGCTGCAATTTTCAAAACAGCCCATTTTATCCTTCCTTACCAGTCAAACCAGACTTGAGCTGTTCCAGTTCTGAAGACATGAGTGCAAACTGCTCTTCTTTTTGGTTCAGTTTTGTCACTGTTTCTAGGCAAGGAAGATTTTGAAAACAAAAGTTAGTAAATAACTACTTGGGTGCAGACAATTCCACCTGCTTGTCAGGACTTTTACTCTTTAGAGGCTGCACTGACAGTGCTGGGCCACCAGGGGTAAATCTGAAGGCATTTAAAAACCTCTTTATTTTGCATGTAATTCCTGCAGCTTTTCAGCTCTGCTCACTTCAGCAGCACATACCTTGCATAGCCTGTTGAACATTTTGCGCTTCATCAGCTGCACTAGTAAACTTTTCTTTCTGGAAAATGGATAAAAACCCAAGGTGAGGTTTGGTGATGACAGTACAACTCAACCACTGACTTTATTTTAGGTATTTTTCAAGTACAAAATGGAAGTGTTTGCTCCCATCATAAATAGATCTGAGGTTTCTGAATTACAGTTCAGCACAGATTGTTCAGCAACATAAAGCAAGATCTTCTCTTGCTTTGGTTGCAAGGATGTCCCTCAACATTCAAATAACTTCTCTAGGGTAGGAAACCTGATTTTGGGGTCTCTATCCTTGCTGCTCACAGGCTGCACAGTGACATCTGTGATCCATCTCTCACCAGTGTTTTCCAGCAAGCATTGATGACAGACAGTGAAGAAAAAGGGGGATATTGAGGAAGACAAGTGAGGCTCTTCCACCAACTCTGAATATTTACTATTGGCCATGGAAAGTAAAAACAAAAAGCCCATTTTTTTGTTACTACTCCGGTGCAGCTCCTCAGGAACTCCCCCCCCCCCCCAGGTAAAGAATATTTGGAAATTTAGTTAGATTTACAAAATAAGAAATCAGATGAAAAAATGTCTTAAAAAACCATTTGTAAGAAGTGTGTAACAATCACTAAAACACTTATAATTAAGGGCCATGTGTTCCTTAATGAGCAGTCCAAAACTCCAGGCTGCTTTTGATTTAGTTTAATTTTAGTTTAATTCTGCAATCCATAAACTGGTGAGTTTTATTTACACAAAACTCCTGCTAACACAGGACTCCAGTGAAATGCTCTTTTCAGCTCCCATTATCCAGGAACCACTTCCTTGCCTTCTTTCCCTGAGTAAAACAGCTTGGAAAGACTTTGCTCAGAACTGATCCACAGATTTCAATGACACTCTCACCATGAAAACCCAAAATCCAAAGAGTAAAGTCGAAATTTTGGGGTTTTACTCACCAAAACTTGAAGTTCCTTTTCCAAAGAATCTTTAACTTGATTTACTGCACTCAAGTTTTTCTCAAGGTCAAGAAGCTTTTGCTCTTTGCCCTGCAGTTCTGTGGCCAGATTACTGGCCTAACAAAGGGGATGAAATGGAGTAAAATAAAATGACAAACATGAGTGAAAAATCAGGAAAATTAAGAGATGAATCTGAAAGAAAAAACTATAATATTAAAATCACTTTAAGATGAAAAATTAAAAAAAAACTGAAAAAAAAAGTGATGTGTTAACTGAGCGGAGCTGATTTCCACTGATGACAGAAACATCACAGCACTAATTGCATCTTGGAAGAGATTTGAAATCATTAAAATGTAGTTTTTTGGAATCAATGGTGAAGACATTTAATGTCAGCTGCTTTTGAGTGCATTCAAAGTTTCAAACCAAACTTACAGCATCAGTTCAATCAGTTGTTTGGGTTTTTTATTGTTTTAATTTTCTTAAACTGATTAATTTGGGCTTCAGATCAATCCACAAAGCAGGATGGAATTTTTCCAAGGGTTCTGACCACTGGGGTGGTGCACAAACCCAGTGTGACCTCAAAAAGAGAGTCAAAGGTAGAAATTTGGTATGTTGGAACCATCTGGGAAGGGTTTAGGAAAGCTCCTCCCAGTCACTTTCCCGCTACTCTCACAATTAGAGCTCCAGCTTGTCAGGTCATGCACAGATTGAGGGGGAACCCCAAAAATTAAATGGTATCTCAGCACTTTTATCATTAAATGGTATCTCAGCACTTTTATCCCTGGCTCCAGTGGTGGGACAACTTCAGGCACTGAATGGCTCAGCTTCGAAGAGATATTTCATCCAAACCCAAGGAAAACCTTGGTCAGATGTATCCCACTGCAGACTGGGGCTCAAAAATGCTGTGAACCAGGGCCAGCAACATCCCTGCAGACCCTGGGCTTGAGGAAAAGCTCCACCAGGATCTTTTTTGCTTCCTTTTGTTTTTAACAACCTCTTCCACCACCCTGTCAGATGAGGGGAGAGGCAGTGAAGGGAACATTCCCCGCTGAGCCCCAGGTCACTTTGTCTGAATGTCACCAAAGTTAAAGCCTCAGGATGTGTGGGATCTCCTCCCAGATAAGCCAACAAAGTAACTTTTCCATAACAGGAAGCTTTCAGTTTTTCAGCCTGCAGCAAGAAAGTGCAGAAGGAATCTTTTCCTGTTGCTTATTGCTGCAGATGGAGCACTAAAAACCTGCTGAGACCCGACCCAGTCAACGCTCCCTCTAAACCTCCTCAGGTGGTACCAAGATACACAACCAGTAAAACTCCTTTTTCCTGTGATGTATTTGCAGATTAAAACAGTACAGATGTCAAATAAAAGCAAAAGCAAAAGAAAAGGATGGATGTTGATACAAACCTGGCTAATTCCATCAACCTTTTCAGTCTCTAAAGTCTGAATTTGTTTCTCAGCTGCCTCAAGCTGCTTGCTAAGTTTCTCGATTTCCAATTTACCTTCAGAATTGGCTTTCTGAAGTGCAGCAAGGTCCAAAAGCTTTTCTTCAGCAGCTTTGATCTGTGGTGTAAGACTATCAATAACTTTGGTTTGTTCATTGTACTTGGCTTGCAGTACCTCTAGCTCCTTTACCTTTATCTCAGCTTCCTGTAATTTGTTTAAAGTGTCTTCCATTTCTACAAGATGCTGATCTTCCACACTTTCCAGTTTGGTCTTCAGGCTTTCCAGGCTTTGCTCTTTCTCCTCCGTGACTGCCAAGAGTTTTGCTTTCAGTGACTCGACCTCCTTCAATTGCTGAGATCTTTCATTCTCCTGCTTCACTTTGAAACTGGACATTTCACTCTCATGCTCCAACTTCATCTTCTCAATCTGAGTCTTCAGCTCCGCAAACTCCGCTGTCTGAGCCCCCACCCCTTTGCTGAAGGACACTTTCAGTTCTTCCATGGCTTGCTGATGGGAGGCAATTGCAGATTCCAGCTTGGATTTCCACAGCTCTATCACCTCGGAATTCTCCTTGTTGGCGTGATCCAGCTTGGATTTCAAGGATTCGTTTTCTTTTGCCATTCTCTCGTTGGAAGCCGAAAGGGATTTGATCTCTTTCTGCAGGGCTTCCTCACTGATCCCAAACTTCTCCCGCAGGGAGTTCACCTCGCTCTGATGTTCTTTGCCAACTGCTGCCATTTTTTCTTGTAAAGAACTGATTTCTTGTAACAAGGACAGAGAAGTGTCCACGTCATCCACGTGTTTACTGGAATCCAACCTCCCTCGGAGCTCAGCCACTTCCTTCACCCTCAGGGCCAGATCCCTCTCCAGCTCCATGATGCGGGATTTTTCCGACACTGTGGCCACCTGTGATCAAGAGTGTTTTAAGAAAAGAAGAAAGAATTATCAAAGATACATTTAACACAAAGACACTCAGGCCTCGCTGAAAAGAATCCACTGAGTGTTGCAAACTGCTTTAAAAAAAAAGAAAAATGTCCACAAGTTTGTATTAAATACATATTATATTCTCTCCAAGGATGGAATTTAGTTAAATCCATTTTTCTGAAGTCACCTAGAAATAACAACTTACTGAACAACTTACAAACTGCACTGATGTATATTAGCAATGGTTAACAAAGTGTTTCTCAGAACCATTTTAAGAAGACTGGGAAAGAACAGAGAACCTCGAAGTCTTTACTTGTTGAAATAAGGCCTCCAAATTAATCTCATCCCAGCTCTGAGATGTCAGAGAAAATTACAAACACATTTTCAGCCTATAAATCCTCTGAAATTCCTTCCACATCCACTTAATTGTCCCTGAAAAAGTGTCCTCACTATCCGAGCTTTCCGCTGGCTGTTGAAGCACTTTGTGCCACAGCAAAGCTCCCACAAGTAATTCTAATTAGAAAGTTACTGTTTCAACCTCCTTATTATACCAACATCCTGAAAAAAATATTACTTACCTGCAATTGCTCTTTAAAAGTACTTATTTCAGAGTATGTTCTTGGGTTTCTATTCATCCTAGGGTTTTTATTCATCCTACCTCAACTTCAAGAAAATCCCCCATGTGTGAGCATGAATATATGTGTGTGTGTGTGTGTATATATTGTATCCTTTAGAATTGACATCTGCTGAACTTCTGACTTGGGAGAAAGTATATCCAGTAATATTTTAGCAGGCAACAGTATTACTAATGCTACTGAGATATCCATTAAAAGATTATGTCATTGGTGGGAAAAAAGAGCTAAAAAGCCCCTGCAAACCATGATTTAGCAAAGCAAGAAGTACAGCAACTACTGAAGACCTCAGAAACCAAGCCCCAAACACTAAGTTTGTGTTAAAAGGATTGGCACATTCAATCTTACTTTTTTGGGGGTTTCATGAACTTTGCTACATCTTAAAATGAACCAGTGAACATTTCTTTATGTCAGTTCATGGTCCCACTTTGCTACTTTTATGTCAATTCATGGTCCCATTGTGCTACATTTGGAACTGAGTACGAATTTTGCAGTTGGAAGGCATCTTACCTGAACTCCTCCAGGAGAGAGGACACGTGTACAGGCACACACATACACACACCACCAAAATAAAGCTAATTTTTGAAGTGTTCCAGCTCTATGGCAGGAGCAGGGACCTGTCTGAGCCCGTGTTACACCCAAGACGTGTCCCCAGGAATCTCCCCCACACAAAGCAGTGTCGTTATCCAAAGAGTGAAATCCATTACCCTAGTGTCTTCTAACTCCCTCTGGAGTTTGTCAGCTTTGGTCTTTTCAAAGAGCAGGCTCTGTTCAAGCTCCTTAATGCGGGCATGCTCCAGTTTGGTCTGCGTCTGTTAGTGAAAAGGGAGAGGAAGAGACACAACGGTGCCACCATCACATGCCAGCACGAGAGGAGGGAGCCACATGCAGGCCGTGCTGCCAGAGGCCTCTACCAGTGATGAGCAGAGAGGATGCGGTGGAGAAAATGGACAGGGAAATGCTGTGGATGAGGAACAGGGGCTGAAGGGGTGGATGGACTGACATGGCAAAATGAATAAATGAAGAAATAAGGCAAACGGAAATAAACGGCAAACGGAGGAATGGGAACAAAAAGGTTTCATGCAGCTGAGTAGGAGTTATTTATCAGTACATGAGGTTTTCGGCACAAATTAGAGTAGTTATGTAATAAATATATATATATGTGCATATATATCCCTGCCTGTTCTAACAGGATGGTCAGTCCCTTTCCCTGTCATCCCTTTTAATGTGCTGGGTTTATTTTATAAATAATTTATTTATTAACCAGGGGACAAAATTCCACACTGAGGCTCATGTGACAAATCCAAACTTTAACTTTCTGGGGTTTTTTATAGTAGCTATCTCTCAAGTCCCAGCCATAAAACTGCTTTTAGCCAAGACCTTAGAACATGAAGGTTCATTTGCCACTGTGGTTTGAATTCTTTGACTAGAAAGAGAGGGGTTGTCTACCACTCCAAAACCCTCCTGGTTTTTCCCTCTCCTCTTCCAGGAAGGAAAAGCAACAAGTACTTGTTTAAGTAACAAGATTCCCCAAAAGCAGATAAGGAAGTATCAGCCTGGTTGCTCTGCAGTCACAGAAGTCTAAACATATTGAACAAGATGTGGAAGTAAGGAAAAAGAAAATAAGATCTTTGGAATTCTAAGAGGTTCCTAAAGAGGAGCAGGACACAGATGAAACTAAGTGAGCAAGTACCTCCTGCTTTTTGCTTACAAACAGGTGGAATTGTTAGCAAGAACACAGAATATTGGATATTCTGGATATTCAGTCCCTCTGTGCTGGGATAACAGTCCCAGAACACCACTGAGATCCTGAAGGATCAGCCTAAAAACCAAGTGATCACCCACTTCTCTCCTTTGGAGAGCAAAGATGTCCATTTTTGATGGAAAAATCAGAATAGGGAAATCAGGAGTAAAGAGAGGATTAAACCAGGAGTGCACATGCAGAGTTATTCTAACACATCATCAGCCTGAGTGGAGACTGAGAACACTAAGAATGCACAGGAAACCAGTTTCAGCCTTGAGAACTTCCTATCTTGGCTGGGGATGCAGCAGAGGAGGCAGCCTGAGATAAATTTTCCTTTAAAACTCCTCTCTTCTGAGCTATGGAAGCAAGGGGGCTGCTCAGGGCTTGCAAGGCCATTTCTGCTATTGAGCAACATAATTTTCCTACATAATTCAAGAGAAGCTACAGTAAAATCAGGCAGCTTTGCACACTAATTGTTCAGATGGTTTTTATCATCTCTCCCCTTTGGCATTTCATACCAAAAAGGGAAAGAAATAAGGGGAGGTGGGCACAGAAACATTAACTGGCTACTTGCACTTTATATCTAGAGAACAGCAGCAGGAGCTCAGAGGAAAACAGGCAGGGCTTGTGAAGAAAACAGCTGAAATCCTACAGTTAAATGAAGGCTATTTCAGGCTCCTGGTCAGTGATGCCCCTACACTCTCCAGTGGGTTGCAGAGGTTTGGACCCTCAAGAATCCAATGGCACACTCACCCTGTCTCAGTTAACGGGGATTTAGTCACTACACACATTCCTCCCAATAAATGCCGGAATTGCTCTGAAAGCAACATGCACACAAATACCAGAGTCGAGGTTTCAATAACAGATTATGCAGTTAGTGAATCAGTAGAAGCATTTTCTGCACACAATCTGTTAACATGGGATGTCTCTGCACATTGAAGTGCCCTCTTACATTGTCAGGGTCTTCCGAAATCTGCCTCTTTCGCTATCAGTAAAATTAAAAACAAACAAACAGAAATGTTTCACCTGCAGACTCAGCACTACCATTCCAACACAAGCAACAGGATACATTTCATCAGCCTGAATTCAGTTTAAACTCCAAGTTATGCATCTTGACAAACCAGAAGCTTTAAGATGGTTTGTCACAACTATCGATTGATTTAACAGAAAATAAAAAACTCAAATATTTCCAAAGACTAAACAATAAAAGGAGCATTCTATGAAGAGTCTAGATAGGTATCTTAAAATGAATGGAAGACTAAAATAAAAGAAATGTTATATGAAATGAATAATTTTCATAAGGCTTCACTTAAATCATAAATGTTTTACAGTAACATAAATTAATTACATTTGTATTTTATGCTGTGCAAGAAGGTCTAGTATTTTTCTAATTAGACAACAACAGAACAACTAAAAAGTATTCTGCTTTTTAATTTGAATTTTAGGATAAAAATTGGCAGTGTTCAAATATCTGAGAGCAATCCTTTATTAAATGTTTTCTCTTCTGACTGTGTAATAACACACTGTGTTTAGCCCAACATTATAATTATACAAACAGGAGAAGGATAAAAGCTGCACACATGCATTGCTGTTTACATTTTATGGGCAACACTGTCAGGATAAAACACTCCTCATCAATTCATCTTCCCTAAGGGAAGCACAGGGATTACTCAAAAATTTGATCAAACAGGACTAGTCTTCAATATTCATTTTTAAAGGTTTAAATATTAACCTGCAATTTCATAACTTCAAAATGATTTTTTGTTTGTTTTGGTTTAATATCAAAAGGTAGAACTTTCTATGAATTAATTTAATTACTCTGAACAACTACAGCCATTCCACTGCACAGCCACTACAGAAATGCATGGAATTTGGGGTGCAATCCTGCAGTTTCAGGACAATTAGTTTACCCAGGGACTGCAGAAGTGGATATTGCATTTTTTAATCATTCCCGCCTTTCTCTTCCAGAGAAAAGTGCTCTTAACCCAAACTAAATGCATTCCTGTGCCCTCCTAAATATTCTGTTTACAAAGCTGGAGATGTTTTACCTCGAGGTCTCCTTTGGTAATGGATTCTTCTTCCACACGGAACTGAAGGTCTTCGACTTTCCTGTGGGGACAACTCATTAAAATTCAGGTAACTTTGGAAGAAAAATGCTTTCAAACTCATTTTCAGTGGAAATCAGAACTACAGGGACATCACCCCAGCAAAGTGCCCGAAACACAAAGGAGAAATCTCTCCCAGGAAGCATCAGAGGGAAGGAAAAGGGCTCCCTTTAAACAATCACTGACAAAGGGAGGCACGGGCCTTCCTGCAACCCCATAAAGTGTATTCTGTTGTATTTGCTGATGAATTAAAAAGGAAACCTTTAAGTCATCACTGATTCTCTCATCCTTTCACCCTTTAAGTCATCACTGATTCTCTCATCCTTTCACCCTTTAAGTCATCACTGATTCTCTCATCCTTTCACCCTCCTGCATGTCCTTGAGAGAGTGACCGAAATGAACAGTCTGATCTCACATTCCATATATTCTACCATTCCTCAAAGAAACAGGCAGAAATTTAGGAGACATCCAAAATATCCATAGGCCTGGATGTGTGCTGGGCACATTGAATCCAGTCTCCAGGACAGAGGAATATGTTGGGGGTCAGGATGAACTGCAAGATGCAGAAGGGGAGCACAAGCCTTGCCTTGTCCACACAGGAGTCTCAGAATGGGATCAGGGAGGAGAGAAGCCAAAATCTGACTTAAAATCAAATTTTTAAGAAGTTATTGCTTCCCTCCCCTGACTCTGGTATATCCCAATGAACAAGGGGCCAGATCTCCTCCTTTTCCCCTTGATCTTTCATCACTAAGATGCTGCAAGGGAAGAGACAAGGATGTCTCCTTTCCTTGGAATTACACACACAGCTTGGCTGACAGATATAGAAATCACTGCTGCAAACAGAGTTACAAGTGATGGGAGTCTAAAATAAAAGAATAAGGATTTAGGACTGGGAGTGGGTCTCACCAGTGCTTTGGGAAACAGGGGATTAAAGATTGACTTTGGGTCACTGCTGAGACTGACCCGAACACACAGCACAGAGTGAATAAGCCTGGAGGGGTTGGGAGAATATACAAATAATTCCAGATCAAACTCGACTGTTTGTTTTGAAAATTCTGTTCTATTGGGTCCCACGAAAAGGCAGCAGGAAAATTGTAAAGGAATTGCCCTTTTTACCACTGCATTTTCCAGCTGTGACCTCTGGTTTTAGGCCCCTCAGAGAGGCCAACACTGACTGGCTCCAGGGGCACACACTCACAGTGGGTTTCTAAACAGACTTTACTCTTCAAAAGTATTCCAAACCCACTAAATCAATTTATCACAATTTCCTCACCTAACCTTGACCCAACAATTTATCAGACTATTTCCTTTCCCAACCCCACCTCACCTATTTGGTAATCTCAGTTCTTTCCTCTAATGGTTATGGAAAGGGAATTAGAAAAGGCATTAGAATTAATGGCTTTGATGATTTGCCTGCAAGAGACATCCCCTATATAGACACAACTAACAGTAATGAATTATTCACAAGAGATTTAAATGTAAATTCCTAATCCAGAACTGTCAGGGAATGAGATGATCAACCTTTTCATTTGGAAGTGGAAGAAAAGTGTTTCAAAAAGATCAGGTACAATCCATTAATTTCATATGAGGAGGAATAAAATATAGTAGAAAACAATAGTGCAAGTATTGAGTTGGATAAAAATCAGTTATAAACAATAGTTTTACAGCCTCTGAGCAAATCCACTTTCTTTGGCTTCCCCTCTCCAAACTGGAGGGTGGTTTTGTTCTTCATTAAATTTTAACAAACTGCAATATGATTTTACACAGTAATTGCCCATCGTTCAAAATTTGTTTCATATCTGAAAGCCACCAATGCAAAGTCTGATTTAACTGAATTAATTCCTGAAGACATTTTTGGGTACCTTTTCTCTTCCTCGAGCTGATTGAGGAGCTCCACCTTCTCCCTGTCAGCTGCCTCCACCATGGCCCGCAGCTGGTCCATTTTTGCCTCCATCTCCAGAACGTGCTGAGCAACGAGGAGGAATATTATGGATTATACAGATATGGCTGTTGTTATTATTATATGGGTATCATATTGATTTATATGGGTATTATTATTATATATATTGATATAATGGATAACTTTACTTCTAGAACCCCACCTCGTACTCCCTGTTTCGGAGCAGCCCTCACCCCCTTACCCGGTCGTGGCCATCCCGAACCAGGGCCAATTCCTGCTCCATTTCCCCCACGTGACTCGTGGCTTTTGCCACCTCTGCCCTCTCCAGGTCCCTCTCTGCCAGGAGCTGCTCAATGTGCTGCTGCTTCTCCTTCAGGGCCTCCTGCAGGGCCGTGGTTCCCGAGATTTTCCGGGCGTACCGGGAAGAGGTTTCTGTCAACTTCACAAAGGAAATCCATTAAAAACCACTCTGCATCCAGGGAAAGGAAACTGGGATACTCCAGCCTCTCCAAACACGGGGTTAGTAAAGCAAATGCTTCCTGTGACCTGCTGTACCTTCTCCTTTTCCATCTAATGACTTTATTTTCCCCAGTTTAACATTAAATGACCTGACAGTTGCTTGTCTGACACAGGAAAAACAGCAAGAGCCCTGAAGAGCTGAGCAGACTGTGTGAGAGTCCAGCAATTTTCAGGGAAGTTTTAGTTTTCCTAAAAACCGATGCACAAGAAATCTGCTGTGTCAGAACTGATTTCAGGAAATCTTGTTTCCTCAGCAGCTTAACTTTTAAAGAAAAAGT
Source organism: Pseudopipra pipra (assembly GCF_036250125.1). Taxonomy (NCBI): domain Eukaryota; kingdom Metazoa; phylum Chordata; class Aves; order Passeriformes; family Pipridae; genus Pseudopipra; species Pseudopipra pipra. Next base: position 8,546,368 of record NC_087566.1, on the reverse strand, counting down.
CTCCAAATTATTCAGACAATCCTTTTAACTTGAATGGCCACCAAATGTTCATGTTCAGTTGGAAGAAAGAAGGGATTTTAATTCCAGAAGTAATGGATTACAGCAGCTTTGTGCTTTATGGCCCAAATCATGCAAAATCCCTGGAGCACAACAGAGGCAAAATAAGCAAATATATTTGAGACCTTTACAAGGTGTAACTTAGAGGATCACAGCATGTGGAATAAAACACTGAAGTCCATATTTATGCTTTTCCTCATGGATTGAGGCAGCTCCACGTGTCAGTGCAGTGATCCCAAACTAGAGGGCACTCTGCAGCTGCAAGTGCAACTTCCATCCTGGATTAAGTAATGAAGTCCCGGTGTTTGTGCCAAATAAAATCCTTTTTGTGGTCAGGTATTAACCCCAGTGCCCTGACCAGCTGCTGACCTCTGTAATCTGCTTCAGTCCTGCAGGACCAGGGTAGGTCACCTCTGCACCTGCCGGTCAGTGGGACACTGTCCCAGAGAACCAGTTCCACACCACTGGGAGTCACCTCCTGCTAATTAAATGCAATTATGGACTTTGGCTTAAAAAAAAATGAAGAAAAAATCTAGGGTGACCATGGAAAACCCCAACTATTTCTATGCTTTTCGTTGCCTTAAAAGAGACTTCTCAAAATTCAGCTTTCCCAGATTTCCGTCTTCCTGCTGCAACCCAAGATTAGAACATTTATGTAACAAAACAACTTTAAAAGAATCCATAGTAAGTGTATTAGGTGGAATTAGTACTGTTAGAATTCACCTGAGCCACTGCACTTGGCAACATTTAGCCTTTATGAATTCACAGATTAAAACCAAATCTAAAAGAAAAGAAAGAGGCTTTTTGTCAGCAAGGACCTGGCAATTGCTACTTCTGGATTTCTCAGCTGACTCATCTCTTTCAGTCTCTTTTGCAAAGAAATTTTCTTTCCTTACAAAGAAAATTTGGAGCATTTCAGACAATCTGAAGCTTCCTGCTGAATAAAACAAGTGAGGTCCGTGGAAGCTTTAGCTCAAACACAAACCTCTGATGAGAGAGGCAGTGAAAACGAACAATTGATGGAGATTCCAGCCAGAGACCGGTTTGGTGGTGCCATAAGCCCCTTTCTTATCGCAATCACTCCGTTAGCCTGAATTAAATACTCCAAATATTTGATACATGTGTTAAATATTCAAATCTCCAGGGCTAGCTAAGATTTCCTTCCCTCGTGCATGCTTTGGGTGGAACCAGCACAACTAACGGGTGCCGTGCTCTGCTCTAGTCTCAACGCCGACCAGGGGCACGTGGATTCCTGCGGATTCCTGCGCGTTCCTGTGGATTCCTGAGGGAATGGGGAGCATGCAACAGAAAAAGGAGCTTACTAGTCCTGTACGGCTGGGCTTGCTGCTTACGGAAGAGGCCACGGAGCTGAGGGAGCTGAGGGAGGAGGCGCTGGGGCTGCGCTTCAGGGCCGTGGGCGTCGGCAGCACCTTCCGCACGGCGGCCTTGGCCTTGGCCGGGGTGGTCGAGGGGAACCCGATCTTGGTCACCTTGTGCACTGGGGCAAACAATCCATACTTGGGCTGGCACTGGAAGTACCTTCCAAAAAGCAAAGTAAAGGAGATGAGAGTATAAATCAGCTTCTTTTCACACGCACGGTCTGGCTTCACAAAGAGTTCCGCAGCAGGAGCCTGAAAGTATTAATGGAACAGCTGGTGTCTCTCATCTACATTACACTGCAATCATATTTTTTTTTGGAAAAGGGATTTTGAAAGGCTGAAGCATGATTATATCAGACTTCAGAAATTCCACTTGAGCTGTAGCTCTATTTCCTAAAAAAATTCCATTCAGAGTCAGTTTTACACACGTTAACTTTCCTCTCCCTCTGAGCTGCCAACAATATGTGATGGCTGAGAGTTAGAAATAAGAAGCAGATTTTAATTAGATCAAGTAGTTTTATATCACATACATACTCTTTATGCATATTTGATTATGCAGAATATATATCTTTGATTACATATAAACAAACACCACTTATAATTTTAAGTTGTGATCACCCATGTTAAGGTGGCACAATCCTTGTAAAACCTCTTTTTAAGGAGGTAAAAGACTGTTCCTTATAGCAAATCAGAAAGAAAGTCACACTGTGGTGTGAATTAATGCTTTCTAAGTGGGACTTATTGGAGGAAGCAGCTCCACTGCTCCCAACCTCTACAATGAGGCAACTGTTGGTACAGGAGGTTTCACCCCTGGGATTCAGGAAGATTTCCTTTAAGTACAGCTCTTAGATATCCAGAGATTTTCTTCACTGAGCATTCAGAAACCAAGCAGGTGTTCCAAATGCAGGAAATTGTGCTTTCCATTACCAGGCTATGAATAAAAGCCACATGGGAGTAGGAGAGATCAGCTCATCCCATGAATGGAGGGTTGATCCGGATTTTCAGAAAATTCATAAAATTCAAGTCATGGTGTACCACCCATCAGCAGACACTCAGGTTCACAGCCTCCCTGCCTTGATTGAAAAGTTTCATGGAGATATTAAAAACCAAAAGAGACTGCAGAGAAAAATCTTAGAAGGCAAATGGATGATGGACCAACCTGGTTCCAGCCACGGCTCCATCGTTCTTTCCCAGGGGCTCATCCAGCTCCACTCCACACCACTCTCCTTTAGCAAAGTCTGTTTCTCCCAAAAAACGCACAACTCCAGCTTTTGTCCCACCAACCTAAAGCAGGAAAACACATCTGCATTTAATGCATTTCCAAATTCAAATACCAAATACAATGGAAAAGCTTCTGGCACAACCACGTGCCCAAAGCACGTTAATCATGTGACCAGTTCTGATTTCAAAATGCAGATTTTTTAATTCATGAGTTTGTTTTGATGTGGAACAAATACAGATCTTCACAACCAAAAAGAAGAAAAACTGAAACAAAAATCACTTTCTTAGCATTTCTGTCCAATTTGGTATTCAAAGTCTGTAATGACTGAAGGCCACAATTCCAGCAGGTGACTTGATATGTCTGTAAGACCAAAAATACATTAACAACACCCAGTATAACCTGAATACTGAACATACTGAGCAGATATTTGTTTCAAACAAATTTCTACCAGCAGATAAGGATTTCTAAGAACTGCTTATTTCTTACTCAAATTCTCTGAGGAAAAGTAAAAGAAATGAAATGAGAAAAAAATCCTTTCATATTTTCTCTAAGGAATAATTCAGGTAAAATACATAGAACAACTCTCTTGTATTTAAATCTGATATAAAGCACAATGTAGAGCACTTGGCAGAACTGGAGACATAACCACATGAATCCTTAAAAAGGGAACAATCATTTCCTTAATCTTTTCTTCACTTTAAAAAAAAAACAAAACAAAAAAACCCCCCAAACACTCCTAAAGGAAAGCCTAGAAATCAGCTGATTTCAAACTTAAAACCTGAAATATTCACAGCAATTCCAATGACTTGCAGTGTCTCTGAGCTACAGCTTTTTATAACACCCAGGGAGGGAAGCATTAAATCAAGTGAAGGAGGAAAAGGTGTTGTGTGGCCACCAGTTGCCAGGAAGGGCCAGCAGCCAGAACTGCAGGGCTCTTGCAGGTCACAGGGACCATATGTTGTGCCCTAAATTTGTGGAAATCTGTTCAGCCTGAATCCAGCACTGTGAAAACAAGGAAAAGGTAATGAAAGCTCTTCAAGAGATTCCCAGCATTCCCCATGGAAAACACAGCAATGGCACTGAAAACGCCCCTTTGTGGGTTCCAGCCCACGTTATCCAGTGAGGCCTCGGCAGAGAGCCTGGATGTGACCTGCTACCAAAATATACACTAAAAAGTAAACTAGGATTGCACATCATTTTCCCATAGACATTCTATTTCTGGGAGGAAATTCCCAGGATTAAAGGAGAACAACGAGCTTCTTGTGCTGTAAATTAAGGTGAGTGATCACAGCACAGCAGAGAACTCACACGAATGCCTTTGGGAAGTCTGGCAGTTCTTTTTCCACACAAACCTCAGAAAAACAGGGAGAATAATTCTCCTTTTTTGATATTACTTCAGTGACAAAGGTGACAGAGGCATCTCTTGTCCCTGTTTAAGGTGGCAGCTCCTTCTGTCTCATTAGAGACAGTCTGGAAACAACCTTTAGCTCTTGCTTTAAGTGGCTCTGTAGCAAATTATTACTCTCCATGGAATAAAAACACACAAAGTTTACAGTTATCATGACTCAGCCTAATATAGTAACTAGTAGAACGTTTGGTATCTGGTGTTCTTGGCAGAGAACACACAAACTTCCCCTCTTGGAAAACAAGCACCAGAATTGTAACCAGCCCAAGAGCTCCACAGAATCCAGAGCTCTGTGGCACAGTGGTGAAGAAAGAATATATAATATTGTTAAAGGATTTCCTGGGAAGAACTAGTCCTTAAATTGAGGGATATGTTATTCCCCATCAGACATAATCTACTTTTTCTAGAGGATAAATACCATTATCCTAAGTATAAACATAAAAATAACATTTAGCTGAGTAGTGTGAGAGAAAAACATGGGTGTTCCAAGTTTTCCTTCTCCTCATTCCTTTTCTAGTAAGTTTAGGCAGTCTTTTATAATTTTTTTTGTCTTGTTTTGTTAGGTGTTTTTTCTCTATAGGTAAATTTGGAAGATATCTTTAGGTGAAAAGACTGGCTAGATGCTATTTCCCTGCTCGATTTTGTACAGTCTTCTGCCTGAAAAAACCAAAAGTTAAATCAAAATAAGCTCTAAAAAGCCATGAAAGAAATCAGACAGGAAAACCAGAACAATGGCCCAGACAAGGAGCATCCCCTTAAAGACAACAGTCAGGTTTGGGGTGACACAGAGGATTCCTCAGTTCCTTTTCCAGAAGCCTTGAGCCAGGCCAAGGAATTTTATTGCTGTTTTGTGGAGTGTGTGTTCTGTGGTGATTTTTTGTAATAAACAACATAAATGAATTACCTAAAGACATCCACTCAGCACCTTTCCATGGGCAGGGAAGAGGGGCAGGCAAGGTGAGAGCTTAGTGGAATAGGATCACTCCAAGCAAAGGCTCCCAGGGACAGGAAAAACTGCTGCAATCTGTTCCCTCCAAGCCACACTGTAAATAAACCTCCAGAGCAGGAATGCTGGCTCCAGGATAAGGAAGATTAAACATGGGTGCAGAATATTCATCCCTTTTGGTTTCATCCCTTGGCCCTGCTCATCTTCCACATTTAGTAATAAATGTCCAGCATTAGTCTGAAGATATTCCATTCAAATCTCAAACTGGGAAACAGTCTGGAAGAATTCAGCACTGCCCAGTGCCTTTGGACCTGCTCCAGCCATCCCAGTGCCTGGATGTTGGAATTGTGACCCAAGGCCTGGTGGGAGTGAGCAAAAGCAGGAATTCATATCCCAGAACATATGGGATGCACGACGGGAGCTCCCTGGGAGGAAGAGCAGAGTGACTCGTCCTGTCACCATGGTGCTGCCTTATTTTAGAACAAGATGCAAGGAAGAATGCCAAGGAATTTTTGGTTTTTTCCAAACCTAGTCCTGCTTCTTGGAATAACCAGTTCCTCCATTTCTGCTTGCTTTCTGTGTGCCCTCACCAAGAGCATCAGCAAAGGGTTGTAAATGCAGTTTTGCTGAGTTTCAAGCCAAAGCCTTCAAAATTTCAGCTTTAAAACAAGTCAGCACCACTCTGGAAAGCCTGAGACTACTCAAGGCTTCCAATCATTCCCAGACATCTGCCCCAAACACTGTATTTATTATTTATCTCCAGCTGCAATTAGTGCCCTGCATGTGACAACACAATAATCATAATTTATTCCCTTGGTAGGACAATGTGAGGTGCTACTGGATAACACAAGAGGGTAAAGGCTTTTCATGATCAAAGTTGCTGTAACATTAGTGCCATAAAGGGGAAAAAGATTATGACATGATTACACTGAACTGTTCCTACCAATATGAAAAGAGAACTGTACTTACAGAATTGTAGTGTTTATTATAGAAACATTATTTAAAAATTATAGAAGAATTATAGAAAAAAAGAAAGGTAAAAAACCCAACCTCGAACCAAAAACTGATCTACTTCCCATGAAGGACTAAAAATAAAAAGCCCAGTTTCTAAAAGAAAAGGGAAAAAAAAGTTTATTAGAAAGTTTCTAAAAGTTATAAAAAAATGGGACATCACTACCATAAAGACAGTTTTCCATGACCTTCATTCCTGCTAAGGCAGGTCACTGAATAATAGATAAAGAACTGCCAGAGCTTTTTTTCAGTTGCCACTCAATGCAGACAAGTTGTAAAATACAGATCAATAACACAGCAGAGAATCTGGGTCAGACCACAGGTCACTGTGGGGTGAGGAATCTGCTTGGAATTCACTAGTGTTACATCAAACACATAAAAAAAGTGATTAAATTCCATTTACTCAGTTCTAACTAAACTGACATTAATTTGCTGCAAGGTAAAGTGAAGTAGCAAAGTGGGTTTGTAAACCTGAAGTGGTTAAAAATTGCCTCATGAAAGGACACATCCAAGCTTGTGAAAACCTTTGCAGAGCCACATTTCCAAAGATACGGAGAAGCAGGAAACAAATAAACCAGTGTAATCCAGGGGAAAAGAGAGGGATGGTCTAAAAAATGAGAGAGGTCATGGAAAAGAGGATTCACTGTCTGAACACTGAAGTGTAACAATATCACTTACACCCTGAGAGAGGGAAAAGGTGAATAACAATTGTTCTGTCTCCCCTTCTGCCTGAGCAAGTGCTTGAGGTGACTCTTGGATATTTCTGCATTTCCAGGACCATTCAGCACCCACAACATGCTTGGAAAAGCAAAACCCATCCAGCCCCACCACATGCTGCCTGGATCCACTAACCAGGTTCTCACCAGAATCATCTCTCTCTTGTTTCTCAAAATTAAGCAGAACCTTTTCCAGTTGGCAAAAGAAATTGCATTTAATTGATTTGTTCACCCATTCAAGGCCAGAGGGAAGCACGGGATCATCTCCTGTGCTCTGCTGGAACAGGTCCTTCCATTCCATCCATTCCACCTGTAATTAACCCTGTAACTGTGCTGAGCTCTGTGTGGGACTGTTTCCAGAGCTGATATCCATCAGGAAACACTTCCACTGACAGGATATTTTCATAGTTAATCTCTCCATTGTTGCAAACACATTTAAATTTTAAATAAAACAAATGTGACTGTGGCCTTCAGCCCCTGGCTCTCACTGTGCTTTGAGCTGGGAGATGACAGAGCTCCTCAGCAGGTACTCACATGTTCTAAGCAGGGCACCTCAATTTTTCCCTTTGCAAATTAACAGCTTAAATTCTTCAAATCTTTTATTGCAAGATACTTTCTCTTGCTTGAGTCATTTTACAGCTCTGTTCTGAATTCTGGCCAATGTTTCCAAGGGGTTTTTTAAATAACTAAGCATGTAACCACACAGAGTTTTAAATATATCAATAAAGGCCAAATTAATTTTGAAGTTACTGTTAGGTAGTGTTCAAAATCTAAATAATAATAATAATAATAATAATCCCACCATAGAGTGGAGTTTTCTCCATTAAATCTATAGTGCCAAAGAAAGAAGCAAATTGTGTTTGAAAAACCTGCCATGTTTTAGTTTGTCAACATCTGGTTCCTCTTTTAGTTTTTACCTGTTTTTTCTCTTTGAGATTAGACAGATACCAGACAGACATTTGCTGCAGATTATCCTATTTCCTTTAAAAATATCTACATAACATCGGACTCCTGATCAAGGCACGACTGAGCAGTGCCAGAGCATCTCCTAAACTTCAAACTGGGCTCCATAATTCAGGTTTTTCAGCCCAGCAATTCTGTGAACAGCAGGATTAATGGTGTCAGTTCTCCTGTGGCATCAGAGATTATGTCTGAGTGACTTCACTCCCTAAAAATGCTGCTTCTATTGATGGGAACAGTGTTCAGAGGAGCCTCGATCATGTGGATTCTCTGACGTGCAAAATTCTGTGAAGGCAAATTGCAGCTTTTCCAGAATTGGTGGGTTTGAGTCTCCACCTTTTCTTGGACTGTTTCCATGGAACTTGGAACAACTTTTTAAAGCCTCTCTATTTCTACCCAATTTGGTTGCAGTCAACTAAAAAGTTCCAAAGTGGGCAAAAATAAGACACTCCCACAGACCTTGTGCTACCACACAACCCTTCACTTCCCCAAGAAAACAGGGTAGTAACTACAACTGATGTGCAACTGAGATTCAATTCACTCAATCAACTCAAAGAAAGCAAAAAAAAAAAACTTCACAGGAATTCCATCCTACAAAAGCCACAAGTGAATTCAGCACCAAAAAAAAAAAAAAAAAAGGCAAAGACTAAAATTAAGTAAATAAAGTGTTCCTTCGCCCATCCTGTGCTGAAGTGACCAAGGACAACATGTTCCTGGATCTCATTCCCCTTGGGAAGGCAGGGAAAAGGGAAGCCAAGGAGTCCACACACAAAAAATGAATTAACTATTACCAAAGCACGTGGAAACATCATGGATTGTTGTCATTACATCCCAGGAACTCACGTGTAATTGGAAGTTAAATAAGGAGTTGCCACAACAGAATGACTCAGTTAAACACAGCTCACACTTTGCTGTAAGATAAATTTAACATCTTATTTGTCTGTGAGCAGAGAGGTAACAATATCTCCTGAAAAAGGCTTACAAGTAACATTTAAAGAAAGCTGAGGTTTGCACAGAGAAAAATCACCCAATGAATTGCAGACAAAGCCTTTGGACACCCTTCATCCCTCAGATATATTCTCATATTTCATGCTCTGGCAGCCACTCAGCAAACTAATCTACATTGCACTTCACAGCACCCAAATGCTGTGCCTAAGTAGACATACATAAATATAAGAATTACTTTCATCTTGACTTAACATGACAAAGCCATCAAAGCACCTCACACAGCCACCTCCGCTCCAGGATAAAGCACAAGTGTGACTGAGCAGTCAAATACTGGCACAAAACAACCACACGTTGCCAACTTCCAAATTTTTCTTCCTTTTCCATCCTCATCTGCTTTGTGCAGGGTATTTTTGCACTGCTTTAACTGCAACACCATCGCTGAATATTTGGGTTTTTAACAGTGATAAGATTTTTAAACAGGCTAAACTCAGAAGTGCATTTTCTATTCAGGATGTTACAAAAGAACAACAGAAAAAGGAGATTTTAAAAGCTCCACGTGGACAATACAGGATTATTGCTGCAGGGACAAACTCCTCTCTCCATGTGAAGTTTGTTTTTCCCTTCCCTGCCTTTAAGAGCCCTGGAATGTAATCAGTTGGCAGCCTTACGTCATGTTTACTCCCAGATAGGTTACATGGGTGGAAACAAATCTGCCAATAATCTGCTGTCAACCCCTGCCTGTGCCATCACCACAGAGCTCAGGAAGGAAGAACAGAGCAAGGAGGAAGGCAGGGAAGAAGGACAAATTCGATGTCACTCGTGCACAGGGAATAACTTTGCAGAAAGGCCACACCAGCAATGCTGTAAAGGGAGTTTGCAGTGGTGGGTGACCATATGGAGGGAGCCAAGGCCCAGCTTTACAGCTCAGCTCCAGGAGCAGCAGCTTTGGCAGCCTGGGATGAAGCTGTAACTGGTTAAATGAATGAAAGCACTTTAATCCCTTGAGACGGCTCAGGCCCCTTAGGTTGATAAGATTTTTATTTATTTATTTAAAATGCAGCATCTGGTCCCTTCAGGAAAAAGCTCTCAAAGCTGCTTCAACTTTTGGTACAGGCAGCAGTCCCCACACAAAGCAGCTTTTCCCCTTTTATTAACAAGTTTCGTTGGGGAGTTCTGAGGGGTTTGTTTGTTTGTTTTTAAAATCAACTTTGCATTGGGCTCTTAAGACATCCCAAGTGTTCCCAACACCGGGGCAAACAGGTTCTCTGGCTGCAGCTCAACCAGGAAACCCAAACTGGCTGAGCCTGAAAGTCATTTGTTTTCTGAATTGCTTTTCTGTTGTTCTTTCCCCAGCTGGTTTAGCACCAGCACGGCACTGCCACCGGCACTTCTTGCCCGGGAATTCTTATTTACACAAGTTAAATGCTGAAAGTGGAGCCTGATTTTCAGCAGGAAAATCAACCTGGCACTGTGTCACTGACCCAGCAAAGGCTGGGTGAGGGCAAGGAGGGAAGTGCAGATTTCCACATCAACATTTCCTATGTTACAGAATCCCCAAATACGAGCTCAGGCTGCCCAGAGTTAATGTTCTAACAGCTCAATCACATCCAGATTCCAGAACATACATCATATGTTAGGAATGGAAATTATGCCTAATACAGAGCTGTTGGAATGACTCTTTGCATTAATAGCTTTTCCCTGGTTTCACCATATTTTTATCCAGTAAAAGTTATACATCACTGCACCAAATGAAAAGCTGAATAACGAGTTACACATCACAAAACACAGTTCTTTTAAATGTCCACTTCATCTACCAACATTTCCACACATTAACATGAAGCATTATTAGTTTCTTGTTGGTGAAAGGGAAATTAGGCACATGTTGCTGAATATGGCTCAGATAAACTGGGATTTGAGGGAGACAGATTTATCCTCAGAGACTCTCAAGACAGCAGAGGACAATGTGCAGCTTCAACTTAATCATCTTTGAGCAGTAAACTACAGAAATCAAAGGATCTCTCCTTTCCCACTAGAACACCCATTTGGGGCTATAATACTTCAGCTTGTGTATTCCTTTAGTTTGATTTGGTTTTGATTGGCTTTGACTCCTCTGGAATCTCAGGAAAGAGAAATCCTAAGACAATAGGACAAGGTGAATTTCTCCATGATTGTTATATTTCCCTCAGGGGCATTGATGTCTCCCGGGAGTTATTTTTCTGATGTTTACAACTCAATTTAACAGCCAATCTACTGAACATGTCATCTTCAAATTGAGGGGAAAACACAAGGAAAGCTGCAGCTGATCGTTGCAGCAAATCTACAAGTATTTTTCCACAGGCACCCACAGAACACAGCTCAGCTGCCACATCCCATCCCTTGGAGCACCGGCTGTTTTGATGGCAACGAAATTTTTCTGTTCTAATATACAAGGTCTTTTGGGAAAAGAGGTTTTCTGCTCCCTGAAAAAGCAAAGCTGCTTGTTTTCCATCTTTTTATCTCCACATCTATCACACTGTTCAGCACAGCCTCACGGGAGACTCTCTAAGCCTGGTTTTGGGAATATCCAGGTGATCACCTCCAAGCTCTATTTGTTTTTTGCAGTGGAACTTCCTTTCTCTGATATTTCTTCCTTCCCCCCCTCCAGTCTGGAAATTTTATTTCCTTTCTTCTCTGGAATTTCTTTCCCTCTGAATGAGTGTCCCAAACAATCTGTATGTAACCACTATTCCTCCTAAGTTGTCTGAATTAAGGTAAGATTGTGTAGGGCACCTGTCTTCATATTCAAATAAATCAGGGATATATGCATGGGAAGCTTCCTTTATTTAAAGGATGTTATTATTTAAATCTTTGTATTTTTTAAAGATATCAGTTCTAAAGAAATTTGAGGGGACTCTAAGATGGGATGACATAGCATCAGGTAATTCTAAGTGCACAAACAGTGGTGAAACAACTAGAGATCAAAGAAATAAGAAAATAAGCCCAAGACATCTTTTCTACCCACATAAAACAATACAGAACATGCAACAGAGCTTTAACTCTCAAGATTTAATCAAAATACCTCACCCCAACATCACTGAGGCAGCATTTGCTGTGACAACACACAAGTAAATGTGAGGAGCTGACAGATGCTTTTCATGGGGAGGAACAGCACAAACGTCTCAGGAGGAAAAGGAAAATGTTCCAACAAAGCTCAGCTGTTGGGAAACATCAGTTGGCCAAGCCTGAAATGCTTTGAACCCAACATTTCAGGTTCAAACTTGTGCCAGGTTTACATCTGTGGAAAGCAAAAAGGAGGCCAAGTTGAGATGTGAATTAGTAAATGTTGTCAGGGTGGCCCCTCGATAACCCAGGCTGGGCACAGAAACCAGCTTATGGTTTGACCTTTCTCACTGAATGATCACCCAAAACCAGCCAGTTACTGACAGCTAAAAGAAACTTAAAATCATTGAACTGATCCCTTCAAGGTGACTCCTACTAAGTATATTTTAGAATCCAAGTTAGAGGAAAAAAAATAACAGACTGAAATACTTTGGTGTAACAATCACCACTCCCCACCCTGAGATCACACACTGAGATCAATAAACCTGAGCCACATCTGAAGTGCATTCTGGAATGTAATCCTGGCTTATGAGCTACATCTCCCCATCTACAAATCCGCCCTGAAGGACATAATTTTCCATTTAGCTATTTTAATAAGACTCCCAAGTGAGCTTTTGTCTCTCCTGAATCCACTGTTGTGCTGAACTGCAGTGCTGCCCAGCTGGAGGTTCACCATTTTCAAGGTGTAATTCCCAGCACTTGTTTTCCCCACGTGCCCATAATCATCATTACTAAGAACCTTCACGAAATATCCACCAGCAGCTGCTCCAAGCTGCAAAAACTGAGGAATTTTGCAGCATTTACTCACTGCAGCCCTGCAATGGCACAGTCAGACTGGAACATGTCTTGTGGCTGTGGCACCACATTGTCACTTAGAGGGGAGGACACAACCTCCATCCAGCCTCTCATCCTCCTGGGGAACATATTACTGCAGAGTGACTGCTGTCAGCATAAATAAACCCAAATTACATGGAGCATTCCAGCTGGATTTATACCTCTGCTGGAGCAGGAATGGCCAAGCAAGTTACAGCGAGTGACAGGCAGGGCTTTCCCAACAATCAGTGCTTGAGGACAGTTTCCAGAATTACTCAGTGACACCTCAACTCTCCAGTCCACAGTGCTGGACAGGAGTGCAGTGGCAGGGAATAAAATTATTAACAGATGAATTCAGTCAAATTTAGCATTACTTGCACTAACCTGGTGATTTAATATATTTACATCTGAATTACTGTTAGATGATGAGAGCAGAGTCTGGGATCTACAACAAATAATTAGCACAAGACCCAAAAGTGTTAAAAACCAGCAGACAAGGATCCTGCCCCTTTAACATTCCTATTCCAGAGTGTTTTATACTGGCACAGAAATTACAGATGTGCATCACCAACATGCTGTTGCCTCAAAACCTCAAACTACCATTTGATGACTCAAGAGGAATACTTAAGGCAAACAGAGGTAGCAGAGAGGATGAAATACTAAGTTTAACCTGTCCTACTTAACAAACAGAATTTGGGACCTTATTATTATCAAACTGTGGCACTCAGGATGTGCTTTTTCTGTAATTTGCACTAATTAGATACAGGAAAGTTGGAGCGATGCCTCACGGGCACTGGAGAACTGTCCCAGCCAAGGAGGACACCCCAGAGGAGCCGAGGAACAAAGAAACTTGAGAAAGTTTCACAAAGGTCCTTGAGGAAAAGGCCAACAAGTGGTTAAACCCTGATTCTGTCTGGAGGACACCAGGGCTGGAGTCTCTGCCAGAAATAGCCAGGGATAAAGGGTAAATCTTTGTTTCCATTGGCACTCCAAGAAAACACATCTCAGCCCAAATCCAGCTGTCAGCCAACCCCTGCCCTCACTTCACCTTTGTCTCCTTCTTCAACTTGGCCCTGTGTTTTAAGCTCTCTTTAAACAGAAAGAGGAGTCAAATTCTTCCTTTAAAAATACAGTAAAATTTAAATATCAATCCACCTTTACTGCTGAGTCATTGTCTGGTGGGGCAATGCAGGACAAACAATAAAATCCACAAGAGATTTTTCTACACAATGTCCTTACAATAACCCCAAAATGTTTTCTATGCCAGGACACCTGTACCTGCCCTTGTTTTACCTAATGGAGATTTTAAAATCATATTGTAAATAACAAGAGATTGTATCAAAATAACAGTGAGACAATTCTTCAGCTTAATACACGTGGCAGGAAATCAAACCTCAACTCAGATGTTACAGTGATCAGAGATCTGCTGAGCACACAAGGGCCATTCCAGTTACATTTGCAGCTACATACATACTCTTTAAATTAAGAATACAACACAAAACAACACACCACCAGCTTTCCACTGCCTTTTCAAGCAAAGGCTACTGTTCCAAGGCAGGGTTTCCCACTTTTCTTGGTGTCTATCAAATCAATCATCACAAATGCTCCATGCTCTATTGCATCGATCCAAATGACAGGCTTACACCATCAGTCTAGGCTAATTATTTAAATAAAAATGTTTAACAAAGCTTAGCTCCCTTTTAAAAAGGTGAAATGATACATCAGCAGAAGCATTCAGGGTTCTGAATTTGGGAAGGGCAGCCAAGTAACGTGGCACATCACCAGGAGACAGGGAATTCCTGGGTGAGCAGTGGCATTATGTGACTGAGCAGTGGCATTATGTGACTGCTCCTGTTGCTGCCCATCACCACTGAGGAACAATCAATTATTGACCTGTTTGCTTTCTAAAGACATGACCCTGGACAGGGCAAAAGAGCTGCATGGAAGCCTCACATGCTTGGTTTATTATTTAGCATGTTGTTCTTGAAGATATGGAGGGATAAGCTACAAATGTGTTGTTAAATACTCAAAACCACAACAGATTAAAACCTGCCAAATGAATCATTTTCTCTTGGTATTGCAAAGACCTTCCTCCAGCGGGCAAAGAGCTTGTTCACAGCAGACACTACAGAAAAGAAAACCAGAGCATAAATTTCCAGCACCTTGACCAGGAAACAGCAGGAAAGTTTTGAATCTCAGCCACAATGATAACAAACCAATGCAAAGCAGAGCCAGAGGCTGCAGGGGAAGCTGCAGGGGAATCTTACCAGAACTCGATCTCCAATTTTGAGCTCCCTTTCTCCTTTCTTGAGCGACCCGGCCTCGGAGAGGTTTGATATGGATTCACTGGCAGTCTTGGAAAGGTTGCTCATCTGAGCAGGAGTTGCATGTTCCTTAGCAGCAAGCGGGGAGGTTTTCTGGGGAATTCCTGACGGGGGAAGCGCAGCAGCCGCCGAAGACACGGCGCTGGCAGCTGATGTGGACGTGGGGGAGGTGGCTCTGGAAGGGTGGGAGGTCTGGGTACCGTTGGCTTCATCTTCTGCTAAAACCTTCCTTGTCAGCTTGGATGGTCTGGTAAATATTCCCCTCAAGGGCTCACACTGGAAATAGCGAACTCCGGCCACGGAGCCGTCGTTCTTCCCGATGGGCTCGTCCAGGACAATCCCTGCCCACTGCCCTGGAGCGAACTGGGTTTCTCCAAGGAACTGGATGAAGCCGGGTTTGTTCCCGTTGACCCAAACGCGCTCCCCGACCCTGAAATCGTCCACAAACTCCTCGTGGGCATCTGCAGGGGCTGGGCCTGGGGGCTTCTCACTGGGAACTGCCTTTTCTGCTGCAGCTGGAACCAGGAGAAACAACAGCAATCAAACACACTGAGATTCCAAAGAGCATCGTTACTCAGCGTCAACGCATTTGGAAAAGCAGGAAGAGCACAAATCCAAATTTTCTTATGAAAACTCTGGAATGCAGTAATTCAAAATCTAAGGACAGAGACACTGCATGCATTTAATGAAGGTTTTGGTAAAAATCTTATGGAAATCACAAGTCTTACCTCAAAAACTACCCAAGTATTTTTACCATGACAAGGTTTCCTCAGGGACAGCTTGATCACAGTCAATTAGTAGATTCAGAGTTTTTTGCAAATTGTACATTTAATTTTTCAGACCATAAATACAAGCAAAAACCCCTTGGTGTAATGAGTAAAAACAGTGTATTCTCACAGCATTCAAACTACTTTTTTTTAGAAGATAAGGGGAAAATTCAGAGAGTTGACTATTCCTTACCAGCTGCAACAGGTGTAGGTGTTTTCAGCAATGTACCCCCGTGCTTGATGGTCTTTGAAGGAGCCTTAAGTCCACTTGGTTTTAACATACTCATCTTTTTATCAATCCCAGTGTTTCTCCCCCTTGTCTGTAGCAACTATCTTTTCCCAAACATGGATAAAATATATTCTTCAAGCTTTTTCAACTCTGGAATAAACCTGTATATAAAAAAGTAGACATGACAGAAAAATCAGTATTTGAACTCCTGCAGAAGGAATTTCCATATACATAAAGTCTGTGTATGAAATGCATTATAAAGCTGCTTTACAGTAACAACCAAAGCATTTTAAATGTATCTTTTGAAGGCCATTTCCTATTAAAACACACCAAGTCTGAACTGAGAGCATCAAAATAACTCACTTTTCTGAGTGGTGCTGTTTCCATCGTGAGATTCAAACTAAAAGTAGTTTATATCTCATCTTGAGATTTAAACTAAAACTGCTTTTCCTTTTTAAGAAGGAAAAACAAAGCCCTTAACAGCATAACTAACATTATACATAGATTTAATCACTCCACACACTGACTTTAAAGTCCTCTTTTTTTCAAGTGTTGCAATATCCCAGCAAAACCAACTTGAGAGTGGAGAACTGCAAGGGAAATCAAGGGAATCAAGAACTGCAGGATAAAAAGAGTAAGGTTTTTATGTGAGATTGGAACTGAAAAGCTAAAATTGATCAAGAGCTGGATGATGACAAGTGGAAAGCAAACACCAGCTCAGCTGTGTGAGCTCAGATCACAAGATCCTCTGGCTCCCAGTCCCCAGCTCTGAGGAGGAGGGACTCTTCCCAACATTGCTGGGACAGAGCCCTGCTCCAACTTGGAAGCCAGCTAAAAGCTTTTCAGGGAACTATGTGCTGCCACAGAAGCATCTTCCCTCTGATCACAGAGGCTTCACAAAGCCTTTTTCACCTAAAGCGAAAAATCTGTATTTTTTTTCCTCGCTCTGAATTCAAAGCTGAACTTCAAGGCGACAGTTCTGCCCCATCTTCAAAAGAATAAATGTTCTGCATGAGCAGCTTGGCTGTTTGCTGAGTTTTCTCTAAGACACTGCCAGAACAGCAGTGCCACTGAAACAGCACCTCAACAAAGACCTGCAGGGGAAAAAAGGAACACAGTTTGCTCAACTGTTTGTTCAGAACACGACAAACAAGAACTACAAAGCAGGGCTCGGTCCTGCCCTTTACTCAGCGTTTTGGCACCTGTCAGAGCACAAAGCTGGGCAGCTGCACAATTCCCAAACCATCATTCCCAGTGCCCAGAGGTGCAGGCTGGGAGCACAGAATGGTTAAAGGGAAAACGAACCTGACTGAAGGAGCAGCAGGAAGACTCAGGGGATAAACCAAGCCTGTCTTTACTGCCAGTCTGAGCTGTCCCCTCGTGTATTATTAACAGTGTTTGTAAAAATCAGTTCACTGTGCAAAGGAAGTGTCAGGCACACTCTGCTTTGGGAACCTCAACACCAAAGAGGAACATTCCCTATGCTGTTTCAACACCTGACACGCCAAATTCAAGGCATTTTCCAAGGCTGCAATAATGTTATATTTTAACCTTGTGTTTGTCTACAGTTCCAGTTCTGCTCCATGAAAATGATGGTCTGAAAGCATCATATTTCCTTACGTTTTGTTTTAGAAATCTTCTAAAATTGTACTCTGCTCTTACATGCCAAGGACTTCTTTTATCTCATACATGTGCTCTCTACCTGTCCTTCCTCAGGCTGCAGGCCCTGTTCCTTCCAAAGCCAGGCTTTCCAGGCCTCCCTTACATTCCTCAACCCATCCAAATCCATGGAACGGAAAAACCTACACGATAAAGAAGGATTTGGCACAAACACAGACAAACAAGAAGCATCAAGGTCAGGTCTTTTTAGTTCATGGTCTTTTCTGTCAGTGCCAAACAGTAAATTGATGGAAATTTGGGCTCCCTTAAGGAAGACTTCTCCCAAAGCCAGGAAGCTGGAACTGTCCTAGAGCATTCTGACATCCTTTTCCATACTCTAACTCTTTTTTTGCCCAAAAAGAGCATTCCAGCACCACACAGGTAATAACCATCTACACTGAGCAAGGACAGGTATATCACAAGAAAACACACACTAAATTACCACCCAAAATTACATTTTTCCAGTTTCAGGCAATTATTTATTAATATTTATTAATATTTATTAACAAGCCTCTGCTCAACAGAAAGTTAGAAGGTTCTAACACAGCGTTTCTTGGCTCAGGGAACTCATTCATGTTTTAATCTTGCCCTCCCCAGTCATGGGTTATATATTTGCTGTGTCATTTGCTCTTCTCAACACCAGGCCTTCAACTAGGCCAGAAGTAACACAATCCCTGTGCCCTGGTTTCAGAGTTGCTGAAATCGTAGCTTAATTCCAACAAAATAAAAGCTAAAATTATAGGCAACACATTTTGGTAAATGACTCCCTCATTTCCATAGTTAAAAAGCAACTTTGGGTCTCAGGGAAGGACCTTCACAGCAGCATTGCCTCATGGAGCTTATCAAACACTGAAAGCACAGAAATTTGCAGCAAGTGACTTTAAGAATTACACACTCCAGCATTTCCTAACAGGCCCCAGATGTCAATGATCTCATTTTAGTTCAAACAGAGCAGCTCCCTACTTGTCCCCATTCCCTCCCTGAATCCATCTCGGCTCTCCTGAAAAAGGATCTTTATAACCCACAGGCAAAGTATGAACTGTAAATGGTTCAAAATATCATCTCAGGAACCTAAGGAAAGGTCCAGAAAGACTCTGATAAAATATTCCACTACAGCTCTACCAATTAGTAACTGAGCATACAAAGACTTTAAACACAGGCTTTACAGTTGTGCCCTTATTGGAAATACAGGATTTCACACAACATGAAAATGTTACAGTCTCAAATTAATTGCATTTTTTTTTGTGTGTGTTAACTATCAAAAATTACCCAATGCAGACAAGAATCCTTGCACTGGCCCCTTAGCTGATTAATAATATTCTTTTCTACCTTGTACAGACCTCTAAGTGCACAGATCAAAGCAATCCATAAGCAACAGGTTGAGAACCATTGGTGTAAGTAAATAAATCCTACTAATGTGATAACAGATATGAATTCTGTTGGCAAGTTGATATTAAAAATAAATAAACAAAATGTAACCACACAAGCTTGGGTTATAAAAGCAGAGTATTTCCCAACTGCTACAAAAGGAATTCCTATAATAAAAAGAAAGCAGATGTCCAACCTTTCTTTCAAGACTATTTTCAACAACTAGCATTCCAAAACCAACTAAAATATAATTAAATAAGAAAATAGGGAGAAAAGTTAAAGTCTAATCTACTTAGCACTAAAGTCATGACAAGAAAATAAGAGTAGCAATAGAATCACAATAGTTTAGACTGGAAAAGATGCCTAAAATCATTAAGTCCAGCTGTTCTTTGAGCTTAGTTAAACCTGATGAGCTCGTGGCCACAACTCTCTCCCTCCTCAGCACAGGTAGTGCCAGAATTAAAAGTAAAATATTTGAAACAGTGATGACAATTTAAGGAAGGAACATTTGCCAACATCCCTGCTCACAACTCCCAGGGAACAGATGCAGTGTCTCCATGGAGAGAAGCAAGTTGTCCATCCCTTTGGTGCAGAAACAACGAGGATATTCCAGAAGAGAGCAGCACAATGTTTGAATGGAGTCAGGACAGTGGTTAATCCCTGCCTGCTGTGGGCAGACACACCAGCCTGACTCTGGGCAGGCTTCTCTGGGGCTGGAACACCACCCATGGTTTGTTTGGATAATAAACTAAGCCAATTATTTTAACCCATCATCACCCACTACGGGTCATGCACAATTTCTTCAAAACATTTCATATAAAAAGATTAATATTTAACTTTGTTAACACCGTTAACAAGCTAAATACTGTTGGGAAATGCCTGGCAATGCCAATGCATTTCTAAGCATCATTTGTTAGTTGTGCTGAGATTAGAGGTGCTTTGCAAAATACATTCAGACTAACAGATAAAGAGTAAATATTCTAAAAGGGGTTTGTAGAATAGGTGACTGCTGAAAAATCTCACAGGGATCTAGAACCCATCAGTAATCCCTGTGGCATCAACAGTAGGTATCTAAAAATCAAATTCTGACCATCCCATCAAGACAAGGTGACATGACCCAAATAGAAAATCCCTTCTGTAGAAAAGCTAAATGGAAAATATATTCCAAAGGCCACCACAACACAGTAACTTCACTTTCCTGGGAGAAAGACAAACTCACCACAAGAAGCACCGTGTTTGAAACAGTCTGAGCAGCATTTCTTAAATCTGTTTCATACTCTTGTTCATGCCACTGTGGCCAAGCTGGCACAGCTCATGAATTATTCCTCAAGTGTTTTGAGTTTAGAGAAAGTAACTTGGAATTTTGAACCTGGAAAGTTTTCTCCTCTGGTCCATGAGTTACTCCAAGAGCTCTGACCCTTCACAAACACAACTCCTAAAATTATTGCAATCTTAAAACTAAAGCACATAAACATCTTCTGCCTGATTCAGATCTAATTCCTACTACAGCTCCCCCAAGTCATATTTGCAGTCTCCTGGGCTGATATTACACTGCTGTAAAAAGTCAGTATGCATATTTACAAAACCACTTCATGCCTTTAGTTGAATTTATTCACATACAATTTAAAAATACAACCATTCTGCTTTGAACAAAATCAATGCCTTCTCATTGCACTGCTGGTTGTTTGCTGCCCCTTTAGGAATATTTCTCTGTGTGCAAGAATGTGTCAGATCACAGAGCCCAGTTACTGCAAGGTTCAGATGGGAATGAGAAGAATTCAAGCTCAGCAGGTCCCCAAAGTGACCAGACTGGGCCATTCCCACCAGAATCCCTACAGGAGCAATTCTGGATGAGGTGGCACAGCAGAGATATAAACTGCAGAAAGCAAAAGCCTCACACACTCTCCCTAAACAACATTTCCTATTGCCACCACCTTGTTTTGTTTCCAAGGGGAATACAAGGATAGTCCTCCCCTACTTCATATTCCACAGCCAGATTCCTCGTGTTTGGAAAACTGCAATGTCAGCACAGAGTGAGAGAAAAGCTGAATCCTGGAACAAAAATCTTCCTGATCCTGATTCCTCCTTTGCTGCCTCCTGGGTCTGTTGGAGGTTATTTTTTCCTGGGCAATCAAAAAGGCTGAATCATCATTTTGCAAGCGTTGGGTTACATTTACAATGAAATATTCCCCACAATATCCACTGTAAGTGTCTCAGCTGCAGAGTCAGGTCTGTACAATTACAAGTTGCTAAACCAGAAGGCTGGATTTGGAAGCCTCCCCTGCCTTAACTTTACAGAGCTCCTCTGGAATGATGAGCACACCTGGTATTCCAGGCCACTCACTACTGAAATACAACTATTTTGGAGCAATGAATTCCCATCAAGGTCCCTTTGCACTGATCCACTGAAATGGGGGGTGAACTTCCCTCTGACCCTCAGCAAATTCCCCACGTTTTGTCAGCCCTGTGCACTTCCTGAGTGAGCAGCAAGTCCAGACTCCAACACCCCAGAAAGCACCGCAGGCATTTGTCACCAAAGCAAGGCACAAACTGCAAATTATTGTGGTGCTGATGGAACATCTCTGCCCTGGTCACTGCTAAACCAACCCCAATATGGCTCCAGAACTTAACTGCTCTGGTCAGTGATGACACTGTGGCATTGGAGGCATCTTCAGGCACCATTCGAGTTGAAACAAAGAGACTTTGAGAAAGAATTTATATATAAACCAGAAAATAAACTGAATTAAGAACTGAAAGATTTCAATAGAGTAAGGATTGACATCTGATTACTCATTCAACACAGCAATTAGAGAAAGGGAGCATTTAAAAACACAGTTTTATTTTGTTTTCCAGAAACCATTGATTTTTATGTCAATTAATCAAGTAACGTGATGACCTGAATATAGTTTTCAGATACACCATTACTATGAGAAAAGACATTATTTAATTCAATGTTTATTGTGCCAAATGCCATTAAATCGTATTTATTTGGGTTAATAGATGCTCTGCTCACTGCCAGCATCAAAACATGTGGGCTGGTATGTGCCCATCAAACCAGTATTTTGTACTCACTTTTAAAGGTAGAAAAAAAATTTGCATTTAAAACTCAGCTGATCAGGCAGGGAAAAAAAAAAAAGTAATCCAAACCTTTCAGATCTGTTGTTTGCAGATATTGGTACAGGAAATAAAAATGTAGTAAGAAAATAAGCAAGAGTGTCTCCTAATTTACACAGGATCCTTAAGACATTCTGCTTCAGCTCATTCCAGCCCAGTCCAATATAACCATCCCAGGAACTGCAGAGAGGTAAACCTTCCCAAAGGCACCCACTCATCCTACATGAACCTTAAAGCCTCAGTTTTTACACTGTTTTTAACATAAATATGAATTTCAGAGGAGACAGATTCTTGAAGAAGTGTATCTCTGGTTAGTTTATTAAATTAACAAAGTGAAAGCAATTCTTGCTCTCCTGAAGGGCCCTCACAGTTGCTACCAGGATAACCAGGAAATTACTGCTGCATGCAAGTTCTAGTAGGTCTTTAGTCTAACTCAAAGCACAGTTTGCTTTTGCTGCCACAAAAACACAAAGCCAGAGGCTGCAGCCATTTGGGCCCTTTGCCCAGGGCTGTGACACAGCTCTTCTGACAGTGCCACTGAGGTGATGAGCACAACCTGCAACAGAGAGGGGCCGACAAATCTCACCAACTGACATGTATCTGCAGGATCACAGGTCCTGGAAAACCCTTCAGCTCTGGCTTTGAGGACATTGCTTTAGGTAAACATTCCCTAGTCTGAAGCAGTCAGTGAAACAAAGGCACACAGGGATGTCCCTGCCGGTCCCAAGGCTGTGACACAAACACTGCTCCTGTCATCCCCAGCCCACCATCAACCAACAGCACGGGCTGAGGACACCCCACAAACAGCTCCTGGGCTTCTGTGCCTTCTCAGAGTCAATCCTGCTTCCTTAAGAACTCAGGACACTCCTCCTGCCTTGTGCACTGAGAGGGGCTGGGGAAGAATGTTTGGGAATCAATCCAAACACCCCAGACACTGTCCTTCATTTAAGACATGGGGACCCACAGCTCAACCAGCAACTTTAGATTTGTTTCTTAACTGAGATCAACAGCAGATATTGTATTTATCTACCATGGAGATGGCTTGAACTGTTTTCCATAGTAGTTCAAAGATCCATACTATATTCAGGACCAAAGACTTTTAGAGTATCTTTTAACATCAGACTTCGGGAAGCCAGGCCTGCCCTCAAATCTGTATTTCTGCTTCGATTTTGAACCTGCTGGGATAATTTCAACTAAATAGAATTAAAGGTAGGAGATCATTAAAAAAATACATAATATTCCTGCAAGTTTTACAGAAGTAAGTGAACTAGGGAGAGACTTGTGTTCAAATAGTCTTGAGTTTCTCCCAAACTTTAGACCAGACCAACTAATTTCTGAAGTAACATGAAAAACCAGAGTATTGCTGTCAATACATCTGCCAGCAGCAGGTTTTATCAGTTTGTTTGGAGATAATACAAAATTTAAATATAATACAGTCAGGAAGGCAACCATTATTGAGACCCAAATCCACTGAAAATTAGAAGGTTCTAGGGACATTACTAAATTGGTAAATAAGACACATGGCTCTTTTTCTACCTTGGGAAGTGCAGGATATTTGCTGCAAATTGTATAAACAGGATCCTCCCAGCACATGCCTGGGAAAGGGGGAAGGAGGGGCAAATTCCTGTAAGTAAGAAACTGCACTAAGAAGCAGCTGAATCAGATCAAAGATAGTAAGAGGCTTAGGAGCTGAAAGCATCAGTCAGATATTACAGCAATGCTGTGAGGAAGGTAATTCAGCAAACCTTCTGCTCTGCCTGTGCATTTTAATTCTGCATCAAGGACATTCTAAGTCACCTCACCTTATCATTCTAGAAGCTGCTCTGCTCAGTCACATTCCTAAATGCCTCCAGATCCTCAGTTAAAAAAATAAGCCATTGGAACGTGAAGACTGCTGAATACAAAGCAAAAAAACCCCTATTTTGGGCTGGCAATTTGCAGGTAATTTTTTCTCAGTCTATTGCTATTTCAAACACAGTCTGTTCAGTTGCTTTAAAATGATTCCTGCCATCTTTAATTAATCAGGAAGAGCTGATGGCTGTTAATATGATGCAAACTCTAACACTTCAAGTTGCCACTGAACACATGGATTATAAAAACATCGCTGCTATGGTCTATTAAAAGATCAGAAAGCACATGATCCTCCTCAGCACATCATTCCCTACAGAATGAGTCAAGGATTGAGGAGTAGAAAAAGTTTGCAACTCAGAAAGTAAATAATTACCACCTCATAATTTTATAAGCCCATTATCATGACTATCTTTCCTACATTTTTCCAAGGGAATTCTTACCTTTCCCAAAAATCCTCCATTTTGATAATAACAAGAGTAATTTGCCTGTTCACACTGACTTCTGATGGTGACAAAACAGTGAGTGCATTAATAAAATGATCACTTTACAATCTCAGTCATAATAAAATGATGATTTTGGAATAGTAGAGCCTCAAGTTTAAGTTATTTGGGATCTAAAGTTCAAATGAAACTCTTGAGAAGGAAAATACCATCTCCTGTCAGCCTCAAACCCCAGAGACACAAAGGCTTCTCCTTAATACAATTACAACTGAAGCAGCTGAAACAAAGATGCTGCTTTTTATAGTAAGGATTTCATTTTGATAGACTTGGGTGAAACTGTAACTGTTTCACACTCGGGGAAAACATCAAGTCAGCAGTCCCTTTTTAGCTCCCCATGTTCTGAGCCTTTTAAATTAGCACCATGACTGTTGTGGGGCTGGCACAGAACAAAGTACAAGCCCAAATTCAGAACTTAGATAAATATTGCTGTGATTGAGTGGATGCTGCTGCCAAGGAGAGCAGCAGAATGAGAATGTCAAATAAGCTAATTCTATAAAATACTGAGTTCCTCTCTTTGCCTTGCAATTTCCTCTCATAATAAGTTAAAAATATACACAGTAAGATTATAAAGATCAGGGGAATGAATAGCTTTCAGTGGCGTTTCTTCTGGAATCAGTAGAGTCTTATGAATTAATAGAATGTATTCTATTCACCAAAGAGTCTTCTGTCTGAGTTTGTACAAACAATTGATGAGACACTCCAGGTGCAAAAACTCTGGTGGGTGTTAAAGTAGAAACTTGTACAGCCTGTTCTGAGATCCATCTTCTAAATCCTTTGCAGCCTTTCAGAGGCCTGGAGCCAGATCCCAGCTCTGGGGGTATTTTGAAGGGTCAGGCACACGAGAGCAACATCACTGCAAAAATAAAAGTGTGCAGAGGACACACACCTGGACAAGCACTGACATGGCAGGAGGTGTCTGAATCATCAGGGAGCTGCTGCCAGAGTTCTGCTGGTCCAGAATGAAATGGTTGCTCCTGCAGAAACTGGAGCTGAGATTACAGCTAATGCAATATATAATTGCCTTTCATTAAATAACAAAGCACCAGCCAGCTGAGGCATTTCCAAACATGCTGCTCCAATAAGGATTCCGGCGAGTTACTTTTCATACGTGCCAGCAGAGCCAGTAGTCCCCAGGGAATGCCAGAGGATTCAACAAGAGCTGCATTCATTCATGGTCGTCATGTTCAAACATTAGAAAACTTGCATTCAACATACAGACCTAACATTTGACCCCAGTGTTTTAGAAAAGCAGTTCTGAAAAATCATATTGGCAAGGCAGATCACTCTGCTGCTTTTTAAGGAGGATCTGTTTTGAAATGGTCTCAGTCCCTCCCAAGAAAAATTTTATCAGGGCTAAAAGGATAAAGGGAGGAACACTAAAGGAGTTATACAATCTGCCCAAGCTGAGTGAATAAAGGCAAGTATTTACCCAGGAATATTCACACATTCAGAAGATGGTAAAGAGCTACAACTGTAACTCAGGAAATCTCCAGGAGCTCTAGGAAGTCATAGCAATCAGCACAGTGAGCTCTCCTCCTTCCTACAGTATAATCACATGAGGAAAGAGGCTGTTATTCCCTACAGGATACATCTGGGATGAGGATGCAAGACAGCTGCTTTTCTGCCCTCACTAGAAAGCTGAGATCTTCTCTTTAAGAGAAACCATAAAAATTACATAAAACTATTTCTTCCGCCAAATAAAATCTCCCTCTTGATCCCTAAAGATACAGACATTTGAGGTCACATTTCCAAGCTTTTCTGTTCCAGCCAACTCATCCCTCTCCCTCCAATACACACAAAGCTTTAGTGCACTTCAGCACAGACAGAAAACATTCCAGCACGTATGGGCTGGAAGAGAACCTTGAAATCTCACCATTTGACACCAAGAACTAACAATCCTCAGCATGTAAATGAAGAGGTTTTGTACCTGAGCAGTTACACATTCCTCAGACCAGGCTATGCTGCTGTTGGGTGGAGGGGAGGTATTTGCTTTGCTGTCTCCCTACATGTTGCAGCAGGTGCACACAGACACACACGTCACAAAAACCTCTCTCTGTCGTTGCTGGTTTCAGAATTACACCCATATTTCTGCTCTTTCTTTGCAAAGCAGCCACCAGAAAGGCATTTCCTCTTTTGCACCTCTTTCCTTCCTTCTTCCTACTTGTCAACACAGGTATCACATGTTTGAAAATCCTTCTGCTCAAAGATCTCAAAGCAACCTGTGAACTTCCATAAAACACTGCCCATGCAGCACACGGAGTAAGTGAAGGGGTGGGGAGGGACAAGTCTTCATGTCACAATCATATTTTCAAAGATATACAATCCCAGACTAAATTTTTCTCCCTTTGGAAGACATTCTTGTGGTGTTGGCTTCTGTTTGTTTATATTTTTAAAAATTATTTAAACCACAAGATCAGAACAAAGATATCAGGATGAACGGGAAAACTCGCTGCTGATTTTCATGCAGCAGGAGCCACATTACCATGTGAGTAACAGCAGCAATTACCTTGTGCCCCATTGCTGTGGCACAGAAAAGGGAGCACTGCATGGCCTGAGGAAGCAGCTCGAGTGCTATAGCGGGAAGCAGGAGGGGCCTGGAGCAGCGCCTGTTCCCGGGAATCCCGCAGCTCTAACGCTGGCTAGAACATGGCAGCGAACTCTGCTGAGCCACCTGGGGGGATACAAGGGCAGCTCACCTGGAAATCAGGAGCTTTGGGAACAACACAAGGATGGGGAGCGGGCAGAGAACAAAACCAAACAAATAAAACCCCAGGTAAATTATAAGGCAAATCGCTCATCAGTGAAATATCAGGATGTAAGTGCAGGATGCTGGGAATTGCAGGTCAGCATTTACCGAGGAATAGAAGGAATATTCACACCTCTCCTCCCCAGAATCACCCGCTCACACCACCAAGAACCAGACACAGCGCCGCAGTTTCCAAGGGCGAGCCCCGAGCAGGGCGCGCAGCCCCTCGTGTCCCACCTGCCCCTCACAGCCCACCGGGGGCGGCGGGGGGCGAGGCCGGGAAGGCTCCAGCCCCGCCGGGGACGCCGCTCCCGCACCTTGCCGGGGCCCCGTCCCGCCGGGGGCTGGTGGGGGTGAGGCGGGCGAGCCCCGGCGCTGGGCTCGGACCCGGCGGGGCGGCCCGGGCGGCACAGCACGTGTGGCGGCCGCTCAACAGCCCTCGGCCCGCCCGGCCCGGCCCCTCAGAGCCCCCAGGGGTCCCTCAGCGCCGAGTCGCGTCCCCTCCGACCCGCCCCGTGCCCGCCCGCCGTGGCGCCCGGACGGGAAGCGCGGAGGCCCCAGGGCGGGAGGCGGCGGCGGCTCCCCCCGCCCTCACACCGCCCTCACACCGCCGCCGCCCCGCGCCGTCCCACCGGCGGCCTCCCCCGGCCCCGCGCCGCCGCCTCACCCCGCCAGCGCCGGGCACCGCTCCTTCCACCGCCTCCTTCTCCTCCTGCCCCGGCTCCTGCTCCTTCCCCGGCTCCCCCTCTGCAGCGGCGCCGCCCCGGCTCGCAAGAGGCGGAGCGGGGCGGGCACAACGTCTGCGCCCGCCGGGGCGGGGACTGCAGCAGCAGCGGCAGCACCGGCGGCGCGGCCGCGATCCCCCCGCGGCCCCTCCGCTGCCTTTGTCCGCCCCCCGCTTTGTTCGCCCCGGGGGAAGGAGCGGCTCTGTCCGGCCCTGGCTCTGAGCGGGGAAAGGCTCGGCGGTCCCGGACCCTCCGCCCGGGGAGCGCTGCGGCACCGCCGGGCTGGGTGGGAGGGGGAGAGAGGGTGGGCACAGACAGGGAGGTGTGAAGCGCAGAGCTGTGGTGGGTGAATAACTTCACTGTCTGCTGCTTCTCTCCATTTTCCTTTTGTCCTTTTGACGCCCGGGAATTTGCCATCCAGAGATCTGTTGTCCCTTCTCTTCCTTTCGTGTTTTCATTGTGTTTGTGAAGCAACACATTGGAACCTGGCGTTATCCCGCTGCTGAAGTTTAAACAGCTGGAGCAGCAGCTCCAAAGCCATCAGCACCCATTTCATGCCGAATTTCAAGGCTGAATCAAACAGCTCCGCTCCAAACAGGAGCTGGTTTTCACCTCCTCCAAACAGGAGAGCCCAGCCAGGGCTGGCCGTCCCTGCCGAATTCACCACAAAGCAAACCCCAGTTTGCAGCCTGAGAGCTCGCTGGGTTTCTGCATGATGCCATTCGAACAAAAGGGTGATGAGAAAGCAGTTCCATGGCTGGGGACTGATTGCAATTTGTGTCTCATTTTGGCTTCGCTCTCTGGCACTGACCCAGCACAGTAAAGCACAGAATGGTGTGACACAGTCCTCCAAATAATGGGTTTCAACTACATCAGCATTTAGCAATGTTTGCTAGGATTTCACTTCCTAAATGTTAAATAGAATCTCTTGCCGTGGCCATTAGATGGTGAAACAGATACTGGAATCCATGTACAGCCACCCCTCTTTCTCCCTGCAAAATTTGATAAAAGTTTTGCTGAATAAGGACTTCAGGATTTAAATATTGGGTTGTCACTAGAAGTGCAGAGCCAGCAAAGAATTGCATTTTTAAAAATGACCATCCAGCCACTGGCTATGGAAATAACCCCTAACACAAAACTGCAATTAGAACTGGACAGTCAGACTAACTTTACAGAACTTGCCCAAAATATTTACTGGCTTGAGAGCCACGGGGGTGAACCTTTGTGCTTGCCATAATTTTCCATCATTAATTTGAGTTTTTTGTCTCTCAGCTAATTTGTCACTGTGTAAGTCCATTTCAAGCATTTGCAGTTCAGTGCACAGCATTAAAATTTTGTAAGCAATTTTAGACTCACGTATCCAGAACAGAGCACAGCAACAAGTCAGCTTGTTATTGAAGATGGAAGCAAAGAGTTGTAACCTTCGTGCTGTTATTTAGAACTTGTAATAATGTGGAAGCAGTAACTGTGGTGAAATAAAAAAATATGGTTCAAATGTGTAAGTAACTCTCTTTGCTCCCTCGTAAGGCCATGAAAAAGTAGCTTCAGAGCAACTGTAACTTAGTTCATCCCAATTAGGGATGGTTGGCAGCCCCTCTGTACCAGTCTGCACCAGTAGGTCACAGCCAATTTGGAGGAATCATTATAAAAAAGATGCTGGTATTATAAACCACACTCCTATAAAGGATTAAATAGGATCAAAAGCTGGAATATCTTTGATTCCAGTCCTAGTGGCTCTTATTTTCTGTTCTGCGTGATCAGATCAGTCAACACATAATATATAGGCATTTTCCTACCTCTATGGAACAGGAATTGCTGGATGCTCCAGGGAAATTCAGGATGCTGACATAACTGCTGGCATCCTGGCCACAAGTACAAGGCTCACTTTAGAATGAAAATTGTTCTCTTCAATAATGGGAACACCAGTTGCAATTGTTTCTGTCCTTTTTCAGATTTCTGAAGGGTCCAAAATCATTGAAGCTTTCTGAATCACTGAAATGTTGTTCCTTAAGAACTGCATTTAAAGATCTCTTGACTTATGAAATCCATTTTTCTATTCAGTGGGATGTATCAACCCAAGTGGGAAGATTTTGAGTACAGGATTTTTATTTCATCTGGATGAACTCTTCAGTATGTACATCTGGCAGCTCCTCTACAGAACTGATGGTCACATCTGCTACAGAAAAAGCAGCTAATTGCTTTTTCTTTTTCTTTTTTTTTTAATCACAGAAGTGCTGCTTCAAAAATCCCAGCAAAGGAACTTGCTCTGCTGTTTTCTGGAGTTTCTTTTCCGTAAAGGCTGCAAGTGTTCCCATTCCTGATGTGCTGGGTTGGGTTTGTGTGGCCAGGTTTTGGGAGCTGGGGGGGGACACAGGGGTGGCTCCTCTGTCCAGTTGCAGAGGGCACTGATGGAGTGGCTTTGGTGGGCACCTGGTGTCCAGCCAAGGTCAACCCACCCCATGAACTTCCTGGCTTCCCTCCCTACATCAGCCACACCAACCAGCAGCAGCACAAAAAAGCTCTTCAAACCCACGTTCTTTGCTGTTGTTACATAGGACAAGCTTTCATCCAATTTTGCATTGTTTGTTCTACCCAGTGTGGGTAAAACAACAGAAAACAGTATTTAAACTAACGAAAAGAGACTCCTTTCTGCATGGTGGTTTAAACAAGATGCTTAAACTAACAATAAACGTTCATCTTGATGTGTTTCATTGCACAGATAACTGAGAACCCAGTTTGTCAATAAAGAGGGACTATGCAAATCATTCTACCACTTATGGAAATACCAACAAAAGCTGAATTCTCACCTACAGAGAAGCAAAGCAGAAGGATTTTGCTCCTATCGAGTGATGAATTCTAAAGAAAGGATAAATAAATGCTTATTCAGTCATACAAATATACACTGTAAAGAAATCTTATGTAACATCTTTGCTGCCTGTAGTTAACTAAAGTTTAGGAAGTGCCCAATTGTCACACAGTAATTACCATGTCATTTAACCCATCCTGTTTTTAAGCTTCTCCAGGGATCACGACCAGTTCCTACCTCTGACTCACCCTCTGCCACCCCCAAAATGGGGCTGTGACTGGATTCTTAGGAACAGCATCAATCTCCAGTGGCATTTTTACTTCCCAGAGGCAGCACCACAGCCCTGCTGCAGACTGGAGGTACTACGAGTTCCATGGCAACTACCAAGGCATGTGGAACACTTTAATTATATTGGAGCTTTTTCCTCCTCTTCGTTTTTCCCTTTTTTTTTTTTTCATCCCCAGCTATGCTGCCTTAGAGTTTGCAGGCAAATAGTTATTTTTAGCAGCTAACACATCTTTCAGATCTCTTCTAGAATCTCAGCTAGTTCTCTTCTCATGACGTTTTAAGCACTGAGAATTAGGTTGTAAAAATGCAAGTTAAAAATTTGAAGCTTTTTAAGAGACAACTTCCCACCTGATACCCAGAATATTTGGCAGATTTGATTTTGTAGATGTGCATGAGCATTTTTAAACACTTTTGCTGTTCCAAATGCTGTAAACACCAGGACTATGCTAACAGGGATCTGTGGGAAAATTTGAGTGATGCCTCCTCACACTATACCCACCTCATGATTTTATTACTCATTCATTTTAAGCTCTAATCTAGGTTATTATGCCACACCCATCACCATGGGAATGGCACTTAAAAGGACCAGAAATACTTTACTATTCAGCTTTTCCTCAGAACTTCCAGTGTGATCTGATTGCAGTTTCAATATCCAAACCCTCTTTGAGGAGTTCCAGCTGACAGATTAAAACCCTCAGTAATTACCAGTATCTTCAGTGCAACAATATGGAGCCCTTGATAGAAGAGTGAATTACAGATAAATGGGAAGGGAGCAAGATGAATGCATTCCTAACCATGAGAGAAACAGGAGGGATAACTCCCCATCCCTAATTAACTGTGTCTTAGAGCAAAGGTAAATAGAGGAGGAGTTTTACTTACTGGTTCTGCACCATTTTCTCTGACTGCCTCCTCCACAAAAGGATCATTGAAAAGAGAAGATTTAAAAGAACAAGTTAGAAGACACCTCTGAGTGCCCAGAATGTTGTATGATCACCCTTACTTCAAGTTAATTCTAAAATTAAACCCAGAAATTACACAGTCCCTGCCACAGGCTGCCTGTGATCAACACATGCATCACAAAAATCTGATTTTAAGAAAAAATAAGTATTGCAGGAACTTCTATAGAAGTTTTCTTTACAATTTGAAAGGCAAAGGAACAGCAAAGGAAATTATTCTAGTCACAGTTGGTTTGTTTATCTACTCTAATCAATATTTAGGTGATTGAGGATGAATTTGTTGTGAACAGAAGTCACATAAAGACGATTTTCATCTTGTGGTTTCTGGGAGCAAGGCAGAAGCACGTGAGTATTGTCCTGCTACAGCAGCAGCATTTTATAAGAGCCATTAAAAAACCATCTTCTGAGGTGTGGAGAGAGAACTGGATGTTTCAAATATGAGCAGCTTCACACACCCAAAGGTGTGTGCCCTGGGAATTGTTACCTCATGCCCTGCATCCCAGTATCATCACGTGGGAGTGATGCAGCACAGGAGCTCAGGAGGGTTTGTGTAAACTGGCATTACTGGATTTAACTCCAGGGAGGAGGAGAAGGCCTGGAGAGTTTTTAACTCCATGGGAGGAGAAGGCCTGGAGAAAGTGCCAGATCTCCACCTGCTTCCCCAGAGAGGTTCCTTTGCAGGTGTGTAGAAGGTGGAAGAAACATATTGTTGGTCTCTCCTGTTACAGAAATGCTATTTCTCCTCTAAATTAGGAGGAAAAAGCCTTTCCTTTCAGCACATACAATGAACATTTACCTTGACTTGCTTTCCAAATGCAACCACATAAATTGAACTGGGGGATGCTGCAAAAAGGTTTTCCAGCCTCTCAGAAGACAAGCTGTTCATATATAAAGGCACTTTGGGTTTCCCTTCCTGTAAAGTTTACAGGAAAAAATTAAATTTAAAGGCTTTAACTGCAAAAAGCCTGGGCTTCCCTCAAACATTGAACTGCAGAGTGTATTAATATCATGGATTTTAAGGATCTTTGGCCAACATGCACTAACTGCAAAGCTGAGAATTGTAAAGAATTAAGTTCAGTCTCTGATGTTATCTTACAAAAAACACCTTTGACATCCCCCCTTCACAAGTTTTTTCTTAGCTACTTAAAAATGCTTTGGTTTATTATGCATCTCACTTGGCTGAAGTGGCATTTCACTTGGGAAGACTTTTCCTGCATTTATGGAAGGCCAAATGCTTTACCAGCTCCCAGGAATAGTTTCATCGATCTACTGCTCCCTCTCTTGGCAACGTGAGTAAGGTACAGTCACTTCACCTACAGCTCCCTCTGAAGATAATTGAGAAGGGGAAAAAAAGTGTTAATCAGCACAATTATAACACTTCAAAAGTGGGCAACTCTTCAGCTTATAAAAACTGAATTTTATGGCAAGGCTCTATTTAATAGCTAAAATAATTTTAGCAGCTCCTTGGTTATAAAAATCTGAACCCAACAGTTGTGGCCCTTCCAAAAATATTTAATTTTATTCATCCTCATTTTGATCGGTTTGTTTTTCTAATTATCTTCAGCAGCTAAATTTCAAAAAGTAGCATATTGCTGCTTTAGGACTCCAATTAAAACCTCTTTACCTAAAAGCCCATTTATTAAACCTCTGTACACAACCATGAACATGTATGTACAGCAAGTTTACATGAAGGATGATGGTACAAAAAGTACAGTGATAATTCAAACAGACCCACATAAATAATTTATAAAAATACTTGAACCGGTGAAAATAGCACTGTAATCCCCCATTATCTTCATCCAGTTGCCAGGACTTTGATGTGGGAAATCTTAACATTAGACCTTTTTAAAAACATTCTGAATATATTAAACTTATCTACAGGATAATTAGCAAAATGTATAAAATGTAGATTATTGTACAAAGGACAGATATTAAAAAAATCACCAATCCACCTGAAACTCAAGGACAATATAAATCTTAGCCAAAGTAATGAACACCAAACCACAAACTCCTCTTTTGAGAGTGTTGAGTATTGGCAAGTAAAATGCTCTTAACAAATCAACAGTCCTGTTATTCCTTAGTGGAATTTGGGAAAATTCTACATTTTCTGGCTGCATTGGTGGTCCTGGTCAATGTGGAAGCTCTGCACTGACTTCAATTCCAAGGAAGAACGGGGCAGAAATGTATTTGTCAAGATTTTCTCTTTCCCACCAGAGGATGAGGAAGGTCATCTGAGTTTGTAAAACTGGAGGAGGAAACAGAAGGAAGCTGGGATTTGGACATAAGAAAACAAAGGAAGACCAGTTAATGTTTAAGTCTTTTTCTTTTGCTGGTTTCTTGGGGAGTTTTTTAACACGCTCCTTATCCGGAGATAAACCCCTGTGGACTCGGCCATGTTTTCAAACTCAAACGGTGTTATGCCTTCTGCAAACTTGCTCATGTCAGGAACAAGACTGTATTTTTTTGCAGGTGATTCAGTGCTTGTGGCCACTTTATTCCCTCCTGTATTTTCCCCATCATCCCCCTCAGGGTTGGGAGCAGGAATGGTGTTATCCAGCACGCCTTCAGGAACCGCGTTATCGGGATCTTCCTCTGTGTTAAGTGAAGTGTCTCCTGGATTAGGACTAGTTAGAGAATGTTCATTTTCTGGTGTCTGGTCACTCATGTCAGAAAACTCAGTTTTTACTCGGATCACCTTCTCAGGTGACTTGCCTTCTGCAAACTTGCTCATGTCAGGAACAAGGCTATATTTTTTTGCAGGTGATTCAGTGCTTGTGGCCACTTTATTCTCTCCTGTATTCTCCCCATCATCCACCTCGGGGCTGGGAGCAGGAATGGTGTTATCCAGCACGCCTTCAGGAACCGCATTATCGGGATCTTCCTTTAAGACAAGTAAAGTGTCTCCTGGATTAGGACTAGTTATAGAATGTTCATTTTCTGGTGTCTGGTCACTCATGTCAGAAAACCCAGTTTCTGCTGGGAT
The DNA here is from genome assembly GCF_036250125.1 of Pseudopipra pipra. Classification (NCBI taxonomy): domain Eukaryota; kingdom Metazoa; phylum Chordata; class Aves; order Passeriformes; family Pipridae; genus Pseudopipra; species Pseudopipra pipra. The sequence continues at coordinate 8,511,496 of NC_087566.1, read as the reverse complement.
CACCTTCTCTGGTGACCTGCCTTCTGCAATGAGATCCACCTCATTCCTGGATGGTGAGGATGTAACGGAATTCCCAGTTATAGGTGTGTCCACAGGGATATCAGAGTCACTGTTGGTGCTCTCTGCCTGCTCCAGAGCTGCCCAGATCAACCTCTGCTGTTCCTCCAGCTCCTCCAAGGTCAGGGTGTCCTCATCCATGACAGAGTCCACTATTTTTGGCTGAGGAATATCACTGGAAGGGTTCAGGGGAGCAGTCCTGGGCACAGGGGAGCGGGTGGGTGTTGAGGGCTGAGGGGGGGTGAGGGGGGGTGTTCCCAGGGGTATGGGAGGAGGGGTGGACATGGATGGAGATCCAGGTGGCAGAGGGGGTTGGAACTGAAAACTGTTGGGAGTTTGGGATCTTTGTGCCGCTTCCAGATCTAGAAAGAGATTAAATGACACCTGTTAGAACCTGAAATCTGAGACCAGGACAAGACTCCAAGTGTCCCTGTTGTGATTAACTACCAGATTTATGTCTTCTCATCCTTGCTTTTTAGCTGAGGCAGAACGAACTTTGTGAAGATTTTAATATCCACCAAAATCATGGGTTTTGGAATTTTTACTCTGCTACTTATTCAAGGAAAAAAAAAAACCTCTTGAATGTATTAAGAACAAACTCATTCCACACTGAAGGATTCCTCACAGCAGATCCAGAAGGAAAGCCAGAAGTTTCTCCAGCTCTTTGAACATTTAAATAACACTAATCCTCCTTTGAGATTGACTCATTTTTAAGAAGCTGAAAGCTTGTAACTTCTATGTTATTTCACCCAAATATTTAAAGATTTAGAGGTCTTCTGTGACGAAGATTTTTTGGGATATACCTGAAGTAAGGAGATCAGAATTTGTGACCTAACATTGCAATTGCTCTGAGCACCCCTGAAACCTCCTGCTTGGGATGGAGGATCTGCCAACCCCTGTGACAATCACAGCGACCCAAAATGCTCATTGCAGAGATGCCAAATGCCACTGGGCAGGACACAGCTGGCACATGTCAGCACTGCCATTAATTCCCACCAGAATGACCACTGACACGCTGCCTTCTCCTTTTAACTCTGGTGTTTTAATTCAGAGCAAGTTATTTTGAAAACAAAAATTGAAATTAGGAAAAAAAAAAGTGCAGAGTGACTGTACCAGAGTCCAGGTCCATGTCAGCTGCTGCTACCTCCAAACTGTCTTCTCTTTGTCGTTTTGAATGATGAGACTTTGGCTGAGGTGCAGCCCTTTTATTGCTGGATTTTCGACTGAGCTGAAATTACCCAAGAGAACAAAAAGAATTAGTATTAAACTGTACAGGGTAACATTCCCAGCTATAAGAACCTACTTAAAGGGATTTTGTAACTATATAAAGATTTAGGGACCCAGAGTGTAAACAGACATTGACATCTGAGGGATGTCATGACTATGGTAACTAAGCTTTTCATTCTTAGGGGAATCTGGAACTAAGATAATTTTTAGGCTGTAAAAGTTTATAGCAATCTTTTTTCACAACTGTTTATAAATCAATGCAAAGTATTAACTAAATAATGGAATTTATTCTAAACATGAAGCAATTTTGGTAAAACAGAGAAGCCAGATCAGCATTTTACATCCCTTTGGTGTCAACAAGAAACTCTGTCCCCTTGTGCAAAAAATGAAGATATTAAGCAAGAAATCATTAACTACACTGACTGCATGACAACTCTTTGTTTATAATAACAAGGAGATACATTCACCGCCTGCAAATTAGAAAGGTACTGAGCAAAAACATCCTTCTGCTGAGAGGGCTGCATGGGGATGGAACCAAAGATCTGCCACTCCTACAGCAAAGAAAAAAAACAGAGAAATAATGTTGCATGTGGTTGGTTAATAACACAACAGTAAAAATTAAAGGAAACACTGAGAGATTAACAAGACAAGATGCATTTCTCATCAAAAGCCTCATTAATCAGAGTAATAACTAGGTTTGGACATTTGTAACACAACTACAAACTTCCCCTTGAAATAACTGTTCAGACAAAAAAGGCTTATTTTAAAAAACTTAATTTTTAGCGAAAACTTGAAAAAGCTTGAGAATAGAACTTTGGTTAAGAATGAAAAAACACTAAATGGGCAAATGTAAAGCTCAAAATGTAAAGTGCTCAAGTGGTTCTTTTTAATGCACAGGCATTACATCAGTGATCAAATTCACCACCAGCAGGTTAAAAGGCTTTTGAAAATCAAAGTGCAGCACCCACAGATTTTTCTGTGTGTGCTCTGAGCTTAGGAGAGCACCCTCTATGTGGGTCTTTGACTTGTTTTTGTTCTGGTTGTTATACAGCTTTGCAAAGGTTGTGCAGTTACTGCTCTGATGCAGTTTCTGTGGCTGAAATTGTAACACCCACAGTAATTTTCCTACTTCACCTTCAGAAAATTTACATGTAGGGAAGGAACAGCCATTCACGTGTGAAGTTTTGTGTTTAAAAAATACTGAATTATCCTTCTGGGCTCCTGATGGTCTTATAATGGAATTAACCCCCACAGAAGCACTGTCAGACTCATGACTCATGACCCAGGACTCATGACAGCTATCAGTCAGATTGATGTCACATAAATTACAGTCCCCAGCCCCAAACCAGGGGCTTCAAAATAAGAGACTGTTGAAAGAAAATTGTCAGGTGCAAAATATAAAACTAAAAGCATTTACTGTCACTCAGCATGTTATTTAGAAGGCAGAGAACAGGTACTTACATCTGGGATGCCACTGGGAGTGGATATATTAAAGCCTGGATAATTTACCAACTTGGAGACATCGTAAGTGATACCTTTGTGTTGAGGAGACTCTTCATCTTCTCCATCACCATCACCTGTAAGGAAATATAATTATTAGTGATGTTAATTAAGAACTGAAAGTTACTGGAAAAAATCCACAGGATTTAAGAAGGGGGTTTTGGAACATAAGTATTGATAGAAGGTTTTGTAACCCACAAGGGCAGTAACAGTGACCAAATCCATCAGGCACATGCATGAAGCTTCCCCAGAAACCCAACTGGGGATTCCTAAAACCACTGCTCTTCATGTACCACTAATATCCTCAGAATTTGGCCCCAGGGACAGTTCTGAGATGCAGAATAAACTTTGGCCAGAGCAAAAAGCTGATAAATTACTTTCTAAGTTGGGTTTCAAGAAACGTGTTGTTTGCTTGCTGGTCTTCTTAGTCTTCCTATATACAAGGGAGTTACTGAACTTCACAAAGTGTTATGATGCCAGTAGAAGAGGAAATGATGCCAATAACACCAAGGTTGTGGGTTTGATCCCAGTATGGGCCATTCACTTAAGAGCTGGACTTTATGATCCGTGTGGGTCCCTGTGATTCTGTGATGTCCTGCAGAGTTTCACAGGAACTCCAGGTTCTAACAGTGAAATCACACTGACAATCTTCATCTGTGCAATCCAATCACACAGAACTTGTCTCACTGCTACATCACAGCTCGATAAAGAAGGAGCATTTTTACAAGACCAGAAAAACTTGATTTGCAACTTTCTCCCTCTTGCATGAGGAAGATGAAGGTTTACAAACCAGTCACTTTACTGTCTCCTGGGCAGGGTGCAGCCAGAGGACAGCAGGCATACTAAAAGTGCATTCCAGCCCCACATTCCTCACCTTTTCCATCATAAAGAGCAAGTCCTGAGTGCTCCATCTCGGCCTCCTTGAGCCAGCCCGGGGGATACCCCAGCTGGCGCATGCGGTAGATGAAGGGAGGGAGGCTCCTGTCGGTGACACCGAGTGCATCCTGGAGGACCACACTGAGCAAGAAAACAAACACAAAACAAAACAGAAAACAAAATTACAGCAAATTCTGGAATTGCTGACAAAAGGTAGTTGAACATTTTTTGCATTTTACACTGTTGAGTTAAACCAGCTGAATTTTAGCTCAAACTGTGTTGCTTTTCAATCCCAGCTGTAACTATTTTAGATCCAAACCAGCTCTGATATTCAATATAACTTTTTGCATTTCTCACATGCTTTAACAGAATTAATTCTACACCAAGACTAATTTACTTAACCTGCTACTTCTGATTCATGTCACACTCACAACCAGCAGGGTGGAACTCAACACTCAATTTACTGGGGGATTTTTTGGAGACTGCCACATAAAACTATGATTCTTTCAAACATTTTGAACAGAGAGGAAGGGACACTCAAAGCTCCAAATTTTCACAATTTTGCATGCTTTTTTTAGTTTATTAGGATCATCATAAATCTGCAATATGAGAAGTCAAAGTGGAACATTTGTCTCCCTAAATTAGGGAAAGGACCACGGGAAAGGGGAGGACCACCAAGCTGGCGATGAGTTTTCATCTGAAAAATATCTTTGCCATTTATTAAACAAGATTCTATTTAGCAAATTCAAACACAATAAATCCACAGTTTGAAAATCTGGCACTCCAGAGGTCAAAAGGGTATTCCAATGGAGGGGAAAGAGATACCTGATCACTCCTGGCTTAAATTTTCCAAACCTCTCTTCTACTTCTTCCTCGTGGTAACGCTGCTGAAAGTTCTGATTGCTCGTGTCCCCACAGGCTTCCAAAAACTCCTTTCTCTTTTCACTTATCCGAGCTGCATTTCGTGGCTTAAAGACAAGAAAATTGGGAAGTTTAGAGTTAAAGTCACAATTTATATATATTATAATATATTACTGTAAGATTTTACAACATCAACTGCCCTCCTGATGCTCAGTTGTTGATCACACAGCCCAGAGACACAACCAGGTGTAAAGGAAACCACACAGCAAACCCCAGGAGTATTTGCCCTGGACCTGGAGAGCTCTAAAACAGGAGGAGATTGTTTAAAGTTAAAACCTTTTGGGTTTTATTTGTATTTCTTGTCCATCTAGTGAAGTAATCTGACTGAAAACTTGCTGATAACTTCAGATTTCAATAAGAAACTGCTACTGGATGAAGCAAAGTTTGCCCCACAAATAAAAACAGGCAAACCGTGATGTTACAACATGAATTTCCCTTCTGATTTAGTATGTTAGAATTTATAATATAAGCAGTATAATCTAATCAATAAATGAATAAAACCACTCGTCCATTCTGATCCCAGCACCTCTAATGCTTTTTTAAATCAAACATTTCTTGGAGAGCAGCAATCTTTGGAATACTGGTGATGACTTTACCTGTGGACAGTCTTTCATTTGATGGTCTTCAGAACCACAGTTGAAACAATGAGGTTTGGGCCTGCTTAAAAAATGCACAACAACTTAAGCCTGAAAGCAACTTTGCAGTGTTAAATAAAAGCACTTAACAATTGTTGTTCTTGACAGATTTTTAGGTTTAGACTTCCTGAGAAAGAAACCAATGAAAACCTGGAATGGAACTGCAGCTGCCTTCAGCTTTCATTTTCCTTCTAAATTCATGCCATGACAGCAAACACTTGCAATATCACTGGAGGGGAAACCAAGATTTTAGAGAAAGATTTCTGTTCTCAACATTCATTTTTACCCAATTAGGATGAGAACCAGAAATGGAGATGAAAGGGTGGCACCAGAATAAGTGTCCAGGGCCACCCCCCCACACTCCAACCTCCTGAAGCCTCAAATGAGATCAAGTGAAGTGTCTTGTGCTTCATCTTCACTCAAACAGGAACCTTCTGTGGGGATCCAAGGATTGCATCACTGTCCCATACCAGGGGCACAACCCTTCCATCTGCTTTCCATTCAGTAATATTTCTAATCAAACCACTTGAGCTCAGCATTCCCCTTTATCTTTGAAATTCCCACTAAAAGCTTTCCTGGTCTTCTCTGCATCTGAAATCAGGGATTTTAGATGCTACAAACACCAAACCAGTTGTCAGCTGGAAACTGAATTCACTTTGCTTCTTACCTCCCATAAAAACTACACAATCATCTCTGAGATCAGTTAAAATTCTATTAAATAAGTCAGACAGGAGTTACTCCATAAAACAATAAGAATTATGACAATGCACCAGTGTAAGGATGACAAACTAATCACTAAAAAGACAAGGAACAGAAGAATTGAGTATAAAATTCACAAAGTTTTCACACATTGACTTTAGGCCCTTCCTAAAGAAAGTCAGTAAAGACCCACAGCCTGCAAAGCTCAGCTCTGGTTTAATTAATTTAAACTCATTAAGAATGTCCAATGGTTCATTAACTGGGGAATAATCACAGAGTACATCTGAACTCTTCAGCTCAAAACTTGATATTTAAGAGTAATACAAACCTTTTGGGTTTTACTTGTATTTCTTGTCCATCTAGGGAGAGAATCTGGCTGAAAACTTGCTGATATCTTTAGATTTCAATAAGGAACTGCTACTGGATGAAGCAAAATTTCAATTTTGTTTAAAATATCAGTGAAAACTTCATAATGCTTTGAATACTGACTTTTCTCCATTAAGTTACAGATGGGTCCTTGATATGAAATCCAGAGTATAAACTATAAAATAATATCTACCTTAAACTATCTGCTAAGATGAGCTTATGCTGTTTCCTCGTGCAAAGTTTGTACTCAATATCCAATTTTGCTCTTTATCAGCTAAAACTAAAGTTCTCTTGTTTATAGACTGAAATTTCAAGGTAATAATTCTGAAATGCCTTACAGCAATCTTATTAAAAACATAACATTTTGTTTAATCTTAATAAAAAGGTCACATTTTTTTAGAGCTTCAAAAGTGCACGTTGAGTGCAGCACTTTGGTCGTTTAGAAGCCAGCACCTGATGCACCATTTCACTCAAAAAAGTGCTGGTTTAGGCTTAATATCATCTCTGGGAGCTCTAAAGAAAGATGCAATAAGTACATTTAAAGAACAATATCAAAGTTAAGCTGGAAGACATGGAATTCTTCCACACTTAACCTGGCATTTTAGGAGAAACTCCCCTGTTAGGAATCTACTCCCTTCATCCAGAGGTTGGGGGATTGCAAATTTGCAATCTCTGTTCAGGTACAAGCAATTTTTTAACACTAGGAAATGACCTTTATTACAACTTGAGAAGTAGATATTGCAGAAATGACCTGGGAAATTGGTTCTTGTCCTGAATATTTCCAGGGCTGAAGCAATACTGGAAATTTGGGGGTGATGTTACTTTAGAAATTTCTTGTCCCATTTGTTTTTGCCATGGGAGACTACAGTATTAAAAAATATTTCAACATTTCCCAACTTTTTTGGACGTTTTCCTCAACTCCACCTTTCAAACAGTGGCTTTAATAAACAGTAAAGAACCACATGGATGCATGTTAAGAGCATTCCATAAGTCCATTTTAATAAAAAAACCATCTTACAGGATATTTTGAGTTTGCCAAACCCTTTTCTTCTCCCTTTTATAGAGGTAGAAAACTTATTCAACCTGCAAGGAGTTGTCATTCAAAACCTAATCAGGGACTGGCCCAGGAAATTCCTAAATTCCCAAGATGTATTTATAGGCATAAAGCATTCACTCTTCCCAAGGATAAGGCTAAAAGTCAGCAAGTCAATCATATCAAAATACTTATTGCTTTTGAGTGAAAAAGCCATTAATGACTCATTAAAACCTTCCATCTCTAATGACTGATATGGTTTTGATAGAAACATAAAATCTACTGAAGAGAATTGGAGTTCAATTTACCAACTGGAATTCTTTGGCTTTGACAAACAGAGAGAATAAAGATGTTTTAGCAAACAGGATACTTTGGGATTTCCCATCCTTCTGTCAGCTGTGGATTCTCATTTAATATGGGCTGTCCCAGTTTATCGAGACAAAAATTGGTAAAATACACAACACTTCCTACAACCTGCAGAGAAAAAGTCAGAGAATTGTCAGAAATGTGTCAGTATTTAGGTGAGATCTGTAGCATTTCTATAAATTCACACTGCTTGAAATAATTGCAGGCTTTTTCCCCCATTCTGTAAGAATTTACAAATAACACACACCCACACCTAGACACATAAGATTTTTTTCACTGATGTAGCCAAAACATGCTGAAGTTAAATTTGATTTCTCAGTGTAACAGCAGTGAGCAGATCTTATTTTAATGGCAGTAGAATATGTAGAATGAAGAGTCGGACCTACCATGGAAGAGCACAGTCAAAAACTTACACTAAAAGCCTCTTTCATTTTTTTAGCAGAAGATGAGCTGGCTGTTTTACAGTCCTCTTCCAAAACAACACTGGAGGGCTGGCAGGAAAAGCAAAAATCAAAAGAATTAACTGGAAATAACGGTAAATAGAAGAGCTCCTGAGCTAGTGAAGTTTGGAAAAGGCACAGAATGTGGAGTTCAGCTGCTGTCCTTTGGAGATGTCCACATTAGTCATGATGCTTTCCAGAGTCCAAAGCATGACACAGCTCATTTCTAATGTTTCCTCTGATGAGAAATACTCTGCACAACAACATCTTCATTCTCATCAGAAAGCTCAGGGAAAGATGGAGGGAAATCTGCCATTCCACTCGTTTATTCAAACTACATGTTGGGTAAAACTCAGAAATCTAAACTAGGAGAAGAAAGTGTAATTTTTCAGATTTTGTTTGATATTCTCTTACATATACTCAGAGCTGGGCCAAACACACCAGAAGAGGATGCATTAAGTTTATACTTTGCAGTCTCTTTTTGATTATTTAACCCAACTTCTTAATTTGCCTTGACTGAAATTTCAAAGAAGCATTTCCACAGGCAGAAAAGATCTTTTCTTTATCCTGGGCTCTATTTTTGGCACAAATGGTTACACAACATTTGTTTGTTACTTGAGCTCAGTTTTGTTACTATCTAACAGCACAGCATTTCAATATTCCCACTGGAAAGAAGTGAGAGAAGGAACATCTCAGAACAACTGGAATTTGGAAGTACCTGGGGTTTAGCGTTCAGGTGCTTTTTTTCTTGCTCACATTTCTTCTGCTCCTCATATCTCTGAACTAAGCTAAAAACAAAATCTTCAATTTCCTGGCGGTACCGCCTGGGACAGAGGGAAGGAAGCAGCACAGAGAGATCAGACACGAGCAAGGCTCAAACAAAGGCCACATGGCTTTTTTTTAAGCATTTACCACTTCTTAAAGAGCTCAGAAAAGAGGCAGTGAAATTGTTTTCTGTCCCATTCCCACCCTCATCCGAGGTGAATACAATCTGTTATTTGAGAGCACCCTGGATGTGGCATAAAATCAACTCAGGCAGGGAAAATTTAATTTCCTGCATTTACCCACAAGATTCCTGAAATTCAAACTGCTCTTCAGACTCACCCCGAGATCGTCGAAGCGACATTCATTTCATGAGAGTTTCAGATATTCAGATAATTACAGATATTGCTAATGAAAGCAACATTGCTTTCATATTGCCCATTATTCCTTCTCCCTTTCAAGTTTAACAGTTTATGTTATTAAATAAAAAGTACATCCATCCATTGGGCACAGCACTAATATACCCAAATGAACAAAAAAATTCCCATTTCCTGTAAGGATTGTTTTTTATTTGGCAATACTTACTTAGAAATGACATTGTTCATAAATAAAATCTGCAAGAGAGGCCCATCAACTTTGGAGTTTTCCACTGAGATTCCACTAGGACAGAACAGAGACACAAACAATGGTCACAGTGAATATTCCCCATCTGTTTTATTCCACAGGTAGAGGAAGGTTTGGCCAATACAAGTTTTATCCTTTTAAGAAGTTCCTATCCACTTAATCACCCTCCTTTTAAGCAGGTTGGCTGATGTGAAGTGGAAAGAAAATAAATTAGAACATCACCCTACAAAAATACTCATATTCTGGAGGAACAGAAATCTATTCATGCTCTTATAACTGCAGTAAACTTATAAATGAGATCTCTTATTTACTGAAATATTTGATTGAACTTTACACTAAAACTGTTTCCCTAAAGGCCACATTTCATAAAGAGTCAGATACACACAAATAAATTAAGTTACAGTGACACCAACTAAGTCCTTGATATTCAACTTCAAAAGACTTTTCAAGAACTGAAATGGCATTTTAGAAGCCCGATAACTGAGCAGGGACTAGGACATGGAAAGAAGGTTTAAAAAGATGTGGGAGATTGTTATCTCAGACAAATTCTATTTATATATACATATATATATATACATACACATATAAATATCGGCATTAACATACCTGGGACAAGTCAGAATATTCAGCTTCCTTTTAAGTTCCCGATGTTAAGTTATGGTTAAGGAATATGATTTTCTTTGGAAGACACTCCCCCCACCTTAATTACCAAATCAAACAACACTGAAGAAAAATTTTCCAGACTAACAAACAGGATTTCAGACCCTCCTTTTCACCACATAAGAGATTATTTACAAATCCACTTGTTGCGGAGGAAACACAATAAAAAGAAAAAAAAATACGAAAAAGCAGACCAGCTGGGACAATCCCAACAATGCAATTCATGCACAATGCACTAGGGCTGTATTAACAGATTTGTAATACTTTATTTTAAAAAACTCTGTCATCATCACAAAACAAAAGGCAACAGTAATACACCCGTACTTGTAAATGGGAAATAAACGACAATACCCGTTTCAGATCCCACTCTGCTGCAGTGGCGAACCCAAAACTCCTTTAGGGAACCCGTCACAATTTAACAATTTAAAATTATCTGTAGCTACGCTAAAAATGGACTGTCAAAGTGAACACACAGATGTTTCTTTTCCCTAGGAAGACAGAAAGCAGGAGTTCAGCGACAGCCGCTAAACAGTCAGCCCAGGACTCAAGAACTGAGCCTCCTCCTGCGGCGGAGCCGGCGCGGGCCTGAGGATTAAAGTTTTGGGGGGAAGCTTCCTCTGAGGAAGCCCAGGAGAACCGGGCACGGCTCCCTCGGGCGGAGCTCAGCCCTCACCGCCCTCCGGGACGCGCCCGGGCCCCGGCGGACACCGAGAGGTCTTTCCCCTCAGAGGAAAAGCCAGATCCCGTGAGGGCCGGGCCCGCTTGGCCCGGAAGGGAACCGGCGGCGGCAGCAGCGCTCCCGCGTCCCCCCGGCCCGGCGCGGGACCTGCCTGCCCCCCAGGATATTCTCCGCCCGCAGCCGATGCACCGTCTCATCACGGTCCCGCAGCCGCTCGTAGAGCTGGAGCAGAGCCACGGGCACGTCCAGGGCGGGCGGTGAGGGCGACTCGTCCTCGCCCTCCAGCTGCCCGAAGAGCTCGCGGTCCCCGAAATCCACCTCAGCCGCCATCTTGGGCCGCCACAGGAAGGGCGGGGCGGGGGCGAAGGGCGGCGGGAAGCGCGGGGAGGGCGGGAGGCGAATGGTGGGACTACAGCTCCCAGCATGCACCGCGGCGCCGCAAAAATCTGCAGGGCCTCACGGGGGGCGCGGTGCGCGCTGGGAGTTGTAGGCGGCGCGGGCCCTACGACACCGTCGTCACCAAACGAACGGAGGACTCGCTCCCGCTTTTGTTACCGGTTTTCCTTCTCTTCTGAGGGGTGGAGACAAAGACTGGGCAGGAGCTGCGCGACTATTTTTAAGTAGATTGTCCTACACTAAAGTCCCACACTGCAAATCTTATTTTGCCCACTTCAAAATAACCAAAGCAAAACTGACCATCCTTAGATTTTCCAGACCTCTCTTGGAGATTGGTCCACAATACAAATTAACATAAATTAAGACCTTTGAGAAAAAAAATGTCTTTATTATTAACCAGTTTTTCTGCACTGGATTATGTGCCTATTGGCCCAGACTGCTAAATAACATCTACACAATGTTTCTTTTCATGTTTCAAGAATTGAAAATAACTGTACAAGGTTAAAGTACAAAAGTACACAAGACAGTGGACACGAAATATCCATGTATGAGTTTATCCCATCTGCTGCTTGTTTGAAAAGTAGAACTTTTAACTAAAAAATACTGTCCTTCTCTAGTTCTGTCAAGTTTAATGGAAGTGGGCATAACCTGATTACAACACTAACACCAGTATCACTAATCTGATATTTACAAAAAAAATCGTATTTTTCAATAAATTAAAGTCAATGCAACACCCATGCTAGCTTTTTGGTGAACAAGGACCCAACATGTGAACAAGAACCTTCCACAGTCCCAAACTTCAAAACTGTTTTATGTTTTGTTATCCTTTTTCAAACTGCATCCATTCCTCTCATGGAAGATGTGAACCCCAAGCCCATTCCTCGCTGTGTGTGAGTCTGTGATCTGGCCATTTCATACTGTGCATCCAGATTTCTGAACACCTCCTCCTGCTGCTTCAGTGTTTTGTAACTCTCCTCATCCACGGAGCTGCATCCAGCTTCATCCTCGCTCTGCAAACAGGGAGAACACAGACATCAGCTCTGGGGGTTCAGAGGCTGCGTCCTAAACATGACTGTTCCTAATAATTATTTCAATAGTAAAGAAAAATTAAATTTAAATAAAATCAAGTTTTAATAAAAATTAGATTAGTAAGAATTCAAGCATTTGAGTTGATTTATTCAAGAACAGAGGCCTTTACCCAGTTCCTTCTTCTAACTAATTTAAATAAATGTCTCCAATTAACTCATCTGTGCAAAGAAATGCTGCTTATCAGATTATGAATATTGGTTACAGCCACAACTGTTGTTCCAGACCACAGCAGTTGTTCTGTTAGCCAGAAACATAATGATATATTCTACAATTTTAATTGAATCAGATCTAGATGCTACTTCTGAATTTAATAAATACCTAAAGTTCATAACTACATCATGTAGTATTAGGTACCCTTATCGGTTAAGGCAGACTTAAAAATAAATAGAGAAATCACTATGCTACAATTAATATATTTGATTACATTCAGAATTCTTTACCTTTATGCCCATCAGTTTTCTGAACTTGACATTTTGGTCCTTGTTTCCAAAATTTAGTTTTTCCCATATTTCTGCAGATTGTGACTTATCCTGTACAGGGTAAAAAAAAAAAAAAAGAAAAGATGTATCAACTTTCAGGCAAGTTTCCATTAATATCACAATACAGTAGCAAGCAAAGAAGGTGTTAAAAATGAGCCCATTCTGAAGCACAACTGGAATAAAAGGTTTCCAAGTGTGACATTCCTGCAGTATCTTCCCAGGAACGCTGAGAGGGAAGTCTCCCTAACCACAGTGTCAAAACCAGAGGTATGTTCCTTCCTTGGGCACACTGTACTTCTTTCCAAAGGTCTGGAAACCTTGTCAGAATTCCTGCTTGAAGTGAATTATGGAAAACCAAATTTGCTGACTGTGATTATATCCAGCATAATTCAGGAAGAACGGCCTGGAAGGCATTCAGGGTTGTTCTTCCCTCCCTTCTGCCTCCCATCAATGCCATAGGAACCAGTTTCAGTTTCTCCCATCTTATGGAACAGCCTGTGACAAGCTAAGGGAGTTTGTTATGTAACTGCTGCATGGTGGTACCTCACCTAAACAAACACTTCTGTACCAGCACAGAGTCAAAAGGCAAAACCAGAAATATTTTCTCAATTTTCCCCATAGTATCAGCAGGAAACTGATATCAAGAGTCCAACTCTTGATTTTAAAATTTTACCTCAGGCTGCTGTTAAAACAGGGAAACTTCCTGACAGGCATGAAAGTAATTTTGCTGGAAATAACATTAATAAGAATCTTTAAACTGCATGCAAGATCCTTCCAAACATGTTCATGAAGACAAAAAAAGCCAACATTACCCCTTCCTTTTTGCCCTGCCAAAGCATCTTCCGTTTTTTCTCTTGCTCAGCAAACTTCATGGGGTTCACTGCTGCTGGGTTGTAATAGCTGGGAACAGCTATTCCAGTCTCTGCCAGGGCCTTGGCCTGGAGTGCTGCCATCTGAGCTGCCATTGCAATCTGAGGAGTCACTTGTGTTCCCGACGCCAGGAGAGCAGCGACGTTAATGACGGAGCCCCCGGTGGCTGCAGCCGCTGGAGAAAAGGGACTTGCTGTGAATAAGTTTGGACTTGGAGGAAAAAAACCCAACCACCAACCACCCCCCCAAACCAAACAAAAAAAGCCTAACTCCCCAAATGCTTCCCTTCAACGGAAATAAGTTGAAAATGCATAAATAACAAAGGCACGATCAAATCATGTTGTTTGTAAATTAAGAAACATCTCCAATAGTTTTAGTAAACCAGAAGTGAAACTAATGTACCCCAGGGTTCTAAATAGCCCTGAGCAGACAACAGCCTTCAAACTCTGATGCACAAAGGGTCCAATGACCATCACAAATCATGTACAGGCCTAACTACCCAACATTTCCATTGTACACTCAGTAAGTGATAAGAAAATCCTGATCATTTTTCTTGGGGTTTTATGTTTCTTATTTTTGGTTTGGTTTTGTTTTTTTCAAACATTTCTTCCTTCTGGTTGTTGTTCTTGTATATGGACCAAGTTAAGATTACACCAAGACAATCTGCACATTTGTTGGACAGGACTGTAACACTCAGCTCATAATAACATACTCTCAATAAGCCTATTCTTACTATCTTTCATTCACACTCCTGTTAATGAATAATATAAATACACATGAACTACCTGCAGCCATTTCCTGTTGCTTCTGTTTTTCAACCATTTCCTTCTCTCTCTGTTCTTGCAGTTTCTTTGCTCTTTCCAGTCTAGAAGCACACGAAAATAAAAATATTTAGACATGCAAAAATCAACATCAGGAGCTTATTTATGTCCCATATCAATAAAATCCTAACAATTGCTGACCTCCTGGCTAATGCTTCCTGTGCATCCATAGCTGTGTTCCGTCCCCGGAAGGGCGGCGGGCTGGGACTCCGGCTGTGACTCCTGCTGAACCTCCGGGGCTTCTCCATTCTCTTCTTTCTCTCCCTGTAACCAAATTTTACAGTTGCTAAAGCAATCAAAGGACATATGGAGCTTAACATTTCATAAAGGATTTGATCACAACACTAAAAGTTTGCTTAGTGATTAATTTGGAGAGCTCTCAAGAGCTTTCACAGGGATTATGCTAGGACAGTGTAACAGCCAAACTCTCCTTGCAACACAGAGCTAAAACTCAAGATTTCCAACTGTAACAGAATGCCTGATTCTGGACATTCTAATTTCTAATTCTAATTTCTGGTAAAGTCAATTGCAGGAGAACTTAAAAATAATCAAGTTAGAAGAATGCTTTAAAATCACGAGACATCAAAGCATATTAATAATGAGCATTTTGAAGAGGTCCAGGTTAAGAACTGGAATAGTACTTAGGGAAATTATTATTACTCTCCCCTCTGCAAGCTCTTCCCTAAATGTGCTTTGGACAGCTGTCTGAAGGAGGCTGCCACACTGAATGTGAATGTGAGACCTGCTTTAAATATGTGATTTGCTCCTGAGAAGACCAGATTGTGCAGAGAACTATGAACATGAATTATCTGGAACCTGACCATCAGAAAAGCACCCAGTTAAAATGTATTTTTAAGCAAAATACCAAAATATTCAGTTCAATTCTCCTTGAATAGCCTTCTCCCCACCTCATCCCAAGCAGGAGTCATTCTCAGGACATATACACTTCATCCCATCTAAACAACAGCCACTCCAAATACACATATAAAGTACTATTAGAGCAGTTCTCTGTGCCAGGATCATCTGACCCATTCTGACCCATCTGACTTCAGGGCTAACTGGAGGTAACAGAATGACATCAGCAACCTTACATGGCAGTCAGGTACTCTCTTGTTTCTGTTTGCACCTTGGGCAGCATCTACAAACACCATGAAGTTACAAAAAGATCCTTGTTTACATGACATAGCTGGTAGAATACAAAGGAGGCAAGACTTATCTTTTCAGAGAAGATGACAAGATGCAGATTCAGGCACTGGGAAGTGACAGATCTGCATTCCTGAGATAAGATGTAATGCATGTTTCAAAGATACCTTCATTTTCCCGGGCTGACTACTGTAGTTTGGTCTTGTCTTTGGTCTGATGCTTTATTGCACTGGTAAACATCAAGGAAATAAGTATTTGAGCTTTTGTATTTAAGTATTTCCATTTGAAACAAGCAGATGGTGTCATGTTTTCCACCTAGCATTTAGGTAGAGCCATAGCATGAAAGAACTGCCACGAGGGTCTACACAGAAAGATTAGTTAAAATGCCAGTGAGGACTCAGATTACCTGAAAAGCTGAGCTTGAGATCATGCAAAGAACCATCAAGAGAAGGTCAAACTCTACTGTTTGCAAATGCTTCTGTCACACAAAAACCACTGCATTTCAGGAGTGAGGGGATTTATGTTGAGATGCTTTCCACACCATGTTTATCTGGTTTGTGGAGAGTTTTCCTTGAGGTTTGCTCATAATTCTTTTTCCAAAAGCTTCACCCGAGCCCAGAACTTGACAAAGTGTTCCACCTACTGTTAAAAAAAGCCCTCTTATGCCTCACTTACTGGAATTCTCTAGGATTTGCAAGACAAAAATAGTACTTCAAAGGATTCTTGAGACTATCCAACAAGGCCTGTTTCCAGCTGAAGAAATTCCTAAGCTGTGACTATCTCTTACTTTCTCTTCCCACATTTGATGTTCTGTTTCAGGTAATTTGAATTCCACTGCAGCAGCAAAAATCTATTCTGGGCTGTGAAGTTTTCATGGAGCCATTAAACACAATGTTCAAAGTGACTTTTAAAAACAGTCAGTGCACATTACCTACAATAACTGGAAAGAACAGGGAGCTGAAGCCTTGCACAACATGCTGAAGGTGGCTTAAATCCCACTAAATATAAGTAACGTGTACCAACTGCAGACCCAGCTCTACTCACCCCAAAGCTGGAAGTTTGGTAGAAAGTGAATGTCAAAATAAAATAGGACACAGGCCACGTAATTCAACTACTTCTTCAAAAAGATAAGTCTTCTCAACAGTTTCCCAAGTGATGTTGTAGCATCACACAAGTGTGAGATTGTTAACTCTCCAGTGATCCACTGTAATGCTGAGTAGTCACAACCAAGTTCTACACCCTTTAAATATGCAATTTAAAACACTACTACATGAACTGGAACACTGTCAACGCTTCCTTGGGAGCTCTGGAGGGTCACTGATTTGCATTCAAACTACTTCCAATGAGTAGGAGGGAAAAACCAGATCTGCAGTAGTCATTCAGTCATATTTCAGCTTAGTCATTCAGAAAATCCTACAGGGCATTATGAATGCAAAGGTACACACAGACAGACTCAGAACTCTACACCACAATACTGATTTATCAGCACTGGAAAACATTTCCTTCTATTCAGTGCTCAAAACCTCAACTCTAGCATATGCCAGGTGAGGTATGGATGTCAACTCTGTCAAACAGACCCACAGTAAGCCAATATGTGTCTAGCTGAGTGTTTCAATCTGTGCTTCTACAATTAAGGGAAGAAACGGAAGCACCCAAGATAGGGAGAAAAATTAACATCATAAATATTTTCAAGTTGAACTTGACAAAGAGGAGTTAATCATTAACATGGAAGAGTACATTCAGATAAGAAATAGTCTACCTGATTCAAAATTCACCTGAACATCACACTCACTGTGCCACTTCACAGAAAAGTCAACTTTGTGGAGCTGATCAGGATTAGCTTCTGATCGTTGTATCTGCTCTGACAGCCTGTGACTCCCAGTTAAACTTTCCTTTTCTGATATATATACCCAAACTAGAGGGACAAATACAGCAGTACACCAACCACATTACTGTTGTATCCAACACAGGAAAGGGTCAGCTCTATCTTATCCTTCAGTGTTTACCACTCAAATACTACTTCGAATAGGATATTGAAATGCTAAGTTCAGTTGTGATATAAGAAACCAAGAAGAGCTTGAGCTGTGGCAATTATTACTACTCAAAATACTATTTACTTTCCTTCTTTACTATTTACTTTCCTTCTTTACTATTTACTTTCCTTACTTTATGAGCCAAAAGTTCTAAAATGATATTTTATAAGGTATCTCCAAAATAACTAGTTAAGCATTTTTAATTGCTGACAAGAAATCACGCTATGAAAAGCTGGAGTCTGAGCTATCCAGGACAAATGTTTCTGTAAGAGCATGTGAACACCCAGCCCTTCACCCACTGTATCAGCACAGCTGAGAAAAAGCCAAACACGTTTGGCTGCACTGCACAGACAGGAACTGGCAAATCCACCACTCTGCAGTACCTCAGCCCCCCGGAGAACGTCCAACCAAACGCACCACCGAGCACAGAGGGAAGGTAACACTCACCTGCTTCTACTCCTAGTTCTGCTTTTACTTCTGCTCCTATGTCTGTGTCTGGATCTGGATCTAGACCTGGATCTGATCCGCCGTTTCCTCTCTCTGCTGCGGGATCGGGATTTTTTCCTATCGCGGCTTCTACTACGGTGACGTCTGAAACACACGGCCCAAATTCTTACAGGTGTTCCCAGCTTTAACTGCAACTTCTACTTAAGGACTGACACACAGGTCTGTCACCACAGGGCAAAATGCATCAGGGCAGGGTGGGGAGACTGCAAACTACACATGCAAGAGTTTGTGCCTAGAGCACATGGGGAAAGAACCGAAAGCTCCCACCGGCCACAACAGGGGAACTACACAGTTTGTGTAAACAATCATACTCCAATATTGCTATTTGTAACTGTTCACTAAAGTGTACATCTCAAAACAAATACAAAGCCAAACTAATCTGATGCAGGAGCCTTAAATTTGAGGCACCAAAACTCTGCTACTCCCCATGGTATTCTAAGACAGGAAGAGATGCCCAAACTTCAGCTTGTGAGTCACATCATCAGCCCATCATTAGCTGAAGCTTCTTCCTTGACATCCTGTTTGCTGCACATCCCTCTGCTAAAAACAGAGCTGGCCAAAAGTTCTGCTGGCAGCAACCTGTTTGTCCCAGGGAATTCTCCTGTCCTTGGAGTGTGCTGGGTGGCTACCAGGCAAGGAGGACTGGCCAGCACTGCCCCTGGAAAGCTAATGATTTAGGAGGTAAAGAGCCATGACACTGCTCAGGTACATTTGCTTTCCAGTCACTGACAACAGGGTACGTTTAGGAGGCTCTGTTAGTAGTTTCTATACCAAGTATAAACATGAGACACATCCCCTATACAAAGCCTTGGAGATATTTTGTACTTTTACTCAGCAAATGCACCCAATGAGAACTGAAACACGCAGCCCAAACTGACGCTTTAAACCAGGTCAGGGAGGGATTTGAGCTGTACTTCACAAGCCTACACTAATTCCAACCACTGCTTTTGCAAATGCACTTCCAGAATAATCCCACGTACCAACTTACCTTTCCCGAGACCTGGATCTGGAATGACTCCTCCCTCTGGATGACTTTCTCTCCTTGCGTTTATGTCTCTCCTCACCATTTTCAGATGAATTTAGGCTCTCTCTGCCCTTGTCAGAAGAATGTTCTTTGTCATTGTGGTCTTCAGATTTGTGCTTCTTGGAGGACTTCTCTTTGGATTCATGTCTTCTTGCCTGTTTTAAGAAGAAGTTGGTTCTTTCAGGAAAATAGTGCAACAAAGAGAGTTAGTATGGGTATCAGAAGATAAAAATGATAAGCTGTGATGCAACATTAGTAACCTTAGGAGTGTGACTCAATCATGAGTGATGGCTGCTTTGCCTAATGCCACCAACTACCCAAAGCTGTAAATGCATCCTAGAATTTTTCCCCCTTTTCCCTCCTCCCCACTGTCTATAAAGGATTTCTAGAGCATCCATCAAGGTATCTTTACAGTGTTTCCATATAAGAGTTCACAGCATTGGAACAAACACAACTATCGTTTTCAGTTACTGTCTCCATTCCAAGCACATAAGTTCCTATCTTTAAGAACCTAACAATGTATGAATATATATATGCATATATATAAACACTCACATTTGCAGTGAATATTTAATATTTGCCTAACCCTTCCATACAGAAAGTTCCTTAAATCCATACATAGTTGTAGACATACTATTTTGCTTTTAGAACGAAAAAATATCTATTCATCATCAGCTCTTTTCATTCAGCAAGTAACTTCCAAGAGTTTTTAAAAAGCAAAATATTAAGTTACATGGTTGACATCCCATTTTTGTAGTTAAGCTAACACGCATCACTCAGACTTCCCCCAGCAGTTTTAAATTACAGCTATGCTGCTCCACTACACCGCAATTTCTTCCTGCAGTGCCTCCTAAAAAAAAGGATTCCTTTTTATAGCTGCAATGCCAAAAATATTTAGCAAGGTCAGGCCAGATTTTTGCCAGTGTCTTCCTTAGAGACTAAGTCGTGACATCAACACCCTTTCTTAATATATCCAGTTTATTCTGAAATCTTCCTACAAAAAAGCATAGCCCACTTAAGTCTTATGCTTAAATAATGTTCTGTTTCAAGTCACAAATTAAGCATGATACATTCATTTTAGATAAACCCCAATTATTCAAAAGTTTTGGGTTTTTTTATAACTCATCTAAACCTATTAACTCCTCATAAAACCTTTCCTACAATCAGAACTCTCTCTCAAAAGAAGTAAGTCTGGAGAAGATGCTATAATTAGCTTATACCCACTTGTCCAAGTCTTTCTGACTCCTTATTAATATATACCCATTTATAAATATGTTCTTCAAGTAAACAAGAACATTAGGTATTTTTTCCCACTTTTACAGTGTTTTATTCTAAAGTCCTTTAATAGTACATAAAAACACATCTGCAGGTTACCTGTACACTAACTTTAAGTATATATTTACATAAGTAGTTGTTCTGATATACATATTAAGAATTACTGATATTCAGTATTTAGTCTACAAACAGAGCTTAATCTTGCAAATGAGTGACAACAGCACACCTACTGTGGGACATCATTTCTCATCTGTCCACTCTGTGAAACTTAGAAGCTGCTGTGTAAGATCAGATCCAACAACATGGCAAAACACTGCACAGGATTTTAAGTGCTTTTTAATCATTAAAGAGATGCTTAGAAATTTCTCTTTTAAATCCCATCTTTCAGACACATACTTAGTAATAAACCACCACTATATCCCATAAGGATTTAAGATATTTTTAAGGGAAATATGAGTTTGAATGACTAATAGTTACCTTATCATGAAGTAGGCTTATAATTTTGCTATCTGAGTCTGCAGCGTCTTCAGTTCAGTCTCTTCGCGCATTAGCACGCTGAGTATGATTTATTATAGAAATGTTATCATGTGAGCTGGACAAGAGATTATTCAATTTCACAAAAACTCGCCTAGATTTTGCTTTTCTTTCCTCCTTTATTTTTTTTTTTTTAAACAGAGCTTCCATTGGAATGAGGGAAGGAGAAGTTCCTGACCCGGGTTAGAAGTTAAAGTCCCTCATCTGTCCCCACATGGCTTAAGCTTCTTTGTGACTATTTGGATGCTCCTGGTTTGCTTGTTTAATCTCTTCTCTGGTGTTGTGAGCCAGTTATTTTTAAGGTGTTATTGATGCTGTCTCTTCTCACTCCCCTCTATACACACACACTTTTATTTAAGAGACAGCCTTCTGAAATTTTTGCTGCTTCTGTCCCATTTCCAGCTGACTCAGCTTGTCTGTCAAGTTACGACAGTTTTCACAGCTAAAAGATGCAATAATCAGAGCTCAGTCAGGTGGGGAAATATTTTTAATAGCCTTAAGTAGATGGGTATGTTTTATTGAAAGTCCTGAACATTGGCCAGGAACAAAGCCACCCAAGGCTTTTGGATAATGGAAGCTCTGTGAAAGTCATCAAGAACACCATTCTACTTCTCCACATGAACTCTTTCTTTTGGCTGTTTCCACAAAAATAAAAAAAAAAGAAAGAAATTAAGTTACTAGTTTCTGAAAGCATTTTTCTATCAAACTATTACCTTGTCAACATGATGGCTGCAATCATGCTTCACTATGAAAGGCTCTCCATATCCATTTTTAAGCTTTAAGTTCTCAATTTCTTGTACTTACCATAAAGTCATTTCTATAGGTTTACACATATGTGCATTACTACAAGATACTTTTTACGATGTACAATTACCTAAACACTACAAAGTGCTAATTACCTCTTTGCTTCTGCTCCGGCTTCTGTGTTTTCTTCCTTCGGTATCTGGAGAAGAAAACATTTACTGTCATTTACCAGGTTAAAGAGGAGATCACCTGGTTATGATCTTTCTAGTTCCTTTCAGTTATTCCACCCCCCAAAGGCAAGAGTTAGAAAACAAACAGCACTGTTTGAGTATCTACTCTGCAAACTCTGGTAGTCCCAGTTCTTTGCATTTACTTAAGCTGGGACAGTGACAAACTAACCCATGTGCTACTCCAGTCACATTCTTTTGCCAGGTACCCTTATTTTTGTTCCAACTACGCAAAAGTATCCCAGTCTAAGCATTTATAATTCAAATCAAGACAAAATAGCATCGGTTTCCTCTTTGTGATCCAATCATGTCCCCACTCCCACACCCCCTCAGCACTGATGAGAATTTTTTCCTCAGCAGTTTCAACAGAACACATTTAAGACACAAAACCAAAGTTAGCAGCTCAATTTTTTCCCCAATTCTAACAGGTTACCACAGCTAAGTCTGCCTATTTTTTCCAAAATGGCTTCAAAGAGAACTCAGTTCTCCAAGCAATTGATGCTTTAATGAAAACCATACCTGACTTCCGTCTTCTCTCCCGTGACCGTGAGCGGGATCTGGAATAATGATGCTTTGATGTTCTGGGAGAGCCAGAAGAGGCATCCGACTGTTCCTTTTTCTTCTCTCTTTCTGGAGAGGATTTTTCTGGGGCTACTCCATCTCGTTCTGTGTCACTACCCTGCACATGAGGACAGAATGTTTAAAAACCAGAAGCTCAGGGCTGAAGAACCGAGAAAAACTACTTACTTTGTACTTCCTCTGAAGATACACCTCATTTTTTTTTCTGCAAAGACAGTGCTGTGAGCAGCCATCCCACAGTTAGGCAGTAGCTTGTAGACTTGCACTTCACTGTGTATAGATTGATTTTTTAAGACTTTAATAAAGAGAATTAATAGAGAATAACATTTTACTCTCTCACTACATTAGATTGTACTTTACTTTTTCTGTGTGCTTTTGAGAGTATCAGGAAGACTAAACTGTGATGCACAGTTTTCTCTAAATGGTATTTGCAGGTCAATCACCTTTTAACATTCCCATTACTGAGATTACTCAAGGTCACTGCTGACCAACAGATCTAACTGACCTCACAAAATCCCCACATTATTTTGAAGCATGGAATGAACTTTGAAGAGAAACAAAATTAGGTGGATTGTGTTAGTGTTAGACAGCTAATTTCTAAATGAGGAAAAACCTCAACAGTATCTCTATGCAAAAATCTCTTTGTGTGTGAGCACATACAGGTCACTTACAGCTGTTCCAACAATATCACATTTTTCTTTGCTAACAAAAACAAGATGTTCCCTCCACTGATGTAGGAGGACTAAACCCAGAAACTTATCTTGTATAGTCAAGACTACTTTGATTCCATCTAAGAGAGGTAAATGAGTTCAACTGGTGTACAGTGCACTGAAAGGAATGGAATGGAAACAGGACACCCTGAAAAGGTGAATGTGCCCCATTAATGCTTTCACAGTTTCACTGCTCTCTCGTGCTCTGATCTCATCAATGCCAGTCATAACCAAACCTTCTGAGCATCCTGTGGCTGCAGGAGATGTCACTAAGGACATTACTTGACCCAGAAATGCTGTTCATGAAGATAATTTAATGTAGCAGAAGACCTGAACTTGCAGTTTTCCACCAGCTGCAACTGATAGAACTGTTTGCAAACTGAACACGACAGGTGAAAACCTCTCAAAATTTGGTTTATATCAAGCAGCTACTTTTCCTTAAACCTCAACAGGTTGTCATTAATATATTGTGTATTAATGGCAGAATTTCTTCATTACATGCAACAGGTTAATATTTGGATTTGTATTTCAGCTGTTCCTGTTTAATCTGGCCAGTTCTTTATTAATTTACATCTGTAATAACATTCCTCTTTAAGATATAAAGCACCTGTTCACTTCTCCATTTGCATGGTACACACAAATCTAGCTGAGCACTGACAGCTTAGGACTGGACCTGCAGCAGAGCTTTAGTCCCAGTGACACTTCTGAATACTATTAATGCCTCACACACCTTCCCAAAAACTTTAGCACATTAGATAGAGAGCAGGAAGGACTCCCCTATTTGTCATCACGATACCTGGCATTCCACACCTATCTATCATCTGTTTATCTACACCTTCCCCCCTCCCCATCAAAGGTTTCAAAAAGTCTCAGCTAGAAGAATTTTCAAAGGAATTTTAAGATGTCTACATATTTACATTTTAAAGTTACTTGAAAAGGAGAGAAACAGTTCAGAGTGTAAGTTAGCTGGGATCTTAAACACATTATCCAGCTGAAACTGAGCCCACTGACACCTTTTCCAAGGCTCCCAGTCTCATTATTTGCACACAGTGCTGCTCTTTAATGCCCTTGTGCTCTGCACCTGAGGGAAATCTCAGTGCAACAAAAAACAAACCAGCAATAAAAAAGCTGACAGAGTTCAGTGAAATTATTGTCAGTTCTTAGATTGGCCACAGGCTCAGTGTTACTTTGAACAAGCCACCTGCCTACACTTCAGAGGAACCTCAAAGATAGTGCCTTCAGTCAGTGCAAAACTACTTAATTCTTCAAGTCCTTTTACAGGAAAACATCTTAACAAGTTAAGCTATATAAGCAAACAAACAAAAAAAAATCATAAAAAAGAGATTCATTTTCTCCAGAAGTTTAAGTTCTCCTCTTTCTGTTTCACCACAAATCGAAAATTTGTTTCAAATTTTCAAAACAAAAACTTTTAGCTACCAGGTTAGACATCACAAAATGCTCAAAGTCAACTTTAGAAAGTTTTATCACTTTTAAGCCTGCTTTGTTTGTTGCGTTTTTATTTTTTAAGTTTCGTAACTCTTTGGTACCTCTTACTGGTTCTTCACCTCATTAATGGGTCAAACACCTTTATACGTTACCAGGCCACATCATTTTTCTGAAAGAGAATAAAGCTGCACTCCCAAACCCTTCTTGAACATGAGGGGCAGTGGTAACTACAGCAGAGGCGCTTCTTATCGGTATTAATTATATAAAGCGGGATGAGTGTGAACAATTCAGGAAGTATATATAAGACCTGGGACCAAACGCAAATAATAGGGCAGGGAAAAAATAAGCGAAAACCGAGCATGGCACAGACACCAAATCGCTCCCCTCACAGGGAACCTGCGCGCCATAGTCCCCATGAGAAACGCCCGTATCTCCACACCACTTCTCCCCGCAGCCAGAGAACCACAGCTCCTCGATTTCAGGGACTCTTCTTCTCTTCCCGAGCCCGGAGCAGAAACTTCTGGAGCCCGGGATCGCGGCGGCGGGCGCAGCGCGGCTGCCCCTCCCCGAGCCCATCATGGCGCCGCAGCCCAAGGCGCGGCGGGCGCCATTTTGTGCCTCCGCGCACACGGCTCCCGACCCGGCCCTCCCCGGCTTCTCCCCCCCGCAGCTCCTTCCCCGCTTCCCCCCCTCCCAAACCCCGCCAGCGGCCGCCGCTCACCGCCATGACCGAGCGCCCGGGGACCGCTACCGGCCCTCAGCACGTCCTCGGAGAGGCTCGACCTCGCTCGGCTGCCGCGGCAACAGCGATCGAAACAGCCCCGCCCGCCCTCAACGCAGTGCCCGGATGGAGCGAGGGGCGGGGAGGGCGGGGGACCGCGGTGCCTTGTGGGCCGGGGAGGAGCGGGCGGGATCGCGGGGACGGCGCGGGCGCGTTCGCGGGAGGTTTGGCCGCCGCCGCTTCCCGTAGCACCCGTGCCGGCTCCCGCCAAATTGAAAACTGAGGGAGCGGCCGAGGGGGCGCCGTGAGGGGATCGGGGTCCCTGAGGGCACGAGGGGGTCACCGGTAAGGGAACGGGGTCCCTGAGGGCATGGGGGGTCACCGGTGAGGGAACGGGGTCCCTGATGGGGCGGGGTGTCACCGATGAGGGGATGGGGGTCCCTGTGGGCACGGGGTCTCTGTAGTCAGAGGATGGGGGATCCCTGGGGGCAGAGGGTCCCTAAGAGCAGAGGATCGGGGGCTCTGAGGATAGGGGGTCCCTGGGAGCAGAGGATGAGGGTCCCTGAGCGGGGAGGTTTTTCACCGATGAGGGGATGGGGGTCCCTGTACGTGGGGGTCTCCACAGTGTGGCAGGGAGGGCTCTGGCCCTGAATTTTGTTCCCGAAACCTGTTCTCACCAAGCTGCCTCCAACCGGGCTGGGATCCACACTGTTTACCCTGTTCTAAACACACGCAGTTCACCGTGATGAGGCTTGTATAGTCCTTCCCCTCGGCACAGTGTCACGATAATGAAATCACTGATTTGTCTGTGGTCGTGTAACTCTCTAAGGCTGTCTGCTCTGCAACACGTTCCCTAAATGTTTATCCCAGGGCGAGATGTGGAATGACATCGAGATCCTGGTCAGCGATGACACAGGGAGTGTGCAGCTCCCTGTGGGTTTGGGACAGGAATGTGGCACTGCATTATACCAGGTGGATACACTGCTGCAAATCACATCTTCAGAAAAGGTACAATCCACTAGAACTGTGCTTTTATTTTTCTTAAGGATCACCAGAACTTCTTTGTCGTATTTTCTAGAGTGTTACTGTAACAACCTTTCTCTTCTCAGGTCTCTGTTAACCCACAGCTCCAAGGGTGCAGCTCAAGGGATGGCAGCATTGTGGTGGTTGTTGACAGATCAGTGGCACTGCTGGACAGCACCAGGCTGTCTCTTCTGCTCCACGTTCAGTTTGGTAAGTTCATTCCTCTGGAATTCTGCTGGAAATGAAAACTGGCTTTTAAAACAAATATTTGCTTTTATAGGAAAACATAGCAAGTGTCTTGCATGTCTAACTAGCCTGTAAAAGGAACTATTGTAATAAGTACCTAAATAATAAAAAATTCTGCTTCTCAACACATTGAACTAAGTATTTTTGTACAATTTAATTAGAATACTTCCTAACTTTTCATTGAAATGGGAATAATGGATACCAAACCCACTCCCTGTTTCCCTTTTCTGTACTTTCTTTAATCAAAATTGTTTTAAAGGAATCTGGGACACTGTATTGTCCAATTCCTGTGTTTCAAATGTGAATGTCTGTTCATAAAACCCAAATCTTAATATCTGACGTTTTGCCATGGAACTTTTCAGATACTAACGTGGATGTAGTTGGTATGTGTCAAGAAAAACAATTTCTTGTGGTTGGTGAGAGAAGTGGCAATTTCCATCTTATTCACATTCCATCCAAACAAACCTTGCTAACTAAGGTACAGTAACTTTTGTGTTTGGTTTTGCTGAAAACCTTTTGTTCTCAGACTTTCTTGAGGTTTTTTTTATCTTTCCTCCAAATGTCAAAGTATAAACATTCCTGTGTTTTGAACACACATTCTAATCAAACACTAAAAGGGGCACTTTTCTTCCCACGAGTAATGAATAAGGAAAATATATTCAGGAATTGCATGTATAAAAAAGAACCAGTACTTCATGAAAGAAAAAAAGTTTAAATTCTGAGCTGATGATCAATATTTTCTTTTTTTTTAAATAAAATACAGAGTAATAGTCTTTATACTCTTTCTATTTTAGATTTTGGTTGAAAATTCTTCAAGAGAAAAGGCTTACTTAAACCTCTTTATTGTAAAAGATAATGCAGATGCAGGTAAGAATTGTGTGATTGTTTTTCCCCCTTGTCTGAATTCTTGTGATTTTGTTCC
This sequence comes from Pseudopipra pipra, assembly GCF_036250125.1. NCBI lineage: Eukaryota > Metazoa > Chordata > Aves > Passeriformes > Pipridae > Pseudopipra > Pseudopipra pipra. The sequence goes on along the minus strand of NC_087566.1, from coordinate 8,483,862 downwards.
CCTTTATTATCTCTCAGGGAAAGAGACTGCAAAATAAATAATACAGGAAAGCATGAAGAAAAGTACATTTAATAAGTGCAAGGCAAAGCAAAGCTGTACCAGATTCTTTGTCTCATTAATTATTTTACAAATGTCATAGAAAACAAAGATTCAGAACTCATTATCTCTATTTTGAGACTGCGCTAAACATGAAAGTGCTCAAAAAGAAAGAATTCCTTCTCTCTCCTTCTATCAGACTTCAGATTTTAGTATTCTCTTCCATAAGCTCCCAGCCTTGTTCTGTCACAATATGATGTATTTAAATGTGGTTTTGCCATGAAAGCAGAATTTGCAGTCTGATGGCTGCATACAAAAATCATCATTTCAAACAAAACTGATTCTGCTCTTTGTTGAAGATGACAAAATTTTTGTTTAAAACAATCTGATCTACTGGTAAGATGATTTTTTTTTTTTTTTTGGTCAGTTAGTTCACTGTCCTATTTATAAGCAAGTATTCTCTTTACTTACTCTTGAATATTTTAAGTTTGAAATATTTGTGTTGGATTTTTGTAGGTGTTTATCACATGTTCATTCTCACAAGCAATGGATGTTTCTGCATTATGTGTCTCCCACTTGCTAAAACACAGGAAGGTAGGATGAGCTACAAACCAGCTGGGATTTCATTGGCACAGGGAGAGCTGGGTTATAAAAGCTTTTCCATGCCATTTCTAATGGGAATAAATTACTGAGTTGGGATTTTCTGTGTAATCTTAGCTTGTTTTTTAAAGGGAAACCGATAGACAACTAAGTCTATAATAAAATTATTTCAGTGTTTTGCCAGTAATTCTTTTATCTCACTGCTTTAAATAACAGGATTTTAAGCCATAATCTTAGCTGTACTTAAGAATACTTGGAATCATTTAAATTGTTCATGCTGTATAAATATAGTTATTAGTTAATTCTCTGTAACTCAATACTGTGATCAATAGAAACAGACACTGCCAAAGATCCTGGGTGAAGTGTTTTTCAGCATAGTCAGGTTAGGACTAAACTGTCCCATATGATGTTTAGTGGCTTTTTTAAATTTTGAAAAAGTTTATTTAACATTGATTTTATTTTTTTTATTTTCCTATCGTCTAGCAATTGAGAAGATGGACATGACCACAGCAAAGAAAGTAAGACATACCTGCAAACTGGTAACATTATTCCAGCTCATAGTTGTGATTGACACGTGGAGAAATGAGCAGTTCAAGGTTTTATCCACTGATGGTATAAACAACTTCTTTTCTTCCCCATTTGTTTGGGTTCCCTTCATCTCAAGTTACAAGGACAGATAAAGTCAACTTTCATTTCCACGGAGGAGCATCACGGCCTGGCCTGTCAGGACTTTGTGATCAGCAACACAGTGAACAAGATCCATCTGATAATTGGGGTGAGGACTCAGGATGTGTTTGCAGCACTTGTTATGTGATCAGTGGTGCTGTTTTTTGATCTGCCACAAACTTTATCTTTAGCTGGTTAAAAACCTGATCAGCTTTTTGCACTGACTCTTTTGCCTTTCGTTTTCCTCACTGTCAATTTAAAGGTTATCAGTTGTGCAGCCTGTCTGTAGTTTTTTTTTCTCATAAGAAAATAACTTGTCATTTCAGAAATTACTTTCTTATGATGGATGAGGGGAAAATATTTCCACCCTGGTTGCATGAGCTCAGTAAATCACTGCTTCCTGGTCTGAACTGGCTGGACCATTTATAGTCTCATCCTTGAGCTCAAAGATAAAGCCAGAGTTGGAAAGAATCTTCCAGTCAGCTTCCCATTCAACAAAGGCTTGCTACAATAACAAGGTCCAATTTAGCAAAGCTTTTAAGCATAAATTAAGTAGAGGAACTAATAAAAAAATTAAAATATAGACATATTTCAAAATGTTATTTTAGACTAGAAACAAGTTTGGTTTTTGAAGCCTGTTGAATTCAATGTGATTTTTCTCAGTGGGTCCAGTGTAATTCCATTCAGCCTTTATGTTCTATAAGAATGGAAAATGGAGTTTTTGAAATATTTTTTTAAAAGAACCATAAACTGTTGACTGTACCAATCACTGCAGTAAAATCCCAGAGTCACAGAATACGCTGAGTTGGGAGGGACCCACGAGGATCACGGAGTCCAACCCTTACCTTGAAAAGAGAAAGGAAAAAGATTAAATTAAAAATAAAGAAATAAATGCAGCTTTACAAGTTAAAGAGCAATTGTCAGTGGCCAGTTACCTACTGTAGAACCCCATTTTCCTTTGCCTTCCCTCCCAGGGGAAAGGAGCTCACGTGCTCTCCAAATGGGAGGTGGACACGACCAACGCCCTGGTGTCTCTTCAAAGTTTTGCAGATTCAAGTCTGATCAAAGGTAAAAAGGGTTTTTTAGTTTTATAGACAAGTGTAGAATTCGTGTTTAATTGCAGGAAATAACAATTTTCAGTTCTTTCACTGTTTTTAGTAAATACACATTTACCAAAGAGAACACTTCTTGTAAAGGTACAGCCAAAAAGGTGCTTCAGAACTGCAGAGTTTAACTTAGACATGGCAATCACAGTTCTCTTTAAGCTAAACTTTGCACAGTGCTGAGAAGTTCCATGAAGTTAAACATCCACAGGCATCCAGTGCTTACTTTTATGTTTGCATATGTTTTTGTTTCAAATGCGTTTCCCAAGAAAAATAATAAATTTATGTGACTATTGTTACTTTTTAGGTGCTGCAAAACTTCAAGTCCTTGACAATCTGCTGTTTGTTTTAGATACAGAGGTGTGTGCAATGTTTAGTCTTTGTTTTACAGTGTTCTTGAATCAGCTTCTAAACATATTTTTAAAATAATAGCTTTAAAATAGAGTTTCTATAAAATAAAGATGATTATATTTACAGAATATCTTGATCTTCCTGTTTGTTTGGGTTTTTATTCTACCCCTGTTCATTCTTTAAGCTATGGAATATGATAATATTTTGCTCAAAAAGTAAAAAAAGTCTTCTATGAAGAAAATCTGAAATCATATCTGATTTTGTTTTAATCTAGAACATCTTAAGCGTGTGGGATGTTTATTCTCTTACTCTAATTTGGGATTGGCCTTCAATACATATTGAAGAATTTCTTCTAACTACAGAATCAGATTCTTCTCAAGTCGTGTGGTAAGTGAAGTGTTACAGCACCAATTCTGAAAAGGGAAAAGTTATCTGGAGTTACAGGAAATGTGCCACAAACACTTGGTTTTCTGTGGCAGTGAATCTTTAGGAACCTCTGTTGAAATTTTTCTAGTCAGCAGTCAAATAATTGGACTGTAGGTATCCTCAGCTCTGTGTCTTAGAAAAGAAAACCTCGGTGCTTTCATATTTTTCTTGTCAATTTTCCTGCCAAGTAAGATTAAAAGACAAGACTCTTGGCTCTTTCTATTGCTCTGTGCCAGTTTAAAAAAATTAAAATCAGATCTATGTGAAAAGCTTAAAATATCAGAAGATAAATATATGACCTGTACACACTAAACCACCTATTTTTGGGTGCATTGCAGCATATTTAAACTTACATATTTCCACAGAACACTCAATTTTCTAAAAGTCAGAAGCAAGAATATTTCATACTTTTAACATGAGATTCATACAGCATATTTTGCTTTCTTTTCTCTCTCTCCTTCTGTAGGGAAGGGCTTGCCAACCTTAAACTGATTGTCATGACAATACCAGATAACAGACAGGTATGATCTCTTTAGATATCTCTTTATAATCTGTGTTTCTGTTTTTTATTCTGTTCCTCAGCTGTTATGCAATTGCTCCCAGGAAACCAAAAAAGGGGGAGGAGGTGAATGGCTAAATATTGGGAGCACACAGAATTCTCAGGAGCTTAAAGTCCAACCTGAAATGTGACCATCTATATTTCAGGATATAGAGTGAGGGCTATTGGGATGTGACCAGGGCAAGCTGTCCTGCTCTTTGGGATTTTTTTAATGGATTATTTGGGGTTTATTTGTTTGGGGTTTTTAATGGTGAGTAGATAAGGGAGAGCACCAAAGTTTGCTACTGTCTTACACAGCATGAGAATTGATGGAGGCAGGTTAATCAGGACAGCCACAGCTCACAGCTGAGGTGGGAAGAAGAGATTTTTTTTCCATCCTTGCAGGGACACAAATACTCTGCTAAGTCCAAACTTAGCAGGGGCAAAAAGCTCAGCAGCTGGAGCCTTGTCTTACTCACACACCAAAGCCAGGCTGGGTTTTTACACTTCTAAACTGCCTCTCTTGTCTCCCTTCCCCCCAAGCCTGTGGGAAAGTGTTTAACAACATTCTGTTATCTTCCTTGAGAGAACTGCATTTCTTTCAAGGGACAGAAAACAACCCAAAGGAAACACAGTGTGAAAATTCCCACACTAAAACTATATTTTAGCATTCCCAGCTGCAAAGTTATCTTGAGGGAAAACAACTAAAGAAAGAAAATCACCTCCTCTGCAGATCTTCCTCTTTCAGCCCCTTCCTTCTCACCTACACCTTCACAGATCTCTTCAGAGCAGCATCTCTGCTGCATTCAGCATCTCCCTCCAGGTGCAGCACTGAAAGAGAATGTCAGGATGAACATTATACATTTTTTTTACATTAAATTAAACCTGCCTAATTATACATAATAGGCCCAGAGAGAGAGAGAGAGGCAACATCTGAAGCTTCATTAAACTTTCTCAAACTGGAGATCTGCCTTCCATAAAAACTTACAAAAATAGCCTTCCCTCTAACTGCAGCAGAATTCAGAAATGATTCTGCAAACCTCCCCCTGTCACCAGTGTAAGAAAAAAAAGTAATTCTGATTTCTTTGTTTGTTTTCTCCTTTTCTTTTTAATAGATGAGAAGTCTAAAATTTTTTGCCTTGCCCACTATGCAACTGCTGTATTCTCTGGAAGTATCTGGTGTTTCATCCCTTGTTCAAAGTGGGATTTGCACAGTAGGTTCAGATGATTTTCTTTTTGTTCTTTGAAGAAATATAATTCTCTTAATACACAGAAATACTGAAGAGGTACCACGTTATTCTTGTTAGATTAGAATCAACTTGTGCTAGAAATTGTGCAAGAACTATACAAAGAAAAATTTAAGTGATGTTCCCAAAGGATGGGGAGAAATACAGTATTCTATGGCAAAATGAACAGTTGACATTTAGGCCCAGGTCTGCTGCAATATTTAACTGTACTGTCACTTGTTCTTGCTGCTTTTACAGCTAAAAACTGTGTGACATTTTAAGCTCTCTTAGCGTAGAAAAATGCTCTGGATTTATTTGGAATTTATTTCAGTTCAGATGAGAGAATTACTTCTCTTACTGTTTTAACAGCTTCCTTAAAAAGACATTTAAAAAACCCAACAAAATTTTCTGAGAGAGAAGCAGGAGTTTGTTTCTAGATTAAGACACACTTGATTCATTCCAGTTGGGCTTTCTCAGGGCTGATTTCCTTCACCACCTAAGGATTTCTGTTTCTGCATGTTCCAGGACACAATTCACTTCTTGGAAGGAATTCACGAGAAGCATCAGATGTAAGATAATATTTTGTTTCTTACCAGATCATTGTTATATAAAAATGGCAATTATTAACTGTGAAACAGCCCTCTGTGGAGGGAAGCTCACCGAATTCCCTCTCACCCCCAGGCCCTCTGAAGATCCAGTTTCTATAGTTGTGATGAGGAGTTTAACTGAAGCCTTGCCAGAAAATAGGTACTGTTTTCTGTGAAACACTATTTTATGAGCTTTTTTTTTTTAAATCTGTGCTTTGGCACTTCTGAGGAGTGGTTTGACTTCGCTTTTTCACCCCCAGACTGAGTCGTTTGTTGCACAAACGCAAATTCACCGAGGCAGAGAACTTTGCAATTCAGTTTGGACTGGATGTTGAGGTAAGCTGCTCAATGAGAAATACATTTAAGATTAATTAGTACAACTGAATTGATGAGTAAGCTTCTTGCCCTATAGCCCAACAGAAAATATTAAAAATATTACAAATACTTGGATTGTTACTTTACAAAACTACTCGAAAACTAATTCAAAATTAGCTGACTATGAGGTGAACTATGTTTGTATTGACAATAACTAACAAACCTGGCAAGGAGAAGTGGTGTAGAAGTACATCTTCTGATCAAAATAACTGTTGCTGGATCAGGACAAGGCACATTTGCAGGAAACTATTGCTTAAAATAAAACAAAGAAAGGAAAGTGAACAAAAGTGTAGAGTTTGTCATTTGAGGACTGTCTGCTTAAACTTAACTGCATCAAACTGAAACTGTTTATTTTTTCAAACAGCTTGTGTACCAGGTGAAAGCAAACACTATTTTAGAGAAAATGGCTTCAGCTTCTGTTGGGAGTTATGGTCAGGAAGTCTGGCTGGAACTTGTGAAAGAAGCCAAAGAAAATTTGCAAAAAATTCAGGTTTGTTTTTATTTCTACCCTCTTTCTCTACAAAGTAATTCAAATTCTAAAGGAACTTGGAATTCATTTCAGTTGTTTCCTCGTGCAAACAGGACAGCCAGTTTGTTGTGAATTACTGCCTAAATGCTCCGTGGCCTCTGTATGAAAGCACTCAAGAAATGCTGAACTACGCCAAAGTCAGAGTAAGGGCCTTTATTTCTTTAAATTGCTGATGATCCTTGATTCCTATTCCATCCTTCTGTACCACTTGAGAGGGGAACAGACCAGCTACAGCCAGTCAAAAAGTAAATGCATTATATATTCTGTGTTACCAAACATGAAGGAGCAGCAAGACTTGTTCCAACCTTGTTCTTGCTGTTGCCCAAGGACCAAAAATTGCTTACAGATTTATTTTTGCCCCAGAAAGCAGGTTCTAATTCTGAGTAGCAGTCCTTTTATGTACCTTTAAAATATTAATTTTCAAACTAAAGCTTAAAATAGGCCACCTTTATTGTTTTCATTATTTTAGCCTTTCCTGCCTTATCAAACAGAATCAGAGAGATGCACATTGTCTGTCTAATCCTCCATTCATGCAGAAATCCAATCAGATTTGATTGGACCAGGTTAGACCCCAATCTAACTCTGTCAAATAAAGACCTCAGTTGGCAGAAGCACTAAGATTTCCCTCATGTCTCTCAAATTGGTGATTTTGTCTGGCCTGTTCTGAGCTGTCAGCCAAACCATCTCCTGTATTTGTTTCAGATCTTGAAGAAAGATGAAAGAACCACTGCTCCATCATCTGATGGGGCTCCAGTGTCCATAACTGAGGTGAGGACAAACTTCCTGGACCTGCAGTATCATAGAAACCATTACAATGTAGAGTTTTAAAAACTGTTTACTGTTGAACTTCTAAAAAGTCTAAACAAGATCATATTTTATAGCATGAAAGAGAACCACAGTAATGACATGTTCACAAATGAGCCATTCCTTCAGTCACAGAAAGATTCCATTTCAGATGCTTCATAAATTGAAGGCAGAACCTCCCTTAAACTGCTGTTAGGTATTAAATTTTGTTTCTGGCTTAGTCCTGTTGGAATCTGGACAGGCCTCACCTGCCTTCAAAGACAATCAGTGTAAAGTGTCACACAACTGAGATTTTTGATTCATGCTTTGTTAAGAAACTTACACATAGAATCACCTGAAATTCTTGAAAAGTCTTTCTTTTCCTCCATTCTTCCTCTTTGTGATGGTTGTTCCAACCCTGTAATAGCACTTTTTGGTAAGTCACAAATTGACCTTAAATCTCTTGTCTGCACTCAGGTATTGAGAGCTCAGGCAAGGCTTACAACGTTCTATGGAGCTTTTGGACCAGAGAAATTCAGGTTTGTTTGTTGAGGTTTAAAGCAAATTTAATCCTGATGGTCAAATATGTATCACTGAAATGAAATTCGAGCTCATTCAACTTTAAACCCTTCCTTCTCTCCTTGAAGTTTCCCATCCTGTGCTGTGGGGAAGGGAGAATGAAGAGAGGTTGAGTCATCCTATATGTTGAAAACCTAAATTATCTGTGGCACATGCACTTGAATAGATTTTTTCTTCAGTGTATATGGGAGAGATTTTATACAAACACAGTCTGTTGTCTCTTACAGCTCATAGTACTGGGGAGAAAAGGTTTGAAGTTCTTCCCCATATTTAATATTGACATATAACCAAGTTTCTTTCCCCCTCTCATTTCTAGTGGAATTGCTTGGACAGAGTTCCTGAATAACAAAGACATGTTCAAGAACATCATTTCTCAGCTGGAAGAAGGACATCTCTCTTGTGCACAGTACCTGTGGCTCAGGCACCAGGTGAGATGGCACAGACACCTCTGGGATTTATGGAGGGGGTTAAACTCTTCAACTCTCCAGCCTTATTTCACAGCCAGACCAACCTGGTTACAAACAGCTCCTCAGAGGGGCAAAGGTCTGTGGCAGAGTCTCATCCATTACCACAATGATTACCTGTTCACCTGCATCCTTGGCAGGCTGAACTTACTGATTTGGGACTAAAATGCTCTTTCTGATGTCAGAATACATATTAGCAGGTCTTAAGGAGGACGATTCTTTGATTTATTCTGTGGTGCCTGTAATTGTCCATTTACTGTCTTGCAAGCCCAGCTCTCAGAATTTTTAGTGGACATTTGCTGCCTGCCTTAAAATCCTTCCAAAATAATCACAGTGACTCCTTACTCTGAATGACACATTCAGAGTAGTGGCTGTGGGCTGCTGTTATAATTTGAAATGCAGGACTTTGAGGTCCATGCTGTTGTTTTCTTAAAACAGAACTATAGAACAAGTCCTAAAGGAACACTAATTTACAAAGAAATTGCTTCTATTAGGTCTTTTTTTAAGAGGACCAAGCTCTAGTTGTTCTTATCAGGGCTGCTTTTTTTTATTCTTGTCAATGATTATTGAGATTTTCTCTTTACATTTGTGAAATTTACTGCTGCTTCCTATTAGTGAAACAATTTATAAAGTATCAGATAAACATCTACTCTATCTGTCTGTAATTGTTCTGCTTTAATATTTTAGGCAGATTTTGAAAACAGCTTTGATGAGCAAATGCTGAAGGACTTGCTTAGTGCCATCCCTTTCACTGTTCCTTTGCATGAACTGTGCTTGTGGCTTAAAAATATTGTGATCCCCTTCTCAAGAAGAGTTGTGCCAAATGGAGAGGTAAGAATCACTGAATTAATGCAAAATGTCATTTTCTCAGATAATTTTTGAGTCAAATCTACAGATCTATTTTTGAATGTCAGGGTCTTGATCATCTGTCATTTAAAGGGATTCTCTTCCCTACTGTTTATATCTTGAATGATTTCTTTTAAAATTGACATTTCTAATGGCAATTTTTGCTTTGATAAACAGCATCACTCTATTTATATCTGTATTTTTTTCAGAAAATATTAGCAAAGTGGCTGGAACAAGGTGCTCGAAACCTTGAGTTAACTGACAAGGTGAGTCACTGCAGAAACTTTGCATGTCTTGTTTTTCTATGTATTTCTATATGTACAATATAGTTTGCTAATATCAATTATTTTGGACAGGCAAATTGGCCAGACAATGGACTCCAAATGGCAGAGATTTTTTTTACAAGTAAAAATCAAGGTGAAGGGGGACTGCCAACTTTTGGCCACTTGACTGCTTTGGTAAGAAATGTAACAAATATAAGAATTAGCTGAGAGACTTCTGAACAGATGCTCTGTGCTAGAGCTGGAATGGATGATACTCAGGTCACTATTGTTTTAGGGAAAGGTTGACTTAATTCCATGAAAGGAAGGAACCAAGTTCCAATTTTCTTGTATTTAACAAAATGTTTATGACACCTTCTAATAGTCTTCTAACATTTCACTACTCCTAAACACTGTTTCAGAGATGTGGTGACTGTGAAGAGATCCAGAGGTTAAAGAAGCTGGTAAATGATTTACAAGAATTGATCAGTCTGTACAGAAAATACAACTGCAGGCTGGCACTCTCTGATTTTGAAAAGGTAATTCTGCAGACACTTCAACAAGTGCTTTTGAGTAGTGGGTTGTTCTGAGAAGGAGAAAAATCTTGGAGTATGCAATTTAAGATCAGACACAAGAGGAATCCTGGTGGACTGGTTGGTTAAACTGGTGTCCATCACCTGCTAAGACTTGATATGTTTGTTACAAATTTTCTTTCAGCTCTGGGCATAAATATAATGTGACAAGATACTCTGAGAAGGTGTGGCTCAAACTCCATGATGTGCAGTTCATTACATTGTGGAGCAAACAGCAGCAGAGAAATTAGAGATACAAGCCAACAAGCAGGGGCTTAGTAAAAGAGAGGTTTTCTTGGAGCTAAAGAGGGTTGTTTGCTCTTGATATCATTCAATGGATTCCAGTGGCCTCTGGATGTGGAATTATTTAGAAGAGATGTTCTGTGTGTAATGTTCTAACATGGTGTTTTTCTGTTTGCTGCTCAGGAAAATGCAACTACAATTGTGTTCCGCATGTTTGATAAAATTTTGGCACCAGAGCTTGTCCCATCAATTTTGGAGAAGTTCATCAAACCCTACCTATGTGAACATAATCTCCAGAAAGATGAACTTCTTCTACAGTACATAAAGGTATCCAGATTTTCTTCCTTTTGAAGGAAGTTGTTTCAGCATGAGTAAGCAGAAAACAAATCCCATGACCATTTCTGTTTACACTTGAATTTCTGAAGGACAAGCTTTCAGATCAGCTTATTCCTGTCAATGACCTTAATGATAGTACCTATTTCAGTATGAGGCAATAAAAGATACAAGGGGAGTTAGCCAAATCTATCCCTCAATGTCCAGGAAACTTTACATTTTTGTTTATAAGATAATCCTGATAATCTTTATCTGTGTATCCAGGATTTGCTGGAACCTTGTCGGACACGGTCCATCTCAGTGTTTGAAACTGCATGGGAGGCAAAGGCCATTGCTGTCATTGGCTGCATCTCTGACACAGATGTAAGTATATTCTATGAAAGAGGCATCAAGTGACTCCAAAACATCAGTTCAGACTGAAACATCAATTTTACATGAGCATCTGGGTACGTTTTTACATGAGTGCTATGAGGGGAAACTAGTGTGCTGTCTTTTTATTCTATTTTAGTCATCTCCCATGTGATGTTCTTTGAGAATTAAATTGTAGTTTTGATGTCAGCACATGGAAAACTCACCAAGTTTAATATGAAACTCCAGCTCCACAGTGTTGGAAATGACTGAGTATTTTGTAACCTGGGTTGACACCTCATATTATGATATTGAGTGTCCTTTATGTGAGTGGAGATGGGGCAAGGGAATAAACCCCTTGCCTAAAGGAATCAGCCACACGTGGACAATCCTTCAGGAGATTTGGAACTGCTTTGATTTGAAAAGGAAGCTGTTTCTGTTCCTTTTCCAGCTGAAATTTGATGCAGTTCTGCAGCTCATGGGCAGTGCTACAGTACCATGGAGTGCAGCAGTAGAGCAGCTGGTGAAACAGCACCTGGAAATGGATCATGGCAAGTAAGAAACATCCACAGGCTACACTTGGGGGGGGAAATAATGTGTCTCTGATGTAGTATGATGGTTAAATCACAGAGCAAAGACAGTAATAAGAGTCTAATTTGTCCACAGGGTGAAGTTACTGCAGGACAGTTACAGACTAATGGAGATGAAGAAGCTGTTGAGAGCCTATGGGATAAGGGATACAAATCTTTTAAGGGACAACGAGATGATCATGGTGAGTAATTGAGACTTCAGGCCTGATTTCTCCCAGGGTCACAGGGAACATGACCTGGTGTTTTTTTACTTTGTTATTTTCTTAACATCTCCCCTTCATTAGGAGAAAATGTGAGTATTTCTGGAAAAGTTCCTTGGCATCCTGAGGAGCCAGATGAATATTCAGAGTTCCCAGGCTAATTCTCTCCCCAAGCCCAGGTTTGTCCCAGTTACACTTCAGGCAGGTTTTCTCCAGATGAAAGTTTGAAGCTTCCAAGTAACTTGCTTGGTACGAGCTGTGCAGTTCCAGTGGTGAAGCAGTGTGGATAAACTAATTCCTCTGTTATTCTATACATCAAGAAACTAAAGTCCAGATCTGTTTCCTTCTGACAGATGCTTGTGAGATACATTCTTAAACAAGATACCACTACTTCTTTGGAGGATGCCTTGAAAATTGTAGAAGCATATGCATTGCCCACTGGGGAAGTCTACTTTCTGAGGATGATAGACCTGATTGACAAAGAGAGGGTATGGAAATACTTCATGTCAGGTGATTCTGGAATTTAGACAGTGACACCTATTTACAAGACAGGGGCGAGTTGTATTGCTTCCTCAGATCCTAAAAGCACTTTACTTATATATTTTTAATTAAAATTCTAGTTATTCTACACCTAACTGCCTATACTCAACATTGAAAAGGAGTCCTTTGTCAGAGTTTTATCCTTCATTTGTGGCAGAAAAGGATGAAAGTTATGACTTAGAATACACAAGACAAGTTTGGAATTGAAGTCTCTACATATTTTCACATACTGGTTTTGCTTACAAGGGTTGCACAATGGCCAGTTAGGTATCAGAGCAAGGACACCCACATAACTGAGCTTTTCCAAAAGCAAATGCCCATCTCTTTGCATTATTTCTGGTTTAATTTTGTTTGTTTGTTTGTTTTTCTCCCTTCAGGGAGAAGAATCTCTGACTTTGTTAAAGTCTCTGACTCCTGCTGAAGCTGAGGAAGTTGCAGAGAGATTGACTATATGGGGAAAACTGGTGTTAAAGAACAAACCAGATGATTCTGAAGAGGTACCAAGTCTTTTATGTAGCAGAGAAGTTATTCCAAGTGCTATTCTTACTCAGATGCTTAAAAAGAGGTAGGGGATGCAAATGGAAAAACTGTGTCCTCCAGCAAAAAAGGGATGAACTGGTGCTGCTTTGAGCAAGAGGTGGGACTGGGGCACCTCTTGAAGCCTCTTCTAACTTGATCTTTTGCACTATATATAATTTTTTGTTATTTTTAAAGGCATCTCTGTGGAGTAGCATGGCCATCTGAATTCAAGCAATAGTTTATAAATCCTGCCTCATTATTATTATTATACCTCTAATCCTACGTATTTTCCAGTGCTTTCTTTAGTCCTTGGAGAACACCTGTTTAAAGACTGTAGGTGTGGCTCTGCCAGGCACCAAAGTGTGCTGCAGCTCCCCAGCTGACATTACACGTTGTCTCACAACCACAGAAGGGAATTTTTGTGAACAGTTGCTTGGGGGAGTTATTCTGGGCAAGGGAAGGAAAAAGAAAGGGAGAAGGGTGGATATTTCCAAATTCCTGTGAGAGCTAACAGACTGTGTGGAGCAAATACATAATTACACCTAGAAAGTATTTACTGTTTCTCTAAAGGATTCATATTTACAATAACTTTTTGTTCCCTTGCTTTTCAACTGGTTGTATCTTAGACTTGATAATTGTTGCTGAGGATGTTTGGAGAGCATTACAAAGTGTTTTAACAGAGTTGAAGCCTGAGGGTTTCTCTGCTACCAGCAACATTTTGACCAAAAAAACCACCCCAAACCCATTAACCTCTTCCTTTCCTGCAGCAAAAAGCACAAATGTTTATGACCAAGACACTCGTGGAAGTCCTAAAATTCCTGCTCAACACTCAAAAAGGTACAACTTTAACACCTCACATGTTGTTTGGAAATGGAATCAGAGAGTAATTGGTTTTCTCCTCCAACAGACAATCCCGTGAAGGAACATGAACATGAAGCAAACCTAAAGATGTTTGAAACACTTGCCACCCTGCAGGTAGGTAACTGATAGCTTCAAACCACTTCTGATTTACTGTGGTTATTCCAGATCGTTCTTACCACGTGGGTTATATTCAAAATTAACTGTATTTACAACATACATGCAAAGGTTGGTTTTAGTATTGACTTCAAAGAGATTCCAAGGCTACTCTACTGGAAAAGTTCCCAATTAGAACTCAGTTGTCTATTTAAACCAAAAATTTAGACACTTTCCCAAAGTCTTAATTGGTAACACTGCAAAGACTTCATGATAGAGTACTGTGAAGATCTTAGTATGGGAGGTACACTTATATTAGTTCATACAGCTTGTGAGCATGGGGTTTCCTTCAGGTTTTTTTATTTTTCTTCTCTACTGCCTGGCAAAGTCCTCTAATTTATTACATAAATCAGTAGTTGATAGAAACCACTAAAGTCAACCTTGTACTGAAATATTCCTCTAATGAAACAGGGAATAAAAACATTTTCATAAAAAAAGAAGACCTCAACATTTTTAGAGGAAGTGATGTGAATACAAATTGTTGTTGTTGTTGCAGGAATATTTTGATATCTTTCTCTCAGCTGAAGAATTCAGCAACCCTTCCCTGATGTCTGAGCTTCTTGAGCACCACATAAATGCTTATGAAAGTGCCAGATCTGCAGCAAAGACTAGAAAAGTGCAGCCAATGACCTGTAACTCAGGAGCTGGCAAAGCCCAGAACCCTCTCAGTGAATCCAGGCTGTACAGACTGGCTTTGCTCCTGCAGGTGCCAGAGCACCAACTGGGAGAAAAACTGGCCTTGAGAGCTCTGGATGCTGGAAAAGTTGAAGTTGCTGTAGAAATATGCAGGTAAAACTGCAGAGCTTCTCAAGATCTTCACTTTTAATGAGCTTTTCTGAACTATTTCTGATACTTTGCAGAATTAAGTATGTGTAGAGCAAAGGAAAGAGTTTTCTGGTTTAGTTCTTTTTTCTAAAAATGAGTGTTTAAGCAACATGCTTATTGTTTGTATGCAATACTGAGTGTGGAATTAAGCCATTGTCTCTGAAAATTGCCACTGGTTTTTGCCATAACATGATTACTCAGTAAAAAGATTCCCTCTCCTTTTATAGAGTAAGGCCAAATATTAAATAACTGTTATGAGAATTGTTGGCTTAACAGGAGGAAACTATTGCACACTGACTGGTTTTTAGCTGGTCTCTGCCTCATGCTTAGGTTGTCACATAATTTAAACTTACTACCTCCTCCCCCCAAAAGAGATCAGATGAAAGTGTGAAATATATTTTTATTATTAATGTGTTTTAGGTATTTCAGTATCTCAAAGGTAACTCCAGTGTGCTTTTCACTTCAGTCACAGCAGTGAGTGAGCTAAAAGGGAGTTCAAGAATTAGAACAGAATGTGGCCTTAAGTAAAAGCCCTAAGAACTACTGGGTTTTTTTAACATCCTTTTCTTTTTTAATAGGGAGTCCTATGAAAATCACTGCAATGAAGAAACAGGGAAGCTCCTGTTTTCAGTGGGTCAAAGGCTTTGCCATATGTTGGGAGCTGATGTTCCAATGATCCTTCCCACTGACATGAATCTCCCAGCAGTGATCCATGAGCTGGCCTGCCAGGCAGCCACAGTGTGTAGTGCAGGTAATTACTGTGATCTGTTAATTGTGTTCATGCTGGGAGTCCCAGCTTCCCAAATAGCAACCAATAAACTGAAACCAGAGTGACTTTCTGTATATGCACCTGTAAAAAGAAGTGCTGCAAAATTGTTTCCTCCTAATAGGACATATGAACCTTCTGTTCATGCTGATGAACTTCATGTTTTTACAGATTTGCTGCTGGATTGTCTGGAACTCTGTCAATACACTTTGATTGCCAAGGACACCTACAGACAGTGCCAAATAGATGAGGGATTTACAGCAAAGGTATCTTCTGTACTGTCCACTCTAGGTGTTACTTTCCCTCTCATTTCTCCAGCAATATTCAATCAGAAAGCAAACAACAACAACAAATCCACACAGAGCTCTACAAAGAAAAATTTCCTCAAATATGAGTGTATTCACCTTAAAGAATGATTTGAGTCCTAAAAGCAGTGCACATGTAGCATTCTCCACTTTCTAAATCCTGCTGAAAATATTAGTGATTTTATTGAAGAACTGCTGCAAGAGAGCTGACTTGAAAGTGTGGCAGGGAGGGCTTGATTTTTAAATACATGCATTATGTGAAGGCATTGCCAAGAGTTTTGCAAAACTGAGATGATCAAGTCCTTGAACAGCATCTTTGTTTTTTGTTTAGGTCAAGCAGTGCTTTAGGCTACTTGAAATGAATGGGCTCTTACAGCTGGAGTGGAGCAGAGCTGGGCAATGTTTGTGCACAGAATGTTGCTTTTCTAAAAAATGATCCATTTGAAAAATGTTTGCTTGTAATATTTGGCCAAGAATGTTTATGAAAGCCTCCATTAAATTAATTAAGAAAGCATTTGGGCTGTACAGCTAAATAACTGCAACATGAAAGAGAAATGGGGCCACTCAAGGGAGGAAATGTGTTTATTGCTACTGGCCTTTCAACAAAAGTAGGAGAGTAAAATCCATTTTCAAATAGAAGGTTGTGTTCTATTCCTGGATTCCAACACTGGAATCTCTTGTAACGCTGAGTTTGTTAATAGACTTACTAACTCTTCTTTTTGTTGAGTGTACTTTTGACAATGTTCTTATTTAGACAACATCCTTTGAAGGAGATAAAGATCCTTATGAAGAGTGGACCTATGGTGACTTCTTTAATGAAGATGGGATAGTCCTTGATGCACAGACAACGATGCCAGTTACATATGAATTTATTTCTTCTGTTCTGCCCCTCTGTGGTAAACTTGCTTTCCTGAACATTGAGTCTGCGTTTCTTACTGATTTTTATCTAGAAATGTAACTAATTCAGGGGGTCTGTGGAAATTATCACCTCAGAAATCTCAATTAGACAAACTCCCAGAAGAAATATCCACTGGGGGGTGTAGAATTGAAAGGTGTCTTTGGGTTTTATTCTGGCTCAGGAAAAATCTGGGTGACAAATGCCTGAAGTCTTGGAGAATGTTCTGGGAAGTGTCACTATAAACTTGTACTGTTCCCATGATCTTCTCTAGATATTCTGGCAGCCACTAATGGCAACAGGATTTTATCAAGAGGAATTTCAGCTCATTCTAAAATTGTATTTTACACCACTGTAGATACAATAACTCTTAAAACTTTCAAGTATTATAAATCAAAATCCACAACCCTGTAGGTGCTGAGAGATATTCCCCCTAGAAAATCACTTCTGACCAGGCACAGCCAAAAATAGCAGCAAATGGCTCTGAGAGTTCACGTGTCTTTATTTTCTTCCCTGTCCCTGTAGGATTTTTTTAAGTCCTGCCAGACTTCCCAGTGTTGCTGAGATCCTGGCAAAGTGCTGATGTTATTTGTCTGTCTTTCAGAGGACAAGGTGCATCCCTTGGAGTCCACCAGCCTGGCAAACCGTGCCTTTGTTGAAGGTATCACAGAATGCTTTGGGTTGGAAGGGACCTCACAGATCCCTTCATTCCAACCCCTGCCATGGGCAGGGACATGAGGGCACTGACAGTGTAAACCAGACACTGGAAAACATGAGGTTTAAACTCAACCTCCACAAGCATGATTAGCTCTTAGGGTTTTTTTTAATAGGTGCCTAAATGTTCATTTAAAGCCATATTTTGGTTCAGCACAGGAAACACCAGTTTGGGTGGTAATTCCTACCATTCCACCATGGGATTTTGAGTGTGTCAAAGGCTGTACTTCAGTCCAGAAGTACTGTGAGCTGGGATCATCAAAGCCTGCCCAAGAAGATGACTTCTGGTCAAAAACTTCTGGGTTTTGAACTAAAACAAGAGTCTGTATTAAATCAAAAGCCCTGAAAGTTTCAAAGGAAACTAAGGCTGATCCCGTGTCCTAAATTAAACAAGGAAAAAGAAAAACTGCTCTGATAGGAATTCCAAGAACAATGTGGTTAATATAAATATACTGATTATTTTCTGGGGTTGTTTTTGACAGGCCAGAACCTTCTGCTGGCAGTTGGAGCTCCCCTGAGTGCAGCAGTGCAGACCCTGCTGGAGTGCAGCCAGTGTGAGCTGGCCCTGAGGCTCATGGTCTGTGCCTTGGGGTCCTGCCTCCAGCATGGGATTTCCAACACCATGGACCTGGCCCTGAGTGAAAAGGTAGGGCAAGGACAATGCTGAATTCTGAGAGTCAATCTTAGAAGTAGCCCAACTATTAACAAGGTTAGAGCAGTTCTGTAAGGATTTGGGAGGTGTGGGAGAGGCCCTCACCACAACCCTTGTGTTACCACCACTTGATCAGATGTTGAGCCAGAAAAAGAAGCTTCACAAAAGAAGCTGGTGGTTTCTCCCCTATTTTTCATGGTCCTCTTTCTCTTTGCAAAGTATGTTCAGACCTAAACTTTCATTCCTGATCTAGAATGAACAGATGAGTAATGGTTTATGATGTTGCTTTATCATCAGTTAGCAAGGGAAAAGTTGTGAGTAGAATGTTCAAGAAACATTCCTCAATTCAAAAGCACTTGGAAACAGAAATCCTTCTTCTGTCTAGAAGAAGTCTTTGCAAGACCTTAAATAAATCAGCACATACAATTACCAGAGTACCTATTATTACTGTAGTACCTGTTATGCTGTAAATGACAAGAGAGTTTGAAGACTTAGAATTTATTTTTAATTGTGGGGTGTTTTCCTGATAGCTATACAGTGTCAGCACACTTGCTGAAACCAAGACCTTCCTCCTTGCTATGAAAGAGAAATGTTCTTCAGTCATCAGGAGCACTGCCCTGACCTTACTACACAAGGTAAGAGTGCTCTGGAAGGGGTAAGAGGGAGCCCTTTCTCTGCTCTGTCTGGAATCATTTTGGTTGGAAAAGACCCTTAAGATCGAGTCCAGCCATTCACCTAAAACTGCCCAGTCCACACTAAACCCTGAGCACCAGGTCCTCTAAACACCTCCAGAGATGGTGACTCCACTCCCTGCTTGGGTGGATTTGAGCCTCTTGTGGACTGGGGCTCTTTGACCCTGCACCAGTTGCTCTGCTTCAAAGGTTATGTACAGTGAGAGCCTCAACTTTGGGGGATCCTGTAGAGTCCTAAATTATAATAATGGCCTTTTTGATCTGTAGGTACACTCCATCTCATTTTAAATCCTGGGTTAATTTGTAGACTTTTTCTAGTTGGGGTCAGTTTTTAAAAAAAGCTATCTGCAAATTCTGCAATCCACCCTGTTCTAAGGCAGTTTAGGCTGAGGGAACTTACTTTTAGACTGGCTCCAGGGCATTTAGATTCTAAGTTCTAAAACCTGAAATACATTTTTATTCTTTTTTTTCCCTTCTAACTTATAGTCCCAACACACCTCTGAATTACAGAGTACACTCTGTGTTACACTTTAAAGAAAGAGACCTATTTAAATAAATTCCTAAAGTTTATAAGTTTTTTTTCCCAAACCACAGGTGTTCAACTGCCGTGTCATAGACCAGACCCTGGCACTGGGCTATTGCACAATCCTGCCCAAGGAGGAGATGTTCAAGAAGCTGTGGGATGTCATAAACAATACCTGGCAAAATTACAGAAAAGTTCTGGTAAATTCCCAAATCTTTGTATTCCTTCAGCAAACAGAGAATGTTGAGGAGTTTCTTTTAAAAAGACACCAACACTCTCATGTGGTGGGGCAGGAGTTTGCCATGACTAAAGGCAGAGCTGTTGGAACAAGTTCCTCTGCATCACAAGTTGTGCACAGGCAGTTGCTGTCAACACTCAACATGATTTTTAAGCCCATTCATTGGGTTTTAGCTCATCATGACTCATTCCAAAGCTTGGAAGCATTTATTTCAGGTCCCATCATATGTTATATCTACATCCTATTTGGGATAAGTTGTTCTCTGACAGCAGTTGTCAAGAATGGAATTAATAAATAAATATATTAAAATGTAAAGGAAGATGGGAAGTAAAGCATAAAGAAATGGGGAGGGAGAGTGATGTTAATTTTGAGAAAATATATCTAAAAAGTACCTCTTGTATTAGTTTCTACACCACTCAGAAAATATTTTGGAGAAAGTTAATTTTAAAGTAGCTTTGAACTTCCAGCTCAGGAGGTGGAATAGTCCTGTCACCTCCTGTGAGATTTGTTTTCATTTTACACAGATGTGTGATCATCTATGAATTGTTTTAAATTCCTCTAAGGATTCAGACCTTAGGGTTCCCAATTTTCAGATTATTTATTGGACTTGTATTCACTTCCCTTCTCACTCCTTTCAGGCAGTAGCTCTGGTTGGAGCACAACTTGCTGACCAGTATGGTGAGGCAGAAGAAAAGAAAAAATTCCAAGAATTGGCTATTGATGCAGAATGGGGTCTCCAGCTTGGCAAATTTGGTGTAAGATTGATTTTATTTCTTTATTTTAGGGGCTTATTAACTAATCAGTTAATAATGTCAGTATAGTCTGAGATTTATGGTTGGTTTTACACAGATTTCACATTCAAATGTAGGCACAGTTGGGATTGATTTTAATTTTTCAGTCTGCTGAAATAAACCTCAGAAACTGAAATGCAATAATTGAGGGGGCTATAAAAGAGCTCTGGAGATTTTAAGTGTTATTTGGCCCAGGGGATAGTCAGCAAATGCACTGCTTTTTCCTGCTCTAAAAGTGTCTGGATTGAAACTAAAGAAAACAGAAAAGATCCACTATATAAGGAATTAGTCCAAATATTGTCTAAAAGATTTTTTGAGAAGAAGAGAAATTGTTTCTTTACCTACAGATTTCTTTTGAGACTGTATTTAGACAACCACCACTGAGGAAGAAAGAACTCATAAGGATGCTGGTCCAAAACCCAGAAGTAGACACAGGTCTCATCCTAAACTACTGCAGGTACTGATTCTCTCAAATTAACTGTACTCAATTATTGCTGTAATAACAACCATGACCACTGACTTCTATTTTAGTTTAAATAAATCCTAATTAATACCATATGCAAACTGTTCTTTTTTAAAAAATATCATTCAGAACACATCCTTGTCTTGCATTACTGTATTCCTGAGGAAAAACCAAAGCTCACAGAGAAAATATTCTGGTATTTTTCTAGTACTTTCCTGCTGGACAGTGATGCTGCACTGCAGCTTTGCATTGAAACACTCCTGCTCCAGAACACCACCACAAGTCAGGAGGAAGGGGACTCTGCAGAACACAGGGAGAAGCAACCTCATTCCACACTGCTGGCCAGAGCCCTGGAAATAACTCCTCTGCTCAAAAGCACCAAAGTCCTGGTCACAAACCTCACTGGAATATTGTACAAGGTAAAACAAACAAACAAACAATCCAAAACCACACCAAAACAATCAAAAAGAGTCCCTGGAATCTGCATTTCAAGTGCCCTGTGTCACCTGAATGACAGATTAATAATTCCTCAGAAATTTGAAAAGGTTATGCTTTTTCCCCAAATTTTCCTAAAGCAGGTAAAGGTTGAGTTTCAGTTTTCTGCTTCTCTATAAAAAAATTACAGCAACGTATCTAATTTTCATTAAAGGCAGGTAGAGTCTTTCACCCCCACTTCCCTTAAAGAAACTACCAGAAAACAATCAAACAAAAAAGTAAGATCTAAGTATCACAGTTCCATATTAAAAATAGGTGAGGAGTAAAAAAAAATTATATGTTGGTGTTTGGTTTTGTATTTTGGGGGTTTTTTTTGTGGCTTTTTTGGAGTTTTTTCCCCATCACTTCTTGCTTGGTCTTTCTGCAATATCCTGATAGTTTTTTTAGGATTCAGGACTATGAGGTGGGAGTCTTTTTGTTTCAAAGAATTATATTTCAAATGCTTATATTGACATAACACTGAAGAAACAGTACTGATGTTACAACAGTTGATATTAAACTGGGAAAATCTACTCACTTGTGTGTTTTTATAAAGACAAATCATGCCAGGCCTTTTCAAACAGACCATTATTTTGAACAGCTGGATCCTTATGACTATGAAACCATTGAAATTGTGCTGAGGGTGATACAAAACGCTGATGAGAAGAACACCAGCATCCAGCTCAGCCAGGTATGGCCACGAGTGTCCTGTCACCCTGCCAGGGCATCTCTGTTCTGCTTTGTCTATTTATTAGCTATTTATTTATTCACCACTGTTGAAATTCAGTGAATTATCCTCTGTACACAGCTCTCCCTCAGAAAACAGAATTCAAGGAAGTCATCTCAGCAGTGGCTCATAGCAAGGATAAAAAAAATCCCCCCATGTTTACCCACTCTGCCCCAGGAAATTGCCTCTGGGACTTAGCAGTTTGTTTATTTTTATTTTCTTATTTCTTTTTTATTCCTAGGCTTTGAGCCTCCTCAAACATCTGGGATCTTATCAAAGAATTTCTCCCCCTGTAGACCTGGAACACCAATATGTTTTAGAGCAGGTGAATCCCTTGTCTCCAGCTGCTCACACCAGGTTGCCTTTCCACCTGATATTCTTCAGAACTGCACACTGTTTCTGGAACATCATATGTAGGTTCAGTGTTTTTTATGGTTATATATATATATATATAAAAAATTCCCTTTCTCTGCTATCTGACTACTTTAAATTTCTACAGTATATGTTGAATATTAACTGTAATTGTTAATGCAGTTTTCATCTCGGGTACTTCTGAAAGCATTTGTGCTCCCAAATCGCCACCCAGAGGAGCTGAGGGGATAGAAACAATGCAGAATTCATCCTCAAATTCTTTCTTGGGACCTCCCAAAGACCAAAGTTATCCATATATCCCACTTCCCAGCCTGGTGTGGATAATGAAGATCATTTTCCTTCTCTCCCAATGGAGGTCCCCATCTACCAATAAACTAAAAGTTCTTAATTTCACAGAGAAAACTGCAAGTGGACTGGGACACTTTCACAAGCAACTGTCTTTCTCCTTTCAGCCCCAGAGCTCAGTGAGGAATCCTTCCCAACCCTCCTGCTGATTGCCAAACTAATGAAGGTAAAGTAGCATCTGGAAAGAATTTATTTCAAAATTATTGCCCCACACCCAAAAAAAAAAAAGGAGCTTTCATCTTTCTTTTGCATGATTTTGGCCTCACTAGAGAAGTTCCGACGACTCTTAATCCCCTTCCATGTTTGCCCAGGTTTCCCTGGACACCTTTCACATGTCTGCAGCTCGCTACGTCTTTGACAAAAAAGTGAAACCAAAGATCCTTGAAATGAGAAGCAGTGGCTGTCCCTCAGTGGTGACCAAGGAAACAATCAAAACTGTGCAGACCATCCAGTCCTACCTGCTGGCCATCGTCAACCCGGAGTGGGCCGTGGGCATCGCCCTCAAGATTGTCCAGAAATTCCCAGCAGGTGAGGCACAAACGGGGTGGGGGGAGGAACTGGAGAAGAACAGGCTCGAGACAAGAGCATGTGACTAAACATGTGTCCAGTATCCTCCAGTGAAACCCAGGAAACTTTGAGATCAAAAATTAATTTGTCTCCTACATCCAGTTTTCTATCACAGTATCACTATTAAATCCTATTTGGGTTGGAAGGGACCTTAAAAACCACCTCATTCCCCCCCCTGCCATGGGCAGGGACACCTCCCACTAGACCAGGTTGCTCCAAGCCCTGTCCAACCTGGCCTTGTTGTCCTGCTTAAAGTTTCTGCACGTTCATACCATCTCCAGACAAGTTTTCCCCCAAAAGCAAATATTTCAGCCCAATTTAAGCTGGCTTCTCTATTATCTGAATCCAAACAGATATGATATATTTTTGCTCTTCAGGCACAAGAGCTTCCCCAACATCTTAAACAGCTTCTAATTTGAATTCTTTGAAATAAAATGGATCTAATGTGTACTGTAGGAAGGATTCATGAAAACTTAATTTATTTACTTCTTTTTTTTCTCTTTGAAAAAGGTCCTGACCAGATTCAGGCATTGAAATTCTGTCTCTATTTGGCTGACAAGTGGCTGAAGTACACCACAGCTGAGGTAATGGGAAACAGGACTGCTGTACAGTTCAGCAGTTATGGTAGTATTTTGATTTTTGGTGTTTGGGATAGTGGTGGGTAAATTGTACCATAACCAACCCTGATATGGGAAGTACTTTAGGGGAAGTGACCCCCCAGGAGAACCCTTTCTGTTCTGGAACATTCTCCTCTTCACAACCTTGGAGGCTGGACAAAAAAATAGACAGTCTTAAGGAAGAATAAGTTGTTCTTTCCCCTGTTTCTGTGCAATTTTCTTGCTGCAGGAGAATGAGTTGGAATCTGTTCCAGCTGTTGGATCAATAACATGATTAACTTTTACTTTGAGTTCCAAGATTCTTTAGCTCTCTGTGGTGTTATATATAAAGAAAGGCTGCTTTGACTTGATTCTCTGGCTCATTTTCACATGGTTGGGAGGGAAAGGTGAAGAAGAATCTCAGCCCTGATTACAAATATCCAAATTTCTGTGGAGTTGTTGAGACACAATGAAAGCTAAATAGTTCTCTGTACTATGCCACATGTTCAAACAGAATTGTGGCAAAATTCTACTGTAATTCCAGAGGCCAAGATTTCAATATTAATCTTTTTCCTTCTCCATTTTACCTCAAAATATCCTAGTTTTACACACTGGCACTTATTTTAGTTGTTTTTTTCACAACATACCTTTGCCATTTCTTCCAAGATACCTTTCCTAGCAGAGCAGAAAGCCCAGATGATTTTTCTTGTGCTTTTGAGTAAAAGAGGCTGTTTTATGTAAAACTGTGGTGTTTTGCTAAAGGATGAGTCCCATGAAAAAGCAAAAGTGCTGCAGAAGAAGTTACATATGCAGTACAGACGAGCAGCAACAGAAAATGTTCTCATAACACACAACCTGAACACGGGGGAGCAGATCAAGTCTGTTGGGAAACCAGCCTCTCTGATCATTTCCCTCTATGAACACCACAGCATAGACCAGAGAATCCAAAATCCCACTGGCAGAGATTACCCAGGTGAGGATCCATAATCCAGTTTCAAAGGAGCAAAGCGAAGCTCTTTAAAAAGGGCTTTAAAAATGCATGTTTGGAAATCCATTGTCTCTGCCTCTTCCTGTAGATATCCACAGGGCAGCTGAGGAGATAGCTGAGATTAATGACCTGGATATGAACAAAATTCGGGACAAACTGCTGGAAAAATGGCTGTGTCCAAGCACACCACCCTCAGAAGTAAGTCACCACAGGAGATTTACAGGCCACTTACACAAAATATGGATTTTTTTTTTTTTCACTTGACCTGAAAACTAAGGTTATTTGGTGGAATTCACCTTTAGAAGCCATGAAGCTGTTTAAGATTTCAATCCCTTTGTAACATTGCACAGTAATGTCTCTGGTGAGACAGACTTGAAATGCTTTCCTTTCTCTCTCTACAGAGATTAAAATCTTACTTTGGTGCTACAAAAAGGTTGTGTGTTCAGCCTAAAGGAGTAAATCAGCTGTAAATACATCAGCCCCATTAAAGAGATCATAGGGTTTAAGCAGGGATATGACCAAGCTATTTATCCAAATGGAGAAAACTCACAACTTTCACTTCTTTTTACAGAAAACTCATGAACTCTTTGGAGAAGATGAAGAAATCCGAAGGTGTGTTGTCTCACGTAAAACATGGTGAATTATTTTTAACTTGCAAGCTAAAAATAGCTTTTTCAAGAAACCTTGTGAGGTTGTGTGTGATTCAGAACTCACTGTTCTTATTTTCCCTTTCTGGTGACATCAGTTTTGAATCATCAAATACTTATTTATGTCATGGAATGCCATTCCCAATAAGTTACATCTGTGCTTAAGAGTAGCTATTTGGAGGTTTTCCCCTCCTTTTCTATATCCTTGGAATATCATATCCTTGATCTCCTTGTGACAGTGAAATATTTACATTTCAATGACTGTTGGTGTGTTGTGTTTCAGTAGCTGTGCTGGTACTAAAAGCAAACCTGTTTTTGCAGAGTTATTTACCTGCTTCAGTCTTGCCCAATGGATTACAGTTCAAGATTGCTTTTTGCAATTACAACTTCTACCACATCTGTAAGTTGCTGAATTCTAATTTTAGCTTGATGCTCATGAAATTTTTACCTCTTATTAAAATCAAGTGCTGTCTGCTTAACTGCACAGGCTTCGACCTGAGGCCTTTGTATCTGCAATTTCAATAGTTTATAGATTTGTATGAGCTCTGTGTTTCTCCCTCTCCAACAACCTTTGGGGTAAAACTGTGATTTTCATGGAATTTTGCTATTGACTGTCAAGAGCAGCCCTTGAACTCTGGGTTTTCTAAATTTATTGCTGATATTATTTGAAAACAGCTTCATTAAACATATTCTGGAATGTGCTGATGTAAGACATTGGCTCACTTTGGCAATTAAAGCAGAGTGGTAAAATTCTTTTAGCAGAGCCTTAAGCTCCAGTTTTTCACTCTTACCAATTTTTTTTGTGATACTGCATATCACAAATAGTCAAATATTCTCTTTTCACT
Organism: Pseudopipra pipra; assembly: GCF_036250125.1. Classification (NCBI taxonomy): domain Eukaryota; kingdom Metazoa; phylum Chordata; class Aves; order Passeriformes; family Pipridae; genus Pseudopipra; species Pseudopipra pipra. The sequence goes on along the minus strand of NC_087566.1, from coordinate 8,457,709 downwards.
GTGTTTTTTTCCCCTCCTCAGCCCATTGGTGTCACTCAGCTGACCTTTGCTCACAGGAGCAGAGCACTGAAGTGTCTGCTCCACTTGGCAGATACCAACACTGTGGAATCACTCTTCAAGAAGCCCATTGAGACAGTAAAGTAAGATGAATTTTCCTTAAAACATCCCTTAATAATAACATTTTGTTGAAAAAAAAATCTCTGTGCAGGAATGCACTTTGAGTTGTAAGAGTTACAGTAACTGGTTTATCTTTAGAGATGATCCAACTCATCCATCATTCAGGTGAAAGAGCTTTCCCTAAGCAATTACCAGACAGTTTTTTACTTCATTAAGATCATAATTATAAATACAGGCTACATATTTGTTATTAAATCAACAGAAGGACACTTTGCAGTACTATCCCAAGGTCGAGCATATGAATTAAAATATAATACTCACTGTAAATCCCATTAACTCCTGGTTTGGGGGTTACTTTTTTCCAGGTATTTTCTAAGGTGCTGCATTTATCTGGCAGAGTTTGAAATCTTGAATATTCCATATACTTATGAATCATTCCATAAGAGTCCAAAGGAAGGAATGATTAAAGGGCTATGGAAGAATCACAGCCACGAACCCAAGGTAGGATTTTTAAACCCTTTGTGAATTATTGAGTGTTTGTTACACACTGTGTGGATTTCCACTTTTGTGCAGAGCTTTGCTAAACAGATGTTGCTTCAATGTACTCTGGAAATGACAGAGAAAAGCTTTACCCTTCCTACAATTAGAAAATAAAGTGATATCACACACAAGTGGGTTTTTTGGGTTTGCTCACATGTGTAAATTCATTTTGAAAGTGGCTTGTTCGTGGCTTTTGAGGAGTTAAAGGTCCTGGTAATGCTGTAAAAATCTCAAATGCCACTGACAAGCAGGAAAGGTTTGAAGGCCATGAATGTTTGTTACAATACAGCCTGTCCTTGCTCTCCCTCAGGCCGTGAGACTGGTGACAGAACTGAGTTTGGACTACAAAGTTTATGATCCCCAGCTGTGGAATGGCCTCCTCCAGAAACTCCTGGGCTTCAACATGGTAAGGAATTGTTAAGCAAGGTGAGAAAAAGGCTGGGGTTATCCACTGGCTTCAGAAGAATGGGACAAATACATGAACTGCAAACTTCCAGTGACCAATTATTGATAATTTACACACTTACTTTGGGCTCTGAGATACTGAGCTGGTGAAGATTTGAGGAATTTCTGGTTTAGCATTGACTTTTGCTCTTAAATTGTTCCAGTTTCATTTTTTTAAAGCCTTTCAGATGGCAAGAACAAATCCTATGGTAATAAATTGAAAATTTCCTTCACATTATAACAATTTTATAACATAACATGCCTATTTTTGTGTGCAAATACATACAAAACTGTCCATATATGTATTTACATGTGTTTGTATATACATATACAAAATCATGACCCCTAAAATGTATTTATAATTATAGCAACCCTGACTGTTGTCATTCAGAATCTTAATTACCTCTGACTGTCAAACTTTATGTGATGTTGCTACAGCCTAAGGAGGTAACAGATGTACCTGGCAATGGGGTTGATGATTTAATTTACTTAACTATAAAGCATATTTCCATATGTATCAAAGGTACCTTGAGGAACTCTAAGTTTGCATCCTACAGACAAAACAAGCATAATGCAGCTCTGTAGATTATTGCCAAAGCTTCAAAAACACCCAACTATTTTAAAATCAATTTTCTTTTCCAGACTCAGTATCTAAGAAGAGTTTTGACAGCAATTACTGGCATTCATTCATTATGGGAGGTAAGTAAATATCCTCTGACTTCTCATCTTTTTCTTACTTACCAGGGATTTAGTGTGTGTGTGAACCTTGAAAAGCCCCTTTTTGAATTACTATTTTTATGTACAGTGCAGCATGTCAGTAAACACTGGACAGAAACATTTTGCCAGCAGTCAAAATATGGCCAAATCTGAGACTCTGAGATAATGAAAGCAATGTTAGGGAATAATTCATCCAGGATAAAAAGGAAAGAATATTGAGAGGCTTCCTTCCCCTGCAGGGGGGTGTTTACAACACACTTGTAACTCAGTGGATTTGGTTGTTACTTTACAACTTTGTTGCCAACAGATTCCCAACTTTCTCCGGGCCTGGCGCAGTGTGGTCCTGTCCCCCTTCCTCACAGGTAGGGCTGGGATTGTCTCTCCTCCTCCTCCAGTAACTTGGTTCTATATTTACTTTATCATGTTCTCTTTATTTCTCAGCTTCATGTCCCCCCAGTCCCAGCCAGCTGGAGGAGTGCTGTGAGTGCTTTGTGATGCTGCTCAAGTAAGTGGACAGTCCCTCCCACAGTTCAGTTCTAGTGGGAATGCCCAGTTGTGATTTCTCACCCTGAACATGCAAAGGAGTTCTGGGAACTGGGGAGCCTGAGGCACAAGGAAGAACCTTTTGCCTCTTTTAGGAAGGACAGGACAGAAACACAACCAGAAATTCTGACCATGGACAGCAGGTGCTGCAACTCTGTAGCTGGGCTGTGGAAACTCATCTGGGAACTGCTCTCTGAACTGGGACTGAGATAAACCAATTTATCTGCCCAGTTGCTGCCCCAGGACTGTTCCTGTCCTGATATTTTTAAAGGACTCATGGTCAACCCTGAAAGTCCAGTTAATATCTCTTACCCAAAATACAGCACATTTCCTAGAACATAAACACAGAGTATAAGACAGAAAGAATTCCTTTTCCTCTAAAGAATAAACCTGACACAACGAAGATCTATAAGCTGCAGATCTGCAAGTGTGGTTAACTTATGGTATTAATGTTCCTAAACATTCTGTGCATAAACCAGTCCTGCATTGCCTTTACAATGTAAAAAAGCACAAGAAATCGTTATCTTATTCACCACAGTCCTCTGATTTGCTCAAAAGAAGAACCAGAGCTCAGAGAGCCTGACTTGAACAAAGAGTTAATTAGGATTTAGAAATGGTTTGGGTTGGAAGGGGCCTTAAAGATCATCTGGAAAGGGATCCTCCACTCCTGTGCACACACATCTGAACCAAAGCTCTGCTCTGGGCAGTTGCCCAACAACTCCCCTCAAAACAGGACCTCAAGTGCTTAGAAAGAGAAACTGGTGTTGGGTTTTTTTTCAAGCTACAAAATCCTCATGGATTTGTGTTCAGTGAAACTTCAACTTGTTTGACCATTTCCAAAGTTAGGATGAGGTAAAAATGTATTGCTCTACCTGGCTTAAAATTCCCACAGCACTAACCCATCCAGCCACAGATACCAGTTGAGAACTTCCCTCCTGATCTCCCTCTGCAGGTGTCCTGTCCTGGCTGACCTGGATGTCATTGGAATTGCCAAACAATACTCTCAGCTGGACCTTCCAGCTTTAGCCTTGGGCTGCCTGTTGCTGATCCCTCAGCCCGAGAAGCGAGAGCAGCAAATTCAGGTAAACAAATAAATTTAGTGTCCTGTCTGTGCCAGGGAAATGCCTTTCAGCATGCTCTGTAAAAGAGAGCCACTTTTCATTCCAGTTTATTTAAAATGCATCCCTGCTGGCAGCTGCTCAGCATTTCCCACTCACAAAGGCTTCTGAAAGGGATCATGTGAATACTTCCTTCTCTTTTTCTTTTCTTGAAGCAAACCCAGCTTCAAGTCACCCTCAGTAGCTTTGTCATATGACTTTGCCTTTTGAGAAGTTAAGGGTGTTTTATGGGATCCCACCCATAAAACACGTGATAAAAACCCAGCAAAACCCAAGCCATAACAAATTGTAAGAGAAGTGCTGAATCCTACTTTGGAAGAGTGTTGAGCTGAAAGCCCCTGACTTCTAAGAAATCTGCACAAATTGTGATGTAAAACCTTTGCCTTCAGGCCACATCCTCACCATCCACGGATCTTGACAGTTCCCTTTCTCTTCTCATTTGTTCCCATTAATTTATGCTCCACACTGTTCTCCAGGTGAACCATATTTCCCATGAGCAAACTGGCACCAGGAAAGGCACCTTAAATCCTTAGACTTCCAGTCATTAAAGTTACATTCAGAAAGATTTTCCCAAATCACAGCATTAGTGTAGGACATTCACTCTGCTGCCAATGAGTCCAAAAAATCTGTAACAGCTACAGCAAAACACCCTTTGAGAGTTCAAAGCAATACTTTCAGTCCAACCACACAGCTCCTGGTTTGGTAATTCCACCTTTGCACCTGTAATATCAACATATTCCTTGTTCCTGAATGAATCAAATACTTGCTCTGAAGGGAGAGTTTCTACTTTAATCAGTCACAGAATATTAATGCTTTGTAACTTATTTTCACCAGGGTTTCTTATCAACTTGTGACACAGAAACTGTGCTGCAGCAAATAGATGAACACATGGACACTGGAGAAGTTGTAGCATTTGCTTCTCAGGTAAATAAATAAATAAATTTATTTGCCATTGACTTGGAGGCTTTTCTGACAGATAAGTGTACAGAACATTTTCCCTCCTCTGACTTTGTCCAGCCTTACTTGACATAATGCTCAAAAAATATGAAATACTTGTAAAATGCATTTTTGTTTCTGCTGTGCAACTGAAAAACTTCTTGTGTCCATGCCCAGTGCTGAGTTCCAGGCTGCCCCTGTTTGTAGGGCAGAAGGGGTTGCAGCAGCACCACCTTATTTTTCTAAATAAATATTTGAAGCTAAAAGGCCAAAGGGCTTATGAAAGTGCACTCATCCCCTCTCTGAATCTGACATTAGTCTTATAAAACCTGCCATTTCACAGCACTTAAAAAAAAAGTAAAAAACCACAAAACCATATAATAGAGCCAAATAGGAAAACTCTGAGCTCTTGTCATTCAGAAATACAATTTCTTACATTTAAAATATTAATATTTTTCATTACTAAAACTTAAATCTACAGATCAGGTCTTTGGTTTTGGACAGCATCATAAATAAGAAGCTCTATGAAAAATTCTTGAAAACCAAGTATTATCCACTGTTGAAGCAACACCTGACAAACACTCACAGAATTAAGGAGCTGGTGGATTATTTTGCCAAAAAGAACAGGTAAGTTAATAAAAGGTAGACCAGGTGCTGCATTACTGGTAACTACAGAAACTGAATCTCTCCTTTATTTTATTTTCATCTATTTCAAGCCACAGAGGTTTTCTAGTACTTATTATCTAAGGACTAGTCTTGCTAATTTAAATAAATACAAATGTCATCTCACTACTTTGCAGATTTAAGATAGAGTTTTACAGTCATTCAAGACCAAGTAACAGATTGGTGAGCCTGGACTGGCAGCAGATCAAATGCAGCTCAAACAGAAGTAAAAAAACCGAGTGAAAAAGCAAACACTGCCCTTACCTTGAGGTGAACCCAGCTCAGCAGCATCAGAGTCACAGCAACAGGAACACTCAGGAAAAATAAATGAGCTGCCCCTACTCAAGACTTGGGAATTAGTGCTTTTGCCACCAGGTTTCAAGAGTTAAAGCACCTCTTGTGCTCAGTTAAATAACACAAAGGGCCTGGGGTGGGTCTCACAGCACCTGGGCTCCTCTGCTCACCTGGGAACACTCATGTCAGAGCCCAAATGCTCAGCACTGCAAGTCACTTGGTCCCCAGTTATCCCCCAGTCACACTGGGACAGGAACCAATAAACACTGAAATTCTAATATATATTGGTTTTATTAAAGGCCAGGCTCATCAGGGCTTGTTTTCCTCTACTGGGGGAGGACAGGAGCCATCTGACTTCCAAACCAGGGAGCCATGCTTTATTTTTCTACTCCAGTGTGTATTATGTAAATTTAAGTTTAGCTTTTGAGAGAGCTTAACTGGACAAAGTTGAGAACCTTTTGCCCTTTACAGCCTTGATGAAGCAACAGCCCTGATTCAAGAGTATCAAAAGAAATGTGGAAACCCTGCCCTGGCAGACACCCCACCATCTGATCTTCTGAAGGTAAAAGAAGCCACTTCTGTACCTCAGGCAGTACTTTCTCCTTTTTTTTTCCTAAAGAATTTCACTCAGCATTTCATAAAAATACTTTTTAGCTGATTAATTTTAGCAAAATATATTGTATGTAATAAAATCTCCATCAATTCAAATAATTCATTTTACCTGACCCAAGTCTGTGCCATGCTGAGCATCACACTTCCAGGTACTTCCACAGCTCTTCCTAAGCCCTGTTAATATTGTTCTTTTCCCTTCCAGATGTACCTGAATGGATCAGAGGAGGCCTGGAACAGTCCTTGATAAGGTCTTGATTTATCCTTTTCTTCCCTCCCTCTCCTGGCAAGAGGAGATCTGTGCACTCACAGCACTCAAAAGAACATCAGACTAAAAACTCAAAGCTTTTACCAAAAGCTTCCATGGCCTTTCCACATTTTTTCAGCTGTTCTAGGCTGTTTCTCCTCCGTCCTGGTCATATTCAGCACTTTAATTTTAGGAAGGATGAAAGTTTATTTCCTTTACTTCTGTATTTCCCCACATTCCTGCTGTCAGGATCACTCTGAATTCATTCCCCACAACGTAACCTTGCACATTGGGATAAACTCTTTTACAAAACTGTCAGGGGTGTAGTTCATGTAAAATACTTTGTAGATAAACTGTAAGTTTAACTATAATGAGCAGAAATAAACTTCTGTATCAATTTTGGCCTTACAGCATTCTGTAAACCTTTTTTAATGATGAGTTTGTCAGTAAATTGAATTCCAGTCACTCACCTCCCTTAAATAATGTGTGCCAAGGTTTTCTTTCCAGGTTTGCTCTGTCTGCAGCAGGATAAAGCAACAGGAATGAGCCTCACTGCATGAAGTGCCAGTTAGAGGCTCCTGAGACACCAGCCTGAAATGCCTGGTCTGTGTCCAGGGAAAAGCAGGTTTATTTTGAATAGAAAGAAGTTATTTAGTTAGCTCATGACACAGAAATAAGGGTTCTGTGCAGAATTTCCGTTCTACCTGCTGGAAAAGCAAAGGCCAACATCTAAATGTTCTGCTGTAGAAAACAAAGATCAAACTGGTTTTGTTGGGAAGTTACAGCAGTTGTGGGAAATGGGAGCTGTTAAATACCTTCAGTTCCCTGCAGTCACTGCAATAGAAGAGCCCAAAGTTCCACTTGTCTTGAACAACCAACACTTCCCTGCAGCAGCAGCTCCTGTGTCCCATGGAATTACATTATTGAAAGCCTCTGGACATGGAGCAAAGTGCACACATAGGTAGTGTCAGGTGGGAGCCACAAATAAAGGAAAGCCTCTCTTCACTGGCTCTAGATTTAATGAGATTATTCATTTAAGACTCAAACTTTCTACAGTGAAATTATGAGGCAATTGTAACACTTTCAGAATCTATCAAGCCATTTTATTCCTTTAACTTAGATTGAGAATGTTAAATTGAGGAAATGAAATGTAAACTGGATTCTGAAGCAAACACAGCCTGGCCCCAGAGCCCTCAATCCCTTTGCTCAAGTATCCCTTGGAAGCTGGACACCAAACCACAGCACCAGGCATTTCCCAGCCAACCACAACTGCTGCATCTTCCCCCAACAACACTGCATAGAGCTCAGTTTTTCTATGAAGTGGAGTTTATTACAACATTAAGGAACAGTATTTGGACAGTTATTTTAATGGAATATTTTACAAATCCATTCATACAGAGAAAAGCAAACACAATGTTGGTTAAATTCATTACATTGTTGAGCTGTTAGCAATAGGTGCAGGGCTGTAAACTAGCAATCAAGTATTGGAACTTGCAGTTCAGAATGAGATGGTAAAAATACCAGACAAGCAAAAGCCTTTTTAAGACTTTTTGTACTCAATTCTTTCTACTTTCACGTCATCTCCAATTAGTTGATAGACATATGTCACTACTGTAGAAGCCTGGATATCCATCAGCACAAATGAGGGAATGATGTTGCTGGAAAGAGAGGAAAAAATTCATATTAATTGTGTCTATAATCAGCAGTGTTTTTACCACTACTCAGCAGAAATCACTTAAAGAAAAATGGGTATTAATTCTGAAAGCACAGAACATCAGATCTGAGGCTGTATTTTACTCTCATCTGTTCAGTCAAGGAGATTTAGGAAGTACAAGTATCAACCCTTCTTCTGCCTGACATTTAAAACACAAACATTAACCCTCACTGTGAGTTTGTAGCTCAGTTTTGTTCCCAAAAAACCCTCCCAGAATTTTCCCACACTCACTTCTCTAAGGCATGGTAGGCTCCTGTAGCTGATCCAGGGTTGATATAGAATTTGTTTTCATGTTCAAATGCCTCGAATTTGTGTGTGTGCCCTGAAATGAGGATGTCCACATCAAACTGCCTCTGGAGCAGGGCCAAGCTGGCCATGTCACCCCAGGGAATGACCTGGTGGCCGTGGATCAGCCCGATCTTGAACTGTCCCACAGTCACCACCTTCTGCTCGGGGTAATTCAGGTTCTGAAAATAAAAACCAAGTATTAGATGGACACACTCGTATCTAAAAATTTATATCTATATTCAAAGATTTATCATTAAGAACAACAACAAGGAAGAGAAGGGGAGAGTTTCTGACCTCATTTCATCACCACTTTTAGTTGGATGAACCCACATGTTGCCTTTAAAAGACGCACAAACCCCGTCATTCCCAAGGGAGGTCAAAGTACCTCATCAAAGTCCCCTCGGACCACGTGGACATCCCCAGCCAGGGTTTTGAGGTAGTCATAGGTGTCCTTGGTGCAGAGGTTCCCCGTGCACAGGATGTGTTGGATCTTCCCAGGAACCAGCAGCTTTTTGAACTTGGCTGGGAGGCTGTTGCATCTGTGGGGAATGTGGAGATCTCCCAACACCAGCACCAACTTCCCAGGATCATCAGGGGGAGAAAGATCATTAACACACTCATTAAGGCAACAATCATTAGCAAACAGCGGCTCCTGCAGTTTCCCAACTTTGCATTTTGATGGAAAAGCTACTAAAATAAGAATGAGATGGTGATGGAATATTGCTCTGAGGGAAAACAAGGGCCCTCACTAAACCATTACCTTAAAAACAAGGCTACAGAATCATCTTTATTTTGGGCAAGACACAATAACAGGAATGTGTTAGTACTTCAGGTACTTCACACAAAATTGGCAACTACCACAAACTCTCTCCCTTTTTTTCTCTCTAGCACAGACCTGGCTAAACCGAGGCCACTTCCCTTAACTCTTCATCCAAGTTTTTTCTACATTAAAAGACTCCTGTTTTCTTCCTTATAAAAAAAACATTAAAAGTATTAAAAGAATATTAGAAAGCAGCAAATTTGCAATGTGTTAATAGGTGACAGAAAGAGTGTTCAGAGCCCATATTTTAGGAACCACTGAACAGAATAAGGCTGAAAAATAACCACAAATTACAACCAGGGCACTGCAGAGGAGCCAAGGCAGGTTATTGCACAGAGGGATTCTGTTACCATTTATATAAATTTCTATATATTCACAGCTTCAGTACAACAGATGCAAGAAAAAAAATGGGATGGGGGCTTCAAAATTAAGAATTCAGGTGATGCAAAGCCATAGTTTAACACCACAGGCTTTAAATCTGCAAATAAAGAATTAATGCAACACAGCAATAAATTAATTATGCAAAGATCAGCTCTAGAAAGCAGGGGATGTGATGGCACTGGGAAAATGGGAATGGTTGTCTCCAGATCCAGTGTTAACTTGATAAACGGCTCTACATTAAAAATGTTTGTTAGAGAGGCAGTTCCTAAAATAACAACCATCAATTTGTAAAGGACACGGCCCAGATATATTTATATATATAAAAATAAATATAGCTAGGCTAAGAAATGGTATTTTTAAATATTTTTTATCTATTTTGAGGCCATGCAGCTACTTTCTTGCTAACAGTCATCACGAAAAGCAGAAGGAACTTGGGTGCCTGTTTTGCTTGGTTTTGGGGGTGGGGTTTTTTTTCAGATTAAGAACATCTCAGTGCCAGCAAAGCCATTTTGGAGACAGATGGGCTGAAATATTGATAAAACAACACCAGAGTTTTTTAATCAGTGAGTGGCCAATTCAAAACTAAACCAGGAGAGGAAAAATTCAAAAAAGAGACACATTTTTGATGGTCTTTTGAGAATTCCCAGTGAAAAATCCCCCAAGCAGGGTCCTGGGAAGGGTACTGGGATGCAAGTTAAAAGTGGGCAACTGCGATTTTAATATTATTAATCAAAATTATTTGATTAATAAGTGGCAATAGATAAGATTGTTTTACTGATGCCTGAGGGACTTAGTTGTGCAATACCAGTTATTTGATGATTAATAAAATTATCCTGCCGCTTAAAACACACAACCCTGAACTGTCAGGCCCCATATTCTCCCCCAAAAATCACATTGGAGCTCCCATAATTAAAGGAAAGCTACAGTAACCAACCCAAAATGTTTAATCATCCCAGGGATCTGCAGCATAAAACAGAGGCAGAAGATGTCAAACCCCCTGGGTTTTACCAGGAATTTGGGTGTGGGTTGAGCAGCAGCCCCTAATTCACCTGCCACTGCCACGAAGGAGCCCCTAATACCGGTATTAGCAAAGCCAAGGAGTAACTTACTCTGTGCCCGGCCTGAGTGGGATGGAGGAGTTGATTGCAGACAAGGGGGGTGGAAAATATGATCAATGTTAAACGAGAGGAAGCAACAGAAGAGAAAACACAGCCAAATGAACGCGCAAATAATAATTAATGAATCGTTGATGTTATGAGAGAAGCGTTAAATTAAAATAAAATAAATAAATAAATTAATGCGATTACGGTTAAATTAATACGGATATAAACGGGGCTCCTGCAAGGACGGCCCGGGACCCCCCGCCCGCCCGCTCTGCGCCAGCCCCGCGGGAGGAGGTGATCGCGGGGCCCGGGGGGTGCCGAGGAGGAATTCCCGGGGGGAATGCCGGGGGTTCCCGGGGTTTGGGATCCCGGTGTCCCCCCGCTCTCACCATCGCGGCCGCTCCGCTCCGGCCCTCCCGGAACCCGCCCGGCACCGCCCCCGCTACGGCGGCTGCGAGCGGCCAACACAGCGCCCAACGCGGCCGTGTCGCGTCCCGCACCCGCTGAGCTGCTGCACACGCGTGGAAAGAGCGTTCTCCACGAAAATCCCCGTTCATTGGCTACAAATTGCATAGTTCTCTTATTGATTATTATATCTCCTATTGATTAATGATCCTCTCGCTTCTCATGCTAATGAGTGCCATGCTCAGTCCTTCTCTTCTCCTGGGTCTGGGGGTTTCTTGAGTCGGTGGTCACAGATCCCCCTCCCAGAATCACCTTTTACCCAGTTAGACCTGGTTTCAGCCCAGTTGCTGAGTTGGGTTTATTAATTTCTTCCTTATCTAGGGGGTTCTGCCCGAGGTCGTTGTGGTCCATAAATCCTGCATTCCTTGTGCCCGCTCTCAGTGGTACAAAGTGGTTCATCCTTCTCCCCTCGCTTTGTTAACCTTGCCCAGGTCTGAGATCACTGGAACATGTCCAGCCCTAGACCTCAACAAGGCAATTCTACCCACAAGTCATTTATCTTCCTAACACCTGGACATCACTTAGAGATTGTTGGCTGCTGTTTCACCGATTAAATCTCCCTTCTTGTCAACTAGGCTTGAAAGTTACAAAGATCAAACATCGAAGAACATCCTTACTTAAGAAAAATTTTACATATTCCATATTTTGCAATGCTGGTGTGGCCTCCTCTTGAGTTCTGGGGTCAGTTTTGGACACCACAATATAAAAAACACATTGAAGGTGTTAGTGAGCATTTAAAGGCGGCCACGAGGATGGGGAAGGGTCTGAGGGGAAGCTGTGTGAGGAGGGGCTGAGGGCACGGGGTTTGTTCAGCTGGAGGAGGCTGAGGGGAGACCTCATCCCAGTCCACAGCTTCCTCGAGGGGCAGAACCCATCTCTTCTGATCAGGGACAGGACCCAGGGAACGGCTGGAGCTGTGTCAGGGGAGGTTTAGGTTGGATCTCAGGAGAAGGTTCTTCCCTGAGGGTGTCGGGCACTGCCCAGGCTCCCCAGGGAATGGTCACGGCCCCAAGGCTGCCAGAGCTCCAGGAGCGTTTGGACAACGCTCTGAGGGACAGGGTGGGATTGTTGGGGTGCCCTGAGCAGGGCCAGGGGTTGGATCGATGATCCTTGCTGCCTCTTCCCGCTCAGGACATTCCATAATTCCCTCATTCCCGGCCCCACATCCGGGCCCTGCCCGCTGGCCCCGCCCCAGCGGCGTTTCCCGCCCCGGGCCGTGAGGGGAGGCGGGGCGGCCATGAAGTGCGTGATTGGGGGGGCGCAGCTCCGAGGTACCGGGGTGCTGAGAGTCCGGGACACGCAGATCCCTCGGGATTTGTGCGGGAAACAGGGAGCCCAGGGCGGGGCCGCGAGCGGGACCGGGCGCTGCCCTCAGGGGCGGCCCCGAGGGCGCCGATGCGGAGCGGGACACGAGCCCTGGAGCTGACGGGGGATCCACCTCCTCCTCATCCCGCAGGACACGGGAGATCGTGGGGAATGTGCGGCCTCTGGGAATTGTTCAGATTAGGGAGCATAGCGCTGGATTTGGGGACTCCCAGGTGGAGAAGCCATGGCTTGGCCGAGTGTCTCCCTGTGCTCTTCCAGCGGCGCAGTCCCCTCCTGGATATCTCCCTGTGCGCTTCCAGAGGCACAGTCCCCTCCTGGATATCTCCCTGTGCACTTCCGGAGGCATAATTCACTCCTTGGTGTCTCCCTGTGCACTTCCAGAGGCACAGTCCACTCCTTGGTGTCTCCCTGTGCACTTCCAGAGGCACAGTCCACTCCTTGGTGTCTCCCTGTGCACTTCCAGAGGCATAATTCACTCCTTGGTGTCTCCCTGTGCACTTCCAGAGGCACACCCGCACTCCTGGGTGCAGCACTCTGTGGAAAAGGCTGCTCTGCCCCTGCCAGAGGCAAATTCCAGGACCCCCTGCTGGGTTCTGCCCTGTTTCTCAGGGTTCCATCTCCGCAGATATCCCACTGCTCACAGCTTCCCAAACTTTCCATCTGCAAAATACAATTTCTAAGTGGTGTTTGGTCTGACTGAATGAATTTGGGGGTGACATCAGGCCCCAGGGGCTGCAAAGGGACAGATGACACTGAGGTGCCTCATGAGAGGCAGCTTCCAAAACATCAAGGGTTTTGTGCCAATGAAAAAAGAAAAAAAAGTAACATTTTCCACTATCAGTTTTCTTTCAAATGTGTAGGAAATCTGTAATGTTGCCTCATAAATTATTCTTGGGAAAATGCAGTACAACCTTTTTATTTTAATTTAGGATGCCTATTGCACTGTTTTCTTTCCCTGGCAGTGTTTGGAAGAGCAATCCATGCCATAGCACGTATTAGTGATGAATTTTGGTTTGACCCCGTAGAAAAAGGTGTAAGTGAATTTGATTTATTCTAATTTAAAAATCTTCTTTGGAAGCCCAACATTTATGTTGCTGGATGTTGTGTTGTTTTCCTAGAGGGGCCCTTCAGCCTGAGTTACACTTTCTCCCAACTTCCTCCACTTTCAATATGGACAAAAGCCATATTTTCTGTAATTGTAATTATGCAGATTCCAGCATGGAATATTCCTTCTTACTCTGCCCTAATATCCTTTGATTTTTTGTGACCCAAGCTGAGGCTTGTCCAGGACATCCAGATTATTGCCAAGGGGTTCATTTGTGCTGTCACAGGTCAAAAGGTTTGTGTTTTTTACCACACAGAAGCTGCCTCTAAACAACATGTTTTGTACTGTTGTGACTCAACAGGAAGAACACATCCATTAATGCCTTTGATTAACCAAACACAATTTCCAGCAGAATTAGGGTTTTCTCTAGAGGTTTCTTAGTTAAAAGTGACCAACTCTCCTTTAACTCACTGGAAAATCACAAGTGGAGATAATTCCATTTTATACCTGTGGTATTGAATGGGTGTATCACATTCCATATCATATCAAGAATTCCTGGGGTGTGAGAAGTGTCTTTGCTTATTTGTATGGACCATGTACAGGAAGATCGTTTTAGAATAAACTCAGCTCCTTCAAATGCCTCAAACACAAGCTGAGCTCTGGTGTTTGGGTAACTCACCCTTCAGGGCCACTTAAACACCCACAGATTGGAATCCCATCCCTGTATTATACCACTGACTGCTGGCTGGTAATAATGAAGGTGGGGAGTTTGAATGTAATTGTGTTCCTAATAAATCTGTATTTATTTTGAGATGTACATCTCAGGGTTTTCTGGTGGTTCTAAAGCCCAGAGGAGGCTCTTTTTAAGGTTCAATATTAAATAGTTTTGAGTTAATACATTATGCTACTTCTACCTCACCAAAGGTTGGATTTGATGATCTTGGAGGTCTTTTCCAACCTTAGTGATTCTGTGATTCCATTTCCAGCTTGCCTTGAGATCAGTGAATTCCTCGAGGTCAGCATATGCCTATGTCTTCTTCTCATCCATGTTTTTCCAACATTACTGCTGGACAGCTGTGTCTGATCCCTGTCACAAGGAGAAGCAGTTATCCCTCCCGTGTAAACTGATAGTTAAGGTACATCTCAATGGGTTGGTACACACAGCTTTGGAAGCAGCAAATTAACCCCATTTCCAGGTGGAATTCCGGGGGGGGGGAGGAGCAGGAGCTCCAGATAAACCCTACAAAAACAGAGAAATCATACTGCAAAGTTGCTTGGTGAGTAACCTCTGCACTGATTGATTTTATTTTTATTTTTCCCAGGCAGTTCTCCCTGTATTTAGATGTGCAAATGTGCTGGGAAGGAATGTAGAGAAGTGCAGCATCTCTGCCAGCCCCAGTGATCATCACATCACCTTCCAGCTCCTCTGCAAACACGGTGGGTGACACAGGGAGGGGCTTCACGGGGACAGGAGCAGTTTAAAACCACGGGGCAGCACAATATTTAATGTAGTTATTAACTGAACATTTTGCCAAACACTTCCAGCCTCTTCACATCATAATTTGTGTTTGTCATGTTAATATTTATCATATATAACTTTTAAAGTGAAGTTATAACAGGTTTTATCAGTTCTTCAGCTGACAACATTTTGAATCAGTCTCATTAAATTCTGAGGGAAAAAAAGCACATTATGGGAAGGGAGAGGAATCCTGGTCTGGCAGCTGTTTGAACTACAGGATTTACTGGGTCTTTCCACTTTTAATGCAGTTCTTCAGCACAGGAATGTTCATCAGCATCAGCCTTTGCAAAACTCACAAAGAAGCACCATCTACCAACACAGAGCTGTGCTGTGTCACAGGCAGTGCTTTCTATTATTAAAAATCTATCTTATATTACTGATAATGGGGTAATATATTGAATTAGGTCCCCAGACAACTCGGCTCTCTTTAGCCCAGGCTTACCCACAAACACACAGAGGTCTGTAGGGTTTGCCTTTTGTATTTCACTCCCATTTGTATTACTTTACCAGTTAAATATTGAGGCCTTTTTTCCTCTGCATTTGTTGCACTTTTTGCTGTTCACTTATTTCTTGTGGAGTCTTAAAAAACTCGGATGCTGGATGGGCACAACTTGGATGGCAGGTGAATTCCATTTTCTATTTATTTCCACATAGCTCAGTAAGTCCCTTGGTTACTTTCCCTATTGAACAATTAATACTTAAAAAAAAAATAATTTAATATTACAGACCAGCATTGATTTGTGTTCATTTCCTCTATATTTAGGTGTTGTAAAAACATATAACCTGACATTTCAGGAATGTGATCCCTTGCAGGCTGTTTTTGCAAAGCACATGTGTCCAAACATCCTTAAAGTCCACTCCAGGTAACAAATACAAAACCATTCTCTGAGTTTTACTTTCTGATGGGAGTAACAAATGCCAACTTGTGACAGATTATTTCAATGCTGAGTGACATTTTACAGGCTGCTGGCTGATGTGATGATTCACTTCCCAACCAGCCAAGAAGAAATAACCTTATCAGTTACTCCAGTGAAAGTTTGTTTCAAGAGTTACACTGAGGAAGACACTGGTAAGGAAATTCAGAATATATGAACCAAAACTTGGACTTTTAGCACAGGTGAACTCAAGGAATAATAGCTGTCATAAGTGGGGAATGCATTTTATGGCTCAATGACACTTTTAAGAGAGGGAACATATATAGAGAGGTTTTAAGTCATGCTGCCACCCTCTGGTTTTAATATATTTTAAGAAAGCAAGTTTTTAATAACATTTTCTGGGTGTCAGTGGCAGATACCAGACTGAGCAGCCAATTGAAATAAATTATGCCACTTGCTGTAGGCTTGAAGGAGGTAATTACTGTGCTGCAAGAGCAGGAGCATGGCAACTGCCAGGGAACGGGCTGATTTGGGGTTTTAAAAAGAACTGTTTAAATCTGAACACCACAATTAGAGAATTGATATCATTAGAGGGTGTATTTTAGGCTGAGGACAGTGCAGGGTGTCAGCTGGGCTCACACTGTCACTGCCATGGTCACATCTCCAGGAGGTGGAGAACAAATCTGCAGATTCCTGGAGTGTGACTCGAACTAATTTTAAAGATATAATCGCGTTTTTGAAGTAGAGGTTCTTGGATATCATATAATAAAGGGGTGCTTTTCATACTTGTTATGACCAAAGCTGAGGACAATGACCTAGGAATAGTCTGGGAAGAGTCTGTAACACTCCCTTAGCAGCCTTGCCTTCCCCGGGGGTGTTTGTGCTGCTCCAGCCACTCTGGAATTTTTCTGAGTGTCTCAGACTGTTCCACATCAGGAAAGCACCTCTCATGTTCTCTTCACACACCAATTAACAGCCCCGGCCTAATCAGCTGGTAATGAACAACTGAATACCTGGAACTGAAGAGCCAATTTCCTGTTGCCACTCCCGTGCCAGGAAAAGATGGGAATTTAAAACAAAGAGCCTCAGTCCACCCCTCTGTGCTCTGATGATTGTCAGCCAGTTTGATTAATCAGTTTAAGTCAGGCAGCATTTTGGGCTTCCCAACCCTGCAACAATAGGCAGCTGGGAATATTATTTGTGAGGGATGCCTGTGGATGGAACAGATAGACAAGAACAGCAGCAGGTACAGGGTTAGATCACACATCAGGACATGGAATGGGTTCTGTTAAAATCCATTTAAATCTACACAAAGTACTGTAAATAAACAGAGGATTTCATTTTACTTAATTATGAAATAAATTTAGATAAGCTAAACATTTATTACTGTTGATCACTATAAAAAACACAATTATTCAAACAATGCTGATGTAAAAACCTTGGGGCCATAAGCAGAGTTTTGTTGAGTTCAAACTTCACTCCTGTGAGTCCCTGATTTTGTTGTTATCCCAAACAGACTTTTCCAGGACGATGGTTACTGAGATTCACCTCAGTCCAGAGGAATTTGACTACTTTCAAGTTGGAGTAGATTCTGAAGTGACATTTTGCCTTAAAGAGTTGAGGGTAAAGTAAGACTTTGTCTGGAAAATAAACCATTTCCCATTACTTTGCCTGACTGGACCAGGACACTGCAGATGGTCCCATGGAATGTGTCCCACCAGCCCTCCTGACAGCAGCAGGATTTCACCAGCTGGTCAAGGATTAGCTTTAAAAACCAGGATCCTCAGGGCTCTGCAGAGCCCCTCAAAGCAGCCTTTGGAAGGCAAACAAAGCTTTTCTAAACCCAAACTGTGGTTTCTGTGCTGGGCAGACACAGCTGCCCTGGAGAGTTCTCCATGCAGAGCCTCCTCTGGCAAAGCTCTGGCAGGGAAGGCAAGAGATTATTCTGGAAGCAGTGGAATTTTACCCTCTTTTTGCCAATAACCAAGAGCTGGGATAAATTTACATACTAATATTAATCTTGTGGGTTTAAACCAGCACTTAAGCCCCCACTCCTTCTTTTCCAGGGCCTGCTGGCGTTTTCCGAAGCCACCGGTGTTCCCGTGTCCATCCACTTTGACAGATGTGGGAAGTAGGTGTTGGGACACACACGGGTGGGAGCCCTGCAGTTACAGGAGGGTTGTGTCTGCAGTCCCTCAGGGAATATCGACCTGCAGCAATGGAGCACATTTTCATTCCATTCCAAAAGCCATTTCTGACCTGTGATCCCGGAGTAAGGAGTTTGTAATTCCACAGAGAGCATTTCACCCAGGCACTGCCAAGGCAGCCTTGCTGCTGTGTGTAAGTTCCCTGGACACTGGAGGCCCTCAGTTGAATGCCTGCAATGAGTTATTTAGCAGTTAAAGAAACATTTTCTGAATAAGTATAATTTTAACAATTACACATTCAGAACTCTCACTGGGCTATAACACTGCGTAGCATTTGCTCCCTGGGGCATTAAACCTGTAATGGGAGGACACCTCTCCTTCCTCAGCAGCAAACACAGGAGATTTCCAGCTTTCCAGAGGAGGCATTTTTTAATCCTTATGCAGAATCACAGGAGCTGTGTCTCCTCCCCCAGTGTCTGTAATTCCATGTGCTGTGCAGTCTCCATGTTTGTGTTTAGGCCCATTGCTTTCAGCATTGAGGACGTGCTGCTGGAGGCCAGCTTGATCCTGGCCACCCTGTGTGAGGCTCAGAAGGAGGCAGATTCCCAGGAGCGCTGCTGCCCACAGCAGTGGGGCAGGTAAGAGGATGAAACCCTCAAGTTTTCACAGGGAAACTGTGAACCAGGTGGGTTTAGGAACATCTCAGCAGCACACACAGCAATAAAGGGGTCCCAGAGGGAGCGTTCCATAGTAACTCTGCTTTCCTCATCTCGGCAGGGTTTGGGTGCAGCAAGAGGGGTGGGAAAATGCTTGCTGAGAATCTACTCTAAAGCCATAATCTTTCCATGAACAGAAAATCACGATGTTCTGAGGAAAATGCACAAAGCCAGTTACTAACCTGCCCTACTCTGCCCAATGCAGCTCAGAGACACATCCTGATAAACCCTCTGGGGATGAGCCCAACAGCACAGACATTTCCAAACGTCCCCAGCGGGATGGGAACGCTCCCACCAGTCCTGTGGCTAAACAAGAGGTAAAAAGCATTCCCAGAGTCACGGGGAGGGATGTGACAGGAAGAGCAGGAACAGCCACGGCTGAGGCAGCAGGAGAGGCCACGGAGGCTCCTTATCAGAAGGTGAGGGGACTCCCCATCCCCTGAGCAGGGGAAGCACAGCTGGGGTTGAGCTGAGCACCCCGTGCACAGGGTGTGTCACACCACGTTCCATTCTGCATCTGCTTTCCCATGGGATCAGCAGAACCCAGCAGTGTCGTGTTTAACACGGGGAACGCTCCCGGGGGGCAGGTGGGTCTCTCTGGGAAATGCTGCAGACTGAAAGTGGCAAAAGCTTCACAAATAATTAATACTTGAATTCTGTATCACGTGGCTTCTTACCTGTGTAAATACTGCGTTTTCCAGTTCCACTCCTTGTTTTTTGGAGCCGTTTCCTACAAGGAGAAGGATGCCATGGGTCACACCTTCCAGAGCTTGGCGACAGCCAGCGACACCGAGGAGGACCTGGGCCCCTTGCAGAGCTCCCCGGTGCTGTAGGGCACGAGGGCTTCGGGCCCAAGGACAGGCTTGGGCACTGCCTGGGAGGGAAGGGCAGGGCAGGCCCACAGTCAGTGCCTGCTGCTGTGACCCAGCAGCACAGACTGTTCCAGAACTGCTGCTGCTCTTGGACTGTCCCAGATTTAGGTCACGACTGACTCAGCTGAGGTTTGTGTGTTACGAGTTCTGCAGGAACGGTCTGGGGGTTCTGCTCTCAGAACACTCTCAGTGGAGACTGAGAGCGTTCCACAGTTTGAATTCAAACCCTGTTACCACTTCAGGCAAATGAAGCTGCTGTTCTAGCTAAGGGTGCTGGAAAAATATCCCATCCATCCCCTCTGGCACAGCCAGACCCAGCCCAGCTCCAGGATAACTCAAGGTTTTACAGAACCTCTGTAGAACCAGCGTTTAACTGAACGACCCAAGTTGTCACAGAACCACAGTTTAAGAAATAAAGGTTTGTGTTTCAGACTTGAGTTAATTCTTTTCCCTCCCCGCGTCTCTTCCCCAAGTCAGGGGCAGTGCAGTATTTCCAAAGTCACACAACACCAAAATTCCCAGTCTTTGGTCAATTAGAGGATCATTATCTTCCTGCCAGACTGCTGGGTGTCACTCAGGTGTGGATTTGAGGCACTGCAGGGGGGTGACAGTGACAGCCCCCCCCCAGCACTGGCTGTGCCTCTGCACCACCAATCACCTCCCCATGGCAACACACAGAGGGTTTGCAGCAACTTGACTTTAAAAAAGCACATTTTAGTATAAATACTATATTTATTAAATATCTTTACAATTCATTTAAATGTATTTACAGAACTATTCCTGCATAAGTTATACCTCAGACATGAAATTCACATAATTGCCTCTTAGGTAAGCATAGATGATAGTCTCACTTTAACAGCAACAGAAAAGCATCCTCAGGTACAGACTCACATTTGCTTCATGGTTTCAGCCACCTTTGTCAGGAACTGCATACAGTGGATTCCACACACACCAGCTGGTTCCCCCCGGAGAAAGGATGTCCCTTCCCAAGACATGGAGATTCCATCACTAAATCCTCCCACCTTTGCCAGACCTTCTCCTCTCCCTTCTCCTCCACTCACTCGTAACTGTCTGGTCCCAAATCTGCTTTTTGGTTTTGTGTTCAGCCTGACCTTCTCGAGAAACACAACGAAGGACATTTGGAGGGAACCTGTGTGTCACAACTCTCCTAGAGACAGCCAGGAAAGCAGCAGGAACCACAGAGCTTTTCAACTCACCACATCCTAGCCCTGCTTCACCCCAACCCCTCCTAATGCTGCTGGAGCAATCCCAGCTTCCTGGGGGACAAACTCCTCCTGACCCACCAGCTCCCCAGAAAGAACAACCCTCTGCAGCAGCTCCAAGCTCCGCTCGCTTCCAAGTCAGGGAACACCTTTCTTGTCCATTCCCCTCGGGAACATTCCCACTAACCTTCCCCTAGCAAGTGTTACTGCTTCATGCTTTGCTGGGAATTACTTTGATAGGATGGGCCCTGTCGTTTCCTTCTCCCAAAATCTCTTGTGCGCAGACAGCGATAAGTTCGTAGGAAAAACTCAGGTTTGATATGTTCAGAGTGCACGTCTTAAAAAAAACCCAACACAATCAAGCATGTGATAAAAATATCAATTCTTTATAATACAGTATTGCTTTATAAACAGATGGAAAAGCTAAAAGCTTTACTGGTCTTTGGTGTGCCTGGTGAGGGAAAAACTCATGATTTGTAAATCAAAATCCAAATTTGTTCTTTATGAGAAAAAACAAAACAAAACAAAACAAAAAAACCCAACAACTCATGGTATGATATGAGGCAAAGGGCTCTGTGGGTACAGACAGGGAGCACAGCTTGGCCTCACAGGCAATTCCAGACCCTGGTGCATCCCTCTGACCCGCACACGTCCCCAGGGAAAGTTCTGGAAAGCCGGGGGGGAAACACCAGGGCTGGGAACTGTGCTGAGAGCAGGTCAGAGCAACAGCCCAAGGGCTCCTGAAGGGAAGGTCAGGGGACACAAGAATTGATCAAATCTGCTCTAATCCAGAAGCTGAGGGGAAATACTGGCGGACAAAATGTGAAGACACCCAGATTTGGGAGGGCAAGGCCCTCCCAAGGCGAGGAACAAAGCCCTGTGCTCAGTGAATACATTCCTCGAACAGCCAGCCAGGCACAGCTGGGCCAGTTCAAAACAAGGACTGACAGGTTGTGCAAAGTTCTCCACCACTCACTGCTCATGTGTCACAAAACTAATTAATTTCTCTTCATTAACAGAATCCTCCCCATACCCTCACCAAAATCCCATTTTGGTCAAGTTAGGGTAGTTAAGGCATTTTGACAAGTAATTACAAGGTGATTCAAAGTAGATCCCTAACATTATGCCAATTGAGGAATAGCAGATAAATTACTGAAGAGCTCCCAAATTAATCACTTATTATAAATGAAATGCCTGTTACAAGCATGATGCATTGAAATATAGTAAAATGACATGTACATGGTACATGTTAAATGACCTTAAATAAAAGCTTGACATAGTTACGCAAATATACAGTACAAGTCCACAAAAATTCTTTAAACAAGTTGAGGTAACCTCAAACTTAAACAGTTTTAATACAATAAACCAGGTAGTAAAAATCTCCTCTTGAGAGCAGGAAAGATTCCTTACTGACCAAGTTTAACTGCACTCACCTAAACAGCAACATTACCCGACTTTTTATATATAAAAACATGGCTTTAATTTATTTCTACATACTTTTCTACCGGCAAAAAAGTTAATGAAAAACTGACCAAAAATATATATATCTTTACAGCTCTCAGCTTTTGTATGAGCCTCAGGAAAGGAAAAGGAAAAGCTGGCTGGAAGGGGGCGGGGGAACAAACGTGAGCTACTGTCATTGAAAACGAAATGTCATATTGCAAAGTGGCTGTTAGATAACTGTAAACATCATTAAGGTTCATTGAAACCCCTAAACTTTAGTTACTGAAATGTAAGTTTTGCTGATTATTCATTAAGTTTCATTTTCGTACTCGCTGCCGCAGCAGAAGCAAAGAGGTGCCTGTTGAGTCAGAAAGGATGAGCTGGACTTAAAAGTGGTGCAGCATATTCTGTTCTACAAGCAATGGCGATTATTAACACAAATTAGGCTTCATCAACGACAGGATTATCTACCCAAAGTGAGGACGCTGGGAGTTGAGGATGAGCTGTTCCTTGTGCAACCTCCCACCGGAGCATTTCCCACCAGGAGATGGGTTCAAATGCTCAAAGACCTCAGCTGTGGCCAGCTCGGCTGTTTGAGACTGAGCTAGAAGTCTTGTTTAATAAAAATAATAATTATCCACAGCCAAAACATCCAGAACCAGGCCCATTATGGACGAATGATCTGCAGAACTTTTTTTAAGATCACAGTTAAGCACCTGAAATCACAAAACACAGTTGCATCCATATAACTTGAACTAGGTTTGTTTGAAATCTCGTACTAGAAAAGGTTCCTAAGGCTGACACCATGGATGGCAAGAGCAGAATGTTTACAGCAGTTATAAATCTCCTGAAAACTGGAGCTCAGGAACACGAAACCTCGGCTACCACTGGAACAAGACTATGCTTTATGGAACTGGGGCTGTAACACACCCTCAACAACAGCGAACGTTCCTAGGAAAGAGTAAGATGCCCTCGTGCAGAGGGGTTACCTATTGATCTACTCTGAAAGATGATCAACCAATTCTACTCCTTGGAAAGTCCCATCTCCAGTGCGGGAACGCCGTGGGATGGATCCTGCCCCTGGCACGGACAATGACTAAGCTCTGACAGACGCTCCAGGCCTTGAGCTTCTTCATCTCTTGCTGGCAGAGCAAGACCAGTGTTCTACGAGTGGTTCTTAGCAAGGACTCGGCTGTCTCAGGACGGGCGCCGGGCTCAGGGCCAGCTGCCCAGGGCAGGAGGGAGGAGGGATCAATCCTGCCAGCAGGAAACCGTGCGGGGCTCCGGGAGCGGGCCAGCGGGCCCTCAGTCTGTGTACTCGGCCACGATGGACAGAAGGACGGTGATGTCGTCTGGTTTGCCCCCTGCAGTGAAGGAAAACATCACTTATTTCATCAAACTCGTCGTCTTCGCATCATCTGTGTCATTTCCCGTGGAAAATTCTTTTAAAATCAAATATTCAAAGCCTGTTCAGTGTAGACACCAGCTCTGCTTCCTCCATCTCCTTTCCAAACGAGGGGAGCAGTGACATCTAACATGGCACAAAAACACTCTCCTGTTCAGCTCCAGTGAGATCAGGCTGAGAAAAGGAGGTCAGAACCTTGAACACTGGCAGCTGGCAGAGCACAGAGCCTGTTTTCTAGCAGACTGCTGAATAAATGCAGAAAACACCTGACACTGCACTGTTACAAGGAAACTGCCATGAACTCAGATCTCCTCAGGAATTTCCACTGTAAATCAAACACCACTTTAGCATCTTCTCCAGCACTGTATTACCTCATGTGTTTCTAAGAGCCCAAGCTCTACCTTAGTTTCGAAAGGGGCAGGAAATCCTGCCCTCCTGATAGAGATAAGAACATCTTTACCAGCAGAATTATATTGAGTTATTTAAAAGAAAAAAAACAATAAAAGAAAGGTGTTTGCTCAGGCTCTGAGCTCTGCCAGGTGTCAGTATCTTTTAGAGCCCAGAAGCAGAACCAATAGAGAGATCAGGATGGGGATGCCAATGGTACAAGAGTCACAAATTTCAACCAAAAAACAAACCCAAAAACTACCAAAGATTGGGCAGAACCTCAGCTGAAATGCAGCTGTAAGAGAAGACTTTAAAAAAGAAAAAAATTCAACAAAAGCCATCCTCACACATCACCACCCACACATCCAAATCCAAGAACAAATCAAGCATGGTTTCCCCAGGAGCCTGGGGCAGGAATGTACATACTGGGTTAAAAATAAAACCACCAGTGCGCTGCGTTCTCTGGGCTCCAGCTGCTTCCCCACGGGAGGCTCCTACTCCAAATCCCACATGAGCCTGGTGCTCTCCTGCCAACCACGTTTCCTAACGTTCTGTTCTCCCACTGTATTTTGAGACAACAGAACTTCCCTGTGCTGAAGGTTCCTGGGGGATGGGGGGTGGGAGGAGGCCGCTCTCACCTCTCACGTTCAGTCCGTTGTCGCAGGCGAACTGCGCGAAGGGCGACATGTACGTGGGGTCATAGGCCAGCTCGTGCGCCTGCTCCGCGATGCTCCGGGCAGTCTGCTGGATGCTCTCGTAGTTGGAGTTCTGAATTCAGCAGGAAAAGGGTTTATTTTTTATGAGGAAGTCTCCAGGCGTTGGTTTGCTGCTGCCTGTCAGTTTTGGAGGTCACTCAGTGCCAGGGCACTAATTATCAGCCTCCCTTGCAAAGAGAGCCCTCCCCACAAATGTGCAGCTCCACGAGCCAAGGCCAGGCCTCAACCCCCCCCCAGCAGCTACAAGACTTGGGTTTGGAAGGTTTACAGAATTTACAAACTTAGAAAACTAATACTCAAACCAGACTCAGCTGAAGGAAAGGGGACATTTGGAGCTGTCCCTGCACTTCACCTGCAAAATCCCACTCGTGTTTGGTGAAGTGTTTATGCTTTACCTCAGGTGCAATTCCTGCACCCCTGACCCTCTTACCCCAATCAACAAGAGCACACTTGGGGAGAAGGGGCACTTTAAAAGTCAGATGACAAAAAAAAGCACAAACTTTCTCCAGGCTGCATTTTAAGGGCCTGTTTTTAATTCAGTTTCAATGACTCTGCTGCTTCACTGCAAGGCTTGTCTCGCTCAGGCCAACGTGACAGACAAGCACTGCTCTCTTAGTCTGTAACCGTTCTGAAGTGCCCTGTCATTTCAGGAGCCTTCCCCGCAGGTTTGGGAATTAGCAGGCGTTTATGTGATTAACTTTTGGCTGAACCCCTCCGGGAACTCCGGTGCCTTTCCCAAACACGCCAAAAGGTGGAGCTCAGCCTTCTTCCACAAGGGAATTCCAGCTCCAGGGTCCGCCCAGGACAACCCTTCTCTGCCCACAGACAGGGCTGTGAGGTGGCTGCAGCCACACGGGGTAGTGACTTGTGTAGCTGCAGGATAAGAACAGGCCAAATTCTCTGAAAACCACACTGTAATTCTCTATGTCACTCTTATTTGCATTTCACAGCAAAGTAGTTTCCTGAGGGAGGTTATACATATTGATATCTCCTTAAGTATACTTTCCTTTCTGTAAGTAAATAGCCTTAAGCTAAATGTTCTCACCCAAATTAAAATATTTTAATGCATTTTTACTATTTAAAAAGAACATTTGTGGTCACCAACCTGGGAAAGTTGCCAGGATTTTTTTTTTTTTAACAGAACATTAAAGATTTTCAAGCACGTGCAACCCACAGTTCAGGCAGCACATACTCCATTAGAATTCCTGATTTATAACCCTTCAAAAAAGCTGGAAATTATTTGAAGTGTAAGCTCAGCCCCCAAACAACCTGGGAGGAGATGCTCTATTTTCATGTGTAGCATCTACAAGCTGCAGGTGCCATGTGTGACGAGCTGGCCAAGGGCAGAGCCTGGACTGAACATTTCCCCCTTCCCTTCCCAGTTATTGCCATGGAACCAGCTGCCACTTGGGAAATTTATGCCCCAGCTGCTGCCTCTGGATGCAGATCCAAGAGACAGAGCTTTGGGGTCAGCATCCCTTCCCACTGCTCACATGGGGGATTATGTGAAAAGCCTTTAAAGGATTCAGGTTTAGCAGCACAAAAGATGTGAGGGATTGAGGAATCACACACCCACCTTCAGCTTCTTTAACTCCTGCAGGATCATGTAGTCGGGCATGTTGTCGAACAGCCCGTCTGTGGCCGTCAGGATGATGTCCCCGAGCTGCACATCGAAGGACGTGCTGTCGGCAGCCTCGGGGCTGGGGGGGACAGGGAGGGGACAGAGAGGTTAAAAAGGACTCCTCACACCCCCCAGGGAACGTCCAACAGCACAGCCACAGCTCCTGCACTTCACTACAGTTTGGGGCTTTTTGCCAAAGAAAGGAAGAATCACTGACTGTGGAGCTTCTGCACCAGCAAGGCCTGGCCAGGGAGCTCCAGCACAGCACTGGGACTGCAGACAGGTAAAACTCCAGCTACTCCACCAAGGATTTGCAGTTACAATTCCCAGATGAACAATCCTGCAAATTAATCTGCTTCATGAGTGTATCTCCATGGAAACCAGTAAGCAGAAGGGCAGCTCAGGGCTTCCTCCTGCTCATCTTAAACATGTAAGAGAGCAATACCTGAAAGGACAATTCATAATGGCCCAAACAATTCAGGATTTTGAATCACTTTCTAATTCAATGGAATAAGAAATACATCTACCAGGAGACCTCAGCCAGTTGGAATACTTGTGTCTAAGACATTAGACAACAGCAAGAGGAGAAAACACCCCATTTGGCCATGAATATTGCTGCAAAATCTGATTCTCTGAAGCAACATAAAAACAAAACTTTCATTTTTAAAGACTCTTCAGGGGTCTTTAAAAGGAGAAACTGCTGCCTCTCTGCCAAAACACAGAGAAGCTGCTTTGCTCCACTGATCTGCAGCCTCAGGAAGGTTGATGGAGCTGAGCTTGCCTGCCTGTGCCCATATTTAGCCAAATTCCCCACTGAACTGGGACAACAAATAAAAAAGGGACTGGAGAAGCGTTTCAGTGAGGCCCATAAGTACTAATTAACGTCAGGAACAGCACAGGAACCAGCCAGAAAGCTGTAATCATGATTCACAGCTCAAGTGTGGGAGCACATTTATCTTGTGCTTTTCCTTATTATGAGATGACTCAGATTACTTGGCTTCCCTGACTTCCACTGGACATGACCAATTATCCTTCTGCTTTTTGGGTTTTATGGTCTTCCTATGGATGACAGAGAATCTCAGAAAAATGAAGACTTTTACAGCTCTGGAATTTCAAATGTCATTTAATTTTAGTCTGACAAAGAGGTTGGATTATTGAGGGGTTTAATTTCAGAGTTCTACCCTGGCTTCCTCTCGGCAGTTGTAAGATGAGGAAATAAAGCCACAGGCAGGAACGGTCAGGAGTTTCAACAACTTTAACAACACTTTCAAAAAGAGCTATTTTGGCACTGAAGTCATAACCTTCACTGCCTCAGCCTTGAGACTTCAGAGAATCACTTAGGTTGGAAAAGAGTCTTAAGATCACCGAGTCCAAACCTTGCATCAAAGACTTGAGCTGGATGCCATGGCCACTGTCTGAAGATCCTGTTGCAATCTCCCTATATTCAGATGACAGAGATCACTTCAATGAGTGAATAACCATTTCTGAGAACTGTATATACTTGGACTCAGTGATCTCAGAGGTCTTTTCCGACCTAATTGATTCTATTTGAACACAATTTGAAAGCTGATTTTTAAAAAACTTATTTCATATTACCGATGAGGGTTCACAAAGCCAGGGTGGATCAGCCTGACATTCCTAGGGGAAGACATAGGAACAAGCCAGCCTTTGAAAGGACTCATTTCTGTGAACAGATTGTCCTCTCCTCATCCTCTCATTCCCAGCCTGGTGTTCTGCCAAGCAGTTTTTTTGCTCGTTTTGGTCAAATACAATATGCTGAGGGAAACAGCTACTTGGAAACACAACTTACAGTCACATGTCCCTCTGCTCTATTCTTCAAGCACTTGCTACCTCAGTGCCAAGATATCTAAATTAGCTACTCCAAACAGTCTCGAGGGAGCACAGACAGGGATTGGAACTGGTAAGAGCAGCCACTTGTCCAGGATGACCAGCACACACACCAGCTTTAGCCACTGACATCTCCCCATGGATCAGGACCATGGGAATAGGCCAGCATGAATAACCATTAGCCCAATAAACTCATGCTCTGCAACAGGTACAAAGTTAAGTACAAGGTGATAAATGTTCACATTATCAGGTGTGGACCTGACTGGATACAAGCTGAAATCCTACAGGCCACAAAAGAGCCCCCCAGCAAAACTGCAACTTCCTGGGAGCCGCTCACACGCACAGATTAAACATTTCAGTTCCTTCCCCACCTTACCTGTCACTTAAGACAACTCCTTCTGCTTCTGGAGGAGCTATTGAGAGCTGGAAGGGAGTGTTGAAGTAATGCTGCTGTTCATCAGAGCGATGGACAACTTCTCCTCCTCTGACCACCAGAAACCCGGAGTCCCCCAGGTTGGCTGTGTGTAAACGGTGACTTGTCCTGTCCAGAACCACGATACAAGCTGTGCTGCTCCCTGCAAACACAGGACTGCAGTCAGCCTCACACAAACTGCTGCTTCTCCCACTGATTTCATCAACAGTTCAATTATTCAAACACTTATCAAAGTTTAATAATCAGGAGAAATGGAAATGCTCAATAATGCCACAACTAATATAAAATAAAGACAGCAGAGTGTTAGAAATCTTTGCAACGCCATGTCTGATTTTTGTGTAGGACTCACTTTTCCTGCTCTGATTTTGGTAAACACATTATGCTGACAAATACCTGTTTTGTTTGGCTTATTTACAGTTTTCCAACCCAACATATGTCAGCACATTCTGCTATAGGACTGGATTTACAGAACTCACATAAAATACTGAAATTCCGAAATCATGGACATAATAGAATTCCAGCAGCATCCATGCAATGCCAGGTGCTCTCCACACAGTTTCACTCATCAGCTGTAAATAAACCACGCTAAGTAAAGAATGTTTGCAATTAAGTGTTAGGTCCTATTGCATTCCTCTGCTCAGAACATGAAAATGCTGCTCTTCCCAGCCTGGCTGTGCAGAGCCTGCTTCACAGCCTAGGAGACCAACTTCCAAAGTGTAAAGAAAACATGTTTCGGAGACAAACACTATTCCAGATTAAAGTAACAACAGGAACATGTCAACCGTGCTCAGAACTATCCCAGCTATGCTTGAGGGCACCGAGGAATTCTTGGTTCATTCACTGGGAAATGGCCACCAACTGTGCTTGGTTGCAAGCCACAAAAATAACTGTGTTGCAAAGAAACACATCCACAGAGTCCTTCAGAGCAACCAGCAACTGCTCCATTCCTGCAGACAGGACAGGACAGGACAGGACAGCACATCCACAGCAGACATTTCCTCCCTCAAGAGTGAGATACAGCTAAAGCCTTTCTTCTTGACTTCTGTCCCATATCACAAGTCTTCATCTTCTATCCCGTGTTCCTCCAGCAGGATTTTCCAAGCATGGCTACATGTTGGACAGACCACAGGCTTGCAAGGAGCTAAGCTCAGGATGAGCCTTGCTAGTGCACAAGTGCAGCTGGCTCCAGGCATTGCCTGTTCCACACATTTCCCTTTCTAACACAGGGTTCCCTGCAATGCACTTGCCCTGAATTTGTTCTCTAGTGAACACAAAGGACCTTCTCCACTCTTACAAAACAGTACTACACGAAAAGCTCCGATTTTAGATGTGACAGTGTCCAAGACTGTTCTGCAACACAACAGTGTTTAAATAATCGGCACAGTTTCCTCCCATTTCGGTTTTATTTTATAATATTTGCTGGATTCAGTTCTGATGAAGCAAGTATCCAGGCTCAGAGCACAACAGCAAGGAAAAGTTACTGCCTAATGAATCCTCCTTAATGAAGTTCTCTCCCTTCCCTTTATTTTAAATAAACTCTAAATGCTCATTGCTGTGGTAATTCCAGGGTTTTATTCCTCCTTCTAAAAATACTGTTCTCTGTTAAAGGAGAAACACCAAGGATCATTAGTTTCAAATTCTAACTCTATTAGCAGAGTGTAACCAGGAGGCCATGTGTGGAATGCAGATCTTGTGACTCAGCACACGCTGCTTTTCAGCCCTGCAAAGGTCAAGCCCAGCTGAGCTGCCTCCGTCTCCAAAGCCGTGGGGAAGCTCTCTCCAGTGGCCCACTTTGGAGATCACTTACAGCTACATCTGCTTTGCAGAAATAAGCACCATTAACCACCCCAAATCCTAATGTAATTACTGAGCTCTGCTATTTTGGTGACACTTAAGGTCACTGCTGAGGTTCCAACCTATTCTTTAGGCGTATAATGCGAGAACATCTGCTCCCAGCTCAGCAGACAAGTTAAATATAGCTCACCCTGCACTCCTCTGGCACAGGAGCTTAAGGTCAGGTGAGCCCTGCACATATCACACAGGGCAACACTTTCTTGGTGCACAGGAGGGCTCATGTCCTTTAGAAAGTGTCCCCTTTGCACGGTTGTCAGCTCAGGCCAAATGGCACCTCTCTATCTGCTCCCATTCCCAAGGCAGCTGAATGCCCTGTCTCACATCAAGTCTGACATAGAATATGTGAAGCATCTACTTCAGTTGGCTTTCAGAAAGATCTGTAATGAATCCCCCACAAAGATTTATAAAAATAATACTCCCAGAGATCAGATGATATAAACTACTGAGATCAGCCAACTGGGGTTTGAGTTCACTAGACATAAAAGGCAACAGGAGCAGTAAGGCCAGGAATGAGCAGAACTGCATCCAGTTATTCTCAGAAAATATTTTTCCTTGCAGAGCTTAAGCAAAAAGCCACAACCAACCATGAAGAGTTTTCAGCAGAGAACAGTTATTTATACCTCCAAAACACAGGGTGAGCACATGTGCCACAGCGTGTTCTGCTGCAGAACTCGCTCTGCAAACTCTGGTGAATTCACCCTTCACACAGAAAGGCAGCTGGCCTTTCATTTTATATATATATACACACACACACACAAATACTCCCTGTATTACTAAATTAATTAAAACAGCTTTTAAACATACAAGAGAAATAAGGATGCCTCCAAATTAACTGAAAACACAGAAATAAGAGAAGTTGACTGCCTGCAGATTTGTTGCAGAAGCTGCCAACAGACTCAAGCAACTCTCACTAAGTCTGTGTGTAGGTAACACACAACCCAGATCGAACTGACAGATTTCTGGTGTCTTACCAAGCAGAGGTACTTTGTTCTGCAGCAGCTCACAATAGCCTGCAGTGAGAATCCCGACAGGATTGCTGGGAACAAACCGTCCTTCCTTCACTAAACGTTCACACGTTCGCATGAGAGTCCCTGAGAACTGAGAGGGGTCAACCCCGTAGTCTCTCCAGCCACCAACACCATCTGCCACCCCTGGAAGAGAAGAGAAAATGAGTGTTACATGAACAGCAATGCTTTCCAAAACAAGGGGTTTAATTATTTACATCACTTCGGATATTTAGTAACTAAAAGGTAGGACTCTGGCACCTGCCTGAAAAACAGTTTGGATTAGCAATGAAATTTGTAAGTATTTGTGAGACAATTGCTGACATCACCTCCCAGACAAACCCTAAATATCATCTGAAGTGCTGGAAAAAAGGCAAAAGTCTAATGCTGAGGATGAGGAGGCTGACTCCACTAGAGAAATAGGGAATTTGGGAGGGAAGATGGGAATTCAATCCTATTAACCTTTGATTAGCTCATTAGAAAGGAAAAATTAAATGTGATGGTTGTTAAGATTTTAACTAGTACAGAAATGATAAAGAAACTCTTCCCCACTACCCAGCAGCCCAGTTTTTTCTCAATGCTCATATGAAAAACAATACTTTCTATTTGGTAATCTCAATTTCCATGTATCCCAAAATCCATGTAACCAACACAATGCTGGGACCTACCCCTTCCAAGGAGAATTTGTTGCTTATGGCTTCAGCCAAGCAAGAGAATGAAAACTAACTACGATCCAGTCAATTTGCATTTAGTTATTCTAAAAAACTTGGATCAGGAAATTTGAGCAATTTTGCCAAAGCTTTGGAAACTTCTGAGCAGCTGCAGAGGAAAACAGGGAAGGTGCTCATGGAAAGGGGATGCTCAGAGGGAGGTGAGCAGCAGACATCATATTCTGCGGGTCATTCAGCTAGAACTTTGAATTTCCCCCAAATGATTAAAGTAAAATACTGCTGAAGGCATTATTTGAGATTAAAATGTTACTATGAAAAAATCTTTCCAAAAATCTTTTTGATCCTCAGCACGGGACGAACCCTTTCAAGCCCAGCTTTCCATAATGTAATAAAGCTAAAATGTGTTCATGATAAAAGCACAAAGGGGGAATTTCAGAGCTCAGATTGTGCTGAAGGACAGTCTCCTCAGGAAAAAACAACACACTGCAAGCAAAGGCATGAAAACGTGAGTGAGAAGCTAAAACTCAGTTTCCTCATCTCCCAACGCCCTTCACATGGGACACGGGCTGAAACTGAGACGGAAGGGTTGGAGCCGACCTTGGTGTGAACTATAATCTGCCAGGATTCTGAACAGCCCATCAACATTAATCAGATTTCTCCCTAAAATAGTGCACAACCTTTTAGACACCTGCTTTGTCCTTTTGCTTTCGCAGAAGAATATTACAGGGATGCGGATCCCTGCATTCATTCACCCCTTGGGACCAGATCCTGGGAAGAAGCTCTGTAGGACCCCGGCATTCTCGAAAACACCTTTTCTGGAGTCTTCAAGAACAGATTAATCCCCTCCCTACAGGTCTCACAACCTCAGGTTAATACTGGATTGACCTTTTGCTTCTTGCTGCCACATGGACAGGTCTAGAATAAGAGATCACAAAGGAAAAGTTCTAGACCTAGATCTTGAAACAGGAACTCCAGGTTGGATGATGGTGCTTTATGTGAAGTTACCAGACAAGTTTGTTTTTTTTAACTTCCCTTTAAGATGGACACAATCCAGATTGTACCTGCTTCACTCTGCACTGCTTCACTGACAGCAGGGGAACGCAAGGAGAAGATGCTGTTTGACAAGTGCTGCCCAAAGCTCTTGGCTCCCAAGGCAGTTCCAGAGAAAGCTGGGCAGAAGTTACAGAGTTCTCTCAAGCAATCCATGAACACCTTACATTAGTGTTGGGAAACACGGGAACAGAAACACTACAGCTCTCTGAGACCAGAGAGCCACCACAGCAAGCACCTGAGAAGGGAGTTATCAAAACCTATTCCATTTTCAGAGGAAAAATAAGAGTGTGCCACCTGATTTTCTTTGCTCACTTCTCACTCCAGGCGGGAAATGCAAATCCATGCTCATGACAGCACATTCCATCCTCTGTCTTGGGCCATGAACTGGCTTTGTCTTTGCCTTCCTGTCTGCTTTCTGCAAGCTATGAACAGCTTTGAGCCCGTTCTGCCAGTGCCTTCCAAAGCAATCACCCTCTAGACATCCCCAGGCAGCTCCTCTGCCCTGAGAACAGACTGTCTGCTCCCCAGTCCCCAGGACAGCTGGATCCCTGCTCCACCCCAGCACAGAAGTCAACGGGACCATCACATTCAGGAGCAGCCCCTGGAGGCAGCTTTCACTGGGACACCAGCATCACACCTCATCTGCTCAGCAACTCACCAATTTTGGTCTTTCCCCAAAGGCCTTTTTTCCTACCCTTTTTTTTTTTTTGAACTGTATCCCTTAAAGATAATAGGTCACTACATTTGCTGTAAGCTAAATGACCTGGTTGGCTCCCCAAGCATCCAACACCACCAGAGCAGTCAAATGCTTCCTCCTGCTCCAGCCCTGAGCCAGGAATTGCTGATGCCACCAAGCCCAGTGGCAGAATAGAGGCCAAGTCCAGCCAAGAAGCCCCACACCACACAGGGACCTCTAGAAAACATCCTCCTTTATTGTTTTTTGCCTTAGAAGAAGGTTTTTACAGTCCCCAAGATCTCCAGCCATCCTGCCCTGCCAGCCTTCAGCATGTTTTTTAAATAAAAACAGCATCTTTACATTCAAAATTCTCTATAAACTAAACAGTTTCATGGGAAAGGAATATATGATTTTGAATCAGACTGAGTAAACTGCTGCTGAAATAGAGGAAATGTAAAGGAAAATTAAGTTTAAGAAAACTTTGTAGTATTTGATTCACAGCAAACAAGGAGCAAAACTACTTGTGAGATATTCCAGACCCCAGAAATAGCAAGAACTGAAAACTCAACTTTTGATGTAATACCATGTTTTCCCTCTGTCACCAAAGGAAAATTCAAAGGTACTGATATTGGCAGGATCATTACCAAGGAATAATGCCAAGCTCTATTTATTTCTATTACCATTGTTTTCATCCAAGACCAAAAAAAAAGGTAAATATTCAAAATAATTACCTTTTTAACAAGTGTAAAAGATTACTCAGATTTTTCTTTTCTTACATTTGAACCATAAACCACTGTCTTCCAGTATTAACCATGTTACAAAGTAGGAATTCTCAGGACATTTAAGACAAACTGCACAGTGGGGAGTTGCTGAAATTGAGCTGTACACAGTCCTTGGGGTTTTTTCATTCAAACTATTCAGCAAATGAGAAAATTTTATAGAAGGAACATTCCTGTGGCCATTCCCTGTTCAAGCCCAGGCAGAAGTTACACAAACATCCACGTGACACAGAGCAGTGCCTGCAGCCAGATGAACCATCCGTGTAAATAAAGCAATTGAAAATTTCACAATAAATTACTTCAAAAGAATAAATACTTCTCCAAGATTTAACTATACAAGGGAGACCTTTCAGAATCTCTGAGAGTTAACACCCCACTACCTTGCCTTCTGCTGGAAAACACACATATATTCCTGCCAGATGAAATACTTGCTGCATGTGTCAGTCCAAAACAAAGCTTCTTCCAACTTCTCAAAGATTCCATGTATCAAAAGCTCTCCCAGAGAAACACTTGTCACGAAGTTACAAGACAAAGCCCAAGCCTCTGATGCTGCAGCACTGACTAAGCCAGGGAAGACCTTGGCAGGGAAACTTGGGAAAGCTGATTTCCAAATGCTGAAAGCACCTGGGATAAGATACCAGCTGAAATGCAAATGGGAAGTTGTTTTTCCTGCCAGCACACACGAGGTTCACTGCAGGAGCCCAGGAATACCCAGCCAGTGTTGAAAGCAGCAATATTTGCTTTTCACCACGTACTTTTGTGAGATCCAGGTGTTCTGCCTAGTTCAGAAATATAAACTACATACAAATATAAACTAAACAGGCTGAAAGTTCATAACAAACCCACCATACTGATCAAATCCTGTTTAATATAAATAGTGTTACGAGGGGAAGTTCTGGCTTGCTGGCAAACGTGGTCAGAGTCCAAAAGTACCACCCTGTTCCCAAAAATCTCTTGGAAGATGGATACTTTCAGCCATTGCATCAGCCAAGAATAAAACTCACACAGAAGCCCCAGGCAGGCACAAGTGTGTCAGCAGGAACTGCTCGTGCATGCAACCACAATTAACTTGGTAAGACACTCCACACATCCTACTGAACTTTCCATTTCTTGAGATCCTCACCTGAAATAGCAATGAATCACTGACAAAAGAACACTAAAAGGATATATTTATGGTTGAATTAATTTTGCATCAAAAATAGCAGGCTAAAATGGTAAAAAATGGGCAATCTGCTGCACCACATAAGTTTGAAATACAGCACCTAATATTTGTCAACATATCAGAACTGAGATAAACTGATAAGATTTCCTGTTTTATCAGTGGTGACATAAATCACACACCTAGACAGGTTCTCCATCCAGAGCAGGTCCAATGCTCCAAGCCAGCAGTGACCCTCCAGCAGCTCCCCTGGGATCTCTCAGAGCCAAAGGGTGTCTGTCTGTCCACACTCCCCTCAGGTTTTGAGAAAGAAATAACTCAGTTAAATACAAATCCCTAAAGGCAGGTTGTGTGTGACTGCTAATGAGTTACAAAAGGAAAGGTTACTTATTCACACTGTTACAGTAAACCTTAAACTACCCTTGCATGACACAGAAAGGTTTTGAGAGAGTAACTGGGTGAGTGACAGCAAGGAACAAAAAGCAAGAGGCAAAGTGAGTGAGGTTGTTGAAAAACAAACTGAAGGAGAAACAGGGAACTGAAATCATTAAACTGTGTATCTACTCCTGGGAAAAAGCAACAGTTCCTTTTATCTATTTCCACCCTGCTACCATCCACTTGTTCCTGAAACAGGTTTCCACCAGGTAGATCTCTTCCCTATTTTATTTAAGCCTAAGGAATCACTCGGTGGATTTGGGGAGCTCCAGGAGAACACTAAACTATTTTTTGTAAAAAAATTCCCTAGTTATAACTATTTAATCTCAAGGTGTTCAGCAAGAATGGAACTGATGAGAAGGGGGGCAGGCACTGAAATCCCTGCCAGGCTGAACAATCTCAGGCTCACAGCACAGTGAGGATGAACCAGAGCAAACAGCAGGAGATTTCTGCAACGTTTCCTGCGACACAGGTATGACTAATCCTCACCTCCTGCACTGTGCTCAGTTAAATCCCTGATTTCCGAGAGAGCCTGCTTTTCCTTCGAGCCAAGACCCACATAAGAATAGAAAATTTTCTGCTATCAACAAGCACCAACAGCATTTACAGTTAAAATAAGTGTTCAACTGGAAATTCTGATCAGAAACGTTGTGTGCAACATCCCTGCAGATACTGTGGGGGACAAGAATAAGCAGACTGAAGTTTCATTCTCAGAGGTTCCACTCAGTGCCACTCAGGAACAGGTCTGCTGACAAGAATGTGACTGATAATGGGATGTTTCTCAATCTGTAGTTTCCTTACACTTATGCTCCCATGTTACACAGAAAATTCCACGTGGTCTGTTACAAATTAAGACACCACAACTGTTTGCAAATCACTGATCACTCCCTCTGAGGTGCCCTGAGCTCTCCCACTGCAGTAGGTGAAAGGCTGCTCTGAGGGAGGCAGACAATTTGCCTCCTTTAGTGTGATAAGTTGTGATAAGGCAGCAATGTCTTTAATAGATATGATACCAAATAAACCACTTAACATAGTCCTCTGTAACCTTCAGGCATCCAAGCAGGAATCCCTTCCTCCTCTACAGCTGCCAGAACAACCTTGACATTTCACCTACAAATCCTTTTAAGTGTTGTAGTTTACTTTCCTTGATGACAGTGAGACCAACAATATTCCAGGGGCTTTGCCACTCTGGAGTTTCAGCTCTTATAAAGGCTGCTGACAAATTGAATTTTCAAATGAAGTGCATTTCCTCTCAGTTTAGAGTAGCTGCCCTGCAGCACCCACCCACTCCCCCCCCAAAGAATTCAAAAATCAAGATTTGCAGCAGATAGAACAGTTGTCCGATTTTAACTCTGCAGTGGACAAACAGTTCTCTGCTGCCAGACAGTTTTTTCCTACTCCTGAGGGACAGAAATAGTTTGGAAGACTAGTGAAGTCTCACTGGCTACACCCAAACTTGTCCCCAGCACAGACATTGTATAAGTGATGCTGTCACGGGATGCAGCACTGGCTGCAGCAATGTTTCAATAATGAGTCACACAACAGCTTGGAAAATCCATAAAAAACGAGCAAAGACATGGGGAGCCTGATAAGGCAGGAATAAGCAAGAGAAGGCAAAGCCCAACAATAAGGAAAAAAAACCAATCGCCAGCACGAGACAGCTCAAAATTCCTAAAAAAGCTTTAATGTTTACTCTGGGTAAATAAGTGAAATGGTTATAGAACTGTTCAAGTTCACTTTAAAATTTTGGGTTGTTCCCTATGTACTAAAAATTCTACTCTCACGCCAATGAGGAAAACCAGAGCTGTCAGCTCCTGAAGAGTTTTGGTTTTCAGCTTGGAAAACCAGTATTTCTGTCCTCAAAAGTTCCAAAGGCTTCAGACATGAAGCAGCACAGAACAGCTCCCACATCTCCATGAGATATCTGAATATTCTGAGGATCTGAACACCCAAGACACTGATAATGAATGTACAAAACGGTACAACATGGCACGAGCAGCAGCAGAAAGGAAACGTAGGCCTGAATCATAAAGCTCTGGAGATTAACATCAGCAGTAAAGCCATTTCCTTTTCTCAGGGTGATCCCCAAGGAAACACTGGTTCTGAGCTTCTTGTTTCTCTCTGGGTTCAGAATGGGAAGAAAACATGCAAATTTGACAGGTACGTCCCAGACAAAAATAAAAATGAGAGATAAACCCCCCAAAGAATTCAAGTACACCAGTAACGGGCCTTACCAAGCATTTAACAACTACAGAGGGATGGAAATAACCTGAATCTTTAAGCTTTCTGCTGATCTTCCTGTGAAAGGATAAAGCTCAGCCTACAAGACACTGTTAATGTTCAGCCTTTAGACTCCACAGCACAGCTACAACAAAAGGAGTGTTTAGCATTTTGATTCTGCTATAAACACACTGCCAAGTCAACTTTTGTTTGACCCAAGAAAATGAATCCCCAAGCACTCGTGCCAAAGGACTGGGAGTAGCTCTTTCACTGCTCCACCACACCCAGATCCATCCCACACAGGCCAGCCCTCCACACACTGGTTCTAGAAAACACTGGCACAGAAGAATTTCAAATAAATTATCTGCCATGGCTTTGTCACTGGTGACTACTAACTCCAAGTGATACACTGGAAGTTTACTGTTCTCCAAAAGCACTTACTGTGTCAAGTGTTCACTTTGGCTCAAACCACGTCAGCCCCTTCCTTAAATGCCAAAAAATTAAGTAGGAAACCCAGCAGTTCAGCTCAGCCAGTTTTGTTGAGGTGCAGAGATAGGCAGGTATTGAGTTAGTATGAAATTTATAAGGGTCTTTAAGAAAATCTTTAAGGAACCTTCGATTTGTGATGAGAGTAAGAGAAATTGAGGGCAGGAAAACACTTCTGGTGCTGAAACTCTCCCTGCAACAGTGCAAAAGAGCTGGTTGAGAAAGGGAGAGTAAAGAGATGATCACAGCAGCAGAAACAAGGAGAAAACTGCTGCTTGTAAACTCAAGAACTACAGATGAAGAGAAAGCATCAAATTAGAGGCATCAAAGCCCACCTGAGCATTGCTGGTTTTGCAGAATGTACAGAGATCTGGTTTTTTTGGTATGTGCATTAAAAAAGTAATAAAGAACTAACATGAAAATAGCCGTACAAGGGGAAAAAAAACAAACCAAAACAAACCCCCAAATCAACAGTTTTGCTATTTAAATTATTTTCTTCTTGGGACTTCAAACATCCTGGTCTGCTGTCCTCTGTTGTTTGATCCTTAAGTGGAGCTACAATTCTGTTTGTTTCCAAGTTGCCATGAAAATTAATGCAAAGACCCAACTCAGAACTGCAACTCTCTGTTGATTCCAGCAGGAAGACAAGACAAGCTGTAGGTTCACATACAGTAATTACCAAATATGGCCAAAAAACCCTAAACATCATCAAATGGGGCTAAATCTATCTTTTCCTGACACCAAGAGCCCACCTTGAAGTAGAAGGATATTCTGCATTGCTCTTAAGGGCAAATACCAATTGCTCAGTTATTTATCAGTGCTGGCCTAACATGAACCTTAAAGGCAGCCAGGGTTGGTCACATGTTAAAGGGAGGGTGTCCAGCAGCTATTTCTAATTAAAAAAAAAGTTTCTCTGGAACAGGCACAACAGAGAAGATGCAGTGTCTAAAATGCACTGCCCAGTTCTGCACATCTCCCTGGAAGCTGTGGCATCACCCTGACAGTAACAGTTCCCTTGGGAATAACCAGCAATACTGTTACCCAGCACCAAGTTACAGCTTCCTGCAGAAAATATCTCGGCTCTATTAAACAGCAACCAAGTTACAACGACAGGAATCACCAAGCACTCCCACATCGTGAGATACCACAGTGTAACCCCGGGTTTAAAGAAATAAATAAAAAACAGGGGCAGGGGGGAGGAAGCTTTTTTTTTTAAGTGTCAAAGTTTTGGTGGCAATTTGCTTCTGGCAGTTACAGCACAAGTAACTTGTGCAGAAGATCAGTCAGCCAAATTCAACCTTGAGCACACAGGAGAAAGGTCAAGCACTGTCAAAAGCAATGCTGCCCGTGGACTGAAGATTCCATTGGTTATCTATAATTTGAAGCCTTACGATTGATTTCAGCCGTGAATCCAAAGCAGAGAGCGCAATCAGGCCAGAGCAAACACCGAAACTGAAGTTTGACATTTGATTCCAGTCTCAATGTCACTTTGCCTTTCACCTGACAAGGACATAGCACACGCTAAAATCAGGAAGTGTCTGTTCCAGTGATCTTTTCTGCGAAACTGCAGTGAATATCCGCAGGACTCGGTCAGGTTTTAAAGGCAGACAGAAAGTGAAACGCATCAGGAGCTGTTTCTGTGACTTTTGGAGCCGTTGGGCCTTACAGGCACCCACAGGTGAAACGTCCAGGCTGGGCCCGCACACCCGGCACGCACAGCCCCCCGCAAGCCAAAGGCAGGTTGAGCTGCAGCAGAGAGCTTCCTCGGGAAGCTAAAAAAGCGAACTCACGCTGACACTGCCTAGCAGAACCAGCTCCTTTGTCTGCGAGCAGAGGCTGAGCCGCTCGCCATGTGCGGAGCAGGGAGGGAGAGGGAGAGGGAGAGAGAGGGAGGGAGGGAGGGAGGTCAAAGCCACCTGAGCCCCCCGGCGCGAGCACTCACCCAGCACATCGGCGGTGCGGTGCCTGGCCACGAAGCAGGCGTCATCCCCGTAGCACATGCCTTTCTTGAGGATGCCCTTGCGGAAATCTTTGCCGAAGCCGCAGCTGGCCGTGACCAGGCTGTAGTCGCGGGAGTCGGTCTGCGAGAGGCCGCCCAGGACCGCCCGCGCCACCAGCCTGCCGTAGGAGAGCACCGAGAACATGGCGTGGGGCGCCCAGCAGCCGAGCGCCAGGAACGCGGGGAGCCACCGGCGCAGCCGCCTCCTGCCCGCCGAGCGCCCGCCGCAGGGCGCCAGCCTTCCTCCCCCTGCCCGCCGGACCGCGCCGGTGCCGCCCCGAGCCGCGCCCGCCGCGGACCGCGTCCCCCGCGGTGCGGCCCTCGCTGCCCCTCACGCCCCGCGCGCCGGCCCCTCACGGCCGGGCTCGCCGGCAGCGCCCCCGCTCTTCCGCGCCGCCGCCACTTTCCCCCCCCCCGAGGGGGGTCCCGCTCCTCCCCGCTGCCCGCGGAGCTCTGCGGGCTCTCTCCGGGCTCGCCCCTTCCGTCCCTCCCGGTGTGTGCCCGGTCAGAGTCGCCCGCGCCGCCCCCGCGCCCCGCCGGCCGCCGCCGCCGCCATCTTCGCCGCGCGTGCTGAGCTGAGGGCCCGGCACTGGGCGGGGCGCGGGGTCGGCTCCGCCCCCCGGCGCGCGTGCGCGGCCGGCCCCGAAGGGCACCCTGTCATTGGCTGTCCGCGCCGCCTCATTTGCATGTTGCGGGACAATAACAGCGGGCGGCTCCCGGCGGCCCCCGCGACCCCCTCACAGCGACCCCTCGTCGCGGCCCCCTCACAGCGGTCCCCTCGCAGCGACCCCCGCGGGTCCGCGTCTCGAGCCGCCTTTTACCCGCAGTTATCCCAATTAACGTTGTCGGCCCCTGCGCCTAACCCAGATACTGCCCCTCCACGCCCTCCGCGTGTCTCGCGTGCCCCGAATAACTCGCAGGGACTGCTCCGGCCGCTCGCGCGTTCCGGGTGCCCGGGGACAGCGATGGGAGTCACGCCCCGCAAAAATGTGGGTTTGAAAGGGTGACTCGCCCTGTTGGTTTAGGGACGGAGCCAGCTCGTGAGAGGGCTGGCAGGAGAGGTTTCTGTGGAAGTGCGTGATAGATTTCTGTAGAAATCCATGGGAGTGCTGGGAGTTAAATCCATTTTGGGTAAGGAACGTGAAATGCCAAATAAAACCCTCACGACGTGGCCATGGCATGCAGTCATCACTCAAAACCCACTAAAACTACGTTAATCGTAGGTGAGTTAACAAAAAAAAAAAGTTAATTGTAGGTGAGAGAGACAAAGCTCTCAGCTGTCCCCCTGCACGACTTCAACAGCTTCAATGCTATAGAGACCCAGTGGGTTCAAAAAGACCCAATTCCTTGTTTCCCACAGCTCAGTTCTCTGTGCTGCTCGTGGGTGTGCAAAAGGGCCTGTTGTCCCTTTGGAGGTTCCCAGCAGGCAGCTCTGCAAATTAATTTAATTCCTCTGTGTACACACACATCAAGAGGCTGCTGCCACTTATATAACTTAAGTAACAAACAGGGGTGTACACACGGCAGAGGCAGGTGTGAAACCTGCACCCCGAGCTGCTGCAGTGAACGAAGAGCCACACTCCATGGACCCAGCCCATGGGAATGCTGCTGAAGCACCATCTTTGTCACACGGGAGGCATTTCACTCTCTCTGTACCTTGACAGAGACAACGTCTTTCCCCTTACACTGCTAAAGGCTTAAGCAAAGCATGAAAGTTTTCCAGCTGGAGCTGAAATTGTATCCAAAGTTATTAAAAATTAATGCTCCTGTTAGAACAGGGAGAAGGAGAGTGGAGGGAGCACAAGGAGCAGCCCAGTCCCCGTTTGGTGGATTAGGGAACACAGCCACATGTGCCAACGTGGTGGAGATAAGGGGGTGCTGCTGCCCAGGCCTGTCAGGGTGTGAGAGCAGACAAACAAGGTAGCTCTCCTCAGTGCCTCGCCCTCTGTGACTTTATCAGGAAAGGGAAGTACATATTTTCAGAGTTTCCCCCACAGAATCATTCTCTCCCTTCCCTCAGTCTCAATGTTCCTCCTCCTTGTCCAGGTCCTTTCTAGGACAAGTCCAGCCTGGCCTAAGCCCTTTTTCTGCACCTTTGCCCACAGTGACCTTGAGGCAGCTCATTGTAGCGCAAGGTGGTGTGTCCCACAGCAGCTGGCTGTGCTGCTCAGCCTGGGAGCCCCCACACAATTCTAGCTAAACTCAAGCTCTCCATGCCTCATCCCAGTTCCCAGAGCTGGATGGGATGCTTTCCATGCCTCTTTGCCCACCAGCCCTGACTCACAGGGCTGAGAAACTTGGTGTGAGCTCAGGGCTGACAAACACACTTGGCAGAGCAGAACTCCATGTTTCAGTGAGGGCTCCAGAGCCAAGGCACACCGTGAGCAGTTCACACTCCTCCATCCTTGGAAATCCTTGGAAAACCTTGAAAATCCTTGGAACGGGCTCTGCAGGGAAGTGGTGGAGTCATCATTCTGTGAAGTGTTCAAAAAACAAGGAGATGTGGCACTTTGTGATATGGTTTAGTGGCTATGGGGTATTCAGCTGAAGGTTGGACTTGATCTTGGAGGTCTTTTCCAACCTTAGTGATTCCATCATTCTATGATTCTATCCCAGGCCAGCCACCCAGGTCTGTCCAGACAGCCAGAAGACCTCATAATTTACATGATAATTAGTAACCTTTGCTGAACTCTTTCACACTCCTGCACACTGTACCCGTATGAGAAACTGCTCCTGGTTTTCATTCAGAGGATCACTGGGCTCCTGTGA
This sequence comes from Pseudopipra pipra, assembly GCF_036250125.1. Taxonomy (NCBI): domain Eukaryota; kingdom Metazoa; phylum Chordata; class Aves; order Passeriformes; family Pipridae; genus Pseudopipra; species Pseudopipra pipra. Next base: position 8,414,029 of record NC_087566.1, on the reverse strand, counting down.
CACAAAACCCAACTCTTTTTAATAAAACAGTTCAGAACTGGTTTTCCCCCCTGCTCAGTGTCAGTGTGGATAGTTCTCCCTGTAAATCCCTCCCAGCCCATGCCCTGCTGCCTCATGCCGGTGTTTTTCTTGTACCCTGAGGGTCCATGTTCTGCCAAGTGATATTTGTTTAAAATTCCCCAGCGCACAAATTTGGCACAAAAACTGGAGCAAAGGGCATCCCCCTGGTTACTGCAGCTGGGTGGAATCTTCCCACCTCAAAGTCCAAGATCTATTTACATCAGCCCATTTAAGCTGCAAAAGCAAAATGAACTCTTCCTGCCAGGCTTGCTCAGACCAACAAATGCACAAAGCAGAAGTGCTGCACAATATAATCAACTGTTGGAGGCACAAGCAGGTTTTCAGCTGGTTTTAAAACTGATTCACTTGGAGCTGACGTCAATCCTCCCTCCCAAGTATCTTAGTCCTGAGATTGGAGCATGATAAATATTACCTGTAATGCCATCTGCCCTACAGACAGCCCGGGCTCCTCACTATTTATTTAAGGGCTAATGTTGTGCTAGACCGGAACACAGTTTATTTCAGCCTGGTTTGGCTTTGTTTTGACTCTAATTCCAAATGCCTGTCCACTTGAACTCTTAGAGTGATCTGTCATACGGCAAAACCAACATCAGCCTTGGAAGGATGAAGTTCAAGACAGCACAGCTGCATTAAACACAAAACTCATGTGAGAAGGACAATACCAGACTTCCCACGTGGAAAAGTCAAGAGAAGATGCAGAGTCAGAAGATCACCAGCTAGAATTCCAGAATGGTTTGGGTTGGAAGGGACCTTAAAGATCATCTTGTTCCTCCCCCTGCCATCGGCAGGGACACCTTCCACTATTCCAAGTTGCTCCAAGCCCCATCCAACCTGGCCTTGGACACTCCCAGGGATGGGGCAGCCACAGCTTCTCTGGGCAGCCTGTCCCAGGGCCTCTCCACCCTCACAGCCAAGAATTCCTTCCCAGTATCCCACCTAACCCTGCCCTCTGGCAGTGGGAAGCCATTCCCCCTTGTCCTGTCACTCCATGCCACATCCAAAGTCCCTCTCCAGCTCTCTTGGAGCCCCTTTAGAACTGAAAGGGGCTTGAAGGTCTCCCAAATCCCAGCTGTCCAAAATCCTGGAGAGCTGATTTATTTTCTGTACCAGTTTCTCAATTCCTTTAGAACCTCACCCAAGTCACCCTATAAAATACAAAATATTGTAGTTTATTGGTGACTCTGACTTTTGGTCAGTGCTAAAATTGTTATGAATGGCATTCAGCTGAGAAGATATATTTAGATCAAGTAATGCACATCCAAAACTGTTTCCTCTTAGGATTTTCTCCTCATTTTAAAAGTCTAAGATAACAGGAATTATACCACTTCCTAGAGAAGCTCTTTTATTATATAAACTCTGCACTTTTTATCACTAAAAACTTCCTAACAAGTCTGAACACCTCATCCATCATAATTTATGAGACTGTGGTTAATAAGCTGATTCTACTCAGAGTTTAAATGTCCAAAAATAAAATTAAAACATTTAATCAAATGATACATGTCCATGGGCAGGACAGGTATTGGTGCACTGTTCTGAAAACTCTAGTGCCCTCTGTTCTGAGGAACAGCAATCATTTTAGCTGTATAAAAGTAATTAAGTTATTTAAATCTCAAGTAATTTAAAAGGAAAGGGCTGTGGTGAAAGTTCTATGGCTAAAAACCAAAGTTTACTGTGAATTATTACAATAAGCTTGGATGAGAGAAACTGAAATATAAGTAGTGCTTTTTGCTTAGTCTTAGCATTTCATCAGACATCTGTGTTAGTTTTATTTGTGTTTATAATCAGTTACTTCCCCTGGATTTACTTGATGGGACTCAATCCTGCCATGTTTGCATTGGAAATGCCACGCTGTAATGCTTAAATGCACATCAAAATCTTGCAGCTTAAATTATAATTAAAATAGTAATACAGCAAATCCCTTAAGATGCTTTTTAATAGACAGCACCCTGCTGCATCTTCAAACTTCTTGAATCTTCATTTTCTAGGACCTCCCACACGAGGATCACAGTGCCCTCTTTAATTATTAATTAACTCATGTTGACAGGATAAATTAAAATCTCTGTGATGGAGAACAAGCCTTATTTATTGATGTCCTGATCTTGTCCTACACACTTGGAGTTGCTCTTTGGAACCTGTTCCAGAAATCCAACATAAAGGTGGGTTTTGTGGGTTTTTCTTAGACATGGGTTTTTATTTGGCTTTTCCTCTCTTCATGACAAAGGTGGGGGGTTGTATTTTATTTAACTTCCTTTCTGCAGGGGCTTTGCATTCTGCTTGTGAGAGGCATTCTGGAGAGGCTTCATGGCCCTATTGAACAATCACATCCTACAGCTGAGGAATTCAGAGTCGCTCACTTGAACACCAATAAAGAGGGAGCTGAAGTGACACAGCAGCTTGTTTGACCTATTCTTCTCTTACAGCAAATACTGGAGATGGGTTTTTAGGTGAACTGTTGCTCTGAGTGAAGCCCTAACACTTCTGAGAAAAGAAAAAAGGTCATGAGTAAAACAGATTAATTCCATCCTACTTTGCTATTGAACAGTCGCCCAGTTCTATTTCAATGGTAGATGCAGGAAGAATTAATACCTCTTTATTCATCCAGCTCCTGCCCACATTCATCCAGGGTGCAATCTGTGCTTTCACATTCCAGCAAGGCTTGCTTTTCATCTTGGAGTCTGGTCCCTTGTGCACCATCAGCTTTGCCAAGTAATTCTGGATGCAAAAAGTATGTATTAAATTCTATTTTCCCTGGTGCATTGTCAACAGCCCTTTTTTAACCGATTTTAAATGCATCAGAAACGTGTAAACTAACAAGTTTTAATATTAATTATCTCATGGCACTGCAGGGGAACAAGAAGACAGAATATAACCAATGGTGATAAATAAACCAAGCACCACTTTCCCTCCAAGCCTCTAATCTAAAATCCAAGTTTCCAACTTTGCAGGACTTGTAGGATTGCTTTTCTTTTTGTTTCCCTGCTCTGGGACAGTGCAAGAGATGGATTTTTAAAGATCCCCAGGATTTCCTCAAATACAGGGCTATATTCCCTTGGATGGCTGCAGCCAGTCCTGACACAGCCTCAGTGAGAAGAAAAAAAAGAGTCCTATCATGCCATTTTTACATTTTCCTTTCAAAATGGAAGTGTTTTGAAGTCACTGTTGGTCTTTAAGCCTGAAAAAAACAACAAACCCAACACTTGTAACATCATTTTGACCACCTGGCTGAAAGGAAGGGCACGGATGCTTCCAATGGAATCCAAAAAACCTCAGGAACAGCAAAAAAACAAAGAGACTGAACACACCAGTTCTTTATCCCCAAAAGGAAAGGTGAACACAGAAACTTTGGAACAAGGAATGCAGGCTGGAGACCCAGTGAGGTTATTTTGGGATGGAAGGCACACACAGCTCCGAGGTACAGCGGATTCTCACCTTCATGTGACCATGTCCTTGGAGCACTGAGGTGTTTCCATGGGAAGGAGGACTCCAGGACTTTGCCACGTGACATGGAGCTGCTTCAAATCCACTTTAGCAGCGCTTGGAGAACATCAGAGCACCCTGGTGGCCTCACACGGAGTGAACAGTCAGTGCTCTTGTGTAACATCGCACCCCTGGGGGTAAGTGGACAGCGCAAAGGAGGGACATTATTTCCATTTCCAATGGATGAAACTGGAATATTAGAGCTTTTAGAGCTCAGCCATCAACTCAGCACAAAATCATGTCCCCAGGTGCCACATTCACACGTTTTTGAACACCTCCAGGGATGGTGACTCCACCATTTCCCTGGACAGCCTGTTCTGATGCTGGACAACCCTTTCCATGAAGAAATATTTCCTAATATCTAATCTAAACCTCCTGCCAGGGAGTTGTAGAGAGTGACAAACTTTCCCTTCAGGTAATGCAGAACATAAACTTGATGAAGTTTCATTTTAAAAATTAATTTCCTTGTTGAACTGAAGCCTGGATGTTACATCTGTAAGGTAACCCTGATCACTAGTCACTCTCTAGCCTAGTCTTCCAATTTACTATAAAAATAGAATAATTTAGAATCATTAGAATCATTAACCATCTAGGTTAAAAAAAGACCTCAAAGTTACCTGCATATATGGCAAAATTTCTAACCAGCTTAATGAATGAATATACACTGAGCATGAAGGACCCAGGGCATTTTCAGAAGGAGAAACTTTAAAACTTCAAAAATTAGTTTAAGGAAAGATTACTAAAAACACAGTTACAAAAACCCGTGAAATATAGAATTTTTCTCTCACAAGGCACCATTCCGCACACTTTTTTTTTTTTTCGTTTTGCTTGTGGCCTTCCAGCAGCTTTTCTCCCCAGACCTCCTTCGCGGTTCACTACACCAGAAACCTTTTCTGTGGTACTGAGGGGGCAGCACCCGATCAACGCCGGTCTGGACTGTTCCTGAGGGCGCTGGGTGGCACAAGCGGCTGCCTGACACCACCGCGGCGGCCATACCCAGCCAAAGCCCAGCGTGCGGCCTCTCCCCGCGCTGAGGGGCGATGGGGGAGCCCGGAGGACCCTGACAGACCCTGAGAGACCCTGAAGTTCCCCCCGCCACCACCCCGGCCGCCATCTCAGCCGGGGCGCGGCCCTTCCCCTCCGCCCCGCCAAGTCTCGCGAGAGACGGGGTCGCCCTGCCCCTGGCAACCGTTGCTAAGGGCGGCCGCCATGGCGGCGCCCGGGAGAGCAGCCATTGCCGTCCACACCCTTCTCTTCATCCTCCTCCTCCTACTCCCGCCGCCGCTCCGGGCAGCGGAGCCGAGCGAGGAGCCCGCAGACACTCGCGGTGCCGCCCAGGCGCGGGCCCACTGCGCGCCGGCCCCGATCACGGACGGTGGGTCCATGCGGGGGCTACGGCCCTTCCCGGGCGAGGGGAGCCCCGCGCGCGGCCTCCTGTCGCCACTGGGCCCTTGGTGCCTCTTTCCCTCCCCTTGCAGCCGCCCCGGGACTGGGAAAACTGCCCGGCTTCTCCCTGAGCATCTCTGGGGGTTGCTTCAGCAAGATGTGTCCGTCACATATCTGACCGTCACCCAGCCCCGTGTGTGCCCGCGGGTGTAGGGCAGGGTCTCCTGCCCCTCCAGCCCCTGCTCTGAGCCCTCCCCCGCTCCCCGCGCAGGGTCTGACCCCGCAGAGGCTCCCCTGGATCTCCTTGGAGAGCTCCACGTGCCCACTTTGCCCCCAGATTCCTCATTCAGCCCCAGTGCTGCGGATACATTGTCATACCAATATGTAAATAAATCGTTGTTACTGTGCTCTCAGAAGGTGTTTCCCGCTGTCTTATTGGCTACATTTTAATTTAACTTCTTATTTCCATCAGTTCAGATTTCTATGGATTAGTTGCCAAATGAAACCTGTCCCAGTGCTCCCTCCTTAGGGAAAAGAGACTTAAATTCCTAATCTGGGAGACATAACCTTGCAATCTAATAGTTCATGTTTAAAATGCTCTTGTTCATGGGGTGAACTAAGGATTCCAGGGGTAAACTCAGCCAACAGAACAGGGAGAACTTCAGAGATTCCAGGAAATACCTGGATACTGTTCAGGTGGTCAGAGAACACTTAGGAAGCCGTAGAGAAACAGACAACAGTCCAACAGAAATAAAAGAATTAATTATGAAAATACCCTTTGAATGTCTTGCCTATAAAACACTGAGCTTAATTTTCCTCATTCTGTGCTGTTCTTTCGTCAAGATTTATTATAGAACAACTCTCAAAACAGTTCAGTAGAGTTATATCTGTTCTTCACATTTATAAACTTGAAAACCTAAGACTGTTCTAAGTTACCAGACATTTTATGGGGCCAGTTTACAGAATTATTAACAATTCCTCTCTTTGTGATTACAATATTTCACAGCAGCTAAAGACAGAGAGAAAAAAACAGTTTCAAAGAAGTCAACTCTTGTTATGTTGGCACATCAGGGAAGTGTTTTACTGCTCAATGCTTATAAACATCTCACTCTTTCGAAATGTTTTATATTTCTTCCCAGTAAATCAAAATTAACACCTTCTTGTTTGTATCTCTTTTTTTTTTTTGACATCTGCAGGGCTGAGTATATTTTCATGCCTTCAAAATTCCTGTTAGGTTGGGTTTTTTATTTCTCACTGTCAGATTTTAGTGTCTCAGTTTGTCCATGTGTCCCAAATAGATTTTTTCTAAGGATGGCTTTTAAAAATGCCTTCAAAAAAGAGCAAGTGAGTTTGGATTTGCCCGTTGTCCGAACCAAGTGGAGGTGAAGAGTGAGGGTGTTTGGGGACAGGCTGGGAGGTGTGAAATCCCAGCCCCACTTCTGATTTCATCTCTCTGCAGTTGCCAGGCTGTGTGTGTGTGACCTGCTGGTGGCACAGTGTGATGTCAACTGCTGCTGTGACCCCGATTGCAGCCCCGAGGAGTTCAGCCTCTTCACTGCCTGTTCAGTCCCTGTGGTCACGTGAGTGGATAAATAACACTAAAACACAAAATCAGGGCTCTGCCCTCTCCTCTCACCAGTTCCCAGCCCCTCCTGCTGCCATCCTAACTCCACTTTCTCCAGATCTTCCTGCCCTGGGCCTGGAAACCTTTGGCCCCAATACTTAAACAAGCTCCCTTATTTTAAAATCATTAAATGACAAGTGTAGACATATTTCTTTCAAATTATTTGAGAGATCTCTTCACTAACTTGCAGCAGTTGCTAAATATATGGTTGCATTTCACAATTTCCCAAGTGCATGCATCCTGAATGCTGCAGGTTCTCATTCCCCTCCTAAAAATTTCCAATGACCTTCAACTACAAGGTGCTGCCATAAAATAGCACATAGTTATTGGTACTAGAACCATTCTCTGGATGCAATCAATGCTCTTTGTGTATAAACACCCATTTCTCTTTCCCTTATTCCTTCTTTCCTCCTCTGCTCCTGTCTGTGGACGCTCAGGTGGTGATGCTTTTTTAGAGGGGAAAATGATGTATCTTTAGACTTCCATTAATATAATGAAGTGTCTGGAAGTTAAGGAAAATGGTACCATCTGACCACCTCAGCTAAAAACTTGATCAATTCAGAGCTTTTTGAAGTAGTGTGAGCATTGTTCTGGTCTTAATTTTAAAGTCACCATCCCAACCTGCTGCCTCCCTGCCAGTCTGTCACTTCAACACCACTAAAATTTAACATTATACCAAAAAATTAGAGCCAATAGTTGTTTCTTTGCTGTTTAGTTGCTCTAAAAACCCCTTCATCTCATTTCTTCCTCTCAAAAAGGAGTTCAGAAAGCTCACTTCAAAATCCTAATGGGAAAAAAAAAGATCTCTTGGTGAACTCTGAGAACAATAAGTGCAGCTTTTCAGCCCACCTTCTGTATAAATTATGCCAATCTGAGCACTGGGGTTTATTCTTGGTGCTTTGAAATTTGAATTAGCAATCATGCCAGACTGTGGTTTCTTATTGTTCTTGCACACAATGACTCCTGCCACCCATTTAGAGATATTTATATATCAGAAAGGTCTAATCAACACCTTCCTGAGTGACACTTTAATTGCCTGGAGTGACTGTTCTCTCTTTGTCAACTAGAAATGCCTAAAATGAAGTTGTGTTTCTTTCCCCAAATTCTTTTTGTGTGAAATGTTCCTTTTGCTTGAAAATCCAGGGGATTTTTAATGTCTGCAAGTATTGTGCATCTCATTATTTACATCTGGGTTTATATATATTTGTATATTTATTTAATTTGGCTGATCCCAAGGAAGAGGGTGCCTCAACCATCTGGATCCCATCCCATTTGTCATTTTAGCTCCAATATTATCCCTGGCAGGTTCTTCCCTGTTTCTTACCTTCCTTCATGCTGCTGCTCACAGTTTTCTCTGCTAAATACCACATGTGGAAAAATTCTGTGTTATTTATTACTAAGCACAGAGTATAAAACAACAGGAGCCTTCTAAGGCTGCACAATTATACAAATTGTATTAAAACAGTAATCTTATGCTTTTTTTGTGATGCTGCTTCAGTACGTGGAAAGAACTTTAAAATCTGGTCAACACTAACTTCTAGTGGATCATTCATTTATTATTCTTGCTTGCAGAGGTGACAGCCACCTGTGCAGGCAGAAAGCTGCTGTATATTCTCTTGATGTTGGAGCAGACCCACCAGAAAGGATATTTCAATTAATTGACCAAGTCAACCCCAGTATTTTCTGCATTCATGCTACAAACTGTAAGTAGAGTTGTTGCCACTATTACACTATTACACAATAACATTGTGATGTTATTTTTGTAAGCTCTTTAGATACCAGAAAGAGACTAAATTTAAAACTGTTTCTATTTTATTAAACCTCTCAGAAAACTGGTGATTCTGCCTGCTCACAGTCCTTGTGTTGTGATCCTTTCACTTGTGAAACCACGGACTTAAAACATCTCATACTTTTAACTCGTCTCTGTTGGAAAAAAACCCATACAGTTTTGGGTGCCTTTTTAAAAAAAAAAATAATTTATCATCTCCTATAAATCAAATTTAAAATTGTCTCATGGAAAAGTGACTTCCCAATCCGATCCAAATCTGTGGTACAAATCCTTTATGCCCAAGTTTGAAGTGACTTGCAGGGCAGTTAAAAGTGATCAGCACTATGTCCTCTTAATTTAATTATGACTGTGCAGTAATCACCTGAATATTTAGCATGGAGACTGCAGACACTAATTGACATGTGTGGTTTGGAAATTCTGCTGTTAGAAACCAGGATTTTGAAAGCCAGGGACTTTCCTTATGATAAAATTTGTGCTTTCATTCATCTGGGCGAGATGAATTAAGATCCTGTTTAGGTTTTCTCTTAAAGATTAAACTGCATTGGTATTTTTCTATCACAGAGTTTTTAACCACTCCAGAAGGAGAAATGGTTACTAAATACTGTTTCTGTGTCCTTTATATCCTAAAAGCTATCTCATTTTTTAAATGTTTGGGCAGATAAACAAGCACTTTACCTCAGGTCCCCTGAAATGCCAACTCCAGAAAATTTTGATGATTTGCTTAATGAGTTTGGGAGTGCTGCTTTCAGTGCTGAGCCTGAGAGCTGGAATATGGACACAGATGCTCCAGACCCTCCTGATGCAAATGAAACTCAGAGATATGAGGTAAATAATTATCTGATTCAATAAGTATTAGATTGTTCCATAAAAGAACAAGTCAGCATTGTTTGCACCTGCTTTTAAATAGTACAGTTCTTCTGGAAGAGACAGAATTTATATTGGTCTTTAAATATGGACATGTAAAAAGCAGAAGTGTAGTGTTTTGTGTTAACTGAGAAAGAGAACTAGATTTTTAAGGACTTTGAAATTTAAGTAGCTTTCTTTTGCTGTAGCAGTAGCTTAAAAACTGATGCACAAAATAGTATAAATTATTGACAGATACAGTGGAAATAAGCACTTCTTCTATTCATATTTATTGTTAATGAAAATGCTGTAAAACTCTGATGGGCTGAAACACACCTGTGTCCCTGAATCTGTGTTTTTTTTGGCAGTATGGGGTTCCTATACAGACAGAGGATGCATTTCTGAGACTGCCAAGTCCTGTTGTCTCCTCCTGGTGCTCTGATGCCAATCCTGCAGGTTGGAAAACACATTTGAATTCCATTTTATTTTCTTAAGAGGATCCTTCTCTGGCTTGAGATTCATCAGGCAGAAAGGTGGCACACCCCTCAATGTAAATCCAGATAAAATGAGCAAATTATTTGAAAATAGCTTCTGTTTCTCTGTGGTTTTTAGACATAGAATGGAAGTTGCTTTGCATCTCTGTTGAACATTCAAAGTAAACTCCAGAGCATCTTGTTGATGGGCTGTTTGTCCACCAATAAAACACCCTATTTGGCCTAATTGGTTTAATCAAACAGCACAAGGGTGACCCCATGAGGGAAGAGGGTATTGCAGCCTTTGCCAGCTGTCCCTTTGTACACTGAGGTCCCTTTCTCAAGTCCCACTTGCAGGCTGGAGCTCTACATTTTAACCTTTCACACAGTTTCCTCAAAATCTGCAGAGGCAGGAAAAGAAAAAAAAACCCACGAGCAAACCCACACCTGCATTTCCCAAACCCCACTGGCAGCAGGGTCTCACAACAGTCCTGGTGCTGACTGGAGGAGAGCTGAGGTCTCTTGTGAAACAAAAAGCCTTATGGGATCTCAAAAATGAAGGAATAAATCTTTTTCTAGCTTTTATGAAGCTTCAACTGCTTGTTAAGAAGGAATATTTTATCTCATACCATTTTGTGAGAATATAAGAAAGTATCATTCTTTGTATCCTTATCTACAGTAGAGATGACATTTACTTTTACTTTTGCTTGTACTTAAGATTCTTATAATGTTATTTATTTCTGCTTTTCATAATTACTCTTTAATTTCCTTCAATACTTGGACCTTTTTTTTAGGGTTTTTAGTAAACCAGGCCACAAAATGCATCAGATCAGTAAGTGTGGAAAAATGTGAAAGCATTCAAGCACTTAATATGCTGTTCTACATCAACTCCAGCATTTTGGCAGTAAGTATGATTTGAAACAGTTGTACAGCTGCCTGTTGATATTACAGATCTTTTTGAATCTGCAGAATTAAGTAATGTCTATTTACTAAAGGATATGGTGTTTTATTTTGGTTTTTAAATTGTGGGTTGGGAAAAAACCATCTCCCTATACAACAGGCTTTTATACAGAAAGCCTTTGGGAATGTTTTTACTTCAAGCTTTGGTAACAGAATAATTTTCTGTTCTCTGCTTAGCCAAATATAAATAACATAGTCAAAGATGAAATACAAAATAATAGTTTTGAAGAGACAAGCTCTCTGAACCAGTGCTTGCTGCACTTTCATGCTTTTGTGCAGGTTCAGGCTTTTCCAAGAAGCCTGTTACCAGAGTGCATAATTCCAAGAAATCTGAGTTTTAAAGAGCTGGTAAAACTAAGGTTTAATCCTCTGCATCTGTCCCTTTCCCCCAAGCCTCACTTTTGATGGCACACTATACTAAACCTCCCTTATGCTCCTCAAAGAACATGACTTTTACCCCACTGACAGCAAATTTGTTTGGATCTGCCAACTACCACATCCAGTCTGTGGTTATTTTTCAAAGCTAAGCCTGCTTTTTCCTCCCTTTTTGGCCTGGAGGATGATATCTCATGTATAAATAAATCCCCTTTGAGGATATTCAGGAAGACAAAGAAATCACTCCTGTAAAATTGAACCCCAAACCCATCATACCTTGACCCGATGGCTCCTTCCAGAAGCTGAAACTCTTCAAGAAACAGCATCCTCTCCACCATTAAGGTGTTTTTAATCTATGTGATTATTTAAATTGATTTAATTAGCAGCGAGTGACTGCTTAAAGACCCCTTCCAGTCTCCTTACAGATTCCAAAGGTGCCAACAGGAAAGGAAAGCCACTTTCACAGGTGGGATCATTCTCCTGCTCATTAAGAACCTTGTTGGAATCAGGCAGGGATTGCTCACAGATGTTGGCTTTTGATCAGCCTGCTGGGGAAGAAGTGGAAAAAACTGCCTCAGAAGGGCTTTGAGTGTTTCCATGTCCTCCCAAAATTAGAGTTCTCCTTGGCTGCAGGACCAGGAGAGAACAAGGATGGCCAGGCCAGGCTCCAGCAGTGGAGTGCTTTGGAATTTGAAGATGAATTCCCCTTCCTCAGTGGAACAGTGAGGAATAACAGCCATATGCTGCTTGCCAAGACAGCTCAGGAGAGGTCAGTGGGTGTCAGGAAGGATCAGATGCAGGAACTGGACAAGGCTGAATAAATGCTGGAGTCGCTCTGTAGGGAGATCCCCTTCCCAAATGGAGCTGAGGGTGGGATGTGACATCAGAAGATGGTACTGGGGACAGTGTGGCCACAGGGCAGAGCAGGAGCCCTGCCAGTGCCAGCAGGTGGAGCTGCTGGCCAAAGAAACGGCAAACCAGTAAGCCAGGGAGCCTTACTGGGAGCACTGGGACAGCAGGGCGTTCAGAAAGTCCCGTCCTCACTGCCGGGAGGGACAGTTGGAGTGGGAGGAATGTCTTGGTAATTGTTGCAGTTAATCTGTTTAACCAGTTTATCTCTACCCTGGCCTGTCCAGCAGATCCCAGTGGGGGGTGGTTCTTGGAATCCTCTACCAAGATGCTTCCCACCACAGTCAGTGGGTACTTGGAGCTGCCAAAGCAAAGAGCTGCTCCTGCCCTTTCTCTCCTCCCTTCCAGGTGGGAAGCAGAGTCAGTGGGAGGCACAGGGAGGCTGTGCCAGCGACCTACAGAGCCATGATCCATCACCCCAGTCATGGATAAACACAATTCCAGGAATGGTGTTCATTCCCTCTTCCCTAGTCAGGAATAGTGATGCCCTGAAGGACAAATCTAATCTTTACAAGCACCTTTATTCACAGAGCTGGTTCTGATGGTTGAGCTGTACCCTGGGATGATAAATATGGGACAGACTCTGCCTGCATCACCTCCAGAGCTCCAGCTCTTGGGAATGTGTTCCTGGATGAGTCACTGCTCTCTGTATCCCATCAGAATTCTGCACAATTGCTTCATGGTCAGAGTCCAACTTTTGGTCCTGTCCCAAAGATGTGACTCAAACACTCATTGGAAAATCAGAAAAGTGAAATTTGATGAAGTGGTGCTTTATGAGGGTATTTTTCAGACCTGACTGATGACCTTGGTCCAATACTTCTGCTTTTCCATGAAATATTGGTGGAAATTTTCGTGCTGTATAACAAAAAGGAGACTTGCTTCTCATTTTTTGGTGTAAAGAGCATGCAACTATGGAATTCTCACCATCAGAACAGGACAACAAAAGCTCTTCATTTCTTTGGGAAGCACAGCCTGGCCAACTTCCTAAACTGGAGGTCTGTGAATAGTTCCAGGACTCAGAGGAAGGAGGGGATTGGATTATAAGATTTTTCCCACTGGCCACAGAGAACAACAGTTCTTTTCCTACCTCTGGATACTGTGGAGTGTATCCAATCACTTCCACAGTGTGACAGTTATTGTAATGAGGGAGTTAAATAGGTAAAAGAGTTAAGCCTTACCTGCTTTGATTAACTGCTACTGTGATAGGTCTTATCTTCGCTGTTGTTTTAATTTGTCCTTTTATTCTTCCCTAGGTGCCCAAATCAAGTCAGATGGTAAGTACCCTTCTAAATTAGCTGGGAGAGCTGGGGGCAAAATTCTTAGTTATAGTCATTGGAAGTTTTTCACTGACTTGATCAGAACAGGGACTTAATCCTTAATATTTACAGTAAAAAAAAATATAATTTGCCATCAGTAATGGTACTCAGCAACAGCAAGATAATATGCTGCCTGCAAACATTCAAGCCTGATATATTCCCCTCATATAAAACTTTCTCTTTTTAAGTAAATCTCTTTATTTACTTAAAAATAGACCCTTTGGTTGACCTTCTGCAGTATGTGTAACACAGTAATTGTTCAGAGAATTACTGACTGTGGGACAGAACCAGGAAGGGTCACGAATACAATAACACAGAAAGAGCCAAAATTAATTATACCCACCTTCAGAACTGACCTGAGTTTGTTTTCCAGGTTAATATTTCTGTCCAGTCCATAGTTGTCCAGTCCCTGGATGGAATGAGGACTCTACTGAAGGGTGCTGATGTCCTGAGGCTCCCCATGATTTTGGATGAACTGTGCTTAAATATAGTCCTTGGGGTAGGTCTGACAGCCCTTGTTGGTGTTTGATGGGAGGAATCTCTGCAGCAAATCACTTCTGATGCACAAATTGCAAAGCTGTCAGGAAGGCCTTGAAGTTCCCATGGATTGTGACATCCCCAAAGCAAATGTCACAGGAGAGACACCGAGTTTGGGATAAAAGAGAGTGTTTTGCAACAAAATAATAACTATATGCAACATTTCAAGGAGAAATCCTTGAAAGGTTGAAATCCTTGTCTGTCATTACTGTGTGTATATGACAAAACAGACAATAACATGAGTGTAGAATCTGCTTTATGCTTGGTAGAAGATGATTTCAGGCACACTGATGGCACAGAGAGAGGAATAGATGTTGCACATCATCTCATTTTTTAATCTTAAGTAGATGAACATTGTGTTTATGCTTAAAGAAGTCAGTTTTGAAGAAGCTCTAGAGGATATAATATATCCCCATTCTGTAGTTCAGAGTTTCTTAAGCAAGGAAGAAATAAAACACTTGAATAATTTTAGCTTCATTTTTTCCCCCCCTAGTTTCTCTTATGCATTTATTCAAATGAACATCTAAAATGTTTAATTTTCAGGTGAGTTATCACATTACCTACACAGACACAGGAGAAATAATAGAAGCAGCTGCTGCTTTTGTCTTGGGGGCAATTACCAAAGAAGCACTTTCAATCCAGCAGAGCTTCCAAATCAGCTTCACTCAGGTAACTGTGGAGATGTCATGGGTGACTTGTTGAGAGACATTTAATTACAAAACTTATTAAACTTGAATCAGAACAATTGTGAGCAGCAAGGTAAAGTATGACTTGCCCTGGATACACAGAGGAGGCAGCATTTCAGAGCTGGGCAGTAAAGGCCTCCAAAGTGTCACATTTACAAGCCCCATCTTGTGGCTCTGTATCCAGAGAAAGCAAAGTCTGACTTACAACCTTACTACTCATCATTCCAGGCAATAAATAATCCTAAAATAACTGAAATATTTCTGTGTTTCCCAGCCCTTTCAGTGCAGGGTAAGATCTAATCCTGTGTGTTTGCATTGCAGGTAGACACAAAGCCAGTTCCTCTCAGTGGCAATCCTGGTTACATTGTTGGGCTGCCTGTGAGAGCAGGATTCTGGCCTCAAGGATATCCTTTCCCTGCTGCATTTCTGTTTGCAGCACTTGTTCTGGTCCATCTTCACAAACCCTTTCTAGCTTGGACATCTGTAAAATATATCTATATAAAAGAGTGGTTTTCTGGCTGTGTTTTAGAAGGGAATGACTCAGTCCTGACTGCAATCTCCTGGGACTGTGCAGTGAGTGGATTTAGACCTTCACTGCACACCCTGGTGCTTCACACTGTGAGAGGAGTCTGGAGCTATTACAGCACTTTCAGATGTATTTTAAGGATATGATTAAGGATTCTTTTTTTGTCCTGAAACACATGAAGTGCTGAATTTCCCTTTAACTGTGTGTTACATCTGGCATCACTCAGAGCACCAACAAACCCAGCCAGCTCTCCATCCTGCAGAGCACATCCACCCAGGACTGCCTGGCAGCACAGGGAGCCAGAGCCCCCGTGTTATTTGGTTATAACATGATCTCAGGCTGTAAGTTACGGTAAGAACTAATCTTTATTTTTAATTTAGTGCTTTTAACCCTCTGACAACCTTTTCCCTCAGGCTCTGTTCAGGTCCTGGCTGTTCCTACAGCTGGAGGAGTGTTGGGAATGGAGTATTTAATTCTAAAAAATGGCATTTAATTAACAATGGTCTTTCTCTTGAAAAGATTGTGGCATTAGCAACTGTAGCCAGAAGGCTTGAACAGAGCATGGGAGCAGGAGAAATGATGCCTGTGCCAACCCAATGGATTTTGCTGTAACTCATCTCTTTTTTTTGTTTTGTTTTGTTTTCTGGAAGAATTACAGCAGCTATGAAATGCCAGCCTTTGGCTCAGACCCTCCTGGATGTACTGAAGGGCCAAAACTTTCCTGAGTATGTGGCCTCATTTGGGAATTCCCAAGCCCAGGATGTGCTTGACTGGGTGCCAATAACTCACCTCCACATCTCAGAACAGGTGAAAAGTCACACCACCCTCCACCTTCACTCTCACTGTCCTCTCTCCTCTGTACCTGTAATGCAGCACCAGCTCAACCTTCCCAGCCTAAAAATGCAGCAACCAGTTAGAAGAAAAAATATGGGAGGAAAAAATTCATAAACAAGCTGGAGGAAATTCCTGGAATATTCACAAATGAGGAGTTTCACTCTGGCTGTAGAAGACAGGGTTTATTTTTAATCAAGCTGCTACCCTCTTATGGCTCAGGACAACATATTGGGTGCAAAATGACTTCTAGCCATAGTTTAGTCCTACTCTTCAGAGGGGATGAAGCATCAGAGGTGAGGTTGAAAGAGTGAAGTAACAGAATCACTGTTTCTCCTCTTGCACCAGGTCAGGGTAAGAGAACAAGAATCCTTTGAAGCACAATAGGAGATGACACTTTGTGTATAGGTGCCTTGAATGCTTTTGCAACCAAAGAGTGAGTAATTTCTGTCACCAGAAACGTGACAGTTCAAGAAGAAATGCCTAAAAATAGTTCAGCTTGTTGGCTTCAAAATTCTGCCCTGGCAGAGTCCAGGATTTTCTGCTGTCCCACCAATATTCCTACTTTGTCCCAGCTGAGCACAATCACCAAGAGCCAAATCCTGCCTGAGGCAGGACAGTCCTGCTGAAATGCAGGTACAGAGTCACTTTTATGGAGAATCTGCAGGGGCAGCAAAGGCTGCAGCACCTCTGCTGCCTCCCCAGAGAGCTTCCTGGGTCACCCTGCCCCTTAATAACAAGAATAATTAATTAATGAAGTGGCTTTTGTGTAAGTCAGACAATGAGAGGATTTCTAACACTTTGCAGAGCTCGTGCCAAATTCCAGTGTCCTTTGGAATAGAAGTGAAGTGGACTAAATATGGATCCCTGGTCAATCCCCAGGCCAGGATAGTGAATGTTACAGCAACACTCACCACCACCACACTGAAGCAGGTATGTAATTAAATTACAGGGTTTAAGATAAAACAAAGGGCTTGTTTTCCTGTGTGCCAGTGACCCAGATAATCTCTTTATCTGAAGGCAACACTTCACTTTTATTCCACCCAACAATTCTCTTCCAGCTCAAACACAGCTGTGGCTGCTTGCCAAAACCCTTCAATAAAAATCCATACATCATTAATGAAAAGAAACATGGGACTGTATATGGAAAAAAAAAATTTACAACTGAGAGGTGAAAACGTAACCCAGACCAAATAAACCAGTCATACAAACAGAAGGCTGAAGCTAATTCCTGTTTGTATTTTCATTGCAGCTTCCCTCAGGAAGGGAAAGGACTATTCCTGTAACAAGTTCTGTTGTTTTCACTGACATTTCCTCACCTGCAGAGCCAGGCTATAAAGCTTGGCCCACCATTAACATCAAGTTACCCTTTGATTTTTTCTACCCATTTGTCTAAGGTAAGCATTCATCAAAAAAACCCCCACATTTCTGCTTTTTCATCCAAGGTTTATCCAGTCACTGTGATGGGCCATGAGTTTCATCTAAATTGTAGATAAACTGGGCTAAAATCGGCTGAGAGAGAAGGGGTGAGACCTTGTGAGGGTTCTCAGAAGGGTTAAAAAAACCACATTAAGTAGAAAGTTCCAAATTATAACTCACTGAGAGGAAAAAGGGTCCAGATATGAACTTGCTGGTCAGCACATGTGCAGCCACCAGCCTTCCAGCACATCAGATCCGTTCCCAGCTCCCTGCCTGTGGGGGCAGGAGGGGAAGGGACCCAGCACAGCTCCAAAGGAAACCAGGCTTCATTATCCCATAACAGCAGAGTTAAATTGCTAATTAAAGCAATCATGTGCTATTAGATAAGGCCTCTGCTTTATCTACCCCCATACATGAATAAGCCACATATTTCTGGCTATTTCCCCACCACCACTAATTAATTACCTTTCTTTAAAAATCTGAACAGTTCAGTTATGCTTTGAGCAAAGCTCAGTGGCCCTTCCAGCTGAGTCTGCCTTAAATCCATTGGAGACACCTTTCAGAATTCCCACTCATCGAATCTGACTCTCCAACTATCAAATAGTGTCTCCACGGGGACCTTCCAGTACCTGCAAATGCTCATGTTTGCTTGAACACCAACCTGGTCCTTTAGGATTTGCTTTTTAATGGCTTTTCTGGAGCCTGACTGTTCCCAGCAGTTCCACTCACCTACATCTGTTCTGACATATTCCAGTTCTTTTAACACCTTGATTTATGAGCTGTGGAAACAAAGAACTTTGTAGCCCAGTGAACTGAAAAGGGAAGAAGGGATGAGAAAAGCAGTATCAGACCTGGGACCTGCTGGTGGAACAAGGCTCTGTCTGACGTGGGGTGGCACATGTTTGTCTCTATTTTGGGGCTGATTTGATTGTCAAGGGAAGGAGCGGCCTGTTGGTGGTTTTGAAACAAATGTTATATAAATAACAAAGTGGCACAAGCAGCAACAGAAATGAGGAAACTACCAACAATATGAGAAGAATGGTTGGCAAAGAGATGTATATTGATGATGAACGGTCAGCTGGTGGAGGAGAAATTCTCTTTTCAAGCCTGAGTTCTTATCATTTCTACTGCAAGTTCTACAAGATGTTGCAAACAAAGAATGTTATCACAGAAAAAATGAAATTATTTTAAATAAGTGGTACTTCTATGGGTGTGTAGCTTGTAAAGATGTGTCTTTATTAAATTATTTTGCAATTTTGACTGTACAACTGTACAAGAAAGGGGAAAAAAATTGTTGTTTACAGGGACTGCGTGTAATTAATTTTCCAGTAAAACTCTTTTTGCAATCTCAAGGTCTGATCAAAGTGTGGTCAAATAGAAAATGTTTATAGACAACACAATGCAAGAGGAAGTAAAGAGACAGAAAAACCTTTCAGGTCAAACTGGTGGATTCCAACACTGCACTCTCCAGGCAGAATTCCCACCTTGGAAAACTGGCCTCCTACTTTGGCTGGCTGAGGAGTCCGTGCTGCTTTAAGATGTTGTTCAGCCTCTCGATTTCTTGCTCCTGTAGGAGACAAAAAGTCAAATCATTAATATCCTTAAAATAGCTCCCCAGATTCCCACAGATCTTCCCACTGCTGCAGGAAAGCAGGACAACCTGGCTAAAGGAAGTAGGACAGAGAGAAACATCACTTGTTGGAGGAGGAGCAGCTCAGGGAACTTGGGTAGGGCACCCCACACTTTCCAGTGAGGAAACCATTCCAACAGTGCCAGCCTTGCACAAGGATCCCAGGCAGGTAAACTCAAATTAAAAGTGGCTTTTTACCTTCTCTACACAGCTGTGTTCCAGTTGTTCCAGCCTTGTTGCAAGTTTCAGGTTGGCTTGTTTTAACTTGGACACTTGTTGTTCCGAGCGGGTCTTCACCGATAAAATTATTCCTGTGGAACAATTCCCAGGGGATTTGCTTTACATTGTAAAACAGCCACGAGCAGAATTAACAGGACACAGGGTCTGTCCTCAAGGAGTTAAACGTGTTCCTCTCCAGTTTAGGTTCTGTCATCTTCCAACCACCCTTCCCAAGTGCTTTTCTTAATGAGGAGGGTTTTAAATCAGCCACCCGAGGGATTCGGATAGGGATACTCTGCTGGGAAGAGGCAGAGCTGAATTAATCACTCAGACTGTCACTCAAATCCTGAATTTGAATGTACTCCCTTGGCAGAGCCTGGGGGGATGGAGCTGGAAGCTTTGTTGTGTTTTAGCAGGTTTTAGGTGTAGTCAGGACCTGCTCTGACAGCAGGGCACAGCCTGGGGCTCGTGCCCTGGAGCTGATTGCTGTGGCCTGGGGGAACAGGACATGGAACATCCCAATGGATCAGGACACGGCTTTACCCAGTGGAACAGGACATGGCACATCCTCAGATCCACCAGGTTTTGGCTTCACCTTGCCCAGCTGCACTAAGGACACGCCATGTCTCACCACGGCAGAGGTGTCACTTCTCTACAAGCACCATTAGGTGATGACATGTGAACTCAGCCCCCACACTAAAGGCTTTTTCTTGTCATCCTTTTCTGAGGGGGAAAAAAATAAATCAGCCTGGTGGGAGCACGAAGAACATCCTGTTCCTCCTCCCCGACACGGCTCCTCCGGAACAACGCACAGGAGGCACCGGGGGGTGTCTGGTTCTCGTGCTCCAGGCAGCAGGTTTGGGGTTTTGGGGTTCATTGCTCAGGGGACAAAGCATTATTTGCATTGGTAACATCGACCAGTCCCCAGCTGGTGTAACCCAGTCCCTGCCAGGGGCACTGAACCGTGCCAGGCACAGACACGGCGCCCGAGCCTGGGGCACGTCCCCTTTGTTCCCTCTGTTCCTCCAGCAAGTGCAAAAAGCTGGTGGGGAAACCAGGAGCAGCCAAGGATAAAGGGATTTTCTTGTAACAGCAACCCTGTTTTCTGCTGTAAGAGCCCGTGGCTCCCAGGGCTGCAGGCAAATCCAGTTTCTCTCTGACTTTCACTCTGAACTGAGAGAAGCCACAAGCTGCTCTCACATCCTCCCTCCCTCCAGCTGCTGCCGACCAGGCACGTTCTCCCCATCCAAAGGGCAGTGAGGGCTGAAAACAGACACAGCCCCAGCCATCCCCTCCTCTGATCCCTCTGTGCCAAATACAGAGCACTCACCAAACCTGAGCTGGAGGCACAGGACAGCAGTTGGGCTGAGGTTTCATGCAGGAATTAGAGATAATCTCATTGCTACACTTTTTGGAATCCCAAAATTCCTTCCCCAAGAAGGAAGAAAGTGTTTCCAGCTATACTCTGAATTAACATCTATTTGCAACAATTTATGATTTCCACAGCAAAGTCACTTAAGTCTGATTTCTATTTTTTTTTCTTTTCTATTTCTCTTTTTATGGTAAAACCTTTGAATCCAAGCAAGAAAGATCTAAGGTGAGACAAGGACATTTCCTGCAGCATCCCTGGAGGGGATGGAGGAGTAGCAGCAGAACAGAGCATTAAATCCTACTCTGCTGTAGAAGCAGATGCAGGAAGACAGGGGCTCCCCTGTTAAAACACTGCCAGAAGGATCCTACAGTGGAAACTTAGGATGTGAGCCATCCTTCTCCAGGATGGACAGCCAGAGTGTGTGGCAGGCAGTGGTGCTGGGAAACTGGTCCAGGAGGTGTGAAGAGGAATAAATTATGAAGTTTTTTAGGGGGAATGTCTATCCCTGCTCCAAAGAAATTGCAGCCTGACTCTGGCCACACTCCAGCAAGGAAAACCACAGGGGTGGAACTCCGAGTTCACCGGGAGAGCAGGACCAGGGGTCTCACAGATGGATGTGAGGAGAGAACAAAGACACGAGCCCAGGTAATTCAGGGGAGGTGACAAATCCAGCCCCTGGCCCAGGACACCCCCTCACCCACCGTTGATGATCCGGGCCACCCTCCAGAGCCGCAGCAGGATCAGGAGCCCCACGGCCTCGAACTCGTGCTCCCGGAAGATGAGGACGACGTCGAGCACGAAGGACACGACCACGACCACCCCGTCCAGCACCTCGAACTTGTGGTGGAAGAACTCGCGGCGATACACGAACACCTTGAACCCCACCTCGACCAGGAAGATGGTTAAAATGGACAGGGAGAGGTAGTGGAAAACCTGGGAAAAGGCAGCACAAGCTGAAGGTAGGAAGTGGGAAACCCCCCTGTGTGCACACGAGCAGGGCAGGATGGAAAACCACTGCTCGAGGGCACGGCTGGTTGGGCTCTACAGGGAGAAGGGCTGGGGACTTTTCTTCTGCTCTAAAGGACAGAGTGCCAGGTCAGCCCCACACACCCCTGTGAGCCCCTCCTTTGTTTGCTGGGACCATCAGGTCGGCAGGGCTGGAGCTCCAGGTCCTGCCTTGCCCAGCCTCCCTCCAGGGGAGGCTCTGAGCCACCAAAGGGAGGGAAATCACTGTTCATGGTGACATTTCCCCACACTTTACCTTTGGGGTTATGTTATATTTGTCCGGATGGATGATTTTCAAGTCCATGAGCAATTCCCCAAGAACCAACAAGGCATCCAGGATCACCAGCCAGACAACCCCAATCTGTCAGAGAAGAACCAACATGAATCCCCTCCCAGCACAGACCACAAGAGGAGCCACTGTGGCCCTTACAGCTGAACACACCCCAACACCCACAGCCCTGATTCAGCTGGTTGGGTTTCATGGAGCTTTCCATTGCTCCCACTCCCCCTGGATGGTGGGTTATTCCTGCAAAGTCCCACTCCCATGAAACCACCTGGCTCCCCATAAACCCAACCACCTCCCAGCCCTTGATGTGGGGAGCTCAAGACAGGGGGAGCACGTGCTGGTGCCACAGTGACCCGGAGGCACCGGGGCCTGTCCCTGCTCAGGAAACACCTGCACCCACGGGAGCAGCTCAGCTCAGCTCCCACAGCACAGCTCAGCCAGGGGCTCACGAGCTCAGCCTCGCTTCCTGAGCTCCATCCCACACCCGCCCTTGGCCTGGGCTTGTTCTGCCTCACCTGAAACTTGTGGGAGCTGAAGAGCTTTTTCATCATGTCCTGGAAGGAGATGTGTCTCCTGGCAGGCTCCACCTTGATCTCCGAGTCCTGCTGCTTGTCCCCATTGTCCTCCTCCTCCTCCCATTTCTGGTAGTCGTTGCTCCACTGCACGGGGTCATCGCCCACCACCGTGAAGTGCTTCAGGTACCTGGACATGGCTCTGGGTCAAGCTGGCATCACCCTGCCAACTGAGGGACAAGAGCAGAGCATCACCTCCCCGCTCAGGGTGGACCAAAGATACCAAATCTCCCGGTTTCACCCCAGGGAGGGGACAGGACCGTGACTGGCCCAGCTGACGGGAAGTTGCTAAACGCTGGGACCGCAGGTTTTGCATCACCTCCCCCGGCACCACGAGGAGCCCCCACCGCCCTCCCCAGCCCTGTTTGTGCCCCATCTGCTGCTCCACAACGAGGAACTTCCTCACGAGTTTTTTCCAAACTTCTCCAAGCAAAGCATCGATTACAGGAGCAAAAAAGCACCAGCCCTTAGCTGGCACCTTGTGATGCAGGTGGAGGCAGCTGCCCTTGTGTTTCTGTTGGACACTGATCCACAGAGGCTGTTGGTCAGAAGCCAAGGGGAAAAACAGCCATGGTTTCCCTTCTTTAACATCAGGGACCCCTGTTACTTCACCCTTTGCAGGTAAATGAAACAGGTGATCCCCACGTTTCAGCCTGGCCGGTGGGTGACACTGACCTCCCCATCTCCTCTCCCTGCATCCTCCAGAGCCGACCTCACCCTTGGGCATCCCAGTTTCAGCCCATCCCTGTGGACACCCTGTGAGGGGCAAGACCACCCAACTCCTAATCATTAAGGCCACACTCCAGCAATGAAAACCACACGGATGAAACACCGAGTTCGCTGGGAGTGCAAGACCCAGGGGTCTCACAGATGGGCTGAAGGGCTACAGGAGAGGCTCCTGCGTTCCCATCGCAGCCCCCCCAGCTCTCCTTCCTCTTTGGACAGCCCGGCGAGACTGTGTGGCCCACAAACCCTCCGAGATGCGCTCCCGCCGCCAGCACAACCCCCATCCCCACCCCGCTCCCGTCCTTTCCCGGAGCCGCCCGGGGGGCTCAGCACAACCTCCCCCGGCCCAGCCCGTGCTCCGGGGCTGCTCGCCCTGCCCTCGGCTCCCGCTGGGCTCCGCTCCCAGCGGCGGTGGTGCCGGAGGGCGGGTGGGCTGCGGCCACCCCGTCACCTGCCGTGAGGACGGAGATGGTCCCTCGGTGCCGCCACAGGGGCAGCACCTTCGTTCTCCGTCCCCGGGCACCGAGCGGAGCCCCGCGGGGAGCGGCCCTGGGCATCGCCCCCCGGCCCTGGGCATCGCCCCCCGGCCCCGTGCGGGGCGGCCGCGGGGCCTGGAGCCGCCGCCGGCGGGTGGAGCGTCCCGGACCCCGGCGCTCCCCGACCTCCCCCATCCCCAGCCTGGCGGAGCGGGACGGAGCCCTGGGGCGGGGCGGGACCCCGGGGGAAGGACGTGGTGGCCCCCGCTGCAACCCCCCACCCCCGGCCGGCACCCACCGCGCCGAGCCCCAGGGACGCCCCGGCCGCCCCCGCTACCCCCGGCCCCGTTCCCCTCGGTCCCCGGTACCGTCCGTGCTCGTCCCGGCTGTGTCTGAGCCGCCGCCGCCGCGGGGCCTCCGCGAACCGGCCCCGCCTCCCCCGGACAGGGGCGGCCCCGGCCCGGCCCCGCCGCCTCCTCCCACCGCGCCCGGAGGGCCTCCAGCGAGTCCCCCCATCCATCCCCGGGTCCCCCGTCCATCCTCAGGGTCCCCTCATCCATCCCTAGGGTCCCCCCCATCCATCCCCGGCGGTCCCGTCCGACATTTCCTCTTTCCGTAGCTTTTCTTTTTTCCCCCGCTCGGGAGCTGCCGGAACAGGAGACGCCGCCGGATGGAGTTTAAACTTTTTTTTTTTCCACTGTTTTTAAACTTTTTTTTTTTTTTTCCCTGCCCGACACAGCGAGCAAAGCTCCAGGACGGTGGGAAGTTAAATCCTGAGTCTCTGCCGAGCTCAGAGCGTGGCTGCTGAGCAGGGACACAGATCAGTCTCACAAAGTTGGTGGAGGTCCAGGGATTATAGGAATATAAAACCCAGGAATCAGGCCTGGTTTAATCTGCCTCCATTTATAGGCTCCTGTTTGGTCAGGGGCCTCTTCATGTTTAGGGTTCCCCTCTGGCTTCCAAAAACAAGCTGTTTTGGAAATGTCCTGAAAAAACCATCAGCTGTGAAAAGCACCAGGAACCCACCTCTGAGGCATCTCTGCTACAACAAATCATAAATATTTCTGATTTTCTCCAAGTAATAAAAAGTGCAAAACTGGAGAGATGTTAAGAACCCCAAGACCCTTTTGGGAAGGGTTTCCTCCCAGAGAACACCTAAAACTTTTCCTGGAACCTAAGTATTTTCTAGCACCTCATCCCCAAGTGCACAGGCCCATCCCCATCCTTCTCCCTGGGGAATGAACACAGGTAACACCTTCCTGGAACTCCAAATGCCCCATCCCTCAACCCTCCCCCCAAAACACCCACTTACAGAGCTGAGCAGAGGAGTGGGACAGCAAAGGCACAGCCCTGGAGCCGCAGCAGGGAGGTTTGTCCTGGGGGTTTCCAGCTAATTTGGGCATTTTGGTCTCAGCTGAGTCCAATAACCACCAACACAATCAGCCAATGGTGGAAGATCTGCACCTGAGAGCTCTGCAGCTCTGATCCCCTTCTGGGTAAGGACTGTGGATTTTAAGGAGAAAACCCCACCAGCTTCTGCTTCCCTATGAGGGACATGTGCCCAACCTCCCCACCCCATGTCCCCGGAGACCAGAACAGGTCTGAACATCTGAACACTGCAAGGAAAATGGATGTTTTGTTGTTGAAGTGCTCCAGCCTGACTTGACTCCAAGCTGAAAGCTTCAACAGCCCTGACACATCCCAAAGCAAACCAGGAACAGGCAATGGTGACCTGTGTGGAAAAACAGCCTTTCCACAGCTGGATGGCAATGGGGACACTCTTTATTTTGAAGAAATTAGAGGAACACGTCACTGAGTGATACCCAAAGCAAGGGAGCGCCTCAGATCTTACCACTCTTTCCAGAGCACAAGACAGGGACTGAGGCGAACTTGGGTTTGTCACAATCTCCAGCTACCTGTATTGTTATGGAAAAAAAATCAGGAATCAGCATCTACTCCTCCTTCTGTCCCTCCACTGATTAAACAACCCAACCCCAACAAACGGGTATAAAACATGTCCCTGAGCTGTCGATCACAACCTGCAGTGGAATCAGCAGCTCCTTCCCTTCCCAGCCCTGCAGTGGGACAGGACCTGTCCACCTCCACCTGCACCCTGGGAAGCTCGAGGTGCATGACCCACCCCCAGGGAATGCAGCTGGGCAGAGAACACAGCCCAGAATTGGCACCTGTGCCACTGAAACTGCCTTTGAGGAGAGAAAACAAGTCACGGAGGACAAAGGTGTGACACAGCCAGTGCAGCAGGGCTGGGGAGTGAGGGGTGACCAGGCACAGCCCAACTCACTACAGCACTAACAGACCACAGGACATTGTACAAGGAGGGAGAAAAATTACAGAGCCCCAAAGGAAACCACAAGTGTGATTTAAAAGGTGAAAGTCTGTGAGAAACTCTTAACAGGTGATCTGTGACACGTGATAAAAGGAGCTCATCATGGTTAGCAAGAGGTTTTTGATTAATTAGCTGTAGAGGGAGGGGGAAAAGGTCTTCAGAGCAGGAAAACAGCTCTTTGATTCAGAGAAATACATTAAAAAATAAAATCTTTGGCTGGGTCTGGCCAGAAAACTTATTTGTGTCAAGGAAGTCCCACTCACTCCGAACGTGGAGGGGAACTGGGTGGGACAGCAGGACAGAGCCATGGGGGATGTGAACTGGGCATTCCGCAACAAACTTGTAACTCAGGGGATGCAGCAGCACTGCAGCTGTTGTGGTGCTGGGAACAAGCCGCCTCCTCTGAGTGCTGAACATCCCACAGCATTTTCCACAGGGCCACAAGGGACCCAGGCTGTTCTGGGCACACACCTCACCCAGCAACACCAACCACCCGTGGCAGCCGGCCCACACCAGCACTGATAAAGTTTACCCAAGTTCCCCATTTCACCAAGAACTCAGTTCTCTAATTATGAACCAGAGGAAAATGATCTTGCCCTCAGCTCTACCCCTCCTCTCAGAGCAGCACTTGTGTTCAAGGCCAGCCCTGCTCAGTGCACACAACAATGAACACGAGCCCAGCGTGGCCTCCCACGCCCGTGTGCGGTGCCGCGAGCACAGGCTGTGACAACAGCAGCTCTGACACCGCTGTCACCAACACGTGTCACTGGGGGAGCTGCACCCCCGGGGGGGACCCAGAGCTAAACCCAGCACTGCTGTTTAAAATCCCCCCTCTTCAGCTCGGACAAATCCAAACCGAGAATCCGTGGGTTTCCAGAACAATTTATTTCTCTAAGTCAGGCCCTTGGAGAGCAGGGCCTAGGTTGTGATAAACCAACACGGAGAAGATTTAACAATTTCATCATTTAATAAGTGATTTTCACTACATGGTATTGTACACTGTCATCTGTTCAAAAAAGATCAACAGCTTTTAAAAAACAAGATTCTGTGAGAGATTTATATAAATTGGTGATCAAGAGTAACACCTCTGGTTGGCTTATCGAGTTTCTGGGTTTCTTTGTAGAACAAAGTCTTTAGGCTGAAATGCACAAACCCCTTCCAGCAGATCCTGAGCCATTTCTGTCACTCCCAGAGCCATTTCTGTCCCTGCCCTGGGACTGCTGTCTCAGCACTATGATCTGCTCCATGGAACACAAGGAAACTGTACAAATGTGTTCACTCTGAGCATGGACAAGTGTTTATGTGCTATTTCCAGCCAGGACTTCCTTTTCTCTCCGAGAGGAAGGTGTGGATGGGAAGCCCGGCCAACTCGGCAGGGGGGTCGTGTACAAACGGGTTTCTAAGCAAACTTTGGCTTCAGGAAAGAGACACAAACACTTAAAATAATGGCTTTAATTGTCATTTGAAGTATAAGGAGAGGACCGTGTGTCTGAATTAAATATACATCCTACCAGTGATGCTGGCAAGGTTGAAGGTTATTCCTAATGTCAACAGCAATAAAAACTAGAGACAAGACAGTAAAAGAAAAGCAATCCCTTTAAAACAAAATTTAACGTAAAAAAAAGTTCACAGTGGTTTGTATAAACAGTATGTAATCGCTGACAGGAACAAATCTCTACTCTCACAGCACACGAGTGCCCTCTTTAGATCCTAAAGAACAAGATTTACACTACTCATGGTACAGTCCCAGCAGCCGTGCCTTACCCGGCTGGCAGGGGATGCTGTGGAGCTGTGCTGCTGTAACACCGACAAAAAGGGGACTTTGAAACTCTTTTCCTGGGAGGGACAAAAGTCTTTCATTCGCTGTTACAACCAGCAAATGCCATTCATCAAATGGAAAAGGAAAACCACAAACACGTTATCTATTTTGAGCAAGCTGAACAGCACAACATGACAGGTTTAAAAATGGAGGTTATAGACTATGATACAAGTCCCAACAAGGCAGAGCCAAGTGACTATTTCTTGGCTTGTTTTGTGATCATACCCCTGGGAGGTGTTACGGGTCTGCTGGAATTGGGCTTCTTCTTCTCTGCAGGTTTCAAGATCTGAAAAGACAGTGGGGTCATTTAGCAAAAGGCTTTAGCTGTTTTCCAGTCAAATTTCCAAATTCAATAATTCACTCAAAGGTGTTATATGGGTCTTCTGGACAAGTCTAAACGTGCCCAGGATTCCCTCTCTTTCCTGCTCTGAGCTAGGCCAGGGCTTGGAGCAGCTGATCCCAGAGCCCACACTAGTAGGACCAGGCTGACAGCCAACAGCTTTGCCTGGGTGATTTAATTCCAGGGTAAAACAGTTCATCTAATCACACCAGCACAGGCTTATCACATTTTTGAAGATGTGACTTCAAACACTGCCCTGTCTACATTGATAGCTGTAAAGACTTATTTGGAACTATTATTGTTTTTTAACAATAAAGCATTGATGCAAAATTCCACAAATTTAACATGTGACCTCACTAACTAGGAGGTAAAAACGTTTAGCTACTGTACCTGGAAGGAGCACATTAGTGTTTCATCCACACTCATCATGGCACCCGCGTTATCAAATTCTCCACAGTAATTTGGGGCAGAAAAGAGAGTTACCAACTGCCTTTTTGCAAAAAACTCGTATCCATCTTCAACAACCTTTAGAGAGAAAAGCAGAAGTGTTAGTCTGGGCAGATTCTTCCTGCCAAGGTGCAAAGCAGCTTTACCAGAGGATGTTTAAGGAGCATGGGTTCCAAACTTTTACATCAGAACAGGAACATCACAAGAACCAGTTCAGCAACAGAGTCCATTAGCATTGAGAAAACCCTTGTTCAAGAGTCACAGTTTCTATGCATTAAAGAAAAATGTTCATTACAAGGGCTGTTAAACACTGGGACACATTCAGAGATCCTCACAGATATTTACAATTTGGCTGGACAAGACCCTCAGCACCTCGGGCTGAGCACGTGTGTGCAGGGCTGGACCAGGTCCTCCCGAACCTAAACTATTCTCTGTTTTAAAGTACAAAATGATAATACCTGATGAGCTCTACATATGAGATCCAAATCATGTTTATGGAGAAACTTAGCAACCACTTCAGCACCAAAAGTGAAGGACACTCCTCTGTCATTTTCACCCCAGCCCAAGACATCCTTGTCAGGGTCGGACCACAGGAGGTCACACAGGAGACCTTGGTCTGGTACATCAGTGGGCCGCATGATTCGTCTGATCTGCTCCATCGACTGCAGGTCTGGTGACAAACCTGTCAGAGGTAAGACACACACACACAGTCCACATGTCAGTCCAGCTCTGCTCTGCAGGACTGACGTGTTCCTTCAGGACAAAAATACTCCGTATTCCAAGTGATTCACCGCTGCCATTTTATGCAGTTCAACGGCGACATTAAACTGGCATTTTTTTAATCCAGTGTTTGTTTGAAGGCATTTGTAACAGAAGACAAGTCACTTCCTAGGAGATTTACTGGAAGCAAGATAAGCAAAGCCATTTCCATGTTTTACAGGATTACAATAATCTCAATAATATTGTGCAAGTGTCTGATAAAAGAGCTGTTAAGTAAAAGAGGCATTTACACCAGAAATCACAGGGTATGTTTACTGTGATGATCAGGCCTAGTAAGATGAAATACAGTATCAAGCCAATCTCACATCATTTTTCACTGATGTGTGTCCCTGGGCAACTGTAATGGCTGGCAAGTGATAAACATTTAAGGTGCAGTACGTATTTTAAGCCCTCAAAAAGCTGCACGGAGCAGGTATCACAAGACACAAGCCCATCTGTACAAATTAAACCTGCCAGGTCGTAGAGGGCTCTGAGCAGCCTGACCTAGTAAAAGACATCCCTGCCCGTGGCAGGGGGCTCTACTCAGTGCTCCTCAAAGGTGCCTTCCATCCCACACCACTCTGATTCAGAACAAACTCCTAGTCAGAAGTCTACAAACCCCTACAAGGATATTTTACTCTTAAGGAGAGTCTATTAAACACGTGTTTTAGTGCAAAAGGAAAAGCAGATCATTGTGTCTGAGGATACAAAACTGCCAAGCTCTGTGATTCACAAAACTGACACTCATCAAGCCCAACCCTTCCTCCTACAGGGGCCAAGGAAGAGAAAAATCCCTGAAGTTTTGAAGCTTCAGCAATGTAAACATGAAAATGCCACGACTGATACTGAGTATCCAGTTCCTCAAGTATCACCTAAGGACACGACTTACCCCCGTGACAGCAGAATATTTTCTCATCCACAATAGCTGCAATTGGTAAACAGTTAAAACAGTCTGTGAAGGTTTTCCACAGCTTAATATTGTATCTTCTCTTACCTAGAAGAGATTTGGGGAAAAAAAGTCAATATGTTTTCTAACACCACAACCAACCTAACATGGCTGCCTTAAGTTTATTGACACTTGCAAAAGGTCAGCACAAAAGCCTATACACAATTTATCTTCTGACACCCACTGACTTATTCATTGCTTCAAAGACAGTTGCAAAGGTCTCTCATTGTGGCAGAGCTCTGAGAACAGCACAAGTCTGTTCAACTGGATGGCATTCTCCTTTTGGTAGCCAGGCTCTCCAGTCCCAATTTTGCTTTGGAAAATTATCCCTTGGAGAATTTCAGAAAATCTTGCCATTTCCTTCAGGGGAAGACAGCAATTCTTGAAAAGCAGATTTTCTTTAAAATTCTGCTTTACCATATAAAGTCACTCTCAGCAAAGAAACGGGACTGAAAAACGAAACAGTGACTGAAAAACGAAATTGCTACAGTTTTACGAATTTCAAAAGGACTCTCCCAACAAACCCTGAACATTTTTCGATCTATGACTAAGCCTGTGATTAATCTCTGAAATACCACACACATCTTTGTTTCCTCACTGGAGGAGAACAAGACATGGAGAGCACATCTTGTAAGCTGCAAGCCAAGTATGTCGCACCACACAAGTTGTGACGTGCTTCAGCGCACAATTAATTTAACAGTATCATCTCCTCTATATCATCTGGATTAAGTCATATCCTTTGAAACATGAACATACATTTCTATTTCACAGCAAAATTGCTCGTTCTGCTCTGGTGATGGCTCTGTACAGCCCCCATCAGACCCCCCCCTGGCAGAGCCAGAGCCGGTGACGGCACAGCCACACCGTGTGTGTTCAGGAGTCCAACAGTGCCAAAGAAATACCAGCACTTCCTTCATCACCAGGCTGACACACTGCTCCAGGTAACACCTCCTGCAGCTGAAGGCACCTACTGACACACCAAGGAGCTGGTGCTCAGTCCAAGCACTGTCACACTGACGGCTGCACAGCTCTGCCCCGTTTAGGAAAGGGGACACTGGTTTTGGCCAAAGCAACAGCACCTGGTACAGAAGGCTGCATCCAGGGAAGGGCCACGGCTGGGGGTTCTTTTTTAACACTACAGTGTTACAGGTCTTAATAGGAAATAGGTGTCAAGCACTGTAACATAACCACAGCAAGACCAGCCCTCACAAGAATACAGCACCACCCCTCAGACTGAAAGAGATGAACTGTTGTGAATAGCACATCAAGTTACATTCTCTCATCTCTCATTAGATGACCTTATCTTCTGAATTTTACCACTGAGAACTGTTAGTTAACATAGCAGCCAATAAATAAAATTACCCAGTTGGCTGCTGATTTGTATGTGAGGATCAATTACCCAGTTGGTTGCTGATTTGTATGTGAGGATCAGACTCCCAACAGGATCAGGGAAAGGACACACTTCCCTTCCTAAATGGGTTAATGGCCCCTCTAAAGAGCACGTGAGAAGGGGCACTGCAAATTCAGAAAGAACCGTCTACCTCTGCAACACTGGCCCCTCCTCCCCTGCTGTCTGCAGCCAGAGAGGCTGTTACTGTAACACCTCTGTTACTCACATTCATCATAAAACCCATAAATTCTATTGATGCTGGCACATTCATGGTTCCCTCTGAGGAGGAAAAAATTCTCTGGGTATTTGATTTTGTAGGCCAACAGAAGACAAATTGTTTCTAAAGACTGTTTTCCTCTGTCAACGTAATCTCCAAGGAACAGGTAGTTGCTTTCTGGTGGAAAACCTCCATATTCAAAGAGTCGGAGCAAGTCATAGTATTGCCCATGGATGTCACCTGCAACGAGATTCAGACACAGCACAGAAGTGACCCTTCACTACATTCTCTGATTTATTCCAGAGAAAATTATAGATGCTTCAGAAAGAAAAAAGCTTGCAGTTACATGCTGCCCATAATGTACTTAAAATTACAGTAAATATATGTAAGATCATCTCATTTTAAGTTTGACATCGATGCAATGCAATGGTTAACAGCACAAAGAAATAGCAGGTAGCTACTTGAAAATGTTCCCTTGTATAAAACAAAATGAAGGTTCCAAGAAACCAACTGTGTTTTCTGGAAACAGTAATTCAAATTCTAGCAGTGAAGCTGCATCAAAAATGAAATTGGTATTTCTGCCTTTAGTTTAAATCATGGGTTTGTTTCTGACAAGCAGAATGCTAAATCATGATTTTAGACTACCCATGTTATAAATATTGAACAAGCTGCTTCAATTTGAAGTAAGTCCTCAGTGTTAGAGTAGGATAAAATACTGTTTGCTAGAAGCTTTCAAAAGTGCATTTACTGAGGCTTTTATGTTGACATTCTTCATTCTTTTAGCATAAGCAGACATGTACGTGTGTGCAAAATGAGCACTGCTGTCTGCAAGTGTGGTGAAACCAAACTAGAAAGGAATTCCAAGAAACAGGACAGAAATTTAAGTTTGCAGCAGGATTTTAAAATATTGTCAACGCTGTACAGCAGCTACAATAAACTACTGCAGTTCCTCACTGTTTCCCCTTGTTCAGAATGGGCCAAACGTCATTTAATGGATACAGAAACTCCTTTCCAAAACTTCCTGTGAATCCCTTCCCCAAGACCTGGTGAAACTGGACCAGTTACTTTTTGGGTTTGGAATATTTTGGTTCCTGCATCAACTCCCACATGTTACCTCCTCCCCATTCCTCTGCCCTAGATATCCAGCAGGGTTTTATTTTCCCTTTTGCTACAATTACTTATTAGTTCCACTGTTAGTAAGTGAAAGTAGCATCCAGTATTTGTTCTCTACGGTCTGCATTGACCTGACACACATCCAAAGACCAAACCAAAAATCACAGTACTCACCACAGATTTTCAGGGGAGCTTCAAGTTCTAGCAGAATAGGCTGACTCAGAAAGATTTCTCTGGATTTCAAGCACAGTCCTCTAATTTCATTCTCTTGGAGTTGCACGTTTTTGCCCGGTTTTGATCCTCGCACTGTCAGAAGGAGTCAGAAGTCAGTTATCAAGAGCAGCAACATCCCCAGGGTTATGTGAAGAGCCTGACTAAATGCCAGTGTAGCACTGAAGGAGAAGGTACCAGGGTAGGATGAGGCTGCTGAGGTGAAACACAGGGCCATGCTGCAGGGAAAGGGGAGTGCGTCTCTTCCAGGCCTGTGTTACTTTCATTTAACAGAATTCATGGCTCAACACTTCCCCCCTTCAATGTCACATTTTAAATAGCAACAGTTTAGTTGTTTAGTTCTATTTAGCTATAAACCCAGCTCAGACAATGTGACTATATATATTTTATTCCTTTAACGAAGCAGTTACACACTTGAAAGCTGTCTGAACCTGAGAAAAGGGCGACTGCCATTCGATCAGCACAGCACAGCTCAAATGTGTGAGCTCCCCTAAACCAGCACAGCACCCGGCCCAAGAGAGGGCCCCTAAATCCTGGACTGCCCCGTTCGACGGTGTAGATGGAAAGGTGGAAGATAAAGGAGCACATGACTGGAAGGCCATGACTAGAGTTAAGGAAACAGTTTTGGATCACAAAGACAAAACATCTCTCCTTATCACTGCCTTTTGAGCACAGTAAGACAAGTGAGCAGATCTATGTCCCAGCCCCAGGCCACTTCACCCTCTCAACTCCCCTCCTTCACACCCCTCCATTATCTCTTCAATCTCCCCCACTGCAACAATTTATAATAGTTGGTTCCCTTTTATGTACATTAAAGTTTCCTGCTCTGGACAAGGACACCAGACTGGCCTGAACAAGTTTCACACCCCCCTTTGTGTTGCCCAGAAATACAAAGGCCATTTCTACAGCAGCGACTATGGCTCAGATGGCACATGAGAGCATTTATCAGGGTTAGGATAAGACTAAACAAAAACATTTCTGAGTATGCCATTAGTGGTGAAGATTATTTTTATTTGGCATCAAAACCAGAGACAACACGGAACACTGATAAAGCTGAAGGGGAAAAAAAAGCAGTAAGAGCAGCAGTCATTGTCCATGATGTAACCCACTGGTTTAGCTGTATCAAAGCCAAAGGAGCTGAGAACTTGAGCCTCAGCTGCCTGGAAATGCTCTGCCAACACCTCCAGAAACAAAATCACTAACTGGTAAGGCTGCCCAGTTAAGGTGACTTACTGTGAGCAACTCCTATTGCACTGAGACTGAAGAATCTATGCCCCATCCAAAAAGGTTTGGTATTTAATTGCAAAAAAAGCAAGCAGGAATCCTTCCAAATACCTATGCAGTATTATCTTCCTGAATTCCTAAATAACCTCTTCGCCAGCTACCGTTTCAGCCTGTTTAACCCCAGTGAGAGATGTGGAAGGTGCAGATGACTCAAATCCCTGTACTGCCACTGTGGGCCTTGTGCTGTGTGGAGCCAAGTGAGAACTGCAGCAGGAAGGGCGGGGGGTGCTCGGGGCATGTTTTGGGAACAGCACGAACAGACACAGTTGTTGTGTTCCAATTCCTCATTAGCCCAGAAGCTTCCAACTTCTACGCAAGCCCCTGATCAGGAGCAGAAATCATTGTTCAGTCAGTGTGGATCTTACCCAGACCATGAATAAAATAATGACTGTGCAATATCCATACATAAAATCACGTGTCAGATACAATCCCTACCAACCCTACAGTGTTACTGCTAAAACAGTTCTTCCCCGACTCCCAGAGACCCCAGGCACAGCGGCACCAGCTGCCCTACGGAACCACAACACCCTAAACCACCCAACCCGTCCTCAAACAAGCTTCCAAATTAAACCTTCCTTCAAATTACAACGTATACTGACAGTGACATGATTGTAGGTCAAAAGTCATGGCTTTAACACTGTTATCTCTCAAGCAATACGTGCTCCTTTATTCTTCCCTGCCCACCACTGACATTCCATGCTGGCACTGGAATTACCACTGCACTTCATGGCTTCCATTAAAATATCCGAAGTAATGAAGCATAAAAATGGAAGTTAAATCTTTGTCACAGCAGTTTATCACGCATGAGGCTTTTCATCTACACAGTCATTTTTTCATCCATACAGTAATTTTCCAAAGACTCCTGAGCAACAAGCAAGTCACTCAAAATGCCAAATATCCAGAAGCTATAAAGAACAGAAATTTTTAGAATTAAGTGATAAGCTCGCTGAATTATGAATGTAAAACTGATTTCCCCCTAATCTTAAATTTTACCAGCCACCTTTGTTTTTGAGATAATACAATATATTTGTATTTAGTTTTACGAGAAGCCAAAAATCTGATTTTCCATGATTTTGGTCATGTTAGAAATTGCTAAAACTGAACCCTGTATTTCACATCCATAAATTAAAAAGTACAAAATATTATACAGACTATGTAATGCACTGAGTCACTAAAGCTCATGAATAAAGCATATGCATTAATTTTTGCTAAAGATTAAATGAGGATCTGAAAACTGTTTCAGACACAGGTTTTCTAAGTTTCTTCAATACATTTTCATTGAACTGGTATAATCCTCATGCTGTTTTAGTCACCTGCTTCTAGAAAACCGTGACAGGATGAAATGGTGCTCTGCTGCAGTTCCCAAACTCAGCAGGACAGTTTGGTTCAGCTCTGCCTGCCAGTGACATTGTCACCACTGTGTCCAACAAGGAACTGGCACAGAAGAAATGAGTGTGTTCAATTCCTTCTAACATTGACCTGTATATCCTGAAAAGCTGGGAAATAAAGTGGGTTTGGCTTCAGAAGAATTGAATATGCAGAACTGCATGTTGCTTTGAGGAATCTGTATTTTTAGTGCAAAGATTTTCTCGTCCACAATGAAAGAGCTGGCACAGAAACGCAGGATGTTTAGTCTAATGACTTCTTAAAAGGTTTCTCTGAGTCTTCAAATTACTCAGGCCCTCTAAGAAAGGCAAAAATAATATACTATGAAAAATCTGTTTTTGTTTACAGTTTCTTTTCTCTGCTTTGCATCAAAACAAGGCAGCTTGCAGAGACCAGACAGTACGATACTAATTGACAGCTTGGTCATAAAGTCAAAAGAGCAGCTCAATAGTCCTGTACAGGCACATTTGTTCTTTCAAAGCATAAAAAATAACCTCTCAGAAACAACAGTCTGGAGCTGACAGTGAAACAAGCTAAAGATTAATCAACTGGGGAAAAAAGTCAGCCCATTTCAAGTAGTATTTTATTTGTGTCTGAACAACTGCTGCAGTATTTCCAGACAGCAAAATATTCCCACCCTCTTTTAGGCAGAGACGCTCCTGTTCTTAAAAATAATTTCTTGGGAGCCTAAATTTCAGTGTCCAGTCTGGGCAGTTTCCTAACAAGTAAAATATTTTCTACTGTACAAGTATGAGAAGTTTTGGAAAAATAAAGCTCTCCACTGGATGGAAAAGACTACAGAAAACATCCCTCCCTGGAACCTGGAAGATCTCTGGAGAAGTACTGCCGAGAACACAGGTCCCACTATTAAAACTAATGTTGGCTTCCAAGACAAGGACAAAAACTGCCAGAAAACAGCAACAGATACCGGCTCTAAAATTAGCGTTATTATAAACGGTGCAGTACGGCAGGCGCCCAGCAGAGGGGGAAAAGGAAGGAAAAGGAAGAAGAGCGAGAACTTAGGGCACCCCTGTCATTTTGGTGAGAGCAAACAGAGCGAGTACAGAGCAAGTACAAAGTGTAGCTGCAGCTGCCAGGAGTTACAACACCACCTGACATCCAGGAGAACTGTTCTACATTTCCTTGGGAAGGATAAATGGGTCAGGAACTGACTGTTGTAGATCCCACAGAGCACATCCATGCAGAGCACAGACTCCTACCCCACATCCCCTCCCTTTTCCAACACTCACTTTGGTGCCACAGTCCTTTACGTCACTCAAGGTTATTATGAAAGGGATGATAATTAGGAAAGTATTCGAAAATAGCAGAAAGTTCAACAATGCCAGAAATTTCAGTGATCCAAACATCTCATTTCCCTTCAGTACTGCATTAAAAGAAGCAGCTGAAAAGCTGCCAATTGAAGTGAGAAAATTAACCTGTCCTACAGAAAATGTTTTAGGGAAAACATTCTATCTGCAGGTCAGTTAATTTTTTTGGCTTATTAAACAAGTCTCTCAGTTTTACCATATTTTACATTAAGATGCCTGCAATCCCAGTGACATTTCCAAAAATACTGCAGGTTGGTTTTAATCTTTTTAGCAGCTCCCAATGACAGTTTCACAGTCAGTTTTGCACCACAGGCACAAAGGGAATAAATAACTTGAAAGTGGTTGATGTAAAAAAGGTTTTACTTTACTGCAGGCACTACCAGCTTTGATCAGATCACTTCAAATTCAAAACTGAAACGGAAAAGCAACTCCTCTGTAAAAGCCTCTAAAAAGAAAAAGTTCCAGTCTGCTTTCTAGTATGTCAGAAGTTCACAACAGTGTTATCAAATGGAAGATTCTGCATGACTGCAAATTTTTCATCTTGTAATGTACTTCCCCATGCAGACAGATGGAGAGCAACAGGTCACAAACACTGATCACAAACACTCAGAGATGACAAATTCCTCCACTTCACTGCCTGGGCAACAAGCACTGAATTTAACAGACTTATTTGAATCCATGGCACTGATAAGAATCTAATCCTCAGTTCTGGAATTGAGAGTTTCTATTTCCCACTCTTAGAAACTGCTGCACCACAGCAGGAAACAATTAACATTAAGCTACACAAACTATGGAAAATTATATGTTTAGAGGTCAAAAAGTGCTGCTTGTCTACGAGAAACCTCATCACAGCATCCCAACTCACCCACAAGTGAAACGTGAGACATTCCAGGTTAACATCTCTGAGAATCAGACTCCTATCTCAGTACACAAAGCTAAAGAACAGGCAACCCCCTGCAGACCCAGTTAATGCTGTATTTAGCAGAAAGGTGAAAAAGAATTCAGAGAACTGTATTTGTAAGAAATGGTCTTCTCTGTTGTCAGCAAAAGTTTATCCATGCTCTTTAGCTCAACTATTTTTAATAACTCGATGATAATCTTCCCCTATTTAAAGCAAATTAGAGAGAGTATGTCCTTGACAGCTCTACAACGGGCTTTACTGGGAATAGAAATCTGTGGGTGTATAAACAGAAATGTTTGAGGATTTAAGAGTCTTTTTGCTGATTTTAGTGCACTAACCAGGATTTCAGCTTTCAGAATGGCTGCCACCACTCTATCCTTGCATGGCTTTCTGCAGAGTAGCCTCCATTCATTAGTTAGTTTTCCCTTAGTGCTTGCAGAGGATGCAGCACAGGAAAGATTTTCAGAAACACATTTCAACTTGGGTTCACTTATGTCTGCTGACATTACTGTTATTTTACCCTGTTATTTGTCGTTACCATGGTAGGACTAAAGCACTTCAATCTTGTTTTCTAAATATGTTACTGTGAGCTCCAAACCAGACCCTACTTATCTGGAAAAGCTGCCAACCCACTCGATGAAGGAAATGGATAAGGGGCTCAGGGTATAGGAACACCACCTGACATGACACAGAAAGGAAGCCACACTCAGGGAATCAGGATTTGTCACTCATTCTTTACTGGGAGCTGAGCAGGAATTCTGCCATTTCCTGGAACCTTTTCCAAGACCATACAGGTGCCACTGATTTTTCATCTTACAAGGAGCTTGTTTCGGATCTTGTCTCCTGGGAGTTTTGACTCAGCACACACACAGCTGCAGGCTCAGAAGCACAGTTGCTGCCCACAGCACTCCTGCCAGAAGGGCAGTAATTTGCTCTCCTGTTTGTCCCTTCTTATTCCTCAGGAAAGTGAGTTATGTCCATCAATATTCAAGCCTTTATCCACTCTCAAGGACACTTAGGAAACATTTTAATCTTCAGTGCAGGATATTATCAGTTACTATATTTTAGAGGCCTTATTCTTGTGATTATTAGTTACTAAAAGTGACACCCTGTACTCGTGAGATTGCTCCCAGCAGAACACAACTCTCGTTAGTAAAGAAGGGAACAAATATAAATTCAACTCCAGCAAAACCAGATCAGCATGTTCAATGTTTTAACTGATCATTTTTCCAAGGTTGAGAACAATGTTACTGAAAAATGCTTTTTGTGACATTTCAGTGCCAAACAGCTCTGTACTATAAACATGCAGAGCAAGAAAGACTCTTCAAATATTTACCTTAGAATGAGAAGCTGAAGTATATACTTCCAGGCCTTTTAAAGAACAAATTAATCATTTCAGCTAGCCAGCCTAATGTGAGTGGGAGAATATCCACTATGTGGGGGAAAAGTAAGAATAACATCATTTGACCAGAGAAATCAGGATAGAGAGCAACTAAAATCCCTCACAAATACATTATTAATACCCCATATTAAGGACAAAAGCAAGAGTAATTTATTATTCACCCTTCACTTTGCCTCAACCATTAGAATCACTGCTTCTTCCAACAGTGCAATGCTAAGGCACATGATAAAACAAAAACCTGCCTAACTGTGTTTGCTCATTGATTTCCACTGTTTTTCCAAGTATCTTCTTAATACTTGGATTTGTCACCCTTAAAAAGGGATAAGCCCCCTGTTCATACCCTCTACATTTCATTAGCAAAATCACCTAAAGCTAACCACTGTAAAAATATGTAAGTATTTAAGGTTTGAAGAGAGCTAAAATGAAATATCAAACTGCTCTAAAATTAAAGCTTGCACAAGGATTTCAGCAACTCAGTTTGTGATCTGATTATTAAACGAGATTTAAAACAGTGGTTTGATGCTTGAGTATGATTTTAATCCGTGTGCAACCTTGTCTGAAGGGGAGATCACTCGAAACAGGGCTCAGGTACGGGCACATCACACTTTGTAAACTAACATTCATCAGTGGTTCTTCCAGAACTGCACTGAAAAAGTATGGTTTGTTTGCTCTAAATTTAAATAGGATGAGAATTCTTACACATGCTTCAAATATTGTTCCCCCTTCCATTTAATACCCTGCAGATCACCACCTTGGAAGCTCAGTCCTGTCACCTACCTGGCCAGACCTTAATAATTTCAGGAAAAGGATGAGTCGAGTTAATTTTAAACAACCCAAGACAATTGCACAGTGATCTGCACAACTTAACACTATAAAAAATGCAGTGTTTGCTAAAATGCACCATCATTTTAGAAAAAAAAAAAAGTATAAAAATGACAGACTGTCACAAAGGTCAATCACTACTCTCTGTCTGGCAAAGATGTTCATAACAGACATTTAATAAAAGCAAAAAAAAGCACTAGCACAGGTCACTAACACTGGTAATTGTTTCAAATATTGAAAGACAATCATTGCCTCAAGGAATCCAAAATCCCTTCTGAAATATTAATAAAGGACAAAAATTAATTTCAGTTCTGGCAGCTGATGCAACCTCAGGTAACATCTGTAGTTGAAGGAAGCATCTGTTAAAAGATGTCAGTAAATCTTCTGATTTACGAATTCTTATCTGCTCCAAAAGTCTAATACTGATATAAACTGGGTAAGAACTTAAATTATTGACACCGTATATCTCACTACTTTTTGAAACTTAACAAGAGGAATAATTCAAAATCATTCAGGTCCCTTTCTAGGATTATTTTATTCCATCCTTTTGATATTAAGAATTCACACTTTGAGAAAATGGCACTAGGGAAAATCAGTAAGAATTGTAACCAATACCTGCAGTAAAACTGGGCATGTATTAATATGTCACCAAACATATGACATACAAGACCTGACATTTACAAGTTGTACTACTGGAGTTTCAGGAAAATCCTGGTCTAACTTTATGAAGGGAAGTCTTTAAATAATTGAAACCAGGGGAGTTTAAATTGGTAACAGGCAAACCCCAAAACGGATGAGAGGAAAAACCTCATTTACTTATTCAGTAATCCCATAATTCATCCATAGGATTTTTAACTCCAAATAATTTCTAGAATAGCACTCTTGTTCCTCTGCCTGACCTTTTGCTATCCAAGCATTACACAAGCAAAATCCTGTAAGAAGGAGTGTGTAAGAAAGACATTTCTTCACCATTTGTCTCAGCAACATCCCAGATGACTTTCTGCCAAATGTTAAAAAGTTAAATCCCTGACCAAGCTGTTCAAGTGTGAGTCCAGATGAGATGCCTGCCCTGACACACACGAAATGAGGCTGGATCAGCAGAGCTTTCCCCTCTGAATAATTATGATTTTCCTTGATGCCTGGAAGAGAATTTTTCACCGGTGACTTCTCAGCCTTTTGACCTAAAATCAGTCAAGCCCAGTCCAGTGCTGACCCCTGCAAGCGAAAAAATGATGCTGCAGACATCCCCTGCAACTTCCAGGTTTTCCTTTGATTTAGGAACTCCCAGGCAACTCTTTTCACCCCCAAAGCACCAACAATACCAGACAATAAGCCCTTCCACAGACTGTCTGAAAGACCAAAACCCAACCCTCGATTCACATCTAAAACCCCACCATATGTTACGAGTTAAGAGCCAAAATCCTGTGGCAGCGTTAATGCGAGCAGCTAATCAAAGCTAAACCCAGGGTACACGGCAGATCCCTCCCGACTTGCTGAAAAGCTGCCGAAACACTCTTTAAACACGCTGGGTCTTATTTCCAGAGCCCCCCGACTGCCCAGCCGAGCCCTGACCCCATGTGCATGTGCGAAAGGCAAAGAGAACGCCCCGGCTTTTTAAAACACCTTCCCACGAAAACAATACTGAATTAAGCATCTCCTCAGAGCTGCAGGGGGACAGCCGGCTGGTCTCAGCATTGCACGGGGGGGATCAGGAGGCAGAAACACGTCGGAAACACGCGGGCTGAGGGGAAAGTTGGGGCTGGGGGGGCAGAGCCGGGCGGGGAGGCGGCGGCGGCGACCCCGGGCAGACAAAGCGCCTCAAGCCCCTCCATTTTGGTGCCCCCTCAGCCCTCGCCGGGCGGGCGGGACGCGGCGCACAGGCCCGGCCGCCACCCCCCACACACACCCCGCCGCCCCGACCCTCACCCTCCAGCAGCCGTTGGATGATGCTGTCGATGTTGAGCTTGTCTATATCCGCCATCGCCTCTCAGTGGCCGGGCGGAGCCCTCCCCGCCGCTCCGCTCGCGGCTTGGCCGGCCCCACGTCTCTCTCCTCGTTCTGTCTGGTTGTTGCCCTTCCTACTGTGCGCCTTCCCTCGCGCTCTCCCTGTCCCCCCCCCCCGCCCGCCCCCTCAGCGCAGACCCAGCACCGAACAAAATGGCCGCCGTCCCCTCCGCGAGCGAGCCCGGCGCATGGATACTACGCGCGCGAGGCGCCTCCCCGGGAACCGTTTATAGGCCGGGCGGGAATAGAGGAGGCAATGACGGCCATCCGCGGGATCCTTCCGCTGCCGGCAGGAGAAGTAGTGCGGTGGTGCCGCCTCCCGGTGTCGCGGCTGTCGCGTTGTGGTGGCTGTCACAGAGTCACACAATCGATTAGGCTGGAAAAGACCTATGGGATCGACCGATGAACCTATGACCGATCACCACCTTGTCAGCTAGACCGTGGCACCAAGTGCAACGTCCAGTCTGGCCCTAAACAGCCCCAGGGATGGTGACTCCACCACCTCCCCGGTTCCAATGTCTAATCGCCCTCTTTGTGAAGAAAGGCCGGTCCCATGTAGGGTCCCTGAGGACTTGGGGACTGCAGGGAACTGGAAGGGGCCACCATCGCCTTCACCTTCTTCCCCCCAACCCCATGTGCCCCACATGCCTTGTCCCTGCACACCATGAGGCTGCAGGCAGGGTTTTGGTGCTGTTCACCCCATTTTAGGGCAGGGGGAACACATCCCTCATATCTTTCACCTCACACCCAGCCATCGCTGCCTCACAGCTGGAGGCAATGTGGCCTGAGCAGCCCTTTGGCTCCTGAGCACCTTCAGACATGTGGCTCTGCCCCTGCAAATACTTCAGAAACAAGCACACAGCACTTTAAAAACCCTTATGGACGAAGAAATCAGCATCCTCGTCCAAAAGCATCCTGCTATTTTATTTCACACATCTACTATTTTGTTCTGTATGTAGCTACAGCTTGGCTACAAACAATTAAGTGAGGTTGTGCTCATGACCTGGAGTGCGTTTGCCAGGGCTGTGCGGGCCCTTCCCACTGTTCACTTTGCATCTCTGATTGAATATTGTTTAATTGCTTTATTTACTCCTACTTTAATTTGCAGGGACGGCTGTGTCAAGCTCTTTCCTCCTCCCCTCCCCTCCCTGCATGGATTGCTCCCGCTCTGCCTGGCGGATTCCTCCTGCCGACAGTTATACAATATTCATTACGGCTTATTGCCGTGGTGGGGCTGGAGCAGAGTTCAGATCCGTGAGGGCGATAAAGCAAAGGACTTGCAGTCTCAGCACACCTCAGGTCTGCGGGAGGAAGGAGATAAGAGGATGCAGAGTCTACCTGAAACACAGGCTCTTGCCCCTTGCCATCGCAGCCTCAACGCTCGATTTCCCCCAGCGAACCTTATCGTAATGAGCACGCCCAGGCTGATATGCTAATCTTAGTCACGCTGGTGTAAACCCAAAGTAACCCCGTTGAAAACAATAGAGTTACTTCAGATTTACTTCAACGTGACAGCCTTTGCAGATTTACATCTATTTTTGTGCTGCACCTTCCCGGGGAACGGCCCCCTCCGGCTCTTGCGCCGAATGCTTTCTTTCTCTTTCAAATCCTTTCTAATTCTGCGGGGCGAGTTGTTCTCTTGGACTTAGCTGAATTATTTAACAAGGAAAATTGGTCGTGTGTTTCCAGAGGAACCTTCCT
Organism: Pseudopipra pipra; assembly: GCF_036250125.1. Classification (NCBI taxonomy): domain Eukaryota; kingdom Metazoa; phylum Chordata; class Aves; order Passeriformes; family Pipridae; genus Pseudopipra; species Pseudopipra pipra. Next base: position 8,370,074 of record NC_087566.1, on the reverse strand, counting down.
GGCCTTGTTTTCCTTGCTGAAAATACCTTCTTCTTATGTCATCCTGGGGAGGTGTTACCCCCTCTCCAGGGACAAGTCATTTGGGGATCTGAGCACCTTTAGTGGGGTCCTGAGTTGCTTTCAGTCCTGTCAATGCTCTGGAAAACAGGACGGTGGGGGAGAGCTCAGCAACCCAGGTGCAACCCAGGAGATGTACTTGGGAATTCACTGGAAACTCCAGTATTTCTGGAGGGAAGGATCCAGTCCTTCAAAAGACATTGGTCAGGGCAAAGAATCCGCCTCACTTGCTGAACCATATCAGGCAAGGTCCGAAGCACTGTCAATTCTTGTTAAAAGAGGCGTAGCCAGGAGGAAAGAAGAGAAATGACACATAAATGTGAATCTGTTGAGGCCTCGTCATCACCTTGATAACCAACGAGCCTTGTTACAGCTCCAGGTCCCAACGGCAGCTGCCAACGCCCGGTGTCCTATTTGGAGGGGCTGGATTTTTGCTTAGGGTCTTTCTCGTTCTCATAAAAAATAAGGACCCTTCCTTAACAGCCCTAAACTCTGTGGAGAGCCAGAGGTATTAAAATGCCACTACAAAATTATCTTTTTAATAAGCCAACTTTTCTCTGCTGGAAAAAAAACAAGCCTCGCCCCATGCCCTGATTAGACAAGGGACCCAGCCAAGGTGTTATAAATATCCTGAAAATATTTTGTTCTCTGGTGTTGCTCACAACAATGATTTATTTCTAGAGGGGGAACAGATTTATTTCCAGAGAGGGAACAGTCAGGGAAATCCCTTTGTCCTTAAATTCTGCACATGGGCTTTAAACATTCCCTGATTTTGAAGCTCATTGTTCATATACCAACATCTCCACCCCTTCTATTTGTCTACAATTTTCATTCTGCTTTGCTAAACACATGATGATGTATGATTTGCCTCACTCACAGCTCTGAGACCTTTGTGTCTTTTCCTCCTTTCCCCCCTTGAAATTCCACAAATGACCACTTTGGTAACATTCCTTGGAAACCTCCATGTAAAATATCTTTCCCCAGTGATTTGTCCCCACTCTCTCATGCACATGCTGCTTTGTTATTGCATGGTTGCTAATAATCCAGTTAAGTTTAATATATATCTATATTATATGTATGATACCTACCTATGTGCAGGAGAAAAATGAGATTTCATTATTGTTCTGTATATAAATATATAAAAATATATATACACATATATACTGTGTGTATAATACATATTTACACTACATACACACACACATACATGTTTATATGTGCAGATAATAATGAAACACTCCCTATTTTGTCCCTGTCCATGGGCAGGTCCTAAGAAATCCACACTTCCCCTCGCCTTAAATTACACATCTGCTAAGCCTGTGAAATTCAGTGTTTGTGTACATTTCAAACAAAGCTCTACATGGGCTGTTCAAACACTGCCAAAACAAGACTGGGTGACTTGTGGGTCAGATGTTATTTTTCGTAACCTGATCCACAGCCAACACTTCAATGTTTTCATAACTCCTACTGTTTGCATCCAGATTACCTGGTGTTACAATCAAGATAAAGCCTTTCTGCACCTGCTTCTTGCTTCTGACACCTGAAACATTTTGCTACCCCCCAAATTGCAGCTGCTGCAGAGTTTTGGGAGTGGAGGGTGCCAATTTGTCAGACAAAAGAGGAGCAGCTGGAAGAGCCGTGAGGATGAGCTGGAGATGGAAGGGTCCGTGTCCTGTTCCAGAGGGAGCTGATGACGCACAGACTGGAGTTTTCTTAGTGTCATGTTTTATTTACAAAACACACAGTGCCACGATCTCCCTCCAGCAACGAACCCCGCGGATCGTGAGGGACCTGGCGAGGAGCTCGGGGCTGGCGGATGCTCCCGAGCCTCCGGCGTTGCCTTGGGGCTCTCCGAGGACTCAAACCACGTGCAGAAGCTCAATGAAGCCTCATTCCCAGACAAGCAGCAAGAAGATTCCTGCTGGAGACTCCGTTGCATTCTCTCTTCTCACAGATGTACCCAGCACACCAGAGCCAGGCCTTGATTCCCACTGTTTCCCAGCCTCAACAGCTGGTTTCCCTCTGAAATCTCCCCCCCCAGCTGTCAACAACAATGACAAGCCCATCTCAAGTTTGTTAAAATTTTTGATAACTGATGTTAAAAGATTCAGCTCAGAAAATTTAGAGACAGGTTATTTGGACATGGGAGAAATATGATTTGCCATTCCTTCCCCCCAATATTTTTTAAAATTTATTAAAAGTTGATGTACTTCATGGGTTTCTGAAGAAAGGCATTTTCAAATGGAAAACCGGTGAGCTTTGGAAGGCTCAAACTGGTAGAAATACTACCAATAAAATCCTTCTCATGTAAAAATGTCATAAGTCACTTTTTTTTCTAATATAGCAGTGACCACAACAGGATTTTTCCTGCTACAACTGTTTGGATTAAGAAAACACAGCACATACCACCCTTCTGACATGAATCTGACTTTTAGGGCTACACCAGGCACAAGAGCCATTTTGATGTGTCCTGTCCGTGGCTGGGCATCCCTGTCAAGTGTGATGATTGCTTACAAAAAGAGGAGAAACAGCTCCAAAGGAGGCTTTGTCCGACTTTAAGTGTAGAACAGCCGTAGCGGATCAGTTGACGCCGCTTTGGCACCGAGTGGAGCCCCGTCCTCCCCTCTTTGTCAGGAATCTCTACACTCGGCCAAAGTGAGTTTCATAACCAGCTAGAAAGTTCTTGAGGGCTTCCATGGGGCTCGGCTGAGGGGAAAGGGAAAAACATGGGCAGCAACCAGTGTTGTACATCCAGCAAAGGGCCTTCTCAGCCCTTTTCCAGCTGGTTTGTGGTGGGGTGAGGACAATCTGTCTTTTCCCTGTGCTGGGGGGGGCAAAGGCGGCGTTGGGGAATGGAGCTGCTTTGTACACCTGGGTGTGGTGGTACAGAGGGATGGGAGTTGTCCCATGGTGTGGAGCAGACCTTGCAAAACAAGGAGAGAAAACTGCTTCTCGAAGTGGGACATTTTTGTGCAGCTGCAGTGTCATGTGGCTTGAGAAAACACCTTGTGGATGTTCCTCATTGCACAGGCCAGAAATGCCATTAGCAGCCTGGACATGGCCTCAGATTTTACCCCAGCACAGCCCTGCTCCCAGGCTGAGCTGCTTCTCTAATTAAACCTGATGGGAAAAGAGGATCAGGAGGGCTGTCACAGGAGTGGGAAAGTGGAAATAGGATGAAAGTGTGATGATTTGCTGTTGGTCAAACAGCTGCTGTGTCTCTGATGCCTCTGCAGACCCCGGCAGGAGACACATCTCTGAACATGAGATACAGGAGCAAGAAAGAGATCTTCCACGTGCCTTAGAGATCCCTAATTCCACCGAGGATTTGGAAATGCAGGTGAAATATGTGGGAAACCCTACCTGCATGTGCCTGAAGGAAGGTGCACCTGGGACAGGTAACAAATGTTCAGAAGGCAGTGGCTTGCTGATCCAGGTTGTGTTTTCCCTTATGCTCCTGAACATCCAGAACAATGCCACTGACAGCCCTTGGACACCTGGAATTTCTGCTTAGATGCAGCATTTGAAAACGTGGTCCACTGTGGAGGTAGCTGCCACGTGTGCTTATTTATTTGTTTCTATTCTTACCTCCTCCTTGCCTGGCAGATTTTCAGGAGCTGGGCTGCTCTTACATAACGTTGCGCCAAAATTGGATTCAGAGGGATCCGTGGCTGGAATCACCTTTGATCCCTGGATTCCTTTCTGTTTTATCTGCACAGTTTGGGCACACCATTGTGAGCTGCTGGGATATCCTCTGCCCTGGCATCCCTTGGGACCAGGTGTCCAGGACATTCCAACAGTCCTGCCTTTGTCACAGCTGCCTTGTGGCAGCAAATGTGGTCCCACACTGGCTCTCCTGGGCACGCAGCTGCTTCCAAGAGCAGGTTCTCCAGGTTTCCAAGAGAGCATGGCCAGAGTTCAAGCCTGTTTAATTAATGGTAATTATCCGATTGAGGGACTGCGTATGAAACGGATTAAACCCATCTGGAATCCTCAGCCTGAGTCGTTCTGAGCTGTGCTCTTGGCTCAAAAACCTGCACCCGCATCCAGAGGATGCCTTAAGCAACTTGAGGAATCCCTCCTTCTCCTGGGATGCTCTCTCCTCCACATCATAGGTGGCTTCATCCAGGCAAACTGCTGGAACCCCTTGGAGAGGATGTGGGGGCTCAGCCCAGCAGCAGAGAGGGTGGACTTGATGGAGAGGTGGACAAGGCTCCCCGTGGCACCCACGTGCTTTGGGTGCTGCTGGGAGCTGGTTTAAAGCAAACACAACCCGGGGAGCTGCAATCCCATCTCAGGGTGATGGCAGAGACAGATCCAAGGGGATGGAGCTGGCCTCTCTCCCACGGCCGTCTCCAGCCCGGTGCCTTTGGTGACAAATCATGAGTGTTTGGGTTTGGATGTGGTGACAAATCCAAGTGCTATGAAAGATAGTGAGCACAATGGTGGGGTTTAGCCAATATATTGGCCTTTTACATAAATGCTCCGTGCACATGTCCACTGCCAGGCAGCAGGTGAGACCAGAGAGTCAGAAACATTAATCTGGGTGAAAAGGGAGCCTTGGAAACTTGCCACTTTTGTTCCAGTCCCTGCTCCCCAGGAGCTCAATTTTTCCCGTCTTTCCCTCCATATTGTATTTCATGTGATTTCTTTGCACTTTAGAAGTAGATTGCCTTGTTTGCAGGAAGAATGCCCTGCATGTTTGTGTAGCGGGTGAGATTCAGGCTGGGACTGGGTGAGATTTCAGCATTGCATCAGCTCCGGGTCAGCCCGTCAGACATGGATGGCTGATGTTAAACTTGTGCCTCGGAGTGAAAGGCTGTGGGCACGGACAGTCCGTTCCTTCCACCTGAAGGGTAAAATAAAGATCACAGGATGAGTCCAGGACAGCTTTGATGATTCAAGGATGCATTCAGGGTTCAAATGTATCATTACATCTTGTCACCAGATTCCCGTCCAGGCAGGGAAGAGACACCCCACGTATGAGTCTACATTCCCTACGAGGCACAAGGCTCCCAGTGATACTGCATGTGCAGTGTGGCCAAACCTGATGCAGGGACAGGTCCCTTCCTGTTGTGCATGAGGGGGGAAAGTGGATTTTGAGGCCACGAGGCAGAATTTTAGAAGGAAAGTAGTTTGGGAAAGTTTGTGCATGCCTGAAATTATCTGATGATAACTTGAACCATTGTAGCTTCTCTGGCAAACCTCTTCAGAGGGACACTTCCCAGCATAACCACTTCTTCCCAGGTGGTTCAGCCTGAAATACAAGTCTCTGGAGGTGAAGGAGGAACATCTCCAGAGATGGAGAAATCCTGCTGGGGATCAGAGACTCCTCATGCACTGCACACTCTGCTTCTCTGCAGCCCCCACCAAAGGGCAACACCTTGGTGGTCTCCAGCCCTTGGGCTCCACTCCACTCCTTTTCCAATACCCTTTGACTTGCCTGCAGAGTTCTTGCTGTGAATTTAACTCTTCTAACAGGGGATGAGGAAGGAAACAGTGAAAGCTGAGATTCATACCACAAGCTCCCCAGGAGAGGGGCCTCACTGGGCAGTGCCTGCGTGGGGGATGCCTCACCCCAGCTCCCAACCCAGTGACCTCCCCTCTGCCAAATGACCTTTTCCCGACCTGTGTGTCCCCCTCCCATGCTGCCTGATGTCCCTTGTGCCGTGACCAGGTTCTCCTGTCCCTGGTGCCATCTGTGAAGGAGGAGGTGAGACAAACCAGCAGCTTTTCCCTGCGGTGTTACATTGTTTGACCACAGACACATTCTAATTAATTTAATTTTTTTTCCCAGTTCGCATTTATTTTTATTATGCATTTACTTATTATCAAGTGTGCATATTGCAGTGCCTTCCTAGCCCCAGTTAGTGAATGCACCCGCCCCATCTTATCCAGACTTCCAGCAGCAGCAGGAGATGCCAGAAACGCTCCCGGAGCCGCAGCACTCTGGCAGCTTAACATTTGCATGAGAAAGCAGGGAGCGGGGAGGGAATAAAACCTAAAGGTGAAGAGCCATGAGTCACTTGGTGAAACTGCAGTACCGCTGCTGAATTCCCCGGGGCTTAAAACCAAGCTGCAAGGAGGGATTGGGAATCCCAGGGGTGCAAAGAGCAAGGATAACAACACACTCGATACTGTGGTGGGAGCTCGGCCACGCTGGCGAGCTCGTTTCTGTTTGGTGTTCTTTACTGTGCTCTGTTTAATGTGGAAACTATCATATATGCCCAGGCTGGGTGAACACATCCCTGTGCTGCCACTGATCCTGCTCTGGAAGTGGCTTTCGGGCTGCGGGGTGTCCCCAGCTCCCCTCGGGTGCAGTGGGAGCATGAAGTGATGTTTTAAATCCTCTGCTCACTGCTCCGGGTTCTCCCAAGCACAGCCTTTAAATGCTGTGCTGTCAACTGCTTGATTAATTAATGCTCTTCTGTTTCACTTGTTTGATGGTGATGTTCAGTGATGTGACTGAAACTCAGCTCCCGGGGCAGGGACAGGCTCATGTGCTCAAACAGCCTGAACGTGTATTTTTAGTAAAACAGTGTTTTCAGCTCAGGATTTGAAGTTTCCGGTCATTTCCTCGTCCCTCTCTGAGTTACACACCAAGTCCCTTCCGCTGTTTATTGCAGATGTTGAGGGTTAAAATAACCTGGGAGTTAAATGCTTGGCTTTTGGAGGGAGAAGGAAACGAGCAGCTGGATGAGCTCTCACTGCTCATCGGCACCAGAGCTTATGGCAAAACTTCCAGGGAGCTCCAGTTGATATATATTATTATAGAAATAATGTCTTGGAAGAGGCACACTCAGGATTTAAGGCCATTCCACATTATTGCTCAGCTCAGCTGAAAGAAGTGTGGGGTCACTTTGTTATTCTGGCTTGGAGATGAGCACAGCAGGGCTGTCTGTCCATCCATCAGGGCTGTCTGTCCGTCCATCCATCAGGGCTGTCTGTACATCCATCTGCCCACCCAGGGCTGCTGTTGGCTTGTCCCAGGCCCCAGCAGCAACAGAGGGGCTGAGGGGTGATCTGGGGTAAGCCAGGATGTCCCGCTCTATTCCACTTCAGCAAATATTCCTTTATGTGTCTCCTTGCCTCTGCCTGCAGGCAAGGATGGAAGCCAGGAATGCTGTCAGTTGTGTTTGTCCTGCCAGCACCAGCTCACCTTGGAGGTGTCAGCCCTGCAATGGTGCTTTACCTGCAGTGCCTCTCCGCAGCCTCCCAAGCTGGATGATGGCAGGGACCCTGGTGTTTCCCTCCTTACTCCTCAGATTTCCAAACTCTTCATCAGTCACTGGACATCCAGAGCGCTAAGAAGCATCAACACACAGATGGGACAGGAGTCTGTGGGCTGCCAGTGCGGTTGTGGTTTGGTATTTGCCAGCTCTGCTCTGTGCTGGAGTAGACTCCTGTCCCCTGGGAGGACCAGCTGTGTCCAGGGTGGATCTTGCTTCCAGAGCAAAGGAGCTGCTGGAAAATCTCTCTGCCAGGCCCGGAGCACCAGTTTGCTGCGGGCAGAGGGAGCAGGCTGAGCTCTCACCATTAGGACACATGCTCTTCCCGCTCCAGTGGGTCTGTGCTTAACTCACCGTCAGTCACAGAGCGAGGACACGTGTGGGGACAAGTGTGTGGCCATGAGGGGCCTTCCCAAGGTGTCAGGCTCCTGCGTGGGATCGGAGCGGCAGAGCTGGATGGGACCAGGCAGGTTGTCGGGAGCACTGAGCATCACAGACACCGCGTGGCCTCTGGAGCTTGGGGTTGGGTTTCTCCTCCCTGGGGATGCATCCCAGGGTGTGAAGCCCCCATTTCTGAGGCATAGGGGTCCACAGCCCTCCTGGTGTGCCTGGCAGTGGGAGCAGCAGAGATACAGGGACCGTGCGGCAGCGAGGCATCACCACATGGTGCTGGCTGCCTGCTGCATCACCTCACTCACTTCCAGATTTGGGGATACCTGTTTTCCTTGGAGGGATAGATGGATGAGACCAGCTGGGCAGAGGGGCTTGGGTGCTCTCCTACCCTCGCTGGGGATTTCAGAGCCCGTTGGACCCTTTTGCAACCCAAAAGAGGATTTTCCACCAGCGAGGGCTGTGCCTGCCCTCCGAGAGCAGCACATCCAGTGACGTCCTCTCCTCCTGCAGGAGCAAAGAGCTCGGCAATAAAAATGGAGCTGGCGACAGCACTAATTGCCTGAGAGCCAGCGTGGCGGGCTGGGATGGCACGCCAAGGGGCTCTAAAACCACAGATGGGTGCCCAGTGGGATGTTCTGCCAGCTCAGAAGGAGATGGGCAAGGGTGAGCCGGGGAATACAGTGCACAGGCGGGTTTTGAGAAGCAGCACAAGTTGAGCTGGTAAATTATAAAATGCCACACTTGAGGCCTGTTACATAACGTCCCTTTACAGAACCTGGGAGCTAAATATAAAAAGAGAGTTACATTTTGGGCTGGTGTAAAACGATGCTCCAGAATGGGTTTGTGTGGGAAGGAGCCTCTGCAGCTCAGCGAGGAGCGGAAAGGCTTTCGGGACCCTGGGCTTGCTCCCAGCCTCCATTGCTTGTTTTCTGTGCAACCTTGTGAAAAGCTTGTGCTCCCCAGGTCTCAGTTTCCCTCTCTTTAAATCAGGAACAATAAAACCTCCATTTCCTTGCAGCTGCGTTGTCAAGATTAATTCATGTTTGCAAAGTGACCTGAGAATCTATAGAAACCCGAACAGTATATCATTATCCCGATCTAAACTTGGCACAGAGGATCAGCGGGCCAAATTCCCCTCCCACACTGGATGAGAAGGGGTTGTGTCAGCAGAGCCGAGAGGAAAATTCCAGCCACTGTTCCCAACCAAAAAATCCAGGCGAAAAAAGCCTTTTCAGGCTGAGACCATTTTATTTCCCTTGAGGAAATTCCCTCTTCATTAGCTCCGAGCAGAAGGATCAGCTCCCACACAAATGGGCTCATGCTGAAGTGCGGAGGGGGTTAAAGGGAGCTTTGGATGGCTCATCCTTCCTCTCTTGGATGACAACTGGTGATGGTGATGGTGATGCCGGGCTCCTGCAGCTCGAAGGTGACAAAGCCAGGAGCATCTCCCGTGGGAAATGCAAGCAGGAGTGGAGCGAAGTAGAGATGAACAGAGATGCTGTATGTGCCAGCATCCAGCCTTTCTGGCAGTGGTTTAGGGCTGTTTTGCCACTTTTTTGTTAAGATTCGACTGCCAAACCCAGCATGGTCCCCAGTGTTCTGCTTTGCTTGTTCTCCATCAAATGTTGGGAACAACCCGGCCCATCTTCTTTGTCCTTCCTCTCTGCACATAAAGTGAAGACCACAGATGCTGGGCAGTCACAGAGGAGCTAGATGGATTTCCAGGTCAGGTTTGACCACTCAGTTTTGGGGCTCAAGGTGTGGACTGAAGGATGGCTGAGGCACGGGATGTCAAAGGAAAGCCTGTCTGGGATCACCAGAGGATGATGCCACCACAGCCTTGCTCTTGCAGTGATGGAGAGATGCAAAGATTGAGCTGGAATCAGCCTGGTTCAGCTTCTCTCTCAGCCTAGAGAGCCAATGGGACCAGAGAGGAGCTCACCTGGGCTCACATCCACCCCTCATTCCCCCCCAGATGTGGCTTACATTCCATCCATGGGTTGCCTGCAGATGGGAGAGGGTGAGTGTGCTCCATTCCCTGTTGTTTGCTGGGACACAGATGATGCAGAGCATTGTGGTCCTTGAGCAGAGGCTGAAATGGAGGTGTAGGAGCCCCAGGAAGCCTCATCACCCCCTCACAGCCCTCCCTGCTCTGCTCTGCCCTTCAGGAGCTGCTGCATGGCCAGGACCGGACCAAAGCGGGTGTGTGGCCTCTCCAGGTACAATGTGTGGTTTCTTAAAACCACCTGATCATTGAAGCCTGATCCTGTGCCTGTGAAACCCATCCAAATCACTGGAAAAAATGTCTTCTGACAGGATAGAGATTTGCAGGGGAGTTGCCAAGCAACTGGCACAGCTCTGACGCCTTCTGAGCCTCTCCTCCCTCTGAGCAGTGAGCAGGGGATCCTGCATCCCTGCATCCCTCTGCCCCAGCCAGCCCAGCATTCCTGGGCTGTCCCAGCCTACTTCCACCTGTCTGGGAAGGTACCAGTAGGAAAAGCAGGGACCACTGGTTGCTGGTGGGACAGGATGCTCCTGACCAGTGGGGATGACCTCCCTGCACATCCAACCCACTCCTTCAACAACAGGATTAGAAATGGACTCTCTTTTCTAACCCATCTCCAAGCTGTGCAGCTCCTTTTTGAACTAGTCCAAGAAATATGGGAAAACACCCAGGAGGATTCATTATAACCTGACTTTGATTCATGTCACCTCTGCATTTCCTTGGGAGCTGCTTCAGATTTACACTAAGAGAAACATGCAGCCCAAACCCTTGGGATTTTCTTTCCTAAAGCTTTAATTTAAATGAACTCTTGAGTAACAACTATTACAAAAATCAGCTGATGTCCCTCAGAAAGCCTTGGACTGACAGTGAGAGCCGTGGAGCCGCAGCAGACGGGAGGGGAGGCACTGATAGCTGTGATCTTGCACAAGATCAGTCACTGAGTGAGTGGCAATAAACAGCAAATCCAGCCAGCTCCCAGGAATGGCAAATGGACCAGCTTGTTCCGAACAATCTGTTCCTGCTCCAGAGCAGGGCTGTGGTGCCGGTGGCAGGCTGGGAAAGCGGCTATTCTTGGCGTGAGCTGGTCTGAAACCCAAGCTTCAGAGAAATGGCAGGGCCGAGCCAGGCTAATTACTGGGAGACATGTCCTAAATCAAACAAAGAGGCTCCAAGTGGCTTTGCTGGGCTGACTCCTCTCCAGGGAGGTTTGTGCTGCTCTGCCTTGTCCCATGGACCTGCTCACTGCTGTGTCCTCTGCTTTCTGCCCCAGCCACTGGGAAAATCTTGGGTGGGGACACCCTGCTGATCCTCCTCGGGTCCTCTGCCTGCACTTGGCTGAGCATTTACTGTCTCACTGTCACCTACTTAACATGGCATTAACATTACTGAGCCAGAGCACTCGGCGCACTCAGTTTCTTCCCAGTGCTGCAGTTGCTGTTGGAAGGGAACAAGAGTGCCCAAACCTCTCCCATAAAGCCAAAACTGGGGAGGCAGAAAGCTCTGGAACTGTCTTTATCAACATCCCACCAGGCTGGACCTGGGATGCAGTTTCTCCAGGCAGATTTATTTCAGTTGTCCTGCTTTCTTTAGGGCTTATGAGTTCCCCCAGGATACTTTCCTCCTGTGTCCAACCTAGAGATCAACTGGCTTTTATTTGGTTTGGAAAAGAAAAGTAAGAGAAAATAAACTGGATGCAGGTGGTGCAGAACAGCCATACAGCAGTTTTATTAATTGCCTTTAAATGTTAATTCAGAATAGTTTCCCTGAGTGATCTTATATAGGCAAATCCTGAGTTGCCTTAAGCCACTGGCAGAGCATGTTCAACTAATAAGGTATTCTTAGTGCTGACCAGGAGCCTTGCACAGGACAGTAATCAGGAATGATTAATTGGAAATAGCTCTTCTAAACCAGGCTGTACCTGCTGTGCTCTCCCGGCCTGCCCAGCTCTGCCCAGACCTGACGTGGAGCCACCAGGATCAGTGGGGAAGGGACTTCACCTGTGATGTGCCACTTCCTCAGCCACAAACCACCCTCCTATCCCTTCTCCCAGTGTTCCCCAGCTCAATCTGGCATGCAGGGTTTCCAGCACAGCCTCTGGATTTGCCAACAGACTTCCCTCAGGAAGAACGGAATGTGGGAAATTATTAGCTCAGCTCAACCATAGCCCTGGCAGACTTGGAGAGCTATTGCATCATGTATCCCACCCCTCAGCAAAACAGCAAAAAACCCTGCCTCCTGCCTGGGTTTCATGCCTCCAAAACCTCTGAGGGACCAGCAGCCCCACTAAGAGAGTTACTTTGTGAAGCTCATCTCGTTCCAACCACTTGCCATGAGCAGGGACAGCTTCCACTAGATCAAGTTGCTCCAATCCCCGTCCAACCTGGTCTTGAACGCTTCCAGGGATGGGAAATCCCAGAGAACCCATTTCTGATCAGGCACGACCTCATGTGACAGTAGCTTCTGTCCTTGAGTCCCCTGTTCTCTTCCTTTAGGTGAAATCATCCCACAGTGTCTGTGTGCCTCCTACATGCCAGGTTTGACCTCAGGCCAGTGAAATTTTCAGAGGTCTCCTCTTGCTTTCAGCATGTCCTCGACTATTTCCCTTCTTCATTCCCCCCCTGCAGCAGCAGCCTTTGAGCAGTAATTCAGCAGGGAACACCTGCTGCAGCCAGAGGTGGCTGGGAGGGAGCACAGAGGATGAAATCCATGTTAATAGGCTCTGCTGGAGTGGCTGAACCTGCTGTGGAAGAGTTTTACTTTCCCAAAGTCAGGGCTTGGGGAACTTGCTCCTCAAATGACGCTTTAAATAATACCCAGTAATGCCACAGAGGAGACAGTTCCCTGCTGGAAATCACATTTCGCTTAGTGTCAGCAGTTCAGAAGAAACCCATCTGCAGGAAATTAGGATGACAATTTCCTCTGTGAGTGAGGAGGAATTACAGCTGTAATCCAGCGGGCAGACAACAGCCTCCTCTCCTCTCTCTCATACCAGTTAGTCTTGAAACTTGAAGCCATGTGTCCATATAGAGATGTCTCTACCCCACCCAGGAAGGGCAGAGAGGAAGAAATGATATGGTGCAGGGAGAGAATAGCTCAGCATTTGAGGACCAAACAAGTCTGTATTTTGAAAGAAACCTTTTCTGTAAGAAACAGACTGAGAAAACTCAGTTGCAAAAAGCTGCAGGACCACAACTCTCAGTGTGTTCACAACAGTTTTTTGGGGCCAGAACTGATCTTGAAGGCTGGCACGGTTCATGAACATGTGAAGATAACATTCATCAGAGGAAAGAAATAAAAACCTGGGTAGCAAATGTGCTCATGGGACACCTTTTGCAAGCCAGGTCTTGGTAAAGTCACACCAGGAGGCCAAGGGGTCACTTCAGGTCCACAGGATGACATTAATATGGTCAGATGGCAATAGGACAAAGTGGAATGGTTTTAAATTAAAAGAGGAGAGATTTCGATTAGATGTTAGGAAGAAATTTTTTACTCAGAGGGTGGTGAGGGCCTGGCACAGGTTGCTCAGAGGAGCTGTAGCTGCTGCATCCCTGGAAGTGTCCAAGGCCAGGCTGGACAGGGCTTGGGATAGTGGAAGTTGTCCCTGCTCATGACAGGGGGTGGAACAAGATGATCTTTAAGGTCCCTCCCAACCCAAACCATTTTATAATTCTACAATTCTATGATTGCAGCAGAGATGGACTCAGCCTGTGTCCGAATTCACAACCTTTTCTGTGAGGTTTTGTCATCAATCTCCTGGCTGAGAAGATCTTTCCCCATCACCAGCTGCCTTAGCAGTTGTCAGCATCTTCCTGCTTCTCCCAGCACTGCTGCTGGAGCTGACGGGAGTTTGATTATGATTTAATCCAGGCTTTTAGAGGAGGGAAAAAAGAAAGTTTTGACAGTTCCATATTTAGCCCTCTGACTCACCGATTTCATGTGTCAAACACTAAAGACGGGTTAAGTAGAATTAAGTTCTGGATTTATTATAAATAGGCATTAAGTAACATGAATGTACTACATTTGCATGAAAATATGGGCCTGATTCTCTAATTTACCCCAGAGATTTTGTTTGACGTCGATGGGACCCTCCCAGGGGGGAGCTCAGATCAGAGCCAGCCCAGCTCTGACCATCCCCTGCTGCCACCAGGAACTGGACCTGGTGAAATAGGGAAATCTCTGCTGAAATCAGGAAGGATTTACACTGCTTGCACAGATCAGAATTCAACCCTTAAAATAGTACAGGTAGTTTCAATCAGCCCCCAGATCTGCTGCTGAAAGAATAATTTCTCCATGTCAATCAGTGCTAAATGTACCTGTTAAATCAGGGAAGATGGGTTAAGGTGAAAATTGCACAGAAAGTCACTTTTCTTCTTTTTCTCCCAGAAGTTGGAGATTTGTTGGATTCAGATCTTATGGACAATCTCATCCTGCTCCAATTACCTTCTGCTTAAAGGTCCATTCAGACAATGAAGTCACCCTCACTCAGAGCAAGCCTGACAGTTGGGCATTGTTTGGGTGAAAACAGTCCCCTTTAGTGAAATCAATGCTTCTGCAATGAGGGTGACAGACACAGACTCTGCCAAATCAGAGCCCTCCTGAATAGCTTAATTTACTGACTTGTTCTTGTTAAACAATTGAGAATTGGTCCATGGAGAAGAACACAAAAAAGGACAGACAATGTGGGCTGTATTTTGAGGCTGGACCAGTCCAAGCCAAGGAAAAACAGGATTTCAAACCACCCGGTGGTACTGTTTCTGGAATAATGATGTTCACCCGTGCACCTCTACCTTTATCCTGAACTGGAGGCTTGGCCCTGTTTCTGCTGAGGGTGAGAATAAGGGATGTGCAGCATAACAAGGGCCACCGGGATTGAGGGACAACCTCAGCCCTGGAGAGCTTGCTCTTATTATTCCATGGAGCTGTTGATCATGCAGGAAGATGCAGGAGCTTCTCCTGGCCCCAGCAGGACCCTCAGGCTCCGGTGCCTTCCCAGCATCATTCTGCCCTCGGCTGTGATTTTTCTTATCAAACACCACATTCTGCTCCCTGCCATGAAAATAATTTCCAATTAAATGCCTTCTCAGAGCCTATCTGACTGGGAATTAGCCTGGTACTTGGTGACTGGATTGTTAGCTCATCAAAGTCTCTGGGATAAGGGGACGTGCTGCCTTGGGAGCAACGTGCTGGCTGAGGATTTTGCTCGTGGCTTTGAACTCACCGCAGCCCTGCAAACTGGGACACGGGTGCCCTTTGCTCACCTTCAGTACTTCTCTGTTCTCCTTTAACCCACAGCTGAGTAAGCAACTCCAGGGCTACAAAACACAGATTCCTGTGCTCCAGCCCTCCAGGGATCCCAGCGTTTGAGTCCCTGGGAAGGAGCTGGCCACGTGCTCCAGCTTACAGGGAACAGATTATCACGGCCCTTGTGACTCAGTACATGGATCCCATGTGCTTCCCTGCATGGAAGGGAGAGAAGCAGGCATGAAGCCTCAATTTGGCCCCTAATCAGCTGCCTAACTGGTCTCAGTCTCCAGGGACCTTCCCCAGGCTGGCAGTGCCAACCACTGCTCTCTCCTGACAGTGGGCACCTTGAGGGGGTCTGGATGCTGAGGGGGACAACAGTGGTGTGTGGTGATTGTTGCCTCTTCATGAGCAGAACAGATAAAATCCAAGAAGCTCAGAAAGCTGGATGTGGAGCTGGGAAGGATGGGGAGGGAACAGCAGCTGTGACCCCAAAGTGCTGCTGGGGATGGTGAACCCCTGGATGTTCCTGTTGGAACAAAAGGCTTCCAAGTGCCAGGTTATGGGTCAGTTCAAACACTGGAAAGAGGAGAACTGGTAAAATGACAGTTTCTTCTTGCTGTGGACATGAAGTCAGAGAGATATCAGAGCATGTGGTTCAGGGCTGATTTTGGGGCATGGAAACTCCTTTGGTCCATGTAGTGTGGGGTCCCAGCAACTCCTTCCTCCATCCTTCTTAGTGATCCTTGGAGCACCATCCACACTCCATTGTGATGATGCTGCTATGGCAACCAGGCAGTGATTGTTCCACAGGGCATGGGGCAGTGCAGGGCACAGGATGGGCCTGGGACCTGTTCCCTTCTAGGTTCTCACCTCTCCTAAGCTTCCTACTGGAAACAGAAGTTGATCTTTGGGAATACACAACTCCACTATGGTTCTGTCTCCTGGCTGGAGAGGAGCTGCAGTACCCTGGGGGGGCTGAGCAGTGTTGTGAGGTTCAAGGGGACCCAGAGGGCTGCAGTGTGGCTGCTGGGGACCAGCTTTGGGATAAGGGATGTGGGGTCCACTCTAGAGCCCTCCCTGGCAGCAGCGGGATGGGGGGGTGAATCCAGGTGTTCTTCAGGAATTCTGCCCGC
This sequence comes from Pseudopipra pipra, assembly GCF_036250125.1. Classification (NCBI taxonomy): domain Eukaryota; kingdom Metazoa; phylum Chordata; class Aves; order Passeriformes; family Pipridae; genus Pseudopipra; species Pseudopipra pipra. The sequence continues at coordinate 8,354,013 of NC_087566.1, read as the reverse complement.
TGGCACAGGGTGGGGGGGGACTGACCTCACCGGAATTTCTATGGAAACCCAGGTACTGAACGGGGTGGAATAGCTCAAACCATCTGTTCCTCCCCTACTTGTAAACTCGATCATTTCACGATGACATCACTAAAAATGCTCTCCTTTTATTCCTCTCGCAGCCATCTGTGATGGTTTCCTCCTGTGCCAAACACGCGAGCGGGTGCTGAGGGATGGGCAGGAGGACACAACCACCCCATTACTCCTGTTTCATTTTTTCCCTTGGAAAGCGATCCTGTCCCTGTGGAGTCTCCCTTGTTCCTTTCCTGAGGCGTCTACAGAGTAACTGGCAGAGTTAGACAGGAAAAATGAAGAGCTCAAAGGTGAAAATGAAGCACAAACTAAAGCTGAACTTTGCAGGGACTGCAGAAGATCTGCCATAGGGATCATACCTGTTGGAATACAAGTCCAGCAGTGGGGAACCAGCCTTGCTTCTGCCAGCAAGATGCTGGGTTGCAGTGGGGCTGCTTCTACCTGCCCTCCTGTACCAGGGATGAGGCCACGGCACGATATTTGGGTGTTGAGAGGGGCAGATTTGGGCAATATGAGTCAGCTGAGGACACAGGTGGTGGTGGATCTAATTGCCACAGCTTCAGTGCTCACTGTTGGGCAGGTTCTCAGTAGAAGTCACCTTCCCCCATCCAGAGATGGGAGCACTCCTGCTCCATTCGTGGGCAAGGTCACCTGGCTTCCCTCAAGACCACAGCACGAGTGGGTTTGGTTCTGACTCACGTGGTCCTTGCAGTCTGATAAAACAGGTGACAGCCTGCAATCCCCTGCCCTGCCCGGTGGTGGAGGTCTGTTCTCTGCCCAGGAACTGAGGTTTCAGGTGGTGATGAGTATCTCAGGTGCCAGAGAAGAGCTGGGGCTGGTGATGCCATTCACTCACTCCCCCATGTCCGGCCCTGCCAGCTGCCAGTGCTGCTTGTGTTTGCTCAAGTGACCAAACCCTCCCTCTCTGTGACAGCAGAGGAAACCCTCCAAGAGCCAGGACCTTTCGGAACTCTCTGAGCATGAGAAGGACAGAAGGGCTAAAATGGAGATCAGGCACCTGCAGACACAGTATCATCACGCAGCGTGCAATAGGAAATTTTATGATGCTGAAATCTGGAGGCAAATCCAGGCTCAGCAGTGAGTACAGATCCACAGGCCACACTGTGCTTGGGAAGCAACTCCATGAGTTGCAGAATCACACAAGGGTTTGGGTTGGAAGGGACCTTAAGGCTCATCCAGTTCCCCACTGTGCCATTTTGCACTAGACCAGGTTGCTCCAAACCCCATCCAAGCTGGCCTTGGACACTTCCAGGGATGGGGCAGCCACAGCTTCTCTGGGCAAACTGTGCCATCCTCATTCTTAGAACTTCCTCCTAAATCTAATCTAAATTTCTCCTCTTTCAGTTTAAAACCATTCACTCTTGTCTTATCACTATCTGACTGTGTAAAAAGTTGTTCTCTCTTTTTTATAAAGAGATGATGGGGACCAGAGTGGTGAGATGGGGAGGGGTAAGGACCTGCCCTGGCCTTGCAGATGGGATGTGCTAAATGTTATTTGTCATTCCATTTTTACAGAAAAACAATAGATGATCTGAAGCAAGAACACAGACATGTGTCACTAATGCTGAGCCAGATCTATTCACCAAACAATGTGATGATAGAAAACCGAAATCGTGTAAAGGTCGAAACCCTTTTTCAGATCAAAAATCAGAATGCTGCCCTGATCAAAGAGAGAAAAGCCCAGATAGCTGACCTGGGCAAGCAGGTAAGGGCATTTGGACCATTCCCTGGCTGAAACTCCTCAATGTAAAACACATTTAATTCAGGCCTTGAAATATTCCTCCTGGCAAATGACACATGACAATGACAAGTGGGTAGAGCCAGGCTCCCATTCAAGTCAGCAGTGCTGACTGGAAAAGTAAGGTCAGACTCTAAAACTGGTTATCCCACCAGTGCTTGCAGCCCCTCTGGGATGGCATATCCCTGCCTGGGGTCACACAACATCCCTCTGCTTCTCCCTTCACTTTTTTTATTGTCCTGAAAAAGGCAAAAATGGAATGTTTGCACTGCCTGACGTGACAAATAGAGGAGCAGCAGCACCTAAGGGATGTCCCATTCCTTCTCCTGAGGACATCCTGGTTGGATCCGGGCAGCAGTGGGGTGGGAGGCCAAGGAAAACGTGGGGCTATGGAAGTGACAGATCCCTTCAGCCTTCTGCTTTGAGCCAGCTGCCCATGATGGAAGACAGGGAACATGCTTGGATAGTTTGCAGTTGCTGCAGGTGCTGCAGAGCTTTCCCAACAGGGTCAGCTTTCAGTCAGGGATCTCTTGGCTCAGTCATATCTCCCTGACCTGCCCCCTGCTTTGCTGTTCCCCAACTCCTTCATTCTTCCCGTGGATTTATTTGCTCTGACAGCTTCCCACCTCTGGCAAAATTTTCCTCTGCTGATTTCCAGGGAGAACCCCATGGATCCCTGCCTGGCCAGCACAATACCCCAACCAAAACCCATCCTCGTTGCCTCTCCCACCCCACAGAGTGCTGCTGTGCTGTGCTCAACACCTGCTGGAGTTCCCTCCAGAGGCAGCTGCATTTCCTTCATGACACGAAAATAAACCCATTCCTAGTCACAGTTTTTGTTTCTGCATGTGCAGGATGGGATCCTTTGGGATTAAAGCTGCTTCTATAACTGTGAGCTCATTAATGACATTATTGCTGCAGTTCAGGTCAACAGAGGGTATTTTCTTTGGCTGTGTGTTCTGACTAGAGTCCAGAAGGCAGGGGTGGAGATTATACTGCCTCTTTTTTTTTCCCCTCTGTGTATGTGCAGGTGCTAGAGCTGGAAAGAGAGATTACAAAGCAAAGAGAGATAACAGCGAAGGCATTGGAAGCAAGGAATCACAAACGGCTGCAGGAGAAGGTCGATGGACTGGAATTCCGCCTAAACCAAGTAAGCAAACATTTTGGAGACCTTTGTGGGGCCACAGAGGGGCCTGGGACCTTCTTGGTCAGGACAAAGCACAGCGGTGCAAATTTCTGTGGTTGACACAAGCTGCAGAAAGCACCTGTCTGATTCCACTGGCCTGACTGCTCCCAGAATATCTCAAAGGCTCCTTCAAGCTTGGTGACCCAAAAGCAGGGTTTGTGCTATGCCAAGAAGCCTGAAGGTCTGCACCTGTTTAGTGATCAAACCAAGCTGCCTGCAGCCACCTTACCTTGGACAACACCAGCTCCAGGTCCCTGCTGTGATTGCCCTGGTCTTCTGTTGCCTTTCCTCTCTTGGGGAGGAGGACAGTGCAGGGCCAACTTCAAATCTCTTGGGCTGTGTTTGTCCCTGCCCTAGTCAAGGTCTTCCAGAAGAGACCTGAGCCCCTCAATCTCCCACTGGTTCCAAATCTTTTGCTCCACTCTCCCCAGGCCACTGTGCGTTACAACACCATCCTGACCCGGAATAACGAGCTCCGGGAGGAGACCCGAAGCCTGACAATCCAGAAAGCCGTTTTTGACAACTACTACTGGAAGTATGACAGGCAGCTGACTCAGCAGAATAGACTGTTGAACTCTGCTGTTGAACTCGCCACAGAAGACTACGAGCAGTGGTACGTGACCCTGCCAGCCCTGAGGGGAAAACTTGGTGCTGACGGGCAATGCCAGCGACGAGTATTGATGTTAAGAGACCAACTGCTCTCATCCAGAGCTGGGTGCTTAGGGTTGGGTGCCTGGTCAGTGCAGGGAGATTGGTACCTCCAGGGTGTTTTATTCCACCGATCCCAGATGTTTCTCAGGATGGAGTGAATTGCCCCATGGAGGTGTCTCTTCCTTCTGAGTCCCACCTGAGTTGGGCACGATGCTCGAGTGCCAAACCCCACCAAGAGCTGTGTTTGTTTGCTGCTGGCCTTGGACTAACACCACTACATCCAGATGAGAGCCAGGAACAGGCACAGCATCACGGGGCCTTTGCTAGATCAGGCACAGGGATCCATGGGAATGGCCAGGAACACAAAGCAGGGAGTGACTGCTGCTCTCTGTGCGCAGGATGGAGTATCTCTCGAAGATCTCGGACATTAGGGAAGCACGCATCAGAGACACCATCCAGTTCAACATCAAGATGCTGGACCTGAAGTGTGCCCTTCAGCAGGAGATCAGACTGAAAAATTTCTTTGTCACCAAATGTACAGATCTCTCTGAATTGAAGGAAAAGGCCAAACAGAGAGAAGGTATCAGAGGAGGGAGGATGTGTGTAACTGGGACCACAAACCCAAAGTCCACAGAGTTGGCGGGGGACTGGTTATGGTGGTTTATAGCACCTCTGCCCTGCCTGCAGGCTCCCTAACCCAACCTTCACCCTACAAGGGAAAAGGCTAAACAGTGATAACTGAGTGAGACCACCCAGCACCGAGTGCCTTGGGGTGCCCTTGGGAACCTGCTCCTCTTGCAGCCATGGCTGCCTTTGTCATGTTTGGGGTTGGTTTGGGTTACAAGGGACCTTAAAGCCCATCTCATTCCACCCTCTGCCATGGTCAGGGACATCTTCCACCAGCCTAGGTTGCTCCAAGCCCCGTCCAACCTGTCTTGAACACTTCCAGGAAAGAGGCATCCACAGCTTCTCTGGGCAACCTGTACCAGGGCCTCCCCACTCTCACAGGGAAGAATTTCTTCCTAACATCTAATCTAATCTAAAATAATCTAATCTAATGTACTTATTTTATCCTCCTGGTAAGGCGTCCCACTGTGTTTGCTCCATTCCCTTGAGAATATTGAGCTCCCTTCTTAGTTTCTGTGTAAAATAAAGGCACTCTCTGCCCCTCTGGGGAGCACCACACCAAACCCCACAGCACTGCAGGGAGGGACAACTGGGGCTCTCTGTCTCTCTCAGCTTTGAAGGCAGCTGAGTGGGCAAAGCAGAGCCAGGCAGAGAGTTATGAGGTGGCTTACAAGCGCCTGCTGGAGCTGTCGGATGGAGAGATCGAGCAGCTCTTGGATGAGTTCGTGGAAAAGAACAGGAGATTCTTCATCCTCTTCGCCTATGCCATTAGGCTGAACGTCCGGAATGAGGGCATGAGACAGAGGATCAAGGCCATCCAGGTCTGTTCCAGGCTCTTCATGTCTCCCCTTTCCATGCAGTGCTTTTGGCCTGGGGTGGGTTTGTCCTCTCCCGAGTGTCCGGCATCACTGCCCACACCAAAGCCTGGCTCACAGGCACACGGGTGGGATTTGGGGGATGCGAAGGAGTAGCCAAAAATGCAATTCCCAGCGCTGTGTTGTCAGAACTAAACGTGTCTCAATGCTGCCACCGTGTACCCAGGAAAAATACTGCAGTATCCAGGACAGCCAAGAGCTTCCTTGAAGTGTGTGGCACTGGCTGGAATGAAAAGTGGGGTCATCCATCCCCTGCCCTCCTGGCCTAGGGACAGCGGTCCCCAGAGGAGTCCAGAGGGATGTCCCTGATCCCAGGGCAGAGGGGTGTCCCCAGCCTCTGTTTGACATGTCTGGTGGGCATTCCATCAGCACCCCTTCCATGTGCTTGTGTTTACACAGGATGATATGACAGCCACCATGCAGGAGCGGGAAGAGGAGGAGACAACCCGGTTTCATGTCATGCAGGAGCTGGAGGTATGGCAGCCATGAATTCCCTCTGGAAGGGCTGCAGATCCCTCTCTGTCCCGGCACTTGTCCCAGGGAGTCTGGTCCTGTCAGCGCTGCTCTGGCAAGTGGCTGGAGAGGTGTGGGCAGAAAAGGGCCCTGCAAAGGTTTTGGCAGCTCCCAGTGCATGGTGAGAGGGTGACAGTGGGGCTCCTGCCAGCCCTGGTCTGGCATGGGGAGTTTGGAATCCCCTTCACAGACCTTCTTCCCTGCAGGGATGGGAGCATCCCACAGCCTCTCCTGGGATGTCTTCTTTAGTTCGTATTTAGAGAGTACTGTGTGGGTGGCCAAGCACTGGATCAGACTGTCCACAGAGTGTGTGGAGTCTCCCTCACTGGATATATTCCAGAACCACCTGGATGCAATCCTGTGTGATGTGCTCTAGGATGAGCAGGAAGGTTGGACCAGATGACCCACTGTGGTCCCTTCCAACCTGACCCATTCTGTGATTCTGTGACTGTCTCCAATGTCCAGATTGAAACTGGGCAGCACCGGGGTGGTGGGATCAGTGAGGAGCTGGTGTGACACCTGCCAAAACCTTTGTTGATAGGCAAAATTAACAGAAACCATTGAGGAAGCCAACAAGTATGAAGCCAAATGCAAAGAGAGCAGCAAACTCCTGGGACAGCTTCAATCCCGCATAGAGACCCTCTTGAAAGACATTGACTGTGACACCACAAAGATAGTGAAGCCGCTCGGGAGCAGCTTGCTGCCACTTTTTGGTAGGCCTGCCTTCCCACACCACACGGCCTGAGCTGTGTGTGTCCACTACCCTCTGTGTTTTAATTGAGCTGGTTTTTTCCCTCTGCCCCATCAGGCAGGGTGTCCCCAGGGTGAATTTGCAGCACCAAATTCCCAGTGAATTCAGGAGCCAACTCAGCTGTATAAACATCCCAGTGGACCCCCAAAACCCTCATCTTGTCTCTGGGCATTGTAGAGAGGTGGGGGTCAGCCTCTACTCCGAGGCAGTTGGCAACAGGACAAGGGGAATTGCATGAAGGGAGGTTCAGGCTGGATATTAGGAAAAATTTCTTCACTGTCAGAGTGGTCAAGTGTTGAAACAGACTCCCCAGGGAACCATCCTTGAAGTGTTCCAAAAACAAGTGAATGTGGCACTTTGTGATATGGTTTAGTAGGCATGGGGGTATTCAGTTGAAGGTTAGACTTGATGATTTTGGACGTCTTTTCCAACCTTAGTGATTCTGTGATTCTATGATTCCATGACCTAGCCTTGGTCTCTTGCCCCTGGGGAGTCAGGCTGCCCACTGACGCTGCCTCGGGGAAGCCAATGGATCCCCTGCTCTGCAAAGGCCAGGGGTGGGTTTGGGCAGGGTCCTGGTGCAGGATCTCGGTGCAGGGACCCTGTGGGATGCTGCTCCTTCCCACCCAGGTCCTGTGGAGGAGAAGGTCGATGAGTTCCTGGTGCTGGAGTCCCTCCTGCGCTACACGTCAGTCGACCGCGCGCACCGGTCGCAGTCCTTCATCAGCCCCATGAGCGGAAACTCGGGGCTCCTCTGGGTGATGGATCGGAACAAGCTCTGCCCGCCGCCCCCCGACCCGGACAGCACCGACCCCGGCACTGGTGAGCACGGGAGGAGGGAGGGAAGGGCTGTGGCTGGGCAAGAGCTGTTCCCCAATTCCCCCGTGGCCAACCCCTGCATCCTCACACACACCTCCACACACATCCTCCCCAGTCAATCCAACCAGCCCATCCTGCCCCACTGGGTGTATAAAGCTCGTGATACCATGGGGTGGCCATTCTCTTGGGCAGTGGAAGAGCCACTGGACAAGGACCAGCTGCGTCAGATGGTTATCAAGAGGCACGAGGAGGAGGCGGCCAAGCCCCCCAGCACGGGCAAGAAGAGGAGGAGATCCCCATCAAAGAGCCCAGCACGGGCGAAGTAAAGAAGCGGTTTCATTCTTGAACTTCTGCGTCCTGGACATCATTGAATCTTCCCTCTCTGGAAGGAGCCCAACGCCTTCCACAGCCTGCAAAAGCTCACGATGTAGTATTTTGGCCAGGCTTCACCCACTGCTGACAGACCCACAGCCATGGTCAGGATCAGCTGCTCTATGTCAGGGTGACATCCTTGTCACACAGCCCAGTGTGCTTCCCGCAGCTGGGTTTGGGGACCACAGTCCTGCTCCTGCACCGTGCCTGCCTGAGGGGCCCGGGATGCAGGGGGGTGACTGTGCTTGCAGGGTGTTCCCTGCCAGGCTGGTAACTCTCTGCTGCCTAAAGTAAATCTGAGCTCAGTGCTGGTCCTGGGCTGACGCGACCGGATGGGATGGCCAGAGCCCAGTGTGGAATGGGCTGTGGGGTGGGAGTGGGGAGACAGCAAGGCAGAGGGATTCAAGGGCACATGAGGGTGACGTGCAGTAGGGCTGGGAGTCTGGGGGCAGTGGGGTCTGGGAGGGGTCCTGTGGGGCACAGACGCACCGTGCAGACACACCACACGTGCCCAAGCACTGCTCATACCAGCGGGTGCATCCTCTTGCCAAAAGGCAGTTTAATGTGGATGCCATTCCTGTGCCAAATTCCCAGGCACATGCCTCTCCAGGGGAAGAGGAAAGGGAAACCCCGTGTGATCTGGGGAGAGGTGATTTCCCAGTGGCAGCCCCAGCCCTGAGCGTGGGCTAGTCCTTCTCTTCGCCGTGCGTGATGACATGGACCAGGTTCTTGTAATCCAGGTTGCCCGACATGTCTGGAGGGAAGGCTGCAAACATCTGGTCGATCTGCCAGGGAAGAGCCAGGTTGAAAATGTGGCACAGAAGGGGTTTGGGACCAGGGCTGGGAGAAGGGATGGGGTCTGTTGGGATGAATGGCACAGGAGGCTGGTAGAGGGTGGGAAGCAGCTCATACCTCTTCCTGGGAAAACCTCTCGCCCTGCGTCATCAGCATTTCTTTGATGCTGCAAACAAGAGAGTGTGGTAAGCACTGGGGAGGTCTTGGTGGGGACACCCCCTCCTAACCCCCTGCCCCAGATACCCTTGCACTCACTAGGCAGATTTCAGGCCTTTTCCCTCTGGATCAAACACCTTGAATGCGTTCAGGATCGTCTCCTCCGGGTCGGCACCTGCGGGTGACAGAGCCATGGCCATTGGAGGTGGCAAAGCAGGAATCCTCCTGCTTCCCCCAGCTTTCGTAGGGGGAAGCAGGGTCCCTGCAGGAATGCTGACCCTGCAACTAGACACTTGAGTGCAGGGGGTGGCACGTAAAGGAGCGGACGCAGGGCGGTGGTGTGAGCACAAAGCAGGCTGTGTCGCCACCGCTCCGGCATCCAGCATTTATCTAATCTTTGGAGTGTATTTATAGAGCTCCAGGCTCAGCCCTTGGGGCCCTGTAGCCTCCTGGAGATCTGCAGGAGGCTGCATTCCTTGGGTAAAGTACATGATACAGGGTGCAGCTGGATGGGACAATGGGTCAGAGTGTGGCTGGTAGCCAGGGTGGCCATTGGTGCCACTGCTGGTGTCAGAACGCTCAGAGGTACTACAAGAACTCCTGTCCCCCCCTTCCTGTGGGGACAGCAGCATCACAGCTGTTTGGGTTTTGTAAATGGCTGGGGAAACTGAGGCACAGAGACCATGTCATACCCCCCCAACGGGTATGAGATGGAGTGAGATCCGGACCCTTCAAAGATTCTTTCTCACCTGGAAGGGTTTGGAATCCCAGGAGCTGGGTGGCTTGCCCAGGTGGGACAGGATGTTGGTGACGGTGTGGGTGCCCACCAACCCCCCCCCAGCTCCCTGGGTGCCCACTGACCACCCCTCCAGCTCCCCAAACTCACCCTTGAGTTTCTCCCCAAACATGGTGAGGAACACGGTGAAGTTGATCGGACCAGGGGCCTCCTTTATCATCTCATCGATCTCCTCATTTTTCACATTCAGGCGCCCTGGGGAGAGCCGTGTTGGAACAATTCCATATCCATGTTTGGCTGCTCTGCTCTATGTGCTGGGGGCTAAAACACACCGTGGGATCCTTCCTGTGGGGGATTTCCCCCCACCCGAGGGAAGCAGCACATCCCTGGGGAGCCACCTCTGACAAGGAACAGCAGTAGCAGGAGCGAGGTGGGGGAACCATCTCCAGCTCTGGTTCCTCGGGCTCCAGGATCACAGAAAAGAGTGATGCTGTGCTGCTTCCTTCCCTCACTGCCCCAAGGATCAGTCTGCTTCAGCCCTCCTCAGGAGGTGTTTTGGGTCAAAACCACCACCATTGGGGTTTCCTCTGGTCTCCAGTGCCAGAAGGTAATGGGACTGAGTGCCTCCATCCTTTTTCCTGGGGCTGGGTTGTCCCTGGGACTCCCTGGCCCCATTGCTGATTCATGGTGACCTCCCTGATGGGAGAGCCAAGCTCACAACATCACAGTCTCTCCCAGATCCTGTAAATCCCCTTAATGCCTGCACACCCCGGGATGCCGTGGGATGGGCACAGCCAGGTGCTTCTAAGCATGGGAAAAGGCATTTGGCTCAGTGTAATCCAGGAGCTGGCTCTAGTACTGATGGGATAAACCAGCGCTGCTGTGGGAGCTGCTCTGGGTCACCCCTGTGGAATCTCACGGGCTAACAGGCCTGGGTTTGGATCAGGAGGGTTTTGGCAAAACGGGAGATCCAGTTAATGATGGGGGCTTGGTTACTTGGGGGGTCCCCCCTCGTTTATCACTTAATAGGTGTAATGTTGGTAAAGCTGTTGGGGAGGGGAGGGTGCTGAACAGGGGCTCACCGAGGGCAGCAAATGTGTCTCTCAGATCCGCCTTGTCGATGAAGCCATCCCGGTTCTGATCCATGATGGTGAATGCCTGGAAGCACAGGAGGAGGGAGCACAAGGGAGAGGGAGAATTGTTGGCCTTTGCAAAGGCTTTAGTGCTCGCCTCCTCCTCCCTTCAACTTGGATGGGACAAGGGCCCTTTGAACCCTCCCAGGGTGGGGCTCTGGGAGTCCTCACCCAGTGAGGGAGCAAAAACCCACCCTAATCCCTAATCCAGCAGCAATCCTGGTCCTTGCAGCCTCAGGCGGTGGCAGACCAATGACAGAAGCCAGCCTGAATCATCAGCTCCCCAGCTGGGTCCGGTTATCCCTGGAACTGAAATCTACACAGGACCAAGTGCCTGCTGTGCAGAGGGTAAGAGCTCCTGGCACTGCAGGTGGGAGTTAGCTGGGAGATGTGCTCCGGCTCTCCGGGATGCTGCCGGCTGCTCTGTGGGGTGCAGGTTCCTTGGAAGCTCGGGGGCAGTGCCATATTTAACAACGTCACTGAGCTGTTATTCTCACTTTTAAAATAAAGCGACCCAAAAACCGGGTGTGCTGCCTCTTGCTGAGAACCAGCTGTCCCTGATCCGAGAGCACCAAGGAAAGAGCTGAAGGTCATATCACATCAAGGACCCTCAGTCCTTCCCACCAAACCCACCTACCTCTTTGAATTCCTGGATCTGGGCCTGCTCGAACATGGAGAAGACATTGGAGTTAGCACCTTCAATCCTCTTCTTGGCTTTCTTGGGTGCCTGCAGGGGTTCAAGGATGTATCATTAACTCACTGGCTTTTTTTGGGGTGGAATAAAAGCATGAATTTGCCCTTAGTTGTGACTCCTTCGTGGTAGCTCTGGGCTGGGACTCTCTTCCCTGGGGGCTTGCTGCTTTCCCCCTGCAGCTCTGGGATATGGAGGGGCATTAAGATTCCTGCTTAAATTACAGCTCCTGGTGAATTTAGCCAAATACGTTCAAGGAAAGATGAGGCGGGAAATCACTTCTCCCAGTCACAGGTGAAAGGCTTGGCACCAGGGCGAGATATCCCTTTTGGAACCCCGGCTTTGGGAGTGGTGCTGAGGCTGCACAAGGGCTGTAGTCATTAGGTGCTTCCTCACCCTGCTGTGCACTTATTAAAGTATTTGCTTAATAAAAAATTCTGCCTTCTCCTGCACTGAGGCTTGAAACAACCAGAAACGGCTCAATGTGTGTTGTAAAGAAGAGTGAAGGACAGAGCCCCTCACTGTCCCACCCTGCCCATCATCCCTCATTCCAGTGTCTGCTCCAGCAGCCGTTCCCTCTTACTGGAGGGGTCTGCCAGGAGGAGGGAGAGCAGGAGGGCTCTGGGGGACACAACCGCCCTTCCTCTCGCTGCATGGAGGAAGGGAAAGGAGCAAAATGGCATTTGGAGCCCCAAAAGGTCTGTCCCAGTTAGAAAGCTCTGCTAGCACAGGATACACCTCTCTGTTCCCTATGGGGTGCTGCTGATCCAGCCAGATGCTTCTCAGTTTGCTCACCCCCTTTCCAGGGCAGGAGGGACCCTTGACCCTCAGATCCCTGTTGCCTCCATCACTCCCTTCCCATTCAATCTATCCTGGTGGAAAATCTAGTGGATTTTCTCTCTCCCCACTGGAGCTTTGGGCTCTCAGTACTCACCATGGCCTTGCAGGGCTGCCGATGTCGCAGTGAGGGGTGTCCTGGAGGCAGTCGCTCACTCCCCCCGGCTCAAACAATAAATACACCCCCCTCTGGGTTAAAAATAGCCCCATGCCCACTTTTGGCTGTAATAGGTGAGTTGGCCGCCCCCAACCCTGTTGTCTCTGCCTTTCTCTGGCCCTCCCTCTCTCTAATCTGGAATAGCAGCTTGTTGTTGTCACCGGCTGACGTGACATGTGAGCCCTGGAGGGTTTCAAGGTTAACCAAGTGCCAGGCGGCCCCCGGCTCCCACCCTGGGGATGCTGACCCCGGACTGCACGGGAGCAGCCCCACCTGCCTTTGTCACTCGGGCTGGGGCTGGGCTTGTCCCCTCTGTTGGGACATGCAGGGAGGGCCTGGCCCCAGGGGACTCCCAGCTACAATCCTGCAAGCGTTGTGGAGTTTTCCCTCAGTCCTGCCAGGCATCTTTGGGATGCTTGGTGCCCCACTGCAGCATTGGCATGGCAAAGCTGGGCTCTGCTCAGCTGCTGGAGGTGGAGGAGCCCCCCTGCCCTGGAATGCCTTCGCTTGGGATGCTCCAAGAGCAGGAGCAGCTGCCTGGTCACTCCGTCTGTGGCCGAACAGGGACCATCCTGCTGCAGCCCTGTCCGGGACGAGGCCAGAGGTGGATGCTGAGCTCTCACAAAGCCGGGCAGGCACCAAGGGCTCCTCTCTCAAGTGTCACCCTCACTGAGGCACCTGTCACCCAGTTAAGCCAAACACTTGCTCACCCTGGTTCCAGAGACACACACATTTAACTCTCCCCATCCTGGGCTCTGTCCCAGGGACACATCCTGCAGCACCCAGGAGTGATGGCACTCACACCGCCTGGATGCCTTGACTGACCAGCTGGACATGGCACAGCCACCCTGGCCGTGGCACAACCGCCCTGTCCAGAGGCTGCATTTCTGCAGCAGGAGCCATGGAACCCACGGTAGGCAGGCAGCAATCCCACAAAACCTCTTCCATGTGAACTGCTCTCATGGAGCAGGATCGATGGCTGCCAGGACTGGGCTATTTGGTGGATCCCTTTTGTCTTCAGTATTTTTAGCCTGTTGATTTTCTCTCCCCTCCCTCTCGCCTTGCCCGTGATGAGGCTGGAGGTGGGTGAGTGGGAATGCTGGGGTGGGAATGGTGCTGGCAGCCCAACAATGCCCATCAGCCCCCCAAGCTGTGTAGTGCCTGGCATGGCCATGACCCAGTGGCTGGCACAGGGGGCTGCCAGCCTCGCTCCTGGCATCATCCCCTCTGCATGCCGAGGAGGTTGGAGGTCTGGGACAAGCCTGGGAACAAAAGGGACTGTGAAACCAGATCCCCAGAGCTCCAGGCTCTGCCCAGACGCTGCCCTTGTTCTCCCAGAGGACACAAATATCGTGTTTAATCCCTGGCACTCACTGCTCTGTCTCACCTCGCTGCCCGGCTGCCGCAGCCGAGCCAGCAAGGATGGCATTACAGGGAGGATTTCTGTAGGCAGCAGGGAAACATGTTGGGAAAAGTGCCTGGAGAGGAGAAAACTCCTGATCCCGGAATGACTGCTTCATCTGGATGGAGCTGCAGCTCACGGAAGGGATTTCAGGGTGTGGTTTGGGGTCTGCGTGAGCAAAAGGGCAGGAGAGAGAACCGCGGGGGCAGAGCTGGGGCCAGGACCGGCCCCGGGCACAGCCAGGGATGAGGGGGATCAATCTCAGCACGGCCGCTCCCTCCTCCTGACAAGTTCAGCTGGATTCATCGGCCAGCCGAGCCCAATTACCTTAATTTGTGGCATTAAGGAAAAATCCATAAGCATCAGGGAAGTGATGTGTGGTGGTTTAACGGGACCGGTTGGCCATGGAGCCGCCGGCGCCGCCTGGGCGCTCCCGTCCCCGGCTCCGTGTCCGTGCCGGACATGGCTGGAGGTGCAGGAGGTATTCCTGGAGCCGTGGAGATCTCCCAGAATATGAGTTTTTTTGGGAATAAGCATTTCTGCCTGCCCAGCCTGGAAGAGGCCAGACCTGGGTCTCTCCCCAGTGTTGCCCAGGTTGTAATTGGGATGAGATGGTGACTGGGGGCTTTAAGGGATCGGTGGTGCCGAAGGGGCACAGAAATCTGGGATGGGATGGGATAGGGTGCAGGTGGCTGCCTGGATTTCTGTTGAAATTTGTAAGACAGTGCCTCTGCTCCACTGCTCACTTCTTGCTGTCAGCTGCAATCCTCTGTGCTGCACGGGCCAGATCCTGCTCCCCACAAGGATTCCGGTCCATCCTATGGACAGAGGCACCTCCAGGAGTTGTATGTATCCTTTTCCCACTGTGGATATCAGGGGGCTTATTGGCACCCAGGAAAACCTGAGTGCTTTAAATATGTCTGTATGTCCATATGTGCCTCTGGAGCCCTGTAGTGAACAAAAGAGCTGTGGGAAGTGGCTGCAGCCCGTGAATGGATGTCAGGGAATAACACACGTATCCGTGCCACGGCAGAATCAAGCATCGTCCCTTCTTATCTGCAAAAGAGCCTGTGTTTTACATGAAAAAGCCTTTCTAATTAATAGGCCAGCCCCTCTTGAGCTCGATAAAAAAGGGAGTCAAAAGGATTTGATTAACCCCCGCTCTCTGCCAGGCGTGTGCTCAGCCTGAGCCAGACGTGTCCCTGCGCCCCAGCCAAGTCCTGCCCGGGGCTGATAATGGGCTCCCTGTGTCCCGGGAATCCCGGCAGCAACGTGGTGTCCCCGAGTCTGAGCATCCACAGAGCTGGTTTGGGGGTGTCCAGGCCCCGGCACAGCCACACCACTGGGGCAGGATGCTCCAGAGCCAGCCGGTGCCACCGCTCGCTCCACACCATTTCCTTATGAATATCCCTTGCTCCAAACTATATTTTCTTCTGTGATCAGACACATTTGACTAAACTAATACATATGTATACACACCAGGACGCTCCCACCCAAACCAATGTAAATTACCTCTGACCAATACATTTTCCCAGGAAATCAATGCATTTTAACACTGGATAATATTTATGAAATTGAATTTTTTATTGAGGCTAATGCAATTCCCTTCTGTTTTATGCATTTTTATTAAACTAATGCATTTTAAATTAAACTGTTGTATATTAACTACAATGGCTGTTGGTACTTACAGTAAAATAATATATGTTTGCTGAAATCAATACGTATTCCAAACCCAGGAATTTCAGTTAACAAGGCTATATCAAATATAACAAATGCATGTAGCTACTTAATTTGATGCTTATATACACTGGCTGCTATATTTGTTTATTGGTAATGATTATTTTCAAAGGGAGAAAGCTCATTAAAGGTAGAAGGATGGATTCCTGTGCAGCTCAGAGCTGCAGTTTGAAGCTGGCAGTGGTGGTCACCCCATCCCCACTGAGGGGGGCTGTGGGGTGACCTGTGTGTCCCAGTGCTGGCTGGTGGCTGGAATTCATCTCCTCTGCCTCAGTCGGCTTCTGTGCCCTCCGTCCCATCCCTGCACCTCAGTTCCCACTGTGTGGAGCTTTGGGAAAATCCTTCCCTTGCTCATCACACCCCTCCACAGCCCCTTTCTGCTGGCAGCATCCTCAGGAGCTTTCAGAGGATTTTATCCCTCTCCCCTTCATGTTCAGAAGGTTTCCATGTTTAACAGCTTCTTCCAGACAGATTTAATTCAGCAGTTTTGCCTGATTCAGCTCTGTTTTCCATCAGAAGGATATATCACCGTGGTTGTGGCCAGGAGGCTTTGTCCAGCCCAGGGGGCTGGGGAAGAGCTGCCACCCACCAAACAGAGCCAGGGGGTAGGTGGCCTGAGGATGGGGACAAGAACAGATGATTCCCCATCCCTGAGCTCCTGACCTGTCCCAGGGCTGTGCCTTGCATTGGCAACAGGATGCAGCCCAAGGGAGAGGTCTCTGTCCTGGCCTCCTGAGCCCCAGCACTGACAGGGAAAGCCATAAATAGCAGCGTTATCCGCTGAGCGCACGCGAACAGAGTCGAGATAATTTGGGCAAAGCAATAAAAGAGGAAAATTAATTAAAAAGCATGTGCTAATTGTAGGGAGCATGTGCCTGGAAAGAAGTAGCCGTGGCAGAAAGGCAGCCGGTGGAGAGGCCGGGCACCCTCCCTGTGCATCCTGGAGGGCAGCGAGGGCTGAGACCGGGCAGAGCTCAACACATATCCCGCGGGCACTGAGGGGAGACGGAGGGTGCTGTGCCCCCGAGGTGCCTCACCCTGCACTCCTGTGCCCCCCATGTCCCTTAGCGTTCCCCTCGGGGTGTCCCCGCCGTGACCAGTCGCGTCCCCTCCGTGTCCCCTCCGTGTCCCCTCCGTGTTCCCCCGGCCCGGCCCGCGGGGACGCGCTGCAGTTACCGCGGTGGCCGCCAGGTGGCGACGTTGTAACGGGCGCGGTGCGGGCGCTGCCCGGGCCCGGGGGAGAGAGGAGAGGGATGGGGGGAAAAGGGATAGGGGGAGAGGAAGGATGGGGGCAAAGGGGTGGGGGAGAGGGGCTGCAAGGAGAGGGGAGATGGTCATGAAGCTCCATCACCTCTGGTGATGGGCTTCTGTACTATCACGGAATGGTCTGGGTTGTTAAAACCCCCATCCCGTTCAAACCCCCCTGCCATGGGAAGGGACACCTTCCACTAGACCAGGTTGCTCCAAGCCCCGTCCAACCTGGCCTTGAACACTTCCAGGTATGAGGCATCCACAACTATCGAACACTCTAAATCATTTGTGAGGATGTGGGAGACACTGGGATGGCTCGTACCTCACTGCTGGAGGGCAAGGCAGAGCCCTGGCACGGCCCCAGCCTTTCCCGCTGGAGAAGGCAAAAACCCGACCCCCAAAACAGTGGTGGCATGGGGGAGGCAGCAGGACCCCTGACAGGGTTTCTGGAACCCCAGGACCAAACCTGCTCAGTGACAGCTGGCAGGGGCTTCACTGCCTTCCCTGGCACGGGATGAGGATAGAGTTCTGGGAGCAGCAGTCTGCATCCCCATGAGGGTCTTTCTTCTCTGTGCCCAGGGCTGAAGCTGGGCCTGAGCTCCTGGGCAGTTCCAGGGCCTGACACGTTCCCACTTGCCCTGATGGCACCACTGGCCCACAGTGGGGTTCCTGGTGTCCTGCCCAACCTTGGGACAAGGCAACTGAGTGAGCTCACGTCACTGATGGCTCACCATCATTTCTGGCTCACCACCACCACTGGTTCACCACCACAACTGTTTCACCATCACCACTGGCTCCTCACCACCACTGGCTCTCCAGCCCTACTGGCACATGACTCTTGCTCCCAGCATCGCCCCTCGACTGCCTAATGGGGCTGGACCACTGCACAAAGACATGGATCACAAACGCCAGGAAGGCAGGAATAAATTAATGCCTAGAATTGGAATGGGAGTGTGCTGAAATCTCCTTTTTTTTTTTTTTTTTTTTTTTAAGTACACAGAAAAGCCCCTTCCATATTTTAATTAAAAGCCTTTCAGTAGAGGAGGCAAGGGGCTGCCATTTACAACAGTCTATTGTCAGGCGCACAAAGCAAACCGGGCTGGAAACAAACTGATTTATTAACCTGCGCCTCGCAGCGTCCCCTGGGGTGGGTGAGCCCTACATGGGAGGGGAGTGTAGGATCGGGGTCCCCCTGCTCTCCCTGGGGTGCTCCAGGCCCCCTGTGCACTGCCTGAGGGGACACAGGGGTGGGGATGGTTCGTGCCACCCCACAGCTCTCTGTGTGGCACAGGGCACAGTCCCTCTCCTCTTCCTTATGGCTCCCATTGATTTATTAATGATTCGGCCAAACAGAAACATTCCTCCAAAGCCCACAATTTAATTTGCTCACCAAAGATGCCAAGTTAGTTTTATTCCTGATTTATGAGCAGGCTCCTCTGTTCCCTGGGCAGCAGAGCAGGGAGGTGATTTATGGGTGTGAGATCAGCTTTGTGGGCGCAGGAGAAAGTCTCCCTTCCTGGGACCTGTCCTGATGGGATCCAGCAGCAGATTCCTGCAGGATTTTAGTCATGGACAGACTGGACAATCCCTGTTGCTGGCACAGATAGGACACATTTGCATCAAAGAGCAGAAACCAGCTCACCCCCAGCAAAGACCACCCATCCCACCTGGTTTACTGATCCATCTATAAACAAACCTCCCCCTGGCCCTGAGGGAGGGATGGAAATGAATTCCCACGTGGGATCTCCCCTTGCACAGCCTGTGCTCCCACCCCTGGCTAATTACAGTCTCATTAAGCCAGAGGTGAAGCAGCTGCCTGGTACCACCAGCAGCCCCAATCTCATTACAAACCTCAACGACTCCCAGTGGTTTCTACTCCCTGATTGTGGTTGTGGGGGGTAAGAAAATCTATTTATAGCACCTGGGTTCCCTGAGCAAAGTAAGGAGGCTTGACTTGGGTGCCCCCAAGGAGGGGCAGCACATGTGGTTGGGGTCTCAGAGCATCATGAAAATTGTTGTTGATGTCAACAGGGTTGAAATTTCAGCTCAGCATTTTCATCTGGGGTCCCCCAGTTCCAGGAGGATGTTTTTGTTGTGGGACCATGAGAAGGATCTGCCATGGGAACCCCTTCTGCAGCCAGCTCTGGAGGTGAAGAAGAAGCTGACAGGGCTTGCAGGGACATCCAGGCTCTCTCTGACACAAACTGCCTCTGCTCCTGCAAATCCTTTCTTTGAACTCTGATTTTCTGTTCACTTGTTCTTCTGCCTGAGGCATTTTGCAATTGTGGGATCGTGAGCGACTCCTGAGTTTCTCTGAGTGGAGGAGATGAGAAGAACAAGAGATGAGAAGAACAAGATCGTTTCTTGGCTGTTTGTGCTACAGAGTGGGGCCAAGGTCACTTTGGGTGTCTGCCTTACACTTTTGGACAGTTTTCCTGGCCCAGGAGCAGACCTGTCCCTGTGACAATTGGAAGCACCTGCAGAGCAGGGAGCAGTTTGAAGGGTGTTCCTTTTCTTTGATGTCTTCTGAACTCAAATGGTGCTTTTTAGTGGAATCCCAAGAGTCCTGCAGAATGCAGGGAATAGCAACAGGATTTTATCTGGGCAGTGAGGGACTGTTTCTTCCCCAGCTACATGCAGAGAGAGGCTTCAGCACTGCAGGATCTGCTGCACCAAAAGGAGCTGAGAGCTTTGGGAACAGTGAAGGACTATGAGTGACCACTGCAGGAGCGTGTCTGGGTTTGCTGGTGTCCATGCTCCCTCCAGCCCTTTGGAGTACAGGGATCAAAAGGTGACAGGTAAGACAGGGGGAGCAGGACAGTGGTGAACAAGGTGGCTGCTGCTTGCTGCCCTCATCCTCTCTGCAGTTTTGGAGGCAAAGCAGCTTGTGAACCCCTGGGAACACTTCGGGATTATATCCCCCTCTGTGGGGTGGTGATGGGGAATGAGCTTGTCTCGGGGAGGGGAGCTGGCATGTGGATTTGTGTCCCAGCCGGGGAGGAGCCCCTGGGCTCCTCCACGAGCAGAGACGTGCACGTGTCTGCACAGCAGCCCGGGGTGTTACCTGCTCCTTGGCAGGAATATTAAACTGCTGCACTTGCTTGGTCTGCAAATACCCGCCTGCAAAAAGGACCCGAGGGGCAGCTCCGTCCTTTTCTGCTCAAAAACGAGTCACAGCCAGTGGGGTTGGGGTCCCTTCAGTGCAAACTCGGCTCTGCTGAGGGCTTACCGCTTCCCAGGGGATTGGGAATTGATTGTCCAAGCCCTTTGGGGGTCGGGGTGATCAGTGCAACAGGCTATGGGACAACTTGGGGCTGAAACTGTAAAGTTCTTTTCCTGCGGTGGGGAAGCAGAGTGGGAATTCCATGTACAGGTGTTGCTGGGTGGGCTCTGTTCCTCTGCTGAAGTTGTTTGGATTCCTCAGAGCCCACCGCACTGAGAAATTTAAAAATGCAGCCCTGAACCAGCCTGAACTCGGCGTGTTTCTGAACCCGGGGTGTTTCTGGCCGCGGAGCGCTCAGAGCGTGTTTGCTGTAGCCATTCCCGGTAGGTCAAAGGTGCTGGATGGGTCAGATTAGGGGAAGGAAAAAAAAACCCCAAACCAAAAAAACCCTGGAAAAGTTTAATCGGCGGCTTCCGGCTGGCGATTTTCCAGCTAAAAGCCTCGATTGGGCTGGGAAAAACCCCCACCATCACCCGGAGGGCTCCGCGACCCTTCCCCGTACGGAGACCCACGGATGTGTGGGGGGGTGGTCCTGGACTGACGGGGAGCGATGCTCGGGGGTGGTCCCGGTGGGGAGAGGGGTGGATCGGGGGGGAAAGGGGTGGTCCCGAGGGGAAGGGGGGTGGACCGGGGGGGGTTCCCCCTCCCTCCCCAGCGCGGGGCCGTCCCCGGTGGGGGCGGGCGGGCAGGCGGGCAGACCCCCCGGTCCGCGCGGCTCCGCGCCCCCTCCGCGCCACCGGGCTCCCCCAAGATGGCCGCCGAGGTGGGATCGATGTGTCGATACCGGACACGGTTTGATGTCCGCCGGCTCCAGGTCGGTGGCGGCGGCGGGCGCGGGGCTGGCGGCGGGCGGGAGGGAGCGGGAGGATGGAGGGGAAGGGGGGGGTGATCCGGGCGGCCGCCCCCATCCCTCCCTCCCTCCCTCTCTCCCCCCCCCCGCGCCCGCCCCCCTCCCTCCGCCCGCCCTTCCCCATCGATAGGTATCAGAAATTGATCCCCCGCCGCCGCCGCCGCCGCTCTTTGTTCGGCGCCGCCCGGGAACATGGAGCAGCGCTAGCGGCGATGGAGCCGCGATGGAGCCCCGGCCCCCGCCCCGCCGCCCCCGAGGTGACAGCGGGGCCGGGGGGCGGCCGCCGCTCCGCCCCGGCGGGAGGGAGGGAGGAAGAGGAGGGAGGGAGGGAAGTTGCGCGGGATGAAGTTGCGGGGAGCGCGGCCCCCCGCGCCGCCCCGCCAAGTTTGTGGCGGTCCCCGCCCGCGGAGCGGAGCCGCAGGTGCCCGCGGGCTGCCGAGTGTCCCCGGTGCCCCCCGCAGCCCCGTCCCCGCGTCCCCCGGTGCGCGCGGGGCGGGCAGAGCCTCGCGGGTGCGGTGATGGATGCGGGGATGGCGGAGCGGGGCTGCCCGGAGCCCCGCCGCCCTCCCATTGTTATCCAGGGCCGGTGTGCGGGGCCGGTGCGGGGGCTCGGCCAGCCCTGAGCGCCGGGAAGGCGGTCGGTGCCAGGCGGTGCTGCTCGGGCCGGGGATGGATGCGGCGGGGGGGCGGCAGCTCCTTTGTGGCTCCGGGCAGGTCACGGCCGCCGTATCCCACCGTGGTACCCTCGGTCTGTGAAATTCCCGGTAAGTCCTTTGTTACCGTGTGCGGGGGAAGGTTGGCCGGGGGCTGCTGACAGTTTGTGACCTTAAATGCGCACCTTAAACAGGAGGCGGATAATTAACACAATGGCTCTCCCAACATAATGGGATGAAACCCAACCTGGAGCCGCTACAACAGCCGAAACGCTCATTTCCATGGATATTAAACGGGTTTATCCCTGTAGGATATTCCGGAGTTTAAAATGCAGCATGCTTCGGAGGGGAGTAAACAAATTGCAATGCGATTTATGGGGCTCCGGTACTGGATCAACAGTTCCAGCATTTAATACATTTTGGCTTTTAAGCAGATTATGTGCCGCGTTTGCGCTGCGCGACCCGAAAAGTACCGCAGGTACCACGGCCGGTGGGTTTGCCATGACTGCTCCGCTCTGGCTTTGTGGAAGGGAAGGGATTACGGCTCTAAGCGCTTCGGATACAAAAGCGTTCCCCGCTAAATCGCGCTAATGACTTTTCCTGGGTGCGCGCAGACCTTTATTTAAAGATAAATATTGGCAGCTACTTTGCCATAGGTCTCTCAGGGGTGAACTTTGCCGGAGGGAGAGGTGGGCTGCGAGGTGGCAGCTCTCCTTTCCCAGCCTGCCGGGGGCTGGGGACCGACTCCTGTCCAGGCAGCAGTTCTGCCGCCTCGGCGGGATCGCGGTGGGAAAGGTGACCTTGTGCCAGCTTGGCCTAATGCCCTCCATAAAAAAATAAAATTAAAAAAAAAAATGGAAAACGAGAAGGAAAAAAAAAAAAAGGAAGGGAAACAATCCATTTATATTCTTCCAAGAGCTTTTTCCTTTTTTTTTTTTTTTTTTTCCCATTCCTTTTTAACGGATGGGTCTGAGCAGCTCTGGTGGCCTGGGGCTGGCCGGGAATGGCAGAGTTTGAGCCGCCCTGATGAATGGTGGGCATATGGAAAACACAGGGATAATGTGCTACTCGGCAGCGCTCGGATCGAAACGGCGCTGAGCCCTTTTACGGCGGAGAGTCGCGGAAATGAGAAGAGATAAAATTCCATCAAAGATAATGCCAGACGTATTTCACCGGGTTATGAGATTGGTTTATTGTGTACATTACTAATGCAGTATTTTTTTACAGCTTTCTTGTGTGTAATAGTCAGAGTGGGATTCATACCTTCATGGGTTTTTTGGGTTTTAATTTGCTGGGGGTTTATTGCGTTCCTGGTAGCGCTGTATGGATTCCGTGCTCCGTGTGCTGCTTGAATCCAACCCATTCCGTGGTAAAACAGCAAAAAAAAAAAAATGGGAAGAGCTGCGAGCTGCTGGTTTGGGATAATAAATACAACGGCGAGTGAGAGCGATTAGAGCCATCTTTTATAAATGTCTTCACATCTCATTATGCAGATGAGCTCTGGCTACACGGCTCCAGCCTTTGGTTTGTCAAATAAAATGTTCTTCGTTTTATTTCCCGGGAATGCAAATGTTCTCCCTGTGCTGGAGTTGGGCACAAACTTCAGCGGCGGCGGCTCTGCCGGATGGTGGTGAGCCGGGAGCCTGCGGAGCGTGGTCTGGTTGATGAAATGTTTTTGCTGTTTAAAGTTTAGGGGAGGCAAAAAAAAAAAAAAAACACAACTGTGGATGTGATTAAAATATTATAACCTTATGATATTCTGAAGTGCATAAATTTTACATATCAGCTGCAGAGGGAGTTTAGACATCCATTAAATGATATGACAGCTTGACTTATCTAAATGTGCATCATTTAACAATGTGTCAAAATTCTGCTTTATATAGACGACAGCAGTAAATAAGCTATCAGTCCTCTTGGCTGGAGTTTAATTCCTGGAGCTTGGACTAATAAACTTAACTGCATTCTTGTGGAGCAGCAGGATAACCTCGGGGGGAGGCTGAGGTGCTTCTGGGGAGCTTCACCTCTGCAAATTCTCTGGGTGCCGTGTGTTTTTAGGGCTTTTAAGGAGAGACTGGTGGGACCTTCTAGATTCCTCCAGCATCTCCAGCACCCAACACTATCTGTCCTCATCCCTGCTGGAGGGTGGGATGGTACCTGAGGGAAAGAGAGGGGGAGCCCAAGGGAGCTCTGGGTGCCCCCATCTCGGGGGGTTTTGTTTTTCCAAGCTGAATTCTCAGGGTTTGTGGAAGTGCAGCCTGTGCCTGGGGCTGGCTGAGAAGCCAGGTTGGGAGGTTGAGAATGTGGTTTTGGCTTTCCAGTGGCTCCAGCTGCTCCTGGTGCATTGGGGCGTGGGGAGTGTTGGCTGCAGAATCATCTGGTTTAACCAATTAATAGGAATTTGGGAGCAGTGGCAGTAACGAAGCTGTTCTGGCAGATGCCTGTCTCATGGTTGGGTTGTCTGTGGTCTGATAGTTGAGTGCTCCTCTTGAGTGGTTCCCAATGACCAGGACATTCATGATGGTGCTCTTTATGTGGATTCTCTGCTGTCTCCTGTTTTGGTTGTGCTCTGTAGCCTGTCTGTTGATAGGAACACTGGAGATGTTTCTTTCCCTCACCCAGGAGCTCTGTTTCCTTAGAGATTGATGGTTCTGGGATGTAGCTGATGCTGCAGCATCAGCAAGTTCAAGCCTTGGTGGCTGGAGGACTTGTGTGTCTCTGAACTTCACTGTCATTGACCACTTCGATGTCCCCTTCCTCCACCACAGCTCCCTGCTTGGGACAGGCTGAGGTGCAGCATCCATCCCACATCCCCCAAATCCTTCATTAGAAGCGAATGCTTGGTATTTCTACCATTTCCAATTCATATGTGAAGGGAAGAAGGAGAAGGGCTGTGTTTCTGGTCCCACCTGCTGTGGGGTCTGTGTTGAGTGGCGCCAGAAAGTCGGACCGTGAAGTTCCTGAACTGAAATTTGATTTTTTTTTTCTTGTGGCTGAATAATTGAGACACTGCCAGACAAGAAGAGCTGCAGAAAATGAGAGTTTATCTTTAGCTCCACAGCTCTCACTTTAGAAACTGGTGACCCCAATTCCAGCCCGAAGAGTGACTTCTTCCCTAATTAATAAATCCATTAATTAATTGTGTGCGTGCTGCAGCCCATTAGAGATGTATGTGCTGGCCTCCTGATCCAGTTTAGTGGATTGTCTCTATGGTCTTGGAAGGGGGGGGAAAAAGGGATTGTGGCCAAGAGGCAAATAGGGGACAGGGATGGAAATATAATTTGATTTTTGTGGGACTGGAGGGAAGAGTCTGAGCTGTGCCATCTCCCGGTGGGTTTTCCAGCTTGGAGATGAGTATGGGGAGCTCTTGGGGTTGCTGTGCTCACTGAAAGGGGGGAGAGCGTGGAGGGAGGCTCATGGGGTGCTTCTTGCATCGATGGTGGTGAGCAGGGAGCCGTTTCCTTGGGCTCCCAGGGCTGCAGCATCACCTCCCGCTGCCTCAAGCCGTGAGTTTGGCAGGGCTCAGCAGGGCCTCTGTGCTGCAGGTGGAGCAGAATGTTAAAGGGTTTGGTGATCTGAATTATTATTTATGGCCAGATTAAGCAGGCAGTACACTCCCAGCCTGTGAGTCCTTTAGGAGGCACTTGCTTAACCAGAGAACCTCAGCGGAGCGCGCGGAGCTCGCGATTCGTCTCCCTCCATATGTTGGCTCAGGAGCTGCTCCCTTCAGTTAATTTTTCTTTCTGTCTGCAGAGACTTGAAATGAAAATACAGGCAAATTGTTGTGTGTGCTGGTCCCAGGGCTCCTGTTTTCTCTGCTCAAAGGAAAGTTGACTGTTGGCTAAAGAAGCACCATCTTTAAATGCAGGAGGCTTTGCTTGCCTACGGATTTGGGGGTCAAGGGACCCGTCTGCTTCCCTATTTTCCCTCCCTGGTTTTGCTGGTTGGAGAAAATCAGTGTATTTTGGTTCCCAGAGGAGTCTCTGTGTCCCATGAGATGATGATGTTGCTGCTTCCCTCCTCCCTTGGGTGCTGGCGTAGTCATGGAGCTACATCCCTGGCTGCGGGAATTCCCACACCCCAAATTTCAGGGAATTATCCTGGGACCTGCCAACACAACACGGCAAATTGAAATTACAGGGCCACTGTTTGCGGGGAGGGAGGGCAATGGGGAGCTGCAGCATCCTGCTCCTCAGCAGGCCTTGAAATGGAATTAATTTAGGATTGGGAAGCGACGGTTTGTGCTCCCCCCTCACCAGGCCTCGAGACAGAAACCACACCACGGCTCCCCTGCTGTATTGATGGTGTAACACATTCTCTCTCAGATTGGAAAAGGCGCATTAGAGACATCCATTCCCCCCAAAAAAGCCTGGCTGAAGTTTCTCAGAACATTTTGTACCATCCTGCTCCTATTACCGAAAGATGTAATTCCCCAACTTGGGAGATAATAAGCAGGTATTGACTTCTGCTGGGGTCATTATCAAGATTTATTCAGTCAATATGGCTCCTTGGGTCAATAAATCTTGAGGTTGATAAAGGAGGAATATATACTTGCAGACTTTATTAAAAAGTTTTCCCCTTCTGTAACACTTTCTCCTGTGTGTTGCAACAGGATCTGTGACTGAATTTTCTTTGATTACCTTTTTTTTTTTTTTTTGGTGGTGCACATTTTCCTGCAGCTTTTGGTGTATTTTTCCAAGACAGCAAAACCTGGGAGGAAGGATTTGGCCCCCTGCTGTGCTATGATTCCCACTCTCCTTGCTTGGTTTTGGGGGGAGTGGGATCTGTGGGTGCCTCACCCCATCATCTCAGGGCTCAGTGGGTGGGGAGGATGGGGGCCAAGCATGGGGCATTGGGTTTTTCTCTGGGAGGGTTAAAACTCAACATTCCTGTCCCCAGCCCCCTGTGAAATAATGGGATTGTGTCCCCTTCCCCGTCACAGGTGCCTGGAGAAGACTCCAGGGAGACCTTAGAACACCTTTCAGTGCCTAAAGGGACTCCAAGAGAGCTGGAGAAGGACTTTGGACAAGGACATGGAGTGACAGGACTAGAGGGGATGGCTTTAAACTGAAATAAGGTAGATTTAGATTAGATATTGGGAAGGAATTCTTCCCTGTGAGGGTGATGAGGCCCTGGCACAGGTTGCCCAGAGAAGCTGTGGCTGCCCCATCCCTGGAAGTGTCCAAGGCCAGATTAGATGGGTCTTGAAGCAACCTGGGATAGTGGAAGATGTCCCTGCCCCTGGCAGGGGGTGGGACTAAATGACTTTTGAGGTCCTTTCCAGCCCAAACCATTCCATAATTCTATGAAGTCTCTGGATTGGGTTGAAGTGGGACAGCTGTGACACTCTGCACTGGGCTGGGCTCTGTCCCAGCACCCACTTGCTGCCCTGGGCGATGCCTTTGTGCCTCAGTTTCCCTGTTCCTGGGGCACAAGGAATGGAGTATTTTTGCAAAGCAGCACCTGGGGGTGAATCACCCCAAAAAGGGGTCTGGCAGCATTGTGGGGGTTGTGCCCATGCCCTGGGTGTGTGGCTTTGGGCTGGTCCATCATCTCCTGCAGCACAGGCCCCTCAGAAGGGTTGCATGTATGGTTTGTGTTCCCATGCAGGGGATCTCAGGGGGCATCTCTGCCAGGAGATCCAGGCTCACAGTGAAGAGCTGGCTCTCAAAGTCAGCAAGCTGTGGGGGGTCATCAGCAAAATCTACCCAAAAAGCTAAGATAGCCTGAAATCCGGAATGCTCATTATGAGCCAGAGTGCTTTTAATGTGCAGGGGCACAGCAGCAGTCCCCATTCCTGGGTCGGCCCCATCTGGTGCTCACAGATCCCAACTCTGGATGGAGAGGGAGCCTCAGATGATGGGGCACAACAACTGCTCACCCCAGGTCTGCAGCCAGGATCCCCATCAGAAGAGCAGTGTGTGATGATGGTCTCCTTCAACCTCATCTACATATTTAATATGAATTATTTTGGTCATGTCTGCCCAAGCCCTGCTTTGCAATATTCAATATTCCCACAGTCAGTGAGTGGCTTTTTTTAAGCTGAGCTTCCCTGGACATGCCAATAGCTCCTTCCAAAATGGTTTCAGTACCTTTTACTCTTTGCTATGGCCTTGCTGTTTAATTGATTTTTGGACTAGTTAGTTTTGGCCCTCAGTGGTTTCCCCAAAGCTGCAGCAGCCCCCCCGGGCATTGACTTCGCTGTGTTTTCAGCGACTCGTCGCGATGGCGGGGCCGCTTTAATATTAAATGGCTCGATGTGTCTGTGCCAGCCACGTCTCCTGCAACAAGGATTCCTAAAAAAGTAAATAACCAATTTGAACCCCGTGTAAATATTCCTCTGGTGGGAGCTGTGCCGTGCGTCAGCCGCTCTGAGCACGCTGCCGTTGCCTCTGGTAACGCTCCCGTGGTTTTTACACCAAAGTCAGGACCTCGAGCATCCTTTGTTTTCTTCCGTCAGGATAACATAATAAAGTATTACCTGGCGCTGGCAGCGGGGCTTGTAATGTGTGCTGTAAGCACGGAGCCAGAGCCAGGCTGTTATTGCTCAGCCTGGCTGCAGAGGACATTTATTCCTTATTAATCACTCCAACCGGGAGAGCTGCCTCCGTCTGCGGCTCTCGGAGCGGTGCACAAACATTGCTGCATCCCTGGGAGCTGGGTAATTATTATCCTTCTTGTCCCCCCAGTTTCTTGGCTTTGTGTTGGGTGAGTAGTGTTGCTAAAAGCCCCCCGTGATGCCCAGCACAGTGGCTGGGATGGGGTGATGGAGAGGATGGTGTCCTCCAGGAGGAAGGCTGTTGGGACCCGCAATGCTGGAGCTCTCCCTGTACCCCCCAGGATGGTGGGGGTGAATTCTCTCCAGGGGAGGGTTAGCTTAGGTCTCAGGAAAAGGTTCTTTCCCTAGAGGGTGGTGGGGCACTGAACAGGCTCCTCAGGGAATTGTCACAGCCCTGAGGCTGCCAGAGCCCAAGGAGTGTTTGGACAGCACTCTCAGGGACAGGGTGGGATTGTTGGGGTGTCCTGGGCAGGGCCAGGAGCTGGACTTGATGATCCCTTGTGGATCCCTTTCAACTCAGGATATTCCATGATTCTGTCAGTTTATGAGGTCTCTCCCCTGAGTGGTTGCTGATGTCACGTTTGTTGTGCTGGAGTGGGATGCTCTGGCTGTGCCACCCCAGTTCCCTTTCTCTGGGGCCAGTGATGGGGTGTTCTCTGCCGATCCCAAGCACCTCCAAACTCTTCCCAGCCCCATCCCTGGCAGAGCTGAGGGCTGGCTGAGCCAGCAGGTACCTGAGGCCAACAAGACTCTGCCCTGGGCACGGCTCCAGCACGTGTCCAGGCATCCCAGGCCAGCAGCTTCCCCGCTCCACTCTCCGCTCGGCACACACCGCAGAGGTACCGTCTCCTGCCACTGCACTTTTCTTTCAAATAAAAGCAGCTAATTAACATTATTCTTTAATTATTGCCTTTATCAACAAGGGGTCTGGTTTATACCAGCAGGATAGTCGCTTTCCTTTCCACTACCCAAGCGAATGCTTCAATTCCTGTTGCTTTTGAAATGAATTTGATGTCATCTGCCCATTGTCACTTAATGGGGACACTTGGGTAATGATTGCTCGCTCCAGCCCTGTTAGCAGCACTGCGAGCGTGTAATTTAGCCCCTTAGGCAACGGTACTTTTGAAATCTCTGGATAGTTTTGAACTCTCTGTTCTTAATTAAATATGCAATTTTTCACGGTAACCAGGTTAATTCTTTTGTGTTGTGTTGTAATACTGTTAGGAATTTTCATAGTTCTTATTAAACATTATTCAGGCATTGTGAATTCCATAATTAAAAAAAATGAAAAGAACAAAGCTTGATTCACTTCTTTCTTTTCCCTGGTTAATTTATCAAATGAATTTTGCAAATTTTTCTTTTTCTCCCCAGACGGCGTGCCAAGTGTTTTAAAGGGGAAGGATTTAATTGCTCTGTAGGGATTGGTTGGTTATGAAGGATTTGGCTGTTTGATTAGTAAACCCTATTGGGAATGGTTTAATGCTCCATGATCTTAAAAATTGTCTGATTGTGAGGCTCTCCAAGGATGTTTTCTCTCTTCCTTATGTACAGCAACGGCTTCACACAAGTGTGATTATGAGATAGAGAGGAGGGAGCAGAGGTCGGGGCTGGGTGAACCTGCCTGCCCTGGCCATGAGGAGGAGGATAGTGGTGAGACAATCCTTGCAGATTTTGGGAATGGATCTCTGGCTGTGCCAGGATGGGGCTGCTCTGGGCTGGATCTGACACTCAGTTTCTCTTCCAAGACTCGCTCCCCAATATCTATCTTGTAATATAATGGAATTTTACGGAATATCTGGTTTATTAGGAGGCAAAACCCTGCTGTGTTCTCCATGTCTGAATCCCTCTGGCATCCCGCTGGGCAGCATCCCTGGAAGGATGCTGAAGTGCATAGGGAGGTCTGGTTGGGGGATCCATGCAGCCCTGGGCAGGATGATGCACAAGGAGGGATGTGGGAATGCAGCTCCTGGGGATTTAATCCAGGTACTCTATAATAGGGTGGATCATAGAGCCCCAGTCCAGGAGTCATGTGGGTGACCAGCCTGCTCTGGGTGCAGAGCCTGGGCACATCCAGCCAGGAGTCTTTATCCAGGGAGGTTTAAAAAAGGAAAAAAACAACACAAAAATGCTCTCTTTGTCTTTTTTGCTGATGGGGTTGGTACCCACTGCCCAGTTTCTGCTGGGTTTTTTTTTGTTCTCCGCCTCTTGGTAAGAGGGGGCTGTGCTCTGCCCTCACACCTCCAGGCCCAACTTCTTCACCTGAGGTTTGGATCCAGAATTGATGGAGGTGATGTCTGTGCACTGATTTTGGGGCTGTAGGGATGGGCTGGGATTCCAGCATGCCAGGGAAAGCACAGTGCTCCAAAATCCCTGCTGGGGAACAGCCTGGGCTTCACTTCCAGAGTGTCCAGGAGCATCCCTGTGGGTGCTGGCACTGCCAGCGGTTCTCTGAGTTGTTTTTAAAACCCTTTTGGACTTAATATGGATGGGGGGGAAATCGATAATTGATGTTTTTAGCCATATGGTGCCAATTGGGGTCCCCTGGGTCCTCCTGAGGTTGTGGGATGAAGGATGGTGATGGGCTCAGTATTAAATATCAGAACAACCCCAGCGTGCTGCTGTCACCCAGCGGGTTTTGGGGAGAGCAGGAGGGGTTTCACCTCCCACCTGATGCCTGGAGCATCCCTGGGAGGTGCCGCTGGCTGGGAGCCGCAGCCCAGCCGGGATCGATCGCAGCCGGTCTGAGGGGGCTCCCCAGGGGTTGTTTGGGCTTTAAGGAGAGGTCAGAGAGTCATTAAACTTATAAATATATTACAATTTAAGAGAAGAGCTGTCGTTATCTTTGAACTTGGTTTATGTGGCGCCGATTTCTTCCCGTTCTGGTTGGAGCCAGGTGGCTTTGCCAGGCTGGGGCTGCCTGGGCAGCTCCAGGGAGGAAATAAAGAGTTCAGCACTGCTGGGCTGGGGGACTTCGCCCAAAAAGCATTAAAATCTACACTTAAACCTGCCAGTTTTCCCCAAAAAACTTGCAGAAAGGTGTTGGTTTGAGGTTTAGGGAACCAAGTGGTGCTGTGGTGGCTCAGCAGGTGCTGGCAATGGTGTGGGGTTGGAATCTGTGGCAAGGCTGGGCCTTCTCTGCATCATCTTTTGCATGAGTGGAATGTTTTTGGTGAGGGACAAGTCAGCAGCACATGGTGCCCATGGTGTGGGCATGAGCACAGCCCGCTCTTACCAGGGGTGGGAGAACCAGAAAAAACAGCAGAAACTGGGCAGTAGGTACCAACCCCACCAGCGAAAAAGCACAAGCAGATCATTTTTGTGTTGTTTTTATCTTTTTTAAAACCTCCCTGGATAAAGACTCCTGGCTGGGTATGCCCATGGTGTGGCCACAAAGGAGCATCACCAGCCCATAAAGTGAGATCCAAGGGGCCCCCCAGCAGTGGTATCAGCCCATCGCGATGTCTCCATCGTTGGGTTGAGCAGCGTGGGCCGGAGTTGCAAGCAGGACTTAAAAATAACGATTGAAATTAAGCAAATCCCAGTTGTTCCCCCGGTTTTCCCGTTCCTCGTGGCTGAACCAGCGATGCAGGGATGCAAACCATTTGCTCTGTGAGTTGTGCTCGGTGGTGGTGACGCAGGGTTGGAGCAGAGAGCAGCGACGCTGCCGGGGCTTTCCACGGCGTCGTGCTGGATCCAGAAAGTCATTTCAAAACAACAAAAAAAAAGAGAAAAAAAAAAAAAAAAGGCCAGACATTTGCAAGGCGAAGGCGAGCAGATGCCTGTAATGTATTCCCAGGCATGACACGGAGTGGCAGCGTGTCATGAACTGTGTCCCCAGGGACCCCCGGGTCTGTGATATTGGCTTTAACCCCCACCGACTCCGGTCGGGGCGTAAATTCATCAGGCTTACGGGTATTGCTCTTGGACTACTGAATAATTTACAGTTGCAGAGCCCAGCCAGGTTCAGGTCATCGGGGTTCATGGGTTAATAACAGGTTTGGTTTTCGTTGTCAGCAGCTGCCTTGATAACATATGAAAGAATCCTATTCTGTTGATTAGATTTTGAAATGGATCAATTTTTAATCAGCAGAACATCTGACTCACTCAATAAGAGGAGCGTGGTGGAGACAGGACGAGGGGCTCGTTATTTACAGGATTGTTTGTTTTTACTAATACGCAAATCCTCACCGGGGCCGGAGCCTGGCCCTGCCTTCCCTTTCCCTGGCTCCCCCAAAATAAATCGCTGGGATTATCTGCAGCCTCGTGCCAGGTATTTGATCCGTCCGCTGACTGGGTAGGAAATCCATGGTGCTGCTCAGGAGATCCGAGGCCACGCTGGAACTTTGATTTAGTTATCGTGTTATTGATGGAAAACACTTATAAATCACCAAATCTTGTCTATAAAAGCATTTTGGGGGTGTTTGGCTCACAGCTTCCCGAGCATCCTGTGTGGGACTCCCCTCTCTGAGGGCCACTGGCAAACCTTGGTGGGATGTGGAAATATCCTGCCCAAATTCCTGCCTGTGAGCAAAGTTTCACAGGGGATAGCTTTGATTTCATCATTACAGAGATGGATCCCCATGAAAAGTTAAATACTGAGTGGAGACCTGGCCGAAAGCTTTGTTTATTTATTTTACAGTTATTTTGTTTGATTACCCGGGGCACAAACAAAAATCCAAAGGTGACGTATTTCATTGCATCTTGAAATGTGTTTCTTGTAAAAACATGCATAAAATAAACATTGTTTTTTTAATAATAAATTATTATTATTTTTTAAATGGAATCCGCTGGGTCAAAATTTTGGCTTGAAGCCAACCAAGTGGTTAACAGCCACCAATCACAGGACTGCCTGAAAAGGAAATTCTGATTTTTAATAACAGAAAAGGTAGAAGTCTCATAAATATAAGAGTGTCACTGGCCGTGTGGTGGCTGGCTGGGGACACTCTGTCACTGGCAGATATTGATATAGATAAGAACTCGTAGGGATGATAATTTGCATGGATTTGCCCTGGGTGCTTTGGGATTTTTACTTTTAAAACTTTTGCCTTCTGGCAGTCTCCTTAACCTAAATAAATATTTTCCCTCCGATCGGTTAAGTTCATGGCTGGGAGTGAGGAATTGCTCCTGGCGGATTATTTATTTCTTCCTTGAAAGTGTTGCCTCTTCTTTAAAATCTGGTGTATTTCTGCATTTATATGTATAGTTTTCCTGTTGATTTACTGAGTGATTTAAGCACCAGGAAAATAGGGATCCCCAGGAGATGGGAATGCCAGGGATGGGGATGTGAGCATGGGAATGAGCCTTCTGGTCCAGCTGGGTGTTGTAGCTTCTTCCAGCCCCACTCTGGGCACCCACTCTGTGTTTGCTGACATTTGCCCACAACCAGCCATGCTCCAAGGTCTCCTCTGGAGCTTTTACAGCCCCATATTCCAAGGGCTCATTCCTATAACCTGGGAATAACACTATAGGTAATGGGTGTTTGCTCTCACACCCATCAGCGATATATCAGCTCCTCCTAAATACATTAGCGACATCAGAAGGTTAAATATGCATATTATATCATCCCTGGCGGGTTTATTTGCAGGAGAGCAATGGGTGTCACAAGTTCACCACTTTAAAATTAAGTTTATTTTAGTGATGGAAAATGTGCTGCTTCTATTGAGCATCTGCTGGTTATTTTCTGAAAAGAGTTGGAAGAAAAACAGTTTTGCAAAGAGTAGATGGGTAGCTGAGCTGGTTTTTATTTGATAGTGGGTGCTTAGGAAGTGCTGATGGAGTTGATGAGGCTTTAGTTGCCGATGTTGGGCAGTGGGGAGCTGCCCTGGGGATTTGCCCAGTTCTTGGCTCCTCTGGTAACTTATTAACTCTCAAAATTGCCCTCGTGTTTAGCAGCTGAGGAAATTAATTGCTGAAGGATCCCTGGGTTTTAGTGTCATTGCTCTGGACAGGATTGATCCAAAATGGTGCCGGGGCCAGTTCTGCCACTGTGTGGGAGCCAGGTATTGTGTGAGGGGGGCAAATGGGGCTGATGGGGCTGGACATGGTGCTTTGCCGCTTCCTTTGCAGTTTAAGGGCTTGAAAAAGGGTTGCTCCTTTGCAGCTCAGTTTTCTTGCCAGGGTTCCCATCTCTGGAAGTGTTCAAGACAGGTTGGACCGGGCTTGGAGCAACCTGTTCTAAGTGAAAGGTGTCTCTGCCCATGGCAGGGGGTTGGAACAAGATGATCTTCAAGGTCCCTTCCAACCCAAATAATTTTTTGATTCTCTGATTCATTTGGGGTCTGTGAATTTGAACCCCAGCTGTCCCATGTATTGTTCCAGAGCTGCACTGATTTGATCCAGACTTACCCAGACCAGCACATGCTGTCTTCTCCTTCCTCCTTGATTTTTTAAGCCATTTAGCAATGTATGATACTCCAGCAATTTTGGGCACCACAGGGAATTTGGGCTCATTAGGACTCACTGTGGGGACCATGCAGATTTTGCCTTTTGACAGCAGTGCTTTTCTCCTCACCCATCCCTCCCTCTCATATTGAAGGACTCCCCTTCCCACCAGGATGCATAAGCTGAGCCTGGAAGGGTTTCTGTGCTCTAGTCTTTTTTTAGGCTAATAATTAAACCATAATAACAGAACCCAGCATCTCTTTATTTAAAGAGCAGATGGAGTGTCCTGGATATTAGCATGGCCCTGGCTCCAACAGTGCCAGCAAGTCCTGGAGCTTGGGGTGTGGATGTGCCCCCTCAGGACTGTGTTATTGGGAAGGCAGTGGGCAGCAACCCCATGGGACACCAGAATTACAAGGGCACTGTTAAGGAGAGGTGAGCTGAGATGCTTTTCCTGCCCAACTTTCCTATCCCATGGGCGAACCCCGTCGAGCTGCTTCAAAAAGCACTTTAGGATCCTGATGGTTCATAACTCCTTCCCACTGTCTGAGCTGGCAAACCTGGCTCAGCCGTGTGCTGGGCAGCTCTCCCTCCACGCGCCCCTGCGAGCGATCCGAGGAGCTGCGGCTTTTACGGTTACAACTGGAGTGGGGGTTTTTTGGTGACACACTTTATAGTGGATAATCCCAGGCTGCTGCTTTACAAAGCTATAAAGGAGCCTGGCGCAGGCGGTGGCTGCTGAGCTTGCCTGGAGCTGGTTCTCCCTCCTCACCTCAGCGATGATTTTGGGGCTGCAGATGCCATCCTAGAGGGTCCAGATCCATCACCCTTCCTTTCCCCTTTCTGTCTCCACCTGGCATCACCACCTACCCACTGTGTTGTTTACCTCCCACCCTGATTTCTTACTGAAGCACCCTCTTTTTTATTTTTTTCTTAAGCAGCTACAATTGATAATTTAGCTCTGGATAAAGCAACCTTCGAGCTTTTTCTTTCTCAGAGGCCAAACATTGATGTTGTGTGAAAGGGGAGCTTTGAGGAGGCTTTGTATGGAACTTAGCTTCCTGAAAAATTTATTTACTGCGACTGTGATCCGCAGGAGTGAATTGATGTTTATCTATAGTAGTTCTTGCCAGAAAAAAAAATGCATAACTGCACTTTCTTGGGAAGCCTTGAAAGGCCTTTTAAATAAGTGTCTAATAGTAGGCTCTCAATAGCAAACAGCCAGCTTGATAGACAGTGTACAGTATATTATTAACTATAAGCAGGCTTAATCTTTTTCTCATGTTTTAGAGAATGCTTTATAACCTTGTGGCCAAAGAATTCATGATCACCAGGTATTTGAAGCTAAGCAAAAATTATACCAGCTGTTACTGCTGGGAGATCGATACTGCCGGGAAGCACGAGAGGCGGCAGCTCCCGCAGGCAGCTCCTGCTCCAGCCTCCGTCCTGGAGCTGCTGCTCCCGGCCAGGCCTGGCTGCCCAGCTCGGATTTAGGTGGCTCCTCTGTCATGTGGGAGATTCCTTAGGGAGGGATGCTCGGGGGAAGGTGTTGTTTATTTATTCTCCTCTGCAGTTGCCGTGTGGGAGATGGAGGTCCTGGCATTGCGCAGGTCCCAGCTCGGTGGAATGGGATCGTGGAATCTTTAAGGCTGGAAAAGACCTCTGAGGTCACTGAGTCCAGCCATTAACTCAGCATTGCCAAGGCCACCACTAAACCATGTCCCAGGTGCCACATCCACATGCCTTTTGAACGCTTCCAGGGATGGTGATTCCAGCTCTGCCCTGATAGCCTGTTCCAATGCCTGACCACACTTTCTGTGAACAAAGTTTCCCTAATATCCAACCCGAACCTCCTGTGGTGCTGCTTGAGGTTGTTCCCTGTTGTCCTGTCCCTTGTTCCCTGGGAGCAGAACCTCACTCCCCCTGGCTCCCCCCTCCTGTCAGGGAGTTGGAGAGAGTGAGAAGGTCCCCCCTGAGCCTCCTTTTCTCCAGGCTGAGCCTCCCCAGCTCCCTCAGCCACTCCGGCTGCTCCAGACCCTTCTCCAGCTCCGTTCCCTTCTCTGGACATGCTCCAGCACCTCAATGTCCTTCTTGTAGTGTGGAGCCACATCTGAGGGCAGGATTTGTGCCTGATGGGTCTGAGGATCCATCTCAAGGATCACCTGCATCTTTCCTGTGCTGAGTGTGGCAATAAAATAGCAGCAGTTTCCTGGTGAGCAGTGTTTGCCCCATGGCGAGGCCATTGATGTCCCTGGTGAGCCTCTGACCCCCTTGCCTTGTGTTTGGGGTGATTTTGGCCACATGCTGTAGTGCCCTCCTTCACAATCATGTTCCTCTGCTTCTCCTGCCTGTGCTGTTGGATCCTGGGAGCTCTGGCCGGGAGTCAGGGAATCGATAGATGGTTAAGGTGATAAGTGGCTTTGCTAAAAACCAATTTTGCAAGAGGAGTTTGCAAAGAGGTCAGTGGAGAGGATCTGCATGTGTACCCCAAACAGCTTGCTCCGGCCAGGAGCTCGACCTGAATTAACCTGGGAATCATCCTCAGAGCGAGGTGCAGCCACTCTTCTCCTGCTTCTGGAAATCCACATGGATCCTATGGGAGGGTCAGCCTGAGGAATAAGTGTCCCTCCTCCAGAGGGGAGAGGGGAAAAGAGCATTTGGGGGAAGATCAGTGAGGTGACTGTGCCCGAAGGCAACAGAAAATTAAACAAGCAGAATTTGCTCAGCTGATAACTTCTCGCTGGTCTCGGGGCCGGAGCTGTGCCGGCATTCCGGTGGCAGTATTTACACAGGGATGAAGTGTTCCCGTATGGCTCCTCCAGTGCAGCCAGGTCTAAGCAGGCTTTTCTCTAATCTCCACCACGGCTGGATGCTGCTTCCAACTCTTATTTTCCCTTGGACAAACATATTCATTGCACCCACTGCTGAGAAGATCCCACAGCCCGCTTGCGGGGTCCTTACTGTTTTTGGCATAGCTTGGTGACACTGGAGGGACCATGTCACCTCCTGGCACTAAGCACGAGTGTCCCCCCATCTTAGGTCACCATGTGGACCCCAACTATATGTTGCTCTAAGATATGGATTAGGGAGGAGTGAGCAGAAATAGGGAACAACAGATTCTAGAGGTGTTTCCCCAAAGTGTTTCTGACCACCAGCAGCCTTTGAGGACTTTTCAGAGGAGATGGAGCTGAGGGTACCCCAGTTCTTCTTTCTGATTAAATTTTGCAGCTGTTTTTTGGCTCTTCAATATGAAGGACTCTCCGTGTATGATGAATCTCTTAAGACATGATCCCATAGGCTCCTTTGCTATATCCAGGGGGTCCCAGCTCCCTCCTGGGGCTTTGCTGACCTGGTCTTGGTTTCATAGAGCATTCCTGGACTGTGTGGAAGTCCCCAAGCCCTGCCTGTTCCTTGGTGCTGCCTGGTAGGGTGTTCTTGGTGGTGCCCCATGGAAGAGGTGAGCTTGGGCTGCAGTTCATTGTGCTGGTGATTTATTTGAGGGCGTTGTAACATCCCTCCAGTTCATGCCATCTCTTGTGCATCCTCATCTCCACTGTGCCCGGGCTGCAGGGTGGAAAAGGAGTGGGCTTTCCCACTTATGCATTTGATTTTCTATGGGCAGAGAGATGGGTTGTTTTTAAGCTTTCTGACATTTCTCAGCCTTGACTCACCTTTTCCCACCCACAAGGCCAGGGATATCCCTCAAACTCCATCCTCACATGTGAAACACTGGGGCTGACAGCAGGATGAGCCAGCACCAACATCCTCTCTCCCTTTGGGCAGCAGTTCCTTATTTTCCCTGGTTTTTGTCCCATGAATCAGGTGGAATTTCCCCAGAAGGAGCATGGTGGGTTGTTCATGCCTTGCTGTCGAGCTTTTCTTTGGTGCTGTTATTTATTACTCCATCCCTTCCCTCCCCAGCCACCGTTTGGATGCTGTGGCTGAAACCACCTTGTTATATTATTTTTTTAATCATCGTGGGGAGGCTGTTTCTGGATGCTGATTGACGGAAACATCTTATCTCCTCTAGTCAAAGTGTCTCTGCTTTTCGTGGTAATGAAATAGTTTGACACTTTGACACGAGTGTCAAACACTTTTCCGAGGATGCAAACAGTGGAGGCTTTGATCTAGGTGCAAACTGGCTTCATTACAACAAACAGACCCCCCTTTCATCCAGGAAAGGAGATAAGGGGATTCAGTTGGTGCTAAGTAGCAGCTGCTCTTACTGGTTTTAAAAATAAACATAAGGAAAAATATCATAATAGGATAGTGAAGCTGTTTTGTCATGTTATAAACTAGTCCTGGTGCTGTGCAGTGAAGTAAGGTGGGTGTAAAGCCAACAGTGGGAATGATAAATGGGAGAGAATCCTCCTAAAATACAACTACAGAAATTTTCTCTTTTGGAAGATGTTTGAATTTGTTTTTCCCAGTCAGAAACACCTTTTCTGGAGAAAATGCACCCTGTTTTTCATAAAAGTGATGTGTTTTTTGTGGAAAAGAACCACTTCTGCTACTAGTTTGGGTTTTTTTAAGGAAGAGGGAGGCAGGCAGCCCTTCTGGGGGTCTAGAGTTCGGGGTCTTTGCAGGACTCCAGGTCCTGCCCCATGGCCTCATCCAGGATGGCTCCAGGAGATGCTGGGGCTGTGGTGGGATCTGCAGGGTTTGCACACTTCCCCATCCATCCTTTCCCTGGGGAGGGGTTGTGGCTTTGCCTTCTCTCTCCCCTGATTTTAACCTGTTATTTATTATAGTGTGATATTTATTGTAAGGTGGTAAATATAATATTTATCATATTCTCTCCTGGCCAAGCCTGGAGGTATTTTAAGTCCTGGTGGGAGGGCTGGAGGGAGGAATCCCAAACATACCCCAAGCTGACAAAATTCTCAGTCATGAGCTTTTTTTTTTCCCAATAGACAATTTTGAGTAGAAATGAGTAAAATCATCACTGGGTAAAGTGGGTAAAAGCATCACTGTGTTGGCATTAGGCTGGACTATGCCTGGATTTCACCCAAGTTTGTCTAATTAAATGCAGCAGCACCTTCCCTCTATTTTAAGCCTTGAGTTTGGGCACAAATTGCCCTATGAACAGCTGAAGAGAATTGATGTGATGTATGGAAACCGATAAGTTACAGCAAATCCCGAGGCTTTGCAGGTTTTCCCTGCCCTCTGTGCCCCACAGACCTGAGCAGTGTCAGCCCAGGCACTGCCTTCTTTCCTCTGCCTTTGGGAGTTTTCCTTTAAACTGTTTGCTTAGAAAAGCTTTTCCCTTTGAACATCTTGGACTGGATTGTTGTGGCTCACTTCCAACCAAACCATTCCTGTCTCCCATCCCCATCTCCCTTTGTCTCCTCCCTCTGGGCACAGCCTGGCACTGGGAGTGGGATGTCCATTATGACACCCTGGGTCCATATCCCCTCTTCCTAAAGAGTGACTGTACATCCTGGGAAGCTCATCCTGGGGTCATAGTGCTGGGTATGATGCCCTCCCTGTTCATCCCACCCCATCACCAGCTTGGATCCATTCTGTCTCCATTGACTGTCACTGCAGGGGTCCCTCCATGGGCCTTGTCCCTTTTGGGATGCCTGGCACTGGTGACCCTAGTGCTGGGGTTGTCCCTTGTCGTGCTCTGCCCTTGGGTATTCCCCTCGAGATGTCTCTGCCCAGAGGGTGAGGAAGCACAGGATGGGCAGAAGTGCTTAATTTACTGCCTCCTTAATTTAGAGCAGCAATTCCTGCTCCTTGCCCTCATCCCTGCCTGCTTCATGCCAGGGCACTGGAGCCCAGTGAAATCCTCCCTGGGAGATGCTGGATTCGGAGATGACAGAGGATTTGGGGCTTAATTTTAGCCAGAACGTGTGGCTCCTTTTCAGATGCCTCTCCAGGCAAGTCGTGGTGGCTTTGTTATAGTCGAGGAAAGAAAAAAATGCGCCCCAAACTGGAAAGACGACGTGGTTTCGATGGAATCTCTGCACAGAGTCAGGGAATGTAGAGGAGGGAGCAGTTGTGCATTGCCCGGTGTGTGTCGGAGCGCGGCGAGGCTGCGTCGGAGATTAAAACTCACATTTCATTTTTATACACTGTGGTTAATCCAATAATGATTCCGTGTTCCAAACGGCAATAATATCTTTCAGCATAGTTAATCAGAAGAGACTTAATGCTGTCACTATTTATTAACCTTTGTTGAAAAGCAAGAAGTTTTCCTACTAATCTGTGATTGTTGCTCTTGTCAGGCTCTGTCAAGTGCAAACCAGATTTGGCATTCGTTCCAGAGGGGAGGATGCTCCCGCCTTCCTTCCCAGCCGTCTGCTGCATCCGACCCCCGCGTAGGAGCATGGTCCCATGTGGTAAAGAGGCAGCTTTTCCCCCCCACAAAGTGATTTTTTTGCTGCCTGAGCCATATTCCTGCATCCAGGCCTCCCCCCCTAGAGGGTATTTGGGGTAATGAGGCAGTTTAACCCCCCCGGCTTCTTTTTTGGCTGCCTGAGCCTTATTCCTGCATCCAGGCTTCTCCACCTTGGGGGTGTTTGGGGCAAAAAGGCAACTTTACCCCTCTTCAGTGTTACATTTTAGCTATCTGAGCCACGTTCCTAAACTCAGGACCCCCCATTCCAGGGCTGTTGGAGCCAGCAGGCTCCCAGTGTGGGGAGATGATCTCCTGGCCAGGTGGCACCGGGGCATCAACCTTGGTCTCTGATGGTTTGTGGGGCTTTAAGTGACTTCCAGCAGCTTCCCAAACTCAGGGGATTCCCCTCACCCCACTCCTGAATCCATGCTGGAGGGGAGGAAGGTGTTGCTGGGTGGACCAAGGGGGATTTTGTGAGGATGCTGTGGCACAGACTGAGCCGAGACATGTGGAGGTGGATTGTCCCTTTCATCCAAAAAGTCATCCCTGCATCCCAGCATCACCCCAGTCCCTGGCAGAGGCAGGTGGGATGCTGCCCTTGGAAACACAGCCCATTTCCCAGGATGGTAACTCCCGTGGCTCTGCAACACCGGGAGCTGACGTGGGTTTTGGGTTGCGGGTGTGTGGTGTTTGAAGCTCTGAGCTGATAAAAGGTCAGTGTATGGAGGAATTTCTCCTTCCATATCCTCCTGTTTGGCTCCTGTGGCGGGGAGGCCGGTGCTGGAATTGGCTCGTAGGAGCACCTGGGATTAATGAGCCAGCTTGGTGCCGCGCAGAAATCGATGCTTCCTGCATTAATTGCACTGTGTTCGAGCTTCAGCTTTTTATTCTGAGTTATGGAGTTACAGGCAGAGATGTCTCTCTTCGGCACAGCCCTGGATCCCATCCCATGGGAAAGGGCCTTCCCACAGCACCCATCCTGCCTGGGTGGGGTGGCACGTCCTGCCTTGCCATGGGATGGGGATGCCCAGGAGTGGCTGGAGAGGGAAAATCAGAAACCACGGCAAAAATGAACCCAAGGCTCTGCTTCCTTCCTGTGTTATCAGCCAAATGAGGAGATGGATGGTGATGGTCAGGCTGGAGTGGAAAAACCACTGACATCACCTCTGGGTCCAGCTCTGGTTTGCTGGGAGATGGATGGATGGATGGGCAGGAGGTGACAGGTCTCCACACAACACTGGTGTTTCCTTGCAAGAGGGTTTGCAGCAGCTTTTGCATTTATTTGCAAACTAATTTTCATTTAATGACAATTAATTTTTATTTATTTGCAATTATTTCTGATTTCTGTGACCAAGCTTCCATGGGGATGGGAAGCAAGGTCCCCCAGCCCCTCGTGGCTTTGGGAGCTGTTTTGGAAGAGCAGGAGTTGCTGATTTCCTATTTTTAGGGTGGACTAGCATCGAGCACTGTTCTTATCTCTCTTGATAACTCGAACAGGTGCAGTTATTTTACATACAGCCCCAAAGAATCCCACTTTCCTAACATCCTTGAAGCCTAAACATAGTATTTATATTTTTAGCAAATTATTCTTTCTAGTATTGATTTACATGTAATGTGGTCCTTGCATGAATAACTACCATAAATCTGGAAGCATTTATTAACCCAAATAGCTCCAAACTCAGTCAAATCCTGTGTGTGTTGGACACAATCATGGAACTTTAGATGCAAAGTAAGAGAGTAAAACATAAACCTTATTTTGCTGTGACCAGCTCAGAGTTTCTTCCAGCTGGTCCATTGATCCTTGATAAGAGGTAAGGGTTAAGATAATTTGGCAAAATGAAAAGGTAGGGAATAAGTAACAATAAATGGGATTTTTGATGTGGCCTGTTGATATTTGGGCTGGTGCCTGCCTCTGCCTTCCCTGCCTAGCCGGAGAAATTAACTTCTGAACTCAGTGGCTCCAGTCTTTTTCTCCTGACTCCATCCTTCGTGCTGATGGGCAGCAGGGACAGGCACTTACTTGTTATCCGATTGATACTGAGCCCAGCAAAGCTGGGCTTTGTGGAGCCGGGGCTTAAAAAAATAGTGTAAATCTTGTTTGGTATTTGTGAAACAGTGATTGTATTAAAAAAACCTCGGAGCCCTCGCCGGTGCCAGACGTGGAGGGCTGGAGTTCGGAGGGCTGGAGGGTTTCTCATTCTAAATTTAGCCATTTAAAAGAAGATTATGGACTATGCACTTGGGACTTTTAAAAAGGCTTTCACAATAACTCTTGAAAGCCTGATGCCTTTAATCCTAAACTTTAATTTAAAATAAAGAAATCTTTTCAACTCGCCTCCCTCCCCTCCTCCATCCCACTCTTGCAGGCTGAGGTTCTTCCCAGCTTGCTTACGGAGCAAAGATGTGCTCAGCTCTTTTAATTTCTTATGAAGATATTTATTTTTTAATAGAAAGAAAATCAAGTCAACACTCGAGAGTATACACAGCAGTTTACCACGATAGGGGGAATTAATCAGTCTATAAAGTTCAAAATGTACAAAGAGGGAAGAAAAAAAACACCCTGACTGATCAAACACAAGGCTCTTCTCTGAGATGTGGAGATAAAAGCCTTTTCCTCCGCCGGCTTCTCCACTATTGGCAGCCAGTGGGATCAAGATTATTTTTTTTTTTTTTTTTTTTTTTTTTTTGTTATGGAAAGCTCGAGATAATTAATGTTGTTGAAAGAGGACCGTTGGGTTGGCGTCTCACAGGCTGGCCCCTGAGTCTGGCATCTTGGGAAGCAGCAGCCAGTCGGGGGGGGGGGGAGGAATGTCCCCCACTGAGGGAACTGCCAATTTAACGGAGCAATAAATAATACGGAGAGATAAAAAAGAGCATTTAAAAAGGGCTGTGGGGCTGCAGTAGCTGTCGAGCCTCTTGCCTTTGCGATCCGGCAGCATCTCGCAGGTGATGCTCCTCGGGATGCTTCTGCAGGGCCAAATACCTGCAAACCCCTGGATACTGGGAATTGCTGGATGAGCTGTG
The DNA here is from genome assembly GCF_036250125.1 of Pseudopipra pipra. Taxonomy (NCBI): domain Eukaryota; kingdom Metazoa; phylum Chordata; class Aves; order Passeriformes; family Pipridae; genus Pseudopipra; species Pseudopipra pipra. The sequence continues at coordinate 8,310,463 of NC_087566.1, read as the reverse complement.
TGGACCTGCCCGCTGCGTGCTTGATGTGTCGTCTCCTAAAGCTCGTTTGGCTGTGTCCTATTACGGCGTTGGTGTTAAATGTGCCTGCACTGATAATCGATAGACGTATGGTCACCCAGGCTGTTTGTGCATCTCCTCTATCACAGCCCTGACAGCACGAGATCAAGATGTGAGCAGGCAGGCTCATACATCGAGTGCTGTTTAAAAAGCAGGATGAATTAATTACCGCCATTAACGGCCGGGGAGAGACTTTAGGAAGCTTCAGCCGATTGTTTGGAGCCTTGAGAGTGAGATAAACTGAGTAGGTGGTGTCTTACGGTGCTTTGCTGGTGTTTCAGTTCAAGTCTAGGATGGTGTGGTCCGTGTTCCCCATCCACATGAGACCAACCAAATTTGTAGGGTTTGATGAGTCCCCTGCGGATCTGGCAGGGGATGGACCTGGGAGAAAGACATATCTAAGTGCCCTCATTCCTAGTGTTCCTAGCCAATGCTGGGAACAAGGGCATACCCAGTCCTTTGGTCCTGCATCCCCAAACCTCCCTCTGACACCCCTGACTGAGGATCCTCATGGGATGATGCATGACCCATGGGCTGGGGTGGTCCCCAGACATCCCACCAGCACTGCATCAGCATCTTTACATGAGGCATGAGTAGGTGGTATCTCATGGTGCTTTGTTGCTGATATTTCAGCTCATGGCTGGGATACTCTGATCCTTGAACCCCCATCCTAATGAGACCAACCATAATTTATAGGATTTGAAGAGTCCCTGCAGATCTGGCAGGAATAGACCTGGGGAAAAGATACATATGAATGCCCTCATTCCTAGCGACTGAAATCCCTAGATCCTGCATCAGCAAACCTCCCTCTAACACCCCTAGCCAAGCATCCTCACAGAATGCTGCATGATCCATGGGCTGGGATGGTCCCCAGACATCCCACCAGTGCATTGGGGCCGCATCAACATCATTAGAACACAGCGGTCGCAGCTGGATTTGCCCCATCCAGGTGTTTGCTCAAGATTGTGTTAATTATGATTATTTTTTAATTGCTTTGAGGGTCTTTCTGTCCTTTCCCAGCCCCCTTTGAAGGAGCTGAGATGGCACAGCTGATCATCCCATCCTCCTCCACTTTTTCTATCCCAGTTATTTATTATGCAGAATCACCAGGATTGCTCTCAGACAGGATTCGTCAGCTATAAAAGACACTGGCAAATTTTATTAGTTGACAGAAGGGTGGTGGTTTTTTTTTTTTTTTGTTTCCTCCTGAAAATATTAAAAAGTCATTTTAGTTTAGAAACCTAATTTTAATTTAGTTAGGTTTTAATTTAATTTGGTTTTTGAATTCATTTTCCAGCAGAACTCAATTTTTCAAGCGTAATTTGATGCCGTCAGTGGCCATAATGTTTAATGTCCTCCCTATAAATTGCGAGGATGGCTTTGAGATGATTTACAGGATTCAGGGGGATAAAGCCGTCTCCTGGCCCTGCACGTGGGAGACGCTGGAGGGAAAATGCTGTTATTGTGGCAGCTGCAGCAGCCAGTGTGTTACCTACAGAAAAAGGGGAAAAACTGGAATTTTCCTCCCAGCTCAGCACTCCTTGAGAGTGGATAGGGGAGAGAGATGGGTCTGTGCTGATGGGGATGCTCCAGGGATATTCCTGGATATTTGTATTCTCTGGTGGGATGAGGGGGAACCCCAACAGAGGTGAAGAGTTCGGGGTGGCAGCATTACCCCCTCAAATCCATCTGCTTTCCCAAAAGTGAGCTGAACCATTCTAAGGGGAAATGGTATTGGGGCAGACCCTTGGAAAATGCAGCATAATTGAGTGAAATACCCTCCCAGTTTCATCCCTCAAAGCGTTGCATCTAATTACTGGATTAGAGAAGTCTTCAGACCGTGCATTGAACATTATAAATGGGGATAAGATGATTCTGGGAATGGCTTAATGGAGCAGGGGAGATGGGTGAGGAATGTCTGCGTGCGTCATTGAGTCAGGGCCACACTGATTTGGCAGAGGAGGAGAAACCCTTCGGTGCTTCGGGGAGCGTGGCCATGGGGAGGGCTTGATTTTTCCTTTTGGTTTTGGCTCCTGAGTGGCAGCGGTTGGCTCCTGGGAATTCTTGCCTATTGGAATTTGTCTTCATTTTTTTGTAAGGAAACGTCCAAGTTGTGTGTTCGTGGGTGGGGAGGGAGCATTGGGGCATCTCCCAGTGTTTGGGGAGCCCGGCAGCGGGATGTGCCTGCCCAGGCATCGCCAAAGAGGCGGGTGCTTTTGGCATCTCCTGCCATCCCTCCTGACCATTGCTTGCACAGAGCAGGATGTGCTGCTGGCTCCCACCTGTCAGAGCACCACTGGCTTGTCCAACCATGGTGGGCTCCACAGTGGTCATCCCCACTGTCCCATGCCAGTCCCATCCCCTGTGCCTGGCTTCCTGCAGTGCTGAGGGTTGTGCTCCACGTCCATCCCCCTCAGGAATGCTGGATTCCTCTGGTTAAATTTAACTCAATTTCTGATGATATGTTTTAAGAGATCCTCCAAAAACTTCCATGAAAACAGGCCAGAGAAAACCACCTTAAACGATTGTCCTTGATGGGGAGAGGGCATGGGAGCACAGTGTCGTAGCAGACAGTGGAGAATCCACATGGGAGCTGTGTCCTGGAGCCTGGGCTGTGCCACCACCCTCTGGTGTCACCACCTTCCCATGCCACCATCCTCTGTGGCCTCTCCCAGTGTCCCCCCACTGTCATTGGGCTCCTGCACAGTCCCAATCCGCACGGAGGGGTCTCACCCTGTGAATGCCTCCCCCATGTCCAATCCCAGGGCTGACATGCCGGCTCCAAAGGTGAATTCCCAGCGCCCCACCGAGGTGCCCGTCTCTCCCAACGAGGTGCCATCGCCGCCCAGCGTCCCCCAGGTTGTCATGGTTACTGACACATGGGACCCCAGAGACCCGGCTGGGAATTAATGGCAGCCCGGGATAAAGGATTCCTGTCTGGGCCGAGTTGATGGATTACATTGATGTGCCATTTGTCATAGCGTAATTGTTCTGGCAAATGTAATACCCACTAGTATAAACATTGTGCTGCTTTGCTAATAAAACTGAAAATAGGAAGAGAAAGGATGATGCAGTGTTATGGTCAGTTAAAGAGACACTGACTCCGCTCCCTGCTGGCACCGGGGGCTTCTGCCTGGAAACCTGCCCCAGTTTACCCTCTTCATCCATGGAAAATGGACAAAGTGACCACTGAGATCCTTCTGGGATGTGTGTGTGGCATCGCTTTGCCCATCACTGCCTTTGGTTGGTGGGGTCAGACACCTTCTTCACCCCCAAATGGGCACCAGGGATCCCGAGTGTGCCCATGCTTGGGGTTGAGCTCATCCCTCCCCAACCTTGCACAGGTTTTAATTGCCTGGCAAGAGGTAAAGAAAACTGTGGCATGTGTGGCATCTGAGGGGCTGCTCTGACCTTGACAAGGTTTATAAATGGGGGGATTTATGGTACAATGGGTGCCTGTCCCTGGGTGCCACTCCCTCTTTTTTTTTCAGGAGCACCAGGGTCTGACACCACTGGGAGCAGCCGGTGCCCAAATCCCCAGGTAGTTTTCCTTTCTGACTAATCAGCCCCTGGATTAGGAGCCCAGCAGGGATATCAGCTGGGGATGAATTGCTCATCCTCCTGTGAGCAGTTCCTGGTGCAGGAGTTGATGGAGAGGGATTGGAGAGCCCCTCCACCCACCCCTGCTCCTCAGCCATGGGACCCTTTGTCACTGTGGGATTCATCATCCCCACATCCACAGCTCAGCTGGGCATTGGATCACAACACCACGCCCATGTTTTAGAGTTCAGGACCATGTCATCCCTGTGTTCTCCCATTTTGCTGCCATGAAAAACTATGAGGATGAGGAAGAACAAAAACCCCCTTTGGTGCAGCTCCACAACCCCCTCTTAAATCCTGGGGTCGTTCAGAGGCATCGTGGTTTACACAATCATCTCTCCAAATGTTTTGAAAGTTTCTGGTTGACCTGATTCATAGGAAAAAAAAAAAAAGATAAACACCCTTTCTGTGTTTGCAGTCATATGTAATTTTTATCTCTTGACCTTTAAACGTAAGCAGCAGTAAAATGAAGAACTATGGCAGTCATTTAACACCCTGCCTGTACTAACTGGTTTCTGCCTGTGAGCCGTGGTTTTAAATTGGCTAATGCAGAATACTTGCAGAGCTAATAATAATTCAGATTACTTCTGTCAGCTATTCCGGTTTCATGGGTAATTTAGTAGTTGAATAAATTTTTAAAAAAATTCATTCGTTCCCATGCACTGTTATGAATCAGTAGATGGTTTACCATTGGCAGCAGTAACTGTAAGAAGATTTAAATTGCTACTGAAAAGGATTTGAGTGAAGGTAATGTTTTATAATGTTCTAAGCCATATGCACTACTTTCAGGCCTCATCAGTTTTACATTGATTCCTAGTGAAGTGTTTAATTGCATCATGAATGCAATATAATTCAGTTCTTTTTGCTAATATGGTATATATCTCAAAGTGATATACAGCACTGACAGTGAAGACTCAGGGTTTTCTTAGGATTTTAAAATATGCCTCTGTGTGTGTTTGCACGCGTGTGTGCACATCTGCGCCTGGCTGGGAGCCTTTTTCCCGGGAATCCTCTGGGCTCTGGGTTGGGCGCTTGGTGCCGAGAGCTGCCAGCTCTCCTGGGATGTCTGCGTGGGCATCTGCAGGTAGGGATTCACGTACGGAAATATATGTCTGTTATATAAATATATATATAAAATAAATTGTAAAATATAACATGTGTATATAAATATATATTAGAAGTTCTGCTGTTACACTGTGACTGCTCTGATGTTGACTGATGCTCATGGGGCAGCTCAGCTCTGGGTCTGGTGATGTTTTGGTCCTTCCTGCTCACACCCACGGTGGGTGATGGAATCTTGATTGGAGGTGCAGGCACGATGCTGTCGGAGCCTTGTGGGCAGTGGATTAAAAGAAACACGATTTCATGTTGATGTGAAGATGATTTGAGGCTGTACAGGAGCCACTCGGGATGTGGCAGGTGGCCGTCCCTCACCGCTCGCCCTGTGCTGGCTGTGAGGGTGTGTGCTGGTGATGGAGCTCCAGAGCTGCTCCTCCCAACACAGAGCCCATTCCTGCCCTGCTGCCAAGTGCACCGAGCTGTGTGGGATGAACTCTGGAACCGCCTTTCTGTGCCCACCAGTGGCCCTGTGCTGGCCCTGGTGCCCCTCCCTCCATCCCTGATCCCTCTGTGCCCCATGGCACAGGGACTTTTCCCTGTCCCCCCATCTCCCTCTTGCTGCTTCTGCTCATTACAACTTCATCAGCTAATTAAGGATTGGGCCCTACAGAGCCCGGTGTCATCCTGATGGGAAAACTGAGGCAGGCTCAGTGCTGGCTGGGGTTTTCCCATGGGAGATGCCAGCTCTTGGCTGCAGCGCAGCGAGCATTCCCCATCCCTGCTGTTACTCTGATATCCCTGCCTGCATGCTGCTGTCTGCTCAGCTTTAATTCCCAAATTTCCATGGATTGCAAGGAGAGGAGCACCCATAGCTGCCGGGGATGGGTGCTGCTGGCTGATGCTGTGCACCTGCAGCTTTTGGGAATCTTTCATTTTAGATGGAGTTACTCGTTTGGGATGCAGCATCCTTTAGTTTGGTTTGCCATCACAGGTGGGGAAATCCTGGCAGGGACCTCAGCTCAGCACTGTGGGGCTGGGAGGGGTTGGTGAGAGCAGGATCCAGCCTCACATTTGGAGCATTCCCACAGAATTCCGCCTTGGTGATGGTGCTCCCACCAGCGCTGCAGGGGCCAGGATTCGTGCCGGCGGTAGAGCCTAATGCGATATCAAAGTCACTAACGTGATTATGCTTATATATCATATTAGGGAAAATGAATACTAATTCAATACAAACTACTAATTCAGTAGAACAGAAAATTGCTGAGAGAATAGAAAAGTGCTGAGCATGCCGGAGCTGGGCATGGCTCGGAGGGGATGCGCTGTCTCGCTCCGCGCGGGAGCGCTTTTCCGCAGCAGTTGTGGCACAGTTGTCCAGGGTGGCACGGAGCATCCATGAATGTGTGCCAGTGCTGGTGCTGAGCCAGAGAGTGGCTCTGGAGATGGCTTTGCCATGGAGCTGGGGTGAGAAACCCCCCTTCATTTTCAAGTCTGAAGCTCATGGCCAAAAGTTGGGAGATGTTTGGTGGGACCTGCAGGAGAACTGAAGCAGGAAAGCAGGAAAATGGCTCCAGATGCTGGTGGGTAGGGGTGAACTTCTGGCCAGGACCAGGGGAGGCTCCCCAATGGAGCTGGTGTTTTAAGGTGTTTGCTTTTCCTAATGCATGGGTTGTATCTTGTTCCTGGCCTAGTGCTCAGCATGAACAGCCCAGGCTCTGGGTGAACATCCTTGTCCCAGGGGCCACTGACTGGGCCTTCCTGTAGTCCAGCTTTTCTCCTTGGTGTAAGCTCCGTATTCCTCGTGACATTTCTGCTTGGGAGTATTCCTCCTTGGCATTTCAGATGTGCTCCCCACACCAGTTCCTGCTGCAAACTGGCTGTGGAGTCTCCTGCTCCTTGGGACAGTTCCCAGCACCGTGGCTGCTCACACCGACACCACCGTGGGTTTGTGCTGGGAGCTTGGGGAGCTTTGGAGGCTTGGGGAGAGGCAGCTGCTGATGCCAGAACTACTATGAGGCTCTTGGTCTAATTGGATTCTCCTTCAAATTATTATTGCTTGTGAGAGTTTTCCATCCACAATGTTTCCCGGAGCTGCGTGGCATTCCCGGGTCGTGGCAGCTGGCTTGGATCTCCAACCACCAGCGCACCCAGGACACCCAGTCCCATGGTGTGGGGACCCAAATTTTACTGATTTACTTTTGAATCAGGAATTTCATTGCAATTTAATGCATCTGCTGTGGATCCTCTGCACGTGGCATCTCACGTGGGCACCTTGGGACACGATGAGCGTGGCTGGTTCTGGAAATTCCAGGTATTCACCCAGTTCAGAGAGAGCTGTAAGTGGGACACAGAATGTTTCTGTACTAATATGGTAGGGGAGTCTTATTGTATTAGCAATTTCCCATCAGATCATGTCATATTAGTATTGTATTGTATTAGTATTTGTTTTCACTAATGTGATGTGAAAGTTGCTAATATGATAAGACTCCTGCATTGTATAGTGAAAACAAATATTAATATGATAGGATGGAAAATAGCTAATAAGAAACTAAGTTGCTAATCTGACGTGATGGATCTCCCAAAGGAATTGGTTGGAGCTTTCCTGTACTTTTCCAGAATCACCTTCAACCCCGCTCAGGGTGGGGGACGGGAAGGCAGTGGCACTGCTGGTGGATTTTAAAGGGATGAATCCACCTGGAAAGCAAGAACATCTCTTTTGGGCTTAAATCCAGGCTTTTGTTAGGCAGGGGAAAAAAATAATCCTATGTTTATGGGAAAGCCCTTGTGTGCTGGGAACCCAAGAGTCCTGAGGTGAGCTGATCCCTGGAAAATGCAGCAAATATGAATTTAGGGGGAATAGAGCCCCTGACAACCCTGGAAGCTGCCCCGAACCGCGGTTACAACACAGTCCAACTATGACAAGGCATAACCAACGGTTTCCTAATTTTATTTTATTTTTTTCCCCAGTCACCGGCACAAAAATATCAATTTCTGACACGGAGAGCCAGGGTGTGGTGAACCAGAGCTAAATAAAAATAAACATTAAACAATTATTGGAATTTAGGTTTATTTAAAAAATCAGCAGGGTTGAGGGAACGAGCCACCTATTAGCTGGGAAAAAAAGCTATTGGGCTTTTTAACAACATGCTGTTTCTTGGCGGAGGCCGGGATTTGGGCTGTGCACGCAATCATGTTATTGATTAAAGATGATGTAGCAGCAGCACAATTATATCACAGTTTGTGCTCGCCGCGGTGGTACCGTTGGCCTCTCATTTGTCTGTCGGAGATTGGTTTGTTTGCCTTGCCCTTCCTGGTGTTGCTCGTCACTCCAATGGTCCCCTGGTGCCAGCGGAGGATGCTTGGGGCGGTTGGGGACTTGGCTTGGTGTTGGTGGTGAGAGTGGTTTTAATTGCTCCTCATCCCCCGTTAGTTTTGTCTTTAATGGTGGTTTCAGATTCTTCGCTGTCAACCACAGTGAGGCAAAAATAGGGGGATATTGTGGGGTTTAGAAGGTGGATCAAGGCCAGACTGGACGGGGCTTGGAGCAACCTGGGCTAGTGGAAGGTGTCCCTGCCCATGGCAGAGGGTTGGAACTCGATGTTCTTTAAGGTCCCTTCCAACCCAAACCGTTCCATGATTCCATGATCTGTGGTGGCTCTCACTCTGCACTGCAGGTGTTTCCCTGAGGTCGAGGCAGATCCAGCCCTGTGCCATTGCAGTTGGTGCTCAGGATGCCACAGCAGGCAAAACCACAAGGAAGGGTTGTTTTAAAGTATTTCCAGAAAATTCTGTGCTGGAATTAAGGAGCCAGCATGAGACGGTGGCAAGGGAATGGGAAGGGGCTGCACGGCGCGCGGGAGCGAGCAATGGCTGGCAGGGAATGTGCATCTTGGAATCAGTCTATAAGGCAATCAATTCTGTATATCCCTAGTGAAACAGCAACATTTATTTAACGTCTTTTATAGAGCAGCTGAGTTTTATCACAAATCACATTCCATTTCTATTCTTCGGGGACCCCTTGAAGGCTAAAACGCACTTACTTTCCTCCAAGGAAGTTTACCAATTCTTCAATAAAGCCCCATTTGCATCCGTATGTAAAATTGACACATTTATTGAATATTAAACATTTGCTGGTTGCTTGTGTGCCTCTTTCGACTTTATCTGCTGCCCTTAAAAGTCGTTAAGGGAAGGATATATCCAAGTTGTAATAAAGGCGTGTTTATGGATGGAGAGGGGATGCTCAAATCCTCCAGAGGAGCTGGTGTGTCCCGTTTGGTGGCTCTATCCCTGGAGCAGCCCTTTGCTCTCCTGGCTCTTGGCAATAACCATTTGGCAGCGTGTTTTCTCTGATTCTAAGGAATTTCTATGAATAGAAGCTGTTTGGTGTTAGGTGCCAGTCAGGGTTGTGCCGGGTTGCAGGGATACACTTTTCCAATCCAGAGTCAGTCCAGCTAATTAGTCCAATAAAACAAGTTTTTCTTTTATCACTGTTACTAAGTGCTGTTGTAAATCAATTAAAATGTATTCTAGTAATTCTATTTTTCCTTGGTGACTGTGTTTAAAGAAATACTGAGCCATTAACAGTATTTTCTGTATGTTTGTGCATGTGTTTGTGGGAGAATATCGAGCTGTTGCTGTTGAGTTCAGTGCCAGTGATGAGTATGGGGTCCTGCCCTGCCCTATGTTATTCCCACAAGCCATGCAAGCCTCTGCATCCATTTATTTGGAGAAAGGTGATGTTTTTTTGAAGGCAGCAAGAAGAGAATTCTCTTTTCCTTGTAACATAGATATTCATACCAATGGTTGTCCTGATTATTAATTGCTAAAGATGCAGCTGCATCCTTTGAGTGCATTCCTGGAGGTGTTTTTGGGGAGTGTTAACTCAGGAGGATGTGGGAGCGATGTGTGGTGGTCCTTCCTAAACAGACCTTTAAGTCCATTCCCTAAAGACATCACAGCCTCTGTGCAAAGGGAAAAACCTAGGTGGCTGGAGGAGAAAATTCTCCAGGAGCAAAAAATTGGGGATTCACCCCCTTTTTGTGAGTCATTGATTCTCTTTCTCTTTCTCTCTCTCTCTCTCTCTCTCTTATTCTCTCTGTCATCCTCTGCCTCTTTTCTTCTTTAATTCACATTATTTTAAGTAGAATTTAGAGATATGGGCTGGCTTGCCCTGCTTTAGGGATAATTTCTCCCAGGCCAGTGGCTAATTGAGGACACATCGTTAGACCGGGAGGTGGCTCACGGGCGGTTTCGTTGAGCACAAACATCCAGTTACTGTGGCCACCTTGGCAGCTTGAGGATCCACCTGCTCCATCAACCTGGAGAGGTGAAAGGGCTCCTAAATCCCATCTGGAGGCAAACACCCTCCCTGCCATGGGGGATTAACACTTTAGCTCCATGTGGGATTTGTTTTGGCAGCTTTTGGGAGAGTTGACCCCAACCCATCCCTGATCTATTGGCTGTGCTTATGAAGAATGGGGTGGGACCAAACTATCAGGGGTTTTTTGGGTTTTTTTTGTGCCAGTGGTTCCAGCAGGAATAAGGAACATTAAATTTGAGATTTAGGGGTTGCTTGGTTGTTTTGAAGGATTTCATTTTGTCCCTCCTTTGGAGCAAGGTGACTCCAGCAGCGCTGCAGGGATGCAGTTGGCTGCAGGATGGGGTCTGGCTCCCACTTTGCCATGGCTACAATTCCACCTCTGGATGCTGAATTATAACACTGGGTCAGAAAATTAAACTCTCAGGGCTGTGACACCCTGAATTATCCCAAATGGAAGAGCAAATGGGTGTGCAGAGGAGCCAAGCCATCCTCACAGGGAAGGTGGATTTTTGGAGCACTTGTCCATATTAATTTATAAAAGAAGGTGGCATGATAAATGTCACCTGAACAGATCTCCAGTAAACAAGGCTCATTGGGAGTGTATCATAAAAATAATATACTGCTGCCTCTCAGCAGCTCCTGACTCGCTGCCTGCCAGGAGAAGAAGCCCTTTTGCCAGGATCCCGCTGCCGGCACGACCCTCATCCCACTAAGAGATACCCTAAAACAGCTCCCGGCACAAATAACCTTCCCAGTGCACCGAGAGGCTCTTCTTTATGGGTGAGGGAAAGTGCTTAAAATGCTTAGAGGGAATAAACAGCTTTTAATGAAGTTACATTGCCACATAATGGGTATCATAAAATTGCCTTCATAGTACAGGGTCCCAGGATGGCTTTTATTATCGACTGAGCAGGAATCCTGTCTGTAAAGCTCCGGCAGCTGCAGAGAGGAGAATGCAAAGTCTTCTTAAATTACCTGATTGAAATAACCGGCAAATATTCTGCTTTGCTGCTTTGTTGAAGGCAAAAGCTGCCTTTGGGGTGGTCTGTCAGACCTGGTTTGCAGCTTCTGAAGAACACAGGAGTTTCATTGCAGCAAAACAGATGTTCATCTTGTTTCTCTATCGGCTGTTTGATGAGAGATTTATTGCTCTTCTGCTGGGCTGGAGCTCCTCTGCTGCGGAGTCTATTAGGCAGCCCAGGAGCTGGCGGGGAGCCAGGGAAGCCGCGTTTTGATGAAACCCATGAAAAAGCCTCAGCTTGGAAGGCGCCAGTAATAATGCATCGGCTAGACTCGCTGGATCGGGCGATTGATTGCCGTGATTTGATTTATTGATCAATACCCTCAAATTTGGCGTCTGAGAAGCTGAACTAATCTTTAACTGCTGTGAACATCTCTGCCTGGTGGAGAATTAGAGCTGATAAGGAATGTATGAAAGGAATCTGAGCTTATCTTAATCACACAGTGCCCCGGCGCAGGCAGCGCCGGGCGGGAGGGGATGTGTGCAGAACACAATCACCAGGCAGAACAGAGCAGATCTATAAATTGATGGAATTCAAAGCCTCCAGCATCGATTACCATTATAACAAACAGTGGTGCGCTGAATGTCTGATTATTTTTAGACAAAGATTCTGTGCTCTCAGCAGCAATTTTGCTGATGCTGTCACTGTGTCAGATGTCTGTTGTTGATTGCAATTAGATGCGATACAAAAAAAAAAGAAAAATTTAAAACTATCTCTGCCTATAGTTTTATTTCCACTTATTAAATCTCCTCCTTTGTTTGCCTCCTCCTAATGTCTGCAGCTGGATGAAATATTGCATTACCAGAAGAGATCTCGTATATTCAGTTGGGTATAATCACTTTACAGATCATTGGATTATATCTGATATGGTTCAGATAATCCTGGGGAAATGTGGGACATTTACTCTGCCTCGGTTAAATAAATGTGCCCTGGTTTAGGGTTTTCAGTGTGAATCTGCATAACATTTGGGTTTCTGAAACAGGGTCTGCAGCCCTCCCAATGATCCAATTCTATTAAAGCACTAATCAATTCCCTGTGACGTCAGTCTGCTTTCCTGCTGGTCCAACGTGGATTTATTCTGTCCTTTGTAAATGGCTTTTGCAGCTGCCACAGCATGGGCTTTAGTGCTTTAAGGAATGGTCACCACCAGCAGTGGTGGGGTGTGGGCAGTGGGGAGCATGGCACACCAGGTGCCACGTTTTGGTGTTCCAGGTTCCATGTGCCAGGATCCCAAGTGCATCCATTGGTTTGATACTTTGCAGTTTCTCTCCAGTGCCGGCGCGTGGCTGAGTGGCCACTTTGGGGCTGGTCAGTGTCGTGGGAATGGCTCTGCAGGGAAATGTGGCTGGGAAAGGGCAGTTTCTGAGGTGGCTCTTCCAGTGGGGAAGGCTTTGTGGGAACCCTCATGAAACCCAAATGAGCTCTGGGAGCTGTGGGTCCACACAGGGATGCAGAAGCATCAAGACTTAGGGTTCCCTGGGGACCCCTACTGGACCAGGCTGGGTTTGTCCTGCTGGATCTGGGCTCTCTCCCTGCCTCCCACATGGATGCTGGTGCAAGATTTTTGGGGAATTTCACATTTTAATTTCAACCAAGGGGGGGGGGACTAGGGCTTTGGCATGTGGCAGAGCAGTGGCCGTGGCCCTGGCCCTGACCTGGTGGCTGGGGGGAGCAGGAGGTCTCCTCTTGAACGTGACCTCATCTTGCTCAGACACGCTCGGCTCCGGGGCTTGATGGAAAAATGCACCGCGGCGGCGCAGGAGTTCTGTGCTGCTGGCAGCTGGTGTTTTCTTTCTTTGGGAAATCTAATATATTGATTAGCTTTCTTCAGAACAGCATCAATAAAGCGTATAATGGCATGGCTGGTGCCTGCGGCGTCTCCTCCCCTGGTCTGAGCCCCCCTGGAGCCGGGAAGGACCTTGGCTGCTCTGTGCCAGGCTCCGTGTCCTGCCGGCTGCTCCTCCCTTTCCTGGCAGCCATGGGCTCTGCTCTGCCCGGAGAACATGCTTGGCTGGACACCCTGATCCTCTGCAGGGAGGTTATCCTGGGCAGCCTTCCTCCACCTCCTCCTCCTCCTTCCATCCCATATCTCCACGTTACTGCTGCCTCCAGCAGCTTTGGCTCAATCAGCTCCAGTAAGGAGGCACTTGGCCAAACCCTGGCAAGTATCTCCAGGGTCTGGCTAACACCCTGGGGCATGGTGGGGGTGTGCCTGTCCTGGTCATCCCTGGGCAGCAAATGTCACCAGTAGAGCCACCATCACCAAGGGATGAGTGACTGGTGCCATGCCAGGAGTGCTCCTTGCATGCCGGGTCCCTTCCAGGAGCACATGGATGCTCTGCCTGTGCCATTGTGGTCCCCAGTATGGACCCTCCCAGCTGCAGCCTGGCCCATGGCACATGGATTGCTGCTCCAGCCCTGTGGTCACGGCTGGGAAGGATGGAAGGACCCATTAAAGTGCCTGAGAGAGTTTAGAGGGTGGTTTATTGTTGTTTTTGCGGTAGTTTTTCTTTAAGCTGATTGATTGCAATAATGAATGGGGCCCAGAAATCAGCCAGAGCGGCGGCTCGAGGCCGCTGGATTTAAAGTCCTGGTTGGCTTCAAACCCTCTCAACTATTTCAGCTTTCACTGGTGAAATACACACAAAGCCAGCGGGATCTTATTTAGGGCTCTCCAACCCCAGATCTGCCCTCAGATGCTGGTGTGGGTACGAGCTGGAGCCTCCTGCTTGCCAAGAGCTGTTGGCTTATTTATTTCTTTGTGGTTCTCTGGAGAGTGAATCCATTTGGAGCAATAGCCCATTCCACCATACCTTGGCCTCATGCACTGGGTAAAGGCAGCACCGTCCAGAACTGATCCAATTTATGGATGTTTTTATTTTATTTTCAAGTCTGATCCACTTACAGAGGGATGGAGGAGCATCCTGGTCCCCCCCTGCCCCGGTATGGAGGCGTCCGGGCTGCCTCCCACCAGCCAGGAGCCTGGAAGGGTTTTCTCTGCTACCCGAGCATCCTGCAATGAGCTCATTTCAGAGAGAGGCAAATTGACAGCTGATGACTATGGGAAGATGTTTTCCAAAGGAGAAACAATTTACAATAATTAGAAATTTATAAAATGTCTTTAAACATGGTGGTAATGGGGATAAGAAAACACTTGCTGCAGTGTAATCAGTTATTAGCAGCTGATCATTTATCTCGATGGATAGTTGCTGCTGGTACAGGAGACACGTGATAAAAGGACTCTTGATTAACTAATTTGAATATCTTTGGCGAACAAATTCCGAGTTCTCTTTTTTCTCCATTGTAACGGCTCCGTACATCTGTGAGATAAACACGGAATGAATATGGAAATGAATATTATTGTGGAAGTGTAGCCCTCGAACGCTGCCGCTGCCGTCCCAGCCCTGGCCTTGGGAAGCTGCCTGGGATGGATCTAGTAGGGAAGGGGCCTTATTGAAGCTGGCTGGGAGGAGCTGAGACTGTGGGTTGCAGGGAGGTGGGGTCTGGGAGCACAGGACCGGGCTGACCCCCTCCATCAGCCCCTCTTTGGCCTTCAGGAAGGAGCAGGATGGCAAAACTCTGGAGCACCAGCACATGCAATAACATCCCTGCATAGATGGGTTTTTTGAAAACACAGCCTGTTCCTGGCTCCCTGGAAATGGGAATCTGATGCGTGTCTCAAATCTCTGCCCTCTGTGAGATCCCATTACAGCTCCTCTGATAACACACTGTAAACCCTGATTCCATTTCAGATGCCGAAACCCCGCTCTTGGCATCTGTGCCCTGGACTTTGGTGGCCCTGGGGTGGGCTCTGGGGTGACCAGTGGCAGTAGTGGGGACCTATCCCTGCTCCCTCCGGCTGCTGTGCCACTTGCTGTGTACCCACAGGTGCCAGAGCAGGCAGGAAAGCACAACAAGCTTGTATTCCTCTTTTCTGGCACAGCAGGAAAAGGGAGGAGGTGGCTGCTGGTGGGGGTTAAGTGGGATCTGGTCCCAGCCCTCTTGGTTTCTCCGGCAGCTCCCAGCCCTTCATGCCGGCCATCCATGACCTCGCCGGTGTTCCTGCTGCCTGCGAGTTATTCATCGTCCTCAGCCACTAATGGACTCCATTCAACTGCTTCTCCCTCGTCCCCCCCTCCCAAATGTTGTGATTCATGTAGTGGCTGGAAGCAGATTCCTTTTGGCAGCAAGAGCCCCAGATATTTTATATTTACGCATCATTTTCTTCCTAGAATCTCATTTTTTTCCCTTTTCTCATCTCCCTCTTCTCTGTTCGGCCCAGACCAGGTCGTGGCTCCAGCTCCATTACCCGCCATCCTCTCCCTGCATGGTGCTGAGGGCTGGGGGATTGGATACATCCCTTCCTGTGGGGATGGGAAGGGGATTCTCGGAGGTGCTGGCACTGCTCCTTCTCAGCTGTATTTACCGCAGTGAGGAGCAAAGTCCACGTAGCTGTGGATGCAGTTTACAGGTAATTAAACTCAGCTTGGTGAGGATTTAAACATTAATATTGATGCTAAAGTTTTTAATAAAATATAGGGAGAGAGAGGTATCGATTCCTAAAGGCTTTTTATTTTTTTTGTTTTCTCCAGCTTTGTTGTCACAGGGAAGGGTTGATGTGTTGGTGAATGTGAAATTTAGGGTGTCCTGGGCTGGCACGGGAGCCTGCAGATGGGGACAGATGTGATTCCAGAAGGACAAATTGGGGGAGACTTAGGAAGGTGCATTTGGGATTGATACATATGGTGAGGCTGTTCCTGACCTGATCCCCCTGGGCATCCTCTGGTGGGCACAGGCTTGGGAACAGCATCTACTTCTTGGGAATGGTGCCGAGCTTCCAAGGTTTCCCGGTCTGCTGCTGCATCCCATGTGTTGCTCTCCGTTGTGGCTGGAACATGGCACAAACCCCTTTGACCACGCCATTGTCCGTGTGTCCAGGCTGTGCCCCTGGCATCACTCCCATTTCCAGCATAGTCCTGATGGGTCTGGAATGGGGATCCTTGAGATCCCCTGGTCTCACTGTGCCACTGTGGTCATCAAACCCTTCCCACCCCACGTTCCTGTGCTGCACCAGAGCCGTTAAAAAGATGCTGACGGCCATTTTTCACTCCCTGCTTCTCTGTATACACACAGGACCCGGCTTTATCTGCTTTCTCGCCAATATTTTTTTATATAACAGTGAAATATTTATATTGTCTAATAAAAGGCAGTAACTTGCAATCTTGCACAAATTCATCGGAGACCGGGAGCTCCGTTGTCTGAATTTTCCACCTGGCAGTGACCCCTGGTAATTGGCTCCATACATCTTTGGCATCACAGATTTCCATATGGTGAGGGGTGATTGATGGCTGGGGTCACCCACGGCCTGTCTGGCGGGGTGGTGGTGACCGTCCTACACTGGGTCTCCTGCCCCACATCCCACCGTGGCACGGCCTGGAGGGTTTTTGGTGATGCCAGGGAGGAAGGAGCCAAATCCCTCATGATCCAGGCAGCCACGGCTTAAATCCTGAAGCACTGGGATGCAGGGCTGGCTCCACGGGGGTCCCAGCCCTGAGGTTTTGCTGGGACATGAGGATGGAGCAAACTGCGGGTCCTGCAGCCAGGACCAGCTGCTGATCCTTGTGGAAGAGGCTCCTTCTCTCACAAAGCCAATTTGCCCCAAAAGTGCCCATTTTGGGAGCTGGGCGAGTTGGGGATGGGATTGAATTGCCGGATCTCAGGGCCCAGCTGAGCTCCAGTAGACACCTTCTGACCTCCAGCACTGGCACCTCGGCCCCCAATTTATCAAAAAGCAATTAATAGCCACCCCCCCGCTCAGGTTTGACGGTGTCAGTGCCTTCCCACCGACTGCAGGGCAGTAATTAGACTCTGTCTAATGAGGTTTCCATAGCAGGAATAGGTTCTTTTGCCATATCTCCACATCAGACAAAGCCTTTGTCACAGTTTTTGGTGCCAGCCTAAATTTTTTCCAGCTGTTTTCCCCACTGTACAACCCAGATAAGCACTGGGATATCCCCAGGCTGCAGGATTTACCAGGCAGCACCCCAGAGGTCGCTTCCCACCGCATCAACCCCATCATTTTTACTCTCTTCTCTTTTTCCTACATTCCACCAAAATTAAAAAGCCATCTATATCTTAAAAACCTTATTTATGAACACTTAAGCGTAAGTAAGTCAGCGTTGGACGGCTTCCCTCCCCGCTGATGGATGGAATCTGGCACCGGGGTGGACTGGGAGGGAAATCTGGCAATACAATATGCTGTGCTTGACTATTTTGACACTCGGAGTGCGATGTTTTTTTTACAGTTACTGATGAGCTTATGGCACTGCTCCTTTTGGAGAAGCGAGGAGGAGGCTGGGGCTGAGAATATTGATTAGCGAGCTCCTGATTATCTCAACAGCCCTCTCTGCTTGCCTTTTCTTTTGCAGGGAATACAGAATTTCTTCAATTATTTATATAAACCCCCTTGTCGATGCTGCCAACGCAACAGAGCAAAACCAGTCTGGGGGAATCATATTCCTCCAATTTCAAACCCCAGCCTTCCTAAACCACCTTGATTTTATTTTTCCCCCTGTTTTCTTTTTTTTTTTTTTCCCTCCACCTTTTGTTTTTGTTTTATTCCAGAAGGAGCTTGATGCTGTTCCTTCAGTGGAAAGGGGGAAAAGGCGGAGTCTCGTAAACATTTAATTGAACTCAGTCAGGAATTTAAGAAAAATGCACCTGAGGTTCAGGAGATTTGCTGGTAGGGAATTAACTCGGCAGGATGGTGGATTTCCCTCCCCAGGAACAAGATTTTTGGGGTCTCTAGATATAAGTGACTAACAGAAGGGAAACTAATTAGCCACAAAGACAAATTTGAGCCCCTAACCTTGGGATTTGGGTGTTTCTGGCTCTCGCTGCCTCCAGGTGGATGGGCAGAGCTGGGGGAAAGGGTCTTCCTGAGGGATGCAGCATCCTCCTGGATGTGATATCCACCTGGAGGCATCCTTGGCAGCAAGGGAGGAAACTTTGGGTTGCGAGGCGTTTATAAAAAGCAAACGTTGAGCACTCGGCGCGGAGCTGCTGGCACCCAACTCACAGCCCAGATGGGGGGAGATGGGTTGTTTGTTAAAAAAAATGGATTAAAAAAAGACGAGAAAGGGAAAAAAAAAAAAGAGCAACTCTAAAATAGCTTTTCTTGGAGGCTGTGTGGGATGGGGTGTTTCTGCCAGCCTGGGTGGGTGGGAGGGAAAGCTGGCAGTGGTAGTGGGAATGCTCACAGGAAAGGTGGGCAGGAGAGCAGGACCTGCTCTCATCCCCCATGGTCCTGGGGGTGATCCCAGACCCTTCCCAACATACCAGCTCTTGAAGGGGTTGAAATGGGGAGAGCCCTGAGAGGGACAGACTGGATGTGGCATGGTGTGGCCAAGGTAGGAGCTCATTGTCCCCAGTCCCTGAAGGGTTTCTGCAGCTGATAAAATCCCTCTGCTTTGGCTCCCTGGCTGGTCCTTGTGCCTTGTAGGTGGGGTGGGCAGGGCCCTGCTGCCAGTGAGCTCCCCGATGTCCCCTACAGGACACTGGGGGTGGTGGTCCTGCCTGGAGAGCTTCCAGGCAAGGCAAGAAGTGGGGTAGGTGTGCCATGGAGTGGCCAGGAGATGCCAAGGTGTGACTGGGAGATGCCATGATGTGGCTGGGAGGTGCCATGGTATGACAGGAGGTGCCATAGTGTGGCCAGGAGATGCCAAGGTGTGGCTTGGAGATGCCATGGTCTGTCCAGGAGGTGCCATGGTGTAGCTGGGAGATGCCATGATGTCAGGAGATGCCGTGGCATGACTGGGAGGGACAATGGCATGGCCAGGAGATGCCATGTTGTGACCAGGCAGTAGCACAGCAGATGCCATGACATGTCCAGGGTCTCCCAGATTAGGTTGCAGTGGGGAATCTGAGGAGGAGCTGAGCACCAGGGTGGGACACCATGGTCCCATCCTACCACGCTGCCACAGAAAGCATCCCACTCCTCCATCCTCCATCCTGCCCCAGGTGCTCCACATCCCTGGAGGCTCCACAGATGCCTTGGCTTTGGTCCCTGATGCCCTCAAGAGTCTCATGGCACTTCAGGACATCTCTTTTCTCTCTGGCAATTTAATGCTTTCTTCAGGGGCTGCTTCCTCTGCTCCTCTAATGTGCTTGGATGGAAATCCCGGGAGAGCTGCCGGTATTCCGAGCTCGCCGGCAGCGACACATTAGGATCTGTCATCTGCTGAGCATTACCTGGTTTTAAATCTGTCTCTTTGGAGCTACGAAACTGCATAAGAAAATATTAAAGTAAACAATACGTGGATTTACACAAATGTGACTGATTTCCATATTTTTCATCACTTCATTTTATTACTGGGTTTACGGATATGCTCATTTATTTATAGGGCAATCCAGTATTGATTCATTCCAATGCTCTGTGCATAAACACATAAAAGAGAGTGATAACAATAGGAATACATTTTCAGTCTTTTAAATACTGCATTTTTTCCAATAGTCTTCATTAGATCCGCTCCAGGAATATGAGCAATGTCCTTCGGGAAGCCCAGCCGGCCCCTCCGCCCAAGTGGCTCTGGATTTATGGGGCTGTGAGGGAAAACAGGATGTAATTCCCAGCATGGCAGCAGCTGCTTCCCCAGCTCTGCCACCTTCCTTCCTCCAGGGAATTTTTTACATGAGAGGTTTTGGAGGATTTTGTCCCGAAAGGTGGATTCTGCTCCCCTGAGGTTGGGATTCTGGGAGGGGTGGGATGGACACCAGTGTGCTGCTCCTGGAGCCAGGCTCACTGGGGCTCAGGACTCTCTTCTCCCCCTTTCCCCCTCTTTTCCCCTTTTCCTTTTCTTTTCCCTTACCTTTTTCCCTTTCCTCTTTTCCTTCCTTTTTTCCCTTCCCTTTTTTCCTTCTCTTTTCAAATATTTTTTTCCGTTTTCTTCCCTTTCATCTTTTTCTTCTCTCTTTTCTCTTTCCACTTTTTCCTCTTTTCCCTCTCTTCTATTTTTTCTCTTCCCCCGCTCCACCTCTTTTCTCCTCTTTTACCTTCTTTCTCCCTATTCCCTTCTTTCCCCTTTCTCCCTCTTTTCCTCTCTTTGTCCTTTGTTCCCCTCTTTTCCCTTTTTTCTTCCCCCCTCTTTTCTTCCTCTTTCCCCTTTCCCTCCTTTTTTCACCTTTTCCCCCTCCTTTCCCCTTTTTTCTTTTTTCATCCCTTCCCTCCCCTTTTCCCCTCTGTTTCCTCTTTTTTCCTCTTTTTTCCAAATTTTGAAAATCTGCACCCACTCCTATCATATTTTTCCCCCTCAAATCCCACTTTTCCTCTCTCCCCATGAACATCCACCAGGGAGGGCCAAGTGCTGCATCACCTGCATCACAGAAAGGAGCCCATAAAAGTGGGATGAGGAATGACAAACATTCTCCCTCTAAATGGGAAGGGAAAAAATGGGAAAAAATATAATTTTTAAATATTAATCTGGGGGAGGGGTGGATGGGCCATTTCTCTGCTATTCCCAAATATGCCTCCCATATGTTTCAGCTCCTATATAATTTTTTTCCTCAAGGAAGGAGTAGCAGGACCAGGAGAATAAATTATAACTACGGAGGATAAACCCGGCTTTTATTTCCCCCCTCCATCAACTAAAGGGCAGCTCCTTTCTCTCCCCAAAAGCAGTTTAATGGCAACAGCTTGAGAGGGACAAAGTTTGAATATCCTTGTGCCAGAGAAAAGAGCAGAGCGAAAGCCCTGCTAATTACAAAAGTTGCTTTATGAAAGATAATTCAAAGCAATAATTTAGCAAACATAATCAAGTAGCGCAGATGGGGATTTTGATGAATAGTTTGCAACATGCAATTAGCAGCTCTTGCAGTTACATATCATTAACCCTCAGAGCACAAAAATTATTTTCTCATTATTAGATGAAAAGGTAAAATTAAGCTGACTAGACAGTAAAGGAACAAACTACAATTAATTACCTTCATTTATTACAGTCATTATTTTAAACTTATTTTTTTTTCACTCTGATAGATAGATGAAAACATCTAAATTAAAAGTTTTGTTCTGCTAAATGGGAGGTGAAACTTTGCGATGCTCGGGGTGCGGGGCCATCCCGACTCCATCCCGGCTCCATCCCAAATCTGGGGACTGTTGGGAACCCCCTCATCACCCCACATCATCCATGCTAGGGAGGCAGAGCCTGAGCATCCCTGCCTGTATCCTCTGCCGGGAAATTTTGTGTATTTTTGCAGGAAAATACATTTCCAGGAGACTGTTCTTCCAGGAAAATATTTTTGGGGGCTTGCAAGAAATCTGGCCTTGCTGGGAATTAGGCTGCCCAGGTGGCACCTTTTCCTGGTGATGGTCAGGAGTCAGCCTGGTCCTCGTTGGGTTGGATGCTGAAGACTTTGGTTTTGGGGGGTGTGTTGGTGGCAGATGGTTTGGAGTTGCCAACTGTCAGCAAATGCACTGAAAAAATAAATTCAGGGGAAAAAATAGAAAAAAAAATTAAAGAAAGAACCAACTAAAGCAGACAGTGAAAAATGTGGATTAAATTATGGTGCTGAGAGTGGTAAAATAAGCTTGAAATATTTTCCCTATTGCTGATTTGGGGGGTCAGCCCAAGAAATCCTGCAGTGCAGAGCAAGGGAAGAAATTGGGCACCTTCTCCTGGAGCCGACAGTGTCAGGATGCTGTGGAAAACAGGGAGAAAAAATAACCTAATGAGCTGAACATTCTCTGCCTCTGCTCCCAAGAACTTTGCTAAAGCACTGTTGAACTTGTCAGGAATTATTACAACAAAATTAAGAACCAGCAGCAATTTTCTTGCGTTTGGGATCCCATGCTTTAAAAAGTAAATTATTAATGCATTTTTTTTCTTTTAAGCAGTTATTTGCAGCAGTCTCGGTGTATTTCTCATTAGAAATAACATCATCTGAAGAACTTATATTGATTCTTTTTTTTCCCTTCTTTTTTTTTTTTTTTTTAATCTCCAAATCATGGACGTGAACAACATATTTCTGTGATGTTCCCTTTAACTAGAATTCTCAGGCTTTATTTTTATATTATTGATCTTTCTGACATGCATTGCTTTTTGGCCTTGTGAAAACACTGGGAGCTGCTCCTGCCTTTGGAGGAGTGGGGAAGGGGCTGTGGAAGCAGGGGGTGCAGTGGGTGTGTGTGGTGGCTTTGGCCATGTGGGATGGGTCTGTGTGGGTGTGGAGTGGGTGTGCAGTGGGTCTGTGGTGTGTGGGATGGGTCTGTGTGGGTGTGCAGTGGGTCTGTGCATGTGTGCGATGGCTTTGGTCATGTGTGAAGGGTCTATGTGGGTGTGCAGTGGGTCCTTGGGTGTGTGCGATGGCTTTGGTCATGTGTGAAGGGTCTGTGTGGGTGTGCAGTGGGTCTGTTTGGGTGTGCAGTGGGTGTGCAGTGGGTCTGTGGATGCATGTGATGGGTTTGGTCACGTGTGAAGGATCTGTGTGGGTGTGTGATGGATCTGTGTGGGTGTGCAATAGGTTTGTACAAGTGTGTGATGGATCTGTGTGGGTGCAATGGGTCTGTGTCCATGTGCAGTGGGTCATTGTGAGGGTGCAGTGGGTCTGTGACTGTGTGTGATGGGTTTGGCCATGTGTGATGGGTCTGTGTGGGTGTGCAAGGGTTTGTGAGTGTCTATGATGAGTGTGCAGTGGGTTTGTGGGTGTGTGGTGGGTCTCTGTGGGTGTTCAGTGGGCTTGTGTGGGTGTGATTGTTCTGTGACCATGTGTGATGGTCAGTGACTGTGTGTGGTGGATTTGTGTAGGTGTGCAGCAGGTCTGTGCATGTGTGTGGTGGGTCTGTGCACATGTGAGGGGTCTGTGTGGGTGTGCAGTGGATTTGTAGGTGTGCAACGAGTGTGTGATGTGTCTGTGGGTGCCTGTGATGGTTTTGTGATGTGATGGGTTTGTGTGTGCAGTGAGGTTGTGCATGGGGGCACGATGGGTCTGTGGGTGTGCAGTGAGGTTTGCATGTGTGTGCAGTGGGTTTGCACGTGTGTGTTGGGCCTGTGAGTGTGTGTACAATGTGTTTGCGTGGGTGTGCAAGGGGGCTGTATGTGTGTGGTGGGTTTGTGTGATGGTTTGTGGGTGTCTGCAATGGGTTTGTGTGTGTGTGTGCTGGATCTGTGGGTGCACGGTGGGTCTGTGGGTGGGTGTGATGGGTCTGTGGGTGCACAGTGAGCCTGTGGATGTGTGTGATGGGTCTGGGGGTGCACAGTAGGTCTGTGGGTGCATGATGGGTTTGTGGGTGCACAATGGGTCTGTGCACACACATGGTGGACTTAAGGTGTCAGTTGAACACGAAGCACTTGAGGCACCAAAGGACCCCAACACACAGGTCGTCCATCCCAATCACTCAGACCTCTCCTGGGACAGCAGCTCCTTCCCAGTCCCCCCCCCCGCCACCCTCCCACTCTCCCCAACTTCTTTACACATCAGCAAAAAAAAAAAAAAAAAAGCGAGGAAAATAGCGAAGGCTTGAATTAATTTTTTCATCAGTTTTCTTCAACATTTGGGGTCTCTGCTGCCGCTTTCTCCCCCGACAGCTGTTCCTCTACGCTGAAAAAGAGCTCATTTGTGGTTTACTGCCACCAGTATTTAGATGGAAATAACCCACTACTTATCCTGCACTTGATCTCGTGGATATAAGAATAAACTCACCGCCGGTGCGATGCAAATCCCGCGCCTTTGGAGCGGGGACGCTCAGACGGTCGGTCCTCGCCGCCGCGCCGGGAGGAGCACCGGCTGCGCCGGGGGAGTTTTACCGTTTTGTCAGTCAATTATAATAATATTTCTGCTTCCAAATGTTTAAAAAGTTGGCTTCGGAAGGTATAATCATGGCACAGAGGCCAGCCTGACAATAGTAATTAATTAGGCTATTACGCATTCTGCAGTGATAATTGCTTTGCTGGAAAGTCACCAGCCATGAAAAGGACCCGGCGCGTAAATGTAATTTATCAGGCGGCGGCGATCCCGCGATGCTGCCGGGCCTCACCTTGAGCCTGCGGACGCTGCGGAGGGAGACGGAGGGGGGAAAAATGGGAATTAGGAGTCCATCGATATGTGATGCGGAGGCAGAGCTCGCTGCCGGCGCCTCCGTGGGCAGAGGGAGAATGTGATGCATTTGCATCGTGGGGATTTGGGGAACAGGGATGGTGCCATCCTGACCCCACAGAGCCAGGGCTGCTTCCAGAGATGCTCAGCTCCTCTAATTTTTTCTGTTTTCTCCTCTATTTAGCAGGGTGCTGGTGGTGTCTCCCTCTCGGATGCGGGCGTGGGGTTTGCTCCCTGCTTCTCAACAAAGCAGGGATTTAGGGTTTTTAATTACAAAACCTTGATATGGGCTTTTCCCAGGTGTTTAGAAATAACAGCAGTTTCAGAGTTGGGGTGAGCTATCCCTGTGTAGGGCTCGGAGCTGCTCTGGCAGGAATCTCCCATGGCATTTGAGTAAATTATCCCCATCTGGAAAAGATTGCTGAAAATGTTACATATTTTTTTACTGACATGTTCTTGAAGTTTAGTGGGACTCTGGAAGAACCACATGGATGCCTGGCTTGCCATCCTGCTGGTTGGCCATGCCGGTGATGCCCTGGCACCAACATGGGCTGGAATGTGCCAGCCTGAGCTGGAGCCCAGGGCAGGGGGATGGGGCAGGAGCTGGGCTGGTGAAATGGTCCCCAAATTCCTTGTCTGATGGAATGGCCCCCAAGTGCCTCCTCATCAGAAAGGGTCCTGTGGCTCCAGTTAAGATACAGATGGTAGTTAATGAGTAGAAAGGTGATGCACTGGGTCTGTGGGTGCTCCGTAGGAATTTGGGCTGAATGGTGGGTTGACCCCTCTCATGAACCAGGAGGAAACTGGATCCATCCCCGGTGAGCCTCTGGGGTGTGGCCATGGGGAGACCAGGTCCAGGGAACCACGGCGTGGGGATGCTGCAGGCTCCTTCCCACTGCAGAACCACAACATTCCTAGTGAGGGATGCTTGGATCTCAACCAGGATTGCTGAGGAGAGGGAAAAGCTTCAAAGTTTCCCCTTGAAAAGTGCTTTGTCTCTATGATGTGACTTGAGGAATGAAATTCACTGGGAACAGCTTGATTTGGAGTTTGGGCCATCTCCTTACCCCTGGCATGGGTTAGGGATGCACAGGGAGCAGGCACAGGCGATGGAGAGGGAATAGGGCACATTTGGGCTGGATCTTTGCTCTGCATTATTTGGTTGGCGCCATCTCAGGGGAGATGAAGCTCTTCAGAGCAGCTTGGGCAGGTCCAGGCATCCCCATCAGCCCACAGCAGAGCTGTGCCCATGGGCTGTGCCACTCCCTTGTAAAGTCCAAAGGATTTGGGAAGTGTGGGTCACACAGGACTGATGCCATGAGCACCGTGGTGTCTCCACATCCTTACAGCCCCCCCCATCAAGGCTCCCTGTGGGTGGATGCCACTTGCCACCGGCAAATCCGGTGACACAAAGCTGTCCAGCTCCACCACACAGACTGTGCCTCCCGCCGGCTCCTCTCTGCCTTCCTCCTCCCTTCCCCACTTTATTATTATTATTTTAAAGCACCCTGAAGCCAAGCATTTTTGCAGAACACCGGAGAAAAGCTCCCAAATTCCTCCTCTGCTGGATACGCAGCGCTGAGAAAGTAGGTTTGTGTACGAGCCGCTATAAAAAGCCCGGCTTATACAATTTTAACAATAGAAAAATGATCTTTGTGCTCCAGTGCCTGCGAGCTCGGGAGGAGAAAGCGGTTTGCTCAGGTGGCTGCTGGATTACAAATGAGCCGTTTGCTTTGGGTTGGAATGACAAGCAATGGCAGTCCAGGCTGGCGGGGCGAGCCGGGAGCTCCGCTGGCATGGAGGAGGGAAAAGATGCTCTGATGTGGGAGCTGCCACTGGGCTGAGGCATGAAGTTCAGGCATTGTTTCATAATTAGCCCATCAGCGGCTTAAGAGCGGTTTAATTGACTATTCCACTGTTGTGTCTGCCGGGTGGGCACCTTTTCCTCCACCCAGTTTGGCACCAACTGGACATTTTCCAGCTGGGAATGGGTCACCTCCATCCCCGACGCCTGTGCTCAGGCAGCAGACAGGGACACAGAGGTCTGTACATCCCACCAGTGCCCCATCCTGGATGGGAGGGGTAACAAGGGGACCCAGTGGGCAGTAGCCCCTGCCCCAAGGTGTCATTGTGCCTTGAAAAATTAAAGGGAGTAAATGATTCATGCTCATAAATGTTGGATGGGAACACGCAGCAGATTAATATGTTGTTGGGTTATTGGGGCTGTGCTGTGCCATCCTCCCACCACCTGGCTGGTGTGAGTGTCACCAGCACCCCAACAGCCGAGAGGGGACAGGGGCAGGAGCAGGAGGAGATATCCCAGTCCCAGTGTGAGCATCACTTGCACCCACAGCACCGTACCGGGAGGGTGGCTGGGGAGGGCCACGTGCCGGATCCAGCCCGGCAAGCACAACAACGGCCAGGCTTCTTTATTTCTTATTTAAGCGGCGACATTAAATTATAATTTTCATTTACTCAGAGCACATCAATGATTTAGGGCGACGTGACATGGCAGCGGCATGAGGAGTTTAGCCAAAGGCAGCGAGTGGCTGCGCAGGGCACGGAGGGGACACGGAGCTGTGCCGGGTGGGGGGGACCCGTGTGCTGGTGGTACCGGTCCCGTTAGCTCGGCAGAGCCGGTTCCTTCCTCCAAGCCCATCCCTGACCCGTTTATCCGTCTCCCTGCAGGTGATTGCACTTAGTAAGAGAAGCAAGGAGGCTGAGACGGCTTTCCTGAGCGTTTACAAGCAGTTGCTGGAAGCTCCAGGTAAGCAGCGCGGTGGCGACCTGGCTGCCTAACGAGTCGCGCGCCGGTGCCGAGAGGAGCCAGCGAGGACCGCGGCACCCATCCCCGGCGTGGCCGGCGCATGGTGCTCTGGAGATACCAGCCGAAGAGAGGAGAGGAAGCAGCTTTTGCCATCGCTGTGTTTCAGCCCCTGAGCCAAATGCATCTTGACATTAGGAAAGGAATACATTTGCTCAGCCCGTGTAGTAACACTGCGGCTATTCCCAGTTGTCTTTTTGATGGTAAGTTAACCCAAGCACCAGCACGAGCCACGGGGACACCCTTGAAGTCATTGCTTGAAGTCTTGGGAGGGGGAAACTGAGGCACGGGGCAGCCCTGAGGTTTGTGTTGGCAGAGCTGGTGCCAGGGACCAGTGAGGGGCTTGGACCCCCCTCCTGCTGCTCCCCACTTTGTGTGGGTTTGTTTGCGCCAGGCACGGAGCGTCCCCCGGCATGGCAGGGACAGAGAGCTGCAAACGGCTGAAGATGCACGGAAAAGGCTCCTGCAGGGCCACTAATTCATTTTCCAGACATTTAGGAATAACAAAATGTTTTAATGATTTCTTAGGGGAATTAGGGAGACATATTTTTGTCCTCATTAAATTTTCTCCTGTGCTACAAGAACCAAATGTCAGCTCGGTTTCCAGAACCCAGTTATCTTCCCTCCCCACCTCCCTGCGCTCTCCTGCTGCGCTCCTCCTGCTCGCACACGCCTGCACACGGATGCACACACATGCACACCCCAAAACTGCTTCCCTGTGGGCTCTGCACTCGTCCTCCTCCTCTTTTCCTCTCTCTGTTCTCCAGAGCAGCATCTCTTGCTCCCCTCCTGCTCCCCAAATCCTCCCGCCCGTGGTTCATCCCTGTCTGTTCCGTGTCCGCGTGTCTCTCGACAGGCAAACTCTTTGCGGAACACTTTCCAAGCGCCACATAAGTCCTGATTCGACATTTTTTGCTTTGAATGGCTGCTGTCAACACAAATCTCTGGCAGAGACTGTAACAGAGCCTGATTGCTCAGCAAGTATTTTGATAAGTGAGCTGGCTGTGTGTCTGTAATTACGGCAGAAAACCGTAAATCTTTTGGATATTGTTCACACAGATGTGGCGTGAAGGGAAGGGGGGGAAGCAGTAAAATGTGTTAAAAGCATAATTAATGTCATTGTTGTTGAGGATGATTTGATTTAAGGCTGACTTTGACTCGTGGAGGGATTTGCAGGGCGCTGGTGGATGTGTTTGAGCAGGTTAGGATGGGGTGGCAGAGGAGATGCTGCCCTGGTGGGAGAGGTGACAGTACCATGGATGCACCATGGGTGCCGTGTGCTCCTCTTGGAGCCAGGCAGCAGCTTGGAGCAGATGTCACCCTTCAGCCTCTGGCATGGAGACCTCCACCTAAGGCTGGGTCAAGTGGCCCTGGCACAGGGATGAGCTGGTGGTCCCCTGGGATACAGATGCTCCCTGGAGCTATGCCTGCTCAGAGAAGGTGATGAGAACCCAGAACTCCTCCTGGCTCATCCTGCCATCACACAGGTGCCTCAAGCTGCTCCAGTGCCCACAGAGAGACCCCTTCCAGCTCAGGGAAAGATCCCCAACCCCACTCCCCATGGGGACAGCAGGGGGGACCTCTGTCCAGGCCTTTCGCTGTTAGTGAGCATCCAAAGGAGGGCCATGGAGATGGGGAAGGGTCTGAAGGAGAAGCCACATGAGGAGCAGCTGAGGGCACTTGGTTTGTTCACCTGGAGAAGAGGAGACTGAGGGGAGACCTCATCCCAAACCACACTTCCTCACTTGGGGCAGCGGAGGAGCAGGCACTGATCTCTGCTCTCTGTGAGCAGTGATGGGACTCAGGGAACGTCTGGAGCTGTGTCAGGGGAGGTTTAATTTGGATCTCAGGAAAAGGTTCTTCCCCCAGAGGGTGGTTGGGCACTGACCAGGCTCCCCAGGGAATGGTCATGGCCCCAAGGCTGCCACAGCTCCAGGAGTATTTGGACAATGCTCTCAGGGACAGGCTGGGATTGTTGGGGTGTCCTGAGCAGGGTCAGGAGTTGGACTGGATGGTCCTTGTGGTGCATTCCAACTCAGGATATTCTGTGATTCTGTGATCCTGCTGCAGCACTGCCAGTGCCGCTAAAGGATGGCCAATGACGCCAGCTAGTGGCAGCACTTATTTTTATGTATATATATTTATTACTTATTTATTTGTTTGATATGTATATTTAAAAAGATACATATATATAGTGGGTGAAGGTATGGAGCAATAGATAAGTGTGCTGGGCAGGGCCACACTGCTTCCCACAAGAGCTGGCTGTGCCATTGGTGGGTGATGCCGCACCGCGGACCCAGAGCGTGTGGTGCCCCAAGGTCCTGTTTTGGCAGAATTGTCTCCCATGTCACCCATCACCCGTCTGTGCCAGCAGTGAGTCACCACTGCAGCAATGTCAGGTCTAACCTGTCCCAATGGGAGATGTGATCCATGGAGGAAGGAACTGTCCCCTGTGCTGTGGGCAGTGTCCTGAGCTCCTGCGTGGCTCAGAGTGTGATGGAAGTACATGGCACCCATGGCAGACGATGTGCTTGGTTTTCAGCCCTGCAGCAGGAGGGTTTGTTCACTGGCAGCACGAGCAAGGCATGAGCTTGGCATGAGCATGGCATGAGCTTGGCATGAGCATGGCATGAGCTTGGCATGAGCATAGCATGGGTTTGGTACCCAGTCCCAGCACCCTTGTGGTGCACCCCAATATCTCACACGGTCTCAGAGCCGACCCCACAGCCAAGGGCAGTGTTTCCCAGTGGATGGACAGCATGGCATTAGCACAGTGTAATTAATCCAGGCGGGCATTTTGTACCCACACTGCCCTGGCTGACGCAGGAAGTGGAGCCAAAGCTCCACTTGCTCTTTTCCATTCCCAAAGCTCCGCTCCCCACCACTTCATCCTGGAATGTTGGCTCCAAATGGGGAGCAGCATGGGGGGGGGTCACCTTGGCTTGGAGACGAGAGGAATTGCGGGTGTGGATCCAGCGGGGCCTGCCCTGGCGTTTATCCCCACGGAGGCAGCTGCAGGCTGGCACTGAGCCTCCTGCCAACACCCCCAGGTCTGGGGAGTGTGGGGGGGACCCCCAGCCCCTGCAGCCCCCAGAGCACAGGGTTTAATTACCCGTATCATTATCTCTGCTCTGGTACTTACAGGTGTTATTAATGGCTCTGGGAGCATCCAGTGCGGTTCGGGCTGTGCCACATCACCACAATCCCCTTTGATGGTGTGGTCCTGCATCCCTGGGTGGGAAACCAGCCTGTGGGATGCTGAGCTGAGGAATGCCACAAGCCAAAGGATGCCATGAGCATCCCAGGAGGGTCCCAGCTGGAGCTCAGTCCCTATTTCAGTGCCAAATTTCAGCATTTGCCTCTGGACCCCACGCCAGAATCTGGGCACAAAACTCTTATTCCATCCATCCATGGGGTCTCTATGATGCTCAGCAGAAAGAAGGGAGAACATTCTCTGTGGAGAAGGATTCTCCAGGGGCTTTTGGCATTAACATGTGAGGTCTGGCAGTCGCTGGTCCTGTGGGGAAGCCACGTGCTGGGTGCTGTGGTGAGGTGCTCTGGGATGGGAGGGCAGCAGCGGGTCAGAGAGACCTCCAAACCCCATTTGGGGGGAACATGTCTCCAAATCACTCATTTCCAAGGAACATCCATCCATGCTGGGTGTCTTTGGGGCAGGGTCACCTCAAAGTCAGCTGGTGCAGCAGCTGACACCCTGAATCCCATAGCATGCCCTTGGTAGTGCCAGGCCCTTTGTCCCACACCACCTCCATCTCAGCCAGGGATTTGCTGAGCAGCAGGGCTGCTCTGTGTCCTGTTCCAAGTGGAGAAAGCCAGGGGTTGGATTTTTTTCCATCACAGTTATTATCTTTTACCCTTGGATGCCTGCCACGCGTCCGTGCTGTATAGTAGCACACCCAACTCCATCCCACTTGCCTGTTTGTCTAACTTTTTGACCCTGGAGAATTCAAATCTATTTTTCTTCCTCTTCTTTTCTTCAAAAAAAAAAAAACCCAACAAGCCCAAACCCCAAACCTATATTAACCTGGCTCAATAGGAGGCATTTTCTTGAACTTATTAAAAAATCCAGACTTGTAAATTAATTTGTTCATGTTGTACAATGGCAGTGCAGATGGACTCATTAGCATGCACACAACAAATAATTATAGATGAATTTTTAGCTGGCCTGCTTAATGGGCTTGCTGGGTTAATTATGTCAATGTATAATTACATCAGCCCTGGGAGACATAATGGCACACCCCGCTGAGCAGACACCAGCTAATGATGGTGTAATGCTGACAGAGGGAAGACGGACGGCTCCGGATGCACCTGCTTACCTCGGCACAAACCGCCATTGTCTGTGCCCAAACCGGCCGTGCCGGTGGCACCGGGGCACGGGAGATGTCCCCATGGCCCCTGCCCGTCCTTCGGTGCCTCGGGGCTGGCAATGAATGGCAGGAGCTAGGGGTGTCCCCATGGCAGCTGGAAAGGCAGGACCAAGGGGTATCCCGATGGTATCTGGAATGGCAGGACCCAGGAGTATCCCCATGGCACCTGGAAAGGCAGGACTCAGTGTATCCCCGTGGCACTTGGAAAGGCAGGTCGCAGGGATGTCCCCACGGCACCTGGCACGCCGTGGGTTGTTTTAAGGGGGGGGGGAGAGTGGCTGCCCAGGGCTGGGTGATAAAGAGGGGGTGGGCAGTGGGTGCCCGGGCTGGTGGTGGGCATCCCTGCTGCTCACCCTGCATCCCACCTCCCACAGACCCCGCTCCTGTGCTGGAGGCTGCCCGGAGCCTGGAGGACCGGCTGCAGCAGCTCCAGCGCCTCGAGCCCAACCCGCCTCCCCTGAAGGATCTCAGCCGCCCCTGGAAAAAGCACACGGAGCTCAGCAGCACCAAAGGTACCGCCGTGGCCCCCAGCTGGGCTCCCCCACGTGCCTCTGAGCACCCCTGGGATGCAGGGTGGGTCCCAGGGCCAGGATCTGTCCCCCAGCCCGTGGTCCCCAGCAGCCACCGCTGCTGTCCCCTCCGCAGCCATGTGACACGTGTCCCCCCGCAGAGCGCAGGGAGGGGACATCGCCGGCAGCCGACGGCCTCGACAGCAGAGCACCGAGCACAGAGACCTCGGTGCAGAGAAATGAGGCAGAGAAGCAAAAGTACGTGAGTACTGGGAATGGGGTCGTTTCAGGGCACGATGGGAACATGGGGATCTGTCCCTTCTCCTGCACGGGGGTGTCCGTCTGTCTGTCTCTCCTTCCCTTTGCTCCTTTCCCTTCAGGTTGGGAGTGGTCACATCCTTCCCAGAAACCTGATACACCACCTTGGACACTCTCAGTGTCTGACCATCCATCCCCAGTCCCGGGTGGTTTTGGGGCAGAGCCAGGGCAGGTCCCTCCTGCCATCCCTGTATGCTATCTCTGTGACACGTGGCTTTGCTCAGACAAATGGCTTAAACCCAGGTCTCTGGATGAACCTCATTAAATGACCTTTTAATTTGGAGGCTCCCAGCTTTCTCGGTGCCTTCATTGTTATTCCTTAACACGCTGCGTCGGGAAACAAATGAGGAATCTTTAAACCCTAAATTACAGATCTCTGCGAGTAAGTTCCTGGCAAGTGCAGGCTATAAATAATGCAGAATAACTTTCCCTGATTGCTTCCCCCTCCTCCAGTTAATTACAGGTGAGGGGTGGGCTGTCATTCCCCCCTCTGAGGGGTTTCAGCCACAGGGATCAGGGACAATTTTCAGCCCAAAGTGAATTTTTTTTAGACCTGGGGCAATAAACTTCTTAACATCAAAGGGTAGCACGACTTGAATGTGTCTTGGTGTCCAGTGGTGGGTCTTTTCTGGCATCAGTGAGGGATGGGGTCAGTGAAGGGATGCAGTGAGGGGTCTCTGTGTGATTTTGAGGGATGTGGGGTTGGCACAGCCGTGGTGCCCCCAGCACATCCCTCATGCCCATCTCTCACAGGGGGCTCCAGGAAGCACAGGTCACTTTGGCCTCTCGGCTGGGGGAGGCAGAGGAGAAGATCAAAGTGCTCCACGCAGGTAGGGGTGCCAGGATTGGGGCTAGTGACCATGGGGGGCCAAGCCCCTGCCCCACAGCTCACCCTCCTCTTCCTCTTCCCAGCGCTGAAGGCCACGCAGACGGAGCTGCTGGAGCTGCGGTGTAAATACGACGAGGAAGCAGCATCCAAGTAAGTTGCTGGCGGTGCCAGGTCATGTCCAAGGCTGATCCAAGATACCCGTGGCAGCACTGGGACATTCCCGTGGTGCTGCTAAATGGCTTGATGAGCTGAGATACTTTAAACCACTGCAGAAACATCCATAGTTGTGGTGTCCTTATCCCTAAACTCCTGCCCAGGCCCTGGATTGTGTCTGTGCCTCTGCACCTGCTGACACCTCTTGCTTTCTCCTCGCAGGGCAGACGAAGTCGCCATGATCATGACCAACCTTGAAAAAGCCAACCAGGTGAGCCAGGAGCTGACTGTTCGGGAGCTGATGGGGTTCCCCCCGCAGAGCCCAGGGTGCTGCACCCACCACAGCACCCTGAGCATCTGTGTGGGCTGGATGTCTGTCCCCAAATTGACAAAGGATTGTTGGGCACCAGGACTGGAGATCCCTACAAAGGGGAGCTCAGATTTCCTTCCCTTGCTGTGACCCCCTCCCCATGCTGGGGGTCACTGGTGTTTTTGAGGTCCTTACAGGCTCCATTTGTCACCTTCAGCCTCTCCCAGGTGTTTTAGGGCACAACACACACGGCTCCGGTGTAATTACTCCTGGTCTTGTCCATTCCTCTTAATTAGTTTTATTTAATTCTGAAAATATAGGTACAAATAAATGCAGGTGGATAATGAAAGAGGCTTAAAGAGCAATTTGCATGTAAAATAAAAATGACCTTTTGGGTGGAACAAGGTAGAATCCTGGAGGTGGTCTGCAGCCAGTGCCCAGGGATTGGGATTGGGACCAGCATTAGGATGCAGGAAACTTAAATACGTGGAGGGAGCTTATGGTACTGGTGGTGGGAGCAGAACGCTTGGGATGGGGACTCTTCTATGCCCCGTGTGGGATGGGATGAGCCACAGGTGCCCAGTCTGATGCCCTTTCTGTTCTCCTGCAGCGAGCGGAGGTGGCACAGAGGGAAGTGGAGAGTTTGCGGGAGCAGCTGGCGGCCGTCAACAGCTCCCTCCGCCTGGCCTGCTGCTCCCCGACGGGCACTGCTGGGGTGAGAGCACCCCTCGGGACCAGGAGCACCCCTCAGGACCAGGAGCACCCCTCAGGGCCAGGAGCACCTCTCAGGGCCAGCAGAACCCCCTCAGGGCCAGCAGCACCCCATCACAGCCGGGAGCACCCCTCAGGGCTGGGAGCATCTGTCACAGCCTGGAGCATCCCATTGCTCTTGGAAGCACCCCATCATAGCTAAGAGCACCACACAGCAGCCAGGCGTACCCCACGGCAGCCAGGACCACCCCATTGCACTTGGGAGCATCTTTTTGTGTTCAGGAGCACCCAACCATGTTGGGGAGCAAGCCCAAAATACCCAAGGCATGTTTCTACCCTGAGGTGGTGATGCTGGCTATGCCCTTCAGTGTCCCACGGGGAGGGGGACATGTATTCCCATAGCACTCAGATGCACTTGGTAGACCTTTAAGGGCAGAGGAAAGGTCTGTCCCTCCCCAAGGCTCCATCACCCAGGTCCCCATCCTGTAGGACTGAGCTCTGGGACCACCTGCCACACATGGGGATGTGTCTGACAGGGAAGGGTGGCCCTTGTCCTTGTGTTGGGTGTCTGGGAGCTGACAGTGTCCCTTCTCCCAGCAGGACAAAGTGAACTATTCCATGTGCTCAGGGTCGAGGCTGGAGGCAGCTCTGGCTGCCAAGGACCGGGAGATCCTGCGGCTCCTGAAGGACATCCAGCACCTCCAGAGCTCACTGCAGGAGCTGGAGGAGTCCTCTGCCAACCAGATCGCTGAGCTGGAGGGGCAGTTGGCTGCCAAGAACGAAGCCATCGAGGTGCGCCCACGGGGGTTTGGGGCTTGTCGGGGATGGGGGACGTGGGTCCGGCTGTGCCGGGTGTGCACCGGGAGCCAGCTGTGAGGACTTCCCTCCTCTTCTCTGCAGAAGCTGGAGGAGAAGCTGCAGGCACAGGCGGATTATGAGGAGATCAAAACAGAGCTGAGGTATGACTTAGGTGGCATCCATGGCTGCCTGCCTGTATCCCAGCTGGCACAGTGCTGCTGGCACCCACGGCAGCGCTCCAGCAGCCGTAACACTCGGCAGCTTGCCGGCAGCAAAGCACCATGGCCACTGAGTCACCCCCTTGTCTCCCTCCCAGCATCCTGAAGGCGATGAAGGTGGCCTCTGCTGGCTGCAGCCTTCCCCAGGCAAGTGCCGTGGCGCGTGCCGACGCGCTGGCCGGGCTGTGCCAGCCCTGCCGCCGGTGCCTCCGCCGCCCATTCCCATCTCGGCTTGGCTCCTTGCAGAGCATATCGAAGGCAGAGGAGGCCCTGCTGTTGGGGAAGGAGGCTTTCTACCCCTCCCAGAAGTACCTGCTGGAGAAGCCCAGCCTGCTGGCCAACACTGGTAGGGCCCCCAGGTTCCATGGCATCCCCAGTCCCAGTGGGAACATCTGTGGGAATGTGGGCAGTGGGGACAGATCCTGTGCTGACTGCAGGAAGGAGCCTGGAGCCGGTGGTGGGGTGGGGGGAAAACAGGGGGTGGAATGTCACCTGGGGAAGCTGAGGGGCTGTGCTGGGGCTGTTGCCAGGGGGACTCTAGCGCGTCTCCCTCTCTCATTCCTCTCTAGAGGAGGATCGCTCCGAAGACGAGTCAGGGAAGGATTCGCTGGGCATGGAGCAGCCGTACCCATCCCCCCATCACACCCCAAGCGATGAACCCGCGTCCCCCACTCCCCTCCCACCACTGCCCGGCCCCGGCGGGGCCCCCGACGGTCCCCGGACTTTTTCTCTGTCCCCCTTCCCGGGGAGTGAGCGGCTTTCGGGGGACCCCAAGGCCCCCCACCTCCCACTGCCCACATACAAGAGCGAGAGCACTGCCGGGGGACCCTTCCCCTCCTCCTTCTTCGGGGCCAAAAGCAGCACCGTGCACCCTGCACCTGCCACCAACGCCACCAGCCCGCCTGGGGAGAACTCCGAGGGCAGTGCTGGCAGCTCTGCCGAGGAGGAGCAGCTGGACACGGCCGAAATCGCCTTCCAGGTGAAGGAGCAGCTGCTGAAGCACAACATTGGGCAGCGGGTCTTCGGGCACTACGTGCTGGGGCTGTCGCAGGGCTCCGTCAGCGAGATCCTGGCGCGGCCCAAGCCCTGGCACAAGCTGACGGTGAAGGGCAAGGAGCCGTTCATCAAGATGAAGCAGTTCCTCTCCGACGAGCAGAACGTGCTGGCCCTGAGGACTATCCAGGTGCGCCAGAGAGGTGAGTGGTTGGGGTGGCCCCGGCCAACAGGTCCTGCTCTAGGATGCTCCAAGCAGTGCCATGGGATCCCCTCTCAGTGCACCCCCCTTCACCCCAGCAGCACCCTGGGGTGCCCCATGCCGTGGCAGGGGTGCTCACCAGCCCATGATGTGCTGGCAGGATAGGCAGGGATGTTGCTCCCACCAGGGGCACTCCGGGATTGTCCCTCCCGGCTGCCGGCTGGGATGAGCCCTGGCAAACAGCAGCAATTAACAACAACCTATTGCTGTGGAAGCTGCGTCCCTGGACGTGCTTTACTCATTTATTCTGACAAGTGCCATTTAATTATTCATTAGGCTGCTCTGTGCTGTATGAATCAATGTGCTTGGGAATATTTTGTTAAAATAATGAAGTTTTGGTGCTGCAGGACCTCAGTGGTTGTTGGCATCGCCACAGAATGGTGGCTCCTGGCTCCAGGGACAGCAACTGCTGGTGCCCTCTCAGAGGTGGCAGTGGGTCACTCAAGTCGCTGTGGTGGCCCCAGGACTGGACAGTACATGTCTGTGGTCCATGAATCTGCTGGTTTCATCCTGGAAGGCTCCAGTTTATCCCCTGGATCCTATCCACCATTAACCCTTCACCTGCACAGCCAGGAGGGCACAGTGCCAGGGATGGGGACGTGGTCCCCGTGCCCATGTCTCTGCTCAGCACCCTACATGCCAGTGTGGAGTGGGTGCCCTTGGATGGGATGAGCAAGGTGGTGGGAGGTGCCATGCCAGAGGCAGGAGCTGGCAGCCACAGCTCCCGGGGCTCCGGTAGCGACTAATCGGGAGTGACATTTGTCTTCAAAACAGCAACCCTAAAAATAACTGAACATGAGGAGCAGTAAATACTTCCTGACATACAAGTGGAGCTTGTAAAACCAGCGCCGGTGACAAAGCTGTTATCCTGCCTCTTTGATCAGGTAGCATCACGCCGCGGATCAGGACACCGGAGACCGGCTCCGACGACGCCATCAAAAGCATCCTGGAGCAGGCAAAGAAGGAGATCGAGTCGCAGAAGGGAGGTAGGTGCTGGCATGGAGTGGCCCCCAGGGGTGGCTGAGCCCCTGGGTTCTGTGTGGCTGTGGGTCCCACCCCAAAAATGGCCTTTTCTGGGGGCATTCACACACTGACATCCACAGACAACTTTTTGGGCATGGTGGAAAGAAATAAATGCTGTCAGGGATGGAAGAATAGCCATGCAGCAGTGTTCATATCTGGGCTTTTGGAAACTTTGGAGGCACTTTTTCTCCCCCCTGCCCCAAACCAGATGATTAAATGAGGATGCACAATCCATCTGGCACAGGGAATCATTAAAGCAGATGTGCTCACAGTAAATTACAAGAAATGAAATACATTAAAACAGGTAGTCTGCTGAGAAAGCAGAATCCTGGAGAATTAAATTAGATGGGAACAGTGGAAAAACAGACAGGGAAAACAAACATGTTTGTCTATCGTGTCATTGGTAATGGGATTTATTTTGCAATCATCAAAAAAGAAGCTGGCTTTGAATCGGGGTGTTGAAGCTTAGTGGGTGCTGCTGGTCCTGCTCTGCGCCCACATCCAAACCAGATTGGGATAAATCCCTTTTCCTCCTGCGTTTTGAATTACGGCCACATGGTGAACAGTGTGTCCTCGGGGCTCCCCTCACCCCTTTTCTCTGTAGGAGAACCCAAGGCACCGTCAGCATCGCAGGCAGTGGCCAACGGGACGGGCGGCAGCAGCTCGGAAGACGCCATCAAGAGCATCCTGGAGCAGGCGCGGCGGGAGATGCAGGCGCAGCAGCAGGCGCTGCTGGACATGGAGTCGGGGGGCAGCGGGCGCCCCGCGGACCCGGCACCCGCCGAGCGCTCCACGCTGGCCACCGTCAGCCAGAACGTCACCCCCGCCTACGTGAAGCAGGAGGAGGGGAGCGGGGCCAGCCCCGGCCCCCCGCAGACGCCCCTGGCCGTCCTCTCTCCCGCTGCCTTTGTCCAGAGCATCATCCGGAAGGTGAAGTCGGAGATTGGCGACGCCGGCTCCTACTTCGACCAGCACTGGGCATCAGAGCGGAGCCTGCTCAGCCGGCCCTACACCTCTGTCTCACCTTCGCTCTCCTCCTCCTCCTCGAGCTACTCCAGCATGGCCAATGGCCGGGGCTGGCCGCGGGGTGAGCCTGGCGAGGGCGGCACCAACGAGGACGAGCTGCCGCCGGCAGATGAGGAGCCCCACCGGCTGTCGGAGATGAAGGCAGAGGGAGCCGGTGCGGAGCCAGCGGCTGGTGGGCGTCTCTCTTACTATCCCACGTACGTGCCACGGACCCTGAAGCCCACCGTGCCACCGCTGACGCCGGAGCAGTACGAGATGTACATGTACAGGGAGGTGGACACGCTGGAGCTGACCCGGCAGGTCAAGGAGAAATTGGCCAAGAATGGCATCTGCCAGAGGATCTTCGGGGAGAAGGTACCAGCCTGGAGAGGGGGGGTCCAGTGTCCCCTCCACAAGCCCAGGGCTCGTTGGTGGCCTTCACCAGCTCCTTCCAGGATCCCCCTTTTCCCCAGTGGCTTCCCCATGGGAGGATGCTGAGTCCTCAGGATCTGACCCACCCCCAAATGATCTCCCAGTGGTCACCACTAACTGGTTGGTGGCACTTCCCACCAGGAATGCCCAGTCCCTGTGCAGAGACCTGCTTGGACCACCCTCCCATCCCACTGGGTATCCCACCATCAACATCTGTGGCTGGGGGCAAGGGATCCAGATGTGCCATGGGGCAGCGGGTGGCAGCAGGTGGCAGAGGGTGACAGCCTAATTCCCCTCCCTTTACATGGGGACGGAGGGCAGGCAGCATCCCAGTGCTGGGGGGAGTGCACCCCATCTTCAGCGAGTGACATGTGCATGGTGCCCTAGGTGCTGGGACTGTCCCAGGGCAGCGTGAGTGACATGCTGTCGCGGCCCAAGCCGTGGAGCAAGCTGACACAGAAGGGTCGGGAGCCCTTCATCCGCATGCAGCTCTGGCTGACCGACCAGCTGGGCCAGGGCATCAGCCAGCAGCCCACACCATCCCAGGGTAAGTGACACTGCTGTCCCCCCTGTCTCAGTGGTTCCCATGTGCCATCAGTGTCTCTATTCCTTCTGTGTCCATCCTCTGCATCTAGGATGTTTGTCCTGCTCCCACCTCAGCTTCTAGAAGAGCTGTCCCTGCCACCTCCAGCACCCACACCCTGATCCTGGGAAGCCCCTTTCATCCCCAACCTCCTTAATTTAAAACAAAAAAAAGGAAAACCACATAAAAAATCTTTGGCTTCATGCCTGGCATAAAACAGTAATGAATTTTTTTATGTTAGTGTCATTTTCTGTCTTTAATTAGTCCACTGGCACCCCCTGCTTTCCCATAGCCACTGGAGGGCAGAGCCACAGGTGTCCCTCAAAATAACCTTCTTGTGCTGTCCCTCCCACCGTTCCCCTGACCCCTGTCCCTGGTGTCACACAGCCAGCCCGGCGGAGCCCCAGCCGTCCCCCTCGCCGCCCCCCAGCCCCGCTGAGCATGACAAGGGCTGCCAGGAGCCACTCACCCTGGCCCTGGAGAGCAGCAAGGAAAACCAGCAGCCCGAGAGCCGGTCGACGCCCACGCTGGGTGGGAAGACGTATCCCAACAGCCAGGGACCCGTGGGCATCCAGGAGATCGTCGCCATGTCCCCCGAGCTGGACACCTACTCCATCACCAAGAAGGTCAAGGAGGTCTTGACGGACAACAATTTAGGTGCGGACCCTCTCTCCACCCGGGTTTTCAGGAGCTGCTGGTGAGGCTGCATGGATCCAGCACTCCAATTCCCATAGATGCAAGCCCCCATGGTTCGCTCAAGGCGATTCCGGGAGGATGCTGGCTGGGAAATGGGGTGTGCCCACTCCACAGGGGGACTATAGAGCCCATCCCACTGCTCTACCCCCTCTAACCACCTCTGCTTCTCCTCCGCCAGGCCAGCGGCTGTTTGGGGAGAGCATCCTGGGCCTGACGCAGGGCTCGGTGTCCGATCTCCTCTCCAGGCCCAAGCCGTGGCACAAGCTGAGCCTGAAGGGGAGGGAGCCCTTTGTCCGGATGCAGCTCTGGCTCAATGACCCCCACAACGTGGAGAAGCTGCGTGACATGAAGAAGCTGGAGAAGAAAGGTGAGGGTTGGGGTGACACGGCCTCACCGGGGTTGGGGTGCTGTCCGGGCGGGGGGTCCCGGGCCGGGGGGCGAGCGGCGCGCAGCTGGGTGTCCTCTCCTGCAGCCTACCTGAAGCGCCGGTACGGGCTGATGAGCGCCGGCTCGGACAGCGAGTCCCCCAGCGCCCGCTCCGAGTGCGCCAGCCCCAGCGTGCCGCCACAGGACCTCAGCCTCCTCCAGATCAAGAAGCCACGGGTGGTGCTGGCCCCGGAGGAGAAGGAAGCCCTGAAGAAAGCCTACCAGCTGGAGCCCTACCCCTCCCAGCAGACCATCGAGCTGCTCTCCTTCCAGCTCAACCTCAAGACCAACACTGTCATCAACTGGTTCCACAACTACAGGTATGGGCACTCCTGGGCTTCGGTCATCTGATGGTGCTGTGCCACCAAGGTGGTGTCACTGCTCCTCTTCCATCCTTCCCAGCCCCTCTTCCCTAGATGGGAGGTGCAGACTCACACATGGTCACTGGAGGTCCCCAGGTGTGGGATTGTAGCCAAAATGCTGCCTGTGCCCTGGCTGGTGGGTGTTCAAGAGTGTTTACCACCTTGAGTCATGTTGAGCATGTAAAGAGGTTTCCGTGATCATATCCACATGCTCGCTGGAGCAGGAGCTCCACAATGGGTGGGGGAAAGCCTTCTGGAGGCTCCTGGAGCACAGGATTCATCCCTACAGCAGCCCAGCAGCACAGGCTTCATCCTTAGGCAGTATTGTAGGTGGACATATACAGTTTTTCTGGCTGGAGATGCTCTTTCAAGACATGCAGTGTCTGTGACACGGGGTGAGGGGTGGAGGTCGCTGACCCTCCGCTGTTGTGTCCTGGCAGGTCACGGATGCGCCGGGAGATGCTGGTGGAGGGTGCTCAGGACAATGACACGGACCCAGAGCAGAGTGGTGGGACGGCCATCCCTGGGCGTCGGGCCCCCCACAGCCCCGACTCGGATGCCGAGGATCGTAAACCTGTGTTCGCGGGGGGCGAGCATCCCTGTGCTGCTGTGCCTGTAAAGGTGAAGGAGGAGCAGGGGGACACGGGCGGCTGGAGCCGCCGGCGGGACTCACACAGCCCAGCCGGGGCGGACGAGGGGACCGGACCTCCCCAGGAGGAGCGGGGGGCAGCCCCCCACGCCGCCGCCCCCAGCGCCAGCAGCCTCTCACGGCGGGGAGGCCGTGCCGGTGCCACCGCCGGGGGACCCCCAGCGCCACCACCGCCGCACCCCGACAGCTCCCAGTCCTCCGCAGGGTCATCCCGTTGCAGCTTGGAGGTCTCCCCAACATCACCCTCAGCGGCTTCCTCACCCGGCCTCACCGGCTCAGCCTCACCGGGACCATCCTCAGCCGGGCCGGTCTCACCGGCGCTCCCGCCGGCTCCCGGCCCCCGGCTCAGCACCAGCGTCCAGCGGCGCCATGAGAAGATGGCCAACCTCAACAACATCATCCACCGCCTGGAGCGGGCTGCCAACCGCGAGGAGGCCCTCGAGTGGGAGTTCTGAGCCCCCCCGCCACCCTAAATATATATATACACAGCCACATATATATATATATTTTGATAAATGCAGTGTGCACCGAGAGGCGACGCCGGCGCCATGGAGGGGAGTGCCCGTGGAAAAAGGGGGTACCCTCCCCCCCCCACTATGAAGCCACTCCCTGGCTTTGTTTTAAATGTGAAAAAACTGGGAACAATTTTAGAAAAGAAAAACAAAACAAAAAAATATTTATAGACCTCTTTTAGATATTTTAATAAAAGGATACTTTGGAATTTATTAACAGCTTAAGCTGCTTTGATATTAAAGATAGCTATAAAATCAAGATGATGTAGCAGTCGTGTCATTAAATGTACACTGAAGTCTTGTAGTTTGCCACTGGATGAGATTAAAAACAAATAAAAGAACCCCAAACAAAAACCAACCCAAAAGAAAAGACTTTTTGAGCAAAGCCATCAAGAAGCACTATGAGACTGACCAAATTTAAGAAACTTTTGCAGTTTCCACCCCTGTCTGTAAGACACTGCATCGCTTCTGCCCCAGCCAGAGACTGCGTCCTAGTCCCTGAAGACTCTAAAGCGACCCCCCGACGCCATCGAGTATGTATTTAGTTCTGGTGGTTTATGTTTTTGGAAGCCTTTGTAACACAGAATGTCCCGTGCGGTTGTATATGTTGTAGAGATGTCTGCAATAGCCTCCTGGAACAAGATGTAGCATGGTCCCAACGCCGTCCCTCGCGCTTCCTCCAGCCGGCAACCGGTGGCAGCTCCCCTGTGGCGCGATGCGGCCGACACCAGCTCCCAAGGGAAGAGAGAAAATATGGCAACAGCAAAGAAAGCGAACTGTGCTTGGGATTTTGGGAGCAAGGTGGGAAGAGGTACCTGGGTATGACGCTCAGGGGTGGCACCAGCTTGCAGGGGATGGACATCCATCCCATCCTGGTTCCCCATGCTCTGCCATAGTCCATTTGGGAAAGGAAAAGAGATGGAGCCTCCCTGGGGCAGCAGTGCTTGGGGTGAGCACCCAAAATTCATGAGCTCTGCTCTGCTCGGGGCTGCTCCAGCATCACAGCCAGTTCTTGTGGCTGAAGCACTTTTTTTAGGGAGAGCGCCCGGGTAGAAGGAGCATCCCCTTCCCACAGCCATGTCCCAGGCAGTGGCTGTTGGTGGTGCCAGGATGAGCCTTGGGATGTCTCACCTGCCTGAACTGGGCAAGCTCAGCCCTGAACTGGGCAAAGCACTATAGAGCTTTTGCTTTCCAGGGTTGATCCTGTGCAGGATCAGCTCAGTGGTGGCACCATCCTGGCATGCTCCCTGTCCCCCACCCCAACCCCACCACCTCCAGCTGGCCTGTGCTGACAAAATGCCTTTAAACAATTCAGGGTGGCCCGTGCTGGGCTGCCCTGCCCTGTCCCTGCCATTGCCCACCAAGGCCCGCGCCGCCAGGAGGGCTCCCTGCCAGGCTCCCAGGCTATGCATTGACTGATTTTCCACTGTAAACACTTTTATCAGAATAGAAGATATTTTTATATTCAGGTGGTGGTGGATGAGCGATGCTGAAGGCGCCTCAGCGAGGGCACGGCTCTCCTTGCCCACCTGCCCTGCCCCAACGTGCCCACGGCCGCTCTTTTCCCTGCCACCACGCTGAGGAAGGTCGAGGTGCAACCACTGACTGCCTTCTCCGTCGTGTGCTAGCGGGAGCTTTAGTGGAACGGGACTTGAGGAAGCACTTAGGATAGTCCTGAACATGGCAATCCTGTTGTATGAAAGCCAGCGGGACATACCGGTCACGTTTTTGTTAGGCTCATGTTCTGTACTTCAAAAGTTTCTATGAGATCGATGAACTTTGTTTAAACAATTTTGGAAGGAACAAGTTCTGTAAAGAGCCACTAAATACAGAAGTTGGATACGACTCTGGCCTTGGGTTGTGTTTTGTCCGGAGTTGG
This sequence comes from Pseudopipra pipra, assembly GCF_036250125.1. NCBI lineage: Eukaryota > Metazoa > Chordata > Aves > Passeriformes > Pipridae > Pseudopipra > Pseudopipra pipra. Next base: position 8,266,445 of record NC_087566.1, on the reverse strand, counting down.
TGGGATGTGAGCTCTGCTCGGGTTCACCCAGTGCCTGGTGTTGGCACCCTTGGAAGTCACAGCTTTGCTTTGGGGTTGTGGCCATAAACATATCCCAGTGACTGGGGGGTAAAAAATAGGGTGACAAATGGGGCTAGTCCAGCTCAGGGTGCGATCCTCCCCCATGAAATTCCTGTGCCCATCCCTGCTGCAGGTTTGTTCCTGCTCCATGGGGTAGCTCAGTATCGTCCAGCGTGAGTTTTGGCTCGGTTTATCATAAAATCATATCATGGAATGCTTTGGGTTGGAAGGGACTTTAATGCCCATCTCGTTCCAACCCCCTGCCAGGGGCAGGGACACTTTCCACTAGACCAGGCTGCCCAAAGCCTCATCCAACCTGGCATTGCCAGTGGCACCACACCCCAGCACAGCTCTTCTTTGGAGCCGACCATTGCCAGGCAAGTTGGCAGCTCCAACACGAGGCAGGGCTGTTTGTCTGATGAATTAAGAAATCCATATGTTGCCTATCTGTTTAAGCTTGTTTGTCGGATAACATGTTGGGGAGGACTTATTTTTAATGAATATCAGAACGTCTGGAGAAGCTGGGCCAGCTGCCATGGAAACTGGAATCTTCCTCTGCCAGGAAGGACGGGGCCACATCAACCATCTGGGGGCTGTGGGTGCAGCTGCACCCTGGCTGCCCCTGGCACTGCTCCAAATGCCAAAACATGTAGCTGGGTGCCGTGCCCAGCCAGGAGCAGGGCTCCATGCTCAGCAGGGCTCTTGGCAAGCAGGTGACCCTGGCTGGCTTCGAGCCTCAGTTTCCCCAAGAGGTGATCCCCCAGCCTCCACAAGACCCTGTGTTAGCAAGAACTGGAGACATTCACACAGTGGGGTGTCGTGGGCAGGGACATGGGGACGTGTTGGCCCCTTTCATTAGGGCAGAGTCCTCAGTCTCTGTGTAGCACCAACACCAGCCCTCACAAGGGGACAGATATTTTGTCCCTGGTTAAGACCCATCCCTGCCATGGGACCACCCTGGCACTAGGTGTCCTGATGTTCCCAGGGTGGCACCATGCTGTCCCATGTCTGCAGGAAGATGTGGGGCTCTAGGGCACTGCAAGACCCTGGCACTGGCCATCTCCCCCTTGGGTGGTACAGTCCCTGGCCAGCCCCACTGACATGGTAGGGACAAGATGGAGACTAAAACAGAGGATTAATTCCCACCTGGACCCTCCTCCCCAGGGTCTTAAAGGCACAAACAAGAACCAGGGCCAGAAGGGAATTTCTGAAACAACTTTTATTGTAGCAAAATCTTGTGTCTGTCCCAAGGGGGCAAAGGGAGCCAGAGCCACCCAGCCCAAAGCTGGGACACCCTGACTGCTCCACCGTTACCCAGGGTGGGTCACCCTACCTCCAGGCCAGCAGGCTGAGTGTCTCTTGGGGAAATAAGAGAGAAACACTGGCATGAGACACCAGCTTTGGCACATGAATCATCCCTCACACTCCGCTGCTGACACATGCATTCCCATTTGCCACTGTGAGCGATGCTTCCCCTTAGTGAACTGGTACAGGGATGTTGTGCTGTCCCAAAATATCCACAAGCAAGGCAGCACCCGCAGCTGCTGCGTTCCCCTGGGGTCTGACCCCCCCCCCCGAATTCAGTGGAGGGGCTGCAAGCAGCAGTAGCCCTGTAATGCCCGAGGCCGGGTGTCATCAGCCCCCCCGGCAGCTGGAGTGTGCAGTGCTGCTGCTGCCACTAAGGAAGGGCTGCACTTACTGATATTTTCATTTCAAACCACATCCTGCTGGAGCAGAGGGATCTGGTGGAGCTCAGCCGACCTCAGCCTTGTGCTGGGCAGGGAGGGGAAGTTGGTAACAGGCTCTCTAGCTGTGAAACACCCACACAGGCGCTCAGGCAGGCGAGATCCCATCAAAATCCTCCTCCCAAAGTATTGTCTATGCATGATCACACTGCAAGAGCTTCAAGAGGCCCCACCAGATCCAGAGCAGTGGTTGATTCCCAGGAGGCATCAGTGAGTGGTTCATAGGTTGCTTGTGCTGAGTGGGCCACCCCACAGCCACATCTGGGCGTGACTGGAGGGTGCATCCCTGCCTGGCACGAGATGCCCATTTCACCATCATGGAGCAGCACTTGGTGCTGGGTGCTCACTGGCACCATCAAGGTGTCCATGGGCTGTGCATCCCAGGGTGAGGAGAGGTAGCACCAAGGATGACCACCTCCACCCTGCCACAGGTCCTGGTGTGTTCCCAGGGCTTGGCCGCCACTCAGGGCCGGGGCCCACGCTGCTTCTCCAGCCAGTCCTGCCGCAGCCGGGCCACCTCCCGGCTGTACCGCTCATGGAGCTGGCAGAAGGTGGACGGGCTCTGCACTGTGGCCTCACCGTTCAACACCCGCCTGCGCGGTGGCAGCGGCGGCGGCAGCGGGGTCCCCTCGTCATCATTCCCACCACAGCCAGAGGTGTCTGGTGGCTGGCCCACTCCCAAGGCATTGTTCCACACTGCACAGCCATTTTCCTTTGGCAGGATGGCAGGCAGAGCTGGCAGCCGCTCCAGGGACTGCTTTGGCTTCCAGGAGCTGGGACACTCCCGGGAACCCCCACATCCACCAGCCAGCCCCCAGCGTATCTCCTCCAGCTGCTTCTCCAGCTCCCGCACCACCAGCCGCATGTAGTCGAAGCTGGCTCGGGAGAGCGACTTCACCCACGACTCCATGGCCGCCTGGCTCTCGGCCGCCAGCACATAGGTGCGGGATTTGGTGCCGCTGAAGCGGATGGCGAAGGCGAAATCCTCGGCTGACTCACAGAGCTCCACGTTGCAGCCCTCCAGCACGATGACGCCCACCGGCTCCCGGCTCTCCCGCTCCTCAAAGTAGAAGAGCATGTTGCCCTTGAGCACGAACCAGCGGCGATGATAGGCCGTGTGCCGCTCGCCGCGCTTGTAGAGGAAGCCGGAGTTGTCGGCCGGGGAGTCGCAGGTGGCATAGAAGGCCAGGCTCCGCTCGTTCAGCTTCATGGCTCCACGTCCTGCGGGGACAGAGGGGCGGCTGCGCCTTAATTGCATGGGAATAAACCATCGGCTTTTTGTTCCCGGTGGCGCCAGACCCGACGCGCAGGAAATGGAGGTGGTGAATAAACAACCCTGGGATACTTGGGATAACACCGCCCTCGGCCAAGGTGCTGTGTCCAGCGAGTGCTGGGTGGGTTGTGGTTCCTTGGGGCTCACTGGGGAGGACGTTTCTCTCCCCAGTAGAGTGTTTTCCCGCGAAGGAGCCCCAGGCAGGGCTTGTCCCGGTGCCCCACGTCACCTGGCACAGGTGACCCTCCCGCCGGCGCCGTGTTTGCCGTGTGGCTCCGCTCCTCCCCACGGCGCGCAGGGAGGGTTTTGGCCGGCGCCGCGGATCCGGCTGCGGCTCCAGAAAGCCGTGACCATGAACCCTGTCACCCGGGCGAGGCCACCGCTCCCCTTGTCCCCTGATCGCCGTGCCAGGCTTTCCACCCACCTGGACTCTGCCTCTACCTCGGCTCTCCGGCGGTCACCAGCATCAGCGAGGCGCGGGCGGCCGTGGAGGCCGTAGGAGCGCTGGTTCCGGGGTCGGACGGTGTAAAGGGGGTTTGGGGGCCCCTCTCCCGCTCCCGCCCGGTCACCTTTGTCCTCGGCTCCCGCCGGCCCGGCCCGGCTCGGCCCGGCCCCCGGGCGGAGCGCTGCTCCCGCCCGCCTCCGCCACCGCCCATCACCGCGGCCCCGCGCGGCCCGCGGGCGGGAGGAGGAGCTGGAAAACCGCTCCGGAGCTCACCCTCGGGGCTCAGAGCTCCTGGCTCGATCCAAAGCCCTCGGCCTGTAACAGTTCCTCACATCGGGACTTAGCACCAGGGAGAGAGAGAGGAATGCGAGAAGAGGTGGGGGCACGTATCGAGGTGTGCGGGAGAGATGCACATCCAGGGATGTATAGATGGATGTACATGTGGATGTATGCGTGGATATACACATGGATGTACGCAGGATGTACATGTGGGTGTACTCATGGGCGGGAAGCCCAAGTGTTTAGTGCTGAAAGTGGCTGCACATTGAATTTTTGATGAGATTTTGGGGGCAAAGAATTGGGATCCTGGGAGTGTCTGGCAGGGAATGGGCAGAGGTCAGTGGATGAGGTGGACAACACAAACCCACAAAGAGGGCTGGAGGTGAAGGCAGCAGGGCAGGGTCCTGTGTGGGTGGGAGATGCTGCAGGGGACCAGGCTGCAATTCCTGTCTACTCTTCTGAGCTTCTAGACGTGTCTTTGGGAGAAGCTGGGCCAAAGCCGAGCGAGGGTGCCCTAGTGTAGAGGAACGGAAGGAGCTGAGTGGCCTGGATGGTGTCTGGGGGCAGGTGACAGCTGACACAAGGAGCAGGGAGTGATGAGCCATTAGCTGGGCACTGGAGCTGCCGGGTGCTGTGCCACAGCGTGGGCAGAGCCCACAGCCCCCTCGCTCCTTCCTGCCCACGGGCACCACATGGCACTGGAGCCGTGGATGCACCCTCAGACGGGTGGCCAGCGCTTGCCCCATCTGGGCCAAGGGTGAGTGGGTCTGGCTGTGTCGAGCGCTGGGGCCAGGGCTGGATCTCCCATTGCTGGTACCCACGTCCCAGGACAACCATAAACCTTCTGGCTGGGAGAAACCTCCAGTCTGACTTCTGCTCTTGGTTGGCCTTCCAGGCTGAAAGTGTCACCAGTCCAGGAACCACCTTGGCAGTGCTGCTGTCCTCACCATGTCCCAATAAACACCAGAGTCAAGGATTTGCTCTCCTTATCACTGTCCCTTTCCTCCAGTTTCTTCATCCCCCTGCTTTGCTCCATGGCCATGTGTATATTTTAGCAATCCCGCTGTTCACGACCATTTTACAGGTCCCCATCCCAGAAATCCTGCTGTTGGTGACCTCTGCCACAGGTTGTGGTCCTCACCACTCTCCCCTTAGATGCCCCCACCTCCCTACACAGCTGCTCAAGGCCTTGCAATCTTCTGCTTGTGTCAGAGGTTTTCAGTTCACCGAGGGCTTTCCCTATCACCTGCAGACTTTCACTTTCAGGCTATAAAAAGGGATTTAAACCAGCACTAAAACCATCAGGGCTTTATCTTTCCTCCTGAGCTGAGCAGCTCTGTTCAAGGTCACTGGTGGGAAATCTCAGGTCTCTGCACCACTTATCTCCCTGCCTTGCTGAGAGATGCCTTTTCATGTAGCAAGATTAGAAGGGGAAGGACCGTGGGGAGAAGCAATATCTCTATTAGAGCAGCTGGGGTAATTGGAAAAAGGCAACTGTGCTCCCAGCTCTACTTTTCTTTCCCAGGACTCCAAAATTACATTTACTTCTAGCAGCCCCACCAGCCACTTCAGCAGAGGTTGTTCCAATGGTTGTTCCTCCTCCACAGCTGCTTCCCAAGGAGCTCCGTGGAAGCTGCTTTGGACAATCGCCCTAATTCCTCAAAAAGCATCAACAAAATTCCCCTGTGGGTTCTTGCTTCCCCTTGAGTCTCCCTTGGGACAGTCGCGTGTTGCTGCACAAGCTCCAGCACTTCCCCTTCTGAGCGGCTCCATATTTTCCCTGTTGTCCCAGGAAGGAGCCCAGAGCCTGTACCTCAGTGTCCCCTTCCAAGGCTTGATGAGAAAGATGGGAAAATAAATTCCCATGCAGAGCTTGCCCGACAGCAGGGAAAAGGGAGAAGAAAGGAGTCTGAAAGGAGGCCAGGGGGTGCCAAGAGCGTTTTTGGCCATGAGGTGCCCTTGGTCTCCGCTTCCTGCTGCTCCCATGACCGGTGACTTGGTGTGGTTACGCAGCAGCGGGTGCTGGACGGCTCAGCGAGGTGAGCGGGAGCTCTGAGTCACCCCCAGAGCTGGAAATCTTGGCGTGCCAGGGAGTCCCAAGAGGCTGCTGGATGCCCGGTGCTGTGTGTCCCTCCGGCACACGGGGGAGGAGGGGTGCGGGTCTCCATCGTCACCGGCAGCGAATGGTCCCCCGGGACCCCAGATGGGCCCCGAGCAGTGCTCTGGGGTTCAAGGCGAACAAGTCGTGACTGTCACAGAAACTGGGCGTGGCGCTGGCGCGACACTCCCCAGCGCGTTTCGGGGTGCGGGCACCCCTGTCCCTCCCCACTCCCACGCGGGATCCTACGTCCCACCCAGTCTCCGGCCTGGCAGGCCAGGATCGGGGTTCGCTGCCCCCGGGGCAGGAGGAGGCGGGCAGGGAAGGGCCGGAGGCGGTGGCTGCAGCGCGGCGAAGGGCCGGGAGAGGGCGGCGGGAGCCCGGCCACGGCGGCGGGAGCGCTGCGGGGCTCGGCGGGGAGGAGGGGGCAGCCAACCTCGGGGCACCCCCCATCGCCCCCTTCATCACCCCCCACCACCATCCAGCCCATCACCTCCCCCACTGCGACCCCCATCACCACCCTGATGCTCATCCCCATCATCACCCAGCCCGTAATCACCCCATCAACCCACAATCTCCCTCTCCATTACCACCTCCAACCCCACCCAGCCCTCTGAATGGGCACATAAAAGCCAGGCTAAGATTTTGAGGGGCATTGCCAGCTCAGCACGGATACCCATAGCCAAGCATTTCCAGAAGTCACCCCAGAGCGCCTCTCGGCATGCTGGGGGGAACACTCATCTCATTGTGGAATGGCAGAGGTCACCTGAAACCCATCACATCCCAGCTGGAGAAATGCAGATGTGCCACTTCCAATCCACCCCACGCATCCTGAAAACGGAATAGGCCAGCGCACAGGAATTAAAGAGGGAAGTGGGAAGGACTGTCGGAAGCCGAATAAGGGTTTTACAGGAGAAGAAAGCAGCAATGGTTAAAAGCTGAGGGCAGTGCAGAGCGGAAGGGAAGCAGCAGTGTGTGTGTGTACAAGGGCATCTGTGCAGCTCCACATATACAAACAGAAAAAGCAGAAGTCGGGGCACTGAATTAGCAGTTGGGGACTGTAGAAAATCCATACAGGAAGCAAAACAACAGAGAAATCTCGGGCCACTGGGGCTGAGGACGCTGAGAGGGCGCTTCTGACATAGATTAAGTTGATAAAGAAAAGTGCGATCGCTGGGAGCTGGGACAGCAGCCCGTGGGAAGGAGGGCAGGCATCCGGACCCGCCCGCCGCTCCTCCGTCCTCAGGAAAAGAGCCAGAAGGTGCAATTATGTGTAAAGCAACGGCAGGAGGAAATAAAAAGCAGCTTTTAAGGTAAGATCGTATCATGTCAGCTGCTCCCGGCCACTTTGCTGTGGGGTTTGGGAAGGGCTGGTTGGATGCAGAGTCGCCTGGATCCCTGGAGCAGGCGATGCCCAAGGGTTTTGTGGGGTTATGTCTCAAATCTGATTGGGGGGGGTTAGTGAGGCTGGAGGGGGGCAGCAGGGCTGCATCCATACTGACTGTGGCCCAGGGGTGACACAACACCAGCAGGGAGTTCCCATTTCGGTCTGTCCTTGGAAGGAGATGGATTGGGAATGTATAGGGTGAATGACTGAGGTGTACTTTAAGGCATTGCTGGGGATGGACCCACTGGGGGTGGCACACGTGCTTATTCACAAGCAGCTCAGTGTGCCTCAACCTGCTCTCCAAGGGCAAATTCCCACAGTTTCCACATTCCCAACACCCACAAATCCATTGTGTGGTGTTTGTAAAATCCCAGCTGCCACATCCCTGGGTTTCCTTGGCTTGGATGGGCACCAGCCCCAGGCAGGGCTGCTCTGCTGTGACTTCTGCTTGCCCTGTGTGGGGGTCTGTGGGGCAAGGAGAACTCCTCTGTCCCTGGCACTGCTGCCATTCTGCAAGGATGAGGCCTCAGAGTTCTTGAAACAACTGGTGACAAGGGTGGGAGCTGTCAGTGGGCCAGACATTATGGTACAGGCCACAATCCAGCCCTTTCCTGGAAAAAGGTGCAGTGGAAGTTTATTTTTCTCCCATTTCCCATGGCAGAGTGGGCGGCTGCAGCTCTGCTGTGGGGCCTCTGCTCCCCTGGAACGAGATGGCACCAGGATGGCACCAGGATGGCTGAGCCTGACCCGTGTCCACCCACACCACTCCCCAGCCCTTCCTGGGACCAAAGGGACACTGTGACCGCTCGGTCATGGCCGAAGCCCTCGCCCACGGTGTGGGACAACTGTGGGCCCTGTGTCCTGACCCGCTCTGGCTGGGCGTGGGCAGTGCCCCGCGGTGCCTTTCGCCGCAAGACAATTTGGAAGATGATGGGAAATGGGGTTTGAGACGGTGCCTGGCCCACTGCTGCCACCGCAGAGGTCCCTTGGGTCCCAGCCCGCGGAGCCGTGGGAGGACAAAGCCAGTCAGGAACAGTAAAGTGGGGTGTTTTCCTGCACAGGCCTCTCCCGAGCCCCCAGGAGACCCCAAGTTCGGGCACCCTCCCGACTGCCGGGGGGCTGGGGCCGGGGGTGCCAGGGCTGACACCTCCAAATCCACAGAGAGAAAAAATTTTAAAAGTTATAAAAACTAATATACACACACAAACATAAATGAAAAATCCACCCCGGGAGCGTGGGCCGAGCTGTTTGTGCCACTGCCTCCGCGGGCGCGGATGCGATAAGATAAAGGCAGCGGCGGGGAGGGGCGGAGCTGCGCGGAGCCGTGCGCTCCCGCGGACGGACGGACGGACGGAGACACGGACAGTCACACGGACAGACAGAGAGACACACGGACAGACAGGCAGGCGGACGGACGGACGGACGGACGGACGGGGCGGCCCCTCCGCTCCGCCCCCGCACAGCCTCCGCCCCCGGCCGCGCCGCTCCGCTTTACATAACCCGTCCGGGGCCGGGGTCCGCGCCCCGCGCCTCCGCCCGGCGGAAATGCGGAGCCGCCTGTCCCGGTTTCCTGCCTGAGCAGAGCCGTGCCGAGCCGAGCCGTGCCGAGCCGTGCGCCCCGTCCCGCCCGCCCCGTCCTGGGCGCTCCGCCGCTCCACCATGGGCGAGCGGCAGCCGGACGCCTTCTCGTGCAGGTAACCGCGGGACCGGGACAGGACGGGACGGGCTGGGCTGGACCGGGACGGACTGGGACGGGCTGGGCTGGGCTGGACCGGGACGGGCGGCCCCGGGAAGCGGCCGCTGTAAAGCGAAAGTAGCAGAGAGGGGAGGCAGCGCTGTGCTCCTGCAAGCCTCCGGAGCCACCCCGCAGCCCCGGGCTGGATCCTCTCCTTCCGCGGAGCTCCGGTGCCCCTGTTCCGAGGTCGTGCTCCCCCTCCTCTGTCAGCCCCCAGCCCTCTGATACCTTCCCCCCCGTCCCTCTCGCCCGCACCCTGTTTCTGCGGGGGGCATTCTTATCCCTGCCCTTTCCTCAGGCTTCCTCTTTCCAGGGGCTGCGCTCACCTCTGGGGACCCTGGCCTCCCAGCACCCGTTTTCCCCGTGGGCACTCCCTTTTCCGGGGGTTCTGTTCCTCTGTGGGTGCCCCAGTCCTGAGGACCCCCATCTTTCTAGCACCCCATTACCCCAGAGCACCCCAGCTTCTGGAATCCCTCAAGGTCCCCCATTTCCCAGCATCCCTATCCTGGGGACCTCTGCTCCAGGGGTGCAGCATGTAGTGAACCAGCCCTGCCCCTCTCCTCCCCCTCCCCCTGGACCCCCACAGCCCCTGCCATGGGGGTGACCCCTCTTAGAGGGCGCAGGACCCCGTTGGGCGATGCCCACCTGCCCCAGCCGTGATTGTGGGGTGCTACCCTGCCCGAGGGGGCCATGCCTTGCCTGCCCAGCTGCTCCCTTCTCCTCTGCCCCATGCCCACTGCAAGTGCCAAGTGGAGGTGCCACCCGGAGCCTGCCAAGCGGCTCCTCTGAGTTTCTGCTCTCTGCAGACTTTGTTGGCTCGCTGGCTTGGCAGGCGTGGGCGCTCAGAGCACGAGGCCGATGCCCCAGGGGTCAGCATCCCTGCGGCCTCTCCGTGCCCTGCTGGCGTGCCCAGCCCTGCCCGTGCCAAGCCCCATCAGGGTCACCCGCAGAGAGCCCGGACCCACTGGCTCCAACACAGCAATCACACGGTCATTGCTGCCCGGGCTGGGATTTACTGTCAAGGAAACCGGGATGACTTGTCGAGCTGCGATTTCGATATTGTTGTTGTAAATTGATTCAAGATGTGCTGGAGTTGTGGGCTGGTGGTGGCCCAGGGACTTTTTGGGTCTGCAGCCAGAGGAAGAGGTGGCCGGCGCAGGGACCTGGCACTGGCAGCTCCTGCATGTCCCCTCTGCATTTGGATTTGCTGGCAGATATGGGATTGGAGTTTGAAGGCCCATGGAATTAGTGGCAGGTTTCACTTTGACTTTTTTGGGGCTGGAACAAGGTTTTGGATTTCTTTTTAACTTGTTTTTGGGGCAGGAGAGCCTCATCCCTGTGCATTCCCCCCTCCCCAATACTGCTTTTATAGTCTCTGTTGCCTTTATGAATGTGTTGTCTGTGGAAAGATCTGGTTTGGTTTCACCAGAGCCTACGAGGAAGAGGGTCTGCCAGCCCCCTGTATCACAATGGAAAGATTGGGGTGCAAGTGCCAGTGGCTTTTGAGGGATCTTCCATCCTCCCCCAGAGCAAATCCTCCCCACCCACACACCCGTGGGACTGGCGGACACTGAAGGTGTCAGGACAAATCCCGGCGGGTGACACAAAGTGAAAGTGCAAGAGCTCGGCGCTGGCAGGGTTTGTGGCGCTGGCAGCGCTGCCGCGGCTTGGCAAGGAGAGATGGCCCAATCCAGCCCTTGGGCACTGCTGTACCGAGCCAGGAGAGCCAGGCTGGCTGGGAGCTGAGCTGCTCCCTGCTGTCCTCAGGGACCCTCAGCCGACCACTCCCCCAGGAGTGCTCCCTGCACCCAGTTTCTCCCACGCCTACACCGCAGCGACTCGTTTCATGCAACAAAACAAGCCCTGTCAAAAGAGGCCACCCCACTGCTGCTGCCGGGCTTTCCCCCGCAGGCAGTGGGTGTAGGAGAGTGTGACGGTGTAAACCAGGCTGCGAGGTGCCAGACGCCACGGGGATGGGGATGGGCGCTCAGCGGAAGCAGGCACGGGGTTTCTGGGGAGCTGGGCTGGCCACAGTGGCTTGTCCTGGTGAGCTCCCATGGACCAAGCCAGTGTGGAGCTTGTATTTGACCTGAGATGGGTTTGGGATGGGCTGTCTCCATCTGGAGTGATCAGGGGAAGCCAAAGGGGTGATTTCCCTCTGATTTTAAAGTACCATAACATCACTCATCCCCAGAGATCTGTAGTGCTGCTCAGCCCACGCAGAGCTGTAGATTAAGGCCAGTTTTGGCCTTTAGTGTAGAAAGTTGTGTGGTGCCAAGAGGTCGAATGAGAGGGGTGTGAATGTCCTGTGAGAAAGGGGGAAAAGGAGAGCAAAATCCCCAACCTCCCAACTGTCTTTTAACCTGATTTCCTAAGAAAACAGCCTGTATGGACCTGTGGATTGGGGGATCTCACCAATCTGCTCCTTTGTTGCTTTTTAACTTGCTGGTTTGGTTCAGCCAAAGGAGAGAGAGGGAAGGTCCTGAGACTCCCTGGGATCCTCCAGCTTGTGTGGAAACAGCCAGCAGGTTGCAGGGAGTGATGGTGCTGTGCCATCACCTTGTACGAGACCCCAGAGAATCCCCACCACCATAGGCGGCTGCCCCAGAGGGAAGAGCAGGACATTGCCAGGCAGTTTCTGCTGTGGATCGTATTGGCCTGAAGCACAAATGGCCTTGGCTGTTTTATAGTGATGCTGTAAATGTGTGGGTGTATCCCATATCCGGAGACTGCAGCTGAACCCTTTCCCACCTCTCCCCCTGCACCAACCCCTCCTGCCTTGCTGAGTGGCAGCATCTCCATGCCCACTCCCAAATGGCTGTAGTGCCATTTGTCCCCCTCAACTCAGGGGTGCATCCAGATATTCCTCCAGCATCCTCCACCCTGGTCTCGGGGAATCAGGATGCATAGAGGGGCTGCACTGTCCCCATCCAAGGGGAATACTCTGCACCATCCAGCCCTTGCAAACCCACCTTTGGCTGCCTGGATCTGCTAGGGACCTGAGCCCCCCCAGGGACCTGCGTCCCCCTGAGCCCCCCCCCGGGACCTGCATCCCCCTGAGCCCCCCCCAGGGACCTGCATCCCCCTGAACCCCCCATGCCGGATGCTTTTCCATTGAAAAGTGCCGTTCATTGTAACCCAGCCTTTTATAGCTGCCTTGGAGTGGGCTGCGGGGCCGTGCCAAGAAAGGCTGCAGCCGGCTCAGAATAGCTCTTTTCATGGAGGACATCCTGGGAAGGAACAATGTCCTCGCTCTTGGGATTGTGGGAACTTTGTCTTTCTGCCACTTGGGAAGTGGGGAGCTGCGGGGCCAGCCAGGGCGTCTCCCAGCCCCTCGCTTCACCCTCTCCTCAAAATAGTCCTTGGGGTGAGCTTTGAATAGTCTCGTGCTTATAAAGGGAGCTGAAAATGCTGCCGGCCACTTCTCCTCCGGCTGGGAACAGTTATTTCTGGGAGAACCGGCACATCAATCTGATTTCCTATTCTCATTGCTGGCGTGCATTTTCCTGGCGTGGAGAGGGGTGGCGAGTGGGGCCGGTTTCATTTTCGGATCGCAGCGCCGGCTGCGCTGCACACGCTCCAGGGCCGCCCGTGCACACGTGTGGGAGCAGCGCTCGGAGCAGGGCACGGCCACACGGGCTCTGCTCCGTCACACGTCCTTTCGAGGCCAGATCTGCAGGTCTGGGTGCTGGAGGATGCCCTTCCCCCATGGCTGCAGCCCCTGGTGGGAAGGTGGCTGGCCGGATCCGGCAGCCCCTCCGTGGCAAGGCCGGCCAGCTGGCTCTGAATGCTCATCCTCCAGGAGCGGGTGGCGGGATTGTGGCACTGGCTCCCGGCACTGCCCTGGCACTGCTCGGTGCTGCCGGCTCCTCTGGCTGCAAGTAAACAACAAATGCATTTACTGGGACAAATAACCCATTGCTGGATCCAGCCATGGATTCCCATCCTTGCCCCGCCGCCGCAGCAACACTCAGGTTGGGCAAGCGTTTAAGGAAAGCTCCCGGGGGCGGCTGGGCTGGATCCTGTGCAAGCCCCGGCTCGCCGCCCCACCCGCATCAAAGCCACCTGCGGCTGGTCTGTCCCATCCCGCTCTTCCTCGAGCTCCTGGCCCAGCACCCTGAAACAGCTCCAACACCCAAAACAACCCCAGCACCCACAAACAGCCCCAAAATGGGGGAGGCTGGGTGATGTAAGGCTCTTCCAGCATCCGGGGGCGATGGTAGCCCCCCATCCCATCCAGCCCGCTGTGTGTCTGACAGTGGGCTGGATTCTTCCATTCAGAGCAAATTAAAGCAATTAATTGTTGTGACAAGTCCATCTCAGTGCTGATCCGCAGGGTGGACGGAAGCCCCTTGTAGCATCATACAGGGAATAAGGGATATGGATGGAAAACATGCTTTCAAGCCACTGGCTGCTGGATTCTGACACTGTGGAGCACGACAGGCTGGAGCAGGGAGAAACCCACCCATCAACGGGCACTCATATCCCTGTGACATGTCCTGCCAAAACCTGGGGCTGAGCAGAGGATCAGGATGCTGCTGTGGTAACTCAAGCATGGATTTATCCGGGATAGCTGTTTCCATGTGGGACGTGCACCGGGCAGGAGCAGTGAGGTCGGCATTGTGCCAGTACTGGGAGGAGGAAGCGCTGGGAAGTATTTCCCGTCATCGGGTTGGAAAAGCACGTTGCTACCGGAGACGGCCTTCGGCTGCTTCCCGCCGCGTGGCACAGGCGAAGCCCGGCTTTTCCCGCACCGCAAACCTCTCCCAAAGCTGGTGTGAAGCGAGCTTGAAAACTTGGAAGGCGAATTCCCTGTCCTGGGAATCTCCCACCTGCCTGAGGAACCATCCGCGTGGGCGCCTCGCTTCCCTCTGCGTTTTGTGGGAGCATCCCGCTGAGTGTGCTGGCGGCGTGGGTGGCTGTGGCGGCGATTCCTGGGTGCCGGGAGGAAGCGGGAGCACGGCAGAGGATGCTGAGTCATCGGCAGGCTGGCGGTGCTGATAGACGGGGCCCTGCCGGGGGATTTGGCCGGGCTGTGGTGGGCGCATGCCCGGCACCGCCGGAACGCTGGCCGGCCCCGAGCCTTGGGTGGCTCTTCTGAGAAGCCGGGCCCCGGCGAGGCTGGCGGGGGGCTGATAACATCTCCCCTCGCTGAGAACCTTCGTGAGACGTGCTCGGGAGGGCGGCGGGTGGGCAGAGATAGAGCCCCGCTTCCCGGCGTTATCACCGCCCCGGCTGCAGACACCATCCCCTGTGCCGGCACGTTCCTCAGCACCCGCTCGCTTCCTCCTGGCCCTTCAGGTTTTTTTTTTTTCTATTTTTCCTCCCCCTGACAAATGCAATCACTTTTCCTCCCCTCCCAGCAGCCAGGGTGCTGCTGCTGGAGTTTCGAGGAGGCGGCGGTGCTGGTGCCGGCACAGCAGAATCCGGGTGGGTTGGCCGATGTTTCCTGCCTGAGTGGAGTGCACGGCCCTGATAAGTGCCATGGGCGAGCACGAGGTTGGGTGGTAAGCAGCGGGGCCGGCCGTGGGGAATGCCACTGCTGGGCTCAGTCGGGCACGCCAGGGTGGCTGCACGCCAGCCATGGTGCCGTCAGATTGGCCTCACAGCGAAATCTGCTGGGGGCAGAGATACGGTGTGGTTTGCCAGATCCTGGCAGCTCCATGATCCACAGGCAGCAGAGCATCCCCCTGGGAATGCTTGCTCACCCCGGGCAGTGCCGGCAGTGCAGCTGTGTCTCCCCAGGCCGCTGAGGCCTGGAGGATCCGGCAGCGAGGCAGCTCCGTCGCTGGATTTCTGCAGCTTTTCATGTCGTTTCCTCCCCTCCCACCCCCACTCCAGTTTTATCAGCTCTGTTGAAATAGGTCCCTGGAGGGAAACCCATCGGCGCTGCGGAGCCTTGGCAGGAGCAGAGCGGATGTGGCCGGGCCAGGCGTCCCCGCGGGCGGGCAGCTGCCGGCAGCTGTGCTGGCAGGAAGCCACGCAGACGCCCCGCACTGGGACCTGCCCGCACCCCACCTCGCAGGTGGGGAAACTGAGGCACGGCCTGGTCACTTGGGGATGGGGGCTCGGGGTCCTGCATGGCCCCTGCTGGTGGCAGGGGCCGAGCCATAGTGGTTGCTCACATGGCCATGCTGCTCGCTGGGGAGCTGGCTGTCCCTGGGCCACTTCCAGTGTGTCCCAGGTGAGTGAAGCAGCTTTGGCTGGACCCACAGCGCGTCCCAGGCTATGGACATGCATCCAGAGTGGGGTGTGGCCACACCAGCCAGGGGCTGCCGGGACTGGGGGAGACATGGGGACACTGGGGCTGTCCTGACCACCCCTGTGCTCTGTCTTGCAGCGCAGCCACCTCGCTGGAACCACGGCAATGAATGGGCAGGCGCTGCCGGCCGGCACGCCAGCGCATCCCCGGGGCTGGCATGAGTTCTGCGAGCTGCACGCCATCAGCACCGCCAAGGAGCTGGCACGGCACTACCTGCGCTTCGCCACCGAGCACCCACACCATGACCTCCTGGCCGCCGAGAACTTCTCGGTGCAGTTCACCGACCTCTTCCAGCAGTACTTCTGCCACGAGGTGAAGGAGGGCATCGCCATGAACCAGCTCTGCATCCTGCCCGGTGGCCCGGTACGGGATTACCGGGACACGCACCGGCGGCACACCGACGCTTCCTTGGGCACCGTGGCCACCAAAGCCGAGGTGGAGCCTGGCGCCCGCCCTGAGCAGCAGCCCGTTCGAGCCCCCGAGGCTGCCCCGTCCGGACTGCGCAAGTCCTGGAGCTCAGAGGAGCTGGCGGGGCCGGCGCGGAGGCCCTTCTCACTCAGCCAGCTGCGCAGGAGCTGGCGCAGCCTCTTCCGACGCCGCTCCTCGGATGCCCTCCCCGGGGATGGCGACGGGGAGGCGGTGGAGGCGGCTCTCAAGCCGGGACTGGGCAAGCGCATCCTGCCGTGGGGGCTGTCACGGGAGCAGCCCCCCGAGGTGCGCAAGGAGGGGCTCCTCAAGTATGGGCTGCTGGACGAGAACTCCCTGGACAGCGGGACGCGATGGCAGCGCTGCCGCCTGGTACTGCGGCGAGCGGGGCCTCCCGACGCCGAGGACTTTGTGCTGGAGCTCTATGACCCGCCCAAGGTAAGGACATGCCGGCTCTTGCCCATGCCAGCTGTGTGATGCTGTGGGTCCTGCAGTTGGGGACACTGTCAGGGTGTCAGTGTGTCCCATGGGAAGGAGCGAGGCCATGGTGTGTCCCTCATCATGAGGGTTTCTCACCGTGAGTGGTGGTGGGACCAGAATGGGTTTGCTCTGCCACTGCTCTTGCTCCGGTGCAGCCACAAGAGGCTGCACCCTGTCAAATTAATACCTTTGAGGAGAGCAGATCCCTCTGTGGTGGTGTGTTTGAGGGTGACCCAGTGCCAAGGGTGATTGATGTGTGCACTAATTAATGCAGTTGGTCAGTATGTCATTGCATTTCTCCCTGCTGGGACCCCAGGCCTGGGTTTTCCAGCTACAAGCAGACCGCCTGCCTTCCCAGCTGAGGATAGAGGCTGGTGGCCTCCATCCCACTCACGCTCAGCCACATGGACCCGTCCCAGCAAGGTGAGGGGTCACCCAGTCTGGTGAACCCAAGTTCACTGTGTCCCTGCTGTGCTGTAGCTTCAGCAGCCTGAGCATCTGCTTGCCTGGGCAAGCTGGGAAAGGAAAGGGAAAATAGGAATTAGGCTCCGTGCCTTTCTCTGCTCCCACTGGGACTTGTAAGGGAGTTTAATTTTACTTTTTGTAAGTAGTTTTTTGACTGGAAGTTCAGCTCTCGGCTACCCCAGGGAGCTCCCGTGGTGCTTGGACTTGGCTGGAGCGGAGATGATGCAGGATGTGAGGGAGTGGGGAGCGATGTGGGGGGAGCTGGGGTGTTTAATCTTTAAAAAGACGGTTCCTCCACATGGCAGGTCTTACGCAGGCATGATGGAATGAATTTTCTCTTTTCTTTTTCCTTTTTTTTTTTTTTTTTTGGGCTCATTTAACTTTGATGACAAACTTGTGCTTTAGAAGGAGGAAACCTCTGGTAGAGCTGGAGCCTCATCCCTGCCTTCAAGGCAGAAGGGTCAGAGAGCAGCTGGCTGAATTCCTGCTATTTCCGTCAAACGGCTCCAATATTAAATATTTGAAAAAAGAAACAACATCAAAATTGTAACATCTGAAAGTAAAAGCTAGTTTTGCTCTGTCGTGTCAGGGGTTGCAGTTGTTTTCCCTGTGGGAACGTGTCCCAGTCCTGGGGCACAGGGAGGTCAGCGTTGTTTTGGGGCACTTTGAGGGTACTCCCAGCAGCTGGGCAGCACTTCCTTTTTTCCCTTCCTCCTCCCTTTTTCCCCCTTTTCATCCTCTTTTACTCCCCTTTTTCCTCTTTTTTTCCCTTTTTTCATTCTTTTCCACCTTTCTATTTTCTCCCCCCCTTTTTTTTTGTTTCCCTATTTTTTTTCTTTTCCCCCTTTCCCCCCTTTTCTTTTTTCTTTCCTCCTCTTCTTTTTAATTCCCCCATTCTTTTTTCCTTTCCCCCTTTCCTTTTTTTCTTCCCCCTTTTTCTTTTTTTCCTTTCCCCTGTTTTTTTTCCCTTCCCTCTTTTTTCTGTATTTGTTTCCCTCCCCCTTGGGAAGCAAGCCCAGCACATTCTTCCTCTCCCCACATCCCCTGACCAGCTTTGACCCAGGGATGGGAGACATGTAAAACAAGACATTTACCAAGTTCCCCCAGTGCTCTGCACCATTATTTCTTGCAATCCCCATGGGATGGGGATTTCCTGGTGCTCCCCACCACTGCGAGGCCGGAGCCTCTGCTCTACCCCGGAGCCCCAAGTGGTGGTTTCTCAGCCAGGGCTGCGGAAGTGGAGGATGTTCCTCGCTGGATTTTGCAAGTCTCTGGATTAAATTGCTTCCTGTGCAAATATTCTCAGGGCGGCTCCTTCCTTTCCAATTCACTGGGCCAGGGCCAGCTCCTGTCTCCTTTACAGCACAATCAATCCAGACCCTTTCCCAGTAACTGCGGTTGGATTCTGGGGGTGGTGGAAAATCACCCACAGTGCTGGTGGCTCCCACTCCTGAAATTCAGCACAGGGGCAAACCACGGAGCAGTGGGAACAGAACAGCTTGTTGGGGGGTTATTTTCCTTAAAAATAACTAAATAACAACCAACAGCCCCCTCTTCTCCATCCTCCTGCCCTGGGATGCTCCCAGGCCTTTTGCCCATCTCATGGATCTGTTCCTGATTTGAGGATGCTGTTGATCATCATGGAAATGGAAAACCTATGAGTTTAAATTAGCAACTGTAAAACCAGTTCTTGGGGCATTTTCAGCCCTGACTGATCTCTGGACTGAGAGGCTGGTCACCCTCAGGGTCTCCTTGGAAGCACCCTTCCCCCATCCTCCTCTTTTTTCCCCCAAACCTCCTCTTTATTCCCCCTTCCTCTTCTTTCTTTTCTCTTCCTCCCCTGTAAATAACAGGATGTAGCTGGAAATTCAGCTTGGCCTCAGCGCTTTACAGTATCAAGCCAAGCCCCCAAATATCCAGCCCCTTGAAATGTCCTTGGAAAAGGCAGGTGTGTGGGAAAAGGGGGGGTTGTGCTGCTTTTGGCAGCTTTTATCTTTTTTTTTCCCCTTTCTCCTGATGCTCCAATGGGGCCTCTGAGCCTAATCCCATAACTTACCCAGCATCAAAGGGAGCGGGGACTTTGAAGAGTCCTGATCCCATTTGCTGCTTGGGTGGCTGTGCTGGGTGAAGGGGTCATTCCCTTCCCCAGGCATGTGCCAGAGGAGAGGAGGATTTTGGGAGAAGGAGCAGCTCACCTTCCTGTGCTCACAGCCATGTCTAGGTTGTTTTGACATCGCTCTTTCCTCCCTGGAGCACTGGAAAAATTATGTTGTGAAGATGGGGTTTGGAGATGATTGAATCTGGAGCTCTCCTGGGAGTAGCTCTCTTGCAGTGGGCAAAGGGTGGGTGGCACCTGGATCCCCACCCTGGGGACATTCCGGAGGATTCTGGGATGTGAGGAGGCCAGGGTGAGGTGATGATGCTCTGGAAGAGCACCTTGAACAGAGGGACATCGGAATATCTGTAGTGCTTGTATATATGAGTGTATATATACATGTACACGTTTTCCAACAAGGGAACACTTGGGAATGGTCCTGGGTGTGCAGCTCTGGTGGATTCTCTGATGTCTGGTACAAGGGTGATGCTCACCAGTCCTCCCTGCTTTCCTTGAAGGCACTACGGACTTTCTCCTCTCCCATGCCATTTATTCCCATATAACTCATAGAACTGGGCATCTCTGAAGTCTCTCCATCTTCATAAATTAAAGCCAAAGCTGGCAAAAACCAGATTTGTGTGTTTTGAGACTGCCCTATTCCTCAGCTGAGCCCCAGCCCCAAATACCTTGTACATGGCCAAATCCCAAGCTCCATGAAAACCGTGATTCGCAACGGAAATGTCCCAAGCCGTTTCTGTTGACCAGATGTTTTTACAGGAAGGGGAAGGGAAATGGGATTTGCATTTGTGCTGGTTTCTTTATGGTGTTTTAATGAGATCCAGTGCATCCCATAAATTGATGGCACGCTGGGATGAGCTGGGAAGACTCTTTCCGGTGAAAGCCCACGGTGTCTCGGCTCGTCTGTCTTTGCCGTGGCTGCGGGAGGAGCAGTATTTTTATCTCTGCTCAGTGTGAGACTGCTCTGACTTCCTTTTTTTTTTCTCTTTTTTTTTTCTCTTTTTTTTTTTCTTTCTTTTTTTCCCCTTTCACCTGAATCTGGTTTCTCAGAACTGCCACCTCCTGAGCCAGCAGGTCCTGCACCCGATTTTTGGTGCCTGCAGCTCTGGGTGGCAGCTGTTCCAGCACAGAATGGGGGACATCTCGATGTTGTGGTCTCCATCCTGGAGCTGCTTTGTATCTCCAAGAGTAATTGGAGCTGCTCAAACGTGACCTCAGGTGACTCAGATGAGGATTTATGGAGAGGCAGTGGTGAAAGGGGAGCTCTCCTCCCTGGGACACCATGAGAAGGGTTTTGTCAGTGATGGGAAGCATCTCAGTGTCCCATCATTGCATCTCTGGTCCAGGGAAGAGCATGTTAGTGTCAGTTGGAATCTCCAGGAGCCTCATCCCTCTCCTGGCATCCTTCTCCTGGCATCCTCAAGGACTGCATCCCCCTCCTGGCATCCTTCTCCCTGCATCCCCAGTGTTTGCATTCCTCTCCTGGCATCCTTCTTCTGCCATGCTGCATCTCTCTCATGGCATTCATCTCCTGGAATCTTCAGGGGCTACATCCTGAGCCAGTTGAAGATGTCCCATTAGACCTTTAAAGATCCTTTCCAACCCAAACTGTTCTGTGATTCTATGATTCCTCTCTGAACATCCCTCTCCTGGCATTCCCAGGGACTGCATCCCCCTCCTGGCATCTCCACAAGCTGCATCTTGATCTAGTTGCTGTCCCTGCTCATTGCAGAGAGATTGGACTGGATGGCCTTTAAAGGTCCCTTCCAACCCAAGTTCTTCTAGGACTCTGTGATTCTATGATCCCTCTCCCGGCATCCTCAGGGACCACATCTCTCTCCCAGCAACCCCAAGGACCACATCCCTCTCATGGCCTCTACCAAGTTCCACGTCCCTCTCCCAGCATCCTCAGGGAAATTTGCCACGGTGTATGAGCCAGAGGGGTTTGGGTGCCCTGAAATTCCCTTGGGAGAGGCCAAACCTCCCCGGAAGGTGGCCGGAGCTGCACCGAAACCCACTCACAGACTTTCACTGTGAGCAGGGCGGGTGGTGCGTCCCTCGTGCTCCGCTTTCCGCTCGCTGTTCTTCGAAGGCACCCAGAGCTGGGGCTTTGTGAGATTTTGGTGGTGACTTTTGCTCTATTTTTTTCCCCCCTCTCTGTTTTTGGGTATCGCGGGGTGAGGGTGCGCGGGGGGGGGAGGGAGGGGTGGAGGGCGATGAGACAAAGGTTATTTGTCATTTATTAACCACAACTTTTTCCATCCTTGGTCATGCACGGAAAAAACACTTTTAGCAGCGTAACCACAGCGCCGGAGTTAATTGCTGAAGAGCGGAGTTTCTTATTTTGGAAACTGTGTTGCTGGGATGGAGCTTGACAGGGCCTGACTGGGTGTGAGGGTGCTGGATGGACCCCAGCCTGCGCTTCCCCGGGTGCTGGGGTTGTGGGGTTTACAGAGATTTTACATCCTTGTTAACCCCATCCTTTAAAATCCACCTTTTTGGGGGGGGTTGTCCCACGGCTGTGCCCCCCCCAGAGCCTCCATCACAGGGATGCTGCTCAGGGTGGAAGCACCACATGACAAGTGAGGGAAAAAATGGAGATTTTGAGCAAATCACAGGAAAAGGGGCTGGAAAAGCACTGAAGGAATGTGTCGCTTCCCCCCGAGCCTCCCGCAGGTGGGGTGTGAAGGGCTGTGGGTGCTGCTGGGTGCTGGGTCCCCGCAGCCCATGTGAGATGCCCGGTGGGGGTTTTTGGGTGGTTGTCTCTTTTCTTCTTTCCTTTTTCTTTTTTTTTTTTTTTCTTCTCTTTTCACGGCCCAGGATGTGGTTGTTTCAAGGCTGAGAGCTGCTTCTTTCAAAGGTAAATATTTATGAGAGCCTGTGCAGGCAGCACAGGGTCTGGAAGGATTCAAGGATTCATCCCAGTGGTGGGGGTTTGGCTGGGATGGACCCTCCTTCCCACCAGGCAGCTGGTCCTGGCTCAAAGTGATGCCCATGATGAGTGTTGTGATGTTCAGTGTTATTTTGGGGTTATATGAAAAACAATCACCCGGCAAGGGGCAGAAACCAAAATACCCATCCAGGGGGAATCGAATGCTCCCATTTGGGCTTTTGAACCTTTTTCATCCTCCTGGGTGATGCAGAACCACTGCGTGATGCAAAACCTCAGGATGATACAAAAATCCCAGGACATTTTTGTGTGGAGCCTGTGGGGTCCATGCAGGACCCCCCACATCCCTCTGGGGCTGGGATTTGGGGTGACTCAGTCCTGGCTGCAGCCAGCTCCTGCTTGCACGCAGACACCTTGTTTACTTTCCATGCTCGTTATTTATTCCAGGAAATTATTAAAGCAGCCCACGCTGGAACTGAGCTTGGCTTAAAATAAATAAAAAAAACCCAAACACCAAAGGGCTGGCAAACGCCGCCTGTTTACAGATCCTGTTTATAGCCCCCATCTTCCTCAGCCCTGCTGTGACATGAACTGCCAGACTCGCTGGTTTGGGGGGGCTTTGCAGGGTTTTGGGGGGCTTTGCAGTGATTTGGGGAGTTTGGGAATGTTGGCTCATTGGTGCAGAGCGTGGAGGTTTGTCAGTGCACAAAGAGGAGCAGTCAGCCCTGGGGAAGGGTGGGGGTTCTACCTGGAACCCCAAATCCGCCCCCACAGGATTCACCCGGCAGCTCTTCGGGGGTCGTTTTGCAGCTCCCTGGGGTTAATTTGATAAGGAACAGGGGCTCAGTGTGGTGCTGGGGGTCCGGGCTGTGTTTTCTCCCGTGGCCGTTCGCTGGCGCTCGGCAGCCGCCCGGGATGGAACAGAAGGAGCTTTGTGTCCCAGCCACCCCTGAGCCAGAGCTGCGGGCGGCACAACGGGGCCCCTTGTCACCAGGAGCACTGTCCCCTTGGGGATGGCTCTGTCCCCTGCCACGGCCTTCGGGGATGCTTGGAGACAGGGTGTCTTGGCAACTCCTTTGTGCCTCTGCTGTTCCCTTGAAGATGCTGATGGGGGCTTGGGGTGGGCAGAGAGGGGTTTTGGAGAGGTAGTGGATGGGGCCTGGGGGGCTTGAGCGCACAGAGCAGGATCACCTGACCAACAGGGGACACCTCTTGTGTTCCTGTTTAACAGAGGCAGGAAAACTCCTACCTCTGGTTCCCCAAGCCCAGAACAGAGGGCCCATGATGGTGCCACTGTGGGCAGGAGGTTTCAGAGTGAACACCCTCTACCTGCAGAGGCAGGAGAGTGTCATCCTGGGGTCATGGGGAGCTGAGCTGGGGGTCCCTGCAGTAGGTGCTGGAGGCACACAGGAGGACTGAATCAGTGGGATCCCTGCATTGGCACAGGGCCAGTCCCCTTGGGATCTCCCATGGTGCAAATGCCTGATGAGAAGCATTGGGATTATGTGCTATCAACCCCCTCGAGCACTGGGATTATCCACTGGAGGACAGAGGGATTAGTCATGCTGCAGATCCCTGAGGATGAATACTAGAATTAGCCATGCTGCAGATCCCTGAGGATGGATGCTGGGATTAGCTGTGGTGCAGATTCCTGAGGATGAATAACAGGATTAGTTGTGGTGCAGATCCCTGAGGAGGAACACCAGGATTAGCCATGGTGCAGATCCCTGAGGATGCACGCTGGGATTAGCTGTGGTGCAAACACTCAAGGATACATGCTGGGATTATCTATGGTGCAAAGTCCTCAAGGATGTGTTGGGTTTAACTATGGTGAAACTCCCAAGAGCAAACACTGGGATTATCTGCCACACAAAATCCACAAGGATGAATGCTGGAATTACCTGTGGTGCAAACCCCTGAGGACAATGGCTGCTGCAGCAGATACCCTCCAGCGTGACCCTTGGAGCCCTTGCAGCCCCACAGGACCCTGCTGGCTCTCCCTGCTGGCACAATGGGATTTGTTTCCCTTCCTGCTCACCTGGCATTCCCTGGAACAGGGCTGTGTCCCTCTGAGCTCCTGGGAAACTTCACAAAACTCCCCAGGGCTGTAGGCACAGGATGTGGTTTTGTGCCAGCACAACCTGGCTGCTGTGGATCTTGGTGTCTGTCCGTCTGTCTGTCCCCCACAGCCGGACTGAGCCGGGCCCGGGCGCTGCGGCTCCGGCTGAGGTTTGTCCCTTGCGTAAGGGGGACGTGGTGGACTCTGAGATTTACAAGGAGTGACAAATCTCACCCGTATCCGTCGGGGACCTTGCACAAGGGCTCGGGCACTTCCCCACCTCCCGCACATGACTCAGAGTGGAAGCGAGAGAGCCAGCCTGGGGAAATCCCAGAGTGTGGAGGGGCTGCAGTGGCTGCTGCATTCCAAGGATTTGTTCTGTACAAATGCAGCCTGATGGCCCAGCCACCATCATCATCATCGTGAGACTGCCATCGTCACTGTGCCACTGCTGTCATCACTGTGCCACTGCCATTGTCACCATGCCACTGTCATCATCACCATGACACTTCCATCTTCACTGTGGCACTACCATCATCACCATTCCACTGACATCATCATCGTGATGCTGCCGTCATCACCACACCATTGCCATCATGGCTGTCACTGCCATCATCATCGTGCCACCACCTGCATCACTGTGCCACTGCTGTTGTCACCAAAGTGCCACTGTCATTGTCATGCCACTGCCATCATCACTGTGCTGCCACCCTCATCACGGTGCCATTGCTGTCATTGCTGCGCCACCACTGTCATCCCTGTGCCACCACTACCTTTGCCAGCAGGGGACTGGGCACTGGCCAAATCCACTGGGAAGGGTGAATAGCTCCAGCTCCCTCCCATGCAAACCAGCACTGTGGGCAGTGGCAGCATTTTGGGGACCTGGCAAGAATTGGCAGAGCCCGAGGGGTGCCTGTGGGGGCGGTGGGTGCAGCACTCTGGTGGTGCCTGGACAGTGCTGGTGCTGGTCACACAGAGAGGTACCGGTGGCTCTCTGGGTGTGGCCAGCATGGCAGTAGGATTTTGGTCTTGTTCTTGGAAAACTGGCTGCCTCCCTCCTCATCTGAGCAGAAAAAGCTCCCCCAGCACCCACAGTGTCCTCTGAGCATCCAGACAGGTTGTTCTTCTCATGGTGTCATGGTGAGATTTTTCCTGGCATGTGTGGTCGAGCTGGGAGGAGCTTTGCTGCCAAAAAGCCCCATAAATCCAAATATCCTTGTTGGAGAGGTGTGGAGTGACCCGTCGTGCCAAGCCACCCTCCGGGCAGTGGTTCCCCACCAAAGGCATGCAGAAGACACTGTGGGGGCTGCTGGGGGGACATCACCAGGAAAGGAGCTGGTGACACAGGCAGCTCACTGGCACTGTGGCCACTGGCACCACCTAGACACAGGGAGTGCAGAAAGCTGCCGGTGCTGGTGCTGTGGCGAGGGCTGGGACCAGGGTTTGCCAGGAGGAAACGCGGCAGCTCCACGCTGGCACCGCCCGCGCGCAGCTGTGACCTCGGCCTGACCTCCATCCGTGCTCCTGGCACGGCCACAGCGCCGGGCTGGCGTCAGGCTCCTTCCTAGCTTTGGCAGGAGCTGGAAAACCCCACTTTCTCCCGGCTGCCCTGCCCTCCCCAGGTGTGTGGTGGCCGTGGGTGCTGTGGTGGCACTGCCTGTGCCCTGCTGGTTATTCCCCTGCTGTGCTGGTGCTGCCCATGGCACCCCATGGGGATGGCAGGGGTCAGAGATGTTGGGAGATGGAGTGGGGGTGAGGTGAGGTGTCATCCCTGGGTTTGGCTCCAGTGGGAGGCTCAGGAGGGAATTCTGTCTTAGGGGCATTTTCCTCCACCTACCATGTCACCTGGTACTGGGAACAGCTCTGGCCTGGCTGAAGCTTTGTATTTTTAATCTGTAGAAAAATTCCCTGCAAAGAACAAAAATGCAAATTCTGGTGTATTCCAGTAGGTACTGAGAGCTGGTGTGGCTCCTCTGTCCCTATCCTGTGGAACTGTCATGTCCATCAGTGGCCAGATGTCCCCAGCAGTGCTCAGCCACTGTCAGCTCCCACAGGGAGAGGAAATTTGGGGGGTTCAGGCTGGATCCTGTTACCTTCAGCTCTGTGAGCTGGAGATTACCTGTGACACACCCCAGGGTGTGTCATGCCCGGTTTGCATGCCAGGTGTCAGGACTGGGAATGCCACAGCGATGGCATGGTGGCAGCTCAGTTCTGGGGGCTTTGGGAGTGCAGCTTCATGGGGTGTCATGTCCCCAGGTGATTCTGGGAGTTCTGAACCTGGTGCTGGGCTTTCCCTCATGCGCACAGGATCCTTTAGGGAGCAGTGGGGTGAAGTCTCCACGTGGGAGCTGATGCTGGTGGGGTTGGAGGCTGAGCTGGGGCAACATCTTGAGCATGCTGAGCATCCTGAGCGCCCCAAGCCAGGCAGCGTTGGGGGTTCCCCAGCCCCACAGTGCTGCTGGGGCACCTCTCCTGCCGAGAAGGAGCCCGTGGGTGCTGGGTGAACACATGGTGTGTTGAGTGTGCAGTTTTGGTTACTGAGAAATCCCTTTCCTGGTACCAGCCCCATCGAACGGGGCATCTTGCGGCGAGCGCGGCGGTTCGGGGAGCGCGGGTACCGTGCCTGTGGTTGGCACTTCTCCGAAGCCAGACTGGCTTTTCGGGCACCGTATCTCTCTGCTGCATCATTTCCTTCTTCCCTCACGCTCCCCGTCTGCACTCCCCATGCCGAGAGACGCAGGGGGCTTCACAGAACTCCCTTTTCCTGGAATTTCGCACTTTCCTAAGAAGCCAACCCCAGCACCGTGGTTGGGATGGCGATAAAACCCGCTCGGGGACATGCTGGACGTCACTACCCGTGTGCGGGAAAGCAGCCAGGATGGGTGATCCTTTCACTTTTCTCCGTGCAGGACTTTGCACAGGGCACGGTTGTGTTCCAAGGACGGCAGAAAAATCAAATTCCTTGGGGATAAAGCACCGGCGCCAGCGCGGCGGCTCACGGCACCCCTGGCCCCGCTGGTGACAGTGATTGCAGCACAGCACAGCACAGCTGCAATCACTGTCACCAGCGGGCCCGGCGGTGCCAGAGCCACCGCGGTGTCACCAACCCCGTTGCAATGACGCCGTACACGGGCGACTTCTAAGAACTTTCTTTTCGGTGCAGCTCGGTGCTGATAAGGGCTGATCCCTCTCACGCTGCATTTCCGGCCCCAAAGTACACCAAGTCCTCAGGGGAGAGAGGGAGGGAGGAGGGGGGATGGAGGAAAAAAAAGCACAGCTAGACACGGTTTGGTTGGGTGACCATGGAGATTGTCCAGTGGGGACATTCTTGGGGTCATACAGGTTGTTTGGGGTCATAGTGGGTGCGAGTTTGCCACGAGTATCACAAGATTGGAGCAGAATTTTAGCAGTTTGGTTGGCAAATGCTGTGGTGGGGTGAAGCACCACAGCCTGGCATCTGTGTAGGGACAGTGGCTGTGGATTAGAGAGGACCACTGGAGCCAGCAGCCCATGGGATGCTAAAGCCACTGCATGAATCATAGCCAGCCAAAATTCTGTCGTGCAGCAAGCCTAGCGCAGGACGAGTGTGCCCGGCACATGGTGGCACTGTCTGGGCTTTCCTGGGATGCATGGGGTGGCTCTGGCCACAGGGATGAGCACCACGGGTTGGCTCCATTCCCCAGCACCAGTGCAGGGGTCCCCCAGCAGCTGTCCACCCCCCGGCACCCCGAGTCAGCCCAGTCCTAGTGGCGGGCTGGGTGCCACGTGCTGCAGCCTCCCGGTGGTCAGCGGCGCTCGCTCGCCGGCACACTGGGCAGCAGAGGAACCGAAAGCTGCCGGAGGGGTATTATTAACCTCTCTGGAAGTGTTTGCTCAGCATTCTGTCACGTGCCTGTGTCAGTGCCAAACCTGCCGGAGCGCTCTTGGCACGCCACCGCTGACCCTTGCACCCGTGAGCGGGGTGTTCCCTGCCTGCACCCCACGTTCCCCATCCTCCCTGGAATGCACTGCCGTGCTGGGAATCCACTTCTCCCTCCTTTCCTTCACCCATCCCTCCACTGCAGGGTCCTTGGGGCTGCCGAGATGGGTCTGGGTGTCACTTGGCCCCGCTGGGGTGCCCTGACAGCAGCCGGGCAGTGCCCTGCAGGGTATTTCCTTGCTCCATGGGGTATTTCCTCGCTCCACAGGGTATTTCCATGCTGATGTGGTATTTCCCTGGAGAGCTGGGTATTTCCTTGCTGGCTGCTGTGCCTCAGGTGGCTCCCAGTCCTGACAGAGCAGTGAGGTGGGGGCAGTGTTTTGAGATGCAGGGGGTGTTGGGGCTCAGCTCAGTCTCCATGTTCCCTCCACAGGGTTCCAAGCCGAAGCTCCATGTCGCCTGCTCCACCGTGCAGGAGGTGCGGAGATGCACCCGCCTCGAGATGCCCGATAACCTCCACACCTTCGTCCTCAAGGTAGGACCTGCTGGAGGGGTCCACAGCCACCCCTGAGGACTTTCCCACCCTCTGGGGCGCACGTGGCTCCCAAAAGCTCCCGTGCCAAATTTCAGTTCCTCTTCCCATCCCGGGAGGGGATGCACAGGGGGATGTGGTGTGCAGGGCGGGGGATGTCTGTCCCTGCCAGGGTCATGAGCATGGGTGGGTGGGTGGGTGGGAGGGGGGATGCACATCTGTCTCTCTCTGAAGCCCCCCTGTCCCTCTCCAATGTCCCCCAGGTCACCAACGCCACCGACATCCTGTTTGAGGCCGGGGATGAGCAGCAGCTCAACTCCTGGACGGCCGAGATCCGGGAGTGTGTGCGCCGGGGGTAAGCACCCGCTGGGTGTCCCTGAGCCTGGGCATGGGGACAGTGGCTCCATGTCCTCCAACACGGGCTGGCCCCCACCACCAGCACTCAGCTTCTCCCGTCTCTGGCAGGTCCGATACAGGTGACCCTGAGCTCCTGGTGTGCCGGCACCCCGACCCCGCGGCCGCCAGCCCCACCACCAGCACCGACCCCCTCGGCCAAGGTGAGCAGCAGGGACACCCAGGGCACCCTGGGGACAGAATATCCCTTGCCAGGGGGTCACCATGTCCAGCCATGGCTGGGCTGATTTAGTTTCCCCTTTGGCATGACAGGGGGGCAGAGCCAGAGGGCAGGGGGACGGGGGCTGTGGGCAGGGGTCCCCACTTCCCAGGGACACTCATCCCTGTGCCCCAGCAGTGGCGACGCCAGGGGGCCCGGGGGAGGCGGCAGGGCCGAAGATGGAGCAGTTTCTCTCCTCCTGCCCCTGGTTCCACGGGCCCATCTCCCGCGTGAAGGCGGCTCAGCTGGTGCAGCTGGGGGGGCTGGAGGGCCACGGCGTGTTCCTGGTGCGGCAGAGCGAGACACGCCGCGGGGAGTACGTGCTCACCTTCAACTTCCAGGGCAGAGCCAAGGTACGGGCGAGAGAGGGCTGGGATGGGGAGGGGAGTCTCACAGGAGCCCCTTGGGCAGCCCCCCTGCTGCAGCACAGTCCCTGTCCCACCACATCCCACCCCAGGGAGGTGCTCTCCTGCTCCCTGTCTTGATCCTTGTAGTGGGTTGGTGGCCCCATCCCTGCTCCTGGGGGGCAAAAATCTCCAGGGAATTGCAGGCTGGGGATGCAGCACATCGTGCTACAGCCATTTGTGTCCCTCCACCCCAAATACCCCTTTGTCCCCGCCATCTGCTCCAGGAGGGAGTGGGTGGGAGGGTAACAGGTCTGTCTCCTCCCTGCAGCACCTGCGGCTGGCGCTGACGGAGCGGGGCCAGTGCCGGGTCCAGCACCTCCGCTTCTCCTCCATCGTGGAGATGCTGCACCACTTCCACCGCTACCCCATCCCGCTGGAGTGCGGCACGGCCTGCGACGTCCGGCTCTCCAGCTACGTTGTGGTCCTGCCCCACTCACAAGGTGTGCAGGGATGGGGAGGTTCCCTGGGGTGCAGGGATGGAGGGTGCCCAGAGCTGGGCCCTTTGTTTGCACACGGAGGGGGGAAGTGGAAGCATCCGGGCAGTGGCACAAAAGGTGACTCCCGAGCTCCCGGCTTCCTCTTTTGAGAAAGGAGAAGCTGCTCCCCACGTCAGCGGGGGGGGGGTCATGGGATGCACCCTACACCCCCACCCCCACAGCACCCTGACCACCCATCTCCTGCCTCCGCCAGCAGCTCCCGGCTCCAGCACCACGGTCCCTCTCCCGCTGCCTGTCCCCGGCTGGAGCCCCGAGTTCAGCCTCGCCCCTGCCGGCTCCTCCTGCCCCCACGGTGCCAACGAGGCCCCCCCAGGCCCCCCTTCAGAGCAGATCTTCCACCTGGTGCCGCCGCCGGCTGAGCTGGCGCAGAGCCTGCGCCCCAGCAGGATCCCCCCGGCCCCCAGGCCCCGGCCCCGCGAGTCGGACTACGAGGTGGAGGCACCGGGCCGGGGCCACGTCCGTGCCATCGACAACCAGTACACACCGCTCTGACTGGCACCACGCCAGCACTGGGATGCACTTTTGGGTGGAGAAATCCTAGAGACCTTCTGGGGATCCATCCAGAGAAAGAATGTACCTGTTTCTTCCTTCTGGTTAGGGATGATTATTTTATTTTCGCAAGGAAGGGGGTAATTTTTCACTCCTGTACGGGTGTGCTCCCTCTCGTTGGCCTGTTAAAGGGCCTTTTATTGTTATTTTTGTTGTTATTCTCAAAGCTTTCTCATTACTGTTTACACACCGCTCGTGCCTGTGCCCCGTGTGCCGAGCGCTGCGACGCCGGGCTTGGCCTCCCGCCTGTCCCAGCGAAGGAACCAGGGTCTGTGTTACACCCACAGAATTGGAGAAAGGTAAAAAAACCCCGGGAAACCAAGAAGAAAAGGATTATAAATTCATTGACAAGTTGCTGCTCCGGGCACTGTCCTCCCGCCCCAACACGTGCTGCTGCTGCCAAACCCACCAGCAAAGCCCGACCTGAGCTGAGCTCCTGTGACGGGTGCGAGCAGAGTTTGGGCTTTATTTTTAGATAAGGCAAAAACTGGCTTTTCTTGCACTTCTTTTTTAACCCAGCAGAGCCACAGTCACTCCCTGCACCAGCCAGGGGAATGCTCATCGCGCTTGCCCAGCTAATTGAGATGTGAACACTAATTGCTCCATCCTTAATTGTGTCACCAGCTGAGAACTAACACAGAGACTGACAGCAAACCATTCCTGCTGGTGATGGAGGGGCTTTATCCCGGTGACAGAGACATTTTATCCCAGTGATGGGCACATTCTGTCCTGGTGGTGGAATCGTTTTATCCCGATGTTGGAACTGTTTTATCCTGGCGATGGAACTGTTTTATCCCAGTGATGAAACTGTTCTACCCCGGTGATGGAACCATTCTATCCCGGTGATTGGAAGCATTTTAGGCACAAATTTGAAGTCAGTTTTTCCCCCAAATGTTTTCTCACCTCACCAGCTCAGTGACCCTGCTGTCACTTGCCTTTTCCCCCCCAAAACACCGTGTCACCAAGAATTTGGTGGTATTTAAAGCTACACAGGCAACAGGGGCTTCCTTGGACACCTCCTCACCTGGAGGAAAAACCTGTCCCAGCAAATCCCTGGGTGTCAAAATCCCCTGATCCCCAGTCTCCGTTGCTGTTTCCAAGCTCTGGTGCTGCTTCACCTGCCGGGGCCTGGGGCAGCCATAGGAGAGGAACCACTTCTTAGAAGCTGCCGTTATTTTAAGAATGAGGAAGGGCTGGAGCTGTTGCAACACCCGGGGGGGATGTTCACAGCATTCAACTTCCAGATTTCCCAGCATAGCCCCCGGGATTTCGGCTGCAGAACTTGCCTTGAGATTGCCTTCCAGAAAGCTTTTGATTTCTATTTTCCTTGAAATTGCAGTACAGGTGGGAGCCCTCAGGAGCATTAACATTTAGGAATTAATTTGAAAACAAGCGAACACAAAGCCTTGTTGGGCTGAGTTAGGGAATTTCACAAAAATCCAGCCTCTAGGCCGGGCTTTGCCGTGAAGCCAGTGCTTGGTGAGCCCAGTTGGTAGCCAGAGCCTGAGGAGCCAAGGTCAGGAGCTGAAGGGCAAATCCCGGTGCTGTGGGGCAAGGCCAAAATATCCAGGGCCAAAAGCAGCTCAGGGAATGGCTGTGAGAGCAAATCTGGGTTTACAAGTCACACTCAAAGGATGACACTGGGAGAAACAGGAACCATCAACTCGAGAAACCATTTAAGATTTGCATTTTATGCCTCCCCATCACTTGCTCCAGCTCTCTCCTGGGTTTTGTGCATTTAGAGCAGGCAAAGGCTTTTTTTCCTCCTTTCTCTTGAAAACAGGTGCACAGGGAGGAATCCTACTTTTCCATGGGGATCAGCATTCCCAGCACTCAGCACATGCTGTCACACACTGACTCCTGAAACCAGAGCACTAAGAGCGAATTGCGCTGGTCCAGCTCCTCCAGCACAACCAGAGGCTGATGGGGAAACAAAGGCAGCTCTGTCCTCCTGGAGCTCCTCAGCTGTATCCGCATCCCATTTTCCTGCCTGGAGCAGCACAAAGGCTGCATCCAGTGGCAGGAGCACATCTCTGAGCTGATTTGTGCCAGGCAAGTCAGCTCCCTCCATCACTAATAAATAACTCCCCGTGGTCTGCAGGGATGGGGAAGGGAAGGGGAGGAAGCACACACAAGTTATCTCCTTTCCTTGCTAAGTGCCTGGTTCCCAAAGCCTTGGAAAACACATACACATGCTAAATCTTGATAAGATTCCTGATTTTAGTCCCACTGAGCACCAGGGAGCTGTGTTCAAAGGGGTTTTTCCCCCAAAAAATGAGGTTGTCTCGCCTGAATCTCCCTACATCTGCAAAGAAAGGATGGGCTGGGAAAAGGGATCACTCTTCACAGCCGGTGCAGCCCTTGCCAGATGAATCCACATAAATCCCTGCCAGATCAATCAGATGCTGCTGGGGTGGATTGTTTTGGCATTCCAGGGCTTATTGTTCCAGTGCCAAAACCGTAACATGCATGTGCATGTGGTATTTTTAACCTGCAGTTTAATTGCAAGGGGTTTCTCTGCAGCTGAAATGGAAATTGCTGTGCTTGATTACCAAAATATATGTTGGGTTCATTGTCACCCCAGCAGCTGCTTCCCCTGTGCAAACAAACTCCTGTTCTTCCCACCCGTGAGCAGTGGGAAAGTCACTCTGATTATTTCATAGTTATATCCATCCCAAAACTCACCAACGAGAGAGCCAAGGGTTTTCCAGCCCTCCCAGCTCCATCATCTCCCCATCTCAGACTCACTGTGGTCCTGACCCAGCTGCACCAGGACCTCAAGCGATTTTTGGGTTATTTCCCAAGCTCCTGGGGACTGAGTTTGACATCCCATTTCTCCTAGAAAGCATCTGGTTTGTGACACGGGTCAGAGCCTGACACACAGTCCCACCTCTGCTCCTGCCAGCACGTTCCTCCAGCCCTCAAGGCACCCAATCCTTGATTAGAGCAGTGGGCAAAGAGCATTAACTATTCCATCCTATGCAATGTAAGCAACTTGCAGGAATCTTTATAATCTTGGGACTTGGGAGAAGATAAGGCTGAGCAGGTTTAGTTCCTCAGCCCATGTGGGCTTTTATTGGTGTTTATGAAGTCTCAGTGTTGTTTTGGGAGGAGGGGAAGCCAAGGGAAGAGCCCTCGGGTGGCTCCACACAGGTACAGTCACCTCTGAAACAGAAGTCAGGTGTGACCCCAGTTGTGCCTTGGCCCTGGAGATGGAACACGAGTTTGGATCCAACCTAAGCCATGACCCACGGCAGCGGCTCTGGAGGCCCTTCCTGGTGGCCTCTCCCAGGAGAGGCTGTTTGGGGTGGGAACCCCATTTCATCCAGCTACTCAGGGCAGGTTTTGGCAATAAAGATGCAAACCAGGCAGTGCCTTCTCTCTGTGGGACAGCAGAGACCTGGCTTAGGGCATAACCCAAGCCTTGGGTCCAGCCACAACTCCTCCCCCTCATCTTCATCTTCATAAACCACTTGCTGTTTGCTGACAGAACTCCCTGCTCTGTGGCTTCTTCACGTCCTTGTAGGTGTCAGGTTCTGCAGAAGTCCATGACCTAAAGCATTATTTGATGTCTCCCTCCCTCCCTCCCACATCCCAGCACCAGCAGGTACCAAACACTGACACCTCCACTCCTCACCTCACTGAAACTATTTTGGGGCAAAGCTTATAGGAAGAGATCCGGGGATAAGCCAAAACTTCTCCTTTCTAATCTGGACCACCAAACACTGGCATTACCAGTATTCCAAATTTTAATTTTAGCTTGTTTGATCCAAACAGCCCCAACCTTCACCAGCAACTCCCGGGGAGGCAACTGTGTGTTCCCAAACTCAGCCTTCAGCAGGACGATTAAAGCCAACATTTTGTTGGGACTTTATTAATTTGAAAGTTCTACTTTTCACTGGCACAGAAAAGTTCTTCTTGTATAGTAATTTTTTCTACATATTGTTTATGTATGTACTGTACAAGTAACTTATTCTTGAATAATGCGATTTTACCATAATATAAAAAAAAAATCTGCTCTTAATAAACTGTTTTTAGAACTCGTTTCTCACTTTCAGTCTTTAGTCTGATTCTCTCCAGGTGCCTGGATGCTGTTTTAGTAGGTACTGGGTGCTAAAAGGCAGAAATGCTCCCCTAGACATGAAAAAGCAGCCAAGAGCCTGTGCCAACAGACTGATAGAAGGAGTCTCGTCCCAAATGATAGTGATGGTCTGTGGCTTTGATTCCCACCTGATCAGGAATTTGGTACATTTTTCTGCTGTGTTGACCTGGAAGGGTTCAGGGAGGAGCTTGTACAGTTGATTTGTTCTGCCATGAAGTGCAGCTGTTCTACAACCCAGTTTAAGCAGCACCACTTTGGTTCGTCCCCACAGGACATCACAGAGGTCAGGAGGACACAGCACTTTGAGTCTGTCTCACATCTTTCTAGCAGGCATTTTGCTAGGGAATTCTTACCCTCATTCCTTCCTTTCCTTCTCCAGCAGCACCACCGACTCGTATAATTTTATCACCTTAAACTGTGTAGTTTTTATCACCTCAAGGCCCAGCTGGGACACCTTTGGTGACACCACCCAGAGCTGAGGCACCAGGGAATCCACTTGAACACAAAACCTTGTTAAAAAACTCTGCTGAACTTGTGATTTTCAAACCTTTCACTTGTCTTTGCAAAGCCCCATGAGTGGCTCTGGATTCAGAAGATGACAGACCCCGGGCAAAGCTCAGCTGGAGACCACAGTACAGCCAGAGACTGGTAAATCAAGACACAAACACCGAGGAGGGTCAGTTTTTAAAACTTTTTTTATTTTTTAATTTTTTTTTAAGTTTTTATTTTATATTATCTACAAAGTAAAAGTTTTCTTAACTTAAAAGTTACATCACTGTCTCACGATAGTGATTCTCTCATCAAACGTGATTTATAAATAATAACTCATCCGTTTGACGATTAGAATTTTTTTTTCTTTTACTGAACCTGTTTCAAGTTTAGTTAGAAGTAAAAGGGATCTCCAAGTCTTGATTTTTAGTGATAATAGCAGCAAGAATCACTCTTGTTACTTCTTTTGCTAGCTGACGAGTTCATAACTTTGAAGGGTCATTAAAAAATAAATAACTTCCAGTTTTCAGCAAGCAGAGTTGGGGCACTTGCAGGACTCAGATACAGTGCATGGAATTATGGAATAGCCCACAAGTTCCTAAATGCCTCTACTCAGTCCGAATCTCTCCCACTGCAAGATGAACTGTTAGCATTCCTAGTGGATGTTACAAGAAATCAAATTTTTTTTTTTTTAAACAAAATAAAATGAAATTCTAGTTTTCTGTGCTTCCAGTTGGCAGAAGCAGTAGAAGGAGGGTATTTGGCCTACAAAAGGTATCCAGCCTTTCAGTTATTCCAGATGAGCCTTACAACTGCTGTTGGTGGTGGGCTTGTACTGTAAAAAAAAAGTTCAAATGTAAATAATAAATTGGCAAGCCACACAACAGTTTGCTAGTAAAGTGGTCACAGGACAACTACTGAGCTCAACTTTCTTTTATTTTTTTTTTCTCTTTTTCTTTTATTTTATTTTTTTAGAGAACAAACCAAAACCCTGCACATCAAGATGTCCTTTGGATGGTTTTATTTTTCCCCTGCCTAAGCCCTCAGAAAGCATTTTTCTGCTCACACATTCCCCAAGAAACAACATCACTACAGGAATTTCGAGGCTGTTTGAACACGAATAATCAAAGAAACCCAAGTCAGGTTAAATTTTAAGTGGAAAGAAGTCATACAGCACCTACTTTCCCCAAAAATAAAGCTGCAGAATGTTACTCTGTATTAAAGTTTAGCTTTCAGCTGTCACTGAAATTAGCAGTCACTTTATTAGCAGTCACTTTCTCAGCAGTCTAACAGCCCTAAACCAAAACCATTTTCACTCCCGTCCTTGACACCGAGCGCTTTAAATTAATAAAACCTCTCATTGTCATAAACACACGGCAACACCACAGCAAACCCTGGCACAACTCAGTCCCACAGCATCTCCCAGCTCCCCATTCCTCCACTCCAGCTGGAGGAAAACTCCCTAAACCAGGTAAACCTACCTAGGCTGGCAACGGGCTGGCAAATATGAACCGCTCTACAAGGACATCTTAAGGTCGGGGTTTTTTTGTTTGGTTTTTTTTGTCTTTTTTTTTTTTTCCCCCAAATCTGGTCTGTCCCAGTCCTGATCCTCCGCCCTGGCTCAGTTTAGGGTGCAGGTGTCCCGGGCACACACTCCTCACCTGAAGGGTGCGTCATATAGGGGAAATGTGTTGTTGTCGAGACGGGAATGGGCTGTAGTGCACTTTGAGCGAGGGCGGCTTGGGGACCACCGGGAGGCTGTGTCGTCATTAGCATCATTGGAGCATGGGCAGTTGGGTGAGAAGGAACCATTCCTGACTGTACATGAGCCTGAAACAAAGAGCTCTTTAGTATCATGGTCACAAGGAGGCAGCAACTCCTGGCCACATGACTGGCGAAAGTTTTCTCTCCGGCTGAGAAAATCCAGAGATTTATACTCCGTTAGGGATTAAGGCAGGTTTGAACATAAAAAAAAGGAATAACAACAAAAAGGAAAAATAATAATTAAAAAAGGGTTCGAATTCTTAAGTGCTGGCTCGGAGTCACAGTCTCAGTTTTAGCCATTTTGCCAGTGTTTAACAGGGGAATATTAAAAAAAAGAAAAACAAAACAATTCAGCAACAAATCTTCCAAACATTTCTGTTAGTCACCTACATCAAAGCACTTCCTAGAGGGTACAGACAGGAACTGCACAGGCACTGGGAGTCTGGCATCCCTTCCCCAGCTCTCTTTACACAACCCCACATTCCCTCCTGGCTCCCTGCCCTGGGCACCTCCCTCTCCTCTCCAGTGACCTGTGCTCACACATTGTTCAGCAAAGTCCTTCTGAGAGGAGTGATTTCATCCCTTTGTTCTGGTTCCAGTTCAGCTCATCACAGTTCTTGTGTGATCTGAGCAACCAGGGCTAAGTCTCAGCAGAAAAAGGAGATTAATTCTTCCAATGGTTGATCCTCTGGCAAGCAAGTTCAGGAACTTGGTGGGTTCTTTAGCTCAGAGCAGTTCATGACTCTAGAGATCATTTATTTTCTGGGTTAAAAACCTAGTAAACACTAGTTTCTTAAAAGCACAAAATATTATGGAACTCAGAGCTCTCAGTGGATCTCTCTCAGGGGAATAAAAAGCCCCCAAAAACACCATTTGTACCTAAGGTTTGCTTTGTCCTTCTACCATATCCCAGAACTGCAGCCTCACAAGTCTCCCATGCCAGTAAAGACAGATAGCAGGTAGTGGCCAGAATTTTATTTCTTAAAGACAAAAGGGTTACTTGACTCATCACAGACATTCCCCAAACTCTTTTATCAGATTTGCATGTGTTAGTAGCACTCCAGGAGCCTTTAAAGGCAGGAACTGCAATTCAAATCTCACTCTTGCTCTAAAAAAAGGTTTAGAAGATCAGGCTGTGGAACAGAAATACCTCCCAGGACTGGCTCCATGTTGACTTTGACAAACATGCTATTGGAGGAGCATCATTATAGAGCAGCTATTCATGGAGCAGCTGGAGTCAAGACACATAGTGGGTAAAATTTTTCTGCTGTGGCTCAAACACTTTGCAAATTGGCAGCTGACAGAACTCTGTAATGAATTTTAAAAGTACTGGTTCTCAAGTGAGATATCTACCAGCTCAAGAGTCATCTGATAACCTACAGGGAAATTGGATTGATCCCCTGTGTTGGTCTGACTGGAATTCTTACCACGTGGTGCTTCAGGATGGTGTTTAGAAGCTGGAAATGAGGCTGATAAGAAACTGTTCAATCCAGTGATTGGTTTCCTCACGATGGAATAATTACATGCATTTAAATTTCTGACTAAACTGTAGTTATTCCTTCACTAGAGATCTTTAGAGGGAACTACTTCATTGGGAAAGTCAATTAGTTTGGTGTAAATATCAGATTATAGATTGTAGTTTTCATTCTTAAAAAAAAATCACAGAAGAGACTGCAGCAGTTAAAATCAAGGGCAAGGCAGGATTTGTCTGTGATTGCTAAAAATCCTGCCTGAGCAGGCAGCTCTGACTCAAAGTTGCATCTGATATGCTTAATGTGGTTTGGATAAGTGCTTGGCACACAGAAAGGAAGGCAGTGGTCACATCCTGCATCCATGGGCCTGGCCATGGCGTGTACAGCACATTTCAGGTACAGCTTTGCTTTGACATGTCCTTGAACCAAACACGTTTCATGTTTCAAGGCAAGACACCGAACGTGTCCCTAAGCCAAGACCCTGCTGAGAAGCTCTACACACAACCCAGGCATTCACAGCAGTGCCATCACACCAGAGCAGAGCAGGAGTCTTGTTTCTGGCAGAAACCAGAGCCTGGGAGGATGTGGCAAGATTACCAAGTTTGGACATCCTCTCCTCATCCTCCCCCAAAAAAGCAGAGAAATTAAAAGCCTAAAAGAATCAAAAAGCTAAACACTCAACATCAGTAAAACAATTCCTAAATAACTATTAATTTATTGGCTTAACTGACTGTCCCAGGGATCAAAGCAAAGGTTTTATCAGAATTCTGCATGGGCTTGGACACCCGTTGGACAAACCTCCCTAATCACAGTCAGCCAGCAGATCCCAAACTATTGATAACCTGCATGAGAAGGTAGAAGCCAGACACCAAGTTCTTGGTCTGAAGAAGAAATTCTGCAGGCAAATTACTGCTTTAACTGTCCATTCCTTGACAAAGGACACTAGATCCAGGAGATTTACTGAACATCAGGAAATCTCTGTAACATTGCTTTACACAGAGCTCTTGATGAATCAACCATATGCTTCCCCTCCCAAATCTTTTTTTTTCCTTAGTAAGCTGACCACAAAAGAGAGCAGTTAGAGAAGGGGATTTCTGATTCTGAATCAAGGACTGTCATTAAGTTGCTCAGCAATCTTTGGGGATCTTCTGCACAAGCAGTTCATTTAGAACCACACACTGACACACACACGTGCAGGGTTTTCCTTCTGCAAGGATTGTCCTGCAGTCACCTGAATTGAACCTCACCTCCCCCCCACCACAGTGCCTTGCTATTCCCTAATAATCTGTGTAATATCCTTTTCTGGATGTACTTGGATAAATTTGCCTACAATGCAGAGCCTAAAACTGCCACCAAAAGCAGCAATTCAGCCTTCCTGCACTCAGCTCTCCAACCTTTCTGTATGCCAGCTCTTCCTGGGATCATGCACCTGAGCAGTGAACCGATTTTCCAAGAAACAGCCTAAAATGGGGGGTAGGGGAGGCACATTTTGTGAATTGTGTCCCCAGCCTGGTTTGCTGCATGGCCAAACAGTCCTGTGAGCAGGATGGTGGGGCAGGGACAAGGATGGGAGCCAGGAACTGGGAATGGAGCTCAATTTATTTCAGTAGCAGTGCCAGCTTAAGATGTCTTCATTAAACTACAGTTGCAGATGCACTAGGTGTTGGAAGCTGAGGTCCAAACATCTTGTCAAACTCTAAATAAAGGCAATGTACAGACAAGAAACCTAAATAACAATAACAGGTAAGTCTGTGCTGAGAGGTGACAGAATGGAAATCACTTCAGCAGGCCCGACTTTTGTCCTAATCTTTGTGGCATTAAGACATTTAAGTCTTGAAGGTTGTTAAACTGTGTTTACCTGGGGGACATGGGCCATGTGTGGCGGATTGGTATATGCAGGTTGAACATGGGAGGGATGAATGGTGAAGACTGTTTGTTGTGCTGTAGGAAAACTATTTTGTGGAGACTGCGTGTTGGAGCCTGGCGTCATGGAAGGAGGGGTTGGAGCTAGACCTGCGTGGTAAATCGCCGACTGCTGCTGGGGGTTGGCCAGGTGGAGTGCCTGGGCAGCCTGGTGCTGGTGGTGCTGCAAAAAAACACAGGAGAGCACTCAGGTTATGCCTCAGAAATCAGACAAATCTATGCTGTCAACTACCACGAGAAAGGGGTGCAAAACTGCTCTCAGTATCGGGGTAAATCTAAGGATCACCACGCCTCTGGAAGTGAGGAAACCACACCCGTGGTCGTGAGGAAGCTCATTTCAATCCCACCAGGCTCATTTCAATCCCACCAGGCTCATTTCAATCCCACCACGTGGCACAGCAAACTTGAGTTTGGATGTGCCACAACTGTGCAAGCGCAGAGCTCCCTCCTCCCTCAGCCTGGGGCTCAGAATAGAGTTGGTTCTCTATTCTCCAGTTTGATCACTTGTGTTAGAATTGCTCAAATGGAAATGTAAGTGCTGCTTTGGAACAATTAATAATTAATTTAAAAAGCTGTTTCAGGGGAAATCAGACATGACTTTTCTGGTTGATTCAGAAAGTATTCAAGTGAGTTAGTCTTGAGAAAAACCAGTGATCTCAGAGTGAATGAGGGCTGTCTTCAAGACTTGCAGTTAACAGTGAGGCTGTCAGAGGATATGGGTCATGCATTACTCTAGAGAACTGCTGAGCACAAAAAACTCTGATTTTTAAGGAGGGTAAGAAAAAACATGGGCATTGGGTGGATGTGGCACTCAGGGACATGGTTTAGTAGTGGACTTGGCAGTGCTGGGTTAATGGCTGGACTTGATGGTCTCAGAGGTCTTTTCCAACCCAAACAACCCTGGGATTCTGGGATTTTCCTTGCACTAGGAAGTCATGTGAGCAAGAGTCTGGCAAACAGAATCCAGACTGCCAGGTAAAAGCAAAGAGAACCTGCAGCCATGGAACTGGATGTGCCTCACAGCTGCTCAGTTATTCCCAGTAGGAATTAAGGAATGCAGCACTACCACAAGGACCATTTTGTTTTCAGCTGCTTGTCTTTGACAAAAATACAACCAAACACTTCTCAGGATTTATCTACTATTTCCACTCCACTCATATCAAAGCACTGACATAATTATGATCATTCCTTAATCCCAACATGGATCAAACTATACCTCATCCCTGTGAAGAGGGAGGACTCTGAACTGCTCCATCCTACCCTTTTTCCCTCTTCAAAAAAATCAACATATAAACATCAAGCTGCAATCCCCTCCAGCAGAGCATTAATTTAAATACAATTAAACACAATTTCAAGCCATTCAGTCCTGTTTGAGCCTGTTACCTGCACGGGGCTGGGAGCAGGGTGGCTTCCAGCATGTTGGCTTTGCTGCTGGCCAGTCGGTGTGGCAGAAGGCTGAGGATGAGGAGGATGCGGATGCAGGGTAGCATTAGGGTGGGCATACTGCTGAGCAAGTGAGCCAGTGGAAACTAGGATGAAAAAGAAGGATATTTAACACCAGATACAGGACAGGTACCTCATCAAGTCACCATCTGCAGTTGAGGATTTCACTACAGCTCAAACAGACTGTAAATATACTCCCCTCCCCCTTCTAAAAAAATATTTATCTTGCAAATAGCTGAGGATCTTACCTTGCTTTTGTGTAGTTTGGTTTGGCAGGAAAGTCTATAAATAACCATAATTAGACAGTTCATCTTCCCTAGTTTGACAATGTAACAGATACTACATAGAGAAAAGCAGCATTTCGTCTTTTGCTTTGTCAAACAGACCAGTTTCAAAGATCAAATTTATAATTTTCATACAATTTAGGATTTCCTGAAACATACTTTTGAAAGGTGTTACGAACCATTTTTATTTCCACCATCCAAAAAAAGTCTTTGGCCTTATACCTGGCTAACCTCACCATGCTACTCTTCTGGAAATTGCTCATAAAGTACAAACTCTGTGCTTGAGAGCTCCAGGGACACCCAGAAAACACATCATAGCTGAGAAAACTGAGGCTGCTCGAGCATCAAACCTTTGTTGAAGCCAGTTTCTCGTACTAAAATAACACATCTTGCCTCTGCCCTCAAGGTCAATCAGTCTGTTCTGGATCAGCACCATCCTGGGAGCTTCTAACACTGCCATGGAATTCTTCATTCCTTGAAACAGTAGCAAATAAGGTACAAAATTCCCAAAAAGGAAGAAACTGAACGACACGAAACTTTCACCCCAGTGAAGCCACACGTGTTGCCACGGCCGTGCCAGTCTCCAACAACAAACCAGCAGCAACGAGTTCCTCCTTGGATCCTGCTCTGTTCTGCTCCAAAACAGGCCACACTAAATTGTATTTTTTTGAACTTCTGAGGGAATCCAAGGAAGTATGAAAAGCCATGATGACAGCAAGTGTTCCTTTAAACACAAAGGATGCAACAGGAGAGCAAGATCCTAAAAAAAATGAAGATGTTTTCTCTATTTCTTTTAAATCTTGTGCAACAACCAGTCCATGTTTGCAGCTACACTTCAGCGTGTGACAATGGGCACTGATCCCTCCAATGTCACAGCTGGAAAAGACCAAGGCTAGTTTTGTTGACAATACTGAGAAAACAGTCAAAGAAAACCATCAATCTGCACCTGAATTTTCCCTGCAACTGCTTCTTATTTCCTTTAGTACCTTTTGGTTGTTCTGAAGTTAACTAGCGATGACTGTCTATGGGTTACAGCTTTTTTTATGGGGTTTGTATTCTATGAGAACTTGATGGCCAGTGAAGCACCTTTAAGCAGGGATAGCTTTTCCATTGGGGTTTTCTTGTCCTAATAAACCAATCTGAAAATGAGGGCACAGGGAGAAACTCCCAAGTGCAACCCCCTGTCCCAGGTATTCCCGGTGGGCGAAGTGAGTGACCTCCCTCCTGCAGGGAATTTCTGAAGAGCTTCACTGTACTGGGCTCGAAGTTTATAACAACCAGAACTGTCTGGGTGCAGACAAAGGATGAAAGACAAGATGGATGGAAAAAATGGACTAAAATGTAGCTGCATCTGAAAGCACAACAGTATCCAGCACAAGCAAGCCTTGAACTGCTCTGTCACAGCCCTGACACTCCACCCTGTGCAAATACCTGTTTTCCTCCAGTCTGCCCTGCTATAATTCTTACAAATCCTAGTTCTAACAAATTCAAATTCACCAGAATATATACAGACAGTATCTTTTTGCCTAATTGAGATTTTTCTCCCCGGTACGGTGCATTAGGAAGGCTCCTCCTTTAGAAAATAACTGCCTGCCACATTTAACTTAATCCCTTGAAAGTTCTATTAAATCTTCACCGAGCAAATGGCCCAACAGTGATGTGCAGTTTCAG
Organism: Pseudopipra pipra; assembly: GCF_036250125.1. Classification (NCBI taxonomy): domain Eukaryota; kingdom Metazoa; phylum Chordata; class Aves; order Passeriformes; family Pipridae; genus Pseudopipra; species Pseudopipra pipra. Next base: position 8,223,063 of record NC_087566.1, on the reverse strand, counting down.
GCTATTAATGCAGATGAACTCAATTCCTGCAGTCTGGAGCTGATCCTAAAATACTTATCCAAGTGTACAAGCACAGTCATACACTCTGAGCATTTCTGATTGAGAGGGGGTTTCAAAAACACCTCAATATTTTCTAAGCACACTGTCAAAACTGCAGGATCTTCTGCCACAGCACTTTGTTAGGCTTTAAATCCAAGTATTTTTAGTTTTTCCTATCACTACTAAAATGTATTTTGCAGCAGCATCCCCACCATGCTCCTACTTGACTTTCAGACATCTCTCCTTACAATAACATGAAAATTATCAATGGCAACACTGATCATTTTTACAATATGAAGTTTATGGCTTCCTTCAGGAGGAAAATATCTCAACCTCGTTATTATACACACTCTGAAGAAGGCCAAAAGTTATTATCTCTGTCAAAGTGATAGAAATAAATGCAAGGAGAGATTACTTGCTTGCCAAAGGGCACGTTACACCAGCAATCCTCCCACTGCCTGAGCCACAGAGCTGACTGCAAATTAACTCCAACTCCATTCAAGAGGCTTTAAAATGTAGATGAAATTTAATTCCAAGTTGTAAGATATTCAAGCCTTCCCACACTGCTTGTTAAGAGCCCCTGAAATAACGTGGGGCTCCCTTAAACCATTTGTGCAATTCATCTTTCAGTCCTTTATAGCCAAGAGAATAATAAACCCAGTTATTCTGAACTGGATACATTCTGCAATAAAACTGTACAAAGAGGAATTTCTCTCTCAAGAAACCAGTTAAAGCAAGGAACAGCACCCTGAAGAATAGATGTAAAGCAGGAGGAGGATCAAGTTTTTGTCACAGTGGCAGCTCTTCCATAACCACCTAATATTTCATTCCCAGCTTTGCATTTGAAGCACCACCTTTCTTATACTAAAGAATATTTATTTCCCTAATTTCTCTTCTACCCCATTTTGTCTTTAACAGATGACTCTAATAACCAAACTTGTCAAGCTTAAAACCACTTCAGATGCTGCTGCAAATTATGTTTTAATAGTGATATTAAAAGTGCCTTTCAAAACTGTTATTTGGGCCCTTTTTTAAATCCTGTACAGACACTGCAAACAAACCAAGAACAGGTTGAGTGGCACCAGGTCTGAAATGCATTCACAGATCTTTGGTAGTTCAAAACCAGAGTTCAAACTGCAATTCCAGCAGCGTAAGGGTTATTCCATGTTTAGCAAGTAACAGTAACAGTTCTTGGCAAGCCCATGAAATCTCTGAGACCAGCAGGGCTGGGAAAGGAGTCCTGTAAAAGTCATGACAAATTCACCTGCTCAGCCAGAACTGAACTGTCACTGGGACTTTTAAAAAGAATTTCTGCCTGGTCATCCAAACAGCTCACTGCACATATGAAACAGCAAATAAGACAAGATAGGAGGTGAAAAAAAAATTAAAAAATTAATAACCAATTATACAATGTTTTCCCCCAATTGTCAGCATTTTGGAGATTTTCCAAATGGTCATCCAGTATCCAAAAAAGTGCTGAGAAAGCTCTTGGAAGGGTCAAACCAGCTCCTTGCAAGTCACCTCAGCTCATTCCAGCACTAATACACTGGTTTTCTCACCCTTTATGCCTAAATGCCTCTCCTTGGGCTGACCTGCTTCGGTTCTGCACCTTTTTAATCAAGTTGGTTCCTAAACTGAAGTATTTCCCTGCACTAATCTTGCAGGGACAGTGAGGGAAAGCGATTCAGGCATGGAATGGGAAATAATACCACATGGATTAATTACTGAATTCAGCTCCAACAAGTGCACCCATTTCTCTGAGAGGCAAACAAGAAGTAGAGTCAGCCACAGAACCCACAGGAGGAGCTGAAATCAAAAGAGGTCAGAGCAGCAGAAATCAGGCAGAACTCCCAGCTACAAGGGTACATGAAAACCACATCATGTAATTTTCTTTTCTCCTGGTAGGAATTTCAGAGGTGCCAATGGTGGTCAGCGCTGGTCATGGTCCAAAGATGCACTGAAGAGCCTATTTTCAAGAACTGACCAGTGAAAAAACTTCCAAACTATTGCCAGAGCCAGTAAGATGGTGAGGATAACTACATTTAAAAGACCTGAATGGTAGGAAGCAAAGAAATAGCAAATGTTTCTTTCATAATACAAACAATTCAAGAAGTCATTTTACACAGGTAGAGTGGACTCCACTTCAAAGATTAGCCATGAAAGGAACGAGCTGATTCAAGTGATTTCAGTGCACCAAACCAAGAGCCAAGAACACAGGACAGGTCAGCACCTCCAGCCCCTGCTCAGGCAGAACATTTTGGCACAACAAACACAGGAAGTCTGTTCCAGAAGAGACTTTTGGAGAATAAGGGGATTTTCTCACATCCCTCTTGTATGAGCTACTGCAAAAAATCCAGAAGAGATCCTGCCACGGGCTGATGGACTTGCAGACAGACACAGCAACAAGTCTCACAGCAGGACAGGAGCAGAGACAAAACACCCTGGGACTGCAGGTCCTCCTTTACCATGTGTTCAGTGACAGTTCATCCTGCAAACACCCCCCCCCCCCCCCAAATCCAGCCCCCTCAAAACTGATGATGGACACCAACCCACAAGGCAGTGTTTTATAGTTATCAGCCTCTCCCAGGACACACACTGAGTCTGGATTAGCTGGATCAGTCTGTTGGGAGAACATCAGCCCCTCTCCCATTGCTGACAGTGATCTAGGTCAGCAAAGCCTCACCTGAGCCAGGAAACATCACTGCTCATGTTCATCTGCCCAGGAGGAGGTGCCTCAGCAAGGAGAACTCATCTTGTCACTGTCACACAGTCATGACAAAGTTGTTCCCAGCACTCCTGCACTGGCAGCTCTACAGAAAATTTCCTTCACCTCAGCTGCAACTAGAGTTATTTCCTCCCAGGGGCTCAGGACTTGAGTCACAGCTTTTTAAAGAGATGAGGCACAAGACACTTCTCCTTTTGGGAAGGTGATGTTTAAAAATCAGAAGCTATAGAATCACAGAGTGGTTTGGGTTGGAAGGGACCTTAAAGGCCATCCAGTCCCACCCCCTGCCATGGGCAGGGACACCTTCCACTAGACCAGGTTGCTCCAAGCCCCATCCAACCTGGCCTCGGACACGGAGAGGGATGGGGCAGCCACAGCTTCTGTGGGCAACCTGTGCCAGGGCCTCACCACCCTCACAGCCAAGAATTCCTTCTGCCTCCACAAACACAGCTCACTTCTGGCTGCAGATGAAAAGACTGGGTAGTGAATTCAGAGATCATTTCATATTCCAAATGAATTTTTAAAAAAATTGACAACTCAGTTTCCTGTGATCAGACAAATCTGTCCATCAGCTTCACCCTCTGTCCACTGAAAGGCACCTTCCTGTGTTTTCCACACCCTGGTTTGGTGCAAGGAAACTTCTTCCCTCAACACGTCCCATTCCTTTAACATCTGGTTCTTTAGAAAGTGCTTTTCTGTACAATCAAAATTAGTACAAAAAACCCAACTCACTGGCAAAGTAGAAAGAAGGGCCTGTCTCCTTGCTGTATGGTATTTTGGGACATGCTGAATTTGGGAAATAGAAAGGTAAATTAGCCTCTTGCCACGTGCATACTTCCCGTCCTCTGGAAAGGTCAGTGTCAGTTTTAGGTATTTTTAAAATTTTTTTTTAAGACTGTAGAACCATGCAGATAATTTATTTACTTAGGTGCTATTAGAGCTAGATATTTAGTTTTACAAATGAGTGGAGATGAAACACAAGTCTCAAGTAAGCCTTCCTTCTTAACTGTGACACTGAGGTCTGCAGTTCTTAATTAAGACAAAAATAAACTTTATGGCAATTCATGGTCTCTTACAGTCCACTGTAATAAGAAGGTTAAAATGTAATTACACTAAAGCAGAAACTGGCCCCTTGCTTTTTCACCTATAGCACTGTCATTTTGAACAGTTCCAAGACACCTTTGGTGACTGGTTCACTCTTAGTCCCTGGAGAATCCTCTGAAGTTTATATTTTATCCACCATTGTACTATCAGGGTAATAGAATTTACTCTACTGCTGAGACAGAAACCAGATAAAGTTAGAGACAACACCAGACCAGTAAAACATATGCAGAAGGGGAAAGGGGAAGGGAGAATGGGGACAGGAATGAGAACACAGAAAACAGGAAATGCATCTGTATAAAACCAAGGTCTGGTTTTACACAAGTTCTTAAACACACAAGTTAAGTTTTTCAGAGGACTCCAGCAGTTATCTGGAAACAATTGAGCTACATGGAAAACTAACACAAGTATGGACAGATCTACCCTTTACTTGATAACCACATTTGCTACCAGAAGCAGAAGACTGGTTTGGTCTTCGTTGACACACCAAGGAACCAAACTGCAAACCATGGCCAACAACTCCACCAGCCCCACACCAGCGGCACTGGGAGGCCACACAGAGCCAACAGCTGTGAGACAGACACACAGAACGTTCTGGAACCAACAGCTGAGCAGGGTAAGAACAACACCTCCACGTTCAGGGGGGTGAGTGTGGCAGGTAAAGGTGTGTGCACTGCTCTGCTCCAGCACTGCAAACTTCCCTGGACAAGGATGGCTCCGGAGCTGAACTGTGTCACAGACTGTTATTGCCTGGCTGGGAAGAAGCTGCTCGGACATTGTCCTTCCCCACTGTGTTTTGAGGGGAAAAACCCAATGATTTGAACACTCCTCCATCCTGTGTTTAGCTGGATTTACTGGGACCATGCTCTGCTTCTCTCTTGTCAACAGTGGGTTGTGACACTGGAACGACTGGCAAGGAAATCCCAGAAGTGCAAGAATATCCCATTAAACAGCATCAGACAAAAATACTTTTCCTTAAAATGGAAGAGTGCTTATCAACAAGTGTAGGTCACTGATGTTGGATTCAGCCATCTCTCCACACGACAGGAAGGAAAACAACCCCCAAATTTTTCAAGGTTAATGCATCAACAGGGATTTCTCTTCGCTGGCAGGTTGTTACTGTTTGCCACAGACTTTCAACTTGTCCCAAACCATTAGTGAAGGTGGAGTTTCAGATCTTACCACAAAACGCTTCACACCTTAAGAACAGTTGATAAGCAGTGCCCCCCAACCCCCACATCTCAGAGTGGTTGTCCTTGCAAACATCTTCTCTTTACCACGTATGCAGGAAAAAAACTGAGTGAATTTTGCAAGAATTAACTCAAACAAGCACCAATACCTTGAAGGTTAAAAGGGCAGCATGGCCCACTGAATCCTGGTATCAATGGGGGGAAGGTGTTAAAAATAGGTAGTAATATATTTTTTAAAAAATCAAATAGCAATTTTAAAGAGCCAAAAGGGAAATTGTTTGAGCAAGTGCTCCAGAAATCAAAAGCAGCAGTAGTGGTTGTTTCTCAGGAAGTTGTTATTCTGTACTTTCAAATTATTTTTAAGAGAGGACCAGCATCAAAGTGCATGGGTGTATTTAGTTCAAATGTGGGTAAACTTAAATTTCCCAAAACACAGAACATAAGTTATGGATATGTTCTCATAGTCACTCAGTCAGATGTGAACAATTCCAGCATGTTGTTCTTTAGCAACAGACTCCAGAAGCAGCTCAGATTTATCACCTCAGGCATTCCTGCATTTTCCCAAGTGTTCACATATCGATAAATGAAGGTGGAGTGAACATGTCACAGCTGGACACACTTTGAGGAAGCACAGTCCATCTGGGCAAGGTCTTCAAGCACTCAGCACATGGAAGACTTGCAAAGATCTGAACAGAAACGGTGCTGCAGAACATCAGGAGTCATCCCATGTGTAACTGTCACCTCAGTGGGTTCAGGGTGCATTTGACTCAACTCATATTCACCAAACACAAAAAAAGTGGATCCTACAGAGTTCGTGATCCAGCTGGGTTGAATGGTTTCAGTAACAAAAATTTCAAGCATTCCATCATTTACTGGAAGGTGGGAGAATGTTTAGAAGAGTCACCAAGTAGCTACTTGAAAGAGCACAGGAGGACAAGCCACTTCTGTTAAATTACGTGCTCTGGGGAAAGGAATATTTAATTACATGGAAGGAAATACCAAAGAATTCTCAAGTTTGACCCAACTTAGTTGTTTGCACTGGTAGGTAGTCACATACCTACAACAGACAAGCTGTAAAACCAACACAAAATGAGATCTAACAGTTGTAAATTAGAATATCAGTGAAAAAACTATTCAGACATCTGATCAAAGCCAGCCAAGGGAAGGGGCTTGTACTTCAGTGTTGTAGAACCCACTGATTACAGAAGATAAGGATGGTGCACAATTGCTAGGGAGTCACATGCAACCATTCTCAATCAAATCTCCGATTATCTCATGTTTGGTTTTATTTTAATTAGAATTTGAGAGGAGAGTTTTCACCAATAAAGGTCTGAAAGCCTTTGATCATTCACTTTATCGGAATTCTATTTAATCTAATGAAAAAGCAAACAGAAGATCTGTTTACATGGACACCTCAAGCACAAGAGTTGAAAAGATCAAAGTAATACAATTAGCAAGGACCTGTGAGAGAAAGATTAATCTCTACAAGTAACTTCCATTTCAGCTTCAGCACAAATGAGCTCAAATTCTTCCTCCAAGCGTCAAAAAAATGTTTCTCTCTGTTATTTTTATTTCTTAACTCTCGTTACCATCCCACTGCAGAGATCTGACAGGATGTTCTCAGCTGGGTAAGACATTTTTTAAAGTCAGAATTCATTTCACACTAAACTCCAGATTCTTACTTTGTAAGTTTTCATGACACATCATGGACTTGCATTAAGGATCAGTGTAAAACTAAGCACCGAAAACATACAGAGATGTCTAAAGGTACAGAAAATCTTTTATTAGAATCTAAGTCAATATATATGTGACCCAATAAAACTTTTCCTCAGATGCTATAACAAGTATTGAAATGCCATGTTTTCAAGAGACCATCTGCTGTTTTGACATTTTATGACAATTCCCAAGTCTTTAGCAACCTTGACTCTACCTCTTTCAATAGCATGTTTTGCAGGGAGGTTTTTTTTTCCTCCAAATTGGGCCTTGATTTATCATACATTTATAATGCTTTAGAAGTTCTTGCACATTTTACTTTGTCACAAGGTAACCCACATTTTCAGCACTTGGCTGTAAGTGAAATATGCCCATCTGATAATGCTGGAGACTAATTGTCAAAGTCAGAGCAACACATGAGCTGTTCCACAGACTTAGTCTTGACTTACCAAAAAAGAAAGGTAAGCAACACATGGTTTATTTTGCTTAAACAGCAGAGTTCATACTGTTAATAATGCCAGTAGTATCATAAAGACAGCATTTCACTAGTTGCCAGAACTAAAGTCAAGTTTGAAACTGAGGTCATAGCCTTGCAATAAAACAAGTACTAATTATCATCAAGAAACAAACGAGGGATGATGGATCAAGAGCATCAAGAGAACTTGAACAAACTTCTTTCAGCAGATATTCTTTAGCAGCTCCCAGGTTGAAATCTCATCTTGGTCACTGGCCTCCTACTGAAATCAGCACACTTGAGTTTTCATCTGAACCACTTTGGCTCAGCTTTCAATGCCTTGCTCATCAGCTTATGAAACATAAACCACATCTACTGAATGATACCCATGTTTGAAGGCTGAGATTAAGTACATCCCTGCACAAGGTAAGGACTTAAAAAGTTACATATAACACAAAACGTTTCCTACCATACATAGCATGTGTCTGTTCATGCGCACCGTACTGTGTTGCAGAGGAAGATACTAAACCCGGCTGTGCGTGTGCTGGTGGGGCCATCATCCTGGCATTGCCCTGTATTACAGGGCTATAAACATGAGGATGCTGCAGGCAAAAGGATAAAAAAAAGCAGACATTAGTTGGGGAACCATCACAAAGAAAGTCGTGTCATCTAAACAATTGCAATGTTCGAAAGGGCAAAAGCTCGGCCTTACTCGAGTGCAGAGCAGTTGCTGAGATTATCCAAATCTAAGGCCTAGAAACTGATAAAAATTGGCATATTGAATTTTTGCAACTCTAATAATGTAGCAAACAGGTAATGGCCAGTCTTCGCAAGCGAAGATTTGGGAAAGGTCATAAACCCTTCGAGCCTGCGCAGTGGATTTTTTAGGTGAGACACAGCGTGCGCTGAACTGAGCCCACCCTTTAATCCTGAGGTTCATCTGCCGGGGCCGAGCAAAGCTTGGACAGTGGCAGTGAGGTCCCCAGGACGTAGCTGGATTGCCATACAAGGCTGACGAGCTCCAGCTGCCCGGGGGGCCGGGAATTGAACCCGGGTCGCAACGGTGCGAGTCCTGCACTCTAACCACTAGACCACCAGAGGCCCCAGCAAACAGGTATTACACAGTATATTTATCCAGGTACACATGTATATTTAAAAGCTTTTCAAGTAAGAGGAGTCCACCAACTAGGTTATTTTTAGAGCACTTAACCAGGAGATGTGCTGGCCATGACCTAAAGAAATTCTTCAAAGAGCTAGAAAGTTGCATCAATAATAAATGTCAACTTCTAAGTTGTCCTGACAATTTGCTATGACCTTAGAAGTTGTTCTGACCTTAAAATTTGTTCCAGGCTTTGAAGCACTCTACAAGACCCCCAAGTGTGCTCCAGAACCCAGAAACTGTTCAGAGTGACTTTTGACAGGACATAAAGGGGTATTTAGGTCTGAGCCACTTCATTATTTCTGGTTTTATGGATGAGGTGCATGAAAAGACTCTTACCTGAGATTGGTAGTGTGGCACATGCTGCACAAGAGGCTGATTAGGAAACTGTTGGGGACTATATGCAACATATTGTGTTGAGTAAGCAGGTGGAGTAGCTACAATTGGAGGGCCTGCTGCCGAGGCAGGATGCATCATGGTGCTCTGGTGGTGTTGGTCTTGCCGCTGCTGGGGCATATTTGGTACTAAAAAGCAAAGAGTTCCTCACATTAGAAACAGAGGATGAAGAATGATCATCTTCCTGAAAGGTTTTACACTATAATGTCACTGTGACCACGTGGAATATCCTCACCCCTCATCTTTAACCATCTATTAGGGCTCTAGCAAAAAGGAACAGCATGAAAAAGAGTTTTTTATCACTGCCTTTGGGCCATATATCAGGCCACAAACCCAGCCCTGCTTTTATTGTGAAGGAAGGAGGAAAGAAAGGTGGACGGACAGAAAGACTCACAAGAATCAGTAATGGAAGAGAAAGGTTATATCAGGATACCTACATTAATAAATTTGATCCTGTCCCCTTCAAAAGGCTTAATTCACCCTCTATGAGAACTACTCAGCCACTGTTCCATCAACTGGAAATGTGAGTCTGTTAAAGTCACTCATGTTTATGGCTGAGGAGAGCAGAATAAAGGTCTCCATGCAGGCACAATTTGAGGTATTCACATCTTTTGAGCTCTATGCTACCCCTCAGGACAGCAGAAAGCAACTTTTAGGTCACAGACAACACTGAAGGGGACAAGACAACCTATAAGAAGAGGAGCAGGAATAATTAAGAGGGAAGAAAAGATGAAAAAAGCATAGCAGTGTAGAGTGGGACTGCCTGAACCATCCTGGTAAGTGACCACCCAACCCACAGCAGTGAGGAGCTTGGAAAAAACTAATTTAGCCTACAAAGCACTGGGCTTGAGAGCTCCAGGTGAGCTCCAGGAGAGCTCCAGCCTCCTGCAGTCAGGCTGCAACTACTAACTAAACTACCCCAAGCACCTGTAAACTCCACTGCAGTGGGCAATGTAGCCAGACCCCTTAGGGAGAGGAAAGGAGATGTCAGTAAATTCACTCACTGATGGTTGTATTTACTCTGCAAATCAACAATAGAAAGAAGTAAATACAGGAGGCAACTTGAACAGCATAAAGGCACTGAGCTGTAACCCAGGCAGCTCCCTCAGGGCTATGCTGCACACAGATGGATATGCAGAAAATACTGGAGCTTTAAAAAGGAATTCAGAATTGGAGCTGCCTCACACAGCAAATGAGTACTCAGCAATGTACTTCTGATTAAAACAGTGCTACCAATGAAAAGATTTCACAGTGAAGTTACTGTGTTTTAACACAGAAATACATTGCAGGGGTTTGTCTTCCCTACATTCATAAAGGCCACTTGTTTGCTTCTGAACAGCAGGATTGCTCTTGGAAACAATCTCCCCCTCCAGTGACTGGAGCTGCAGCACTGGATCCCGTGCTCAGGAAGCACTGGCTAACACTGCAAGAAGGAATGAACTGTGCAGAGTTAGAGCCTTTCCTGAAACAGGACTAGAAAATCACTCTTCTGTTCCTTCTCTGCACTGCACAGGGAGCATCTCCCACATGTTCTGTCTCCACAGCCATGGGTGTCACTTGTTAAAAACATGGTATTGTTGGTCCAGCTGTTCATTACTGGGGTAGAATGAACGCAGAGGAAAAAACTGGAACCAGCAGTGAGTTTTTTCCAGAAGAGCAGCAGAGCACACTCTTCCTGAAGAAAGACTGACTTTGCTTGCTGACAAAACCCCTCTATTAAAGCACCATTCAGTGCTGTAAATCAGCACAGAAGTTCCCTTTAAACAAACCTATAATATTTATGAAATATGGGAGATGATCAGCTTACCCTAATGCTCCAAGTAACAGAGACGTTTTCCTGCTTGTCAAATCAGATTCCAAACCAAGCAACTCCCCATAACTCAAACTTAGCCTGTTTTGGCTGAATCAGTTAATCTAAAAATCCATTAGCATTTCCACTTACTTCCCTTCATTAAAAATAGCATTTAAAATATCAATCGAAAACAAATTAACATGGATTAGAAAGTACACAAACAGCTCTAATCTCTCCATGCTGCATGCAGACTGAGAACCAAACAGGCAGTATTATTCTCACCTTTACCTGCTCTATATGTCTTGGCTTGGTTCACTGGCATGGGCGTCATGGGAATAGGATACAAAGGCTGAAACACAAGAAATTGAAATAATGATATTCCTTTAAAAAGCCAGTGTGTGTTGGGGTGGGGGCCCCACTCAGCTTTGATGTGTTTTACTCTGTTTTGTTACATGGTTTAGTGAACTCTGCCTAACCTGTGAGGTTTTCCTGGACCCCTGTCAGTAAGTCTGCACGGACAAACAATGCAGACCATATGGTTTGCAACAACCAGACAAGTAATGCTACTATTGCAAGCAGTGGACTAAATCAAACAGCTTTGTAACAGCTTTTTTTTATAAAGCTCTGTCAGGGGAGGTTTAGGTTGGATCTCAGGAAAAGGTTCTTCCCCCAGAGGGTGGTTGGGCACTGAACAGGCTCCCCAGGGAATGGTCACGGCCCCGAGGCTGCCAGAGCTCCAGGAGCGTTTGGACAACACTCTGAGGGACAGGGTGGGATTGTTGGGGTGTCCTGGGCAGGGCAGGAGTTGGACTGGATGATCCCTCTGGGTCCCTTCCAACTCAGGATATTCTATGATAACAGAGCTAGATTTGAAATCCCAGTGATCCCCACAACAACCAGAAACTAGTGGGGACTCAGCTGGAAGCTGAGGACAACGAAACAGTTGCTTAAAGCTTAAAGAGAGTGAGACTGTGCTTAGAGATTAACACCAAATGGGAGCTGCTGGAATTCAGAAGTGTTTGAGACTATTTGAACATCCTGACTGAGGGAGCACTGCGAAAAGTCAGTATTTACACAGCTAAAACTTAACAACAATCTCATTTATGTTTACAAGAGTGATACAAGCTGTACCACTTCACTGTTTTAACTCAGAGCTCCTCAGCTGGAACTAGATGATATTTCAGGTCCCTCCCAGCCCAAACCATTCTATGACTCCTAAGTCTCCTCAACTTCCTGGCAATCCCTGTGAAGTGTGGAGGAGTTTGCAGCACTTTACCTGCACGCCTGGACTCACTGGAACCGGGTACATCATATTTGGTGCAAAACAAACAGGCTGAGTGTACACAGGGGTTGGCTGCTGATGACCCACCATGGAGGGGCTGGGCTGAGCTTGTGGACGAGGGGAGGTTGGTGTAGTAGAAGGTTTTGGCTACAAACAGAGTTGAGCAAAGCACAGGGCAAGATTAGTCTGAGTATCCTCCAAGGAAAAGCTCTGCTTATCAAGATCTACTCAAAGGCAGCATCAAACAGCATCAAACAACTTACCTGAGCAAAAGATCGAGGGTTGAACTCTTTAGCATTAGGATTAAGTGTTGATTTTCTAACTTGCCTAAACATAAAAAACAAAACATTAAGTTTGGCATTATTCCTTTATGAGCATATCTGCAATTAATAATGTAAGAAATACCTCATTTCCATCTGTGAGTCAGATTTCTGAGAACTCAAACACCACATGACATGCAAAAAACCACTCTTATTGACAGGACTCTTACTACACTTATTCATAAATTTTTCCTGTTGTTGATGCTAAAGCTCATGTGAGCCAGGAAAACATTTAAATAAGCTTTTAGACAACATATTACGCATTCACACCAGTTTTTTCTACACAAGGCTAAATGCTGATAACATTGTGCTTATTCTAAAAGGCATAATTACTCACTCAGAAGTATCCTTCTTCTCCTCTTTATCCTCTTTATCTTGTTTACTTCCAGGCCCGGATGTCTGCACACCTTGGGAAGTCACCTCAGGCCCTCGCTTTTGCTCAGAGCTGTTACTTATGGAAGGAGAAATACTGGGACTATTGGGTTTGCTACTGCCACCATTGGAGTTGGTGTTACTGCCAGGTTCTATGATGGATTCTTTAGGGGTGGATTCTGTCTTTTCTTTAACTACATCTCTTGATTTTTCCCCCTCTCGGGTTTTGTTTAGCAGCTGATCAACTGCATCTGAAGAGGAACTTGACTGTAACTGAAAAAAAACCCAAGGAATATATTCAGTAAATTGATATACAGAACTATGGAGAGACAATCTAATGCTGTCACATACACAGAGTAAAATACAGTCCCACAGGCCTCAACCATCTGGAAATGACCTTTTAAAACATACATTTCCATTTCTACTAGGAAAGAAATCCATGAACACTGACAATGTTTAAGCCTGCACCGAGAAAGAAGCTGTTCAGCCATTCAACTGACCCACATGTTGATTAGGGAGTGACAGGAAAGCTTAGGACAACCCTCTGGACTCATCTGTGCTGTGATTTAACAGTAACACTTGAAAAGTTAACCTGATTTAATAAACCATTATGGCTAGGAAATAAGTAATATGAATTCATCTTCAATTTTCCTCAGCAAAACTCTTCATTTAATTTTGCAACAGCTCCTCCATATGGAGTGTGTGATAATTATTTGTACCTAATGATCAAACAGGTTTCAAGTCCTATTTTCAGTGTACAGTCAATATTCACATTTATGGGTATTAGGCAATTGTACCAGCAAGAGTCAGCATTGATTTTCCAATACCTGGCATGAATTCTTACAGATATTTTCATAAATTAAGCACAAGTATAGAGACATGTTAACATATGTAGTGTATTCAATTCATTAAAATAATCTGGATGCACATGAGAATTATGACACAATCAACATAGAGAAACTTACCCTAAAGTCATTCTTAAATTTCTTTAAATCATCAATCTGTTTTCTATGCTCTGAAACAATTGGAGAGACACCTGCCAAATATAAGACCAACATTGTCCAGGCATTTCTAATACAAGAAATGTAAATATACATATATACATATATATATAACCCCTACACATTACTAAGTTTGCAGAAAGGTAATGTTTGCATATACAGAAATGAAAAACAGTGATATAAGTGCATTTGTAATTTGGTACAATTCCATGAGCAGACAGAAACACTCTGTGAAACCACAGCATTACATAACTGACTTATCTTTAGTTCTAATGCACCACACCAAGGCAGAAGCCCTGAGGTGCAGGGACTGCAGAACTCACTGAACACAAAGTAAAATGAAACAAACCCCCCCCAAACACACACTGCCAGTGTTTCAAAACACAGCAAGTAAAGGAGAAACACTGCTCAAGGTGAGCTTTATGGCTGGACTCCATCCTAAAGGTCTTTCCAACCTGAATCAATCCACGATTCCAAGTTCAAGAACGTGAAAAGATTTTTTTGAGAACAGTGAACAAGCAGTGTTGCATTAAAAAACAAATCTAAGGCATAACAGGAAGATGCACAGTCAGAAAAACTGTGCTGGCCATGATGCTCACAATTCTTGTGAGCACAGCTCTGAGCAGAAACACATATTCAGTCCAAAGGCAGCTAAAAACCAGCTCTGTGAGCTGGGAAAAGAGAGAAAATAAAAAAAAAAAAAGAAAAAACCAAGGGAAATCACACCATCCACATGAGCATCTCTACACTTTGTGCTGATGGAATGAGTCACAAACAACCTTTAAAACTGTAGTCCTGCCACTTGACAACTGCACGACCAAATTTTTGCTGTAGAACACCAGATTGTTTCCAAGTCTTCCTAAAAATGCCAACTAAAGCAGCCAGTACAGCAGGCTTAGTGTGCAGAATTCCTACAGCACTCAAGTACAACCAAAAGCTTTGGATACAAACCTTTGTTTTCAGGTTTAGGAAAACTAGGAGAAGTCTCACTTGGCTTTATATTCTCCTTGTTTCCAGTTGCAGAATTTTGCCTCTGGTCCTGAAGCCTGGTATCTTTAGCTGGAAAAGAAATGGCCCAAGTTATTCTCTTTTACACAACTCAAAATGACCAAAGAGAGATGGCAAGATAAAAACAAGAGAGAGATTAAGCTTGATTTTAGCTTAAAAACCAAAAATCTTTGAAGTTACACATTTTCTGCTACCTAGTTGGTGCCTGGAGGATCATCCTCCCCCCTTCCTCACCCTACTGTCTTTAAGTCAGAATATAAAGTCCCAGCTAAACTCATCCCTCTCATCATACACCAAACCTTGACTAGGCTGAACAAACTATAAACCAAGAGTAAATTATTTCAAGTCCAAGCTCTTCAGACAGAATTCGACAACCATTTGAGAGTTCTTACACATTTGACTGTGTCCTTGAATGTTGGTTTTTTCCCCTTATTTTTGCTATGTTCAAAATACTCTCTGAAACCAGTGGCCTATGATTCTTTAAATTAGAAAAGAGCCAAGAACTCAGTTTGAAAAAAGAAATTCTCAATTAAGTCAGACACCTGTAAGCCCATCCTCCTTAAAGGGCACAAGAAATTAAGCACAGACTCAACAAAAAGCCTCTCTCCAAGCTTAGTTTCAAGCTGGCACCATGACAAAAAGGGAACTCACAGTAAAATTAAATGCATCCCAAGAATTTCCATTATTTAGAAAGGAGTTTTGCTCTTTCAAGGCAAATTCCTTGTCAGGGATTAGGGAAAGGGAGAATTTGCAACCTACCTTCGTTGGAAGGGGTGACTGCTCTGTTGGATGCAGGGCTGGCAGGTGTAGGAGAGGCAGCTGGAACAGGCATGGCAACAGATTCAGTGGGAATAGTACCAGGCTGAGGAGAAGGCAGAGCTGGTCCCATGGGAGTGCTGCTCTGCCTTGGAGACCTAGGCCTGTGTGTTTTAGGGGATAATCTCGGAACTAGAAACAAACAGGAAAGAATAGTTATAGGATGAGCTTCCTCAGCTGCTCAACAGTTTCTAAAATGGCTAAAAACATGCTTTAAAATACTTTTTAGAGTAACTGAAAACCTGTTTACCTTTCAGGTACATCTCCTAGTTCTTTACAACGTAGAATTTCAGATAAGTGGGGTGATTTCTCTGCAGATTGGCCCCTAATACACATCACTGCCCTCTCAGTCCCACTGTGAAGCTGCAAAATGCTCCCCAGCCCCCCCAGAAGTACAACTACAAGAGCTCACATTAACACAGTTTCAGGCAGAACACAAAAGGTGGGCAGGTCTCCACACAACCAGATGTAAAACATTTTTTTAAAAGGGCTGAAAAAACCCCTCCATTTTCCGGCGTCCTCTTTTGGAGGTTTGCCAGCTGGAAAAAAAACAACACAGCCTATTGAAAAAAAGGAATAGTTGATGTATATTTTTGCCCCTGTGTTAAAGCAGCAAGGAAAGTTGGGTATTCTTTAAATAAGAAATTTAAACAAGTTGTTTAAACCTCCTGCTTCCTGCTCATCCCACTGTGGCAAGTTAGTGCTTTATGTCACATATTAACCCCCAGTGAGTGAGGAAAAAGAGAGGTAAGTGGTTTAACAGTCCTACTTGCATGTTAATAATATATAAAGTGGGGTGTGGGGAGCAAAGATGAATCAGAAATAATGCCAGAACACAAGAGTTTAAATCTTTTCCACAAGGCAACAGGTCTATGTGGGTCTAATTCATACCTTCCTTCTGAAAAATGCATTCCCACTACACTCCCCTAGAATTCTGCACTGCTAAGAAGTACCCAAAAAGGATCTAAAAAGGACCAAACTGTCTCTCACCTGCCCAAGGAAACACCCAGCTGCTCACAGCCCACTAGAACATGGCCTCAACCTAAAAGCTCTGGACTAGGGCCTGTGTCAGAAGACTGAGCTTGAAAAGTCAAATATTCAAAAAAACTGATTCAAAAAAGGAGACACTGACTACACCTGCTCCTACAGTAGACAAGAACAACATCACCACTTAAAATCCATGTAATTTCTAAAGGAAAAATATATCCAACTTAACTTGAGCATCATTTTAACACCAGCCTTCCTCTATGCAAACACCTCCTTCAAAAAACCACAGCCCAGCCACACTGCCACTGACCAAACTCAGTGATGCCATGCAATGTATCTAACTTCTCCTGCCTCCTCCAGTATTAATTCCTCCTCAGAATTAATCCTTTCAACAACTAATTCCCACATTTTTCCTCCCTTTCTCTTCACACACCACCTGGCCCTGCAATTAGGACAATCCTGCACTTGAAGGACCAACTCACCAACTCTTTTACTGGGAACATCCCTCTCCCACTTTCATCTAAGCTAAGTTAGTCCAGGATTTGGTTATTCAGAGCCTGAATTGTCTGGAAAGGCAGGATTCTGCTGAGCATTCCCACTCTAAGGTCCCCCTGCAAGCCATCTGCAATAAGCCAAGCTTTACCTACCCCCACTGACAACTGATGACCACGTCCCACCTGAAGGGCTGCCTCGTGCCACTGCAGCAGTAGATGCTTCCCCAGGTGCATTATGAGATACAAATTCTAAGCCACTTGAAATTGTACCCCTACCAGTAGAGACTCTGTGACCTCGAGGGTGCCGTTGAGCCTTAGGAGACATCCGTGGAGGCCCTGGGGAAAGAAAAACAACCCACACAGTAAGTGAAGCCCGGCACTGGGAGTATCCAAACATACTATCTGCTTTTAAAACTGGATTTCATCTCACAACTCTCAAAAACAGACAATGTGGTTTTCAAACTTGGATTTCATCTCATAACTCTCAGTAATTCAGTAATAAAGTCAAGCAATTTACACTGACATCGACTAGAACCAGGGATCCACCAGACTAAAAAGGCCGAGCCATTGGTCCAGCCAGGCTGCCAACACTCATCACCCTGCTAGGCCAGCTCTAAATGGATATTTAGAAGCTTTATCAGCCTCGAAACAGGTGTGCGAGTCCTGCATTCCAAATATGTGAATCCAAGCATCCAGCAGTGCTTAGTGCAAGACAAGCCATAAGGGCTGGTGGCCCAGCTCGCCCTGGACAAGCGCAATTCCAATGAAAAATTTCCAGTGCTTTTGGCAGGTGGGCAGTGATCCCAACCATTTCCAGTCCCCACGGGCTGAGCGATGCTCCGGGGGAATTTGAGCAGGGCATTCTGCACCGAGGCTCAGCGGCTGCAGCCACTGCCACAATTCATTCACCAGTCAGCAAAACTGCAACTGAACAAGTGATTGTTGTCCCAAGGTTCAAGTCATGCATGTTTAACACCAGGAGCCAAAGCCACAGGAGAGTACAGGAATTCTGAACAGCTTCTGCAGCTGCCACACAATAGTTAAGCTCAACTCTAAGCAGCAATACGGTTTTTACATCCTAACAAACGTTTTCTTTACCAGATCAGACTCAAATGTTGATACTTGAAAAGGAAAAACTTTGTGAACAAAACATGATATGGCTGATTTTTTCTTTTTTTTTTTTCATTTTTAATGTAGGTCAATAATAGGGAAAAGTTCAGATAATGGCTTTTTGGTTTCAGATAAGGTTCTACAATATGAAGCATCTCTCTGGTTACATAATCTTTAAACATCAGCCTCTATTTTACCCATGAATCTCAAGTACACTTCAATCCAAATTATATACAGGTGAGGATTTTAAAGAATACACATTTCCCAGCAATAATCTCCTGGCAGCAGGAATTAAACATTGCAGTAAGCAGCAGTTCAGTGCAGGCCTGACAAATCAACCACAGGGGCTAAGAAAATAATTGAGTTTGCAGGTGGATTCTCAGTATCTGACTATATAAAAAGCCATAACAAATGGACAATAGGAGGCCAGACACGTGACCATCATCCACTTTTTGGTCATGGACCACCCTGAGCGTTTATCAGGCTGCAGAACAGTGTTACTGCTTCAGTCAGTGGGATGATTGTTCTCTCACAGAACCAGTTTGCATTTTCCAGGCTTGCTAAACAATGCTGTGCAGGGTTTATTTAACTGCACTTAAATCAAAATTGTAAAACGTGATCATTATTGTACCTTGACAGGACAAATTTAGTTCAGATAATTCTGCACACAGTTACCACAGACTCACAGGTCAGCCCTTCTCTGTGTATTATTGACTGCTAAGGAGTTGATTTATTGTTCTGATCAGTGTAAACAGACCTAAAAATTCCCTACAAATTCACCTTTGAAGCAACTTATCCTATCCCATTCCACAGTGTACTTCTCTGAATCCAGAATTTTTCTTATCATTATTACTGTTGGCTGTTTTACATGCTTCATTATTATTACATGCTCATTATTATTGTTGGTAAATCAATGATTTTAGTTAAATTTGAAACTGTTTTTTGTGGAACAGCTGTATTAAAATTCATATTTTATATAAATTTATAGTCAGAAAATAAGAATAAAAGTAGTCCTAAATTTATTCCTAAATTTTAAATTTCTAAATGTAAATTCCTACATGTAAATTCCTACATGAAAATTTCCAAATGGAAATTTCTAAATGGAAATTTCCAAATGGAAACTTCTAAATATATATTTCTAAATATATCCTAAATTTTAGTCCTAGAAATGCTCTCTAAAGTTATCAGGTCCTGCATGTTGCTGTAGGTTAAGTTAAGACACTGAGCAGCGTTTCCAAAGCTGAGTTTAATTTCATACCAACTTGGGAAATTTCACAGCTTTCTTTTCTTTTTTTTTTTTTGTTTTTGTAAAGCTCTTCAAATTAACACAAACGAAACAAACAAAAAAAAAACCAAAAAAGGTTAATAGAAACAAGTCTGATCAACTAAAGTTAAAACACAAATTATAGGTTAAGTAATGAAGAGGAAACAAAAAAAAAAACCAAAATAAAAATAAAAAAAACCACAAATTTTGTCAATTAAAACTCACGGAGGAGTTATAAACGAAGACAAACGAGAAAAAAAAAACCAAAGAAAAAAAAAAACACCCCATGAACAAATTGTGGTATTGTACCTTCTGAAGACATGCGTTTAGGCATAGTAGAGACAGGAGCTGGAGAACCATGAGCAGAGGGGTGAGACGGGGGCCTGGAGGGCCGCGAGGGGGGCCTGGAGGGCGGCCGTGTAGGGGTGGCTGCCCGAGGTGGAAGAGAGTTGGGACCTGACTGGTAGCGAGAAGGTGGGCGAGAGGAAGGAGATGGGCAAGGCGATGGCCAGGGAACACCTGACAGAACAAATGATATGAAGGAAAGTATAAAAACTAAAGAAAAAAAATTATGGGGGGTTGGGGGGTCTTGGGGGGGGAAGGGAGTTGGGAAGGGGGGGTTTAGGGGTTTGGGGGAGGGAAGGGGAAGGGGGGGGGAAAGGTCAACAGAAAAAAAAAAAAAAGTAAAAATATGACAAAATGATTTTGCACGTTTAACCCTTTGGGGACTGAGTTTGGCAAGAGGCTCTGCGGGGTTGTTTCCACCACTTCGGGTCGAATTTGGGGTCGGAACGGCACGAGCTCCCCAAAGGGTTAATTAGGATCTACAAATACTACTAAGGAATAGACAGTAAAGTTTGATCTGTTAGCCTGGCATATCAATGCTCTACAGCACCCAGCACTCACCAAGGTCCTTAACAGCTACCAGAGGGTCTCAAACAGCTGGTCACAAACAGCATAACTACACAAAGTGCTACTTGCAAACCAAATGATGAGCAATATCCAGCTAGGAACTGTATCTTTACAAAAAACAGCGGTGTTCAGTGTCTGAATCCTGACATTTATGCCTTTATCAGTTATCTCAAGTATTAATGGAGGATTTTAATCTAGGGGTTCATGGTTTCCAAAACAGAATTAATTGAATTTACAAGCCATTCTGAATATTTTAGGTATAAGATGTTAATTCAGCAGAGTAATAGGATGACAGAAACCACAAATACTACGGAAAAATTTCAAGGTTAGCATTGTTTGGGCAAGGCTCAGTTGTCCATCCCTTATACAGCTGACTCTGTCTTTAAAAAGGAAGTCTCACTTACCTTTAGATGTTTCTCAGACTTCCTCTCCAGATAGATCACTTGAGTATTATACATTTTTCATTTATTCACAGCAATTTCACAGAACAGCATTTTTAACTTTTAAGAATAATGCCTCAAGGACAGGCTACTGCTGAAAGCCACCTCAAAAATGGTGGTTTTGGTTTGTGGAACATCAACTCCTGCTATGCAGTGCCCAGTGATGTCTGGGCAGTTACTACCCATGTGTACAGCAGAAAATACTCAAATACTCATTTGGAGGGAAGGCTTTGGATTCCTTTTCCTAACACTTCTCTTGTTTCCCATCCCACACCATCATAAAGTCAGCAAGTTGCTTTATTCTTTTCCATGGGAAACAAAACTGATCCATGCACCAGACAGGAAGGGAAGCTTCCTCCTGCCACCCCCCTTTCACTGGGTGTCAGCACTGCTGCTCCTCAACACAGAGCTCTGCAGTGGAACATAGAAAGCAATTTTTAATCTTTAAAACCACACTCTGCACCATCATCTAAGACAGAGGTGTCTGAGAAGGAAAACTTCTGCTCTGCAAAGTACAGTGCAGCTAAATGCAGTTCCACTGTAAGTTAAACCCAAGTCCAACTCACCACCTCTGTGTTAAATGATGGATGCTACCCTAGTTTGTGGAATACACCACCTAAACTCACTCCATGTGCAGTTGCAACATAATTAGGCAATTCTCTGCAATGTTAAAAATGTACATTCATTTAGACTTCAGATACTTGCCTCCGTTAACTACTCTTTGATCTGCTCCAGAGTTTGGGCTGAATTCTGAAGTGTGGGATCCAGACCTTGAGATTGGTGGGCCTGAGCCAGACTGGCCCATCCTTGGTGAGTTTTGTCTTCCACTTCCCCAGGACAGGACATCTCTGTTCCTCTGTCCAGGCGGAATGTATTTATTTTCTCTGAAACACAGCAAACTCCTATCAGTCTTAAGACAGAACTGAGAGGCACCAAAAATACCTGATGGAGTGCTCTGCTGGTATTTTTTAATCTTTCTCAGATCAAGCTAAAGGAAAATATTAAATACTATCAGATGTTGACCTAACAGTCACCTCATGAATTGGCTTTTGATAGTGACCACACAGTCCACTTTATGAGCCCCCAGACACTGAAGGATTCAGTTGTAATGCCTGAAATTCCCCATGACATACCCAAACCACTGCCCTTTCCTGTAATCTGGTACGAATTCACCATGGTGACAGATCAGAATGGGGAAGTCTGTTCCCTACAGAGATAATGCAGGGCCAGGCAGAGGTGTACAAGTCAGCCTGGGTGCCAAAACTAGCACAGGATTGTTTACACAAGGTTCCCAACCTGATCAGCCCTGCTGGAAAAGCTCAGTTTCAATGAGCAAACTGCTACAGTCCCAAAACCCCGCCATAATTTAAATAAAAATACTATTCATAGTGTATCAAGTACCTAGTGTTCACACCATGTCCTTCTCTTTCATTAGCATTTCTCTGAACAGCAGTATATTTTTCTTCTTCTGTCCTTTCATCATTTTCCAAGGCAACCCGAGCTTTGTATTGGGCACTTGATTCAATTTCCTCTGCTAATTGAGTTGCTCTGGCTTCCCGTTTTAAAAACTCTTCTGAATTATCTCTTTCTAATGGCACCCTAAAAGACAATGGAAAGGAAAAGAATCTCTGAAATGCATTCAAAAGCACAAAGGAGCTACAAAAATTACACAGTGTTAGTTCTAAACAAGTCAAGAGTGAAAAAACCCTTGCTTTTAAGCCAGCAGACTTGCTGTCTTTTTTAGTGTGACAATATTCCTGGACTGGTTTGATATTTTGTGCAAATTCAGTGTCTTTTACCTGCCCAGAGAGCTGAGGTCAGACAGCAGAACTTTTCCACATGACTTGCAAAAGCCCCAGTCCCTAAAGCTGTGCAAAGGCTCCAACTTTTAACATGGTTGAGAACATCAGGAATAAAAAGCATCAGTCTGTTGTCTGGATAGGAAGCTACTCCAAGAGTCCAAATTTGAATTTTTTTAGCTATTTACACATTGCCAGCAGACACAATCCTACTGAAATTAGAGAGTTACATCCTTAATCCTTTGGTAATTCCAGCCATAGAATTTTCAGCTCTTCCTGTTATGAACAACTGCAGAAAAGATGAGTGCAACAGTTGAAAGCACAGGACCAGAAGTCCATGACTTCTCATGTCCCAGGACCTCAAACCCACTCATTCCATGTATCCCTCTATAGCAGGCAATGGCATATTGCAGAAAGAATCCCTTGGGAAAGGCACTGAGTCAAAATTCAATACATGAGCACTGAAAGACATAACTAGAGATGGGATTGTACCTGGCACCTCCTTCTGTCCACCCTTCTTGTTTTTTACCTGTCCTAATTTTTGTTCGTGTCAGGTTTTACAAAACCCCTTTTTCCCCTGATTTTGAGCTGCAAAAGTTGTTCCATCCAACCTTACTTTAGAATAAACTCCATAAAAACACAGACCACAGCTGAGGCTTGGCCCATGCTCTGCTGGGCATTATATAACCACTACTCCTCATACTTTGAATCATATACAGAAGAAAACCAAAGAAAGTAGGTGGAGATACAAGCCAAGTATGTAATAATATATGCAAAACTACTCAAGTGTTGGTGGCAGAACTAGGAAAACAAGTGGCTTTGCCAAATTCCAAGCCAGCACTCGGCCACTGCATCTCAAGTTTTTTCCCCACACACGTATTTTTGGCCAGTCAAGACATCTACTGACCTTATCAATGGGAACTGCAAGAATATTAAATCAAAACCTCGCCCTTCAGTATAAAGCCTTGGCTCAAATAAGGTTTGCACGAACACAAACCTGGTCATGAGCCTCACTGACCTTGTGTTGGGAACATAAGGAAGGAGAATACCCAATAATCCTCATTTATCTAAAGTGACTGAAGAAAAGGAAGGGATGTATTGCAACCTAACAGGCAAAGATTGATTTTGTGTTTTCTAAGAGATGAGAGAAAGGGGATGCACAAGATGACATTGTTCAGAACCCTGGTGATGACAGAAGCAGCTGATTAATACATTTACTGAACCCAAACTTGTACCTTGATGCACTTTGACAAACTATACCTGCTAATGCTTAGCTCTAGCAAGAGAAAACAATCAAACAATAAATCCTTTACAATCCTGCAGCTGCACATCTAAGCATTTATCAACACTGCTGCTCATCACAGGGTTGGAAAATCAGGAAAAGAGCCTCCCAGTTGCAAGTTGCTTGACTAGGAAAAAAAAATGGAATTAATTTAAAGCCACCTTCATGTTTTTAATCTGTTTCCATTAATATCCAGAGAGCAGAAAGATGGAAGACTAAAGTTCAAAAGTACAAAAAGTACTTAGAGCAGTGAAGGGAAGGAAAGAACAGCTTCCCCAGGATTCAGACATAAGCCGATTAGGACACTTTGATTATCACCATGTTACAGGTCTGTTTGAACCAAACAGGAAAATCAAACTGCTGAACCTGTAGACAAAGTGCACACCAAAAAATCAAAATATCCACTGCCATTCCTTGATATTCAAAAAGAAGTTTCTGCTCTGGGGGTTAAAAGAGTGGGGAAATACTAAAGACATTTCACAATGGCTGCTGAACATCTGCAGTCCATTTGTGTTGCAGTTGCAGTGAACATTATAGCTGCAGACTATTGGGAATAAATCCACACTGCCAGAGCAGCCAGAGCAGGCTTTACACTACTTCTATATCACAGTTTTTATATTATTATTTATATATAAATTTTATAATTTATATTATATATCAGGATTGACATTTATATTTATATTCCAGTTATTATATTGTAACTAAAACTTTAGTTTAGAGCTGGACAAGTCTGCTAAACAAGTCATCCCCAGCACACAACCCCCCCCTCGGTTATCAGCAACTTTTCCACATTCCAGTATCTTCCAGATCAATTGTCTCAATAAAATTAGGATTTAGTCAAACTGCTCTGCTGGGTTAAACAAAACCTATAGGTACAGCAGCTACATAAAGACAAACTCCCAGTTTTCCACCCTATTCCTGGAATAAATAAGCATTATTACATGCCTAAATTCAGCAAACGTTGCAATGGGAATGAGCTGTGCCCATTTAAGGGAATATATAAAGATTTCTACATCAAACTATTCACAGAACGCTGGCAAGGTTTCTTAAGCACTATTCATTCATTGCTTTTTCAGTTATTTGAGTCCACAGCTTCACAAACTATGCAAAATTAGCTGCAGAATGTAAAGTTTGTCAAACCAGGGAGAACATTAAATACAAATCTAATAACAAAATATTTTGGAACTTACGTATAAGAAGATAAACTGCTGTCATAAGTTGATACTACACCATAATTTTCTTCATTGTAACGAAACATGTCATTGGGATCCCATCCATTAGACTAGAAGAAAATGATGCTTGTTTTTCAAAATGACACTGGAAACACATTCCCTTAAAATTAAGGGCTGATGGCAGAAGTTAAACCTTCTGCCTCTTTCCTGGGCCTATGAATTCACTGTCCAGATAACAAAGTTATAAAGCCACAATTTGCTTCGTGGAAATTTGCTCATAAGATGCAGATTTTACCTTCAAAAGCCAGTTTTTGGGTGTATTTGTGTGGGTTTTGAGGGTTTTTTCTAAATACATACCCACTCTATACTAGAGTAATACTGGCTAGCAAGAAATGCACACATTAATGTCTTTTTGCCTTTTCCAAAAGGTGCAAATTGACACTTCTGACTATTAGAAACATCTCTTGTGGCAAGTGCTGCAACTTTTCAAATGCATTAATGTAATTACCTGAGACCCAGCACAGGCTCAAGACTCCTGTTGATCTGCACAACCTCCCCCCTTCAGTAAAATTGCTATTGCAGCACCCAAGCACAGCAAGAAATGTTTTGAATATTTTATAAAAGCACTGACAGTATTGAGTGTTCTAATAAATCCCAATAAACTGACAGAACTGTTCTACCCAAATATGCTCCACAGTAACAGGAGCAGATTCTCCTCTAATCAATAACATTGTTTAATATGCTGCAATCTGAATACCTTGCTAAAATAATGCATTCTTGAGTAAGAGCTGGCTATGATATATAAAGAAATGGCACTGGAGACCATATTCCTCATCTAATGGTTCATAATCTACTAAAATTGTATCTGTGCTTGGGTTCAGACTTCCATCCATTTCCCCATGTGAAGCCCAGGGACACTGAGCTGAGCACAATCTCCCCATCCTTTCCAAAAGCACTGACAGTCAGGCAGGGATGCTCTGATTAAACATAAATCACTTTGCTGTATTGCTGAATTTGGAGGCCTTAACAAAAGCTGCTCTTTCTGCCAGTCCCTGAGCCCAACATGTCTCTCATCACAGCAGCTGCCATTTGTCAATATTTGCCACGAGTGGCATTTGAAATCCAGCTTTTCTTATTCAAATTGGTAAAAAGTACTGTGGCAGCTGCTGGCAAAGACTGAACATCCACCATCACAGTGCAGGACAGCGATTTTACTCCAAAGTTCATTACTAGATTAAAATTAAGGAATTCTTTCAAGGCTTCTTTTCAGAGAGCACAAAAAAGCAACACTCACCACATCTGTCTCCAGTGCCTCGAGCTCCTCGGAAGCCGTGTTCTCTCCTCCATCCCATGGTTCAAGATCCTTTTCCTTGTGTTCTCCATTAACTTTAGCACTGATGGCTGAATCAGTAAAAGCATCTGCAACAGAGCAGGGAGGGATGGGGGTGAAATCAGTTGGAAAAGTACCCTGGTTTTTATCTGAGGAACAACCAAAAAGCAGCTCAATCACAGGCTCAATAATCATCACTCCCCTTCTCTTGCAGCTGCTGTGTTCAACAGGACATTAGAAAGGTGCCTACTTTAAATTTATAATAACTATGGAAGTCCAGACTAACTTCTAATATATCAAAGAACAGAATTATTTTCAGTTATTTCAAAATATTTTACACCAACTACATGAATATTTGGGGGAAAAAAGAGAAAAAAAGACTGAGGATCCCTGTTCTTCTAGAAAACCCAAGGCTTGTATAATACAATTTTCCAACCAGCCCACACAACTGCACACTAAAACATTGTGCAAATATCAAAAAAGCATGAACCCAATCCCATTCCCTGAATGGGTAAACTACAATTTTCCCTTCAAATATCTGAATTTTTTCTATTTCCACAACTCCTCAACACACCAACGTGCACACACACATTCCCTGGGACATGAACAGAAGTGTCTTCCCTCCTGACAAAGGTTTTCCAAGCAGCAGCTCACCCAAATCCCACAGAAATATTCAGGAACTCTCTCCCTCTTGCTCCCACCAACATATGAGAATAAATAACCAGAAAGGTTCCACTATTGTTTAAAAAAAATATGAAAACATAAAGAAAAAAAAAAAAGACCACAAGCTATTTTTTTACTTGTTCATGTTTCATTCAAGCCAGACTTAAGAAGGAATAATACCAGAATATTAAAAATGCTGTATAAAAATATCTAAAGCCACTCACCAAGGAAGCCAGGCTTTTATATTTGTAAGCAACTACATCTCAGAGCTGCCATCCTTAAGCAGAACTTCAAAAAATCAAATTAGCCTGGTATAAGCTTTCAAATAAATAAATCAGCCTAATATAAGTAAGTCTTCAATCCAGAATTTCCTATTATCCTTTACTGATAAAATAAGGAGCAAACATTTCAGACCCTTAGAAAAGCTGCAATCAAACCACCAGGCAGTGCCAGATACAGAAAAACATGGCCTAAATTAACTTTTGGCAAGATCTAAAAATCTTCCTAAGAAAAATGGACTTTAAAGCTCTTATGAAAAGAATTCACAACATATGAAGTTGGCCACTGATGTAACAGCTTTTACACAATCACTGAAGATGTTCTAAAGAGAGGCTGCTGACACTGCTTATTATTCCTGTTTTACCCAATTTCACAGTGAAGTTCTGCATTTATTGGTATGATCTGGCATGAAAATTAACTGTGCTGAGCCTGTCTAATAACATCCAGCACTATCCCATGAAATGCTCACTCAACCCATACACAAAGAACTGTGGGGAAGCAATTAAACATTGTTAATGAGCTTATATGAAACAAAACGTGCCCCTGCCCTACCTATGTGCTGATCCCAAATTTCAATCACTTCAACTGTCCAGAAGAGCTAAAAACCCAGGCTGACAACAGAAATCACCAACTAACTGCAAGATTCTCTACATGATCCTGCCTGCCAAGTCCCACATGCACAAACAAAGAGATTAACTTTCTGTTATATATTATGGGAACAAAAGCATTATGAAAGGCAAGATGCAGAGACACGGTGACTGCCAAAAATTACCTGTTTCTGAAGGAACTACAACAGATATGGAGAGAGGACGAGTTGAAAGACATTGGATCCAAATTCAGGTGGAGTTTTTTATATTATATGGCTGAATTCAGGTAGAGCTGAACTCTTGAGTTCCTCTCACAGAATTAATCAAACACCTCCCACCTTGCAAAGATCATTTTCATAGTAAAACCTCAGTAATGTTCTCACTATTAACAGCCCCATTTTGCTTCACAAAGGAACCCCAAATCCTCCAAATAACCTATAGATTTCTAAGTTATTCCAACTTGAAAACACCTCTTCACAGAGACAAACAACTTCTAAAATATACTGTATTATAGTATATACTATATATATGTTCAAACATCATCTGAAACTACACAGCAACACAGTGCTACAATCCACAGTTAAGGAGTAGCTAAAAAGCACATTTTTAAGGCTCTTTTATTTGGAAACTCTGCATGTACCTTTTCAATACCCTGTAGTTAATTCTGCCTTAACCCAGACAAACCAGAGCTGCTCCTGTCCCAACCATTGTTAATTCAGTGTTTCAAGTCTGATCCACTCAGATTGGACGTTTTACAGCAAATGCAAGTTGGAGGCTGCTCATGGCACTTTAAAAACTGTGAACTTTGTTTCTACCTCTCTGGGAGTAGAGGGAACTCTTCTCCACTGAGATTAGATAAATATGAGTTAGGAGGCCTAATGGAGACAATCTGTGTTTCACAGCACTGTTTCCTTCATTTCTATTAAATTCCTTCAGGCAAACTCCACACAACTGTGCCATTTTGGATGCAGTGAATAAAATACCAGCTTAACAAGACTCATCTACTCAACCCACTAATTTTCTTATTTAAAC
Organism: Pseudopipra pipra; assembly: GCF_036250125.1. Lineage (NCBI taxonomy): Eukaryota > Metazoa > Chordata > Aves > Passeriformes > Pipridae > Pseudopipra > Pseudopipra pipra. The sequence goes on along the minus strand of NC_087566.1, from coordinate 8,194,344 downwards.
AGCCACATAAACATCCAGCAGTGCTGTTATTGTAATGACACAGATGAACTGAGGGAAAAACGAGTCAAAACAAAAACTCCTCTATCTACCAAATGCTACAGGTCTGAATAAGATGTGTACAGTCACTGCTCAGCTTCCTAGTAGAATCCAGTGTACCATGGGGCACAGGAACCTTCACTACTCTGCATTTCTCATTTTAGAATGACAGTCACAAGCGAGACTGTACCAGTTTAACCTCTACAACTCAAAGAAAGTCCAGAGTTAGGAGAAATTCAAGCTACAAAGGCAGACTTCCAGTCAGACAATATGGTCTCCAGAGCATCCAGGCAAAGTTTAAATGTAGCAGAACGGTACCTCAAGGCACAGATCACTATTTTCCTGGAACAAACAGCCTGGCAGACACACGGGAGACCAAGATTAAAAACCCAGCAAGTCAAACAAGCCTCCGCCGAAATTAATGAGCAACAAGATTGAGAACGTATGTAAAAAATTCTAAAAATAAAAGTTTCCAAAACAAAAACACTGCTCTTATGATTATTAGCAAAGTAGGAGCTAAAACATGAGCTGCTGCTCCAAGTGCTGAGTGGCAGAGTAATAACAGACAAGACACTGCACAGGCTCAGCCTCCCCTTATCTGGTGCCTCTTATCTCTGAGTTGTTGAAGGAGCAATTCACATGACACCTTGACACAGCCAAATTTTTAATCAATCCCTTTTCTACACCCGTAAAACCCAAGTTAAAGATCAAACAAAACCTGGTGAAACAAAGGGCTGGAGCTGTAACACTCAATTAGTCCCCACTGCCTCTGTACCTGCTTAATGTGACATTTCCTTAGCAAAGGAGTTGGGTATCAAGGATCTACTTCTGTTTTAAAGCCTGGTAACTGGAAAAAAAATCCCAAGGACAAGAGAAAATCACAGTAATACAAATCAAAAATATACATTCTGTGAAAAACTCAGCTTGGGCAAATTCTTCAAGCATGTGCCATTAAATGAGTTAAAGAAAATAGTGCCAGAATAGAGCAATTAGGAGTCAGGGTTTAATTAACTTCAGTGTCCAATGTGCTCGTTCCCACAAACATATTTTGAGCTACTAATGGTGAAGAGCACAAATATGCAATTAAGTGCAAGTCTGCAGTTCAAATGCCATGAAACCCATCATTGCCAAAGGTGCTGATGCTCACACTGAAGCTTTGATCAAGCCCAAGCAAGGCCCAAAGTAAACTGAGCTTTCACCTTAAAGGTTTCAACAGTAAACTCTCATTTGTTTTGTAACTACTTACTACTGATTTGAAACATTAAAACCAGTTACCACCAGCTCTGCTGAGCCAACATTTCCTTCCTTTGTTCATAAGATGCCTACTGCTATTCCCCTTGCAACACTTTCCCTGGAAGGAGGCCACTTGCAGTGCTAATTCAAGGAAAAGCCTTAACAGCCAATTCTCTTCTGCCTTGTTTTTCATTGCATTTGTGATATTTTTCTCAGAGTGCAGCAACAGAGCCAAAACCCAATAAAAACATTGTAGAAATCTTTTACTTTAACAGTAGTTATGATGTTTCAATTGTCTTGTCTTTAAAGAGAAGCCAAGAAGGCAACTCCAAAGCCTTGGTGAAATTTGAATCATATGCAAACCAGCACTATCAGTGTTTAGGGCTCCAGGAAAGCTGGAAGCTTCTTCTGTAAAACCAGATCACGCAGCAGCTCTGAGATCTCAGCACTCAAGAGGTGAAGTAGAAAGATGTGACGTGTTAATGCACAGCCCAGGATTTCAACTTGCACCTCAGAGCAGGTCTGGAGCACCTGATTTCCAGTGCATGTGCAGAACTCGGTGTCAGTCCCAATTTAAAGTCAGACAGAACAGTCTGAAAGGGGGTGATGGGTGTAACACAGCTTCACCTGAGTTTTCCAAAGCATGTGTCATTCATCAGCCTGTACTGCAGCAAACCTCAGTTCCACAGAGACCTCAGGTGATCCTTTCCATTCCTTCTGAAGCCTAACAAGCACCTGCACAAGCAGAAAGGTCTGTGCAGACTGACAGAGCTGCAAATACAGGCCTGGGAAGTGGGGACAGATTTACTTTTTAAACATTAACTGCTACAACACCCCTGTCCACACAGACCTAAAAGTTTTTCTCCCAACCCTTCCAATTTCTACAATCTGGGCAGACACCATTCTTTCTCCAGTGGTGCATTTGAAGGTGCAGTGTCACGCTTGGCACAAATGTACCTGTGCTGCTCCCAATTTCACCCACCCCAAGCCTGGTGTTCCCTCCCCTGAACTCTGATGCAGCTGCAGGACGAGTTATCAGCTCCTGCCCCAAAGCTGCACCGCTCTGATAGCACTGGGAGCTGCCTGGCAGGCTCTGCTGGATGGTTCTTCATACACAACTGTATTTTCCTCTCTTCTCCATCCCATTCTCTTTCTCTCTGCTGCTTTTTCCCAGTCCTCTTCCAGTCTCTATTGCCTGACTTGTGACTCAATCCAGTGAACATCTTCAGGAGTCTCTTGCCCAAACTCCTCCAGCCCGGCAGAGAATAAAAGCCAGAATAAAAATCCACATTACTCCAGATACTGAACTGGGAAACCAGGGTGCACTAAAATTTTCAAAACACAAATTTCTGCAGAAATTTAGTTTAGTTCTAGGGCTCCCCAAAATTCCAGCAGCCTCCTAAGGGGTAAGAAACTACACAAAGAGATCCCAACAAACCTTATTCCAGGTGAGACTGACAACAATCCCTACTCTAGGTAAGCCTCTCAACAGAGAGCTCGTGAAGTGCCCCTTTCTTGGACTACATTTTTAAAGCAGAGAAAGCCTTTCCAATCAAATATTTCCAAATTGTCTCCTTACTTGTCTGTGAAAGCCAAAAAACACTGAGGGTTAGACAATTTAAAGGCATTTGTCCCTGTCCCACTTTGAGCCCCAGGCAGTGACAGTTCCCAAGACAAGGAGCACCATCTCCTCATCCAGGAGTTTAGACTAAGTTTTCACTGTGAATCACAGGTTTATCTGACCCACTGCCATGAAGATTTGGGTTTATTTACATGACCAAAAGGCCAGCAGTTCCTGTGTGCACACTCACACACTTCCATTCTTTTGAATCCTTGCTTATTTAATTACCCAGGAAGCAGAGAGCCCCTCACTGCTCTGATGTGAAGGTGTGATCAGAGTTACACTTTCAAGTGTCATTTCAAGATAACACATTTTCGAGACAAAATGGAAAGCAGACTAATTTACCCACTATGAGTTATCAAGTTTTGCAGCCTTCCAGTTTATCTTGCTCCAAGTCTCTACAGCTTTATTTCAACTCTCCTCTCCAGTACTTAAGAGATTTACACTCCAAGATATTCCACCTAATAAAGTGAACTGAGGGACTGCTCGACCTGAAGCAGTCATTTTCTTCTAGAAAATGTCCATTCCTAGAAGCAGGAGCGTATTTTTCCTTCAGTCTGTTCAAAATCTATGAAGACTGGATAAGGCAGAGCCCCATTTGCATTAACATTAAAGTGAAGTTCATAGCAGACCCATTATAAAACAGCTCTTGTATAATTTAAATTCCAAGTCCCATCCAGAACCTGGAACCTATCTGCATTTCAATGCTACACTTGCTCTGACATTATGCATCATCTTCTGGGAAAAGCAAAATTCCTTGAGAAAAAAAAAAACCAAAACAAACCTCTCATTCTTCAGCTTTAAATCAGGCAAGAACATCCACACAAGGTGAAGAGAGAAAGATCTCATTAAATGTCCTCTGTCCCTACACATCTCTAAGTCTCTGATAATGGGAATAAAACATGTTGCAATAACCACTGAGCTCCCAGAGAGAGTTGTTAATCAACCTGTAAATGTACACATATACAATTCCACCCCCCACACAAAGCTGTGCATTTGCTTTTATTCTTTATCCCAGCAAATCAGCAACACAGGCACAAAAACCCTTCAAATTTGCTGCCCAAAAGAGAGAAATTTGCACAGGAATTGAGCTGTCTGACTTATGAGACTCTCAGGTTCCAGAAAAATAATTAGGGGCTTGGAGGTCACACAGTAAAAGTATGAAAACTGCCTGACTGCCTGTAAAATAATTTAATTTTGACAGTTTCAAGCCATGTCTTCAAGATTTTAAGACCCGTCTGCCACCCCACAAGGTTCTTCTGTATTTTGGAAAGCCTACAAGTCTACAAGGAGCAAAGCAGAAATGAAAAACACAAGTTGAGGATTTTTAAAGATCTCTGAGCTCTGTTTGCAGTAGTATTTTTAGAATATTTCAGTGAATGCATGTTTAGATACAGAAGTTAACTCAATATAGACTTTGTATCTAAATCAACTCTGAAAAAGAATCTTTTTCTAAAGAATTTGTGTCTTCACGGATTCTTCTATAACATTTAACAGCATAATTTAGAAAAGATATTTATAAAAAAAAAAAAGTCGATCTCCCACAGAATCTATAAAATGGTTTGTAAAACTACAAAGGCTTTGCCTTCCAGACACCAAAGCCAAGTGACCTCACAAAGGTTCTGCAACCCATTTAAAACATATTTGATAAATTTGAGATTTCAGGAGTTTTGTACTCGCTAAGAATTAAGAACATGAATGTGAACTTTAATTTTTGGATCCTGAAGCACCTACTTTGAAAAAACCTTGACTTATGATCTCGTGACAACGAACAATTTTAAAAACAAATATACCTCTTCTGGCATAATTGGTATCCATATCCTTAAAATGCACCATCACAAAATCTGAAGACTTGAACAGGATACTCTCCAGAATGTCTTCACGTTTTGGCCCCAAACTGGATTCTGCAGTTTTCCGATGAGCAGCATCAACCACCAAATCACACTGTGGGACACACAGAAAGGCTCTCAATAAATGCACCATCAGCTACTCAATAAATTCACCTACTTGCAAAAAAAACCCCAGACATTTACAATCTGCTTGTGCAAGTAGTCAAAATAATTCACAGTAAAGATTCGAATTAAACAAAATAGTCACGTTTTAATCAAACACTGATTATCAGGAGCTTTGAAAATAAAGAGTCAAAATGTCAAAAAATTACCTTAGGACTGTAGGTTTTAAAAACTCCTTCATATATACCACCATTTTTCACCTGTACTTCACATTTGGATCCCTAGAACGCAAGAAAAAATGAAAATATAACTTTCTACGACACAAATGACATTTCAGTGATTTTTCTTAAACATGTATTCCTTACATAAGTGCATTGTGTAAAAAAACAGCTCAATTTTCAGTCAGATCTCCTCATTCAGCACCTGCCAATTTACAGACCCACTGCTGTGCTCTGCAGCTGCAAACAGCTGCGTGTGTATGTGCTGCTCTGGAGGGATTTAAAGATACTCACAGGAGCATATTTGGTTCTTACAAGACTCTTGACCAGTTAAAGCACAAAGAAGTTCTTGCTGAAAACCAAGATCTGTCCATGTGTGGGTACAAAAAAGGATGAAAGCTTAACCTGGACTCAAGGAGATGTGGGACTTAATTCTGGCATGTCAGGACTTCCTTTGGAATCTGGGAGAAAGGGTTCTAATCCCTGCACACAGACCCATTTTATTTACCCATAACCTCTCTAAAAACAGAAAATTCAAAATATGACCAGTGCACCTAAGAAATCTGCTGTACCTCTACAAATTAAAATCTTTCCAAGTCAAAAATACAGAATTACTGAGATCAAGTTGGCAGAAAGTGCCTAAAATTTAATATTCGCTCCATCATATTACAATTACTGGACTAGTTAACAATTCTCTGTCACTACAGGAACTGTTTCCCCTCTTCCAAACATGAAGACTTACAACAACTGATGTGAGTATGTGAACCATTCTCATGTTTGCATAGATGCCATCGAAAGAAATCTGAAAAATAAGAAAGAAATCATGAATACAGGAGAAAAACTTGTAACAATTCTAAAATTCAGAGCACCCAAACCAATGCTGGCCTTCATATGAGTTCCTAGAAACACTGGTTCAAAGCCTTACTCAGGCAATATACCTAGAACGTATATTTAAATTAATATTGAATATGACACAGGAGATTTCTAAAGGACCATTAGCTTTTCTCTGACCAATTAAAGATCTAACACCCTTCCAAACAAGATAAAAATCCCACTCAATAAACAAGGAAATATCACTCAATACTGAAATTCTCTGGCTGGTTGGGTGAAGCTCATGCACAGACTCGAGGGGCGTCAGCAGGGCTTTGTTTTCTGACTGGAAGAGCCCTGCTGACATCCCTCTCTGCCTTAAGAACCGTCAAGAGCAAGGCACTCCAAGTGCTGCAGAAGTGAAAAGGTGCTTTCAGGCTGCTGAACCACATCTTTTCAACTCCCAGCCCTGATTACACCCGTTAACAGGAGCCAAAGCCATCGAATCGTCGAGCGCCAAATTGCTACAAACCCTGTCATTAAAACAGTCCAAAGCAATTCACTGCAGCACCAGGATCTGAAACCCTGACTGGGAGAGCTCACCAGGTACCACCAGGACACATTCACTGCTGAGGATGTCTGTGCTTTGTTGCAATAACTGGTATCTCTCCCTGTCAACTCTGTGCTTGTGAAATGAGCAGGGACCTCACCATATTCTGAGCTTTTCCACTGACAACACATCTTTTCAACTGTCAGCTCCTTAATCCACTTACTGCTGTGTGCCAGCCACTTCCCTGGGCTGCAAAGACACGTCTGAGGACACTCCTGTGCTCAGCACTCAGCACACAGGACATGAAGGCCAACACTTGGATGATGTTTAGTGTTTGCATATGGCCTTTTTCACCAGACTCCCTCAAAGCTTCTTTATTTTTACTCAAGTGCCTTGATATCTTCAATAAACGTAAATATAAGTAAACTGTGGCCCTTTTAAACCTTACTACTTCTGCTCCATACCCCCAAATTAGCCATCTTTGAAAAGCAGGCCAATAAAAAATGGGCAAATATTTGATTGGTGCAGTTCAAAGATCCACATCTTTAGCTCTGATAAAATGATGTTCTACAAGTCAAGCCACATCTATACTTCAATCATATATAGCCTTGAGAATAACTGAAGACATTGGGGGTAGGAGAATACTGAGTTAGCAATTTTATAGTAAAGCTAAACAAAATAGTTATTTTTATTTAATTAAATGCTGTCTTAAATCTCTTTTAAGGGAGAAGCCAATGTTAGAATCTCCAAATAGGAACTAGTTCAAAAAGCACTGCCTCAAGCGAAATGTTATTCACATCTACAACTAGAATTGCAGGAAAATGCAGAATATTTATGTAAGTGTAGTCAAAAGTTTAAGAGAACCTTCCACCCTTCACCCTCCCAGGAGACTTAAATGAATGCAAGATGCTACTCTTTAGAAAATTGTATCTCAGTCTAAAGTATCCAAAGGAAAAAACTGGGAGAACATTCCAGTATCTGCTATTCTTATGTCTCTAAGTTGTTTCCTCTTACCAGGAGTGGTACAATGAGGAGAAACCTCAAACTTACCGTAGGCTGAGGTGGTCCTTTGCCACTGCTGCGGCCTCTGGAATGAAACACACACAGGGGATGTGATTAAAACAACTGCCCAAACTGCTGCATTTCTTACCACGTGAGAATTCCAAACCCCATCTTAATACAGAGTTGAGAATGGGATCAGGAAAACCAGCATTCTCATAGAGCAGAACCTGACAATTACAGGCCCATTGAGTTCATCCTCCAAATTCCTGACCTGCCAGCAAGTGCCTTTAGCAGGCAGGGGGTTACTTACAATAAACTAAAGGAGAAAATGAAGAAAATACTAAGCCTATGCCATTGTTCCAAATTCCAAACCTTACTGGCACACAAAACCAAACCTCAGTTCAGGCTCAACCCCTACTTAGGAGGGTCCTTCTCTGAGGCTCTGAACTTGTCACTGTGTCAGAGGAAGGGCCACCCAAATAACTGAGGAGCCCTGGTTGTGAGGCTCTACCCACAGAGCTTGTTTCCAACTGCTCTCACAACCCAGCAAGATAAAGTAATTAAGTCTGTCCATCCTCTCAAAAACACTGACTCCTTTTAATGCAAACCTGCCTATGTGCAGCACCCAGGACACTTCCATAAGCTTTTAAATTAACCTGGATGCTCGAGATACCCTGCAAGCTGAGCTGGATCAGTCTGTGCCCTTCACCTCAGCCATCTGAGTCCCAAAACATCCCTGCAGCTGGTAAGTCCACAACAGCTCCAGTTCTTCAGATCCACTGGTGTGTCTTAATTCTAAGTTCCTTCCTTGTACCAAGAAGTCCCAGTTTCAAATACTTCTCTTAGTGATTTAGATTTATATTACAACTTCAGGAGTAATATAAGCGCAATGTGAGGCAAAATTAAGTCTTCTACTGAAAAAAAAAAATCAGTTTTTAAAATAGAACCACCTTATTGATGCACAACCATTTCATTAAAGAGACACAAAGAATCACGTCCATGTTTCAAAATATCCAAACAACACTGAAATCTAAATCCCATGGAATGTCATGGAATCCCAGAATGGTTTGGGCTGGAAAGGATCTTAAAGATGATCTCAATCCAAGCCCCTGCCATGGGCAGGGGCACCTTCCACTAGACCAGGTTGCTCAGAGCTCTTGAACACCTTCACTGGATGTCAACTGCACTCAACTGCTTTTGAAAACACCAATCTACCCCTCAAAATAACATGCCCTTAAAAATAAGGCTCATGGGACAGTCAAGAAATCAAAGGAACTTCTCTCCCAATGAACATAAATAACTCTCCAATAAATTCGGTAGAAATAAAGGCCATCAGAGAGCCATGAAAGGATTTAATGAAGAAAAAATGAAAATACACTAAACTATCACCTGCCTCATTTAAGAAAACAAGTTTCTGCAACAAAATGTGGTCTCAGAGCATCCCTCACACTGGTGACATCTGCTGATGGCAGGACCTACAGATTTGGGGGGCCCAGCAGTCATTCTCAGAATATTGCAGAATACTAATCTCAGAGAAAAAAAACAAATTCTAATGCAAGTAATCTTTATTTAACTACCATCAGCCTGAACTGTCCATAGAAGCTTCACAACTTCACCTTGCTCTGGAGACAAGAAACTCACCATTTCCTAAACCTGCCATTTGTTAAATGGCAACCTGGAACAGCATTTTTGCATAGTATTCAGAGGAATGATCCCTCTGTTTCTGAAAGTCATTTCACCAGATGAGAAACCCCCAAACAAGAGGTTCAGTCCAGTTCTGACGTGTCCTTCTACTACAATCAGAAATGGAACCACCACGGCCGCTCACAGGACTTGGCCAAAGTCAACCAATTTCAGCAGTTCTATCTGTTGGTCTCAAGGATTTTAGATCCTCCTTCTTTATCAGGTACAGAAATGGTCAAAAGGGAAAGAGTTTGGTGCCTTTGCAATAGAAACCATCCCATTTTTAGTGACAAAGTATTCTTAGAACTTAAATAACTGGGTTGCCGGACTGGTCAGAAAGTTTGGAGCGTTCCCTCCAAGCATCAACCCAACTGCTCTGGATTTTCCATCTCTTACCACATTTCCAAAATTACTCTTCCTACCCACATTTCTTTAAGAAATAAACTGCTTGTGCACATCCATGTTGGCAAAAGGTCCCAAATTCTACATCAGCCAAGGGTTAAGGTACCTGCAGAAATTCTTTATGTTCCTCTGACCTAACATATCTCTTTAAAGACCTGGCCTCTTGCTTTCCAGCTTGTGTTAAACATAAACCATTGGAAAAAAAGGAAAGACATTCACCAAGAGGAAAAAATAAAGATATTCACCAATCCAATTCAACAATACAGCCAAAACTGTGTCTTCTCCTAAAACTGAGGCCATCAACTTGAGTTTCATATTCCAATAGGTGAAAACTCAAGTTCAAACTACCCTTTGACACATCTTTGATGTATCAAATGAAAAAAAAACACTTAAAACCTCTGCAAAAGCAGAAAGCAAGTGGGTTTTGCCAGAAGTTTAACATAATTTAGAACAAGAGAGTAAAACTAAGAATGGGGGAATCCAGAAGGGTCAGTAGTAATTTGGCACTGCTACCTAAAACCCCATTTTCATTACAGCAAGTATGGAAAATTAAAAAAAAAATGCACTTTGCATTGCAGAAATGTGGTTAAAGGTAAACCTGGGCAGCTTGGCAAACCCAACCTGGAAACCTTTTGCTTTGGGGTAGCAAATACATAAAATCAGAAATTACAAAGTACCATCAAGCAATTACACTTAGTAGCCAACTCCTTCAGTCCAGCACTGACACCTGAAGAGTCAAAGTCTCCAGCAGGGCCCAAATGCTGCACAATAAATATTTTTCCCCAGCAGCAACTTACACATTTTTTTCTATTTTTATGAGTATTTCCTACCCTATTCCTCACATCCCTCCTCCTCCCTATGTTTACATGCCAAGTAGAGCATTTGTATAAGCAAAACAAGGTCACACATTTATATTTTCCCAGTTAAGTGAAAACTAAGGCAAGGGAAACAAAGTCCTGCATGTGAAAGTAAGTCTCAGCTTTTCTCTCCAGTGGCATCTTCACTTTGAGACTAAGAAATAAATGCAATCACCCTGCAATTAATGCCTAGTGCAGAAGTGCAGCTACAAAGAGTACTCAATTTAAGAGTGAATGGATGTTTCTGGAGCACTGATCTTACTGCAGCTTGGAAAGCAAATTTACAGGATATTCTAAAGAATTCTAGTGCAGAGAGCTGGGAAAGCTTTTCTTCTGAGGGGGAAATCGGAAGTACAAGGTTTTATTTCAGTGTAGTGTTCGGCTGTATAAAGTCAAATGAACCGAAGCTGTCAATTAAGATTATGCAAGTCCTGCAGGTTTGTTTTCTGTAGTTTTTTCCCCCACTACTGACATCAATAATGTCAATTCCTGTTTCCACAAGAAATGACAGCTTCTGTAGCATCTAGATATGGAATACCCTGCCTCCAGTCTGACCCAGTGCACACCAGTAACCTGCTGATGGGCTTAGTCACTGTAGAACCTTCTTCATCTACATTGCCATGAATCAGTTGTTAAATTAAAAGTTACTCAAAATCAGGGATATAATATCATGCTGAAGTGCATTCTCAGTGATAAGGGAAGAGACCTGCAGGTTAACCAGGCATTTTGCTCAGCAGTTTTGCACAGTTGCACTAAAACCCACACAAAGACGTGAGAACAAACTAGAAACCCTCTGAATGGCACGTGTGATCAGCCCTCCAGAACAGTCACTCCCATTATATCCCACTGCCTTGGCACTCAATATTCCCAATTCCTTCAGTCTGAACAGGATTGACACCTCTCCTGGCCTTTCCTTAAGCTTATAAAAAAGGATGTCAAGGAAAAAGGAAAATAAATGTTGGCAAGAAGTGTGTGTAGCTCGTTTTTGAGACTCATCCATGGGATTATTTCTGTTTTAGTTTTTAATGGGAAAAGCCATTTTTAAAGGGTAGTACTTCAGTGTCTTCTCAAATGACCCCCAAGTCCAGCTAGGCAAGAAAGTTACCAAAATGAAAAATCCCTTCTGCCACAATTGTAACCAAAACCTGAGTCTTTGCCCTCAACAAAATAACAATGGGGGAAATTAATAACAAAAAAGGATGAAGAGCTTGGTGGAAGGCTGGGATGGATACAACTTCCAACCAGAGGGCAGCCAACCCTCCTGTGCTTGCATAAGGACAAAACTAAGACACAAAAAGCAGATGTTAGATAATGTTCTGACCAGCACAGGGAGCAGGTTTGGGAACCAGGTCCACACTTTCCCTAATTACAGTTCATTGTGCTCTTGGCATCTCCCCTTCAGCCCCAGCCCACCTGCCATATCAAACCCAGCATTTCACTTGGGGCCTCTTCATAAAAAAGGTATTAATCTTTCTTTTTTTCTTGAACACTTCTAAAGGTACCTTCGTTTCTGATTTCTCCCCTTATGTAAAGGGGAAATTAATGGTATAATGAAAACCCCTGGAATGCCTTGTTTGTTCACACAAGATTTTACCTTTCCCAACATGAAACAGAGATGTCCATCACTGTGAGCCCATGGAGACCAACACCCTCCACTCATGATCAGAGGTACAAGGACGAAAAGCTCAGCCCAGTTCTTACAGCAATAAACTCAGAGCAGAAAATTAGGCCCAGGACAGCTAATTATCCATGAGCTTTCTGCCCAAACTAAGCTTTTAAAAGCAACTTAGCCATGAAAAGTAACATTTTCTTGTATTTAAGGTAAGAAAGGGAATGCTAGGGCTGCAGGGAAATGAGCTGCTGGGAGGAAAGCTTGGCAAAAACTGGAGATGTTTTAAGTTTCTATTAAATGATACAATGCATCAAATTGGTATGAAGATGCAGGTCACCTAAATTTTGATTTTTTAAACAGAAAAGCCACTCAGCTTTTCATTTACATGGACAGATTTGCAGCACGAACCATCCTTGAATTTGTACTCCCAAAAAGACAGGACTTCTCTTCAGGACAGCAAAAGGATAAGTTCTCTGAAGGTGTTCCACGGGGCTGTGATTTTACAGACCCCTCATTCAGAAATAACTTGAAAAATCAACAAAAAAGAGCGGGAAGACCTCTGTCAGTTGTTCAGCAGCCCCACCAGGACTCCTTAAGGAGTTCTGAGGTGGGATTTCTCCAGCAAAACTAAAAATACAACACTGGTAGGAGAAATCCAGTGGCTTTAAGATTAAACTTGGGAGTGAAATTGAAGTTCAAATGCCCAAATCTATACAGGCAAGTGCTCCTCATCAGACCGAATTCCAAAAAAAATCAGCTGTGGGTTTTGTTGCCCTTCAGGTTAACCTCTACAGTGCCACTGTGTGCTGGCAGGGACAGAGCACAGCAAACATCACGTCCAGCCCAATGCCACATGTAAAACCCATCAAATGGGTGCCCTGAGCTGCCAAGGTATTGTTGTTGTTATTTATTTTGTCCTTTTCAACCCTTCCAAAGCTCTTCCGCTCCCAGTTCCACGGGCTGGGAACAAAGTAAAGCCCCATTTCCAGTGATGTCCAACAATGGGGCCACTGTAAATTCCGTTTTATTGCCAGGGCCCAAAACTGAGTGGGAATAAACGTTCAGCTGAGGAGGAAGACGAATAAAACCCGAAATGAAACTGCTCTGAGCGACTGTGACCTTCAGAACGGTTACCGTCCCACTCTGATCATTTGTTATGACCCCCACAGCCCCGGAAAAATTCACGGCACTACCAAGTTTATTATTTGAGGGAGAGGAAAGGGAAAATAGGTGTGGGTTTATGTACGTAATACTAAGGGAAGGAGCGGGATGGATCTTCCAGGGGCAGTGAGTGCGGGGCGGGGGGGGGGGGGCGAGGAGAGGGGAGAGCTCATCCTCTGCAGGATCCCTGCCCCAAAAATCCGGGAGAAGGCGAGGCCTCGGAGCCACCATCCAGCGGCGCGGCCTCGCCTGCCTTCCCGCGAGAATCTCACTGCGCTTCCCATTTAAAAAAAAAAAAAATAATAATAATAACAAATAATATTAAAAATAAGAATTATAAAAATAATAATACAAGTAAAAATAAAAACTAATAAGAAAAAATAATCACACCCCTTAGATGTTAAAATAAATAAATACACACACACACACCCCGGGTGAGTCGAGGGCGCCGCGCCGCCATCGCGGGGCCCCGGATCGCCGCCCCCTTTCCCCGCCCGGGCCGCCCCCCGGCCCCGCCGCCATCGCCCGCGGCCCTTCCCGCGCCGGCCCCGGCACGTGCGGGCCCCGCGCCCCCCGCTCCCCCCGCGCCGCCTCGGCAGGCGGGTCACGTCGGCGCCCCCCGCCACGGAGCCTCCCCCGCCGTGCCCTCCCCGCGCCTGAAGGGCAACCCGGCCGCGGCCCGGCCTCGCCCCGCCACTGCGGAACCCCCTCGGCGGGGCCGCGCCCGCCGCCATCGCGGCCCCCGCCCCGGCCCCGCCATGCTGCGGGCCCCGCGCCCCCCCCGCACCGCCGCCGCCGCCGCCCATGGAGAGGCCGGTGCGGGGCGCGGGGGGGTTGGGGGGGGGGCGGCGGGGGCGGGCGAGCGGCGCCCGCGCCGGGACCAGAGCGGGAGCCGGGGCCGGTCCCGCGGCACTGCGCACCCACCTGCCCATGTTCTGCCTGCCCGCGGCTGACGGGAGGCCGGGGCCGCCGCCGCCGCCGCCGGGGGGCTTGCGGTTGTTGCCGGCGGGCTGCGCCGCCGCCGCCGCTTGCTTGAGGGACATGGCGAGGAAGGAGGGGAGGGAGAGCGCCGGGGGTCGCGCCGGGCTGTGGGTGCGCTCGGCCGGTCCGCGCTGCGCTGGCGGGGCCGGGGCGCCGCTGGCTCGGCCGGTTGCTCCCAAACAGTGCGAGCGGGGCGGAGGGAGCGGAGCGCGGCGCGGAGGGATCCGCGGGAGGGGGGGAGGATGAAGGGGGGGCGGGCGGCGGCCGCGCCGCGCCGCGGTCTGAGGAGAGCAGCGGGGCCGGGGGGGCGCGGCGGCCGCACCCGCGGGCTCGGGGCTGCCCCGCGGGGCCGGCGGGGCGGGGGCAGGGGGCGCGGGGCGGGCTTGGGGCGGGCGGGCGTTGCGGACTCTTTACGGGAAGTCGGAGGGCGCGGCGGCGGTGCTGCGGCGGGTGAAGGGGCGGGGAGGGAGGGGGGACACGTGAGGCGGCGGCGCGGGACGGCGGCAGCGCCCGCCCGGCCCGGCCCGCCCGTGAGGCCCCGGCGGTGCCGGAGGGGCCCCCAGCCCGCACAGCCCCCCGCGCCCGCCGGTGGCACCGGGAGGGTCCCCCCTGCACCTCCCGGTGCGGCTCCCGCGGGCGCGATCCCCGCGTTGCGGCCCCGCAGGCCGCGGCCTGGTGCGGCCCGGCCGCGCTCGCCCCTCCCCGGGCCCCAGCGAGCGGCGGTGGGAGGGCGGCGGGCTCGGCCCGCAGCGCATCGTTCAAAAGAAACCAGGCGGCGAGAGACAACGAAATGGAGGAAAAATGGCCGAGCCCTCGCGGGCTGTGAAAGGCCGGGGGAGAAGCCAGGCCCTGCAGAGCGGCCCCTGCCCTGAGCCGCAGAGATCCCGAGCCGCCACCACTAAACACATCCCACCGCCGTCAAACACAGCCCTGCTCCGGGAGGACGGCAAGATGGGGCCGAAGGGATGGCTGCTTCCCGTGCAGTGCCCCTCCATCTTACAGGTTCTGGAGCAGAGAGGGCTTCCCCGAATGTTAAAGACATTAAAATTTGCATTGCACTGACAGATTAAATATTTGAGATGCTCCGTGTTACCTGTCCACCATCACCAGGCTCCCTGCAGGAATCCACAGTGCAGCAGCTGTGTGTGGAACCTGAGAGTGGTAATTTCACCAACTCATCCCAATACACAAAAATAAAGCCTGGCCTGTCGTATTAAAAACCAAATTATGCACGTACAGGATTAGTAAGAGCAGATGCAACTTGAAAACCAAGAGCTAAATTGATTTATAGCCATGGTTACTCGAAATGCTCCGAGTTTAATCTATTCATAGAAATGCTCTAGAAATCCCACAGGATTCCAATGGAATAAAAAGGAGCAGTGCTCTTAGGCAGGCATTATTTATACACCTTGCTCCTAAAGCAACAGCTTTGCCATGCACTTGGAAGAGTTGTGGGTGGCACACAATGGGGAAAAGATAACAAATATTGAACAGCTTTCTTAAATTAGCATTTTCCCTACAATTTTGACTGTTAAACTGATTGTTTTATTTTACCTCACAGGCCCAAGGAACCTTGTGGTTAACACATTATGAGCTGAATGACAGATACTACCCAAAAGGGGCTCAGCATGAAAAATTTTCCCATTGAGAATACTCTTAAACAGAGCCAGTGATTTAAGGAAACTACATTTTTCAGTCATTTTAGTGAACTCACAAGACACTTTGCTACTTCACAGCCACAAAACCAAGGGAGAAGGACACTGAGGATTTCTGCAGCCCAAAAGTTTAGGAGACACCAACACTTGCAGAGCCAAAGGCAGCTTGTGCTACCACTGACTGGCAGAAATTTTGGGACCATTCACTGTAAAAACAGAAATCTGATTCACTGCATATGATGGGATAAGTAACTTTACCTAAGAGCAGCTAAGAAAAGACCTTCCTATATATATGTGTATATATATATATATGTAAAATCCACTAGCATAAAAAACACTTAACCAATATAAGACAATACATAACAATATAAGACTAATATATCACCATAATAATATATAACAATATAAGAAAGATATACAGCTGTTAGAGAGTGCCCAAGGGGGCTACAAAGATGCTGAAGGGTCTGGAGGGGCACTGAACAGGCTCCCCAGGGAATGGTCATGGCCCCAAGGCTGCCAGAGCTCAGGGAGTGTTTGGACAACACTCTCAGGGACAGGATGGGATTGTTGGAGTGTCCTGGGCAGGGCCAGGAGTTGGACTGGATGTGTCTTTTGGGTCCCTTCCAACTCAGGATATTCCATGTTTCTATCAACCAACCTCCTTAGGGTACTGTTTATAAATTCTTCCACAGCTTTTGTGGACCTCAAGCAAGGAGCACTCCCTAATTCCTGCCACACTGGGAGAAATGCAGCAGGAATGGAACTTGAAGAGCCAAGATGACTTGCACTCAGTGTGTTTCATCAGTTTTCATTTGAAAAGAAAGTTACCAACAGAAAGCAGGAGGAAGTGTGATAAGAGATTGGTTGTAACACATCCAGGTCACTTCATGTTAGTTTTTTTTTTTTAAAGGACATTACTGCAATGCTTTTTCAGCCAAGAATGTTTACAGCTCCCAGCAATTAGCGACTATTTATGAGGCTAAAGGTTTAAAGGTTAAGAACCATTAAAGCACCTGCAGTGGTTTGAAGAGGCAGCCATGCTGTGGGGTCCTGCTGGCAAAGAGGGAGCCCTTGATATTCAAAAAACACAGGAATAAGTTCCACAGGCAGGGATGGTTTCTAAGACATGATACAAACATACTAATGTACATTTTAGGGTGCCATTATGTGCTGGGAAAGCAGGATATGAATAGACTGGTGTTCACTCTGCAGTAATGACTCAAGTGCAGTTGCAGTTTGACTTGTTTTCTCCTTCAATGTCTTCTTTGTTTTGTTAAGCTCTGTTTGGCTTTCATTGTGCCCTCCCTTTGCTGTTTGTTGAGCATCTTCATAAAAAAACCCACCTTAAAAGTAAATATAGAAGTGAACATTTAAAATAATAGCTCCAGCAGGAAGGACCACCAGAGAACCTGCAGGTTGGTTTCCAGTGGCAGAGGGATTCTCCAGTGACCACCAGCATGGACAGTGCTCTTCACCTTCCTGTGCTGAGCACATGTACAGGGAATCACCCAAATTTCCCATGTAATGGGATTTTACTGCTGTTAGGGCACGCAATTCCCTTACTTCTCCCTGCATACCGTTCCCAATATTCTGTATTTATTATTTTATGACTGGGCTCTATCAATTTCTCACCTTTTTTTGCTCTTCCCTACCATTACAGCTGATATTTTGGTTGTCAGTGATGTAACAAAGAACAGCCAACAGTGGATATGATGGTCTGGCTGTAGAAATATTCAGGATTCAATCACCTGCTTTGTGGTCAAAAAAGAAAACCAACAATTCCTAATGGAGAATCATGTCCTATTTTGCCTTTCCTGTCCGTAATCCAGGTTTTTCCAAGAATCCAGTTTCCATTCAGATCTGTGACTACGTGTGCAGGCTGAATTTGCATAGGCAGATGAATGAGCCTGATAAAATCATTACTGAGCAGGAAGTGCTACATGATGTAACATTTCCTTGATCTAACCTGCTCTTGGGTCTTGTGCTCCCTTCCTTGAGCTACCCAGGGTGATCCTCAACAGCATCAGCGAGACAAAACATGCCTGGATACAAAGGGACAGCAGCACAGGGATTTATTTGGAGCGAAATCAGCTGCTGGAGAAGCTCAGAGAACTGAGCATTTCTACACGTGTGTTTTCCCTTCCCCACACTCTGTTCTTTAGTCCCATCACCCCGACCCTCCTCTTGGAGAATTAAGCTTTGTGAACAGTGCTGTGAGCACAGGGATCTCCAAACACTTGGAAGGATATTAGGAGAACAAATCAGGTGCTCTGACACACGAAGCACTTCCCAGAGAGATGTGATGTAGCTCGTCAGCAAAGCTGCCGAGTTTAACTGATGACACACCAGTGGTCAAACCAGGATTGGTGCAGACAAGACCACGAGCAAAACCAAAGCACGAACCCCAAACCAACGAGGTGAGACGACTGCTGCCACCTCTGCCTTTCCTCCCCCCCCCAACCTCTGTGTAGGGTCTTCTCATTGCCTGCAGCACCCACCAAATTCACAGCTCAGCTCCAGGCAGAGCCCAGCTCCCATCAGATACAGTTTTGGACCCACAGTTGTGGTTTTACTGCTATTTCCTCCCAGTTCTCAGCCCTGCAGTATCCTCCTCCAGCTCAGTGCTGCCAGGGCATGGATGTCCCTGCTGAACCATGTGTGCCAGCTGCTTCTCCTGCAACCAACAGGAGATGAAGGAAAATGCTTATGTCCATCCCTAATGTCCATCCCTAATGTCCATGGAGCTCAAGAGAGAAGTGCAGAAGTGCCAGAGCTTATTTCAGCTATAACCAACTCTTTAGGGACCCTTGCTCTTAATTTCCTCAGAACACTGGACAAGGGCAATTCTTTCCTGGAGCAGCAAAGCTCCAGGATCTGTGTGACAAAGCCGTGGGTTCAGAGGGATTGTTTGGTGACAGAGCTGCAAACTGGGAGACACCAACTGTGCCCAGCAAAACGCCAGGAAATCGTCACCCAAGCCCTTTACTCTTTTAGATTTCACATTTTTAGAAAAGGGAGGGGGGAACTCAGCCTGCTAAGCAGCAGCAGCAGCAGCACACAAAGCAATCGTTATGCCAAGATTTAGCTCTCAAATCCCTCAAGATCTGGTGCTCACAGAGCATAAACAACCTTTGCCTCCCAGCCTGGCCGAGCGGTACCTCCGCGTTTCTCAGCACAGCTCCACAGCCCCTCCAATACCCATCCTCTCCCAGCCCTGTGCTGAGGCAGGCGTGCCAACAAGAAAGCCAGTTGCCATGGCATTTTTTCCCCCTACAGACAGATGTCCATTAAAAACCAAGTCAGTCTCAGGTTTGCTTCACAGAGCAGCTTTCAGTTATTATTACCAGCCCGTGAGGAATTTCCACTGTGCCCCTTCACCTCAGATGTTTCAATGCACTGCAGTATTAATCCCTGGGGATTAGAAGGGAACTACTTCAGAGCAGGCACAGGTACATTCAAAGGACAAATTTAGGATTACGATCTTGGTTTATGTTTTTGGCAGATGACAACCACATGACTGTGTTTGGAAAGGGTTGAATTTGTTACCTCTGGTGCTCTTTCTCCTGTTCACTAAGACTGTGTTCAAATCATCAGGCAAATTGGGAATGAGACGTGAAACTTTTCCCCTCCTCCAACACATCACAGCTGGGGCTCAGATCTGGGATTTTGGCTTTAGGAGGAACCCACCTGTCCCAGGCAGAGCATCATCAGAGGCTCCATCCATGGAGAAAGAGAAGCCCAGGCAGCTTCAGTGAGCAGGGCCAAGCACTTCCATGTGGCTCAAGGAGTGATGTCTTCTGCCTTGGTCACAAGGCCACATTTTTATTTAGTATTGGAAAAAGGGATTAAGGGGTTCCATACTCCCCCCTAGCCCATTCTGGGGGCCCAGGGCTCATGAGAGGTGTCCCTTGGGAAAAGCAGGAGAGATTCCTACTGCAGTGTTGGCAGTGCATCACCAGTGTCTCTGCAGGGCCCATTTGCAGGGGACAGTCAGGTATTTTTATTGGGACTCCAACAACACTAAATATGTGAGAACTGAAATGTGACTGTGCAGTGAAATGAGTTTTCCTTGCTAAAGCAATCCTGAGTCATGTCCAAGGAGGGATCTCCCCTCTCATATTTGGGTCTGAACCTGGCAGGGCTCCTCCAGCATTCCTTGTTCAGGCTGTGGCACTGGGGAGACGTGGACCTTCCATGTGGGAGCTGACATTCTGGAGCCATCATTGCAGCTCAGTCTGCATCCAGGCTGGCTCACAGTGAGTTTTCCACAGGAGCCTGGATCTTCAAAGGATCCAAGTGCCACTGTTCCAGCTGCAGGAATGACAGCTCCTTGTGGCTCTGTAAAACAGCGGGGGCTGAGCACGTCCCCAGCTGTGAGGTCCCAAGGCAACACTCCCTCCCAGCCCCACACTCACCCCCCAAGGCACTGGGATTTCTCCTCTTGGTTACAGCAAGTGCAGCTGCAAAAATGATCAAAACCATCTAATCCTCTTATAACTGCTCCTGCAGTTAGACTCCGATGCTGCAGAGGAAGGTGCCGTGATTGCTGCATTCCCACACGGCTCCACAGAAACCTCGGCTTTGACACCACTGCTCACTCCTCCACGTTGATTTTTTGGAAGGAAGAGAAGATGTTTGGCTCCTTGTGATGAAGCTGAGAGTGTTTTTCAGGAAGGGGTGGAGGCCAGGAGCTCCCAGGGCTGCGCTCTGCTCTCGGTGCTCCTTCACTGAGCAGGCAGGATCCAGCTGGGATTCCTTCCTCACCAGAAGCCAGAGCACATCTGAAAGCTGCCAAGGAGAATTGCTTGCAAAAAGTCCTCTTTGCTCCTTGTGCGAGCCCTGCACTTGCAGAGGGAAGCTCTTGGCCCAGCTGTGCTTGGACAGGACCGTCCGGCTTCTCCTCGGTCAGTGGCTGCAGCAGTGTCCCTGTGTCCATGGATAACTCCAGCTCACCCATCCCACTCGGCTCCTCCAGCCCTCACAGAAGCTTTTCCAAGTGAGACTCCACACAGACCATGGATTCAAGCAAGCAGCACTAGGAGTTTCTCCAGCCTACGTTAATTCTGCTTGCACTGAGATAACCAGTTGTGTAGAGGGATTGTTCTGGGAGATCTGGTCACATTTTAGGTGCTAAACAGATTTGTTGTGGGTTTAGTTTAGTTTTACAGAGCTCAGGCATGGAGACTGTGGAGTTGCCTTGTAACGTCACTCGTGCCTGTAGGTGGGGGTCTCCCCCCACCCCAAAGAGGAGCCCACCAAGGTGGGTTTCCCTCATATGCTTAAACCCCTCTGCTATACACGGGAGGAGGCTCCTCTTCCCAAAGAGTGTCACACATCCATGGAGACTCATAAACATTAGTCACATATAAAGAGACACGAGGGCAGAGGGACACTGGGAGGCAGAGGCACTTAGATCAGTGTCAAAACCATCATCTTTGCAGCCAGAAACCCAGTTATGTCCCACACTGATATTGTCCTCCAAAGCCATTGCCACCACATAGAGACACTGAAAACGGGCAAGAAAACAGCTCATTGCAGCCTCCATCCAGGAAAATTCTCCTGAAAGGCACAGAGACAGCCTGGCTGCTGGCTCTGGGGTTTGGGAAGGCTCCTGCACACCCTCAGCACAAACAGGACCTTCACAGCCCAACTCCAGCACCTCTGAGAGCACAATCACCCAAGGAACGTGCCAGACCCTGCACCAGAGACCAGCACAGCCTGGGGATCTCAGGCTGGGAATAAGGCATGTGCTTGATTCAGCTCATCCTTACCCCTGCCCTGGGGCCCACAAACCCAGAGAACCTCTACAACCACAAAATCAGCACATCATCAAACCTGCAAAGACCAAAATTTCAGTTTTCTGGTGAGCTCACACGCCTCTGCTCAGAGCACAGCTCCCACCAGCAAGCAGCAAAGCTTTCCATGGTTTCCCAGCCTCTGCACAGCTCAGGAAAACCTCCCCAAAGAACCCCCACCTGCTCCAGCTCCAGCAAGGTAGCAACCCCCCCAGGTGCAGCAGCTTAATAGGAGCTGTTGGCCCTGAAGAAGGTTCAACAGGGCCAAATTTCCTGGTGGGGAAGTAAACATTGCTCTCTCTGAGGTGTTTGATGTTTTTAACCAGCTTGGGATAGAAGAAGTTTGACTCTCCAGCTCCCTGGGAGAAGGTGGAAGGAAACCATGTGAGTGTCTTGAGGTTTGTTGTCTAACTCAATTAACCAATTACTTCCAGGTCAAGAAGGGGCAAAGCTATAACTGCTGCTTGCTGCTATAAATAATGTTTGCTCAGGGGTGGTGCAGGAGCAGGAAGCTGGAGGTGTGGGGCTTTAGCTTGGAGTGAAAGCAAATATCACCAATTGCTTCCTGCTCCAGGCAAACCTGTCCCTGTTTTTTTTCTTTTGCCCCTCAAAGGCTGAAGAGAACCAAAGCACAGAGCTGGCTCCTGCCTTGGGAAATATGTGCAGGAATTCAGGCTGGGAAATCAATACATAAATGTCCCTCCTGTGCTGCAAAACTCCCCCCAAACACCTCTGGCTGTGCTAGTGTGGGACCTGCTGGATAAGTCTGCCTTTAAAACACAATTATTAGACCAAAATGCCCCTTTACATAAAAAAAAAGGGGGAGGAGGCCATGGAGAAATGGCTGTGAATTTCTCAGAGCTCAAACGAGAACAGACAAGTCGGTTGGTGCAGAGCAAGGCAGGAATTTTCCAGCGGGCCTTAGGGAATTGGGCTCCGGTGAAAAGGTAAAGGGAGCAGAGAGCAGGTGGTGGGACAGCAGTGTGGCCCCTTGGAGGGGCCTGGGCTGGCCGTGGCACAGGGAGTGTGGCTGTGGGTGCTCCAGCTGCTCAGACAGATGGGCACCTGTGGATCTGTGCCTGGAGGTGACTCCGTGTCCGATCCGCTCGAGGTTTTTCTTGGGCACAAACCAGGGATGTCACCTCACCCAGCACCTCGGCTCCTCAGGGAGCAGAACCAGTGGCATCAAGGGGATTCATTTGCATTAAGAGACAGTTTCTTCCCAAGGGGCAAAAAATGCACGAGTCCCTGGCACCATGTGAAACAGAGCAGTGTCAGATGTCTCACCCCAAACTGTGGCACCCGCCAATCTGGTGGGAACATTCCTGAGGGAAGAGTGACAGCAGAGCCCTGGCTCACCCCAAGCTGCCCTAAACTTCCCTTGCAGCAGGGGAGAACATCCCTCTGTCCCTGCTGTCCCCTGTCACCCCCTGGAGCCGCCTCTCCCCAGTGCTGGCTTGGGAACAGCTGCCAGAGTGAATCATCTCAGCATTCTCAGGACTCTGCCAGGGCTGTGACCCTGCTCCATCTGTGCTTCTCCCTGGCCCCTTTAAACCCTACAGCCTTTCCTGCAGCCCCTGCCAACCTCCCCTCTGGCAGGTGGGTGCTCTCCCCACAGAGGTGGCAGTGGAGGCTCCTGGTCCCTGTCCTGCCCCTGTACACAGTCAGTCACTTTGCTGTCCTGCTCCCTCTGTCCCAGGGAATCAGGGACCTTCTGCAGAGGGAACAGGAGGATCCAGTGAAGTTCACAGCAGCCCTTTGGGGAGACCAAGTCCCTCATTTCTCGCTCCTGCTGGAGCACCCCCTGTCCATTCCTGCCACAGAGCCCACGTGGCACATGCCCAGGCAGGTTGTGTCCTACAGCTCTGTGATCCCACTCCCACCCAAGGCAGCACCAGCACAGACAGCAAAAACCCTCTGCTGCTCCTCGGGGGAAATGTGTTTCTTTCATGATTTAAGAATAAAAGGGTCTATTTTAAGGGTTTTAACCATAGCAGCAGCTTGGCCAGTCTCAGCTGTCCAGTGCTGGGGAGTTTTGTGCTGCTGCAGCCTCTTGCGGTGGTGACACTGAGTCACCAGAGCTGACCTGCTCTTCCAGTTGCAGATGCCAAAACTTGCCCACAGGCTGCAGTCCTGAGTGCCAACACTTTTTCCAGACACTTGGGTGTCCGGATGATGGGTAAGGAAGAGTCATGGAATGGCCTTCACTGGGAGTTTTCCCTTCACCACAAGCCCCACTTTCTTGTGGGAAGTCTCACAGAAGCAGGAGCCTGGGGGAGCCCATTGATCTGCAGCAGCGACTAAACACCCAGAGAGACACTGCAGGTTGTCCTGTCACCTGGGATGACTGTAGGAGAAGCTGGCGGGGACTCGAGGACTGAGAGTAATTTGGTTTAACACAAAGTATTCAACAATTCTTGCTTTTTCTGCATGAGCTGCCCAGGGATAATTGCTCTGCCTTATCTGCTCAGATCAGCTCAGCTGAGCCCAACTTCCCCAGCCCAAAGATGACACAGAGCTCGTTTGGACAGCTTTGCCTTCGAGTTAAAAACCAGAAGACTTCAAAAATAACAAGTTGCATGTTTTGTTGTCCTCCCTGCCTTCTCCTCCCTCCCCTTCCAGTCAAACGCACACAAAGAACTGCACACTGGTTTAATTTTCCATCACATTTTTTGAAAAGGAATTCCAAGATACAGTACAGCATCTTAGTGTTCTACACAAAGCAAGCCTTCAGCAAAAGGTCAGAGGATCTTAATGGTGTAAAAATATATCTTAAATAAAATAGTTTCTCTAGGAGAGCAAGCCGTGCTGTACATCTCTCGGTCCTTAGAGTCATTTACAGAAGGCAGAGGCCTGGTTGTACAATCCACACACGGAAAAGTGAGTGTACATTCATGCTACAAAGTTAGAAAAGGTCCAAATTCCAGGTGGTTGGGGCAGATCTCCAGACCCAAGCAGTGGATGCCATGACTGCACTAACACGTGCCCCAAATTTCCAGTGACAGTCCACTCTTCCAGTCCATCCAGTCAGGAAGTGGATTGTAACGACCCGCCTTTCCCAAGTCATTCCACTGATTGTAACTCATCCCTTTCAACTGGCCAAAAAAGGAACCACCTCCAGCAATAAAGGACTGGCTGTTTCATGGGTCTAGGCTGGAGCTGGTCAGCCAGCCGGTGTCCCAGACTAAGATCATGATTGTTCCAACGGACAGGGATCATCCTATGGGCTGGAAAGACAACTGTGGGACTCCCCTGCCATCTCTAACAACAGATCAGCCTTTAAACGCTCCCATTCTGAGCACAACAACCACCAGGACAGTCACTTCTCCAGCCAGGGGAAAACTGCCCACCCCAGAGCATCCAATCTGAGAATCTAAGTGAAAACCAACAAAAAACCAAAGCAAAAGAGGTTTGTCCACAAATTCCCCTTACAGGACCTGCCTACCTTCGGGGCAAGCGACATGGGAGTTCTGCCAGCTGAGATTTTGGACAGTGCCACGTTTTGGAGCAGGATCAGAGGAACTGGGAACAGCAGCTGCAGCTCACAGCAAGGGTCCAGTGGTGGGCAGCACATCCAGCTCTCCCACAGACCCGGCCTGGCAGCTACAGGAATGTGGGAAGAGAGTCTGTAAAAGGCTGAGCTCATCCCTCTCCTCACCTGGTTTCGAGGGTAACAGCTCTGGAGCTCGTACCAGCATCCCCAGTGCAGCTCAGTGAGGGGACACACCCCCTGCTCCAGGAGGGCTGGAATGCTGGGAGCATGTTCCCATCTTCACAGACGACTCTATTTAATTTGTAGAAATACCTATAAAATAATATTAAACAGCGTCCAGAACACAAAACTTCCACCCTTTCTGCCCCAAAGGCAGCACAGCAAGCACTGGCCTCTCAAAGGCCACCTGTAAAATGAAGAAAGAGATCATAGCAGAGTCCCTTAAAGCATTTAATTTCCCAGATCACGAGCCTTTAGGACTCACCTGGTTTCTTACACCACTAAGATGGTTTATTTTCCACACCTCACTTTTTATTTCCAAACTACAGTTCTACTCCTGCACTAGCAGTTCTGCAGTGCCAGGACTGCACATACAAAAAGGAGATGTATATAGTCTAATTTACACTGTTTATTAAATAATTTCTTAATTGAGAATACTTTTAATCCAGGAGAAGAACTGGAGAAGCCTTACACACTGGGCTGAGCCTACTCTACAGCATCCCTGCAGGGAATGGGATGTTTGACATGGACACACCCTCCACCCCAAAACCTTCTCCAAGGAAGTCAAATGCATGACAGGAGGGGCTCTGAAAAGGTAGGAAGGCAAAATGGTCATCAAGATCTGCCTAAAAACAGCTAAATAGTGCAGTGAAATGCTTTTAAATACCACAGACACCTCCACTGACTGGCAGCCAGTTTTATGAGCAGCTCTGAAGACAATTTCTAGCTGAGCTTTAGTGGGCTGGGCGTTCCCAGCCGGAGTCCCGAGGTGAGCCAGGCCTGCGCCGGCACGGCCAGTTCCAGGGTGGGAGCAGAGCTTCCCAGGCTCATTTCCCCCTCTTGCCACGGCCTCTCCTGGAGGAAGGTTTGCCTGTGCCTGCCGTGGAGGAGCTGGCAGAAGATGCCACTGCGATGTTGATCTGTCCCTCCTGGATCTCCTGCCGGGTCTCGGCTGGGAGGTGGTTGATCTTCTGTTGTGTCTCCAGGTAGAACATGACATCCCGCAGCTGCTCCTGGATCTCAGAGATCTGCAGGTCCTTCTGCTCACAGGTCTCCTTTAACACTCTCTCCTCCTCCTTCAGTTTGTTCTGCAGCAAGGCCTGGTTTGCTCTCAAGCACTTGTTCAGCTCCTGCTCCTCCTTCAGCTCGTTGGAGAGCTTTGCCACTTTGTTGTTCAGCTGGGAACACCTTGCAGGGAGAAGCACAAGTCAGAACAGCAGCACTCCCAGGCCAAACTCCACTGCAGCCTTTGTACTGGGCAACTGCCCCCAGTCCCCCTGAGACCACCTGCAATTTGGTTTTCTGGCAAAGATGGGCAAGGGGAGGCAATGCAAGACTCTGACATGCCCCCAGGATTTTCTGTGCAGCACCAGTGTGTTACCTGTACATGGAACAGGATGCTGTGAGGCAGAATTCCTTCCTTAACTGCATAACTCAGGAGTTATCCCTTCTCTTGGGAGTCAGGCAATTCCACCTCATGACAAATGCCAACAGTGAGATGTTTGAGAGATGGGACTAACCTTGAGCACACACCTGCAGCTTTTGGAACAGGTCCCAAAAAGGGCACAGAGATTACACAGGACCCTGAGAGAGCTGAGGGTAGTCAGGGACCCCCAGACACTGGCTCCTCCACACTCCAAGACCCTGAAGATGCCACTTCACTTGGAAGCGAGATGCTCCCAAAGGGATATCAGTAGCCTCATGATTCACAGACTTTCTGCTCCCAACAGCTCACTGCTTTTACCCTGGAAGTTAGCTGGCATCATACAGCAACCCCTTCCCACCCAGCAAGGTGAGCTGCACTGACCCATCTCCCTGGCCTGGGCTCCCTGCTCCAGCCAGGGCTGCTGGACAGGTTGGGAGGAACAGGGCACACAGTCCCACCCAGTCTGCTGGAGCACGTGGATCCCAGTCCCTGTGCTTAACATCTTTCCCCTGGGCAATTCCCAAGATCTCCATTTTCCTCTGTGCTGGGTGGTGCCTCTGCTGAGCTGCCTCTCATCCCTTTGGATGTATCTGCCAATGGCAGGACAGGCTGGCATCTACCTCAGAGCAGGGGGAGGAATGATCCCTGGAGCAGGGAGAGGAAAGATCCCTGAGTGCTAAATATGCAGAGTGTGTAAAAGGAGCTGAGAACCCCAAAGCTGCTCACCAAACAGGCACTTCCCCTTTGGGAACACCTACAGAAATGAGAGCTTTTTTTAAAGCAAGCCATGTTCTCAGTATTCCAGCTTAAACAGCTCAGAATTGCCCAGGAATAGCAGGATTCCTTTTTGGATGTCAGTGTGCAGCACTTTAATGGCTGCATGGAACTGAACCTGGCAGCGGTACCCACTTCCTCTCCACAGACTGCTTTTCTTTGAGCAAGTCATTGAGCCGCTGTTCCAGACTGTCACACTTCTCAATGGTCTCTTTAAATTTGGTCTTCATGTTGTTAATCTGTAAAAACAAACACAGGCATTTCAACCAGCTCAAAGTCCGCTGCACTTTCGTCAGGACACTCAGTTTTCTGGAGTGGTTTCCAGACTTCAGCCCATTCCTCTCCCCAGGTAAGGGAAGCTCTGAGTCCGGGCTTTGTTCTGCTGGAGACCCCCGTGTCACACTCGTAGCACAGACAAGGAACCACGTTGCCGTGGAAGCTGCTCACACAGAGCAGCAACTCGGGCTGAGAGCTGTGCCAGGATCACACAAAAGCTGCAGCAGATCCTTAACTTCTCCCTGCCTGCAGCAGTCATTCCTTCAGCCATTCGCTCCTGTTTCTGGCTCCAGCAGCAAACTCACATTTCCACCTTAAGGTGTTACAAGGCTGGGTTTTTGCTCATTTTAAACCAAACCTCAAGGAAGTGTGGTCAAAGTGAGAAGATGAACAGGCTCCCCTGCTCAGCACTGACTCAGCAGTGCTGTCATAAGGCAGTGACCCACTGACACCAATATCTTACTCATGCAAAACACAAACACAAACACTCCTTCCTCGGCTTCCTCTTCCTCTGCTGCCCCACTCCAGGCGCTGCTGTGGGAGAAAGCCAAGCTCTCCTTGTCCAGGTGCAGCACTGAGCGTGTCAAACCCCCAGCATGAGACTTACAGGAGATTTAGAGTCAGGAATGCTTGATTCCCCCATATCAGTGGTGTAGTGGAGGCAGGAATTTAAAGGAAAAATGCTTTCCTGAAGGAGCAATGTGGACACATCTCAGTGTCTGCACACATGGTGCTGCCACTGGTGCCACAGTAGATGCAGAGCAGGTTTTAAGCCTTCCAGCCCTAATCAGGGAATGTTTGTGCAGCTGATGGGTAATTTGGGGAAGTAGCCTGAGCACTGATAATGGAATACACTGCATGGTGGCACCAATCCAGACAAGACTTACACGGAGCAAGTGCCATGAATAACATTGTTGGGATCTTTAAATGTGAAACCACATTTGGGGAATGGATCACAGTCATTTCACTTTGAATTTCTTTGTGGATCATGTTTCTTGGTCCTGTGCAAGATTATTTTTGATATATATTTTCCTTCTATAAAGGTTCTCCTTGAGATTCCTGGGACTGTTCTTTAGGACAAGGTCAGTGACCACTATTTCAATGGTCACAATTTCTATGTTTATTTCACTGCAGGTACTAAATGGTTAATTAGAAGTCATGTGGAAAGTTAAGTTAAGGACTCAGTTCTAAATCCTGAATCACTTTAAACCTACTTCAAAGGATCTATGTAGAGTGAAAAAGCAGTAAAATATCCTCCCTGGATTTTTGCCGGTGACATTTTGAAGCAGTCCTGCCTCCAGGATGCTTTATAGGAGGAGACTGAACTTTTCCCAAAGGGTGAGGAGGAGAGAGAGGGGATCAAAAAGAAAGGGCAAATCAATATGCATTTGGAGCAGAGAGACAGCTCCCACCTCCTGCAGCCGAGCAAATTAAAGTCATATTGTCTCTGCTACACCAACCTTCCCCGGAGAGCCGTGTCAGGGAGACGGATGGCACCGGCAGCCCGGGATCCTGCAGCACCACGGGCTGCCCTCCCCTCTGCTGCAGTTTCACCAGCAGCACATTTAAATCACCCTTCAATCTCGGTGCAATCTACCTGCTTCTGCACCACTGAGCAGCAAATTGCTGGATGTGAGCAGCCAGAGAAGGGACAGACACATCCCGGAGCCAATTTTCCCAGCTGGGAGCGGAACAGGCTGCACGAGGCCACGTCACACACCACGGACCCACCAGCTCCTTCTCTCTCCCATTTCCCAGTGTCCAGGGCCCTGCACACTTGCCCAGGGCAGAGCTCACCTCTTCAGCCGTGTCCTTCTCTATCCGGACAATCTTGTTTTCCCAATAGATCCGCTGGGATTCCAGCTGGCTCGTCAGCAAATAGGAATACTACAAACACAGGAGAGACACAGAGCGGTCAGGGGGGCTGTGCTGATCAGGGAGCCCAGAGGGCTCCAAAATCCAAATCAATTTAATCAGATGAAACTGAGCAGAGAGAAGGTTCTGGACACACATCCCAACTGCACCTCCATCTGACATGTTTCACCAGTTTGATTTTGGAATCAAATCACTTGGTTTTTGAAATCAAGGAAAGCCTTCAGAGCACAAGGATCAAGTGAAAGTTCTGCTGAGCTGAACCCAACAAGAACTTTTGAAAGAGGAGACAGCTTGTTTTCGTGGGAGCAGCAATCTCTACAAGAAAATGAAGCTTCACTCATCCCTGTCACGAGAGTCTGAGATCCCAAAGGCTGAGGGGCAGAGTTCCCATTCACAGCCCCAAATCCAAGGCAGAAGGGTCAATGCACATGCCCAGCTTCCCTGTAAAAAGGTCTCTGGGAAAGCACCCTCAGCTCTGTGTAACTATTCACAATTCTCTAAATGGATGGCCCATTCCAATGTCATTTGGCATCTGAATGAGGATAGATGCCTTCCATCCCATCTCTTCCCTGCTGGTTCTGCAAATGAGTTATGAGAAGGCTAATAAGCACCAAATTAGCCATTCACTGCAGAATTAAACATGCACAAAGCCTTGATCACTCTCAGTAATTTCTGAGTGCCAACATACACTGCCAAATTCATTCTCTCTCAAATATTTAGATCTCATGGGACAGAGAGATCTTACATGCTTTAAGCAACAACCTCCCAGAAGAAAGGGTTAAAATTAGCTGGTTTAGCATCTGAGTGTTAGTCAGAAAATTCACGGAAAAGCAACCAAATATTTATCTGAGCAATGAGCTGCTCAAGTCTGGTCCCTGTGGGCTGTTCCTCCTCACATCCCCTCGTGTCTAATGCGGCTGAAATGGTGCTGCAGCGTCTGCTCAGTGAAGCAGGGATTTCTCCTTTAGTTAGGAGAGAAGCTGGGCGACAGGTACTGAAAATAAATAAATCATTATCTGTTCGAGAGGAGGGAACAGAACATGGCTGGTGTCAGACAAGCCTGTCAGCTTTGCTGGCCAACGATTCCTACAGCCTGGTTCAGTCTAGGAGCTAAGCTGCTCTTACTGACAGATCCTGGCTCTGAACCCTGGTCACAGATCCACTGGGAAGGGTCTGGAGGGTGACTCAGACCCATTTCTCCCTCCAGTGACCTGAGTGTTTGCAGCAGCACAACCAGCTCATCTTCAATCCAGTGACCACAGGACAACACTGCAGCTCACACGGCGCTGCATCGGCTCTGCAGAGCCAGGGAAGGTTTAAAAAAAAAAAATAAATAAATAAAAAGGAAGAAAAAAAAGCAGTAAAGCCATTCCTGCTCCTGGCTGGAGATGATTCCCTACAGGCAGGGAGCAGGTCTGCTGTGTAAGCTGATGGGATTGAACCGTGGTCATGTCAGGGTTTGAAACACTTCCCCACATAGAGCCCAACATGTCAAAATATTTACCTCTAATTGTAAGGCATCAATTTTCTCCTCCTGGCACATGTCCCCCTCACACTCGTACTGAACGATCTTCCCGTCAGTTTTACTGGCCACCAGCCGATGGACGTAGTTGTCTGAGGAGAGAAAATCCAAGCACTTGGAGCTGAGGGGCACCCAGGCTGCCCCCAGTCCTGCAGAACAATTAACCCCCCAGGCTCTGCACCAGCACCTCGGGGAGGCACAGAGCCAACCTCACATGGCAGGTTCTTTAGCAGACTTCTCCTAGACACCTCACAGGGTATTTATTCCCACAGCCCATTCCCACACCTCGGGGAAAACGGATGGAAAGGGAGTGACAAATACATTCCAGTCATGTTCTCCCTCCTCCATCTGCTCCAGACCCACTAAAGCTGCTATAAGAGCAGAGATGGATGCTTCCAAAAGACAGGGATTAGTGCAGACACAAACTCCTTCATCTCCAGGCAAACTCTGCCTCAACTCCTCTTCCTAAGGGGTTCCAAGAGCTGTTCCCAAGCCAGGTGACCCTGCAGGAGGGACGGGGAGCTCTCACCTCCAGCGTAGTCCCAGACCCTGTGGTTGGTGAGCTGCATGGCGTAGGTGTGCTGGGTCTCCTCGAAGTGCTTGTAGGCGTGTCGGCTCACGTAGCGCCCGCAGCCGATGTGCCCACAGATCAGACAGATCCACAGGTTCTGCCAACACAGAGAAAGCTCTGTGGGTACAGCACTGTCACCTGGGGCACCTTGGGAAAGTGTGATCCCACCCTGCTGCCCTGCTGGTGCTGTGCAGTCCCTTCCTCAGGGAACCAGCAGGGTTTGCTTTCCCTTTCCTGCTCCTCTGGAAGGCCAAAGAGAAGGGGGTCCTTGCTCACTGGAGACAAGATTTTTTTCATGGGAGTAGCAATAAATCTCTACAATAAAATGAAGCTTCACCCATCCCTGTTGTGAGAGTCTGAAAATACAAAGGCTGAGGGGGAAACTACCCATTCCCAGCCCAAAATCCAAGGCATTCCAATGGGCCACCCTGCAGGTGCTGGGCACGTTGGTAAATCACCACCTGGATGGAAGAGTGGCCTTGACTAAGGAACGAGGCACCTCAGCAGGCTCAGCAAGGCAAGCTCTGAAGGCACAGACCAGAAGGGCTCACCATGCTCAGGGTCACTTTAGCTCCCTGCTGTCACACCCATCACACACACTCTGATCAGTTGATGTGCTGATCTTTCTAAGAATCAGAATGATTTGTCCAAACAGGAAACCTGTGAGGTAACATCCCTTCCTAGCACCGATTCCAACTCAAAAGGAAAGCTGATACCCCCCTGACTGGTAAAATTAGCCACAGAATTACCCCCCAAAGCAGCCCAAGCAGCTGTGCAGTCAGATCTAGTCTAGATCTCACTCACCATCCACCCACCTACTTACTTCTTGAACTCCACACTCAAAGCACTTGTTCTCTTCCACGGGCTCTGGTGTCTGGCAGTACCTGCAGACAGGGCACCTGGGGGGCAATAAAGCACTGTGATGAGACACAGTTTGCTCCATCCTCATCTTCCAGTAATTAAACAGAGCCAGAGAGCTCCAGGGAATGCCTGGTGCAGCGAGATGCTCCCTGTATCCTCCATCTCTCAGTTCACATTTACCCACTCAAATTGACCTCCATTCCACACAAGGTCACTGCTATTAGGCTGCTGAGCGACAGAAGCACAAAGAACAGTTCTCCCAAAGCCATTTCACAGGTTCAGCTGGATCTGGCTTAGCTGCAGTCCAACCATAAAGAACATCTGCAAACACGAGCATGTGGTAGCTACACACCGCTGAGGAAGGGTGTTGTAGCTACACACTGCTGAGAACAGCCAAGCAACACTGCAAACACACCTTTGTGCTTAAACAACCCTGAGGAGATGCCTCAGTTCCATCCCAACCCAAGGGTTTTGGTCTTAGCCTTCCCAGGCAGAACACCCCATAACTGTACCTAAAGGTATCAGCAGCAGGCATTCCTTTTGGATCCACCAGAGATTCAAGAGGTCTCTCATCCCTTTTGGAAGTACCTCAGTGCTGCCAGAACACCCAAGAGCAGAAGGAGCCTGTCCAGACCCAGAGCACCAGCAGCTCAGCTCAGCTCAGCTCGGGGCAGCTGAGGCTACATCTGCTGCCAGGACTGTTTATGTATTTTTCATTAGCTGCTGGATAAGCCACAGAACTATTCCAGGGAGGAGACAACTGGATTGCAGTCAGCTTTCTGTACAAATTCAGGCATTTACAGCCTCTGTGGCGCCTGAGCAAGGACAGGGATTTTCCTTTATGGTTCTTTGAGATGGGGAGCGTAAGTTCTGCTTAAATTGTATATTACATGTTTAAGTGCTATTTTGGATCTTGCCCCTGCACTGGCTAAGCTCCATTGCTTCAAATTTAAACTGGTTTTGATTTATGAGCAAAGCACAGCTACACATCTGATCAATGACACTGGGGTTCTGGTGCTTTGGCTCACGAGTGATGGACAGAGAGCTAAAATCTTCCTCACACTCCATCAGAGAATCCAGCATCAGGGTCCCAGGGACAAAGCAGGTACAGGGAAGATGTGCAGCCTCCTGCTGCAGTAGCTGTGACTGCCTGACATGCAGCAAACAGTGTCCAGAGGAATGCATAACATGTCCAACCCAGAGCAGCTGACTGGGTGCCAGTCGGGGGCTCCAGGAATGCTGAAATCCCCTCCCCAGGGATGGAAGGGCTGGTGGGAGCACGAACAGGGAAGGGTTAAGGCAGCAAGAGGAGCTGCTTTAAGGACAGACTCAGGTCTGACCCCCAGCACTGCCCAGTGCAATGGAGGGTCTCCACATGCAGGGCAGGCCCCCCATCCCTCATCCCACACCCACCTGGAACAACAGCCTGTGTGGAGCCTCCCCTGCCTGATTTACTGAGTGACCTTGTCATCATTCCTTCCTTCCCTGCCTTCCCCTTCCCAGTCCTGTCCCCCTGCACACCTGCTCTTGCCCACCTCCTCCTCCTCCCCTCCCAGCATCCAGGCAGGAGAGAAGCCTGCAGGGCTGCCCAAAGGGCCCCTCACCTCCAGGCAGGTGGGCAGATCCATCTTTTTTAGGGATAACTGAACTGACAAGGCTGAGTGAAGAGGGCTGTGTGTGCACTCAGTGCTGTTTACCCCAGCACTTTTAGCCTGTATTTTGAAATAATCAGCATTACTCTACAACTCCCTCCCTGCCTCAGCAGTGAGGCCCCTGGGAATCATTGTTCAATTACTTTTGGCAAGGAGATTCCTCTCTGGGAGTCTCTTAATGGGAAAACAAGAGCATCAGGCCTTGCAGTAATTCCTGCCCCCACTGTGATAAGCAGTGCCTTGTCAGCACAAACCCACCACACTCAGAGCAGGGTTTGGGTGTGGGAATGAAGCAAAGCCCCTTACGTGGTGTCCTCCCAGCGCTGCAGACACTGGCTGTGGAAGCTGTGGTTGCACAGCGTGGTCAGGATCCCGTTCACGGACTCGTCCATCCTCTCCAGGCACACGGTGCACTTGGGCAGCTCTGTGAGGTCCATCACGGGCAGGCTGGCCCCCTGCAAGGCAACAACAGACTGCTCAGCACCTGCCCAGCACCAGCAACTAAGCCCAACTTCTCTCTTGCTGGCACCAGGGATCAGAAACACGACACACAGGGGGTGAAAATTTATTTGAAATAAAGTGATCCCCAACATTCAACAGCCCACAGCCGGGTTCCTCTGCACAGCATGGGCTCAGTGAAGGTGCTGCATGTGCCACCAGCCCCATTGTGCTCTGGGGGCTCACTAAATGAAAACACAAGGCAGGTTTAGGTCAGAGACAAGGCATAAAACCCACAGAGTCACCACAAAAACTGTCCCAAGGACACTGGAACGGGAAGCAGGGTTTGGGTTGATGCAGTTGAGCTGTTCTTGCAGTGTTCTGCCCAGTCCAAATCACCCTCTTAAAATCTTCTGAAGTGCAGGGAAAAAAACAGACCAAACTTACATCTTCTGATTTGAAGACTTCAGCCCTTTCCACGTACACCAGCTGGCAAACATCCTCCTCGATGGAGTTGAACTGGCGGCCGTTGCAGGCCATGTAGAAGCTGTCGGCATCAGCCTGGGCACAGAGCAGGGGAAACCAGTTAAAAAGGGAAAACTCACAGCTCACACAACCCAGGAAGAGGAGGAGGAACCTCCTGTATCCTCCTTTCTCCCCTCCCCCAGCCCTGTAACACCAGGGAAGGGATTTCAGCTCCAGGCACTGCATTTTGGCATCATCACTGGAAGACACAAA
Source organism: Pseudopipra pipra (assembly GCF_036250125.1). NCBI lineage: Eukaryota > Metazoa > Chordata > Aves > Passeriformes > Pipridae > Pseudopipra > Pseudopipra pipra. Next base: position 8,158,931 of record NC_087566.1, on the reverse strand, counting down.
ATGAAGTCTAGGGCAGTGACAGCTGTGCTGATATTGGATCATTCAGCAGGAATGAGGGATTTCCCTTCAGCATCTGTTTTGCCCCTTGTCAGCAATTTCAGGGCATTTGTAAAGCAGATTTGGTCTCTGCAAAAATTTAAGAGGGACACGGTGCGGGACAGTGATGACAGGGAAAGGAGCAACAGTTTAACTGTGGGAAAAGAGTCCATTTCACCACCCACAATCCAGGCAAAAGAGGCAGAACCAAACCAAACCCTGTCAGATCCATCATCCCTTTTCACTCAGTAACTCCCCACACCCTTTCTCAACACAGGATTGGAGGCAATGAGCTGAATGCCACATTCCCAAATTCCTGGTCATTCCAGCCAGCAGCATCAATGCCCTGGAGATTTGTTTTGTCACCTGCAGGCACAGCCATTAGGGGGCAACAGAGCTCCAAGGAATTTCCTCAGAAACAGGAATTTTAGGGTGAATTGAGCACAAGTTTAGGGATTTACAGCATTAGATATTTGCCTGTGTAATTTGGTAGAGCAAGAGACAAAAATAAACTTTGTAACTACTTCAATCAGCACAAAACTCACACAAATATTCCATGTGCACAAGGGGCATGGGAAGCATGTCAGGAAGCATCCACAGATGGGGGAAACCTCTCCCTGAACCCCAAAATATGAAATTAGCATTTGGGAGAAGAGAATGTACAAGTGGAAGGGTCCACACAGGAACTGGAGGGGGGAATTTAAAGCCAGGATTCAGTTCAGGAGACCTGTAAGCAGCAAACAGTGTTATCTGGGTATCAAAGCACCCCTGGGGCTCTCAGTCTGGGGGTGACTGTCCTCTCCACACTGGCAGTAGCTGTGAGACCACCCAGCTCCTTAGAAAAGCAGGAAAGGTCTTTCCTAAAACACAGGGAGCCCCAGTGGCTGGGTCCTTTCTGTTCAGCACAGCACAACACAGCACTCTGAATAAGTTGTGAGATAGCAGAGAACTCTGTGTCTGGACTGTTTTTTATAAAATATCCTGCCAAGACAAAGCAAGAACTAAACCAAGAAAAATCACAGCTAGAACAGGGCAGGTACTCTCCTCCAGGTGTGGGACTGACCTTAGCAGCCCCAGGAATTCTCAGGGAAGGGGGACAGGGCTGTTTCCCCAGGGGTGAGTGCAATCCTGGCTGACATCTGGCCAGTGAAGCCACACAACCGCCCTGAACAGCAACTGCAGTGACAGCACAGCCACCTCCCCAGCCAAGGGGCTCCCAGCTCTTACCTGTGAGCTGAACTTGATCAGCACCATGTACTGGTTTGGGGTGGAGTCTCTGATGATTTTCATGTGCTCAATCACCTCGTAGAAGGAGGCCACAAACTTCATGAGGTCGTGGCTGGTCATGGTGGCCGGGACAGTGAGGATGCAGAGCATGGCACTGCGCTGCACATCCTCCTTCAGGGAGGTCATCTTGCTGGGGACACAACAGGGACACCTCAGGGGGGGCAGGGCACAGCTGGACACACCATTCCAACTGCTGCAGTCACTACAGGAGCTGTTATCAACCTTAACTCTCTTTTGTAAATGTTGAGAGGGGTTGTGGTGAGCACCCAGTGCCCCCACGTGAAACAGGCACAGCCATCCTTCAGCCAAGGATTAAACTGGGCAGCTCCAACAGCAATGGGATTGCCAGGAATGATTGGACAACTGTTTCTCTATAAAAGCAGCTGAAGTTCACAGCCCCAGATGCTGGGATCACTGTTCCTAGAACAAGTGAGCAATGTTTGTTACTATTTCTAGTGCCCATTTGGGGGCTCCTGGTGGCTTTCAGGAAGACCTGTAATGGGAGTTCTCACACAATTACAGGGGAATGGTGTGGAATTGTAACCCCTGAAGTACAGGATGAAACCTCCTGCTCCTCAGGCAGCTCCTCAGGCCTGTCACCAAGGCCCCAGAGATCATGATTAAATTGTGGGATCCCTCAGGAAGCTGCTTTCAAATGTCATTTCTTTTTGGAATCTGTGCTTGTCTTATGCTCTTACAGTCCCCAGCACAGGCTCCCAGCACCCCCAATGTCACCCACAGCTCTGACAGGTCCACCAAGCTCCACCATTAACCTCAGTCACCCTGTGCCCTCCCAGGAGGAGTCACCCTTCCTGTTTATCCCTGTCAGGAGCCACAGCCTCGGGGTGACAGACTCACCCTTCCCAGGAATCCATCCTTACTTTGTTTTGTACAGGTGCATAATTCCATGGACGATTTCCACCGAAGGGTTCCCGCTGAAGAAGGAGATCTGGTCAGGGAGCTGCTTGGAGGGGGAGTCTGGAGCAGCCTCACGCTCCTTGCTCTGATCCTCCTGTTTGGTTTTGTCCTCAGCAAATGCAGCCTCTGAGGATTTCCTTCCTTCCACGGCAGCTTTTGCTTCATCTTTCACAAACCAAGAGTTTCCTGGTTACTGAGGTGCTGCTGTGCCCTGAGCACTGTCTGTGTTCACACAAATCACAGCCCTGGGGAGCAGCAGGACGAGATTCCCCTCATCCCTGCTGCCCCCCAGGACATTGCAGAGCTACAAACACCTCGTGGGAGCCCCAGAACTGAGCTGGAGGAGGTTTGTCCCATGCCCAGTGACATTCCAACAGACACCAGTATGAGCACAAAGCAACTGGGGCAGGTTTGCTGAGCAGGGGAGGAGTGGGAGCTCCTGCTGTGCACCCTGGATCTGTGTCAGACTTGGTGTTTCCATCCTTAAATCCCTCCCTGCCAGGGAAATTAAACATTTACAGAGCAAATGGTCTCATTGCTACGGACCAGTGATGCTGGGGAGTGAAACAGAGGCCAGCTGTGGCACAGCCTGAAAGAAATTAAACCTCTGTGGAGTGAATCAGGGAATATCCTGAGCTGGAGGGGACCCACAGGGATCATCCAGTCCAACTTCTAGTTCTGCCCAGGACACCCCAACAATTCCACCCTGTCCCTCAGAGCATTGTCCAAACATTCCTGGAGCTCTGGCAGCCTTGGGGCTGTGCCCACTGCCCTGGGGAGCCTGTTCAGTGCCAACCACCCTCTGGGGGAAGAACCTTTTCCTGAGATTCAACCTAAACCTCCCCTGACACAGCTCCAGCCCTTCCCTGGGTCCTGTTCCTGCTCACACCGAGCAGAGATGGGAGCTGCCCCTCCTGAGGAAGTTGTGGATCGGGAGGAGCTCAGTGGGAAGTGTTTGCCTGGAACAACCAGCTCTGCCCCCGCACCCAACGCACATTCTTGAACTCCTCTGCTTGTTTTCCAAACTGCCGGGCCGGCTCCAGATCCGCAAACCCCGCAGCCCTCTCAACACCCCCTGACCGGTGTCAGCAGCGGGGACAGCCCCGGGACAGCACGGGGACAGCCCCGGGACAGCCCCGGCCCGCGCCCCTCGGTACCTGCGCGGGGCCGGATGGTCTCGATGATCACGTCGGTCATCTCCCGCCGCCCCAGGTGTTGGTGCAGGATGGCCGCGCGCTCCCCGGGGCCCTTCCCCTGCAGGCAGGCGGGCACGGCGGCGGGGGCCGCGCCGGTGCTCTCCGCTGCCATGTCCGGACCTGCGGGGACAAACCAGGCGTTGGGCTGGGCCGGCGGCGCGAAGCCCGGTAGCGGCGGCGCCCCGGGGGCCGCGGGCACGCACCGGCCGCGCTGTAGGCGAAGGCCTTGGGCAGCGGGGAGGCCCCGGCCAGCTCCAGGCGGATCACCACCAGGGACACGCTCATGGGCCCGGCACCGGCGCCGCCGCTTCCGCCTCCGCCGCGCCGCTCGCCGCGTGACGTCACCGCGCCGTGACGTCACGGCGGCGGGGCCGCGCCGGCACCGGCGGAGCGAGAGCGGGGGCTGAGCGGCCGCGGGGGGTCTCGCGAGAGGCGGGTATGTTCTCGCGAGACGGGGGAGCCCGAGGGGCGGCGGGGATGGGGCTGGGGACAATTCCGGGGAATTTGGGGTGGGAAAGAGCTCCGGGAGCATCGAGGCCGACCTGGGGCCCAGCACCATATTGTCACCAGAGCACTGAGTGCCACGTCCAGGCGTTCCTTGGACACCTCCAAGGGATGGGGACTCCACCACCTCCCTGGGCAGCCCCTTCCAATGCCTGACAACCCTTTCCATAAGGAAATTCTACCTGATGTCCAACCTGGACCTCCTCTGGCACAGCTTGAAGCTGCTTCCTTTTGTCCTGTTCCCTGGGAGCCCCACCTGCTCCAATTGCTAATTAGCAATTAGTGTGCGTGATTAATGAATACCTCAGTGGCTGCCCAGGGTGGAGTCCCCAAGTCCCCATCCCTGGGAGTATCCAAAACACGAGTGGAGGTGGCAATTTGCCATATGGATTAGTGGGACTGGTGGGGTTTGGTCAGAGATTGGACTTATTTTTGATGTCTCTTCCAGTCCTAACGATTCCATGAATAAACATTTACCCCTCTAATTGTCTATTTGTGCCCTGTTCTCTCTCCTCTGACCAGGCCAGCTCTGAGTTTCCCTGGAGCCCCTTGTGTCTCAGGATGTTCCTGAGGAGCTCTGCCCATGCCCTGCTCCGTGTCAGGATCCAGCAGCTCCCACGGGGGCTGATCCGGTGCCACGGGTCCAGGTGGAGCCATTACAGGGCCGTGATCTTTGAGGAGAGCGGGGTCCTGCTCCCAGACCCCCACAGCACAGCCACAGGTGTGTGCTCCCAGTCCTGAGCTCATGGGATGTCCTCAGTTAGGAGGGACCCCCAAGGATCATCCAGTCCACCCCCTGGTCCTGCCCAAGACACCCCAACAATCCCCCCCTGTCCCTGAGAGCGTTGTCCAAACACTTCTGGAGCTCTGGCAGCCTTGAGGCCGTGATCATTCCCTGGGGAGCCTGTTCAGTGCTCAGCCACCCTCTGGGGGAAGAACCTTTTCCTGAAATCCAACCTGACCCTCCCCTGGTTCTCATGAGACACCCCAGATGATGAGGATGGGACCTGTTGTGCCATCACAAGTCGTAGAGGTGACAGTACCCAACCTGAACCCACCTGGTAACGAAACTGTCCTGTAGTGCCACCAGCTGATACCACCCAAGGTTGGTGCAGTCCTTGAGCACCTTAGGAACCCTCCAAAGATACCACACCAAAACAGGGATGAGGTGCTGCAGTTCTTGGAATGCCCGAACCCTTCCCTATGTGCTGGGTCCATCACCCCAGTCCAGCACATCCATCCTCATGGGCCATGGATCCACCTCAGAGGGTTCCAAGCTGATTTCCCAGTTCTGAAGATGCCATTACATGCTCTTCCCTGGCTTTTTCACTTCTCACCCTGTAGACTGGGAGGCCCAGAATTGTATTCCAGCTGGCACCATCCAGCAAGCCCTGCTGTCTGGAGGGGAGAACAGTCCCTCCCGGAGGTATTCCAGAGGAGAGCTGACAGCTGTGGAGTTCCTGCAGGAACTGGGACAGCAGTGCTTTGAGATTGTAAGCCAATCCCCCCTCCTCCTCTCCTTGTGCTTCCTGGCTGCATGGAAACAGAATGCTGTGGTGGTTCAGTGAGGAAGGAGGAGCTTGGAAGAGAAAGGTCTGGATTTTCCAATCTAGGAAGCCTTGCTGTCTAAGCAGGGCAGATTTTGACTGCCACCATCACCCTGATACCTGAGCAGGGCAGGCAGATAAATTTCCTTTAATTTCTGTCAGCTTCTTTCATAACTTTCTGATTTCAGGATACCTCTTGGATCAGCCCAGGTGAGAAATCAGAGTCAGAAAGCAGCTGGGAGGCTTTGGCTGTCAGTTCATACATGGACAGGAGGGATGGAGACCGTAGTCTCCAGGGAGGATTCTCAGATCAGTAGAAGCTCCTCCACCACAGCCCCAGGGACACAGAGCAAGAATCCTCTTGGAATAATGTCCTTTTGAAACAGCTCAGTGTAAACTGCAGGTTCCTCCCCAGTCACTGTTTGTCTCTACCCTGCCTTGATCCCATGGCAGGCACAGTCCCAGTGCATTTCTCTTTCCCAAAATCAGCCCTGTATCTCCTCTGCTGCCTCTGTAGAATCAGTAATGTGAGAACACTTGTTTATTTGGGCAAAGCCATGTAGCTGGGATATCCCCTGCCTGCCTCCTGCTGCCAGAGGAAGTAGGACAGCAAGATAAGGTGATCAGGCAGTCTACCCACCCAACCACTTTTATTTTCATCCCTGCTCAAAAACCATTTATGGCTAATTATAATTCCTGGGGTTTCTCTGGTTTCTTAGGCAGATGTCCGTGTTCCAGTGGACTCTTTTCTCTGGGACTTAATCCGGGCTGAGATGATAAAACAGCTCCCCACAATGGCAGAAGCAGCTCAGTGTGTCCGAGCAGAAGGGCTTAAGACAGCTCTGCTCAGCAACAGCTCATCCCTGGGGAAGGGAGGGAGGTTCCTGGCCCTGGATCGACGGCACTTCGACGTGGTAAGGCTGGATGGATCCTGAATGTGGCTCTGCTGGATCCTAAATGTGGCTCTGCTCCTCAGTCTCAAACTGGAATTCTTTCCATGCAGGTACCAAGTGAGCAGCACCAGCAGCAGGTGTAGGCAGATAGAGAGCAGTGTAAGAGCCTGGGAAAACCTTTCCTGGCATCATTCACTGGAGGGATTGGGCCCTGGAGAGGGGCTGAGTGACTCTGGAAAATCAGAGTGCCCACACAACCACACAACCACAGTCTCTGTGTAACAGGCACAGGCAGTGATTTCAATACAGGACTTGGAAGCTGGAACAGCATACAAAAATAAATGTTATTACCCAGTGCCCCTGCCTGCTTTAAACAAAAAAAACTTTGAAAGAGTAAGGACTCTTCAAAGAATTGCAAAACATCCCCTACACTACAAAAAACCCCAGTACCCCAATGTGCCAATCTGTGTGAGCTGAGGAGCAGGAAGAGACCCCTCTCCCAGCACAGACCACTCTCCCAGCAGAGCCCTCCTTCCCAACACACCTCACCTTTGCAGAGATGACACAGAAGATTCTCTATGAACCTCAAGGCTGGTTCCAGTGGCATCATTTGCACACGAGGACTCGGCTCAGCATGACAGAAAATTTGCTTTTTTTGTGTGCCCCGCTCAAATCTTTGAATTTCAGGAGTTTAAAGCTTGTTTTATAACCTTGATTGAGACAACAAAATATGCAAGGAAGAGTCATATTAATACATTTAAAACCTGGGACTGTTTAAAGTCATCTTGTCAACATTATGCCATTATTGGCTCAGCTTTCTGTGTGTTCCTGGTGACACTGGTGCAGTGGGTGATGCTCTGGTGAGATGTCTGTGTGATTGTCACCACAGGGTGTTTCAAAGCACTTCAATAACCTCTCCACATCGCAGCCCACGTGTGTGTGGTGCTTTGGAACAGCAGGCAACAGCAATTAGTGGGGAAAAAATAATTGAATGTGGATTTCCATTACTGTTGGCTTTATATCCATCCAGTGGATTAATATTTATTCCTGGAGTGTTATCAAAGCAGGGAGGACACAGTGCTTGGATTGCTCATGGTCATGAGGGTTCAGAGTCTGACTCAACACTTTTTTGATCCGGATTTGGGTGGATGGTTGTGGTCAACACTTCAGCTGCTGTCGGGGTTGGTTTGGGGTGGTTGGTGGGTGCAGTGGTCAGGACACTTTTCCAGAGCTGGAAGGTGCTGCCATCCAAGGCTTCCTTGGACAGCATTTAGCAATTGGCCTGGGATACCCAGTGAGTCTCCCACATGGGGACATCTCGTTGGATATCTTCCTGACTGGCTGATCCTGTTCAGCTGATTTGAGCTGAAGAGCCACAGCCAAGGCAGTTGGCACCCACACAGTCACTGGAATCACGTCCCATCCAGCTGCAGGCCCTTGTTCCGTGTCCTTTATCCCTCATGTTAATTAGACTGTCAGTCTCTTTCCCACCCACCCACCTCCATTTCCATTTCCCACCATCCCATCTCCATTCCCAACACTGCACAGCTCTCTGTGGTCCCAGCAGGCTCATTCATAATTCATTTGGTGTTGCTGTAGGTGGTTGAATCCCATCAGGAAGGAATTCACTGGCCAGATCCCGGGATTTACAGGCTGTGCCTGGAGCGCTTGGGTGTCCAGCCCCAGGAATCCATTGTCCTCGACAGCAGCAGCCACAACCTGGAGGCAGCAGCCCAGCTTGGCATGAAAACAGTGAAGGTACAAAGCAACTCATCCAGGGCGGGATTTGGGGATTGATTTGGAGTCCAGAAGCTGTTTGGCTTCAACGGCTGCATATTTTCAGTGGCAGTGCCTGACTTGTCTTGCCAAGCCTTTTGTTCCATCCTGTCCTTGTTCCTGCAGGATGTGGTGGGGTTAAAGTAGGCATTACTGGCAGAGTCTGCATTGCTCTGTTTCATTCCCAGCTCCAAACCCTACAGCCAGTGGAACCTTGGAGAAGTCTCTTCTCCTTTCTGTTCCTCAGTTCCCTATGGGAGAACCAGCCCCAACCCTACGGCTGAGCCAACCACATCCACCTGATGGGAGAAAATAAACCCTATGTAATGAATTCCTGGAAGCTCTGAGGCCTCAGGGATGTGTCAGCTGGGACTGACAGGTTGCCCCCAGGCTTTGGAGACAGTGAGCACGGGGGGTTTTACTTCGGTGGGGGGACCACTGGGGGGACCAAGAGTGGGACTGGTGGGAAGAATGAACTCTGCTCCCCTGGACTGCACACAGGGAATTCCAGCTCTTATCCCAGCCTCACAGTGCCTATGCCACCATCACAGGTACATGTCCAAGACAGAGACCAAGGCAGGAAGCTCCACGTTGGCAGGGAATGACATGTGAATTCCTGTGTGTCAGTGAATCAGGGAATGACCCATGAATTGCTGTCAGTGGATCAGTGCCATTGGACTCACAGATAAATGCATCACAACTGTGCAGGGCTCTTTCTTTCCCAGGAAATTTTATCCTCCACCAGTGTTTCTCTCTCCCTCCTGCTTTCAGGTCGATGATCCGGAGGCAGCACTCAAAGAGCTGGAAACCCATCTGGGATTTCCTTTGCGAGGGTTTGTCCCCTATACTCGCTCAGTGGGACCAGGCATGGAAATCCCAAAGGATCAACTGCAAAAGTACCTTGAAAATGTTCTGGGTGCCCACCCAACAGGTATCACAGTGGGTTTGGCCCTTCAGTTGGAAAGCTTGGATATTCTGGAGCCATTGGCTTTTTCCATCATACGACAGATGGATTGAAAAGTAATAATAATGAAAGGCTCTTAATCTTCAAACAGTACAGGCATCCAGCTTTCAGTGATCCATCACTGTTTCCCAGAAATGGGAAACAGCATTTTAGGACATCCTCATTTTGGGGGGGGGGGGGGTTGAACACAAGTTGCCAAAGAGATGCCAGGAATATTCTTGTCCTGTAAGCCATTTATGAGCTACTCCCAGGGGTTTGGGATACAGAGTGGGATCTCAGACCCAGGTGCAGGAAGGGGCTGTAAAACCTGGAGAAGTGCTGACCCTCTGCTCCCAACTCTCAGGCCCTCTGGAGTTACAGCAGTTTGACCACGGAGAGTCCACCCGGAGCTTTTTGGTCAAGTTTGGGGATCGTTTGCTGGTGCTGAAGAAGGAGAAGGAGCCTCCTGACAGCCCCAGTCCCTCAGGCCCTGCTGTCCCAAAGGAATACAGGTGAGAGGCAGCCATGCCTCACATGGGAGGGGTCCTGCTGCAAGGTGTGCTCAGCAACAGAGCTGCAGGACTTTTAGGGGGGATCATTTGTGATCTCCCCTTGTTTTTCAGAGTGTTGGACAGATGCCAGGACTTGGGATCTGGGTGCTTGGGTGCTCTTCTTTCACCCACCCCAACCGTGTTATTGTAGTGTATTTAACACTGAGCGCAGGACTCTGATGTGTGTGTGCCTACAAGGATGTGTTCCAGTATTGATTCCCTCCTGCCTCCCTGTGCTGACCCAGCTCTCTGACTCACCTGGCAGGCTCCTGAAGGCTCTCTCTGAGGCTGGTGTTCCTGTTCCCACTGTACTTGCTCTCTGCGAGGACAGCAGGTAATCCTGGCCCTGGGATCCTGTTCCCGATCCCAGCTTTTGCTCTGTGCTTGACGACTGCACCCAGATTCCCCCAAACACGAGAAGAGGAGAGAAGGAGCCAGAGCTCACAGAGTGCATTGGTGTAGTTAGCATTTGCCATGTCTGGGGCTGGAGGAGCCTCTAGAGGTTCAAAGGACAGAAACAATTTTATTTGGCTTGGTTTAGGTGTGTCCTGTTTTAGCAATTAATCAAAATGCTCCCTCTGAAAAGCAGTTATAAAACAATGTTGTAAGGCTTCCTGCTGACTCAGTGTGCTCAGGTTTGCAATGAAGAGGGGTTTTTTCAAACTGCCAGACCTCAGACAGCCATGACAGCAGCAAATCTGTGACCAGGACACCCCTCATAGCCTGCAGGCAGCTCAGATCACTGCTGGCTGCAGGAACAGTCTCTGCACTGCAGTTAAATGTGTGTCCAGCATTCCTGGTGTTTGTGCGCAGCCTGACAGCTCAGCTCCACACCCACTGCAGGGAGGCAGGGAAAGGGCTGCTGCTGGAGCCTCCAAGCTCAGCTTCCAGGGGCTGGAGGGACCAGGGCTGATCATGGCACAGCCCTGTGCCACCACACACCAGCCTGGGCAGGGCTCAGGTGCTGCTGAGGCTGCTCTTCCCCTGTCCATGTTCAGGGGGCGGGTGAGCTTTGAGGAGTGGCAGTAGCAGGATGAACTCAGTCCCCCCCTTGCTTCCCCAGCACCCTTGGCTCACCTTTCTATGTGATGGAGCTCTGCCCTGGCCGTGTCCACCGCGACGTGTCCCTGCCGGCGCTGCCGCCCCACCAGCGCCAGGCCCGGTACCGCGCCATGAGCCACATCCTCGCCAGGATCCACAGCGTGGACCTCAGGGCAGCCGGGCTGCAGGATCTCGGGGAGCATGGTGAGAGGAGGCCAGGGATCCTCCATCTCCTCCTGTGTGTCAGCATTTCAAGGGATAGGCTGGATGGGCAGTGGGGAAAGAGAAGATGGGCAGCCCAGTGTCTGCATCTCCAGGTGTGGTGGGAGGGTTTGGAGAGCTGTTTAGATCCTCCAGTCGGTGTTTCCTGTGAAGAGTTCCCAGAGCTTCCTGCCATGAACACAAGCTGCACTATGGAGTAACTTATTTGCAGGAGGAACTTGCTTGCTGCCATCTCTGACCAAACCTCCTCAGCTCCTCCAGTGCCTCTGCAGAGCCAGCTCAGCTTCCCGGATCTGGTGGTGATCAGATTTGTCCAGGATCAGATTATTTCCACCAGAATATTAAATCCAGTGCCCAATTAACAATGTACAAGACCCCTGAAAATTGCAGTTAAACTCAGGGTGCTGGACTGAGTTCTGCTTGGCTGTTGGACTTTTTCTGCATCCCTTTTGAAGCCTCTTTGTGCCAGTCCCTTTTCCCTGTTCCAGGTAATTACATTCAGCAGCAAGTTGAGACCTGGACAAAGCAGTACCGAGCTGTGGAAACTCACATTATCCCAGCGATGGAGAGACTCATCCAGTGGCTGCCTCTGCATTTTCCAGAGTCTCAGAAGACGACACTGGTACATGGTGATTTCAGGTACTGCCCTGGAGCACATCCCAGGCAGGAGAGAGGGACAGGGAGTGTAAAGTGACACACAAGCAGCTTCAGAGCAGTCCAAAAGCTGGGCTTGGGTCAGGTTCAGCATCCCCCAGGGAATGAGATCGAGAGTTTCTTCACCCAACTGCTGCAAACACTGGTGTAACACTGGAGGATCATCAGCTGTTTCTGCAATACCCAGAAATCAGCCCTGGTGCTTCTTGCTAATGGCATTTGGTGCTGAAAGAGTTTGGGTGGCAAATCCTGCCAGTGCTGCAGGTGCAGTCATGGAGTGGGGTGGCTGGGACAGAGGGGAGGGATGCTGAGTGATGCCTCTGTGCTGTCAGCCTCTGGCTGGGTCCTACCAGCGCTGTAGGGCTGCAATGGAGGCGTGTGCCAGGTCTGGCCCAAGGCTCCTTCTCTCAAGGCTGCAGGAGCTCTCTGCCCCTGGAAGGGTGGCTGCCCACCATGGCTGCTCCCTAGGGGAGTCCTGCCCTCTCCTGGGGCTCAGACTGGTGAGGGCTGTGCAGAATCTACAGCCCATGGCAGAGCAGGGTCTGCAGTGGCTGCGTGCCTTTAAAGTGACCAGAGCATCCCCTGGACAGTAACTTGTGTGCTTCAGTTTATGATTAGCCTGTCCTGTAACATCTGATGATGATCTGAGGCTTTGACTAACTTGGTTTCATTCTCCAAAGCACAATTCATTTCATCATTAACCAGGGAGTTCACTGCTGAGTAACCTCCGTCCTCTGCTTGTAGAAATTTAATGTTCCACTTGTGCAGCCTCCCAAAGGACTTGGCAATTTTTGAAGAGAGTGAAGAGCACTGGAAAGCACCTACTGCTGCTGAGCATTGGGATCTTTTTCCCCCTCTGGAGACTTTTCTGATCTCTTTTTCCCTCTGATACAGGATGGACCACCTGGTCTTTCATCCAGACAGGCCAGAAGTCCTTGCTGTCCTTGGCTGGAAGTTTGCAGCTCTAGGAGATCCCTTCTCTGATCTGGCGAATAGCTGCATGGCCTATTTCCTGCCACCTCACTTTAGTGCTCGGAGAGGTACAGAGAGGGGCAAAGCCAGTGTGACAAGGAGAGAGGAACAGAGCTCAGAACAGATTAGCTGTGCCCCGGGAGCTCAGCTGGCACCTGGGCTCGCTGCAAAGGGCTCTGGGTTTGCATTGCTTGCCCTCTCACTTCAGCTCTGAAACTGGGCGACTCTTTTGGGCGGGAAAGCTGCGAACCACACCAGGAACAGTTTGTCCACAATTATACACTTGTTAAAAGGAGTAATGTAGGGTTAAACTGAGAGGAAAATTCTTCCATCATTGAGGAGGAATCTCTGTCAGTCACGGCTTTCACAGTCTCACCCTCACCAAGAGAACTGCCCTATGTGCACTTCACCTGCACGGGCTGGTGTCCAACCCCAGAGTTCTGTATGGAGCCAGCCCCAGTGCAGGTCCTGGATGGGTGCAGGTGCCTCCATGGAAGCTGCCTGGCTCTGCTACAGGTCTCATGGCATCCCTGGGGAGCTGTGAGCTCCTCACTGTCAGCTGACTCACTGTCACCCCTTCACACCTTCCAGGCTTGAGGAAGTGTGATTTGAGGCAGCTGGGAGTTCCCACGGCAGAGGAGTATTCCCAGATGTACTGCGGCCACATGGGAGTGGAGCTCCCGGAGAACTGGAATTTCTACATGGCCTTTGCCTTTTTCCGCCTGGCCGTGGCGCTGCAGGGGCGGCACCAGCGCTGTGCGGCAGGTGAGGAGCCCAGCCAGGGCAGCTCTGCCCTGCACGGGGCACAGACACAGCACAACTCTGGGGAGAGCTCCCTCTCTGAGCCAGGGAGGTCAGAGCAGCAGGGTTTGGGCACTCCGGGCTGGGAATCCCGAGAACTCTGAAATTCCAAGTGCTCCAGCAAAGTGTGGCATGTCTGGCAGTCTTGTGCTTCCAGCACAGAGCTCTTGTGGGAAATGAGGGCTCAGAATGAAAGATCTTGTTTCTCTGATGAGCGGCCGGGAAGCAGCCATCCAGTGATGTGTGTTCCAGAGGGATGGGAATAGTGTCCTGCAAAGCACAGGGCTGCCCCCCTGCTCCAGCACAGTCTGCTCCTGTTTGTGTGGATCAGAGGTTGCTGTGAGGTCTCCTCTTTCACAGTTGAGAGCTCAAAGCCGTGTCCTACAGGTGGAGCTCTCAGACCTTCAAACTCAGCACCAGCCTCCTCCAAGGGCTCGGGAACAGGGAGGTGGTGGGAAGTCTCGTGCTGTTCATCTGCACACATCAGTTCTGGCCTTGGAGCCCTTAGCAGACAAAAACGGGATGTTATTTTCACATCCCTTTGAGAGGGTTTTGTGGGCTGGTCCAGACGAGGGCACATGGTGCTGTTTGGGATGTGACTACATAAGAAATGGCTCTTTGAAACAAGTCCTGCTCTCTTGTCCCCAGGCAGCCCAGCCCCAGGTGACAGCAGCCCTCAGGATGCAGAGTTCGTGGCTGAGCTGGCTTGGGAGTTTGCTATAAAGGAAGGATTCCGTGTGTTTGAGAGCCTCCCCCCTACAAAGCTGCTCGCACGACATTCCAGCACCTGGGCCGGGCGAGGGCCATTTCCCAGCAGGAGTTACAGCACTTGGCCATGTCCTGTGCCCAAGGTTCCCCTGGTCATTCCTCCCGTCAGCCTGTTGGGGATGGCCCAGGATCTTCACTGCAAGCTGGAAAATACAGTGGGGCTTTCTGAGTTCTCAGCCCAGAGGACTCCACGTGCTCTGCCAGAACCGCAGGTGAGATCTTCCCCCCTGGAGCTGCTCTGCTGCACTTGCCCCAGGGTGGGGATTGTGGCCTCTGCCCTTGCTCTCCTAATCACATCAGACATTTGGCACTCACAGAATCCAGTGACTTGGAGAAAAGGGGGCTGGGTTCCCATGGCTGTAACAGAGTTCATATCCTGGGAAACAGTGATTTCAGAAGCTGGAACTCCCTTCCAAGGGGAGCAGATTAATGTCAGCCCAGCTGTAATTACTGGTGCTGCTTCACCAAGTCCTGCCATCAGTGCTGATGGTGTGTCCAGAGCTTGGCTGGGCTTGGGCTTTCCAACCTGCTAGTCCAGGGAGGAGATGGCTGCTCGTTCCCTGTCCCTGATCAGGGAGGCCTCGCTGCTGACTCTCTATGGGAAAGCTAATTCCCTTCATAGTGTCCCTCTGGTGTTTCCTTGAGAGGTCCCTCAGAGGGGCAGGGAGCTGCTTGTACCTCCACAACTCTCGTTCAGTGTGAACCAAAGCAAATATCCCCACCCTTGGGCTGCCACTGAGATTATACTCTCAACTATTCTAGTGGCTTTATCAAATTCTAGTGGGTTATTTAACTGCCTTTTAGCTGCCAAAAACATATCCCATCTGTTGTTCTGCCCTTCCAAAGTATTTCCTTGTGCTCTGGCAGAAACCAGCAAACCCCAGCGTTTCAGGGTGCTTAGCAGCTGATCTGCTGGGAAGGTGGGAAGGGCAGGGAAGCAGCAGTTCTGGGGAATTTGGGAGTGCTGAGATGAGCAGATCTCCTCACCCTTCTTAGAAACACTCATTTTTGCCAAACATCAGAACAGTCACATTCTCTCTACTCCATGCCTGGGGCTTGTGGAGACACTGCTCCTTGTGTGTGGGACCACAGAGCCCCCTCATCCCTGCCATCTCCCCATCCATCCCACTGCTCTTTCCCTTGGCATCGTCCCTGCACTGCCAACCTTTGCTGTGGAAGTGTGTTGTGAAAGCCAGGGGAGGAGTTTTGCTGCCTGCAGCAGAAAGATAATGCAGAGAAGGGCTAAACAGCCAAATATTCCTGGCCTGGAATTGCCACAGTGCTCCTGGGCTGGGCAAGGGCCAAGGGCACGGACAAGGCTGCTCTGTGCTAGCTGGCACTGCTGGCATGGGTTTACTCCTGGGAGCTTGCAGCCCTTGGCTGAGGCATTCCTGGCTGAACAGGGCAGGATCTCAGCTGATCCTGCCCCATGCCACACCAGGAGCCAGCAGACCTTGCCTGCTGGTCCCAAAGGTTGCCTGTCCCCACAGTTCTCTGAGGAGATCCTGTCCAGAGGAGTTCAGTTTCTCCCTCAGACTGGCTGTCAGGGACATCAGGGTCACCAGACCACCTAATGTGTCTTAATAATAATAATAATAATAATAATAATAATAATAATAATAATAATAATAATAATCTTCCCCCAGGCAGAGCGTGCCAGGACCAAAGCAGAGGCTCTGGTGGCTGTACAGGCCGTGGATCAGGGCAGCCAGGTGAGCAGACACCTAATGCTTGAACCTTCCCTGACTCAAAAAAACAACACAGGGACTCCCCTCCCTCCTAGGGCCTCCTCCACCCCACTGCAGCATGGGGCCTGTGAGCATGAGGGGTGATTTGTCCTTTGGGGCTCCCAGGAGGATGTTTCCCCAGCACTGTGTTCCCAGGGCACTCCCTGCCATCCTGCCCTGGTCCTGCAGCCCTTTCTGTGCCCAACTGGGCTCTGATCTCACTCTCCCACAGGTCTCTGGAGCAGAACATCTCCACAGTGCAGATCCCAGCCTGGTGCTTCCCTTGGACCTGAGCTCCACGTCTGGCTGAGGATCCCATGAGGGTCACAGTCCTTTGGAGCCTCGAATGGAAAACTAAACCATCCACTCTGGCATGGGAGAGGCCCTTGTGCTAAGGGCAGCCTGTGAGCTTCCCAATTCCAGTGCTGTTTGTTGTTATCTGTGCTCAGTGCCTTTATTGCCCAGCTCAATATGGGGCAAAATCAACCTTGGACCATGAGGCTCCAGAGAGTCAGTCCTGCAGCAGGGAGAGTTGGTCAGGAATGACCTCAAGGACTCTGGATTCAGGGGAGACTTTGGAGCTGAGACAGTGCCTGGCCCCTGGAACTAGGAGGACTCCGTTGTCCCATGACTGCAGGGTTTCTCTGGGTCTCTTCAGGGATCATGGAAGATGCAGTCTAGATCAATGAGGGATTTCAGTAATTCAGGGAGGTCAGAGCAAGGGGAGAACTGTGGGAACAATCATGGTAATTCCAGGTTCTTTGTGTGTGGTATTAGTTCAATATTAAAATGATGGGCACAGTTCTTTGGATTCTCCAGCTCCTCCAGCGTGGGCACAGCCTCACAGCCCACTTTCACAAGGCCACATCCACCTGCCATGGGTGGGCACCATATCCCTCCTCTCAGGGACACAAGGGGCACTTCAAGGAGCCCTGGGGTGGCCATGCTGGCTGCCCAACACCAGGATCGTGGAGTTTGGGGAAGCTGGTAACCTGAGCTTTGGAGTCTCCCAGGCTCTGGGGTGAAATTCCACCTCAACCTCAGGCACTTGGCTCTGCTGTGGAAGAAGGAGGGAGCCTGTATCTGAGCCTGAATCTGCCCAGCCCAGGTACTTGGGATGGTTTCCAAGCAGGCACTTGGCTTCTGCACCTCCCACCGTCTTATCTTTCAGGCTCAATTGTAGCCCCTGCAGGGCTCAGAGCTGGGTCTGCCATCAAGGTGGGTTAGTGCTGCTGGGTCTGTCTGCCAAGCCCCAGGGAAGGAAAGGGGCTCAAGAGGAGCATTAACACAGGGCTAGCGTTCAATGTCATCCATTTTCCACCACGGGATCAGCAGGACACACATGGGGGCTTAGCCTTGAGCTGGAGCTCATCTCTGTGACGTGCCCTGTGGATACACAGCCTGACCTGCTCCCTCTGGGAGACACAGGCACATCTCTGCAGGTAAAACAGGTCTGTCTGGCATCTCCCACAGTGGTTTAACACGTGCAGGTCTGTAACAGCATAGAGAACGTGTTGGAACAAGTCATCCTTGCAAGTGCCATCTCCTAAAGGGCTGCCCACAACCTGCTGTCTGGAGCGGTGAAGGGAATCGGTCACCCTTCAGGGGATACAGGGGGACAGGGATGAGAGAGGAGATCCTGCCCAAGAGGATTTCTTTTCAGCTGATCCAGGATACACACAGCCTAATCTGAGTCCTGCTGGATAACCTTGGGCAGGCATTTTGCCTGGGCTCTGTGGTTCCTCTCTGCACAGTAGGGCTGAGATTCCCCTCCCAAGGGAAATGCCTGGACAACTGCAGATGCAGGAACCTCCAGCAAGACTTTCAGCACCCTGGGTCTTCCAGGACACTGGGGGAAACTATATCTGAACTGACATATCCCGCAAATTTTGTGGCGCCTTTTATAAGCCAGAGCCATCCCTGTGACCTTTCAGAGACCCCTCACTGAAGAAGCCAAAAAAGTGCAGTCAGAAACAGGGTAATACCACAGGTTTCTTTGGGAGGTTAAAAACTCTTGATGTTTTTGGTCTGTGGCTTCCTTAGTGATGGTGATGATAACGTGAGCACCCCCCTGTTCCCTGCACGTGAACCTGCACTTGGGAGCCTGAAGTTGCACAAGGCATCTTAAGCAAACAAGAAAAAAAGGCCTTGAGCCATTGTTGGGAGTGATTTTACAAAGCCTCTCCTTTGTATGCACTGAGTAATGTCCCTGTTGTGAAAGCACTTGAGTGGTTTTGTCCCACTGCCAGACACACAGGAGCTTCTCTTTTGGATTCCCTTCTGCGTGGTAGTGGTGGCACATCCACGGGCCAGGTCCCCAACTTTTCCCTCATCACAGCACTTTCCCACAAAAGTAGCCAGCACAAGGGAGATGCTTTTGGATTTTTTCTCTGCCTTTTTCCTAATTGTTTCCTGTACTAAGTTCCCTGGGCAGGGACAGTGGCAGGGACAGGGGCAGGGACAGGGGCAGGGACAGGGGCAGTGTGGCTGCTGACACTGATGAGGCATCCCCGGTGCACCAAACCAAGCCTCATTTGAACTGAACTGAGCTGGGCCGAACTGACCCGAACGGTGCTGAGCCCAGCTGAGCCCAGCTGAGTCCTGCTGAGCCACGCTAAGCTGATCCAAACGAGACCGTGCTGAGCCGAGCTGAGCCAAACTGCGCTGCCCGCACCGAGCTGGATCGAGACGATTCCATCCGAACCAAGTCACGCCAAGTCAGTTCTAGGCAGCACCGAGCCGAACCGTGCGGGACCCAGCCCCGTGGGCCGAGCCGTGCCGAGGTGGGCGGGGCGGGGCGGGGCGGGGCCGCTCCGAGGAGCGGGGTCCGGCCCGGCCCGGCCCAGCCCAGCCCAGCTCAGCTCGGCTCAGCTCAGCATGTTGCGGGCGCTGGTGCGCAGCTCCCGGCTCTGCCCGGCCCAGCTCCGGGCGCCCTTCTCTGCCGCCGCCGCCTCTCCCATCCCGGCGCCCAACCCGCGCCCCGACATCGCCTTCAACAAGGTAGGGTCGTGCTGGGGCCGCGCTGGTCCCGGCTCAGCCGGGCTGGGCCGCCGGGTCCGGGGCTGCCCTGTCCGCGTACGGGGCTGGGACATCCCGGTGGAACGCTGGGAGCGCTGGAGCCCCCGGAGATTTGCGCCCGAAACCTTGTGCTGCTGGAAAATTCCACTGGAAAAGCTACCTGGGTGCCCTGTGGGGCTCAGAGTGTGTGTCCCGCCACCATCGGGCCCTGTCCCCATCTCCCGGTGGGCTCAGCATCGGGAAAAGGAGGAAACTCTGGGAATGGGAATGAGGAGGGGAGGGTGCCTGGCTGGGTGCTGGTTATCTGCAGAGATCAGACCCTTGTTCCAGAGCAAACGCTGTGGGATCACCTGTGCGGGGTGCTGGGAAGGCAGCATTCCTCTCCCAAGGAATTCCACTCCTCCCCGATCGCTGTGGCCAGGCTGGCGGTGGTTGGCTGAATGTTCGGCGAGCTCTGCGCGATCACCGCGATCTTTGCACTCGCGCTCCTGTTTTGGACCTGGAAAAACAAATTCACCCTTTGAAAGAAAGAAAGAAAGAAAGAATTGGTGAAAAGCTGTTGTTGGCACCTGGTTCCGTTTCAGAACAGTGCACGGGAGCCTAAAATCAGTTAATCTGGGAAATAATAGAATCATTTAAGTTGGAAAAGACCCTTAAGACTGTAAGAAATGCTGCAAAAACTCTAGTGCTCTGTACAAAATCGAATGACTGTATGTCTGTGCCTAAAGCATTTTCCCACTGCTCAGTCTCCTGAGTTTCCCAGTATCCCTGCACACCTCCAGCCAGGCTTCCAGGCCTTCCAAGTTTTCCCAAGATGAGAACTGCTTCCAATTCTCGTGCTGTTTGCTGAGCTGTGATTTCTTTGATTTACTCGAGGCTGTGTCTTTTGTTGTGTGCTTTTAGGCTAAAATATCTCCTTCATAGTGGTGCAGGTTTGGAGCCCACGCAAGTCAAGTTAAGCCCTTTTAATTAAAGCCTCCTCAGCTGCCATCAAACAAAGCTCCCCCAGACTTCACTGGGCTCTGGCTCGAAGCCTCAGCTCTGCTTGCCTTTTCCTTTGCAGATTTTCATAAATAACGAATGGCACGATGCTGTCAGCAAGAAAACCTTCCCCACCATCAACCCAGCCACAGGGGAAGTCATCTGCCAGGTGGCTGAGGGCGATAAGGTGAGTGTGGTTTGGGTGAAATGGGTTTGTTTTCTGTGTGAGCAGGTCCACGGGGGCTGCAGAGGAAGGCACCACCTTCCCTCTCACCTGGGCAGCTCCACAAGGGCTCTGTATGCAAATACCTCATCAAGTGCTGCTTGTGTTCTTCCTTGACTGCTGCTCTCAACAGAACCCGGATTTGCCCTTCCCAGCACCAAGCTGGGACTGGGAAGGGCAGAGAGGAACAGATGTGGTGTGCAGGAGAGCCAGAATTGGGAGGTTTGGGAGCAGTCCTGGGCAGAGGTTGTTGGGACGGGCAGGGATGAAGGCAGACACCTCTGTGGTCCTGTGGGTGCTGTGCTGGCAGTGTGACACAGAGTCACTGTGAGAGAGGACATAGAAGGTCAGGATTCCCCTCACAGCCCCTTTCTGCTGCAGTGGGAGACCAATCCCAGCCCTAGGAAATTAAAAAATTAAAAAAAGAACTGGTGGGGAATAGTCACATAATCATCCCCTGCCTTATGCAAGACCCTGCTAAGAGTTTGTGGCAGAGCTGAGATGGTGTTTCCCAGCAATTTTGGGTTCTTCCTACAGTCTGGAAACTTGTTTGAGTTCCCCAAGGGAGGGGTGAGTGAGGGAAACCCTTTGTTGTTTGTTCTCTGTGGCAGCCTGGCTTGTCCTGGCGAGACCATTCCAGCAAGCCAGGACAGAGAACCAACCAGAAACCAATTAGTGCCTGACAGGACAAAATGATGGATCAGAGATCTCTCTGATCAAGGAAAAACTCCTCTAGACTAAATCCTGAAGAGTGTCAAAAGAACACTTCCAGAGCTTTTTCCATGCCTGGTTCTAGGATGCAAATATTAACTCGGCAGGTGACACTGCAGAAATAACTTGATGATGTTTGCACTCCCTGTAGCTGAACTAACAGCGTGAGTGAGGGTGGAGGTGGTGGCTGCACAGCTGTTGCACCCTCTGCTGTACTACCAATCCTGTTCCCTCTTCCCCATGGATACAGACTGGCTGGGAAAGCTGTGTGGGCTCCAGTGCAGTGTTTGTGCTGAGGCTGTGCTGCTGCAGTGCTGCCCGGGCTGGTGGTCACAGGGCAAACCCAGGGGCTGTGGCCCATGTGCTGATGGTGTCTGGCAGTGGGGCAGCTGCCAAAGCTGCAGGTTCTTGTCCCCAAAAAGCCTGGCACAAGCAGCCACTCTGGCTAGGGGTTGTTTTCTCCTGGAGAGTGGATTTTGAGAGAGAGAGAGTGTGTGGGCTGGTTAGTCCTTTCTCACCTTCTTCCTGGCCTCCTCCGCAGGCAGATGTGGACAAGGCAGTGAAGGCAGCCAAGGCAGCGTTCCAGCTGGGCTCTCCCTGGAGGAGGATGGATGCTTCCCAGCGGGGGAAGCTGCTGCACCGCCTCGCCGACCTGATCGAGCGGGACCGGGCCTACCTGGCAGTGAGTGTTGTGCTCCGTGACCCAGCTCTGCCCACGGGAGTTGGTGTCCACTGTGTGTCCCAGGGGCTTCACCCACAGCTCAGGCTGGGACAGGGCTGTGAAGGGTGGGGAGGTACTTTTGGGAAGCTGGAAGCAAAAGGCCAACATGCAGGACAGATCCAGACTGCAAATTACAAACCGAGTCAAACCGTACACTTGAGTTTCCCCCCTCACCCGCTGTTGTCTTTCGCAGGCTCTGGAGACTCTGGACAACGGCAAACCCTACGCCATCTCCTACCTGGTGGATCTGGACATGGTGGTCAAGTGTCTCAGGTGGGTGTGAGGTGACAGCCACAGCTGGCCCGTGGCAAACAAACCTCTGCAGGGGCAGGACCAGGTCCCTCCCATTCAGGGGCTGTGGGGTCTGGAGCTGACTGGTGGTTTCATCTGGCCCATAGCAGAGTGTCAGACACCTTGGGTTTACCTTTTACTGTAATTCCTGTGGCTTTCCAAAGGTTTGTTAACTGTACATTGTCTCATGTTATACACAGGTCTCACACTAATGGTGGTGATTCATTAACAGCACAAGAATGACAGAACCTATGCTGTGCAAAGTGCTGGCAAAAATGGAAGGCACAAATATTTGCATTTACTGGCCACCCTTAACATCCCCTTTTTGGGAAATATTTGCATTGGGGTGTGTTTTAGGAAGTGACTGAAAATGGGAAGGAAGCAAATACCTGGAGGAAGTTGCTCTTGTTTTCTGTTGACAGGACACTTGTTATTTTGTAATGACTGGTTGTTTTAAATTCAGTGACCAAAACATTATTGTCTCCAGATATTGTGCAGGCTGGTCGGATAAATTCCATGGGAAAACCATCCCGCTAGATGGAGACTTCTTCTGCTACACGAGACACGAGCCAGTGGGAGTCTGTGGACAGATAATCCCAGTAAGTTAAATGTAACAGTAGCTCCTGCAGCATTTCAAGAATTCAGTGTTACTAAGTTACTATCTGTTGCTGCACCACTGCTTCCTCTCTGTGGTAAACAAAGCTCTGCTTGCACCAGCTGGGAGGGCTCTTCCTTCACTCTGGGAGTTGATTTCATGGGCTCTGAGTAACATTTACTTTGTATCTGCTGCCTAAAAAAAAATTTAAAAAAGGATTTAACCCCCTTTATAGCAGTTACCTAGCTCAGAACCACAATTAAGTTTAAACTACTGCCTAGAATCAAATCCAAAATTCCACGTAATGAGGCAATAGAGCTCGAGGGCAAAAATCAGCTGTTCTGTGTGTGATGTTATTTCAGTAACAGGGTGGTTTGTCAACAACAAGTGGCAAACACATTGGTACAACGAGCCATGGATAGTGTTACCTCTCTGTGGGAACAGCCAGGGTCTGATTTTTGTGTGCTGTATTTGCATGTTCTTCATACTTGCATGGAACAAGAGCTGCACATAAACACCTCCTTGGTCTGCATGTGCTGCCTGGTCATTACAAACAGGCTCTGTTTCAAAATGCCCCAAAAGAACATTTAATGGCTAAGGTAAAAATTATTCCTCAAAAAAGCTGGGGTTTTACAGCTCACACTTTGGAGTACAGTTTTCCTGCAGTGCTTGAAAAGGAGGCAAAGATTGAAGAGCAGCTCTGGGAAGATCCAGGACTGCTTCCACAGGTGCTGATTTGAATGAAGCTTACTGGGTACTTACTGAATAATCAGAAACTTTCCAGTTCAGACCAGCAAATCCCTCCTTGTTTTTCAGTGGAACTTCCCACTGTTGATGCAAGCCTGGAAACTGGGGCCTGCCCTGGCCACTGGGAACGTGGTGGTGATGAAGGTGGCAGAGCAAACCCCCCTGAGTGGCCTCTACGTGGCCAGTCTGATCAAAGAGGTGAGTGCCAAGGCCAGGCTTCCATCCCCTGCTGGAGTGGGGAGAGATTCACTCACACTGGGATGTGGCAGGAACAGGGAGGAGCTGTCTGCTCTGCAGAGAGGCTGGATTGTCTTGGGTCTCTTAGCATTGATTTAACAAAAAAACCCGACCCCTTTTGTCCTTATAAATGTGTATGTAGAGAATGTAGATGTTGATTAGGGAAGGACTCTTTGAGGTTCACTTAAATAATGAACTCCAGGGTGATTAGGAAGTGAACATATATATATATATGTGTATGTATATATAGATCCAAACTGTGCTTGAGATGTGGGTGGGGAGAGGAGCTGTCCTGGTCATTGCAAACTGAGCATTAAAACTCCAAACCAATTTTAATTTCCCAAAGTGAAAGTGAAGTGGAAATGCTCTGCTCCTGGTGGGAGGCTGACTGAGGGTCACTAACAGAGGGGTGGAGGTGAAATCCTTGATTTGTAAGAGGAATAACATTGCTGTCTCCTGGGAATTGTCAGGCTGGATTCCCACCAGGAGTGGTGAACATCATCCCTGGCTATGGGCCCACGGCAGGGGCTGCCATCTCCTCCCACATGGACATTGATAAAGTGGCTTTCACTGGCTCCACAGAGGTAAGGGAGCACCTCAACCTTCCAGCCCTTGGGATGCAGGGAATATCTCACTGCTGGAACACCGTTGCTGTATAAAACACTGGAGGTGTTTGCCTTTTCTGTGTAAAATACTGGAGGTGCTTTGCCTTCTACATTTCATTTTAAAAACCACAGCTGATTCCAGGGTGTGACATTTATTTTTGCATGACATAAGACTCTTATTCTTATTTTGTTCTTTAGAATATTTCCCATTGTTTCCCTTAAGCTGCTTCTTACTGGAGGTGAAACTGGGCAGCCTTACAGCCCTGACAATGAGGGGATTATTACTGAAGTGCTGACTGAGGTGTAAACCCAGTGCCCTGCCAGGCTTTGCTGATGGAGGAGTCAATTCCAGCCCCTGCTCTGCTCTCCTGCAGGTTGGGCACCTGATCCAGAAAGCTGCAGCAGAGAGTAACCTGAAGAGGGTGACCCTGGAGCTTGGAGGGAAGAGCCCCAATATCATCATGTCCGATGCAGACAGTGAGTCCCTGCTGTGTAAAGTTTGATCTGTGCCTTTTACCTTGACTTTCTGCCAGCAGAGCTGGAGGGGAAAGGAAAGGAAACCTCTGCTGTCCAGCCCTGACTCCCCTGGGCTGGTCTCACCCAGAGTATCAGCACTGCTCTAATCCCACTTTTTTTTTCCCAGTGCTGTGAAGTTCAGTTGTCAACAACCTGTTGTTTCAGTATATCTTCCCTCAGTCTTTGCTCCATTTTTGGTTTAATTTCTGTTTCTCTTGGAGCACACCACTCTTCCCTACACTTAAGAAGTCCTGGTTCCCTCCTCCCTTGCATACTGTCTCATTTTTGGTCCTGATGAACCAAGAAATGTGTTTTTATATGGCAGTGAGGGAGGAAATTCTTCTGGATCTAAAAAAATTTGTCCTTAATACCTGACAAATTCAAATTAGGGCTGTAATCTGCCTCAGATTAGGTATTTTTGTCTAGTATGGGGTGCCTTAATAGACCCTCATATGAATGAAGTATGTATGTAACTTCTGCCACACCAAAGCATGGAAAACGCTGCCAACTGACAGGACATTTTACCCCCATCAGTCTGTGATAATTGTTCCAAAGAAGTCATCTTCTGACTTTGGTTGGGTTTATTTGCTGATTTGTTTTCTCTCCTCTCCCCACTCTTAGTGGACTGGGCAGTGGATCAAGCCCACTTCGCCCTGTTCTTCAACCAAGGGCAGTGCTGCTGTGCCGGGTCCCGCACGTACGTCCAGGAGGACATTTACAATGAGTTTGTGGAGAGGAGTGTTGAGAAGGCCAAGGCCAGGGTGGTCGGAAACCCCTTCGACTTTAAAACTGAGCAGGGGCCTCAGGTAAGAGCAGGAAATGCCCTCAGCTGTTACCTCATGGAATAGTCCCAATCCTGAGCCATAGTGTGTCACTAGATTAGAATGGAATTATCCTTCAGTCTCTTGATTAACCTCCTTTGAACTGTCCCATGATCTCCTTGCTTGTGCAGGGGGAAAGGTTAATTA
The DNA here is from genome assembly GCF_036250125.1 of Pseudopipra pipra. Lineage (NCBI taxonomy): Eukaryota > Metazoa > Chordata > Aves > Passeriformes > Pipridae > Pseudopipra > Pseudopipra pipra. The sequence continues at coordinate 8,133,482 of NC_087566.1, read as the reverse complement.
ACCATTCTGATGATTCCACAACCTCCACTTGACGCTGGCATTTAAAAATGCTCCCTTTGAAGCTGGCTGGGCACTCTGTTGGATTGGGAACTGCTGGAGCACAGCAGGTGGGAGCAGAATCTACTTTCCCCCCAGTGGAGGTGGAGCTGATGTGTGTCCTCATGGCTCACAGGTGGATGAAGAGCAATTCAAGAAGATCCTGGGTTACATCAGCTCTGGGAAGCGCGAGGGAGCCAAACTGCTGTGTGGTGGCAACGCCGCTGCCGACAGGGGCTACTTCATCCAGCCCACGGTCTTTGGGAACGTGCAGGACAACATGACCATTGCCAGGGAGGAGGTGAGTCCTGCAGCACCTCCCTGGCCCTCACCTCCTCACTCGTGGTCACTTTGCCCCCTCTGATGCAAAAACCCCACAGGTTTACAGGCACTGGGTGTTCATGAGCTGTGAAACTCTTCCTGGAATTATCTTCCCTCCCGATTACATCCTGGGGCCTGTGGAATAGGGGAAGTGATATTTGAATTTCATGTCTTGTGTGACTTCTTACACCCACACACAGCTCCCACATCACCCACATGACCCCGAGTTTCTAAGTCTTTGATGTTGGTAAAGTTTTTTTCATGTTTGTTTGGTTTGGTTTAAATGTTGAGATCAGGAACACGTGTTTCTAGTCAAATACAAGTATTGACACAAAGCAAATTGTTAGATTGGTAATGATTCATACTTTGGACTTGTCCAGAGGGAGATTGAATGTACCTGAGGCAACAAATGTGGAAGGAAAATAACCAGTATTTGTTATTTCCCTCCAAAGGTGCCTGATTTTCCTCATTTGCCATATGAAAGGTCTGGACCTGTAGGATAAAAAGTAGAATGTAGGTGCTGTGCACAGACCCAGAAAGATTGAGGCTGCAGTCAGGAGGTGTCTGCTTATCTACCTCCACAGAGATTTCCACCTGCTCTGTTTGGATGTTGCAGATCTTTGGGCCGGTCATGCAGATCCTGAAGTTCAAAACCATCGAGGAGGTCATTGAGAGAGCAAATGATTCCAAGTATGGGCTGGCAGCCGCCGTGTTCACCAGGGACCTGGACAAGGCCAACTATGTGTCCCAGAGCCTGCGGGCTGGCACAGTCTGGTGAGCTCCCTCTGCCTCCTCCCAGAGCTGCTGGGAGCTTCCCTGTGTGCTGCCAGGGCTCACTGGGCTCATTCTTTGATAGCCTGTCCCTCCTTTGGATCCAATTTTACATGTACTTCACTGAATGTCCTGTCAGACTTCAGCTGTGATGGTAACTGTTGGTAAAATTTTTTATATATATAAATAATACATATATATATATTTAGGTTGGAAGTATATTTAGGCTGGAGCCCCTCTGCTCTGGAGCCAGGCTGAGAGAGGTGGGATTGTTCAGCCTGGAGAGAAGAAGGCTCCAGGGAGACCTGAGAGCCCCTTCCAGTGCCTAAAGGGGCTCTGAGAACTGGAGAGGGACTTTGGACAAGGGCCTGCAGGGACAGGACAAGGGGGAATGGCTTCCCACTGCCAGAGGGCAGGGTTAGATGGGATATTGGGAAGGAATTCTTCCCTGTGAGGGTGGTGACGGGCTGGGATGGAATTCCCAGAGAAGCTGTGGCTGCCCCATCCCTGGAAGTGTCCAAGGCCAGGTTGGATGGGGCTTGGAGTAACCGGGGCTAGTAGAAGGTGTCCCTGCCCATGGCAGCAAGTAGATTTGGATGAGCTTTAAGGTCCCTCCCAACCCAAACCATTCCATGATTCTATGATTTATATTAAGTTTCCATACTCCCACTGTGAATTAAGGAATGGGATGGGGCAGAAGCAATCCAGTGCTGCAGGCTCTGAGTGCCAGCAGTGATGGGATCACTGGGCAGGGACGTGGCTGCTGCAGAGGATGTTCTGCTCTGTCCTGAGCCTGTGCCAAAGCCAGCACTACAACACCAGTTTCCTGCTCTAGCACAAGATTTTGGAGATCCGGGATCTCATTGTCTTTATTTTTTACTTTGTTTTAATTGGTACTGAGGGAACGAGCGGGTGCTTCTGGTACGTGAGCTCTGAGGGGGGTGAGGGCAGCACTGGGACAATGAGAGATGGTAACAGACTCCATGATGTTCTGTGTGATAAGATTTTGGAATTAATTCTGTTGCCTGAGAGAACTGGCAAATACACAAATCCTGCAGAGATACTCCTCCCTTCCTCTGTTGCAAACAGATCAGCTGGCCATGTGCTGCCAAAGGGCTCTTCCATGAAGAATTCCTGAGCTCCAGGTGTTTAACCCTTGGTTTCCATTCCAGGATCAACTGCTACAACGTGTTTGGTGCCCAGGCCCCCTTTGGGGGCTACAAGGCCTCTGGGAATGGGCGAGAGCTGGGGGAATATGGGCTGGATGCCTATGTGGAGGTGAAAAATGTGAGTATCCCTGTGCCCAAGGCATTCCCAACCCTCTGCTGGAGCTCCAAGTTGTACCTGTGCCTGTTGGTGTGGGCTGGGCTGAGAGCTGCAATTCTTCCTTCTGGTGCTTGAGAGCAAATTGGAGCAGAACTGTGACCCAGACCTGGAGACTCCCCCTCTCCCTGAGCCTTCCCAGCCTCCAGACCTCTCCCTGTCCTCTGGCTCTCTCCTGATGCCTCTCCAGTGACCACCCCTGAACAGTCTCAAGAAAAGAATCACTTGTGACTTTTTCTTCTTTTTTTCTTCTAGGTGACAATCAAAATTCCACAGAAAAACTCCTAAAGGAAAGGACAGCAGCCTCTCCAGGAATTTGGAAACGCTTCTGCAGCTTCACGAGACAAAAAGCAGCAAAACCTCTAAACACACAAAATTTAGGTGCAAAAATAACATAACTCCACGTTGAGAGATTTTTTTTTAGAAGGTGTTTGAAGGAGCTTTTGTTTAAAAAAAGACATTACTTGGCTTTATCTTTTTAAAATACCAAATACAGCGAGTTGAGCACTAACACGAGATGGGTTATTTTGGGTACAGTCACCCACATGAGATGGGCATGATCTTTCAATCTGTATCTGATAGATACGCTTTTTTTCCCCCAGAGAAATCATTGAACTGCTTGTTTAGTCTAGGAGGGTTTATATAAAGTAACAATTCTTTGTTGGCTTACAGAGCTGTCTCTATACCCTTGCCCTATAAACTATGTATGTCCCTCTTGTGTGAGCAGACTGAACTCGGTGTGTACCTGAGCAGGGAGTGAAATCTGTGAGGTGAAAGTGTTTTCTTGTTCCTTCCTGCTCTTTGTATCCACTCCCAATAAACATTCCTGTCTAAGTGCAGCCAACCCTACCTTTGTTGGAGGTTTGTGCACACAAATCCCGGCCTCAGCAAGCGGTTTTTGAGGGTTTTCGCTGCCTTTCCTGCTGTCTTTGTGCTGCCTTAAAGGAACTCCTACATCTGCAAGGCGGGCAGAGCTACCTGAGCACCGGGGGATGTGAGGGGGGCCTAAGCCTCACTGAGGGCGCTGGGAGACACCTCCCTGGTGTGGTCACGAGGGGTAGGGGGACTGTGAGGGGACATGGAGGGCGCAGGGCAGGTTCGGAGCCTCCTTCTCGCTGTTCCCCCTCAGGGCAGCACGGGCGGCCGTTGCCGGAGATCTCGCGAGACTACGCTGCGCCCGGCTCCTCAGACCAGCAGGTACGCTCAGATCTCGCGAGACTTGGCGCCGCTCGGACCCTCACGACCCGAGGAGCCTCCATTCCCCTCACAGCAGCGGAGCCTAGCGATCTCGCGAGACTTCGCGCTGCCCGGCCCCTCAGACTGGCAGGCGCGCTGAGATCTCGCGATATCTCTCATCTCGGGACCCGACGAGCAGCTTCACCCTCGATCACCGCCTGTCCCACGAGATCTCGCGAGACGTCGCGCCGCGCAGCTCCTCATGACCCGACGCGCCTCCATCCCCCTCAAATCCCGCGGGCGCACCGAGATCCCGCGAGACTTCCTGGGATGCCGCGAGAGGGGCGGGGCGAGGCTATTAACCCATCTCATGACGTCATTAAGAAGCGCCCCTTTTCTCGAAAGCCTTGCGGGGACCTTGCTAGCGCTGGCGCTCTTTCAGAGCCGCCCCTGCACCGCCTGTAAACCGCTCCAGCGGCGCGGCGGCGGCGCCAAAAATTGCGAGGTGCACGCGGGGCGGGCGCAGGGATCCAGCCGTGTCCTTCCGCGGGGGACGCGGCGGCGGCGTCCACGTCGGCGCGGGGCTTGGCGGCCGGCGGGGCTGACCGCGGCGGTGCCGGCGATGTCCGCGCGCGGGGCCCGGGCGGCTCCTGCCGGGGCCGCGGCCGCTGTCGGGGCCCGCGGGGTCCCGCTGCCCCCGCGCGCCCGGGAATGAGGCACAGCGGCGGCGGCTGCAGCGCACCTGCGGGGCTGCGCCTGCCCTGAGGCGGCCCCGGCGGTTTCGCCCCTCGCGGGACGATGTCGCAGGATCACGACATGGACCGGACGATCAAGGTGAGCAGCGGCCGCCGGGCCGGGCGGAGGCTCCCAGGGACCGTGGGGATGACGTGCGGAGCTGCCTGGACACATACACGGAGCCTGGTTTGGGACGGGGACTTTGTTTGCTCTGCGGGCGCCCGGGGAGGTTCCCACAAATCACCCCCCCAACCAGCCGAACTTTTCACTGTTATTCCGTTTTAGCGAACAAAGGAATTAACAGTCAATTCCTATAAGTTACACGGTTTTCTCATTAACTAGTATTCTGTCTTCTTTTGGTTAATGATTCTCTTATTTCTCATGTGAATTAGTGCCATGCTCGGTCTTTCTCTTGTTTTGGGTCTGGGGGTTTGTTGGGTCGGTCACAATCACCTCTTACCCTGTTGGAGCCGGTTTCAGCCCAGTTGCTGAGTTGGGTTTATTAGTTTCTTCCTTCTCTTGAGGGTTCTGCCCCATGTCCTTGTGATTTGTAAATTCTGCATTCCCTGTGTCCACCATCAGTGAAAATCCTTCTCCCCATACTTTGTTAACCTGCCCCAGGTCTGAGATCACTGAAACATGTCCAGCCCTAAACCTTAACAAGGCAATTCTACCCACAAGTCATTTGTTTTTCTAACACCTGGACACCACTTAGAGCTTCTGTTTCACTGATTAACTCTTTTTGTTTATTAGGCTTGAAAAGATCAAACATCAAAGAAAATCCTTAAGAAAACTTTCACACGTTCCCCATTTTGCCACAATGAGCAGGACCCTGTTTCACAACCCCCTCTCATTCCCTGTAATTCTCTCTGGGCAAACTGTTGGCTATTCCCTGAGGTGCCACATCCTTCTGTGTGAAAACAAATCTGGTGTGTGGGATGGTTGTGTTTGGAGCAGCTGAACAGATCCAGGGTTCCAGAATTCTTTGCTGTGGAAACTGGGAAATTCCTTTTGGAATAAAGTGACATAAAACAGTATTTTAAAGAGTCTCTGCAGCCTCTTCACCTTGTGCAAAGCATTTGCTGTCCGAAATTCTGGACTTCTTCATAAAAGCTTATTGAAATAAAGAACAATTCCTGAAGGATGGAGCAAAACAGACTGTGTTTTAGAATTTCCCACCTTGCCTTGTCCCTGCCACAGTGGGATTTGTCTTTACAAAGCTCACTGGGTGCAAATTCCAGTGTAAGAGAAGCAGCAACACCTTGTGTTGAAATCTAGGTTGATTAACTAATTAATCCCAAATGGTTTGGGTTGGAAGCACCTTAAAACTATCCAGTTCTACCCCCTCCATGGGCAGGGACACCTTCCACGGGGCTCCAAGCCCTGTCCAACCTGCCCTTGGACACTTCCATACTGAAAATATATGGAATATATTGAAAATATATGGAATGTATTTAAAATATATGGGTTTTGTACTAAAAAGGGCCCAAAGTAGAAGGAAATCCAAGCAGATTGTAATTAAACAAGTGTCACAGTTGTTTCCTGTTTTTTTTTTTTTTTTTCCTGGCACAGTGCAGGAGAAGGAAAGTCCTGAAGTGTTTGAAAAAGAAGGTTTTTTAAGTATTTCTCTGGTATTTCATGTGAAGGAAAAGATCTCCATCAGGGCTTTTGGGGTTTAAAACAAAAATCCGAAGCAGTTGTGGGAGTGTAGGGACAGTTCTGAGCCTCCTGCTCCTCTCAGCTCAACCCAGACCAGGTTCTGGGCAAATCCCTGGAGTTCTGAACCATAATTTAGTATTTTCATATGTTATCCTGATTTTTCTGCTTCCCAAATCCCTGGTTATAGTTCAGGTTTGGTTGTTTCACTGCCTGTGCAGGTTTCACTCTGTTGTTCAGGACAGGGATCAGAGATTAGGGAAGGAGGCTGGAGGAGCAGAGGAGGTGGAATCACACAGATCCAAGCCTGTGCACCTTGAATTTTTATTGTAAAGATTGTTTTGTTGTCACAGTTCCTTATTTCAAACCTTTTCCCATAAATATTCAGTGGAAACTGAGACTCGTGGAATTGTTAAGGCTGGAAAAGACCTTGAAATCAGAAGAGCCTGAGCTTTTCCCTGAACAGTCCTGAGGTTTGACCCTCTCAAAGCTCCTTGTTTCAAACCTCTTCCCATCAGTATTCCACGGAAACTGAGAATTATGGAATCATTGAGGTTGGAAAAGACATTTAAGTCAGAAGTGCCTGAGCATCCAGCTGTAAGAACTCTGGGAATGCTGCTTTTCCAGGCCTTTGGCATCCCAGCCTGCTGACTCTGCTGCTCCAAGTGTTGTTTTAGGAGCCCAGAGCTGCTGGGAGGGAACTGTGCTGCTGGAGAGAACTCAGACTTTGTTGTAATTGGATGGATTCCATATTAATTTATTCCCTTTTCCCACTGGAAATTAATTTAAGGAGTGATCAGAAGTTCCAAGTTCCTTTGACAGCAGGATCACAAAGGTTTCCTGTGTCCATTAATCCAAACAGAGCCCAGGCCTTTGGGCTTCCCACTTGAAACACTTGGATATTTTCACAGGGCAGTTGGATATTTTTGCTAACAGCATTTCAGGCTGTTTAGAATCACAGAATCCTGGATTATTAAAGTTGGAAAAGCCCTCCAAGATCATGGGGTTCAAACTCTGACAGAAAAGATTCTGAAGATGATGTTTGGGTGTTATGGGCTCGTGTTGGTTTGTGGCTGCACAGACTCGGGGCTGGATTTGGAGCTGCTGGTTCTGAATTAGGGGATGTAAGTGATTAAAGTTCCCAAGAACTGAATTTTGTGTCATTTGGAAGTGGTAAAAAGTGTTTCTTGGTCACTGTGTTATATTCGTTTTAACTTCTAAGTTGTAAAGTTGCTTTGGAGTGAAGGTTGGAACCCAAATAAAACTGCAAACCCCCCCAAATGTTGCCTTTTTATTTAAAACACAATATGAAAGTTAATTTTTATTAAAAATGGACTTACAGTTGTTGAACTTGTCCTTTAGTTGTTAAAAATGATCAGGTCTTATTTTTCCTTCATTTCATTCAGAGATCACAGACTTTCCAGTCCTAATCAGCTTCTCTGGCCCATTTATTCAGGAATAAATGGGGATATTTGGCATTTCCATTTCAGCTCCTTCAAAATTTACACCCCAAGTGTGATGTGTAAAGCTGAGGGGAAACTCCTCAGTCCAGAGAAACCCTTTCCCTGCTCATTAATGCTCTCCTAAAATTAATTTTAATTAATTTATTATATTTAATATATTTAATTAATGCTCTCCTGAAAGCTGGGGTTTCATCCCACCTCTGCTACCTTCAGTTCTCTGTAGCTGAGTATCAGGAAAATTAAAGCAGCTTTTCCCTATTATGCTTATAACAAATAAAATTTGAGTTATTTGATTTGATAAGAAGTTTCTTTGTGGTTATCCAAACAACAGAGAGATGTGATCCGTGTTTCTTCCTTCATTTATAAAACCTCCAGTGAACTTTTTTTTTTCCCTTTGCACCTTTCACTGGTCATTTATGATTTATGTAACACTCCAGGCCATGTTAAAAACCAATTTTTCCTTTCATACCTGCCCCTTGCACTCTTTAATCCCTTCAAATCTTGCCTTAAATATCCACTTTCCTCCCTTGTTTTGTTCTCAATCCGTGTGGTTTGAGGTCTGGCTCCAGCCTAGAGTTAATCCAAGATTATTGTAGCAGAGACCACCAATCCCAGGTGAGGGATTGGCCTTTTCCAACAACTTAAAATCATTATAGAACCAAGATCATCAAGTCCAACCTTTAGCCTTAGTTGAGAGCAGGAGTGTCCTCAGTTTTCTGGGATAAAATGCTCCCTTTGAATTATTAACAGAAAAGTCTGATCAGAATGAAGTTCCTTTACAAGCCTCTTCCCTTAAATTTCAGTGTATTTGGGAATATTTTCCCTGCCTCCTTAAGCTTCCCCAGCACTGATGGTTGTACCAGCCCCTTTCTTGTGATTTATCCCAAAGCTTGGCTTTGGAAAGATGATCCTGGGTTGTAATAAAAGGACAAAGGCACAGCACAGGGCAGCAGCTTTAATCCAAATTAATCAAAAAGCCACCCTGTGCTTGATTTCCATCCTGCCCTGGGACATGTTTAAGCCTGAGAGCTCCCAAGCTGTGTCCTAACAAAACCAAGCCCTGTTTAGATGGATTGGGACAAAAGGATTATAAACATGGGGCTGGTTCATTATCAGGCAGGCTAAAACCAGTCAGACAAGGTTTAATTTGCAATGTAATGACTCCAAAAGTTTGAAAACCTTATTTTTTTTTAAATGTACTCTATGACCCAAAAATACATGTTAATGCTGAGATTGGGCCCTTCAGCTGGGATTGATCATGTACAGGTGGATTTAAATCAAGGGGAGATGCCCTTGTTACACTTTGTGTACTAAAGACTGTTCTCAGTAATCCTGGTTCAGAGTGCCAGGATGAGCGTTCCCACTGCACAGAAATACTTGCAAACAAATAAATTATCATATGAGCATTTGTATTTATGTTGAATTTTTCACAGCAGGCTCTTTCTTGCTCAGGAATTTTGCAAACCAGGTCTGCTGAGTCTTTTTTTTGGGGGGGGGGGGGGGGGAGGGCTGTAGTAATTTTATTTATTTATGTGTTTATTGACTATTTTTTCACTCTTCCTGTTCCTTCTTGAATAGGAAACCTCCATTTTAGAGGAGTACAACATTAACTGGACTCAGAAGTTGGGAGCTGGGATCAGTGGGCCTGTGAGGTAAGAGAGCACCCCAGGTTTGGGGAGAAGTCAGTGAGTATTTTAAATGCTTTTGACAGAGTGTGATCCATGGAAAACTCCTTATAAACAACAAATATCTGCTCCATGTGGGTCCTGCAAGTGGGGTTTTGTCTTTTATGGGATGTATGTGCAGTAAAACCTCTCTTCACCTCCCTGTCCCATCTCATACCGTGTTCCTGGAATTGGTTGTGGCCACAGAAATTCCTCCTAAAACCCCTCTGTCCTTGAATCCTGGTGTCCCTGCAGTGCAAAGGCTCCTCTGTGCCATCACCACTGTCCCTTTCCTGTTTTTTCCAGTTTTTTCCCCTCATCCTGTGAGGCCAAAGCAGACAGTTCCATGGGCATCCCAACCGTGTCCCTCATGGATTTCTAATCCCAGCACGAGCTGGATACTTGCTGCGAAGCAAAACAAATGTTCCCTTTTCAACAAGGCCTCTGCCTTCAGGGAATGGGAATTTCTGCTGGAAAACAACTGTTCCTGGGTGCTCCACGGGGTCCTTGTCTTTCACCACCATTTGTCTCCCTGTCCAGCCCACTGGTTTCTCCTCATCCACTTTGTGTTGCCTCTGATCTCCATTAAAACACCCCCTTTGGGCTTTATTCTGTTAAAATGTGGGCCCTTCCCTCAATTGTTCGTGTTAAATTGGGGAAAGAGAGAAAAAACAGTTGGTGGCCTGGCCAAAAATGAGGATTTCCATTCAGAAACACTTTATTTATGACAAACTCCACTCTCCACTGGGGATGTTCAGGCTGCCACTGTGTGTTTTGGGTTTTTTTCACCCAAAGTATCTCTTGAGGCTGAATTTTGAGGGAGTTTTGCTTGTCTGCAGTTCCCCCTTGCTCTGAAAGGCTTCTTTTTGCCTTGCTGGAAGTCAAATTTGTTTGAGGTGTTTCTACAGAACTTACTTGGTTGTTGTGGGAGGCTGAAAACTGAGGTTTTCAAGCTGGGCCATGGGGAGAGGTGCCCTTATATCCCATCTTAATTCCTGTTAATTCCCACATGGAGAACAATCTCAGCTCAATTGCTTGAAGTGTCTCTTTAACATTCTTGCTGACTGAATAATTTTATTGCTGTAATACCAGAGTCTGCATGAAAAAATCCTCTCAAGAACGCTTTGCACTGAAAATCCTCCTTGATCGTCCAAAAGCTAGAAATGAGGTATAGTTCCTGTTTCTACTGCCTGCCTTCTGACACACCACAAAATCTAGTGTTTTAAAAGAATGGTTTTTTTAAAAAAGTGCTTAAAAATGTTAAAACAAAATGTAAAAAAAAAAAAAAAAAGTTTTAAAACCCCCCTCACAAAACTTGCATTTGCTGTGCAAGAATTCCTTGGGGTTAATCCTCAAGCTTTGGGGTTGATCCTCAAGCCTTGCTGTGCTCAGTTCCCATGGGATGAGGTGGTGGGGGAAAAGAGGGTCCAACTCTGTAGGAATTGCTGGACAGATATTTATTTAGAATTTGCTGAACTACATTTTAGAGCTGTTCCTCTCCCTGTGTAACGTAACACGACCGGTTTAGAGGGAATTTTGTTTCCATACATCTCACTCTTGGATGTCACAGCTCTCAGGATTGCCAGGAATGCTTCAAGTTGCACTGGAAATGGATTTATCTGTGTGCCAGGAACTAAAATCAGCTCCTGGTGCTGGTTGTGACTTCCTGAGGCTGCTGAGAACGTTCCAAGGTGCCAAACTGTCAGGCTGTGAAATGCTGGGCACTCCTTCCAGCTGTTAGGAATTTGGAGAAGGATTAATTATCCCTGAGGTTTAGGCAGCTTGCATTGCTTGTTACTTAAATTCACTGTCAAAATTCCCAGGGAAAAAATAGTCTGTGTTCAAAAAGCATCACTGGTTTGATTGAGCAGCCCAGGGAGCTTTAAACTTAAATTCCCTAAGTCCCTGTTTCAGAGTGCTGGGACAGGAGATGGGGTTTCACACATGGAGTGCATAAAAGAAGCCAGATTATGGAATTTTTGGTTTCAATAATTAATTTTCACTTTCAGTCCTATCTCTGTTGCTACTTTAAAACAAGCTCTGCCTTTAAATTTATTTTAGAAACCCGAAGAAATAAAAAAAGAGCTTTTTCTGGAACTTTGAGGATGATTCCGTGGCTTGTAACAAATACATTGACAATATCTGATGTTTTTATCATAGTCTGAGTTAGTGAAATGGCTGCTGGTCACTCATATCAACACTTACTTCTTAATTCTTGGATAATTTGAAGCTGTGAGTGGTGCTGAGCAGAGCTGGGCTGTGGTTTGCAGGGGAAAGGGGGATCAGAAGTGCCTGTCCCTGTGTGCAGTAACACCCCTCCCTTCTCTTCAAGGTACGTCTGCACATGATGTGTGCAACACATCCCAATATTGTTCAAATTATTGAAGTTTATGCTAACAGTGTGCAGTTCCCACATGAGTCCAGCCCAAGGTAAGATTACATAGGGGGGGTCATTCCCACAGCTTTCCATGTTTAGCCCAAGGTATAGTGCAGTTTGCTTTTTTGTTTGTTTGTTTTTAATCACAAAATTATTATTTATAGGGGGTCCCAGATGTCATATTTAATACCATATTTATCCTTCAGACCAAGAAACACTTGCTTTTTCCCCTGGCAATGTATATTTAAATTAATTTGCATCCTTTCCTACCTGTTTGAGTACAACTCCATTTCTTAGGTTTTTCATTGATTCAGTCTGTGATATCTGTGCTGTGTGAGAGAAAGAATTGTTTCTAAAAATACTAAATTCAGCCCTGAAAACTCTTAATATGAACACAGAAAAAGAAAAACATGAAGCAGACTGATTTTTTTTTCCCCTGCATTAATCACTTGGGATAAAAATATTGTCTTCTAATTGGATATTAGTTGAGAAAAAGCATCAGAGCTGGGAGAATTAAAGAGCTGAGACCTGTCCTAGTCTCTGATGTGTCTGATTTTGCTGTATGAGGATAACTAGGAGTTAATTCCTTGAGGACTTGCTAGTCCTGATCTCCATGTTCCCTATATTCCTTCCTAATTATGGCAGTAAAGCTGTAAATTAAAATCCTGGGGTTCAGTAGAGCATCCACACCCAAAAGCATCTGTTCTTTGGGGGCAGAGTTATCCCTGGATGTGTCCATGTGCCTTCCAGGGCCAAACTGGGTGGAGCCACCTGGATCTGGATGCGTCCCTGTGGACATTGTTTCCTCAGGAGGAGCAAAGTGGAGATTCCTGGCTGAGTCAGGTTGTGCTGGGAGCCAGAAAATCCTACAGTTTATACAGTTAAAGCTGAAAGAACCAAAACCAAAAGTACCAAAAGAACCAAAAGTAGCAAAAGTAGAAGAATTAAAACTAGGAAAACCAAACTTAGGGAACCAAAGCAGCTCCAACCACTGTAGGAGAAACAAGTGTCTTGGCCTGTCAGTAAATGTAAAATATGCACTGTTAGTTTAGAAATTCTGTTCTATTTTTTTTTTTTTATTTAATGATTTTTAATGTAACAAAATGAAATGCTTTTGAACAGGGCTCGGCTCCTAATTGTAATGGAGATGATGGAAGGGGGAGAGCTCTTTCACAGAATCAGCCAGCACCGGCACTTTACTGAGAAGCAAGCAAGCCAAGTAACAAAGCAGGCAAGTCACTCCCCTGTCTGAGCAAATCCACAAGTGATAATGGCTAAATATTAACAATTCCTTGGGCTGGGAGGGGTGGAAAAAAAGGCCTAAAGAAAATAATCCTGTCTTCTGATCCGATGATCATTTGCCTGCTTTGTTATAACCTGACAATGCCGAAGTTTGGTAGAAAATAATAAAGAGTTTGAAGTTGTGGGCTTGTTCTTTGGGTCTGCTGTCTTTAACAGTGGTTTTCCTCACCTGGTCTACAGAACACTTCAAAGAGAACTTTTTTTTCTTCTGCTGTGTCCTCTCTGTTGTCCTAAAAGTGTTGCCTCCAGCAGCCCCCAGGCTCTCGTGGCTCCAGTTTGATTCCAGTTGGGAATGTGTCCCAAACTTCTCTCCTCTTTTGGGCCCATGTGTCCTGGGCCAGTGGATTCCAAGCTGGGCTTTGTGCTTGGTTTTATGGAAGTCCTGCCCTTCATGGAAGATAACAAGGAATGTGCCACTTTAGTGCCTGTTTTCTGCTGTTTGTTCTGGTGTTGTTTTCTCTTCACTGTTTCTCTGCACAGCTCACTCTTGAATGCTGTATTTTAAATATATTTGCAGTTTACATACATAAAAGCATTTTAAACACTCCATGGTGGTTTCTACAAGAGGTTTTGGTGTCCATTAGGCTCTTTGTTCTTAGCAGCTGGTGTGACTCCATGAAATTCAGGGATCCCCAGCGTCAGTTCCCCTCAAATGGGGAGATAATATTTGGTACTGAGGCAAAAAACAGGCCCAAATAATTCCATCTTACTCTTCTCTTTTGTGCTTTGACTTGTTTCTAATGAAGTGCTAATTGTTGCTGTTGCCTCTTTGGTTTCATCCAGCAAAAATTAGGTGGAAGCACAGAATTATTCCTGACAGTTTTTCATGTGCTTTGGGCTGTTTGATTCTGACACGTTGGGAAAATCTTGTAACACTTCACCAAAAATCAAAATTTTGAATTAAATTCTTACTCTGTGTGTGCACTTGGGGTATTCATGTCCCAAGTAACTCTTGGCTTTAATGTTTATAGAAATGAAGTTCGAAATGTTAAAATCTTATTGTTTCACATAGTGATTTATCCTGAACTGTGACTCTTGATTCCTTGTAGCCTGTAATAGCTAGAATGTGTCACAGAGCTGCCTCTTTTTCTCTGGGAATGTGTTTCTGTTTGGTTCTGAGCTAAATTAACACCAAAGTTCTCATGTGACAGTAATTTGCACTTTTCTAAGGCATCAACACTTCCCTCAGGGTGCTGGGTTTGGGTGGGGTCCTGCAGAGCCCAACAGAAATATTTCCAAATAAGGGCTGTGTGGCTTTGCCTTCCTTCAGCCTCAGTAAAGCTGTTTAAATATTTATGCTTGGGTTTTCTTTGAATGAATTGCACTTGGAAATGTCCATTCCCTGGAGTTTTCCTGGGTTTCCAAACCACATCAAGGTGAGAAACTGCCTTTGAAAGGATCGTGGAGTGCATTTCTGTGTGATGGCCCATGTAATGAGGGAAGTGCAGGCAGTGCCATCAAAAATTAAAGAATAAAACTGCCTGAATGTTGGATCTCAATCAGTAACAGGTGCAATAAAACATTCACAGAAATACTGAAGCTGTTGGGTGTTAAACAGGGTGTGGTTGCTGGGCAGGGGCACCTTGGAGGGCTGGCACAGCACAGGGAAGGGCACTGTCAGATCTGGTCCATTTTGGGTGGTCATTAATGCCTTGATTGAGTCAAATGAGATGGTTGGGCAGCCCAGTCCAGCTTGGCTTTTGTTTTCTGTTTGCTTTGAATGAAACACAAACTGAATCCTTGGTGGGATGAATGTCCCACCCATCACTTCACTGCCCTTATTGCAGGGTCAGGCCTGTCTGAACTCAGCCTTGCAGCCAAGTGAGAATGTTTGGGGTCTGACATACATAGGAAATGTCCTTTTTCTAAAGCTAAAATAATGTCCAGGCTGAAGCAGGAGTTCTGTAACTGTAGCTCATTTATTGTGCCCTTTTCCAGATAGCTTTGGCTTTGCAGCATTGCCACTCACTAAACATTGCACACAGAGACCTCAAGCCTGAGAATCTCCTCTTCAAGGATAACTCTCTGGTAAGATGAATACTAGAATTCTTTTTTTTTTTTACTGCTGAATTCTGTAAAATGGTGATTTTCAGAATAGTTGTAAAATTACATTAATCACCTTTATTGACTTTGTGCTTGTACATTCTCTGATCTCCTTGGAGTACAGTCTGTTAAATATGAGGCAGGTTCTCCAGCTCTACACAAATCCAGCTTTGCTGAGGAGAAGATCATTCTGCCACATAATCAGGATGTTCTGACAAGCATTAGAGGGGCTTTGATAGATCCAAACACTTCCTTGTTTCTTTTTCCTGCTCATAACCACCCTGGACATGCAGTGACCCCTCTACAACGTGTTTATTTATTGCTTTCCCAGTCTCAGAGGGGGCTGTTCCTGACCCAGAGCACTCAGGAAAGCAAAAATGCTTGTTTGAAAGATCAGTTTTTGTCCTTTTAGCTTGGGGGGAATGTGAGTGTCTGAATACAGATGAGGAGTATGTGTGGCAAAGGTGAGATGAGAACAAGGCAAGACTTATGTGTTAGAAAAGCTGATATAATGAGATTTATGTAATGAAGCCTCTTCTCCTTATTTCAGGATGCTCCTGTTAAACTGTGTGACTTTGGATTTGCCAAAGTAGACCAAGGTGACTTGATGACACCACAGTTCACTCCGTATTACGTAGCACCTCAGGTAACAAAAATCACAATTCTGGGCTAAAAGGGAATAATTTCTTGCCTGTCCCTCCAGAACTACAGCATTCTAAAAGCCTTTGCTGTCCTGTTCAGGGCTTCTGGGGGCAGGAATCTTGAATAATTGGAGATTAGCCACCTTTGGAGCTGGAGTGTCACAGTGATGTGTTGATAAGAGCAGGGGATGGTGAGGCAGATTTCCCAGACTGTTCTTAGCACTGATTTTGTCCATTGACCTTTAACTGCATTAAAGCAGGTGTTCTGGAGAAGTTCCTGCTTTCCCATCCTCCTTCCAGCTCAGACTCATTCAGTATTACATTAAAAAGGACTGTGCTGGAACAAAAAGGCTCTGAAAAGGCTCAAAAAGGGCAGTGGTTACCTGAGCACCTTGGCTTGGCCCCTTGTCATTAAGGCACAGTCTATAATTACAGACAGGCTGCTCTTTGTAGTGCTGCTTTCTTCTGTCCTTTGTGTTGGAATCCTGAAGAAAATGAAAAGAAAACTGCAGATGGATCTTTAATTGAAGTGCTGGGCACGTCAGAGCCTTTAATCACTGGGAAGAGCAACTCAGAGATCAGACCCTGAAAGTGCCTTCTCAGCTGGAGCCTCCCGGGCCTTCTGGAAACCCAAACCCTCAGATTTGGTCAGCAAGGGACAGATTTGGTGTCATTTGTTCCTGGGAGAGGCAAAAAGGGACATCTCTGGAGCTCAGGTTACCCTCCAGACACACTCTGGGTTCTAATTCCAAGCCCAGAGGTGTTGGAAGTTGGGAGCAGTTGCTTTAATTCAGGCAAAACTGATAAATTTCATTCAAAGCAGCAAAATATTTTAGCTGAATGTAGAAAGTCCCAGTCTTTTTTGGGAACAAAATTTGGAGTTTGAAAAAGCCTTCAGTAGCTGGAATAAGTTTACAGAATGGAAAAACATCCAGAATCTTTTTGCCTATAGATGAGATGTATTTTGTTTTGTTTTCTTTTTTTCCCTCTCATGGCAACAGGTATTGGAGGCACAGAGAAGACATCAGAAAGAAAAATCTGGTATTATCCCCACCTCTCCAACACCCTACACTTACAACAAGGTGAGTGGGAAACAGTGCTTTAAACAGTGTTTGTAAAGTGCTTTCCCCACCAACCCTGCTGGAGAAATCTGTAGGCACAATTTAACACCCAAGGCAATAAAGTTTATTGCCCTAAAATGACACCCTTACAGCAGCAATAAATTTGTTCTGGTCTGTGACAGAATGCATCTAAAAAGCCAAATATCTCACACTGAGTACAAGCAGGATCTAGAGAAACCAGCAGGGAAGTGTCATGTTGCTGGTTATTTTGTGTTCCTTTGGCTTTTCTGAAGGAATGACCGGGTTTGCAGTGGGATTTCTCCTTGAACAGGAGGTTCAGACCAGGCTTCACTCAGTTGAAGTGGCAAATGAGGAGATAATTATCTCTGCAGGCTCTGTCTGGGTTTGGAAGTGACACACTGACAGTGCTGCTGCCTCTTGGTTCTTTCTGATGGAGTGAATAATGAAATGCACACTTAGCCCAACCCTAATTAGTGATCCTCTAATTAAAGGAGAAACACACAAACACTGTTAAGGAGCACTAAATATGAAAAGATTTTGGAGGGAGCAGAATGATTCTGCTGGAGTGAGACCGTGGGGGAGGTTCTTTAATCCCTACAAGAAGCTGTTCACAGGGATCCTCTTTCCTGCTGTCACCCAGAGCTTCTGGATGTGCAGATGTTTTGTCCAGTTTGTATCTGGGAACTTCTAGAAAATGCCCAGTATTTTATGCTGTAGCCCTGGGCAGTACCAGCTGCTGCTGGACCCTTGGCAAAGTGTCCTGAAGGGTTGTATTCCTTTTTGGGCATTCCAAAACCTTTTCCTTCATATTCTCATCACTGTCTCCTGCTTGCTGAGCAGTGTTTGAACCACTGAGTGTTCTTGGAGTGTCAGCTCTAATTAAAATTAGCTGGTTTCTGATGCCAGTGCTAAGGATCTACCTGAGTTCCAGCTGTTTAACCCACCATGTGCTGGAGCAGGTAGTTTGATATGTGGTATTAGGGTTTGGTAGCCTCCTATAGAGAGCTAAAGCAAAGTTTAAGTACTCTGCAGGGGTTTGCTGACCACAAATCCACCTTCTCCAGGGTTCTGATTACCCCTTCTCCACCCTGGAGAAGCAGGGTGGGGGTTGAAGGCAGACCCTTGTTCTGCAGTAGCTCCCCCAGTGCTGCAGAGCTGACCCGGAGTGGTGCTGTCCTTGCTTGCAGAGCTGTGACCTCTGGTCCCTGGGTGTCATCATCTACGTGATGCTGTGTGGGTACCCCCCCTTCTACTCCAAACACCACAGCAGGACCATCCCAAAGGACATGAGGAAGAAGATCATGACAGGAAGCTTTGAATTCCCAGAGGAGGAGTGGAGCCAGATCTCCGAGATGGCCAAGGACATTGTGCGAAAGTGAGTCCGGGGAGGGAAGTGTTTTATTGCTCTTTCTGGTATTAAAAAGTTGAAAAGTCCCTTGAAAATCTGTTTTCCCAAAGGGATTGTTCTTCTACCTTATCTGCAGCTCATACAGCTGACAGATCTTCTGTCATATTCAGCATAAAGTCTGGTAAATATTTTTCTTCCCTTCTTTTTTTCCATCCTCAACTGTTTAATTTTGATGTTTCTGAATTTAAGAGTGAATTGTGAGTTTAGTCTTTAAGGGCAGCAGTTGCACCAAAGGGTTCAGAACAACACACACAACTGGCTGCCACATCAGGTGCTCTACAGCCTTGGATCCTGTACAGTAATGTTTAAATTCCTGCTAAAATCAGGTGGTTTAATAAGATCTGGTAGATCTCTCCCTTAAAACCAAGTGCACATCATACTCAGTGTGAAAGGAGAGAAGAGAGGCAGGGAAAGGCAGGGTAAGATCTGTCCTGAAGGTATCAGGCTCTGGGATGAGGGTTTGCATTGAAGTTTTATTCCAAATGCTCATGGAAGCTGTTTTTTGCATGCCCTGCACATCTCTCAGCTGGGAGAGTTTCCCAGACAGGGGCTGTTTGAAAGCCAGAACGTGGCACTGACTGGGGCTTTTTTTCTAAAGAGTGAGAGGGACTTACTGCCTTTGTATGACCAGAGGAACTGAAAGAATAAAACCAACATAAATAGGAAAAAAATCAGTTGGGGAAGTAATTTTAAAGTGTTACTGGCTCCTCAAAGATACTGTAAAATCTCCAAGGACTTCATATTGCTGGGACCTTTGGAGCAGTGCAGGAGAACCCACAACCTTTCACCACAAAAACTGCAGGGAAACTTTGCTTTACACAAAAGGTTTAAAGGTTTTAAAAGCAAAAAATTTTATTGTCTTTTAAAATGACCATAAACTCAACTCACAGAACATTGGCACGTGGATTCAGTTCACTTATTTATCCCACTGATGTTATCAGGGCTCCTTTCCCTGCCTGTCTTTTCCAGCCAGGGAGTCTGAAGTTGGGCTTATGGTGCAGGAATACATTTAGAATTAATATAATTCTGGCATAATTTGATGGATGTAGGCAGCTCTTCCTATGGAGTCTGGCTTTTGGAGCTCATATTTGGCATTCAGGAAGCTGCTGCCTCTCAAGTGTGTCGAGCTCATTTCTCACCTCAAGCTTTGGGAGCTGTAAGACTGGGTAATAAATAGGTCAGGACTTGGAAAACCCATGGAAAAGGAGTGCCTGGGTCTCGTATCAAAACTGAACTTACAACCTGTTGGCAGCAAGTGAGGTTTCTGAGCTACCCCAGGGTCCTGCTGACATTTTGCACAAGTTATTTCCACTTCCTTGGTACATTAAACAACGTTTGCAGCCAGGAACTGATTTAGGGAATTGTCTAAGGAATGTGACAACCTCCTGGAGTCCTCCTGGTTCTAATTCAGACTCTTGGGAGAACTTGTCAGCACTCTGGGGGGAATTTGGCTTTTTTATGGAGCAGTTCATCATGAGAACATGAGCTTATCTGCAAAACCTCTTTCCAGGGTTTCATTCTATTAGCATTTATTCCATGGATTTTTTAGCAATAAAGAATAAAGTTCCTTCTTATTTTGAGGAACTGGAGCCTGTCAAAGTGTCCATTCCTTGAGGGTTTTGCAGGGGAAGAAGAAAAGCTAAGGAGTTGCAGGTGGAAACAGTTAATTCAGTGAAGTTTCCATGCCCAAAATCCTTGGAATGAATGTGGCCTGTTATGGGGATGAGCTCTAGAAGAGCATTTCCAGGGACTGTTGGTCTGGATCATTTCCAGCTCGTCTGGGAGATAATTTCCAATTTGAGAACACAAAGATATTCCTGAAATGGCCCTCAGCACCTTTCCTTTACCCTGAATCCCTGAATGTACCTGGATGAGCTTGTTAAATAAATCCCCAGCAAGGCTCAGAGAACCTGGGACAAAGTCAGGCTGCTTTTGGGGCAGTTTGAGCTGTTGTGGAGTTCCTTTTTGACCCCTGTGATGCTCAGAGATTGTTCAGTGCTCTGCAAATCAACAAACCCCACTTTATGGATTATTTTTTCTTTCCCAGGCTGCTGAAGGTCAAACCTGAGGAGAGACTGACCATCGAGGGTGTGTTGGACCATCCCTGGCTCAACTCCACGGAGGCTCTGGACAACATCCTGCCCTCTGCCCAGCTGATGATGGACAAGGTCTGAATTCATAGAAACAATATTAGTTTGGTCAGGAATGTTGCACAGGAGCAGGACAGCTCTTGGATGGTTGGAATGTTTTGTTTAGGAGAACCTGAGGTCTCTGTAAGAAAATGGAAAGAGGGAGAAAATGGAAATAAAATATGAAATTTGGGCTTGGGGGAGGTGTTCCAGGATTGATGTTAAGAGCAGCTATGTGCTGAGGAGGAGAGAGCAGAGCATGGTAGTGAAATAGGAATCTTTTCTTCTTTTTCCCCCATTTTATACCCCTACTGTGACCTCAGTCCTTGTTTCCTTTCAACTCTCAAAGAGGAGTTCACTCAACACTCAGGTGTGGTGAACGTGAGCAGTAGAGATGATCCTTTGTCCTGTTTCCCCCTGTGAGGTTGGGATATATTATCCCACAGTCAATGACTGTAGTTCTCATCATGTCTTGCTTCAGGCAAACCTGATTTTTGTTCCATATCTCCAAAACAAACAGGATTTTGGTGCTTCTTTTTCCCATGCATGGCTAACATTGTGCACATACTGTTCCTTAACTCACAGAGGATCTAAAGTGCAACTCTTCTCCTTCCAGGCCATGGTTGCAGGGATCCAACAGGCTCATGCAGAACAACTTGCAAACATGAGGATCCAAGACCTCAAAGTGAGCCTGAAACCCCTTCACTCCGTGAACAACCCGATCCTGCGCAAGCGGAAACTGCTGGGGTAACTAAAGCTTCCAGGGACACAGAGGGGCAGCTGGGAGGCTGGAACAGGGCTTTGGGAATGTCCCAGGCTCAGTTCTGAGGTGGTTGAACTCTTGGTGTAGTTGGAGTCACTGGGACAATGTGTTTTGGCTTCTGAGATGTTCTGGTGAGGGCGGGAGGAGCTGGGTCCTGTTGCTGTGTTAGAACAGATCCCTTGCGAGGAGATGGGTCATGTGCAAGAGAAGGCAAACTGGGAGAAAGAATTCCAGGATTTTTTTATGATCCTGACACTTAATTACTGAAAAAGTCAGGTAATTTCTCTTTGTTCAAGTTAATCTGAAAAGTAGGATAATGCATTTTAGGACTTCCTTGAACTAATTTAAAGGAATATTTCTTTTTCAAATGGTCTCATAATAAAGGACAATAATTATAATTAATGCCAAGTCTGTCTCCCAGCTCTCCAGGGAGTGAAGAGGGGTGTTTTACTGGTGCAGTTATGCAATGAGTAATGAACTTGAGCTGTGACCAAACTCTTAATTATTTCCTCCTTGTTCTTCCCCAGCACCAAGCCAAAGGATGGGGTTTATATCCATGACCCTGAGAACGGAAGCAACGATTCCAACGTGGCTCTGGAGAAGCTGAGAGATGTGATTGCCCAGTGCATTCTCCCCCAGGCTGGTAAAGGTTGCCACTTTTAAGAAAGTTGCCATTTTTAAACATGCAAGACACTGACTTAGGGTCAGTCTGTGTCAGTGGGGAGGGAGGAAAAACAAAACTCCTGCTGCCCTGGGCACTCTGTGGGCTGGGATTTGTGTGGTATCAGTGTGAGCAGGGACATGCAGAGCTGGGAAAAGAACTTTGAGCCAGGAGTGGCTGCTCTGAACCCATTTCCTGGTGTGTGTGGAGAGAGGAGGAACAACTGCATGTGCTGTTGGCTGGAGCCCTGACTGAGGCACGAGGCCAAACCTCCTGGTTCTCTTTGTGCTCCCAAACAGGAGAGAATGAGGATGAGAAGCTGAATGAGGTGATGCAGGAGGCCTGGAAGTACAACCGGGAGTGCAAGTTGCTGCGGGACACTCTGCAGAGCTTCAGCTGGAACGGTGAGGAGCTGCTTCCTTCCACAGGGAAGGGGGAAAACTGAATGGGAATAACCCCAAATCTACTGAATTTGTGCTGGTTTAGGTTTCACAGTGATTCAGGCCTCCTGCCAGAATGGGTGTGCTCAAAATGAGGGGCAAAGTTCTACTTTAAAATCTGTTTGAGGTTCAGGGTTGAGTTTTCAGAGGCACCAAGTGGTGTAGGAACAGAACAGCACAAATGGATTGTGATGGAAAAGGGGGAATGGTTTTAAACTGCCAGAGGGCAGGGTTAGGTGGGAGATTGGGAAGGAATCCTTCCCTGTGAGAGTGGTGAGATCTGGCACAGGTTGCCCAGAGAAGCTGTGGCTGCCCCTGGATCCCTGGAAGTGTCCAAGGCCAGGTTGGATGGGGCTTGGAGCAACCTGGGGTAGTGGAAGGTGTCCCTGCCCATGGCAGGGGTTGAACTGGATGGGCTCTAAGATACCTTCCAACCCAAACCATTCCATGATTCTCTGATCCCTTTAGGAACCTCTTCAGCTGGTTTCCTCCCAGCTGTTCATTCCCTCTTTCTGCTGGAGGCCACTGCCCTCACCCCTGTGAGCACAACATCTCAGCTTGGCTTGGGTGGGAGAACCACACAGTCACCTTGGGAGTGCTCAGATGGCTCCTGGACAAAACAGGGTGGCACAGGGGTCAGCCCCAGGAGCAGAGGGGACCAGAGCTATCATCCACGCTCACAGGGCTTGGTTGTGCTTCTTCCCTCATTCTGTTTTGCTTGGTTGGGTTTAATTTAGGTCTTTAAGTGCTCAATTTTCCAACAGAACTAGACATTGTAACTCATTTTGGTTCTCTTGCCCTAAGTTTGTGGGAACCATTGTTTAACTCCAGCCAGGATTTCTTCCCTTCTTTGTTCCCAGCACCTGACTCCCTGTTCTTTCCCTTCCAGGCAGAGGATTCACAGACAAAGTGGATCGACTAAAACTGGCAGAAATAGTCAAACAAGTCATCGAAGAGCAAACAAACTCCCACGACTCTCAATAGCTGGAGCTTCTTAATCTTATTTTTTTTACCATTTAAGATTTATTCTTTAACTGTAAAAAGTATTTTTATGTAAATTAATAAATCATAATTATTTCATTAAATTTCCATACTGCTTGAAAATGCTGTATAGTTGTAGATACAAAAAAAAAAAATCATTGGTACTGTAATATTTTTTTAAAACTCAGTTCCTTGAGGTCTCTACAATCACTTATGTACTGTTAATCATGAGGGCCCCAAAAGGGGTGGATTATATTGCTAAAGACCATTGTTTCTCTTAATAACCAGTTGCAGGAGCTGCTTCCATCTGCCCCATCCAGCACTGCAGTGACTGTGTATGAGAACAAGAGCCACAGTTTAACCCCTTGCTCAGTGAGTACTTGAAGCAAGTGCTGTGAAACACAAATTCATAGCTGCTCTTGGCACCTAAATTCTGATTCTTTAAGTAGAGGCAACTAAATTAAATAACCTTCAGTGTGGCTCAGTGCCCTGAGAGCCCCCTTGGCCCTGCCCAGGGCATCTGAGTCCATGTGCTTGCTGGAATTTTCAGTTCTGAGCAGTAACTCTCCTCTTTTTGTCTCCTTCCCATCTTCCCCAGACTTTCTTCAAGCCTCACCCTTCTCTCTTTCTCCCTCCTCATCTTCCTCAGACCTTTTGTAAGGCTGAATTCAGCATAAAACTCTTCTTTTTCTCACCTCCTCCAGCAGCAGAACAGAAGAATGTTCAAGTTCTTATTACAAGTTGTTTTTATTTTCATGGTGGGATCTTCTATGGACAAAACTCAGCATTGGGTTTGTTTCCTTCAGCCCCCAGCTGTGTGTGATCCAACCCTGTATTCCCATTCTTTCCTTTCTAGGAGATCCAACTCTTGGTTTTAGACTCTTCCTCTTGTTTGAGGGATTATCTTGGTCGGGGTCCCAGTGCTGCTGTGGGATCCCCCAGAGATCCATGTCCTGTGTCCCCTCCAGAGCCCAAATTCCCATTTCTCTGATGCCTTTGAGCTCCTTTTTGGGGGAGCCACAACTCCAGGGGAGCTCCTTCCCACAGGTCCCTTTGCTGCCTCCCCAGGGCAGGTTCTTACACCAGTCTGGAACATTGGCTCCAAAAGCTGCTTTTTTTAACCTTAATGAAGCAAACAAATGGACAGAATCTGTACATATTTCTAGTTTTCTACCTTTGGCTGCTTTTCTTTCTTTTGGGACTGGGTGGAGGCTTTTTATAGAGATATTTTGGTACCAAACCTGTGCAGACACTGAGTGAGTTTGGTCTGTACTGAAGTGCCAATTCAGGGCTACAAGTAACGACTTTGAACATTGTATTTCAGAGCTCCTCACTTTTGGGTTTACATTGACAAACCTGAGCCATGAACCCCCCAATTCTCTCTTAGGGCAGTTCTTTGTTGTCTCTTTTCTACATCAAACTCCCTTTAGTTGATGGCAAAGCAGTGTCTGACTCTTTCTATACAGTTTTGTAAAGGGTGATTTAGTTTTTCTACATGAAGGAGATGCTTCATGTCCCCTTCTCTGTCAGCACCTTGTCAGCTTTCCTTTAATCCTGATTTCATTTTCCAATGCCTGATTTATTGCAGAGGAAGAACAGTCCCTATTCCACCATCACTTTGATGGGAGCAGGGAGTGTTTGTGTGAGCCAGAATTGTACCTCTGACACTACATGGGATATTTGTGCACTGACCTGTCCATGAAAACTGAAGAAAATTAGCAAGGAATAAGAATATTTGTCATTTCTTGGTTGTATCAGCAACTTTGCAGGGCCTGTGATGTGCACTTCTGTCCTTGCTCTCATTCTAGGTCATGTCAGTGTCCACACAAGTCTGGAAATGTAAGATGGTTTCACTTTTAACTTGAAATCCATGTTTTTGGGGGGAAATTGAAAGTTTTAAGTGTGGCAAATAGAGATAGAAACAAGAAATCACCTGTGTTTGAACAGGAGTGCAAAAACTTCCCTCCAAAGGCACTTTGTGATTCTGCCCTCCAAGGAGGAAAATACTCAGGCAGTTTTTTGGGAGTCAGAAGTTGGCAGGAAGATGAATCAGATTGGAGCTACTCCCAGGGTGAGCACTGGAATTTTGTCACAAAGAACTGCTTTTTATGGATTTACTCTAAATTTTATTGTCTGGTATAAGTAAGAAAGGCCTGATCTGAAGCAGAGGGAGGAGGGACAGATTAAGAAAACACAATTTGAAGCTTCAAGGTCAAATGGTTTTATTTCTATGAGAAAATTGATTTTTTTTGTCTCTTTGAAAAGTTAAGTTTTACATTTCAAAGTTAAATACACTTTAATGGATTCATTTTCATATTTTAAAGTAGCATTTGACTTTCTCCTTCCTGTGTTTTATTTTATTTTTCAGTTGACACAAATGCAGGACATCTTGTCTTGATTCTGTAAGGTTTTATTTGATAATAAATCTACTGATCCTTTATGGCAGACTGTGAATATTGTAAATATCTGGAGCTGGAAGGGTTGTATGGGATCAAAGAAGACTTTGTACAAACACTAAAAATGTGGGAAAGCTTTGTAGGTTGTTTGTTTTTGGTTTGGTTTTTTTTTTTTAGAATTTTATTTAAGTGAAGAAAAATCTCTGAAATCATTTGACCTTTTCAAAATTTGATGTATATCTGACTTCTCCTGTGATTGATTATTTTATGCTTTTATATCTGTATTAAAAATTAGAAGAACCTGACTGGGCAAAAGAGATTTGAGTTGGAAATAGCAACATGTCAAAGTTTTGCTGTCCTTACTCCTGGTTTTCATTTTAGAAATCCCAGTCTGTCCCCACATGCCACGTTTAACTTCTGTGTGTTGAGATGTTCCCATTTCTCTCCTCAGTGTTCCCTGTTAGTTCCTTTGGGATCAGTATTATATTGTAAATATTCCCCCTCGATGTATATAAATGATTTTACTAAACTCAACAGTTCCTGGCTGCTTTTGTTTGGTTCCCAAACCTCTGCAGGGCAGGAGGGGAGGAAGGACAGCTCTGGGATTCTCCTGCCAGCCTGCTTTTCCCTGGAAGTGTCCAGAAGGTGTGTGAATGTGGCACTTGGGGACATGGGTTGGAGGTGAGCATGGTGGTGGTGGGTTAATGGTTGGGCTCAATGGTCCTAGAGGGCTTTCCAACTTTTAAGGATTTGATTATTCTCCTGCCACCCCACTTCTCCCTGGAAGTGCCCAGAAGGTGTGTGGATGCAGCACTTGGGGACATGGGTTTGTGGTGAATGTGACAGTGCTGAGGGAATGTTGGCTCAGTCTTAGATGGCTTTTCCAACCTTAATGATCCCATTATTCTCCTGCCACTCTCAGCCCCCATCCCACCTCCCTCACCAGTGGGAATAAGCACTTGGCTTTACATTTTGTGAGATGAAAGGATGACTGACAGGCTGGGCTGGATGAATCCCTAGGAATTGATGTGCTCTGCCTGGCAACATAATCCAAAACTGCCTTTTTTAAGCCCAGCTTTCCATTAGCTGCCAGCAGCACCTGCCCAGTGCTCCCAGTTCAGCCCCCAGGTTTGTAGGATTGTTGTAGCCATGACTGGGCAGTGAGAGAGGGAGGGATGAGTCCTTCTGTGTTCAGTGACATTCCCCTGTCAGTGCCATTTCAGTGACATTGGAACTGGGAAGCACTTCCTGCAGGAGGATGATCTCTGCAGGGGCTGATCTGGAGGTGAGTGAAGTGGGAGCCCTGATGGAACCTGTGGCAGGACTGGGAGACACTGGTCCATGAGAAGTGGACTGGCCTGGCTTCAGGCTGGCCCTGGGCTTTTCCAAGGAGCTTGGAGTGCTCCCCTCACCTTTCTGGACACAGAAGAGTGACCTCAGTGTGGCACTTGTGCCCTTCCTGCCTCTGGAAATAGCTTCGTTATCCTCAAGTATGGTTTGATTTGTTGACAGGAGCCAGAGAGACCCTTGTCCCAGTGTCCTTTGTTCCATGAGCAGAGAAGGAGAAGGGCTCTGAGAAGGGATGGTGGGGCAGCTGTGAGTGTCCAGGGCCTCTTCTCAGTGAGAGGTAACATTCATCTGCTTGGTGCCTTTGAGGCCTTAATAGTGGGTTGGATGGGTTGGAGCATCCGGACTGGGAAAGGGAGTGAGAGAACAATTTCCTGGGAACACTTAAGGCAGCCCAACCAGCTGGGAGTGCTCTCCAGAAGTGGCACAAAACTACTCTGCCCTACTTCCAGGAGGATGTGTGGCCCAAGGAATGCTCTTCCCTGTCCAGGAAGAAGACTCCCCTCAAACCGATTGATGTGTTGAGCTTGTGAGGGTCTGTCAGCACCCCCTGAGGGCTCTCACTGCCACAGCTGAAGCTCCATGAGCAATCCTGGCATTGTTTCCCAGATAATCTTCCATCACTTCCCACTTCTGAAGCCTTAATCCCCTTTTAAACAAATTGCACTGGCTTGTCACGCTGTCCCCAGGCGGGGTCAGCCCAGGGAGCCTCTCAGGGAGGAGATGGGGGTGTTTAATGGTGTTTAATGTGCTGCTTCCTCGTGCCCCTGAGGGGAGGGGGCTGTGCCAGGGAGGGGGTCCCATCCTCCCCATGGAAATCCTGAGCCTATGAGACAGACATTCCAAGGAAACTTGTCCCCCAGTTTAGAAACAGCCCGGATGAAGTGTCCTGTATCATCAGCGCTCAGGGAGTAAATTGCACAATTCACCTCAGGCAGAAAGATTTCGGAATATAAAACCTCCCTGTATTTACTTGTGACTCCCAAGGGGACATTATGTCTGAACTTTGGGACTAGAAAATGGGCTCCTGAGGAGGATTTAAAGGCCCAGGTAGAAGAAGACACCCCAAAAGCTGCTGAGAGTTAAAACTCCCCCTGTGTGGGACTTCCCATAGCAGCAGTGGAAAGCTGGACTCAGGCACTAGACTCGGCCTCCAGCTGCAGAGGACTCATTAAAACTATCTGGATGCAAACACAGGGTTGTAGCTGGACCTGGTTTTTATCCTGTGGAACAGCAAAATTGAATTGTTTTGCTCAACCTCACTGTGTAAGAGAAAATCAGTCATTGACGAACACACCAGGGGCATTGTGTGACTGACACACAGTTTACACAGTTGTGTAAGTTAATTACACAAAACTGGAGTATTTCCTCTTCTTGGATAACCTGCTATGTGAAAAATTTGGGTTAGACTCAAAAAGTGAAGCTGTTAGAAAATAAAGAGTGTAAATTAAGGGAGTTGTTTTCAACCCAGCTAAAGATCTTTTTTTATTTTCTGTATCATGGATGGACCTCAGTAAATAATTCACTTGAGCATCTGGAAATGTAGAGAGAGATTCAGATTTAATCCTGCTCACCTGGTTCATGATGCTCCACAGGGTTGAAGAAGCTGATTTTTGTGAGTATTGTGGTTGAGCAGGGGTTGGCACGAAGAACAGGCATGGAAGTGAGCACTGATGTTTTTATCCTGCTTTGCAGTTCTTCATTCCCTGCAGTTGGCTCTTAGTATGGTGCATGTTCTCATGGTTATAGTGAATTCAAAGTCAGAGATATGAAAAATATTCACTTTGCTTTACTGTTATTTTGCAATGGCAAATACTTCAAGAAATAAAACAAATACTTGGAGAAGTAAAACATCCTCTGCTGGAGCTGGATGAGACCTCTGAGCTGTTACACACCACCTGCTGCATTTCTAGGGATAGTTCCAGAAGCAGAAAGTCTGGACTAGAGATTTACCATGTTGAAAGAATCCATTTAGAGTCCATATGACCTGTAAAATAAATAACTATCTCCACTGAGTGTCTCTGACAGACCTGCTCAGGCTCCTCCCTCCCCACGGCTGGGACAGTTTGGAGCCAACAGCCCCATCCCAGGTCTGGATGACATTCCTAAAACACGAGGAGGTGTTGGCAGGACACTTCAGAGCAGCGTGGACGTGGAGCCCTCAGTGTCTGGGGGGCTGGTGGGGGCTGTGCTGGAGTAGAACTTCTTCTGGGAGCGCAGGAGGGGGGTCTGGGTGTCCACGTCCCGGCGGGCGCCGCGTTTGAGGGACAGGAACACGTGCTGGGTCCATCCATACACCAGGCAGTTCAGGAGCCCCTGGGAAGCTGCTGTGAGAGCCTGGGACAGAGCACAGGGGGGATCAGGGCTCCTGGAATCCAGCACTGCACAGTGCTCTGAGCTCCCTGCCAGCCTGGAAAACCTCCCACTTCCAGCATGGAATTCTGGATTCAGCATTATTCACCTGCACCCCATGTGTGATAGAGCAATCTCATGATTTTTTTAAACAAATAGTTAATAAATATCTAATTATATATAAACCCATGGAAATGTATTTTCTAGAAATATATTTTAATATATTATATATAAGATATTTTAAATAATTATATAATATAACACAATTTCTAAATTCTGTCTCAGCCACAAGAAGCAGCTGGACAAGTGTTATGAAGGAATCACTTTTGGAGACTTAGGGACACAGGGAAAACACAGAGGAGAAAAAAAAACAAACTGATTTCTGGGGATCCTTTCTACTCTTATTTGCTACAATTTCCATGATCAAAGAATTGCTGAGGTTGGAAAAGGCCTTTAAGATCACCAAGTCCAAACATCACCCCAGCACCACCACCATGTTCCCCACTAAACCGTGTCCTCATGGTGCTGGATTTTGGTCACTGAGACCTTTTCAGATAAATCACCCACCAGAGATCTTTGCCAACCAAAAGCACAAACCAGACTCAGGCTCACATGGAGTGATCCTTGTCCAGCTACATCCAGCTGGGACCAGACTCAGGATTAGGAGGCTCAGGGTGAGAAGGAAAAGCCCAGGAGGCAGCAGGGGCAGAGATTTACCTGCAGGATCAGCAGGGCCATGTAGATCTTGCTGGTTGTTGAAACAGTCAACTTCAGCATTCCAAGGAGGACAGCTGTGAAAAGGGAAGGACAAGAGGGTGTTGCTTTAACCCCACCTCTCTGGAGTTCCACAGGGGAGCACTGTGGGAGGAACTCAGCTCTCTGCTCACCTGGGGCCCAGCAGCAGAAGAACACGATGGGGTAAAAGACCACTCGTTGTTCCACCATCTTAATCATGGCCCACTGCTGGTCCCCCAGGAACCCTGTGGAGTTCACAAACCTCTTGTACAGACCTCGGGCCTGGCTGAGGATCACCTGAAAGGGAACAGGCAGATGATAATGTTTGGGCTGGGAGCTGCTGGGTTCACCCAGGACAGTTCCCACCTCAGTCCATCCAGCCTTTTCCCACAGCAGGGGGGGAAATCCTGGGAGAGATGTTGCTTTGCATGTGACCTTTTCTAAACTGAAGACTCTGAATTGATTTATACTCTTAGAATCATAAAATCAAAAAGGAAAGACCTTCAAGATCATTGAGTCCAAACATTAATCACCTCCTGCTGACTATGCAGTAGGTGAACTCTGCTGCCAAGCAGAGCCTTCTCTACCTGCTAAATCCTTTTGGGGATGGGCTGACAGAACACAGGACTCTACATGGATTTATGTTGTGGCACAGTGCTATTTTCCCTCCCCTACCACCCCTTCCAGAAGGGAAGCAGCACCACACAGTTATTCCTCTGCCATATTTACAAGAGCTTGTAGTGGAAGGACAAGGGGAAATGGCTTCAAATTGAAAGAGAGGAGGCTTAGATGGGATGCTGGGGAGAAAGGGTGCTGAGACCCTGGGACAGGTTGCCCAGAGAGGTGGTAGAAGTGATGGAAGTGTCCAAGGCCAGGCTGGACAGGGCTTGGAGCAACCTGGTCTGGTGGAAGGTGTCCCTGCCCATGGCAGGGGGTGGGACTGGATGAGATTTAAGGTCCCTTCCAACCCAAACCATTCCATATGACAGCCTGGCCTCTGGTGCCATCCAAGCAAAGATGCAGAGATGCAAAGGCCCATGTTTCTTACCAGAATGGCCACGAAGCTGATGAGGAAGGAGATGAGGAAGACCCCGATGCCGTAGAAATGCATCGCGCGGCAGACGGAGCCGCTCAGGGTCTGCGGCTCGTTGGTGGTCACGGCGATCTCCGTGTGCATCAGGAGACAGCTGTGGGACAAAGGGGATACCCTGAGCTCCTGCCCTGCCCCAGCAGCCCTGGGGCTGTGTCAGAGGGGCTGAGGCTCACCCGTGCTTCTGGCTGAAGTTCTGGTAGCAATTACTGCTGTTGCCCAGGCAAAACACCGGCACCATGAGGAGGAAAGGGATGAGGCTGAGAGGAGACAGGACAACAGAACAGTCACTGGTTATTGCACTGCTCCATCCCACCCCCAGCAAACACCACTTGGTTTTTCTCCTGTCACTACAGAGGAATTAAAATTGTTTTTGTTGACATTGCTCTGGAAAAGTATTTTATCAGCTTTACCAACGTCGGTGCTTTCATTCGTGAGGGCTAATCATTGGTGAAGGGAGCACCTTCTGGAAAACCACATCTAGTTAATAAAGTTATGATTAACTTGGTTAAAAAAACCCTCTTACTCTGTGTTTGTGAGGTCACACTGCTGTTCATGATGAGCTTTACTGGGCTTTAGTAAATCTTGCTTCAAAACAAGTAGGAAGCAGAGATCAGCACGCTGCAGTTTGCCAAACCACATCATCCTGCCAGGGAGAACTAAACCTTACCAAAACCACATCATCCTGCCAGGGAGAACTAAACCTTACCAAAACCACATCATCCTGCCAGGGAGAATTAAATTTTACAAATCTACTTCATCCTGCCAGGGAGAACTAAATCTTACCTCGACAAGATCGTTGCTATTCGGCCGACACAACTTGCATAATCTACAGCCTGCAAAATCCAACAAGTTTAGTTAAATCATCATTCCTGTACAGCTCCCTGGTCCACAGGAACCAGCTCCCAGGGAGCATTTCAGCAGCTGAGGGTCCTTCAAACGCTGATTAATCCCCAGGACAAATGTTTGGTTCTAATTTGCACTGAGTCAACATGGCCAAGTTCAGCCTGTGCTGATTTGGAATGGAATCAACCCTCGCTGACTGTCCTGTTCTGCTTCAGGAGGAGGATCAGAGAAGGGAACTTGGACCTGGACAAGGAGCAGAGACTTGATGAGCCCTCTGGTGGGACTTGCTTATTTTTTGTACTGTTTATTCACTTCCCTTGGCCCTGTTCCTCAGAAACTTCATGGTCTGGTGAAGAAATTCAGGCAGTTTGGAGTGTCCTGGTATCTGCTCACCAGGAAATGTGCTTTGGCAGTGGGACCCACCCAGCAGCATCAGTGCACTGTGGGACACTGAAGGGTGGGGAATTATGGCACGTGTGGGAGCCCAGCAAGAAGGAATCCAGTCCTGTAAGTGGATCCAAACCCTATGGATAAAAACCCTTTAAATTTAGAGTGATCTGCCCAGCCTGGTGCTCCTGAACTGACAGATGGAATATCTGGGATACAAAGCAAATGTCTGGGGAAGAAAAGGCTGTCTGGGGCAGTTTGATGGGATGAGATGCATCAGGAATATTCCACCTTGCAGGAATACACAGGAAGCCACACAGCAGTCACGGTGCCTCCCTGTTTAGCCAGGAGTGAGGTGGGAAACAACTGCAAGGGAGGATTTTGGTCATGAGGTGTGTGAAGTGTTTGCTCAGCCTGCAGTGCAGGGAGTGTTTTCCTGAGTGCTGTGTCCTTGTTCCTCAGTTCCCAGCGATTACACTGGTGCCCCAAAGGGCTTTTGGAAAGGCTAGGGATGATGAAGTGAGGACTGGCCCCTGCTCCCTGAGCCAGCAGGTCCTGTTAGCACTAGTTCCCTTCACACCTTCTATCTCAAACCCTTACTGAGTGTGACACTTGAGGAGGACAGAAATTGTCAGTTCTCAGTTCCAGGCTGTCCAGGTACCCCCTGCTCTCTTGTCCCTCTGCTGTGCCCTGGCAGAGGGCAGTCACCAGTTTGGTGACAGCACCAAACCAGTCGTTCAGCTGCTGCAAACCCCTGGTCTGCCAACTGCTTCCCCAGCCCCCAGTGCTGAGAGGCTTTCACAGACCCAGCAGTAACTCTGCTGACCTCATCAATTCATACAGCCACGGGGCAGAAGGGCCTTCAAGGTCCTTTTGGTGAGTAAACTGTTCTGTGTGCAGCCCCCACATCCCACCATGCCCCACAGTCAGACCTGGGCACCCAACTGTTGTTCCACATCCGTCCTACTCACCTGGGGGAGCACCCTGAAGAGGTTCTGGTTGTACTTCACCTTTAGGTCCCTGTACAGGTGCCACGTGTAGTTGACAGTGTAGAGGAAAGAGGCCACGTAGAATATCTGGGAAATGCAAACATTTCAGTCCTATAATAACAGTTTCTGTAGCCCATTTAGTTCCTCCCTGATGATCCAAAGCCTGTGGAACAGAGGCAGGAAGAAGCATCTGCCAAAGGTGAGGATCCTTCACAACTCCTTGTGCTCACATCCAGGTGGGAAGAGCCAGGTTGAGGAGAGGCTCCCACTTTAAACCTCACAAAGGCAGCTTCACCTGGGGCTCAGACAGGGGACAGGAGAACTAATGACAGCAGGGCTGTCTTAGAAAATCAAATCTTTGTGATTTGGCTCATTTTTTAGCCCAAATTTTGGCAACAACAGGTCCAAAGGCACTTGGATCCTCTCTGTGCTACATCCATTAGGAAACAACACAGATGTGACATTTAGACTTTTGCATAATGAGCTCCCCACGCTGGGAATTCACGGAAATGCAAAACAATGGGATATTTAAAGAGGAAAGTGAGGGCAGAGAATATCTGCCTGGGTTAACATCTCAAAAATCCCTTTTCTCTCCCTGGGAAAAAAGAGGAGAGAAAAAACAGAGCACACTGAGAGTTTCACAGCCTGAGATGAGACCAAATATCTAAAATTTCCTGCAAAACCTCCCAAATCTTTATCCCATTTATTTTCAAATCCACGTTTGCTCCAAGCTGCCTGATCAGCCCATGTCCACGCATGTGCTGTTTGTTACAGGAAACACACACTTCAGTGGCAAAGGCAAAGAGGAAGGGCTGGACAAGGGAATTTCTTTTCTTTGCCAAAAAGATAAGGAGCACAGGTTTGCCACCCTGGGATCATCCACGTCTGGGAAAGGAGTCACTGAACAAACTCAGCCTCCTTCACTGAGGTGGCAAATGCTCTTGGCTGGCTCAAGGGGCCGAGTCCAAGGGGCTGTGACATTGCAGCAGGAACATTGCAGTGACTTTCCAGCTCATTAAACAAGCTTTAATGAGTGTTTGCTGCCCTTTTTCAATTACTTCCAGGGAAGGTCATCAAAACAGTCCACAAATATTGCTGTCTTGCACTTCAGGCTCAAGAAATGTCAGCACTGCCTTCTGGTTTGGTGGAGGGAGCCAAAAGCCCCTTGGGAAGATGACAGCAGAAAGTGAAGGGAATTCTGCTTTCCCGAGCCCCAGCTTTGGGGCTGGGGACAGTCCTGCAGCACTTCCCATGAGGAGATAAAGCAGAGACACCAGAGGCCCTCATTATCCCTCTTGTGTGGTTCCCATTGTGCTCCCCAGCGTGGGCAGAGCCTGCCAGGACATTATTAGGCCACTGGAACTGAACTGGAAGAATGTGGGGGAATTGTGCAATTATAACCACAATCTTTATTCTGCACTTTATTATTGTAACACAGAGGCAAGGCAGGGAGGAGGAGAGAACAACGTCAAGAGACAGCAAAGGGAGCAGTATTTACACTAATGTCAATCAAAGCTCTGGGGCTGAAACAGGGAAAACCCAAGAAACAAAGCAATCTCCTCCTTTAGGCATGTTGGGGAGCTCCATCCACTGCAACACCAGCCCATGGTGATAAACTGAGGGCAAACAGCCTGAATAAGGCAAAAGATTGTCCTGCTCCTGAGGCAATGCCTTGGGACATCCCAGGGACCCTGGTGTGAGTCTCTCCAAGGGCTGCCAGCTGCAAACACCCTGCTGAGCCCCCCCTGCCCATCCTCACCCTCTGACATCTGACTTTTTCTAGGTGCTGGTGTGCAGAGAAGCCACGTGTGTTTATGAGACACCCTGTGAGACATTTATTTGCTCATTCCACCGGGTTCTGCTCCACAGAAGCTGCTGGTTGAACCTCTCCCTGGCTCCTTCTTACGCACAAGGTGTTCCCAACACCCCCAAGGGCAGAGGGGGGTGTGGGGTGGGGTGTCCTGCTCAGTCACGTGCCCACTGTGGACAGGTTGCCATGGCAAGTGCTCCATTTGTTTTCATTTCTCCCAGAGCAAACAGCAGTGACAGCTCTTGCCAGGCACAACCCGGCTCTGCCACCGGGGCAGTCCTTGTGCCAGGGGGGACTGGAGTGGCACGTGGAAGAGGGGCCTGGTGACACTGGCTGGGGTCAGGATGTGGCCCTGCACACCCCACCACAGCACCCTGACTGTCCCCTCTCCTGTAAGGACTAACCAAAGGCCAGTTTTGCTCACCCAGCATGAAAACAAAGCTCCCACTTTGCCCCCCTCCTGTGCTGGTGTCCCTGAGAAGCACAGCCACAGGCTGGAAAAGGGAGGGCAGAAACAGCCAGAAGTGCATGGCAGCTGAGAAATGATGCCATATTGTCTACATCCAACCTATTTTTCCTCCAGCAGTGCAACCTGTTGTCTCCAGGCCATAAAAAAGATCACACTTCATCAAGGACTGTCCCCAGGCAAGGGAAACAGCTCAGGAACACCTTCAGTCCCACCTGCTCCTTCCACCTTTCAGCTCCGGAAAGCCTTTCCCAAGCTCTCCTCATTTTCCCCTGTACCATCATCTTGAAAACCTTTGATGCTGTTCTGCATTATTCCCAAAAGGCCAAGTTACCCACATCCCACTGTTTCATCTCTCGACAGGAACACATTGCAGAGCCTCCACAGCGGAGCTGGAGAGAGCAGAGATGAGCCTGGAGTGGAACAGCTGCTCTCAACAGCCTCAGGAACACACTTGTACCCACAAAAACAGCTGCTGAAACACCCCCTGGCTGCAGGAACCCATCCCCAGACACACAACAGCAGGAACAACTCCATTCCACACCTGTAGCTACTTCCCTGCCCTCTCCGAGGCACCCGGAGATCCTCTCTGACTTCTGATGCTGCTGCTCAGTGAGGATATTTAGTTCCCACCATACTCCCAGGGAGATTCCTGAGCCCACACAACACACATCAAGGCTCCCCAAAGCCCCTTGCTCTTCCCAGCCACATCCTTTAAAAGGAAACTTAATCCCACGGATCATCACTTGTGAACCACCATCCTGGCCCAGGCTTGGCAGAGTTCTGGATCCTGCAGAGGTTTTTTTGGAGCAGTGATTTTCAAAGCCTAATTCTGAAAAGGGAACCCGGTGAGACAAAAGCAAACTGTCAGGAAAATGGAGTCCACTGCCTCTGCTCCAATTAGTCTCCAGCACAGGGAATCAGCTGGAAAGCAGCTGAATCACTGGGGCTGAGCCTGTGCTGACGGAGCAGCCCCTGAGCACCCTTGGGAAGAGCAACCAAGAGCAGGGATGTTTATATGAGTAATGCTGTAAATGTGAGCTCAAGTGCATCCCAGAATGTGTCTGCTCCTGCCCAGGCTGGAGGAAGCACAAAGAGGAAAAGAAAATCTGCTCTTTGAGAGGCACAGAGATCCTCTGGGCAGGGATCCAGCAGGAAAGAGATCAAGCCCCATCCACTCACTTTACACAAGCAACCACAAAATCCCATGATGTCTTTGCCTTCCTCATGGCCTCTCCCACACCAGAGGATCCTGAACCCAAATGTCATTATCTCCCTTTTCCACACAAAGGCAAGACATCAATAAGTCAAGTTCACACAGGGAGCCTCTGCCAAAACCTGTAACCATAACAGCCCCCACAGCCACAGTGATCACCAGAAGGGTTAATTGTGGCAAATTACTGTTCCAGCAGGAATGTGATGCCACAGGGGTAGGATTAGGGACACTTACCTGTCCCGTTGCTTGCAGGTTGTAGCAGATGAGGTCCTGCTGGGAGGTGGGTGAACTGTAGAGCAGAGCCCCAGCCAGCCAGCACATTCCCAAAAACAGGTCAGAGAGGCTCAGGTAGAAAAGTGGACGCACCTGGGGGAAGGGAAAAGGCTCACCAGGTGTGAGAGGCACCACAACACTCCCACACCCACCCACAGCTGCAGCTTTACCCTGTATCAGACAAACAGACAGTAAACACAGCCTTCCAAAGCCTTTTCTGCAGGAATGAGTGTCAGTAGAAGGCCAGTGTCCCACTGCAAACTTATTCTAAAAGCCTTAATTAAGGATAAGTGGGGTATGAGCAGCACTTTGTAGAGGGATGATTTTACCCTCAGGGAAGCACTGTGACAAGATTTCTGAGAGGCAATTTAACTGCAGCAAACCTTGAAAGCTTCAAGTAAAAAAGTCTCTCTACTTTCACAGCCAAGGGAGTTTAAAGAAAAGTTCTCAGATGGAAATAATTCAACTGTTACTCCTAAATATCACCCTTGTTTTCAGTCCTTTAAAATGACTGTACCAAGTCCTAGTAGAAAGATTAATTGTGCTCAGACTAATCAATCAAGCATGGACATCAATACATCAGGTTATCAGGTGTTATCTGAACAGTGTTATCCCCCTGCTCTGCTGGTGAACTCTCCTTGCAGACAAAATCCACACAAATTCGTGCTCTCAGGAGCTGTTCCAATGCAGATCCCCTGCTCTAACCACCCTTTCTGCCACTGGGATCCAAGAGCAGCATCAAAACTTACAGGAAATAACTCAAATATCCATAATTTCACAATTCTGCAGAATGGGAGAGGCTGGCAGGGAGAAGAGATATTATGTTTTAAATCAACTCAGAGAGAAATTAAACTTTTGGCAAACACAAACCCTTCTTCAGATACGAAATAACTTTGAACAGGCATTTTCCCCCTGTGTTCCATGTCATTTCAGCTGGTGACTAAGGCTGGGTCTATGTCACACGCCAGATTAACTTCCACTGAGAGCCATTAGTCTGCTGGAACAGAGTCACGTCTCCTTTAACAGCAGTTTCCAGCCCATTTCCAGTTTGCAAGCACTGGCCAGGACTGTAAACACTGCAGGAAAACATTTGTGCAAAATTCTGGCCAACATTTTTGTCGTTAGTGGGAGAGCAGACACTCTGGAAAAGCAGCCTGATTATCTACATTTTTAATTGTAGCCTTTGGTACCTCATTTTCAGCGTCCTGGAGAGAAAACGATGGTGGTTTTCTTTCCCTACAGAAAATTATAATGTTAAAGACAGCATGGAAACATTTCAAGGGGCTGTGGTTTTTATATTTTTTTTTTCATGGAATTGAGCTTCTGATGGGATTTGCCTCAATATTGTCCTGGAAGTAAACATTTGCCACCCATCGTGCTGGGTTGTACTTGTTCCCATGAGCAATGAGAAGGAGATTAGTAAGACTGATAAGATGTAAGGTAGATCTGATTGAGCCAGATTTACCTTTGAGGCATAATGGCACAAATATCTGGAGTTAATATTTATATAATTTCATTTATATGCCTTTTTTAACCAGTCTTTTCATTGCTGGTGCACAACTGAAGCCCTGGCAGGACAGGCTGGGGACACCACCCAGTTTGTGAGCAGGGCAGGTTAAACCAAACAGCTCTAAAATAAGCAAAGAAGCAACTTTTGCAATCGAACAGGTGACCCCTTTCCCCAGCAACAAGTGCCCTTGGAGCGAGGAACCACTGGCTGGTTGAGGAGTTTTGGCCCAGACCTGAATAAAGAAGTAGGTGACAGTGATAAACGAAGCCAGTTTGGTTCTGACTTGCAAAAGGGGAAAGCAAATACCAAATGGTATTTATAAAATAGAGGAAGGGACTGGAAAGACGTAATGATTTCCATCCTGGCAGCTCCAGATGCCAGGCTGGAGCACGCACGGTGATGTGGCTCTGTGGCCATCACCCAGGCACATGGTGAGCTGACATTTCTTCCTTCAACCCGTTATCTGAGCTTTCTTCTGAATGATTTAGCTCAGGCTGAAGAGTTTTATTGACCCCATAAAGACAGAAAAGCTTCAAGAATGCAATATTTGATTTCTGGGGACAGGAGGGGAAGTGTTTCTAACATCGTTCTCCTCCCAGGCTCAAGAGCTGTTTATTTTTAAACATTTTGCTGTGGGTCCTCATGACTCAGGGAATATGTTTGTGGCAAGCTTTGATATGGATCTCTTCCAGCCCCTTTGTTTACAAACTTCCACTGCAGACCAGAAACATGAGGACAAGGCAATGGGGAAGTTACTGAAGATTGTGTCGCTTTTGAAACCCCAGCAGCAGATCTCCCCTGGCACCAGCAGAGGAGCCTGGAAGGCTGTGCAGAGCAGTCCCTCCAGCTGGCACCCACCCCTCCCACCCGGATTTGAAGCAATAATCTGAGCAGAAACATCTGGACTCCCTCGAGCAGGAAGGGCCCATCTGTGACCTGGAGCCATGTGTGGCTCACGAGCAGCTCCCAAGCCACAGCCACATCATATGATTGAGAGAGAGCAGAAGGGCTCCGGAGTGACCAGGCTTCTGGCCATGGAAGTAACGGGAAGAGGCTGCTGAGTCACACCAGGACACCTGCCAAACCCAGCTCTGCATCATTCCAGAGTGGAGGACCCCAGGAGAGAACCACATGTGGAGCTCTCCTGGTGCAGATGTGATAGAAGGAGCCTCTGATGTGCACCTTCAGCAGCACAAGCTCAGGCAGGTTTTCCATCCCAGTACTAAGGCCAAGTCCCAGCCTCCATTTCTCCCTGCAAATGCATGGAGATCTCCAAAGCTCCTTCTGGATGTGCTGGGCAGAGCATTTCCAGGAGGAAAGACTCCTGTGTGTTATAATGGGGGCAGATTTGCCCTACAAACTTGGACTCGTGTTCTCCTCCCCACTCTGCTTCATCCAGCAATGTGTCAGCTGTCGGCTTGCCTGGATACCTTCTGCAGGAATAACTCCCTGCATTCCCTGGAAATCCTGTTCTCTGGGCTGCAGATCAAATCCACGATGTACAAAGAATAGTGAGGATGAGAGAAGGACAGATACAGCTGCTGGCAGCTCCACTGTCCTTCTGCTCTTACAGTAACCTGTTGCCTGCAAATCCAAACCCCAGCTTCACAGGGATTAGCTCTGCTCACTACCTCTGGGAAGTCTGGGACACACAGAGGGACTGTGTGTGGATACCCAAGCCTGGCAGGACGAGACAGATGCCTGTGGATACTGTGCATGTGCCAGACACCTGCTTGGAATGTCAGATATATCTCAGCCCCAGGGGGTTCCTGCATAACCTGTGCATGGGATGCCCTTAGGATGTGCCAGGCACTGCATTCCTGTCCCACCTGCAGCACACGTGCAGGCTGTCCCACCCCAAGGGATGTGTGCACCTGAGTCTCACAGCTTCAGCACTAGGAATGTTCATGGCAGGTGACCCTTCCAAAGCCCCACTGTAGAGTCCAACACAACAAACTGCTTTTCAGCCCCTTTTTGTCTGAACTTAGAGTTGTATCAGCTGCATCTTTGAGTTGTATCAGTCTTAGCAGTGCACCTGCCTGGAAATCTCCCCAGAGATATCCAAAGACCTGTAAAAGAATTTCCACAGACACATCTCCAATTTGCACTTCAGCAGCTTTGTGCACAGCTCCGCAGCACTCCAGGAGTTTTGTCCCACCGAGGAGGGCACATTAACAAATCCCTGCTCCCAAGAACAACCGGAGCAGCAGAAAGCACGGGGCTGAGGAACCTGCTTCTCCTTGCACAGGTACAGTTCAAGGTCAGCCCCTTCAACTCCTATCACAGACAAAGAGCCAAAATCTTGCCAAGCCCTTTGCCTCCCTTGCTGTTAAACAAGGTTTAACCACATAACCCTGAGACCTGCAGCTGCTCCAAGGTGATCCACCTGCACAGGACCAACACCTCGGCTGAGGGAGGGAGAGGGAGGCACAGCTCTTACCTCGGGGGACCTCACTGCGTTTTGGAAGACGGCGTAGGCAATAATCGAGCTGGAACCTACAACGCTGAGAAAACAAAGCACAGGTTGGAACAGGAGCGCGTCTGCCTCGCCGGGTACGCGAGTTCTCTCTTTTTTTTTTTTTTTTTCTGGAGAAAATCGCCTCTGCGATAGTAACTCCGTGCAGCCCGTCGTACCTGAGCATGGCCATGGTGAACTGGATCCACTGGAGCGCCGAGTAGACCTGAGGAAAGGACAGGACGGAGCTCAGGTGGCGGCCACGGAGCGGGGACTGGGGACCGAGGGATCCCGAATAGGAGCGGGCAGCACGGACCGGGACGGGGACCGCGAGGTGCCGGGGAGGAGCAGCACGGCCCGGTGACCCTGCCCGGGGGATCCCGGATAGGAGCGGGCAGCACGGGCCGGGACCCGGGGGATCCCGGACAGGAGCGGGCAGCGCTGCCGGTGCCGGCGGGCTGGGGATGGAGCGGGAGGGGATGGAGGAGAAGGGACGCGCACGGCAAGGTCCCGGTGCCGGCGGGGCTCTCTCACCTCCTGCCAGCCCCCGTCCAGCCGGGCCGCCTCCGCCGGCAGGGCCATGGGTCCCGCCGCCGCCGCCGCACCGCTCCGGGGCTGCGGGCACCGCCCGCGCTCCGCCCCGGGGCCGCCCCGCGCCCGGCCCCCGCCGCGGGGCCGCTGCGGGAGAGCCCGGTGGTACAGGGGGGCTGAGGAGCCCCGGGGAACAGCGGGGTTATGGCCCCGGGACCGGCGTCCCGCGCGTCCCACCGGGGGCAGAGCCCACCGAGCCCCGGCGGGCGGGCTCGGCCCCGGCACCGCCCCGGGAGCCGACCCGAGGCGACCCCGCGGAGCTGCCCGTGGTGGAGCTCGGCACCGCGCCCCGGCACCGCCTCGCCGTGGCGACACCGCCACGGGGCGGGAAAGAGCTTCGAGGAAGGCTCTGAGGGGCCTGTGGGGGCTGCTCCCCTCAGAGCCTCGGGAGATGGTCCCCTCAGGGGCTGCTCCCCTCAGAGCCTCGGGAGATGGTCCCCTCAGGGGCTGCTTCCCTCAGAGCCTCGGGAGATGGTCCCCTCACGGGCTGCTCCCCTCAGCACCTGCTCCTTTCAGTGCCTGCTCCTCTCA
Organism: Pseudopipra pipra; assembly: GCF_036250125.1. NCBI lineage: Eukaryota > Metazoa > Chordata > Aves > Passeriformes > Pipridae > Pseudopipra > Pseudopipra pipra. The sequence goes on along the minus strand of NC_087566.1, from coordinate 8,091,516 downwards.
GCACCTGCTCCTTTCACTGCCTGCTCCCCTCAGCGCCTCAGGGGCTCCGGACCTGGAGCCAAGTGGGACACGTCTCCACACATGGCCTGCCAAGAACTCCCCGCCTTGCCGGGATTCTTTCCCCGCCCATTCTGAGGGGCAGAGAGCACCTGGCCCGAGGGACACCCTCACACCGCTTCCCTCATCTCCTGGGCACCCCTCTTGCTTCCAGTTGGCATCATCTGGCTGATCAGTCACGGCCTCCCCTCCAACCATCAAATCGGCAGCAGTTTCTCTAGAAGCTTTAAGAAGCAGCTCTGAATTGGAACCTTTTTATTATTGTATTATTAATACATTTTATCTTGCAGTAACATCTGCTCCTTGTACCCACCCCAGGATTCAAAAGGCAGCAAAGCTCCCACAGCAATCAGTTTTGCTTAAAGCATAGTTTTAAGGTAAAACACACAGGTTGTTTCTCTTTTCAACTCTCTGTAACCCTGACCAGGGGTTCGGCATCTTCCAGGGGCATCTGAATCCCACAGTGTGAACAGCACAGTTTTGAGGACTCACCTGATCCCTGGACCAGGCATCTCCATTAAAATAAAACAGATGAGTCTTCTAAGGGCACAAATACTTCTGCTTCTTGTTACAAGAACTCATTTTCAAATATTTAGAACTACTAAACGCTGATGAAGCTTTAGTCTGACGGTGTCAATCGCTTCAGGAGGCTGGAGAAAATGTTTTGTTCATGTAACTACATCTCAGGACTTTCAGATGTTGTTACTAGTCTCACCTTTCTCGTTTTGAACCTGGGAAATGAAGCTTGGAGGCACCCAGGCATTGCGTGTGCTCTTCAGTCATAAGAAAACTCACCCTAATTTACCTCTGAAAAAGAAGTTTTGCACCAACTGGTGAGACTGAGTGTAATAGCACCTCAGGGAGACTCTGCCCTTGCTCAGAGCTCACATCACTCACTGTCAGGGTACCATAAATTTCAGGAGAATGTCTGATGAAGTGGCTGCTCTGGCCAGAAGATGAGGCTAAAGTTGTGATTATGGGGAGGAACTGTTTTCATTGCCAGCATTTGGCTGAAACCCAAACCAAACAGGGACAGGAGCCATGGAAGGAGAAGGCAGAAAAAGGAAAACTTCAGGTCTCCTAGTCAACAACAGGTAAGAACAAGACTTGGAGCCCAACTGAGGCAACAAAAGGCGTGTGGGGAGTAGATTAACAAGCATAAAACCCAAGGACACTACGGACAGGGAAAGGTGGGGATACAAAGGACACCCAATCTGTACCTTTTCCAACATGTAAGATGGAATGCAAGACTGAATTTTGTTATTTGTTTGCCAGGGAACAGCTGTAAAAACCACCAAGAATGTGCTTCTGGCCAATCTAATACTTTTTTTGCTGTTGTCTGCTTTAACACTGTTATTGAATAGTATTACACAATACTGTTGTTTTGCTTTTAGGTGATTTTTCCAACATTTAGAATACTGTGTTTTCAAGGAATGTCTTCCTCTTGATCTTTCAAAACTGAGAATACCAGAAGGAAATCTGCTGCTCTCTTGAAGTCAGCGGGAAGTTTGCTTGCATAAGGAGAACTGGTTAGGACTCTTGACATTTCACAGCTTGTACAAAGTTCTCCAACGCATCAGAGCTCATCTTTTTCATTATTCTTCTTCAGGAAAGAAGCGAGGATATTGAGGCTTTTCTGGAGCTCCTCCTTCTTCCCATCACTCATTTTGTTCTTCTCGATCAGCTTTGTGATTCGGACGACTTCGTTCGCAGCAAACTCCTCTCCCTGCTCCAGGATCTTGCTCATAATTTTCAAGTATTGCTCAGCTGATTTCTTCTCGGTCTCTTTAGCTTTTCCCAAGCTCTGCTGCCCCTTTTTCAGGAGGGCCTGGCGCTCGGATTTCTCCGTGGTGCTCACAAACTTGCTGGCCAGCACGTCGTACTCCTTCAGGCAGCCCGGCATCCCCAGGTAGATGCCACTGCTCTTCAGCCAGCGCTGAATAGCCCCGGCCTTGATCTCACCACCATAAGGTAAGGGATTGTCAAAGTCACCGTCCTGGAACAGGTAAAAAACAGGGAACTTCTCCTTGTCCAGCTTGTACTTCTCTCCCAGCTCGGTGTTCAGTTTATCGCCGTAGTCTGTCAACAGAGAACAGAACACAGAAAAACACAGTTAATCAAAAATTAATTTAGGATTCCCTCCTACACAAATACTTGTCTCCAGTTTCAGCACGTCCTAACAACCAGGAAATCACAGAATCACGGAACACCCTCAGTTGGGAGGACCCCCAAGGATCAGTCCAACTGCTGGCCCTGCACAGACACCCCAATAATCCCACTCTATCCCTGAGAGCGCTGTCCAAACACTCCTTGAGCTCTGGCAGCCTTGGGGCTGCGACCACTGCCCTGGAGAGCCTGTTCCAGGAAAATGCCACACACTGAAACAAAAACACCTTGAAAAAGCACTTGGTTTTCCAAAGAAAAACACAAGATTCTAATGCTGCTTTGCTGTGACCATGAGAGCAGAAGATATTGGCAGGATCTTTACATACAAACCCCATCCTCCTTATGGGACACTAATAGCCTTTTTCCCCTTGTTTTCCTCTATCCATTTACTTTATCTGAGTTTACAGTTCAATAGATTTCTTCCCGTCCATGTGCAAAAAATGATTTAGTTCTGACAGCATGCCAAGCTACAAGATGTTTACTCATCTTACATAAATTACTTACATAAATAGCACTTATTCTTGAGGACAGAAAACAAAGACACTTTGATTATGCCACTTAGAGGATTCCACATTCACTTAGAAAACGTGGGTAAAATTTCTCAGTTGGACAATTAACCTTAAATTCTTATTCTACCTACAAAGCCAGAGCATGTAAGGTGACAGTGATCTATTTATTCTTCACTGCTTTTCTCTCTTAAATCCAGTTACAACCACATCGAGTTACAGCAGCCACAGTGCAACAGCCCCTGGATGTGCTGCCCTGGCATTTGCTACATGGAATTAATCACATTAAATATGCTTTGTTTGACCAGGATTGTGGCTAAAGAGTGATTCTTGTAAGGTCTCTTCCCTGCAAATGGGACAAAAAGGTTTCTCTTGGCAAAGAAGGCAAAAAAAAAAGGGGGCAGAAGTGCTGAGGAGGGTGGCAGCAGTTCAGCAGTGTGGGCTGACTCCTGCATTACCCAGCTGAGGTGGATAAGCAGCTCTCCCACACACAGCGGGCTCAGCCACCATCCAGGGCAGTCTCACATCCATCCCTCACCCCCAGAATTGCCTCAGAGCCTGTTCTCAGCAGAAATCTCACTGGAATTCATCTCCTCCTCAGCAGCCCACGTTGTTCCCATGTGCCCAGGGCTCCTCACCTGATATTCCCACTTCAGCCACCAGAAGATCCTCGCTGGAGCCTGAGCTCTCAGCCAGCTTTTTAAACTCATCTTGTTTCTCCCCATAGGGATATTGTGTGTCAAATTTCACCAGGACAAACTTATGCTTTGGAATAACCTAAAACAAGAAGAAAAAGGGGGGGGGAGGGGGGGAAGGAGAAAACTTGATTATTTCAGATCTGAGCAATCCACAAGTCACCAAAGGTTGTTTCTGCTTGTTCTTTTTTTCCTGTGCAATGAAGAGATGCAGGGGGAGAATGGAAATTTTATATAATTATGGCCTTTCAAAAATGACTCAGTGCTGTGTGAAGGAAAGACTGAGCTTTGGGTGTCTATTTCTGCACCAGATGATAAAGATGATATGTGGTAGGTTTGGAGGAGCTGATAATGCCTTTAATTATAAGATCTGCTTGTAAATCTGACTGACATCTTGGAAGGAAATCAGCTAAATGACTTCCAGTGGGACATGAAGAGGAGAGAGACCAAACGTCCCAGCATGAGAGCTGCACTCTGAGCTAGGAGAGGAGGCACAGGGAGGCAGAGGAAGTGCTGTACTAGCTCAGGAAATGGAGAATTCATGTTTTAATCGATTCCTCTTCACTCCAATCTTGCTCTGCTCGGGTGATGTCTTTTCCAATGAGCTTGGAAATTGAATTTCTCGCCCCGCTGGAGACTGAGGAGAAGACCTTGCAAAATCTTTTTGTTGTAACGAACAGGTTGGGGTTGCAGCACAGCTCCCCACCTACACAGCGCTCTGCTCAGGCACTGACACAACACCTGCGTGCACAGGTGGCTGAAGGCTCCGTCTTGCGCCTGTGGGAAGCGCACATGGCCCTGGGAAAACGCCTTCATTGCAAAGTGATTTAGCGGAGGAAAAAAAGCCCCAAACCCCGTGGAACCCTGTTGCTTTCTGTTCGACGAACAAAAGCGAAGCCACCCAGGCGGGGAGCGCTCACGGCCCCGGCTCGCTGCTCACTCGCTCACTGGCACGGGCAGCGCAGCCGGCCCACGGCGGCTCTTCGCTCGCTGCCCGGAGCCCGGGGGCAGGCGCGGCGGTGGAGGCCGGACCTTCCTTCCCCGTCCGCCGGTGCCTCGGGCCGGACCTTCCCTCCCCCGCGGGCCGGACCCCCGAACCGCGCGGCTCGGCTCCACTTGGACCGCGCCGATTGGCTGCCGGCCGCGGCTGCCGCGCTCCTATTGGCTGCCGGCCTCGGCCGCCGCGCTCCCATTGGCTGCCGGCCTCGGCCGCCGCGCTCCCATTGGCTGCGGAGCAGCGCGGCCGCTCCGCGGGCGCCGCGCGCTCCCCGCGCGGTGTTGGCGGCCCCGGCCCCGCTCCGCGGCCCCGCCGCGCCCCGAGCCCCCGGCAGTGCCCGCGGGGTGCGGGACACGCGGCCCTGCGCGGCCCGAGCCCGCCCCCCCGAGCGCTCCGCCGGGCGCGGCGGCGCCCGCGGGCCGTACCTTGTAGAAGGTGACGGTGTCGAGCGGCACGGAGCCCTTGGTGTGCAGCGTGCTGCCGCCGGGCAGCGCCAGGCCGAGCAGGCACAGCAGCACCGAGCCCGCGGCCGCCGCCGCAGCCATGGCGGAGCGCAGGGAGCCGAGCTGCCGGGACACGTGACGGCGCGACGGCCGCCGCCGGGGGCTCGCCCCGCCCCGCAGCCCCGCGGGCACCGAGGGAGCGGCGCCGGGCGGGACCGCGGGCACCTCCCACGGGCACCTCCCACGGGCACCTCCCACGGGCCGCCCCGCTCCCCCGGGACAGCGCGCGGGGAGGGGGATGCTGCGGCGAAATAAGGACGAGCGAGCGGCTTCCAGCAGAAATTCCACAGGAGAGGAAGGCAGGGAAAGGCAGGAGGCAGGATCTGGCCACACAGATTAGCAGGGAGGGTGTGCGCATCTCTATCCAGGGTGGGCACTGCCATAGCACTGCCACAGCCCCCTCAGAGAGGGCGTTTTTTTGTGTTATAACCAGGGGAGATCTCCTGCACCGAAAGATTTGCATGCATTTCAGCCAGCGATGCATAAAGCATGAAGAGCAGGCTGACAGATCATCATATCAAAGCACTGACACATCCCAGCCCCCTCCCCCAGCAGACATCACTGAGGATTCCCTCCCCTCGTCTTTCCAACCTCCCCCTTTGCAGGTAATTTGATTTTATGCTTGTGCTGCACCAGCACAATCTGGCTTCACCCAAGGGCTTACAAACATAGTGGAGATGAGCACTTTGATTGCATCCAGACAGAAAAATGAGAGGCAGCAATACTGATTTGTAACGAAACTGACTTTTATATAAATTATAAACCCATCCAGTTTAAAGCAGTTCAGTTGCAGTTGTGTCACTTAAGTCCGTAGAAGGCCGAGGCGTACACATCTCCTACAGTCATAAATTAACAGGAATCAAGGAAGAGAAAGTTCAGATAAGGCTGCAAATACAACAACAACAACAAAAAATTCCCTAAGTTTACTAGCGGTTAAAATAAAGTCATGATTATCAAGGATTGCAAAATATAAATGCAATTTTTGAACAGTTAAAAAGTACAAAAATGATGGGCAACACAAACAAGCATCGTACAGTTTGTCCTGTGTGTAGACAGAGCAGGGTAGGAGATTTCCAACCTTTATCTACATCAGACACTGATTTTAAGCCGAGAGGAGTTGAGGAAATCTGTAAAAGGATCGTGGCTCATGATCCCAGTAGTACAAAAGCAGTATTTTTTTCAGTCTGTAAACAGTAGTCTTGGTAGCTTCTTCTAGGTATGTTTTTCAATTCATCACCCAAAAAAAGAAAAATCCAAAACAAACAAAAACAAATCCTAAGGGTGGAAGAAAGGGAACAGCAGCAATGGGTTATAGCTTGAATTTCGTATCAGGTCCCCGTGGGACATATTCTGGAGGGGAAATGCTCTTTCGTAAGAAATATATAATATATTTAACTGTACACAATTTATAAGGGGAGAGAAATTCTCCCTCAACCAAGCCCCCAGTCAGTCAGTACAGAGTCATCTTTGTACACCACTTCCTCCTAAAGAGAAACTACAGCTTGGGAAAGGATGGCATATGGTTTTAAAAAACACTGAGTAATCCAAAAATTCTGTTTGACAAGGTTATCGCTCAGCAGTGGCTGGAACTGGAACGAGGAGAGCAGGTAACACTGAAACAGTCACTGTTCCCCCTGTGCTGCCAGCACTGCGACGGGGAGTGAGCCATGGTTCCATCTCATCCCAGATGACACACGCCCCCCACAGCAGTTTCAATTCTGCTTTCAAGGGAGCTGATGCAGAAAACCTTTTTTTAACCTAAGTTCTGCTTTCAGCCCACAGGAGGATTTTAAACTTGGTCATGTTACCTCACACTTCACTTCTGTCACGCTGCTTATTGACACAACCGGCTGAGTTCAACCTGGTGCAGCAGCAATGGAAGGAAAGCCCAGCAAGGATCAGCCCCTGGACTGTCCCCTTCCCCTCTGGCTGAGGGCACTGTGACAACCTTGCATTCAGTGCTGGTGTTCGTGCAAAGCCTCTGGAATTAGCAAAGCCTGGGGAGGGAGGGGACAGGGACAGCAGCAGGGACACTTTGCCCCTGAGACTGAGAAGGGCAGTGCCTGGTTTTGGCTCAGTGCTGCTCCCAACTGGCACCATCTCACACCGGGGCTGTTTTCACTCACCCTGCACATCTGAAAGCACCAACTTCAGTCACCAGTCTTGCTTTAATTTAAGGAGCACACCTTTCTTTCAAAAAAGATATTTCTACACAACATATAAGAGTTCAGTTTTGTTTTTTTCTTTTCTTTTCTTTTTTTTTTTTTTCCCCCTGGAGAAGTATTACTATAAAACAGACTTAACACATTTTGGTATTCCTCCAGCCCAGAGCACTTACCAGACATCATGAGTAAACCATCAGGACATCCATGACAATTTGACAACCTGCAGACATTCCTTTCCCTTTCAGGATGGGGCAAAGCAAAACTAAATCCAGCAAGAGCAGCTATGGGACTTTTTTTTTTTTTTTTTAATAGAGGGGATTTATTAAAAAAATAGTCTCATCAACATTCTAGCATTGCTAACAAAACAAAAGAGATGACAAAGGCAGTCAGCTCTCCCAAAACTTTAAATCTAGACCTTGGATACCTGCTGCTTTAAATCAGATGAGGAATCTGTGGAATCTGACCTGTCCCTTATTTTGCAGGTACATGAACTTTTTTTGCCTATCACTTCTAGGCTGCATTGCTCCTTTAAAATGAAAAAACCCAGCAGAAATGCAGATTCTGTGGGAGCAGATGATATGATCACACTTTCTAACAGAAAGCTTAATGAGCCAGTACTGGAATAATCAAAGTTCAACTGCAAAAAGCAAGCTACAGCTGCAAAAAGGGTTCTCAGCCTCGTTCCACAGCGGAAGCAAAAGTCACCTCTGCCAACTTAAAACCAAAGCCAATAGGATTTCATTTCTATTAAAATATTGAAGTCTTAAAGTTTCAGTAATCTAAATACACTTTTTAAAAGTCATGACTGTTGCTGTTTTACGTTAAACTGACATGATATCAGCAGTGTCAGACTTCACTGCACATGTTATATACAAGGTCTCTGGGTTTGTCCTTTTTTTGCTGAGACGCCCGTTCTCATCTCCCTCTGGAGTTTGCTCCTCATCACATTGGCAGTTTCTCTGAGTGTGAAAACACAGCGTGTGCACCTCCCTCCATCCTCTCCTCAGAGGAACCAGCTGAGTCCCAGCCGAGGGAGTTCTCCCATGTGGCCTCACCTCTCCCTGATGGACCAACACATGGAATTCTTTCAGCAGGACCAGGTGCTCTGCAGACAAAACAGGCAGCTCCAAACCAGGCTCATCTCATTAGAGGCGGCTGAACGTGGACATCTACAATTCCTGCATTTCTAAGGCAAGGACCATACAAAAATTATAAACACTGTATGGTGATGAAAATACAACTCCTTGGAGAAAGATGCTTTACACTGGATTTCTATTGCTGCTTCTAAAGACCATCTCCAGTTGTTTCTAGAGATCAGAAGGGAAGAAAGTTAATTTTCTCCTGTTGCAATATGCTTATGAACATGTATAAAAAGTGGTCAAACCCCGGTGAAGGGTCCCTGCTTCTCATTTATGTACAATAATTTAAATCAGCTCAATACATCTGTAATACCTAAAAAAATTGTTTCATGATTTTAAGTCCTTCATGCATTATGAGGAAGTTCTGGATTAAAGTGATGGTATAGTGGATGTTGCTTCTGTCTGGGACTCTGGTGTCACTCCCCTGTGGAGTCTGTCAAGGATGCATTTCTCAAATCTTTAGTTTTTTAATGGTATCGAGTCTCTTTTTCAGCAGCTCCCCAATTTCCTGAACTGAGTGATGGTAACTGCTCTGGACCTTCCCTTGTACAGTCTTTGTAAACTTTTTTTCTTCCTGCAAAATGCAAAAGAGAAATAATTCACTGCACAGCAACTGTCTAAATCCCCCCTTTAAACTTCATCCACCATCTCAAACACTGACAAGAAATTCGTGAGGACCACGGTGTTTACAAAGGGTATCTCTTACCTGTAAAAGCAGAGTGTCCTTGAGGGACAGCTCTTCAAGTTTTAGTGCAGTCAGAATTATTTCAAGCCCTTTGATATGATCTATTACATTGGAAGTTAATGTCTGTAGTTCAGTTACATAATCCAGGAAGTGGGTAAATACAGGTGGCTATAAAAACAAATACATATCTTTAATTTATAAACACATACTAATGTCCATTCTATCTGACAGCTCACATTGTAGCATCATTTTATCCCTTCTCCCCAGTGCTAAGCTATATTTTACCTACCCAGATAAACACTCCCCAGCTAACAAGTTTACTGTAGTGCATTCAAGGTCTGTGACACTCTAGACTTTAGTGTTTCCCATTAAAAAGCTGTCACATGATGTCACATGTGCCACATGACCACTGGATTTTAAACAGCACTTTCAGAAATTAGCCCTGAGTCACCTTTACCCCACGTCAGCCTCCACAAGGCAGAGGTTAGAAAACCAGTTTATGCTCATGTTATCTATGCTGATTTTTCTTTCAGTATAAATAAGTTGTGATTGGGGGTAGGGGAGGAAAGAAGAATTATTGTCTGTACCATAGCTACACTGCTTTCTTTTTTTTTCTTCTTCTTTTTTTGCAGGTTGGATTTAAAAGGTCGGAGGACACTGTCACAGTAACTTGATACCCACAGGGCAATGGAGATCGTCTGGAAAAAAGGGACAAACGTGTTACAGGTTGCATTTACAGGAGGCTTCTAAACTCATTTTAGTGTTCCTACTGGTAAGACTCACAATAGATGGAATATGCAACAAAATCTCTGCTCTCATGAGTGACTGAGATCTAACTTTCACTGTGTTTCAGTCCCAACATTTCTACCCCCGGTCCTCCCAAATTTCTGGTTTCCAAAATACCCAAAATACCTCAACAAAGAAGACTAAGTTTTCTAACAGGTTTGGATGAGTTTTCAAGGTGCCATCTCTGACTTCAATCAAATCACCTTTACATTTATTGAACAAATCTGAAAAGAAGAAAGAAAAAGGACAAAGTAGAGCACCATAACTGTATATTTTCTGTACATGACATATCTCAGTGCAGCGTTCAGAGCTGGGAGGGGACTGCCCACTAAGCAGCTGATGAGAAGGTCCAGCTCTCACACTTCCTCTGAATTGTGCTTCACTACAAACAGCATCTCCACACCTTTCATCAGCCCCCCTGGCACAGGGGAGACAGGATTTGCCAGACCGGGCTGCGGGGGAAGTGCAGTGACAGGACAGGGACATTCTGAGCATGCATCAGCTTCAATCAGACAAGCCAAGGGCCATCTCAGCCTTCTTTCACAGTCTGCAGGTGCAATAACACATCCCAGCCCTGCAGCATCCTCAGAGGAGCAGGAAGCACTGCCTTAGCTACCAGTGTCTATTCTGGAATTACCATTTACCTGTCAGTCGTTCTACTAAAGACTTGAAACTATTCCCTATTCTTTCCTGGATTTCTGCTGAATCTTCTGCAAAGAAATAGAAATACAAAATGATAAGCTACAAATTTCTGTATTTTCTGCTTCCAGAAAACCAAGAGGCATTTAAATGTAATTCAGTGTCAGCAGTCAAAAGCAAATGCAACTGCTTTCAAAGAGGAGCCAGAATTACATCAATATACACTGTACAACAACAAAGACTTGCATAAAACATTAAATGAAGGCACTGGCTCCCAGATAATTCAGTGTCAGACAGAAAATTAACACACAAGTAACAGTTTTGGGTCCACATCATCCAACGCCCAGCAGCTTTCAAACCAAACAGAGACACATCTCACTCCCTCCCACCCGCCACGGCAATCTGGTGAAACCCCTGCCCCCAAACACTTACCTAAGCCATTGGTATCTAGTTCATAAATATCACTAACAAGATAAAACAAGCTAGTCTGGCACTGACAGCTGCCATTGCTGAAGAAGCCAGCCATTCGGGTGGGAGGAGGGCCAAGGACAGGATACTAGGCAAGAAGCAAAGAAAAAGATAAAGGTGTTGCAGCTTTTCCTCATCTCAAACCCAGAGTTTGGCACATCTCCCAGTCACATTCACACCCCACAAACCCAGGGGCAGGTAAGTGCACTGTGCAGCCTGTGGGGTGTTACACGATGCAGGTTCTCTGCTCACATTCACAGTTTCACATTCAGGAAGAGCTTTGGCCTCAGTGGTACCTGAATTTTTTGTTCTAGAAACTTCTTCCCTGAATCCGCCGCCGCTTCCAGCTGCTGGAGCAGGGATCTGATGGTGTCAATCCTGGAGGAGACGCCGTTCTCTGCAGTCTTTTCCGAGTTCTTTGGTTGGATGGTGTGGCTCAGAGTCGGGAGGCCGCTCACCAGCCTCAATGTCAAGGACCGGATCCGCAACCACAGGGTTTCCTCCTCCAGTGAGAGCTTCCTATGTTCTTCAGAAATGTCCCTACAGAAAGGCACCAAAGGCTGTAAGGAAATGCTCCAACTCTGCACAGCAGCTAAAGCTTTCCTCAGGCACAAAAGCCTACCCAAAGCTCTCCTAGAATGGATGAAGACGAAGGAGTGGCCAGAAATTAAGAAAACTATTAATATATAAAAAAAGGCAGCACTGCTAGAAGTGATGGATGGTGCTTGTTAAGTCTGCAGTCAGTCAACCCAGGGAACATTAAATTCTGTTGCCCTGGAAGGAATTTCTTTGCCATGTGTGTTGTAAGGAAATAGGGTGACTCTAGAGTTGAGGGTATTTCTACTCACCTGTCTTTTGGATCCCAGCTAAACAAGACTGTCAGGTCCCTGTTGTCACGCAAATCTTTCCATGGAATGTCATCCTCCTCTGGGCTCAGACTCATGGACTTTATACTTTCTTCTAAACTGGTTGATCTGGACATAAGAACAAGCATTAAATCAAACATCTGATCACTGGAAAGAGAAATCACAGCTCACTAACAGACCATGTTCTGCCCACTGTGCAGCTCTGCTGATGGCAGGAGTGTGGCACACATGTGGCACTGACAAGGATATGAAGAAAAAGCAAATTAAAATCAGATTAAAATCTTACAGTTAGAAAAGACCTCCAAGATCAAGTCCAACTACCAGCTCAGCACCACCACTACGTTCACCACCAAACCATGTCTTCAAAGTGCCACATTTACATGTTTTTTGAACACTTCCAGGGATGGTGACTCCACCACTTCCCCAGGCAGCCTGTTCCAATGCTTGACAACCCTTTCCACGAAGGAATTTTTCCTAGTATCTAATCTCAACCTCCTCAGCACAACCTGAGACCATTAAAGGCAGAGAGGAGCACCAGGAGGACAGAGATGTTTCTGCCAGAGCTGCAGGTGCAGCTCCCCAAGGTCTCACTTGACCCGTGTTCTGCCCATGCACAAACCCCCCAGTTCCCCCCCACCAGGTGCTGAACTCACATATTTGCTTCAAGTAAGAGGTCCAACAACATCCGCTCTGTGCGAACTTGGGCGAAGTGAAGGGAAGAGTTCAGCCTGTTCCTGAAGGCAATGAATTCCGGGATCTTCTCAAACGCCCCGTACTTGTAGGCTTGGATGATGTATTCTGAGGTCTGGAAGAGAACACACAGCAGTCCTGTGTTAGTCACTGCCCCAAAATGGGAATAACCACCTTTAACAAGGTCACTGCCAAGAAATTGCATTTCTGGGGATTTATGCACCCAGAGATCACAACCTGACAGATCTTCAGTCCCCAAGAGAAGTCTACACTTCTCCAAGTCATCCCCTTTGCTACTTTAATTTGGGAATGCCCAGATACTCCAGAGGCAGTGAGTTTTAACAACCCAACCAACACTAATGAGATTTAACAACCAAACCAACACTAAGCATCATGTTCCTGTCACCACAGACTGAAGAGATGATTTTGGAAGGCTTTTTTCCCCTTCCTTTTTTTTTTTTTTTTTTTGTTTTCCAAATAATTAAATCCTTGCTTTGTTATGAGAAATACTTCCAGGCAAAAGAAAGATATCCCAGATTTTCTGGAACTCACTTGGATGTGCATCACATATTACCACAACATAGATTTAAAAAAAAATAAAAATTACTCACACATTTTTTTATTTGTTTCTCTTTTTTATTAGAGTTTTGAATACAGTATCACAGTGTGTACATGTTACAATACAAACACCAAAGGAAGCTCTCAAGGTCCATGGGATACTTTGCTTCCCCTCTGATGAAATGCAGCAATAAAGGCAGGCAGCCAATATTTCACAGTCCAGGCAATCTCCAAAAAGGAGATTTATGTGATGAAGGAGCCCCAAACAAGCACAATGTTATAATGAAAATGTCTGAAGTGTAGAGACAGAGTGAGCTGTTTCTGCTCCCAGCCTTGAGAGGTGGTTGTATTTTTTAGCATCAGAATTACTCTACAAATGAGAAATTCTGGCAAATCAAGTATTTTCTTCCGAACAAGATTCTGAACTGTACTGAAGATGAGAAGCACCAAGAAAAGGCCAATTTTATATGGTCCTGACAGACTTGACCTGTCTGGAAGGCTTTGAGAGACCAGAAGGCAGCACTTACAGATCAAAATCACCTTTTCTTTCCCTCCAACATGAAAAGCTATATTTTTTTTTTATTTTCCCCTAAGAAATTTGGTTATTTGCAATGTATGAAAAAAAGATGCCAAATATTCAACAACATACCCTGTGATAACCAGCCTTGCAGAGGTGCTTGTCAGGCTGCAGGACTGGGCTATGGGTGCTAATTCAACTCATCGGCGTGGATTTTAAATCCCCCCAGGCCACGTTGGTGCTGTTTGCCTGCAGTATCTGCACAAATCAGAGACGGACGGACACAAGAGAGTTAGAGATTACTTGGGGTTCTGCACAGTTGAAGGAGGACTTGAGAAGGATTTTAGTTCTGGCCAAATATAGCAATGCTGCCTCCTCTCTCCTCCCTGTCCTTGGCATCCTCTCCCTGAGAGAAATACAGCATTGCACAGCATCCTAAATGGCTGTTCCGTGGGACCCACTCAAACAGGATTCACGTCAGGCTGTGAAGTTCAGCAAGAAGGAAAATGGATTTATCCAAAGCAATCAGTGTGATTCAGGAGCTCTATTTTTATACCAGACCACTTGGTTTACATCCCACACTTCCTGCACAGCATTGCACAGGACACAGTCTCTGTGCTGGAAGACACTGCATCTCTCAACAGTGACCTAGGGAGGAGCAGGCAGCACTAGAAATCCTGGAAAATGGGAATTTTTGAAGGATAGTCCTCCTTTAACACTGCAGTTAGATGTGGTCACAGGGCTTGAAGGGGAAGCTGCTGTCAGGACCCTGAGCACGAAGGGGCAACCCCAGCAGCAAAGAAACTGGTATCAGATCCTGACCTTTTGATACTCAGGACATGTCTTATGGCAAGGAACCCCTTTCTTCACCCCCTCTCTTGCCACAACATCATCCTGAGTGAAAGGGACCCTGAACTGAGCCTTCACCTCCTGCAATTTGCACCTCATGCTTGGTTTAAAGGACACTTCCTATTTGCAAGTACAGCTTTTGAGGCACTACCCAACAAAAGGATCTTAAGGATACAACCACTGGAAGTGTCCAGAACACAGGAGAGATTTGGCTACCTGGGAGCAACAACAGTTCATGGTCCTTTGGTCACCCACACTCTGTCTCCAAGACAAGACATGATGTGAGTGGGTTCCACAGTTGCATCCTCATCTTGTCACATGAAGAATTCTAACATTCTACTGCACCACTTGTGCCCCTCTTGCAATTCCAATATTTTAAGGTGTAGCAGCAAGGTCGAACTCTTCGGGCAACACCTTTTCAGGATTTCTGGAACACGAGTTGAGTAGCATTTTCCTGCCAACAGCACTTGGAACGCTGCCATCTTCATCTGTGCACAGGTGTTGAGCTACTGGAGACAACCAGCTCTTCTCTGCCACAAGAACTTTTATCACTGATGCCAAAGAGAACAACCTGCTTCCCAGGGAACCACACCTGAATTACTTGATTGTTTTCCGTGGAAAGATGATTTCTTGATGCTTTCCAACGCAGTGTTCCCAAGCAGACGAGTCACATTCCATAGTTTTTCCGATTCGCTTTTCTCACCTGTACCCAGCAGTCGTGTGTTTTATTCACACAGCTGGTTCTAGGGATGCTTTTCATTAACATCCACCAAATGACTTTTAAACAAGACTGAAAAGTTACACCTCACCAAAAAAAAAAAAAAGCTGCCACTACCAGCAATAGACACACAGGATAAAATCTGGATCCAGAGCTTCACTCCCAGGAATCCAAAGCCTCTTAGCAAGAGGAATCAGTTAAACAACAAGCAAATGAGGGATGCAAAGCAGAGCGAGCTCCCAACCCATCGTACAATCCATGTGCTGCTCTGTGCATCCAGCAAATTCCTGGGTCAGACACAGGTCACAGGAACTCAGCATCTCCCTTCCAGGCACAGGGAAGGGAAATGGGAATCATGTACCTGGGAATCACCTGGGCTGCCAACACAGCAAGGGGAATTCTCAGGGATTCCTGTGTGAGCATCTTTACTGTTCAGTTCAGACAACTCCTGTGTTTTTATCTATTGCTGGGAGAGTGGGAAAGCAAGTTGTGTCACTGCAGAGCCTTTGGAGCCAATTTAGCCATTTGCCACTGAAATGCACCTTTGTTTCTTAGGAATTAAAAACCAATTTCTTCACCTACCTCTCAACAGTGACCAAACTGTACAATATAAAACACACAGGATATATTCCCACTCCTCAGAATGGAGTGATCCCTTTATAAAGATGTGCACCCCCCATGACCCCTGTGTGCCCAGCACAGCCATCATTGAGTCAGTGATTGTAACATAAAGGATTCATAATGTGCCCTCCCATCCTGAGCCACCACCCCTGGCTGCTCCATGACTGTCCTAAATGCCAGTTTTATGACACCAGGGGTTTTTTGCCACACGACATTTCACTTCAATTACTGCATAAAATCACAAACCGTTGATTTAAAAGTAATCATATCTGGGTTTTTTGATGAGCATTAAAACTGGCTTTAATAAAAAGAAAGCTAAAGCAAAACCTCATGTAACAGTAAGTTGCAAATTCCTGCAGTAAGAAACATAGGTTGAGGCAACCTTTACTACAAAGTTGCACATACTATTCCTCCTTGCTATCATGTTATTACCCTGCATTTCCATAAGCCCTTCCACAGGCTTCTCCAAGTCTCCTTGACATATTGCCCTGTTACAAGGTCACAAAGGTTTCTTTCAACTTACATCTTTCTGGTTGGAGTGGAAAAACCTGAGTGCAAAATTGCAGGATTGGGATGCAGCAGCATAATGGCCCAGGGACTCGGCGTAGCGTGTCAGGAGATACCTGCAGCAAACACAGCAATGTCAGCCCCAGCCCTGGAACCCCAACCCCAGACAGCTGCAGCACAGCCCAGCTTTCAGGGGAAATGTGGAGATTTAACAGCATTCACATTAACAACTTTCATATTCAAGTTTAGGTTTGAAAAGCAGAGGAAGGAATTTTTAATTTTTTTTAAAATAGTATGTGAGGAGTTGGAGTTCCTCCATCCACCTCAAGTGTGGCAAGAGCTTTACTCAGTCAGATGCCCCCAAACACCAACCAAAGCCATTTGGTGTGTTTGCTTTAACTAAGGTTCCCAAGCTTTCCTGAGCAACACCACAAGCTGGAAAACCAAGCTATGACTAGCATCAAGATAGATGTTTCACAAATTTCCTCCAGATTAGTTAATACTCAGTTAATTCTCTGAAAATCCAACACAGGAAAGATACTCCACAAACAGGGGAGTGGATGTGTCTCAAAACCCCCAAAACACTTTTACACAGCGTATGAAAAGCTGATAATCTGCTCTGTTTTGGGTGGCAGAGCAAAGTGCAGGTCTCAGAAGGGGTTCTGGGGGTCAGCAGCAGCAGGGATTATTCTCAGTATGTACCACCCACCCGATGGTGTCGTGCTGGATGTGCTTGGCATCGAGGCTGGAGTAGAGCTCAGCCACGGGTTCGAACGCCCCGAGCCGGCAGTAGATCTGGATGAGCAGCAACTTAAACTGAGCATTGGAAGGACTGTGAGCCAACCCCTCCTCCAGCAGAGTCAGGCACTGCCACACAGCTGCCTCTTCACCTGCAGACACACAGAACACAGGTGTGAGCAGAGAGAGGCACCCAACAGCCCTCAGCACAATTCCCTCTGGGACTGGAGCTTCCTGGTGTTACACACCTCCCCCAAACGGTGCCAGGGATTTACAAGTGCAGATGGCACAGTGTAACACCTGTCCAGCACTACTGCTGCTCCCTGAGGGAATGGGGGAGGAGTAATTCCTCACAGGGAATACCCAGCTCACATCTGCACAGAGCACAGCCCTCACAGTGAGCCCACTGCAGGCAAAGTGACCCTCCCTGATGGATCCTGCACTGACTGGGAATTCTAGTTTACACATACAGAGTAATCCCAAGCATTATGCAAAAGAGCCAGGAATTCAAGAGCCCATGTCCACCAGTGACCTGCCAGGAGCCTGACCATGGCTTTACTCAGGTTAAGGACTAAATCTTCCTCGGAAAGACAAAGGCATTATTGACAACTACATGGAATATAAACAGTGCCCATGGACATCCACCACTGGACACTGTGGGACTAAGAGACACGAAGAAGAGGTGTGGAGTACAGCAATACTCAAGACATGGAGCAGGTCCCAGCAGGTCTAGAAACCAGGGATCCAAGAGACAAAGTATGTCAGGAAGGGGAAGGAATGCTCCTAAAACACTTCTCATTTCAGAAAGGAGTTGTCAGCAGAGCTCGTGCAAAGGGAGAGAAACAAGGAATTAATCAGAAAAATTAAATCCCTTTAGAGGTCAGTGAGATTCAGGTCAAACACCAGCTGAACAGAGACTCCTCAAATACCCCATATTGCCAAAAAACAACCCCAGAAAGCTACAGGCCATGCCAGGTACTCACTGCCCACAGGGACACAGTCCCCCCACCCAACCATCCAGGGTGGTCATAAGCAGGGCACAATTTTGGGAACGTACCTTCCAGCCACAGATCAAGCAGCAGGTGAACTGCAAGCAGGCAGTAGTAATCTGAAAACTGCAATTCAGTTTTCAAACAAGATTTCCCTAAAAAGAAAAAAGAAAGTTACTAACAGTGCCGTCAGCTGATCTCACAGGCAGCATTGTCAAGTGACACATCCATATATGTGGATTATAACCACAG
The DNA here is from genome assembly GCF_036250125.1 of Pseudopipra pipra. Classification (NCBI taxonomy): domain Eukaryota; kingdom Metazoa; phylum Chordata; class Aves; order Passeriformes; family Pipridae; genus Pseudopipra; species Pseudopipra pipra. The sequence goes on along the minus strand of NC_087566.1, from coordinate 8,073,405 downwards.
TTTAATTTATAAAATCAGAATCAGAAGTGTCTTAAAAACTCAAGCAACTTCATACACGCTGCATTTGTTTATCACTGAGTGGATTTTGGGGCACTTCATACATTAAATCTGCTGGAAGAAGAAAGGACTCTCCCACAACTGCAAGATTAACTAATTAATACCCCTGGCCCAGGTATTTGTTCTGTGCACACCAGTGATAAAGCATGCCTTTTACAAAGCAAAAACTACCCTGGAAAGTCTTGTTTATCTTTAAAATACATTAAAATTACAAAAAAAACTAAAGGAAATTCAGGTATAGCTGAGGCTATAATGACAAGGAGGAAGCCAAGTGTTCTCAGCACTGAGCTGCAGGATCAGGTCACAGATGTTCCTCACCGAACTCCAACCCATGGCGGTATCTGAACATCAGCTCCCGCACCACCGACAGCTTCTCCTTCTTGTCCATGGCGTGGTAGATGCCCAGGAGCCTGGAGAGCTGCACCACACACAGGTGCTGCTGCAGGGCCTTGATGTCCCCTGGAAGGGCCACCTCGTTCTCGGCCGCTGCTGACAGGGGGATCACCTCCAGCAGCTGCTGGATGAACTGGGAGAGAAACACTGGGGGTCAATCCTGAGGGCAAAGCAGCATTTCCCCCCTCAAACCAAGCCAAAAGAGCAAGGTGGAAACATTGAATCAGTCACATCAGTGATGCTCTGAACAGCAAACTAATCACGCTCCTCAGCCACAGAAATGGGGACCCTGGCCCCCAAGCACTACAAAGGGCAGGCAGAGGGCAAAAGTGCTTAAAAATCCCAAACTAACCTCAAAATGGAGTTAAACAGCAGCATCTGAACTATTCAGGAGAATTTTAAGTCTTTCTTAAGAAAGTTTATCTAATTTGGAGCATTAAACTAAATGAAGATTTCTACTGCTCCACATGAATGATGTATCAATATCAACCTTGATGTCACACTGAATCAGTGGTTAAAGATACTTAACTTTGCTATTTTTTAATTTTTGAGCACACAGCTCTAGTTGCACTCAATAGCTTTTATTAGGTTTCATCAAACAGATGGAAGAAAAAAAGAAAACCAGGGGCAGGTTTCCAATGCATTGACACACCAGGGAGTTCAAGCACCTGTTAACACTCCCAGTAATAACAGATGCAATTAAAATAATTAGTTGCTGAAAGGCTTCACAGCACACTTCCAGGCAAGCGTGGTTTTGCACGAGCTGTTACATTTTCCCTCAGCTCTGAAGTAATGTGAGGTCATCAGTTTTGATTAATGACTTCTTGCTTGAATTAAGTTGTCAGAAAAGCAGCCTCTCATTGTTTGCTGTTTTAATGGGAGACAGAGGAGTACTCCCAACACACAGCCAAGGGCTGGACACCAGTTTCTTATTGTGAACACTGTTGGATTTTAGGGCAAATTTAAAACTGAGTTAAAGCCAAAGAATTCAGCTTTACTGCACTTGGTATTGACACAAAGGAACTGCATCAAATGCAAGCCTGAGGCCAAAAGCTTCACAGCCAGAGAGGAGCAACACCAAGCACCACACACACCAGTTCCCATTTTCCCACAGAACAGGCTGGAGATTGTTGACAGATCTTCTGTAGTTTGAGGGTTTGCCAAGCTGAGCAAGGTCAACCACATCACTTGGCTCTATACTCCAATTTACACCTCTCGAAGTCAAGACTGGTGTCATGACCATTATTTCTGGAATATCTCACATGTCAGTGGCCCAGCAAGATCTCCACCTTCCCAGCTACTGAACTGTAACTGTAATTTCAAAACTCATCAGCCCTTCAGCACCACAAAACCTCCTCAACTACTCGTGCCCTTGACCGAGTTAAACTGCTGCAGATGCTGCTTGAGACACAGTCAGAAAACAGCCAAACACTGGCAAAACCTTCCAATCCATCAGTTTGACACAATATATATTCCAGAATTTATTCAGTAAATCAGCAGCAGTTTTAAGGCCAGACAAAGTTTTAGAGAACTTATTCAAAGTCATGGTTTTACAAGCACTGGGACAAAACTGTCACCTAAACTATTACTGAATATCATTCTTTCCACTCCTGGTTTAGAGTTTGTTTCCTGGAAAGTTAGGATTAAACCTGATCAGTACTTCAGGGTTACCTGACAACAGTATCACCATTTCCAGAACCAGGAGTTAAATATCCTTCTGACCAAATCTCTTGCCAGTGGGGTAAAAACCACACCTTTAAACATAAAACATCAGCAGCCATCTGCCCATGCCAGGGCCACCTCTCATGAGTGGGAAGAGCTGTATTAGCCCTCAAAAACATTGTAATAAACTAAAGAACCACGTTATCTACGCTTTGTTTACCAACATTTTCTCCCAGTCTGTGGCTGATCCCAGATTCCCTGCCCTCCCCAGCACTGATCCCTGCACACAATGGCCCAGACAAACACTGGGGTGAGTGACAGGATTCCCAGCTGCTGAAGTCATTCAGGGCTGCTCATGACTCTGCACAAATGGGCTTTTCAGTCCCAGAGAGCTGTTTCAGAGAGAGATTCTGGAAAAAACTGCCGTAGGTCTCTCCATCACCCCTCAAGCAGCATCAATGCGTCCATTCTTTGGCACTGCCAGAGCCAAGCAAAGCATCTCTGGGACACCCTCCCTGCATGGGATGAGGGAGCAGCTTTTTCCCACTAAATAGAGAAGTTTGAGCTCAAAGCCTGACACCTGATACCTTGAAATGGTAATAAAAATGCCAAAGGAATACAAGATCTGAGACTCTGCAGGATCAAACTCAGCTTTAAACCTCCAGTAAAAATCCTCAGAATGAAACTGCTCAGTGTTCAGATGTTCACAGTATTTTCTACAGCACAAAGAGTTCTCTGAATTTTAAACAGAAAAAAAAAATTTGATGTTGCCAGTCTTTCCATATGATCCACAGGTATTTTAAGATAAAAGCACCAGAGTGCAAACATCCACTGCAGTTCCTGCCACACTTTATCTTTCCTTACCTTTGAGTACTGGCTGGGTGAGAGGAGATCCACAAACACTTTGAGATCAGTAAAACAGCAGGGTTTGTCCCCAAATTTTTTGAAGTATTGGAACATTAGCTCTTCTGGATCACCTAGGGAAAAGCCCAGTCCACCTTTTTAACACGCTCCAGTACGAGTTGAATCTGTAAAATCACTCTGAGAAATCTGTTCATGCTTTTTTTTCCCCTTCAAGATTACAGAGTGATTTAGAAAACAGAGCTGCAGATTTTAACAGAGGCTCAATGTCTCTGGTAACCAAGGACACAAAAAAACCACCCCAAGGGCTTCATTCAAGCTCCTCTGGCAGATAAGTGCTCAGCAATACAGGAATGCACACCCAGCCTCTGCTTATCTAACCACAACTTATTTTTGGATGGAAACACAAAAAGAACTAGTAAGAAGCACAGATGTTGCTCTAATCACGTTCTCTTTCACTGATTGCCTAAATGCCACTTTTAAATGCGAGTTTTTAAAAAGCAAACCCAAAAAACTTAAATGAACTCCCCCCACCTCCAAAGACTGCAGCGTTAACAGCTGGACTTTCCAAAGAGCAGAGCAGCAGGAACACAGTGTCAGTGACTGCTCCTAAATCCCAGAGGTCCTGAGAACTTCCCTGCTGGCTTTTCCAAGCCTGCACTAGTCTGAACTACCTGCCTTTCTTCAGGGCTCACCCTTTAATGCTTTCAAAATTCTTTACACAGAGAACAGCAGGTATGTTTTCGTCACAGACATTGTGTTTAACTGAGTGTTCCAAGTTTTTCTCTCTCTCCAAAAGCTGGATTCCTCCCCCAGCCATGGCTCTTACCTAGTTTATATTCATCATTGCAGCCTCTGTGTCTCAGACGCCTGATCAGCTCCAGTTTGGCTAAATATGGTCCCCGGAGCGGCCGAGAGCTCTTGGACTCCTCTGTGATCCTCTCCTCTATAAACTCCACAGCTTGTTCCACAGAACAGTGCACCTCTCCTTCCAGAGAGCTGGGAATTAGAGACAAAAGCTTCTTGGATTTTTCCCAGCATGAGAGCAGGGATAACACACACTCAGCACCCCCAGGATACTCTTAAGGAAATCTAAAATCCACTAAATCCATCACCACGGAAAATATTAACTGGAAGAGTTCTACAGTGCACAAACAGCTGTTTCCAATAATTGCCAGACTCCAGATAAAAGCAAGGGGCACACATGAAACAAAGCAGGGAAAACACATCATTTGGGGTGTGATGTCAAGGAGTCACCCAAATATTGAATATATGGACACAAACAATTCATTGTAGCATGAAGGGCAAACAAAACCACAGTAAAACTGGCAACTTACTGCTCTTCTTCTGCCGGAGGTGTCCAGGACTCATCAATGAGTTGAAACACTGAATCAAAGTAAGTTATATAAAACTGCCAATCATCTGAGCTGAAACAAAAATCAGGCACAGGACAAAATTTAGGGAATTGCCAAGACAGTAATTCACAGCTAGAACTGCATTCCTTGCCAAAGATAAACCTAAGGAATGGCACATCATCATATTACAGGAAAAACCCAACTGCAATAATAAAATCATTTCCCCTCCAAAAGGTCTCACATCTTAAGAACTCCATCATCCTGAATTTCTTGAAATGTATCAAATGAAACCATTTCAATACAAAATTGAGGCAAGCTATAAACTTTCCTCCTCACATTTACATTCCACAGCTCAGCAACATCCCCACAAAATGCAAAGGCAGAAGTTTCTCTTCTGTATTTAACTTATATCTAAGATGAGGGCAGAGCTAAACTCAAAAAGCAAACAACACATCTCTCCTGACAGTTCTGAGAGAGATCTGATCAGACTGGAATGTTCTGTCTCCTGGTGCATCTGTTCCAAGCACCACATGCATTTCCCACTGTGAAGTCTGGCCAAGTGAGAGAAATAAAGTTACAGAAAATGAAACGTAAATGCAGTTCTCCTCCTCTCTGTCAGAGCTGGACAATCAGCACGGCCTTTAGAAATAAGGAGGTAACAACACTTTACTGCATTAATTACTGTTGCTAAATCCTGCTTGAAAAAGCAGCACCTACAGCCCCGTGCCCTTCCCCACATCCCTTCACCATTCCACCCTGCCACCCTTCTCCTCAGGCTTTGGAGCATAAAGCTTTGAGATCCTTTGATATTCTTCTCTTTTAACCCCAGAAAGCCACTAAAACAAGGCAATCCACAACCAAGCAGGGATTTTTCATCCACGTTTTGGCAGGACTGCAGCACCACCCCCTCACTTTTTGAGCAGCAGCCGCCTGGACAGCGCGTTGCACTCGGGCCACCGCCGCAGCTTCTTGTACATGGCCATGCACTTGTTCTCCCGGCTCTGGAGCTCACTGGTCAGCTTCTCTGCACCACAAACACAAGGGAACCTCATGTCAGCACTGCTTTCCTTCTCTGCCTGCTGCAGAAAGCTGCTTATTATAGGCCAGCATGCAAAACAGTGTAAGAGAACAGGAGAGAGGACAGAGAGAGAGATTTCCTACGGAAACCGTCATATCCCAACTCCTTAAAACTCCATGTCAATCCTCAGAAAGGGTATTAGAAACTTCATTTTTTCTTTTAAATGGCAGCTACAACAAATAAGCACAACATCAATTTACTACTGCAAAATCCACCACTGAATAATGTTTAAATTCCATAAACAAGTGGGTAAAACCAGGTGGCACAAAAACCTCCAGAGTTTGCACCAAGGTTTGAAATTGGTGCTAAGTCAGGCTTCCTAAAATATTACTATTTTTTTCTGGAAGCAGTGGGCAAGTCTGAAGCAAAGGAGAACTCTGTGTCCTCCACACAACTCTGATTTATTAACAGAATAAATTACCTCCCAGTTTTCCTCTCACAACGTCTAAGGCTTCCTTGTACTTCTCCAAACGTTCCAGAATCATGTAGTACAGCTCAACCTTAAAAGAAAGATTAGACTGCAGTGAAATTTGCTGGGAAAACCATACACAGGTGTGCCAAAAAATAAAATAGGAGACACCAGGCCTGCACAGTTATCTTTAGTATCCCAAAGGGTGAAGAACTCTGAAATGTAGGTCTTTTTTCCATTCTTAGTCCTCAGGTTTTTCTTGGGGCCTCACAGGGAGCAAAGCACTTCATCAGTCAAATGAAATGCCAAAAATCTGCCTTGGCCACACAATTCCAAATCCCTCTTAACCCCCTGCTCTTGGTTTTCCTTCTGTTCCACTCCATCCACATTTACTTCCAAAACATTACTGATTATTATCTTGGAAAACTGTTAGAATAATCAACTTCCCAGTGCACTGCTTGTCTCAACAAAGCTCAAATCAAGCCAAAAGTATCCCCGAGCCTTACTTCAGCCTCAGCTTCAATCTTATCCTCCTTCACCATTTTTTCCACCATTCTCTCAGCCAGTGGCAAAAACATGGTCTTGGAGAGGTTTTCATCCTGTGCTGAGATGGACTGAGGGAGAGAAGGATTATTGGAACAGCTCAGCAACTTTTTGTCCTGTCCCACCCACTGCATTTTTCACTTTGGAAGAAGAAAAAAAACAATCCAGGTGCTTCAACCCCCCCCAGTCACCCATCCAGAGCTGCCTCCTGTGACCTGCAGAGTGCAACTGCTCTGGGAAAAGGAGCAGTAAAATTAGTGACACACAGAAAAGCTCATTTTTGATTATATTGACCAGAGATTTGCACATCTGAGCACACAACACTCACGGTAAAAACCATGGAGCCAGAACATATTTGTGTGTTCCACAGCACAGTATTTTAGAGAATGTGATTAATGCCCCTCATGCTTATTTTTTGTTTGATTTTGTGTCTGATTAGTGCCCAAATCTTTGTCTCAACTAAGAGCAGCACAGCTGATCTGTGTCTATTCCTGCAGACTCGGCCAAGTCCAGAGCTCTCATTTTTTCCCTCCAAGAGCCTTTATAATTTCATTAGAGAGGAACAGTTCTGACTGAGAAACTGCAGATATTTGAGGATTTATTCATTATCTCTCTACTACAATGACAGTAAGATATTAGTCCAGTTCAGAGAATAATTCAGTTGTATAAACATGGTAAGGCAACAGTTAAATTGCATTATAAGAACACTCCAGCATTCATTTTGGACCACAACAATAGTGCTACTTAAGGAGGGCTCAGCCCTTCTCCCAGCACCACCCAGGAACAGGTCAAACACCATTTTACTTAATCTCTAATGTTTTCATTCAGAACATTTCTGTATCAGACAAACTCAACACTGTACACACCTGCATGATCAGGCTCATCACAGACCAGAAATAATACGGATTTTTGGGTACAATCTTATAAAGTGCCATTCCAGCCTGAAAAATAGAAGCCAAAAGTTTCATCATTCCTGAAATATATTTCTTTCCAAGCTCTCATGAGAGACAGCAATGATGGCAGTGACAACACAGAATTAGCAATTAATGCCCTTTAGTTTTTCTTCACTGAATTCCACCAATACAAGCCTAGCTGTATGTTGGATGCCACACTAAGAGCATGGGCGAGATTACTCTTCCCAGATAACAGAGAACTAAGGAGGAAATCAAGTGTGAAAACAGGGATCAGAAGATCTTGCTCTATATTTTCATCTATTCCAGAATTCCTTGTAATACACTGCCAGCACAGACCAGTTGAAGGCACAGCTTTAAGGAAAGAAAGCTTTTCTCTTTAGACAACCCAACCTTTAAAAAATGGGGTTTTAAGCCTTTCTGTAAAAACCATCACAGAGTTTAACTTCTGCACTAACCAAGCTCAGCTTTTGGAAGATTCCTTGTAATGTGACAAGGCACTGACAGTAAGAAATACAGAAAAATACACCTTAAAATAGCCAAACACCAGTTGTTGCTCGTACCTGTTGCATCTTCTTGTACTCCCCAACCCTGGCATAGGCCATGAAGAGGTGAGAGTGATACTCTTCACTGTTGGGAACCTTCTTTACAGCTGCCTCGTACAGTTTAGTCACCAGTTCAGCTAAATCAAAACCAGATGCTTGAGTTAAGACAAATTTGGGAATATTTTAAAGCACAGCTGCCTAAAGAGCATCAGTGATGCTCTGAAATCACCCTAATTACACCCAGCAGCCACAGGAATGGTGTCCTGGCCCCCAGGCACTACAAACAGCAGGCAAAGGAGAAAAGTGCTTAAAAAACCCCAAACCAACCTCAAAATAGAGTCAAATCAAAATGGAGTTAAACAGCAACAACTGAACTGTTCAGTTCAGAATTTTAAGCCTTTTTCTTAAGAAAGTTTATCTAATTTGGAGCATTAAACTTAATGAAGATTTCTACTGCTCCACGTGAATTATGTATCAAATTATGTATTTTCAGAGCCTGATAGTAAACTAATTATTCTTGTCACAGTTTGACTTATATTAATTATATCCTGTTACTTCCCAATTGCCTATTTTGGTATTCTAAACAATTATTCCACACTATACTTTTTGATAATAGGTCTATCATGACAAAATACTTCTGATATTATAACATGCAAAACTTTCTTACATTTTCATCCTTCCAGATCCTTTCCTTACACATAAAACTGTAGCTCAGTGTAGTATTAGAAAACTAAAAGTAATTTTTCTTTCATAGTTTCTTTCATAGTTTAGAAATACTTGACACACAGATATAAAACATGTAATTCCAATTTCCTTGCAGGACCAAAAGTGCCTCACACCCACAAGTTCCTGAGTTATAAACCTAAAAGTTATAAAGCTCAGCTTAAGACCTTATGGAAGTTGTTTGGTATCACAGAAAGGCTCTTGACATTCACAGGGGTTTCTGCTGAAGTCACAAATATACACAGAAATTTGGTGTTATTTAAGAAATGATGCTTTAACTCCACAAACAAACTGGGAGAGCATCAGCAATTGCAGACTGACACCAAACAGCCATTTCTGCAGCAGCTGTTTCACCTCATGGTCATTTCTCCAGCAATTCAACAATAAATACTGGTACCAACACCACCCCACAAGGAGCTGCCAGGGACAACAAGTGCTCAGAGCTGCACATAAGCAGGGTATAAAGTCGGGCTTCTTTCAGGAAAGCACATGAAGCTTTACTCCATCACTCCAACAGTCATGATTTAGCACTTTTAAAACAGAGAATCACTATGAGGAACCAGACTGAAAAGCTGCTGTGGTCAAACTGGGAGGGCAGGATTTCCCTCCCGTTTCTCACCCAGTTTCCTGAGCCTGAACCCCTCGACTACATCACAGCACCAAACACACTCCAAACCACAACCCACTGATTTGCAATCTCTGCCACATCTACTGACAACAAATCCCAATAGTTTCGTTAACAAAAAGTGAACTCACAGGCTGCTGGATGATTATCAACCTGCTTCATTTAGGAACTGTTACACAATCATGTTAATGAGAAACCTGAACAAGGTTTTTTTAGCTTTATGGAGATCACTGGAGCCTTACAGGCATCATTTAAATTCTCTGAGTCCCTTGCAGCCTCTCATAGACACAAACTCTGGATTTTGCACGTTTCCCACCGCAGTGGGTCCCACAAACTTCTGGCAGAACGTAAATAATTGAGATTTTTAAGGCAGGCAAAGGAACAAACTCACGTCGGTGCATTTCCCGGTACAGGATGGTTAGTGCCTGCAAGGAATTATCATCTGTGGGTTCAAGTGCTGCTACTTCTTGTGCCAGAGCATAGGCTTCATCCTGCTTGCCAGTCCTCTGCAAGCCAATGGCCTTCAGAACCTGTGGACACAACACAGGCAGCTCTCAGGATTTGCAATTACCAGTGGAAATCCTCTTGTTCCTCGTCAGGCTTTGCCCAACCACCCTGTTTCTCCTACAGAACTTCAGCTTTTATTAAGCTTCTAACCTATATGGCTGTGAAGAAAAACTCCCAAATCCAGACTGCATCAAAGAGGGGGATCTGATTTCCTACCAAATATCCAGGCTGCTCCAGCATCACCTGCCACTGGGTTTTCTCTCCCTGCAGGCTGAACACTGGCCAGTCCTGCCCATTTTCATTTGTTTCTTTTCAATAACTGGCCAGAGAGAAGTGACATAAATGAGATTCAGGTCAATGACACTCTCTGCAGCTTGGGAAGCTTTCAGGACATAGAAGTGGTGTGACCTGTAGAGGGAAACCCCCAGGGAAATGAGGAAAGTAGAAAGAGAGTCACATGTTCGGAAAAGTGAAGGACAGAACTGCCTTTCCTTCACCAGGGCACTGCAAGGAGGGAGAGGACAAGAAGCAGAAGAGCAAATGCCTCCAAAATTATGGAATCACAAAATCCCAGAATGGTTTGGGTTGGAGGGACCTTAAAGCTCATCCAGTCCCACCCCCTGCCATGGGCAGGGACACCTTCCACTAGCCCAGGTTGCTCCAAGCCCTGTCCAACCTGGCCTTGGACACTCCCAGGGATGGGGCAGCCACAGCTTCTCTGGGCAACCTGTTCAGTTGGTATGTTTTACAAAGACTCCACCCCTCAGGAGATGTTTTGGTGCAAGCTCCTACAGAGAAGTGTCCCAACCTGAGGTCTCAAAGAGGCATTTCTGAGGCCCAGCCCATGTGCCAAGGTTGTCTGGGTGGTGCTGACAGCCAGACAATGAGCTCGGGTGTAACCAATACTCCGCTCACTCCCCACAGCATCTGTACGAGTTCAGGCAAACGAGACACGTGGATCAGGACAGAGATATTCCAGAGGGTTCAGAAGACACTGGTCTCTGGAACATCACAGTGAAACACCTCAGACAGAACGAGGTGGGTGCCCCCAAGCCACACTTACCTTGGCACAGTGAAGGTCCTTGTGCTTTTTGAGCAGTTTATCCGCTTGCTGGATTGCCATTTTATTATTGCCATTATCCAGATAATCTGCACAGGAACAACACAGCCAGTGTTACACACAGCACAAGGCCACTCTGCAAAGCCATCTCCAGTTTTACCCTCTGCTCTTACACCAGGAGCACAAACCACCTTTTCCTTGTACAATTACTCCTAAGCCAAACGTTCAGGAAACGTGTCACTTCGTGGGTGAAGGATTCATCTCACTGTGCTGGTTTTAGTCATTCAAACAAACAAGCTTTTGTAATTACTCCACACAGATCATGACAGCAACAAAAGAGACACATAATAGAAGGGATTCTGCAGCAACAGCTTTTTGCTGGCAATGCAGCTCCAGTGCTTCAGCAGGAAAAGGAGAAATTAATTGGGTGTGCCTTTGGGAGACTTTCAGTGACTTTAACAGGCAGGAGGTTACAAACTTAACATCATACTCTATAATAAAGTGTTCAGTGAGAACTCCTTCTCCACACCATCCATCCCCCAGGCAGAGCAAACCTGTCCCCTCACAGAGCACCACTGTGCTTCCACCAGACTGCTTCTGAAGACACAAGTGTGAAGCATCAATATTTCCTTGGGGACATCCCACTGTCCAGTGAAACTTCAGCTGCAGAAAACCCACCTCGAGACCATTTTCTCCTTTTTAGCTCGGAATTATAATTTTCAGATTGATCATCATGTTATTAGATAATTACAAGCAAGGAGTTTTAGATCAAGACATGACCCCTGCGTGCTTCCCGTCCCTCAAAAATTCCTATTTCCAAACCAAAACCCAGCTTAGCTGCCCCTTCATGTGCCAAGGGAAGGGTCTGCTCACACTGCTGTGGCCAAACTATCAGCAGAGTTCATTCCCGTTAACTGGAATTACATTACACACCTCCTTCTCCTCAAGACTGTCATTCCCACTATGAGACAGAACTCTTTTACTGAGTAAAAAGGTGACCTTTGGTGATTTCTGGGCACATGGTACAAACTGTGCATCTCTGCTAATGAGATTTATATTCAGCAGCTCCCACATTATTTCCACAGCCAATGTGTGGTGCAGATTTAAAGCAGAGCTAATTGGGCTCCTGAGACCATCCAGAGCAACCCTCAAACGAGGCAGTATCTCCACACCCCAAAACTAAACATTGCTGCACAAAATCCAGTCTGAAGCAATGATACTTTGTCTTCACATGGGTGTTTTAACTCAGGAGAACCCGTGTATCACCTTTAACATTAAACTTAAGGAGGGATTTCTCGGTGAAGAGACTTCAAAAATGTGCAACAGAACATCTGAAACTCTGATTCAAGGATCTGTGTCACATAGTTTACTGACACACAAATTACCCACCACTGTCGGATGTTGTTGAACATCTCGGCTTTGGGTCTCTCAAAGTAAACCAAATAACCCACAAACCTCCCTAAACTGCAGCATGAGGAGACTGCGTTTTGCTAATAAGTCAGTTTGTTGGAAGTCAGAGTAGGTGGCACATTCCAAAGGAACTAAAGGAAAATAAACTCCAGCCCACATCAGGCACAGGTCTGTAGGTGGGGACGTTCAGAGGCTGGAAATGCAACACCTGAACTTTCAGGTGAAGGCAGATCGAGCCCAGATGAAAGATAAGCAGAGCTGTCGAGGAACTCTGGGGAACCACAGCACAAACGTGAAAACACTGGTTTAAATCAAGAGCCAGACCTCGGCCCTCCCGCTGCACATCCCCAGCTGATGATCTGGGGAAGTTGTGTATTTACATCTCTAAGGACACACACTTTATTCTGGGTTCTGCAGCACCACAGCCTGAATTCAAACCTCACACTGCAGATAATCCTTTCCAGAACGAGCAGAAAAAGATTCTAAAGCTCTCTCCCTAAAAGCTCCACTCTCTGAAACGAACACAACGAGACATTCAACATCATCTGCTTCAACACCGGCTGAATTCACCCAGATTTTTCTGTTAAGACCACTTCTCACCCGGGTCATAACACAGATAACCGCACACCAATAACACCGGCAATCACAGCACGGACAAGCAAACTAAGGAAAAACACTTAAAAACGTTTTACATAAAGGCAAACTGCAGCGAACTTGAACACTTTTAACCGAACAAAACCATCTCCCCTCCCTCTCCCCTGGAGCCCACCGGGGGACGCAGAGCCCGGACCGCGCCATCCCAAAGCCCACCCCAAAGCACGTCCAGCCCCGAACGAGAGCCGACAAAACAAGTCGGGAACATTTCCCCAAAACCTCCATCAATTTTTTTTTAAGGGAAGAAACGCTACCGTAGCCCGCGGAAGCGTTTATCCTCCCCCTTTCTCCCCACATCTGCATAGAGACAACGCTGCCTCCAAACCTCTTTAAAGCAACGCCGACTGCACGGAACACCCGGCGACCAGAAGCCGGACTCCTTCCAACTCATCCCCGCTTGTGAGGGGGGGGACCCGAGGGGAGACCCCCCCCCCGAGGGGCCGCAACCCCCGAGGCCCCAGGGCTCCCGCCGCCCCTCCCGGGGCGGCGGGAGCCCTGGGGCCTCGGGGGTTGCGGCGTGAGGGGCGTGAGGGGCGCCGCGGAGGCCGTACCGTAGATGGGCCGCAGGCGGCGGTCGTTGGGGTCCTGCACATGGCCCCGCGCCGCCATGATGAGAGCGCAGAACGCGGCGCGCAGGCGCGGCGGGGGCGGGCACGGCCCCGGAGGTGGCGGGAGCGGCGGAGGGTGGAAGGAGGGGGGGGGAGAGAGAGAGAGAAGGCGGGACAGGGCCCGGGGGGGGGGATACAGGGAAGCGACCCTGGATTGGGGACACCGGGATACGGCTCGGGGAGGGCTTGGGGAGCTGGGGGGTATCCGCAGCGCTGGTGGGAAGGGGATTTGGGGATACGCGTGAGAGACGCGAGTCGGGGTTGGGGACGCTGGGGCTGACGCGGAGGCGGCGAGAGCGGCCCGGGCTGGGTTTGGGGACGCGAGGTACCGGGAGCGGTGACTGACACGGATCAGGGGCGCCGACACTAAGCCGGGTCGGGCCTGCGGACGCCCCGCGATCGGCACCCGCCGAGCCCCGGAGTAGCCGCGACCGCCACCCGGCCACCGACCCCTCGGGGGCACCCGCCGAGCCCTGAGGGACCTGCGAGCGGCACCCGCCGGGCCCAGGGCCGAGCGAGCGGCCGGAGCCCCGGAGCCCCGGGACCGACCTCTGCAACCGCCCCGGGCCGGGCTGGGGGCGCCCGCCAGCGGCACCCGCCGGGCCGCGCTACCCCCTCACTCGCTCCCTTCCTCCTTCCCTCCTTTTCTCATTCGCTCCCCGCCAGGGGAAGGGGCAGCAGCAGCAGCAGCAGCAGCCCCTCGGGGCACCGGCCCAGCCATGGCCATCGCCGCCGTGCCCGGGGCCGAGTCCCGGCTCTGCGGGAACTGGTAAGGCCGGGCCGGGGTCGGTGAGGGCTGGGCCGGGCCGGAGCCGCGTTGAACCGGGGTAGGACTCTGTGGAATGCTGGAAACACCGGCGATCCAGCGGAATAACTACTGCCTTTATAGACAAACGCTTGGGCGTCGTTTTTACCTTCTCAGCTATTAACGCCTTGTAATTTTCTCCACTTTTACTCAAGTTTCTTAACAGGCTGTTAGGGAGAAACTAAAGCGTTCAGATAGAAATACAGACTCGGTTTTCAGTGAAATCCACACGATTTCAGGTTTTCCTTCAGTAGCTCTGTGCCTCAGAAGCTCAGGAGAAATATAAAAATAGAAGCCCTAAGCATATGTTGTTGTGGAAGTTCTTCTCTCTGACAGCAGCTCCCAGTGATGGTAATTCAGTGACTGATAACGACCTCACCTCACAAATTGGGTCCTGACTACAAGCAGTTAAAGAAATCAACTTCTTCAGTGTTGTTTTTTTTCAAAGAGACAACAGAACCCAAAGGGCTTCTTGCAACATCATCCGGGTTTGTTTGGTCTGCGCAGCTCAGACGCTGCTGTGGGGCCTTGTTGCTTTACCAGGGTTTTGGCAAAAAAAAAGAAACATGAACAGCTGGAGTTGGAGCAAGAGGTTATACAGTTAATTTGGGTGTTTTCAGGGCTGATTTCCTGGAGGGGGGATGATACATCCATCTAGAAGCAATGCTTCCTGCTTGAGGCAGGAGTGAGGACTGAGCTCCTGGCACCTCGGTTCTTTTTGGTCCTTTTGTCTTTGGTCCTTTCCTGTCCTCAGGGGAGGAAAATGGGCATCTTAGAAATAAGAGCTGGGGAATTTTGGGGTACAGAGTAGTGTTGTTAGTGCTGGGGCTCTGAGCAACCTGGGCTATGGAAGGTGTCCCTGCCCATGCAGGGGTGGAACTGGATGAGCTTGAAGGTCCCTGCCAACCCAAACCATTCCATGATTTCATCATTCCCTGAACAAGGGAACAATGTTTGACCTCTCATAGCCAAGTTATTTTCAGGCAGAAGCTTTTATCTCCTCAGGTTAGTGTATTAACTTGCACCAGTGATAACTTGTTTGTGCTGCATGATTCACTTTTCACATAAGGAAATAAATGCACCTGGATTTTATCTTAATGCAATGTGATTTTTGGGTGCTAAATACATTAATATCCACCTGTGCAGGAACCTTGAGGCCTGGCTGGGCCTTTCTCTGGAGTTACTCAATCACTTTAAACCATGAATTCATCAAAATCTTCCTTAGCATTATTTTTTTGTTATGAACAACTTTTTGAATTTGTTGTCAGTGTGTTTCTGCCCAGTAACCTCAGTGATTTTCTCCCAGCAAAAAGGACATTCCTGCAGTTAATTTCCTCATCCATGAAATCCACTGTCGCAGGAATATTGAAATATGTCCCTACTGCAGTGACTCCATCCCAAAGTCTGAGATGAAGAACCACATTGAGTCTGAGCATGTGCAGGTGAGAAACACATTCCCCCTCTGAAACTGCTGATTTCTGTGGCAATTAATCCAACCAGATCTGTTTGCTGCAGGTGACCTGCAAGTGTAGGATGAAGATTGAAAACAGTCTCCTTAAGGATCACGAGGTTGGTGGATTTTCTCTTCTTAAACCCTTGGGAGAGACTCTGTGGTGTTTCCAAGCACTGATTCCAGAGCCTTCCTGTCAGCCAGAATTCCAGCCTGTGGTTTGTGCATCCTTTTATTGAGTGATGCTTCCTAAATTCACACTTTCTGGGAGAAGGGGGTTGGAAACTGCCTTAAAGTGCTGGAGCCACATAGGGTCTTCATGTCAAGCCATCTGTGATAACTGGTAATTTTTTGTCCTTATTAGTGATTAAGGTGAAAAATAAGTATTTCAAAATATAATTAACCTGGCTTTTTGTCCATTCCTTTACCATTTTATGTTTCTGCCTCTGCTGCAGGGATTGAGTTTTAATAACTCCTTATTATATGTGAGTTGCAATAACTTCTGTCCAAACAGACTTTAAAAATAGCCTGTAAAATAAACTAAAATAGGACACAGTGGGATTTTCTGAGTTCTGAATCCACTTGGCTGCTGTCACAGGCAGTCTTGTTATAAATGTCAGTCCCTTCCCGTGGGCTCATTTAAAGGCAGCTCTGGAAGTGCCACCTCAGCCTGTTTATTGCTGAGGGGAAAAAGGATTTTCCTTGGAAATCTGTCCAGTTCTAAACCCTGGAAGTGGCTTATCCTGCCCCTTTGTGTGTGACGCTTTTGGCTTTGTTTGCAAAGCAAACAGTGCTGTTTTATTATTGCAGCATCTGCAGTTATAACAGGTATTTTATCTATTTTTAACCTCTTTTAAAGGGCAACTTACCTGTTGGTCGAGTATGGGGTAAAGAATATTTACAAGCAGTTTTTGCTGAGTAGTAAATGAGGTGTAAGTCTGTTCCCTGCAGAACACACACCAAGGTGGTTTTTAGCTGTACTCAGTGAAATGTCCTTGGATTTCAGGTCTGTATCTAAAAGCCACCTTCAAAAACCTCCATGTGAACCTGCTGTCCAGGTCAAAAATAATTTCAAACGATGCTCTGAGTATCTGGAGAGCTTCAGTTTGTGGTACACAGGTCATACAACGCGTTGTTGTTACGTTTCTGGGGTCGTATCTTATTCCAGGCTATTTTTTAGTGAGGCTTTGGATGAGGAAACAACAGAGTGCTGAACCCCTGAGCAGACTGAGACCCTCCCTCCTCCTTTGCCTAACGTGGGAAGAGCCATCCCTGTGTGTCTTGCAGGAGTCAGCGTGTCCCCTGCGCCCCGTGCTCTGCCAGTTCTGTGACATCCCGCTGGCCTTCAACAAGCTCCAGGAGCACGAGAGCTACTGCGGGGCCAGGACCGAGCCCTGCGGGGACTGCGGCCGGAATGTCCTGCTGAGGGACCTCAAGGAGCACCCCCGGGTCTGTGGGACAGAGGAGAAACCCCGAGGGAGCGGGACAGCACCAGGATTTGGGAACGAGGAGGGAAGTCTGCGAGGTGTGAGGAACCGACTGAAACCAGGTACCTGTGCTGGGCTGGGGGGGAGCCCAGGGGGAGGAGCAGATTTAGGGCAGCTGTGAGGGGGAAAACAGGAGCAGGAGAATCAAAGAAATCAGAAGTCTGGAATCCTGATTTCCTTTCAGTGCAGCCTCTGGAAGCCTGGTTTTCCTTCCAGTGCAGCTTCCCTACCAGAAAACAAAATTAAAACCCATGAAAATTTTGAAACTGTGACATTTCGTGGGTTTCTTCTGTGTAATTCCCACTGTTGTCAAATACAGTGTCATTAAGAATAATTTGTTTTCTTATCAATATACTGAAAAAACAAAGCTGGAGTGTTTCAGCCTTGTAAAAGGGATGAGGTTACAGGGTATTAATAACTTGCTCAGTGTAGTCACTAAAGCTCCCAAGAAGCCTCAGTTCAAGCTTTTGGAGTAAGAAGGAAGTTACAACTTCCTTATTTTTCTCCTTTTTTTGCTTGGTACAAACAAACCCGGGATGATTCTCCTTGTTCATCCTCCTGAATTTGGGACAGCTGTCCTTGGCTTTGAAAGGCTGAACTCCGGGAGTGTCCTGGGAGGGAACTGCTGGGGGCAGGCTTAATGTTTTCTCAAATTTACAATATTTATCTTTTGAAGAGGATGAGCTGGAGCAGCTGGAGAGAAATGAAATCCCTCATTCCCCACTTCCAGAGGAGTGGAATGCTGAGTTAGACTACGCATTGGCTCTCAGCCTGCAAAATGAGAATAATCCTCACCCTAACACTGCAGCTGGAATTCCCAGGGACTTCTGGGAATATGACTACACCAAAGAGCCCGGGTCAGCTGCCCACCTCAGTGAGACACAGCAGTCAAACACCTTCTCCTACGACTCTCCAGGGTCTTTTACCACCTCAAACTGCAGAAAAAGTAAGTGTAAATATTAAATATGGTGGTGGTGGTGGGGGGTTTCCTTAAATTTGAGGGAAGGGAGAAGGAAAGATTGGACTGGGAATGTTAAAAATTATCTAGGTATTTTAAAATGTCAAAATTAGTCTCTTAGACTCCTCCTAAGGCAAAGCAAGGGAAGAAGGAATAAAAGCTGTGGGGGGTCTCTGACCTTGGTTAGTGGTGGGAGCCCCACCACAGCCAGGGAGGGATGTTCTCATGGAAATTAGACATGATGGGAAGTAGGATCTGGGAGAGGCCTGGAGAGCAGCTTACTTTGGAAGGACAAATGGCACTGAAGGGTTTATTGAGGGCAGTAAGAGGTGTTTTTCCCAGACCATTCACTCCATCTTTGACCCCAAAGCACTGCTCTCCTCTGGGTGATGTGAAGCTCAGCGAGTGGGACGGGAGGAGCTGTTTCCTCAGCGTTTGCTCTGGGTGCTGTCCCAGCACAGACCAGAGCCTGGTGCTCAGGAATTGTGAAGATCAGTCACTCCAGCTGCTCCAGACTCTCCACAATAGAGGATGTTTCCTTCCCTTCCCTTGCAGACACGGAGACCATCATGTTGCCCTGTGAGTTCTGTGAGGAGCTCTGCCCTGCCGAGGAGCTGATCCTTCACCAGGTTTGGGGCTACCTTGTGTCTTGGGGTTTGAAGTAAAGACTTTACTGTGACTGGAAAGGGTGTGGTTGACACAGTGACACTGAGAGAACTCTGGCAGTTAGTTGGGTCTTTGCCAAGGAAAGTGGTTTTTAGAGTCCCCTGGCTCAGCAGGAAAGGTGATTTTTCTGTGTTTCTTGTGTAACAGACGGGGTGTAACCCAGCAAGTGCCTTTGCCTCGTTCAGTAAGAGAAGCTCTTCTCCAAATCCATGGGACTACGATGGTCTGGTTGCTGTTGGCTCCAACAGCTGGAGGACTCTCCCTTCATCCCAGCCCCAAGCTGTCCAGGCAGATGGAAACATCATGATTCCATGTGAATTTTGTGGCATCCAACTGGAAGAGGAGATTCTCTTCCATCATCAGGTACTGAACAGGACGTGATCTGTCGTGTCACATCCAGCTCAAGGACGTGCTGAGTCCTGAGGGCTCTTGGGGGTACATTTTAGGAATTCAGGTAACTGTCCCTGGGGTCCAGCTGGAGGGTTGTGCCAGGGTGAGGCTCTGACTGAAAAGTACCAGATTATTTTAAAGCTCTTGTAACAGAAACTAAACAAAAGGGCTGAAATTGCACAATTGAAGTATTTGACTCATACAGAAAATGTTGCAGAAACCTGGATGTGAGTCAGCTGAGGGGGGAGAGGAGAACAAGGGCAAAACTGTGTGGGTGGGAGAGGAAGTAGAGAACAGACCTGGGAGTGGTGTGCCCTCTGGAATCTGCTGCTGTTACAGACAGGATTGGAAAATGCTGAGCTCACTCATTTTCTATGTCATGGCTCTTTCACACTCTTGGTCCCAACAGACTGGTGCAGCTGGAGTTTGGGTGGTTGTTCTGGGCCTTTCCTCTCCTATCCTGGGGGAGAGTAAAATCAGGGTTGTTGGAAATGAGATCTGATACCATTTCATAGGTTATCCCAGAATAGTTTGGGTTGGAAGGGACCTTAGAGCCCATCCAGTTCCAGCCCCTGCCATGGGCAGGGACACCTCCCACTAGCTTGGGTTGCTCCAAGCCCTGTCCAACCTGGCAGGGGGTGGAACTGGATCAGCTTTAAGGTCCCTTCTGGGATTCCATGACAACAATTCCCTACTAACCTTCTCCTTTGCGGGGGGTGCTGCTGCTCAGTGTTTCCCAGGAATAGTTGGGTGGGGTGTGATGTGAGCAGTGTCTGTGTGTTCTGCTGCAGCACCAGTGTGACCTGCGCCCGGCCAGCCCTGCGGCCGCTGCTCCAGCCCCGGAGAGACGGGAATCGCCGGAGCCGGCGCGGCGACGGAGCAGGCACCAAGGTGGGCACAGCACAGGCTCACTCTGCTCTGTGGTTGGGGCACATCAAACGTGCTCTGTGCTGGTGCTGTTACCCTGTTCTGTCTCTAAATTGAAAAATCTTCAGTCCTCTCCCCCAGTCTGGGAGGATTAAATCACTAAACTCTGGGTCCTCAACGATCTCTGTTATGGAGCCTTGGGTTGCAGGGATGGAAATGGGTCTGGTTCTGTTCTCTCCAGGGGCTGGTGCTGCAGGTGCTGTTCCTGTTAAGCTCCGTGTTCTGTCCTTGCAGGAGATGTTTCTCCTCGGCACACAGAAGGCTTTGGGCAGTCAGGGCTGGGCTGCCCTGCCCGAGGGACCAAGCTGAGGGATGACATGGCCAACGCCAGGAACACACCATTGTCCTGTTCCCCGGGAGCTGCTGATGCTCCCAACATGCAGGGCAAGCCCAGGAAGGGGAATGGCAGCCAGGGGAGACCAAAGGACAGAGGGACAGGTGAAGCTGCAGGGGGGACAACGCCACGAGCCAGACCTGCTCAGCACTTCCATGGAGAAACCTTCACCTCCAGCTTCTCCAGAGCTGCTCCAGCCCAGCCAAGGTACCACCTTTGCCTTCTGTTCTCTTCCCCTTCCTTGAGGTGCAGATCTGGATTCTCTTGAATTTGTCTGTAGCTGAAAAGCTTTTCACAGGCTTTCAAATGGACTCAGTTGAACTTGGCTGGTGCTTATCTGAGATTCAAACAAATTTAGCTTCTTACCTCAAAATAGAATGGACAAAGTAGCCCCTGGGATAAAATGCAGGATGACACCTGGTTACCTGTCCATGGCAGTGCTCTGCTCTCCTCAGGCTCTGAACAGGAGCTGGTTCTGTTACAGAAATACCTGGGTCAGGGCTCAGGGGAGACACAGGAGCTTCTCCCTGACCCCTTCCCCATGTCCCTGCTGTGATGCTCACCTGTCCCAGGTGTGTTTGCCTCCTCTGAAGGTGTCCCTGTTGATCCCCCACAGCCCCAGCACTGGAGGAAGGAGCCTCAGGCTGCAGGACGGGCGCATCGGCCTCAGGCGCAGGAGCTCCAAGGTGAGGCTGCAGGGGCAGCTCTGGCAGTGGGATGGGCTGGGATCTGGGCACATGGGTCCCAGCCCTGCAGGGCTCAGGGCGTGGGAGTTCCAGGGGTCCCAGTGCTGCTCCGGGGCTCCCACTGGGCTCCTCCTGCAAGGGAGATGGGCAGGGAGGACAGGACAGTCCCTGGCTGTTACCCCTTGTGATAGCTTTGCCAGGACAAGGAGTTATTTTACATTTTTCCTGCTTCAGAGAGCTTTTTATCAATTGCTTATTATCAAGTAATATTTGAAAAGAGTATTTTTCCTTTCTTTTCCCCTTCCCTTAAGGCCAAAGCCCAGAGCCCAGGGGCCGGATCCCCCGAGGAATGAGCCACCAGTGCTGGAAGACACGGAGCTCTTGGCCCTGTTCCTGTGCTCTGCCCCACTCTAGTCAGAGCACAAGTAAATTCCCACCTTGGATTTAAATTTTTAGGCAGTGACCATTTTCTAAGTATCTATTTTTAATCTGTGAGAGCAAACTTCAGGTTTTTACGTCTCCGATTGCCCCCAGCACCCCCAAGGCAGCAAAACCTTGGCCCTACCTGGGTTCTGTGTCCGTGTGGGCTCCTTGTGCAATCCCAGGACAGGATTTATGCCAGGCTGAGCTCCCAGGGTGTGTCCTGCCTTGTCCTGCTCAGGCACAGCAGGTGTCACCCAACAGGGAGCAGTTGGATGGATCTGCCCCACACGGAGCAGGACTGAGGGTCAGAGGTCAAAAGCTTCTCGCATTATCCCAGTTTTGTAAATTCCTTGGAATAAAGTTTATCTGATGCTGTCTCAAAACGTTGTGCAGTAAAAATCTGTTCCATGAACCTTCTCTGAGGGTGTTTCCCTGGTGCTGGACAGGGGGTCTGGGAATCCCCGTTCCACCCTTACCTGCCCTGGGTCTGTGTTCCTGTGCTGTTGGCAGCCCTGGGGCTTTGGGAAGTGGTACTGGAAGAGCTGCAGCAGGTCTCTGAGAAGCCTAATTAAGGGGGTGCAGCAGATGGCATTAGCAGGGCTAATTAGCCAGTCACCCTTTGGGCTGGGTCTCATCTCCATCCCACTGGTGCAGCCGGAGATTAATGAGGGCTGGAGGGATCTTCCTCCTAAAATAAAGACATTTTACAGATGCTCCCACCAAAGGTGTTTATTTATACAAGAAGAATAAAGGTATTCAAGAACAGGTGGCAACCAAACCTGTGTTCTCCCCATTCCTGGGGAAGAACAGGAAAAGGGAGCTGGTTCCTGGGGTTTGGGATGGATAATGGGATGCTTGGGGTCAGAAACCATTAGTATGACAAGTAACTAATTACTGAGGTGGCAGAGCCTGTGTTATTCCTCAGGATGAATATCCCATCTCTAGGAAAAGAAAGCTCAGCAGTGGCTGTGCTCGCTTTGGTACAAAATATTTACATTTTGTTCCAAGTAAATAAAAATGACCCATAAAAGAGGGATTTAAAGAGAGAACCTGCAGCTTCCTTCCTCACCCTCCTCATCCTGTGCTTCAGGCAGCTCCAGCAGTGGATTTCATTCCTGGCAGCCCCAAAGAAGGACACGAGAAGTGCAGAGGGATGTTAAGAATCTCCTTTATGCAGGTGTACACTCGATGGCCAAGAGCACTTACAGGTTAATGCCGTGTACGGAACCGAGATGGACACACACCAAGCTAGAACTAATACCCAGCTCCAGAGTTTTTCCATGGTTTAGTATAATTTTACATTCTGAATGAATATATATTAAAAAAAATAATAATAATAATCATCACAAACCAATCTTTGCTTTGACAAACAAGCCTAGTACAGACAATGTCAAGTTCATTTAAAGCACGAGGAATTAAGGATGATTAGAAAAGCTTTAATCAAAAGGCCATTGGAGCCGCAGCCGAGGGGCTGCAGCACTTCCTTTCCAAGGAGCATGAAATTAAAAAAAAAAAAAAAAAAAAAGAAAGCCAAGAAAACCCCCCACAGCTCCTTCTCCTGTGGGGCTGATCCTGTTCTTGAGAACAAACCAAGTCGATGGAGGTTGGTTATTGGTGTGACACTTGTCCTGTAGAAGAAGCTCCATTTACACCCCCAGGTGCAAACGGCATCGACGCAAAGTTCGTTATTTGTAATCATAAATAATTAACTGTAATAAATACGGATCAAGTAACTTTCCAGCACGTCTCGGGGCCGGGGTGCAGATGTGCTCCACTCGGATGTGCTCTCCAAGGAGCACACAGACAGTAGCAGCAGTTTCTTACTCACAGCTGGAACCAGCGCCTTGGGAAACATTGGAATTCTGAGCTCCAGAGCCTTCCGTGGCTGCTCCTCCCACCCGGGGCCTTTCGGGCTTCACGTGGGGGACTGGAACCCAAAACCACCCAGAAAGTGCCCAACCTGCAGCCACAGCTCTGCCATGGAATTCCACTGGTGTACCCCATGTTTCCTCACGACACCCTTTGGGAACAAACCGGCTCCAAGCCGCTCCTTCGGCTTCGTTTTCCCTCGGTCTTTGTAAACTCCAGGTGTTGGCGCTTCCTCCAAGTGGTTTCTGAGCTACATAAACGCTTCTACCAGGGAATGGACGAGATTGGAGAGTAAATATTCTTCCTACATGGATCTGTTCCCTGGAAAGGGGGATATGCAATGGGAGGGTAACAGCTTCCTAACCACTGGGTTGGGAGACTCCGGATGCCAACGACTACCTACGACTGGCACACACATTCCCACTCGCTCACGGAACAACAACATCCACACGTGTTCAGGCTCTTCCCTCACTCACAGCATCTCCCACGTCCCACACACTCACCGTTCCCAATATTCACAATAATGTACAATAAATACAGTGGGATTCCCAGGAGCACGGACAGGCCAAACCCTGTTCTGGAGACACGGAACACTGACCTGGAGGTGCCATCACAACCCACCCACCCCTTCTCGAGGCTGAGGGACACCCCAGTGCAGCCCAGCACTGGCACTTGGCTCAGGGCAGTGCCAAGCCCCTGGCACAGGCGGATTCCAGGGTGGGCTCTTCCTTGGAATTCAGGTTCCAAGTGATCAGTGAAGCAACACCGTCCATGAAACCCCTGGATGGGGGTGGCCACTGACACCAGTGAGGGACAAGACAACCTTTGAGGGGCTGCTCTGACCACCCAAACCACGTCCCACAACACACCAAGTGAGACGTGGCGTCGTTCTCTCTCCGCAGCCGGCTCCTGTCTTTCCATATAAAACAGAAGCTTCATCCCCCTTCCTCGTCCTCCTGCCGGGTGTCACATTTTTAGGATAATTTGCTCTTTAGATCAAAGATTTTTGAGTACAAAAATGAGTTTGATCACACCCTGGTTGTTCTGAAAGCTCGTTGGGAACTGGGATCAAGTCCCAGACTTTGGGGTTGGACTGTGATATCTTACACCCTTCAGAGAGAAGCCAGTTTGTTCTGCTGAGATTTTAATTACAAGACATTATTTTGTTGCCAAGCAAAGCAGACATTCAAGAACATCTAGGGCAGGAACCCAATGGAATTACTGCCCTTTCACTGTTCTGTTATAAATCTTCCCAAAAGTGTTGAGCTGAACCCATATTAAGTGGCAGCCCCCGTGTGCTTGCTCAGAGTTTAAAAAGATTTAAAAGGAAGTGGTGGAAAGGTGGACATGAGGTTTGGCAGTGAAGTTCCTGCTCCAAACCTCAAGTAAGTGCCACGAATCCTGCCCATGACACAACAGTGCCCGTGCTCTGCCTCTGCCAGTGCAGCGATTCCCTCCCCACACCCAAACTGCGCATTTTTGTACTCAAAAATGTCTCAAGGGAGAGTGATCCATGACTTTCCTGACCTCGGAACGCCCTCCCTGCTGCTGTGTTTGCAGGGGAAGCTCGTTCTGGATTACAAAATTAGAAATGTACATGTTGAAAGGTTTGGTTTTTTCCCAATTAAATTATACACAAACCGGTCTTTACTAAACTATCCTACAAATATTCCACAAACAAGGCAGCAAAAGAACCAGTCCACCACAAAGTCTACAAATACAAAATGGAAGTCTTCTGGGAATTACTGTAACGGGAACGAAGGTTCAGAAAATAAATTAACCTCCAGCTCGTCAGGTGGAGTCACGGGAGGTGCTGGATGGAACTGGAGGGTTTCCACCGTCGGCAGAGTCACGACAGAGTCACCTCTGGGTACCCCCTTCCTCCTCCTCAGCCGCTCAGAGGGTCCTCCCGGTAGTGGATGGCGTATCGGAGCTTCTCCAGCATGATGTCCAGGGAGGAATATTGCGGGAGCTTGATCATGAACATGCACGTCTCCACACGGATGTACCGCGAGTCTGGGGAACCTGCCGGGAGAGGCACCAGGAGGGGGTTGGAGAGGCACCAGGAAGGGTGGTTGAAGACACCCAATGCTTTTCTCCTCATTGTCCCAAAGCTGTTCCTCCCCCACACCCCTTACTGAGGGTATCAAAATCAAATCCCTGCCTCTTGGGGGTCTTTTGAATCTTAAATATCCTGTGCTTCTCCAAGAGGCGTTGGGCCGATATTTTTCCGATAGCCCAATAATTTTAAAAGCATAAGAGACAAATATACAAAGTCTCTCAGTGTCTCTCTAGAGACAAAATTTTAAGTATCACGGAATCTCAGAATGATTTGAGTTGGAAAGGACCTTAAAGCTCATCCAGTTCCACCACCCTGCCACGGGCAGGGAACCTTCCGCTAGAAGTTCAGGTTTATGTTCCATTTTATTTTTACATGGTTTAAAACCAAATTCTCTTCTTATTTACACTCACAACTACCTGCCTCTCTCATTGTCATTGTTTGTGCACTAAATACAAGTTTAAATTACATGAAGAGGGACAGAAAGCTGGAACTGTGCCATGAGAGGAACCACCTCCCCTTGCCTTTGGAGGTGGACACCCCCAGGACACCCCCGTACCTGCAGCGCCATCAGGGGGGGCGATTTTCATGGGATATGGGGGCACGTGGGCGGTGTCGGGGCCCCCGTCCTTGCAGGGGCAGGTGAAGGGGATCCTCTCCTGGTTACAGGCAAACTTGATGAACTTGCAGAGCTCCTCCTGCGTGAACATCTCCAGGGCGCTCCAGAAGAACTCGATGTGCTGATCGGTCTCCATCAGTCCCACCTGGTACATGGTGTGTGCCTGAGGGAACAGAAAGCACATGTCCACTCCTGCCCTCCTCTCTGCCTTCGGGAATCTTCCCCATTACACTTCAGATAAATACAAATCAATAAAATGGAGATGGATTTAAAATTTGATGTTAAAAAGCAAATTCCTTATTCCTCTCTGGAACAAGCCCCACTCCTATTTATTTCCTGAAGCCAGTGAAATCTTAAAAAACTTCCTTGGGAGTAAAGAGAGGTGTCCAAGTACAGGCCAGAGTTCCCCAAGTATGTCCTGGCTGCATCACAAGCAGAAGATTACCCCCAACACCTTCCCACTGGATCCTCCTCTCCGTGTCACAGGGGGAGCTCGGCCAAACCTGCCATTCTTTGTACCTTGAGAAACTCCAGGTTGATGTAGGGGAGGCCACAGGTCCTGAGCTCCATCTCCAGGGGGGTGAGCGTGGTGAGGAGCTGCAGGGGGATGATGGAGCCCAGCCCTGCCCTCACTGCAGTCATGCACTCCGGGGTCTGTAGCTCCCGCATCCGCAGGCTCCGGATCGCGGCCGCGTACACGTCCTTGTTCTCCCACCTGCAGGCGCAGAGCTGGGATGAGGCAGGAACACCTGCAGGAGCCCTCATGCCCCACCCCAGACCATCATGTACAGAAGCTATTTATGAGGGATTCCACTTCTGAATAATCCAGAGTGAGCGATAAGCGCTTTGCATTCCGATGCTTCCCAGTTCAATTCCACTCTCTTCAGCTTCCTCCTCTCCTCTCCTCTCCCCCCTGCCTGTTTCTTCTCAAGCCTCACATCTGTGGCTGTTCCCTGAAGGTCACCCACAGCTGACTCCAGCCCTGCTCCTCAGCTCTCTGTTCCTTACAGAACCAAACAGCATCAATGATTCCAAATCCCTGCCAACTTTTCACAGAGTAAAGCTTTCCCAGAGCCCTCAGCTTCTTCCAAAAGCACCTCTGGAGAGCCTGGTGCTTGGAAAGTCACCCCAGAGGTGGTTCTTCCCCACCTAAGAGCCCAGAAGGCTGTTCCTTACCCCACAGGGATGTGTCTCCCCCTGGGACACAGCTCCACCTCCTCCCCTGTCATGGTCAGGTAGGTGAATTTGCAGCAGGGTTTGTTGGGACAGTCAGGACTCTCCGTCGCCAGGTGCTGAGAGGCAATTTCTGCACACAGAGCTTCCAGTTCTGTCTCATCATTGATCTGTGGGGAAACAACCACAAGGGCCTGGTGACCAGCAGGGCAGGGACTCAGTCCAGGTGTCACCACAACGGACAACCTGCTCCAACAGTGGAATCCAGGAATTGCTTTGGGAGTTCTGGTCTGGTTTAGCAATTCCACATGCTGGTAAACATTTCAGCAGCCTTAATTCCCCTCTGCCTGGCAGCAGGGGAGGCTGAGAGGCTTCTCCAAGGTAACAGGATGTAAAATCCTACAACACAACACTTCCTGACCCTGCTCCCATGAAAACCACCTGGCAGGATGGAGCCACCACTGAGGGGAGACAGCAGTTCCCTGCTGGGGACACTGAGAAAAAGGAGGGAAAGGGAAAAAAATTACTTACATTTTCAAACTTTTTGACGTAGTTGTAGGTGAGGATGTCAGCTTCCTGGAGATCCACATCAGGATCCAGGGGTTCTCCCACCAGGGTCTTCCAGAAGGAGGGCAGGAGGTCCAGGGGCAGAGGAACATCTGCTCTGATGGCAATTCCCAGGAGCTGCCCAAAGAAATGGAACAGCTGCTCCTCGGCGTAGGTGATGGGGCTGGGAGTCAGGATGTACTTCCCCTTCGGAAAAAAAACGGGCACACAGAGCAGGATTTAACAACTGACAGCCCTGAGGGGCCATGTGGTAACAGGCTGGTGGAAACCCTGACTGGAACCTCAGGAATAACATTTATTGGCTACAGAAGGACCTGCAGAGGGTGGCAGGGAGGCTGCGTAATTTATACACTGATACCACGTTATCACTTCATCAGCAAATCAACACCCTACTTGTTTTATGCTTGATATTTCAGTCTTTCAGTTGTGAGATGTTTCTGAAATACAGCCTGGATTTGCAGAGCCAGGTTTGATACACAGTTGGTCTTAAGCTGAGGGAAATGGCCTGTTTCCTACTTGTGAATATTCCCAAGAAGGAAGGATCCCTCAACTACTGCAAATTCTTTGGGCCATAAGCCTTATCTTGTTTCTAAAGAACATCTACTGCACAAAATAAGACACTAAAAATGCACTAAATAGCACAGATGGAGCATCTTATTCTACTGGGAATGTGAATGACCTTCCTGGTGATATTCCTGGAACAATACCTGGAGTTCACCAGTTTGGGACAGAAAATCTCTATCCCAGACAACTGAATCCCATTTACTCTGAACTCTGACCAGGAGTCTTAATTCTGCTACATTTTGCATTTTGATGACTTGGCTCCTTCCCCAAGTGCCTGTTGCACGTGAGGTGCAACAGGGATTCACCAAGAGCCACTCCCAGCTCCCTCAGGATGTGGGACCTGCCTGGTTACAAGTGCTGGGAGGAGCTGCTGATGTGAGGCCTCTCTCTGTCCCTCTAAACAAACGTGTTCCTTTCCTGTTCAAACCCAGCATCCAAAAAGAGAAAAACCACCTCATTTTTGGCACTGAGATCTCACACCTTGTTCTTATTGACAGCAGAGCTGGGGCACAGCAGGAGCAGGGAGAGCGAGGAGCTCTGGAGCTCTTTGCACACTTGCCAAAGGAAGTGACGGAAAGATCCACCTGGGAGAGAGACAGGGAAAACAAGGAAAATATTGATTTGTTTCCTGTTGAATTCCTGAGTGCTGCTTTGTCTTCCAGCACTCTGAGAACAGCAGAACTTTCTGTCCCACCAGCTGGCCTGCAAATGGGATTTGTTGCTGGATTAGGAGATGGATGGTGCTGGGTTACAACAATGGAGTGTTTGCACAGGTAGGAGCAGTGAGGTGATGCAGAGACCAGCACAGATGCTGAGCCACAGACATAACGTTTATCTCCTCACAGCTACTGCCAATAACCACCACAGACCTCCAAAAGAGAAGAATTCCCCTGGGAGAAGGCAGCAAGGAACCCCTGGCTCAGCTAATGGGTGCACACTCATGGGAATGTTCCTTTCCACATCAGACAGGAGTTGATGAGATGAGAAGTGTGTTTTGGACTCTCTTGCTCCATATTCCCCCACAGATTTCCAACAAGGACCACAACAATCAGCACAGACCACATGCATTTGGATAGCAGTGACTGATTTGCTGCTTTGACCGTGGCTGACACCTGCCTGGATACCCCAGCAATTATTCAACAGCTCTGCAAAGCTGAATTGCCTCATATTGTGTTTAAACTAGTCTCTTCCTGAAAATACAGGCTATGCCAGCAGAATAACACAGTCAGCTTTGTCAGGAATTTGAATTGAATGTTGTCTAGTTTAAATTCGTAGGTGTTGTTTCAGTGCAATTTGGTTTAATAAGAATTGTATCATTAAATTCCATCATGATTCAAGTAGAAAAATAACTAATC
Source organism: Pseudopipra pipra (assembly GCF_036250125.1). NCBI lineage: Eukaryota > Metazoa > Chordata > Aves > Passeriformes > Pipridae > Pseudopipra > Pseudopipra pipra. Next base: position 8,043,672 of record NC_087566.1, on the reverse strand, counting down.
ATGTGGTGGAGAAGAGGGACAGATTATAGATCCCATTTCATAAATTCCATCCTCTTGCAACAATTATGTGCAATATAGAGATGGTGCTGGGGAGGGAAAAAGGAGACACTGGACTAATCTGAATTTGGGTAAAATGAACAAGTCTGAACCCTTTAGGAAGAAGCCTGAAATCTGACTTGATTTCAGCTTGGCTGCATCTGTGAGGTGAAGGGATAAGAAGGCAGACAAATACAGAGAGGAAAAAGGAATGACAGGAACTACAGATCTGATCAGCAAGCAAGAAAACATCCTATTGAAAACACCCTAAACATTGTTTAGGGAAAAATATACATGTATGCTCCAAATAAGCAAAGAAATCCTCATAGAGTATCTGCCATGAAAGGGCTGAAGGGCAAACTGAATCTTTCCTTTTCATCCTGAGGTACTCGGAATTTCCTGGGATCAGGCATGTCAGATGCCATTTACTATTTCCCTGTGCACACACAGAGCACCCGAGAAGCCGCATGCAGAAGGGGATCCCAGTCTTTCCACCTGCAGGACTATGAACACTCCGAAGGGAACGCTGCTGCCTGGACTTGACAAGAGCATGTTCCAGTGAAGCCCTGGGCTCTGCCTGGTCCTGGTGACTCTGCCACCCCCACTTACTGGTGCCATGGACCTCCTCCCCGGTGAAGCGGATGTTGAAGGCGTAGGTGGGGTCCCCCCCACTGGCCAGTTTGACGCAGAGCTGGGAGGAGGGGACGCAGCCCAGCTGCCGCGCGGCCTGGCAGAAGTAGGAGTTCTCCGAGGAACGGATCTCCCCTGGGGAAACACACAGGGAAAAGAAACCCCCACGCTCAGAGCCTTTGCATTCATCAGCATCTGAGCTTGGGGAGAGCAGAGCTGACTCGTAATGGGTTTTGGAAAGGATCAGCGCTTCCCATACCTCCAACAATTTCCAGGGGATCCAGGGTGATTTCTGGGGCTGCGTGGTCAGCGGTTCTTTGGACAGTGGCATTGAGCACCCTGTTCATTACAGTGACTTTCGTGTCATAGAAGATTAAACCTGAAGAAACAAACACATTTCAGTACAGTTAATTCACCCTTCTACAATCTTCTTTTCTGAAATTCTCTAATGGGCAATGGTAGAATAATAATTTCCCCTTCATTAGGTAGATGAGACATGGCTAATCTATGCTCTTTCAAAAAAGCATTTCATAGAATCCCAAAATGGTTTGGGTTGGAAGGGACCTTAAAGCTCACCAAGTTCCAGCCCCCTCCATGGGCAGGGACAGCTGCCACTAGATCAAGTAGCTCCAAGCCCTGTCCAACTTAGCCTATTTGTTACTCATGTTTTCTGGAATAAGTGCACTGGGAAAGAACACTGATGAACACAATTCCAATGTTCTATAAATAGATCCCAGCAACTCCACCACAACTTCTGTAAATAGAAACACTTTGCCAAATAGTTGTCAGACATCTGGGATGTTTTGACGGTAAAGCTTCAGGCAAGAAAACATGATAAAAAATAGGGCTGTGACACTGACCCAAAAATAAATCTAATTTCTCTATAAAGAGAAACCTCTGAACATTCCTCTCTTCCCCATACTGGTTTACAAGGTTTTTTCCAGCTGGGCCAATAAAAAAACCTCCTTAACACACTGACACCTCTGGTGAATTCTGTATCATCTTCTTCAGAAAACAAATTTGGGAAGTGTAATGACCTAAATCTTGAGTTTGCTTGTTGTTGTGAGGGCTGTAAAAACCACTTTAAATGCTGATGCACGGCAAGTATTTTCTTGATCTCCCTAATTCTACAACTTCGATGACAAATTCCTGGAACTTCCACCTGATCTGCTGCTTGTTAAAAACAATTTTAATTTATGGATGCTGCCAAGAAGATAAAGGAACATTGAAGGCCACCCACAGACAGAACATGGGCCAGCTGTGATCAAGGGGCACAGTGTCTAACAACTTAATTGAAAGAATGAACTCCCTCTCCTTTAAAAATCGAAAGGAGCAAACTTTCCCCCCACAGTGCCCTGGGCTGATGCCGTGTTTGGTGCCTCCTCCCAGCCCTGCCCAGCCACCTTTGGCCTCCTGCAGCAGGGCAGCGATGCTGTTCCCGTACATGTCCGTCTGGCGCAGCTCCACCAGCGGCAGGAAGAACGTTTCCAGCGTCGTGTTGAGGGACTGGAGCAGAGCAAAGCGCAGGCGCAGGCTCTCCACGGGAACATCTGGGGGGAACATCCAGTCAAGGACAGAAAGAGACCCCACACCTACTGCAAAGCCCATCTTCCCAGCAGGTTTGGTCCAGGAGCCACACAAGCTGTGTCTAAAGCAGTCCCTCTGATCCCAGCACTCGGGATGCAAAACCATCTGTGATGTTTCCTCCTGGATCCCTCTGGGTGTCTGAGTCCAGGATCTTTCATCATCGCTCAATTTGCATTACGTGGAGACCTTCTTAGAGGAACTTAGTGCTTAAAACAGGATTTAGGTGACTAAAGTCTGCCTAGTCCAGAGTGGAAATTCAGCCTTCTTTCCCTCTGCAAGCCAAACTCACCAGGTATTTCCTGCTCCAGCTTGATCTAGGAATTCTGCTTGGAGAGAGGGAGCAGTTGCAGTGCATTCTTAACTTTGCCCAAGCACACCCAAGGAGAGAAGACCCAGACTCAGAGCCCCCTCATCCCACCAAGGCTCCAAGCTCCAAAGGAATGTCCCTACCCCTGGGGACAGCTGGGTGGTTCGGGAGCACTCCCCAGTCTTCCACTGGAAAAGGCCTCTCTGTAAACAATCCATACATACTCAACAGACAGGCAATCCTGGGATCTGCTGCATCAGCTGGATCCAGATACACCTCATGGGGATGGAGCCGTGCTGGAGTGATGGCCAGGTGACGGCACAGCCTGTTGATGTACTGGACAAGGGCCACATCCATCTCCAGGGTCCACTTACGGGACGCTTTCTGGGCATGTCTGGCATCGATGCAGGCACACCTGGAGGTGAGAGGTGTAAAACCTGGTCAAACCAAGCCCTACACTGCTCACTAAGAGCATTTGGAGAACCACACATGTTGTAGGAACTACCTGGAGTTGAGCTCTTCTGTCCCCTTAAGCAGAGCTGTTTCATTACAAAAATTCCAGTCTGAGGACAAGAACTGACTTATCCCCCATTTTTCCTCAGTTATTACATAATTAGGAAAAAAGGAACTGCCTATTAAGCTCACTTAGTGCACTATCTCCTCTGCAGAAGATATGGGGAAAGGAGCTATAACAATTAGCTTGTGGCCTGACACAGGGAGATAAGGAGAATTCATTTAAGGGACTTTATTCTTGTACAAGATTAAGAAATTAACTGTCCCTCTTCTACATAATTTCTGACCCAGTAAGAACCCTGCCAGTTAAACAATTACCCAGTGCACTGATTTGTGAAGGAAATCAGAGACAGATGGAGCTACAATTCTCATTATGATAATTTATTATCCAGTGTGGAAGCTATAAAGGACACTATGGCATCTGATTTTCTTGACTATGCTACAAAAAGTCAGGAACTTGCATTTGGGCAGCACAGGGACTCCTTCAAAGCAGGTTTTGAGAAAATAACCAATTTTCTCGATAGGCCTTGAAGCCATGGATGGAAATTGGAGTGTTAAAGCTACTTGGAGCAGGAACCCTTGGGATCAAGATTATTAAAGTGAGCACAATGAATCAGTATCACATTTACAAAAAGATGTGCAAAGTTTACCTTTCAAAGTGCAGGTCATACCCACAGGAGAGAATGGCTCTCCACACACTGCGGATGTCCTGCTTGGAGCGGTCCACCACGAATCTGTGGAATCCATCCAGGGTCAGATACTTCTCCTCAGGAACTGACAACAAAGGTGAGACCAGCAAACAGTGAATGACTTGCCCTACAAGAGGATGGCTGCTACTTCCAGCTTTGTCCTGGTTCTCCCATCCCACCATGGATCGTTCCAACCATCCCAATGTCAGGTCCAACCTGGCCCTCAGTCAATGGCACTTGTTCCCTCCTCTCAAGGACACGAGTCACCCACTACCCTCTGGAACAGCTCCATCTAACCAGGTATCAAGGATCCACACTTGGCTGAATGCTCAGATTCCCAGCTTCTGAGCTAACCTGGCATTTCCTACAAGGAAGAGTCCAAGCTCATGTCTGTTCACTCTTCCACCTGACTAGAGAAAAATTCCAAGCATAACCTCTGTCAGGGCATGGCTGTGCTGTCTCCTCCACGGATACACTTAGGAGGTATCTGAAGCTTCCCTTTCATCCAGTTTCATTTTTGTAACTTAAGAATTTCCAATATAAATTGAGAAACATGATTAAAACCCACCTAGTTCAAGCCCATGATATCCTAACTCCCCACCACAAAAAACCCTTGAGACCACACCCCTGAGGAAGTTCTCTACTCAATGGATTCACACAGTCTACACACTGTTGGATGAATGGCATGAGCACAGTTTGCTCTCACACTCACAAGCCCAGATTTAGAGATACAAATAAACCCAGCATTTTAAATCACTCTTTCAAAAACATTAAGTTAGCCTCGTTAAAAACAAACCAAATCTATTATGATGTCATATAAATGTCAATAAATAATATTTTTTTTCTACTACGTAAAGCCATAAAAAATTCTCTCCAGCTCCTACCTTCCTGTTTCTTTGTGGGAGACTTTTCGGGGTCCTTCTCTTCAGGTTTGCTCTTCTCAGGAGATTTTGGCTTTACAGTAGGTTTCTTCTCACTTAAGGCTGTTCGGCTGAGGGACAAAGTGAATATTAGGATCCAAGTTTTCTTTCATCTCTCCACAGAATCCCAGAATGGTTTGTGTTGAGAGGGACCTTAAAGCCCATCTGGTTCCATCCCCTGCCGTGGGCAGGGACACCTTCCACTAGACCAGGGTGCTCCAAGCCCTGCCCAACCTGGCCTTGACTCAAGGGTTCAAGAACCCAAAACGTTCCTTGAAGGTCTTTTATAATCCCAAAGTTGCCTTTCCATCTTCCAATCCATAGAAATACAGAGGGAGAGGGAATAAAAAATCTGGATTCTTATAGAGAAATCAACTGTTTCACAAGTGCCAAAAGGCTGAAGACACCAACCTGACACTGTTGAGCATGGACTTCTCCTTGGTAGGGGGTTTGGTGACCGGGCGCTTGGTGCTCACCACCTTCACTGGGTGCTGCTCCTTGCCCGCCTTGTTGTACTTGCTCTTGTCAAATTTGGGCTTGGGCACCCCATACTTCCTTAAAATCTTCCAACACAGAAAGGGAATGATTACCCAGTGCTCTCAAGTGGCCCAAAAAGATGCTGCAAACAGTTTTCAAAGCACTACCTGGGTGAGCTGGTCCTCGAGCACCTTCTTGGGAGGGCGGACGTTGGTGAAGAACACGTGCAGGAGGTTCCCAGGAGTCTGGGAGTTGATCTGCTCCTTGCTGAGGTAGATGTCAGACACCTTGATGGGCTTGGCTGGGGTCAGGCTCAGCATTTGCTCAGAATGGACACAGCTTTTAAAGATTTCTGTGAGGACTTCTCGAGCACCTGGGACCAATTTCTCACCTAATTAAAAAAAAAAAAAACCAAAACAGCAATATGGTACAAAATACCCTGACAATTCTATAGGATTTGCAACGTGAAAATATATTTTGCATTCAAATATTCTATCACATGGCACTTGCTTTGACACAGAAAATCACTTTCATAGGGAAAAAAAAAAAATCACTTTTCTAAGGTAAAAAGTCACTTTTGTAGGAAAAAAAGTCACTTTCATAGGGAAAAGGCTGACCCTTCTGCACCCATTTTTGACAGAGAACTAACTGAATGCTTTCTCCTGTTTTGGTCACATATTGTAATTATTATTTGAGTGGGAATGAAAAAAGTAAGACTATTTATGATGCCAATACAAAAATTATGTGGTGTAGACAGACAGCAACACTTATCAGCTGAACTAGTAAGTCAACTGAACTTCCTCCAAGTGTTATCCTTCCCTGATTCAGGATTTTGGCCCATTCCAGGTGTTTTAGGGTCTGTACAACTTTCATGCTCTTAAAGAATATAAATTACTCCTTGTTCTACTTGACCAATTTCTACTCTAAAGTTATGCTGTGTCTAACAGTGGTAAATTATCACAGTGTTTATTTTCTCAAAGAAGTCCCTAAACAATTCAATCAGTAGTTTTTTGGGTTGATGAGTTTTTTGGTATTTTTTTATTTATTTTTAATTTATTGTTTGATTAGCTGTGAGGACAGTTGAGCCATGTTCAGACTGCAAATAGCTGCTGGAAGGAGGAAACTTGCTGTGAAATTCCTCCCTGTCACTCCTCAATTAGTGAGTCCCACCAAACCAAGGAGAATCTGAGCCCTGTGTCCCAAAAACTCCCCCAGTACAAGTGAGGTATTTGCCAGTGTGAAACCACATACCTTTTATTGACTTATCATTGAAATAATCTTCTAGTGCTGGGCTTCCTTGGGTGTCAAATAAACTCTGGTTTACAGTAGAAACAGTTAAAATCTCCTCAGTTGACATCTCCATCAGCTCATCTTCACCATCCAGGCTGGACAGGCCAATGAGGTCACTGCTGTTGAACAGGCTGGCTCGGATTTTCTCTATTTTAGCTCTTGACCTTATCTGTAAAATAATGAAATCAGTTAACAGGAACTCTGAGAACACAAATTAACTTCCAGTTATACGGATTTGGGTTTTAAGCTTTCTCCCTCCTCCTTACAGATAAGCACTATGCTGCTCTTCCAACTCTTCTACATCAGTAATTTGATATCAAAATTCAGGTTCAGCCCAGAAAACATCATTTTAAGATCATCAGGCCACTGAAATTCCCATGCTGTGAGTTAATGAGACACAGCTCTGAACCAGCTATTCCATGTCTTAGTCTGGAGACAGTCCTTGGAAACATCAAGAAGCAGAAGGTGTCAGACAGGTAACCTGTCATTATTTATAACTCTACAGTCCTTGCTTCAATTCTCCACTCAGAAAAGTCTTAATTAGCACAGGGCTTTAAGCCTCAGCTGCACAGATTGGGAAGAGGAACAGTAACTTCCTTATATTCCCAAAATAACAGCACTGTCAGAGCAGCTCCAGACTCGGAGTGGTTTCCATGTGAACACTGGCAGCTTTCTGGACACACTTCATGGGTTATTTCAACCCTGGGGGCTTCGTGTAAATTAACAGCTCAAGAATAGCAAGAGTTTCCATCTGAACAGGCTGATTTCCTTCCAAAAGGGAAACTGATACAATCCCAGACTACACAAAAACATCTCTCCCTTCCCAGGCCATCAGGAATGGCTGTGCTTTTGGAAGCTCCTGATAAATCTGCAGCTGCTGGTGTAAGGACAGAGAAGGTTCTCGTGCAGAGCCAAAAACCTGCAGTGATCCAGCATCGATGGCAACCACCCACAATGCTTTTAAAATTCATTTGCAGCCACACATCAACAAAATTTATCATCTCTCCTCAAGCAGCTTTATAGAAGAATCCATAGATGGTTCAAAATCTGTGAAAATGTGCTCATTAAACATTAAATAATTGCCTTGTGGGTCAAACCAAAAGGACACGAATCTCTAAATCCATCTCAGCAGTAGCCAGTAGTAAGTCTTTGACATGAGAGAGGAAATGAATAAAACTTCCCCTTTACATATTCTCCCAGCCTCCTGAAACCAGAAGTTTAAAGATTTCCTAAACTGAAAACTGCACTGGCTGCTGAGTTTAACAGCCACCAATTTGCAATCCTCCAAGAATTTAATCCCTTAGGATTGGCTTCAGCAACACCTTGTGACAATAAGCTCTACAAGAACACACAAGAGTTCTTCCTTCCTTCCGCTCTAAAATTGCTGCTTGATAACTCCACTACTTGATCCCCTCTGTTCTCTGAGAGACACTGAATGTATCTGAGACTGTGAATAGTAGAAAGTCAGTGCAGAAGGAAATTTGGAGTTCCTCAGCCATACTGTCCAAGCTGAGAACTCGCAGTCTCCCTGGTCTCATGTGCCCTTTGACACACACTTATCCTGCACCCAGAAACCAGCTCCTAGAGTCAGATCCCATTCTCCCAGAACCCTCTGACCCCAGAGGCCCCTCTCCTACCTCCACCACAGCAAAGCCCTTGATGGGCCGTGACAGCAGGGGCTGGTTGTCCAGGGATGTGACCGTGTACATGGACCCCACGTCCGACACTGATGCCGTTTCCACATTGTCGAGGGGTTCCCCAAGGCTGCCAAGGCTGCCCAGGCTCCCAGTGCTGCAGTGGGAGAGATCCAAACTCTCCTGGCTGGAAACAACATGCGGCTGTTCCAGCAATCCAGGTGGGATGGCCAGTTCCAGTCCTGCTTGGAACTGGTCCACGGAGATGTCGCTGACGGTGCGGGATATCCCCTGGGAGCTGCAGAGGGAAGCCTGGCTGGTGGATGCCGAGGCACTGACGCTCATGGCAGGGGTGACACTGCTGGAGCTGCTGATGTCCAGACTGTCCGCGCTGCTGGAAACAGTTGGTTTCTCCAGTTCAGTTCTGCATTCGCCTCCTTCTGCTTTGTCCTTGATTTTTTTGGGATCCTCTTCCTGCAAAGGGATGTAGATCTCATCTTTGAAGACCCCCCCGTGGGCATTGCAGGCCTTTCTGATGGCACTCCTGACCGTGCCCTCCTCCAGGTGGGTGGGGATCCCTGAGATGACGAGCAGGCGGCTGTGGGCCGTGGGACCCACCAGGGCCTGGCAGGCGTCTGCCACCGCATCGTTTGTCACCCCCAGCCCCTGGGGATCCTTTTTGGTCAGGTGCCTGAGGATTATGAGCAGAGTCAGTGCTCTGTGGAACCACAGCATGTCCTCAGGCTTGCTCCCTCCGATGCTGAGGAGCGCGGCGTCCGTTTCGGCCGCTCTGGACGAAGCCCTTTTCCCTGAGGACGACGTCTTTTCCCGCTTCATTTTGACCTTCTTCCGTTTTGACAGCAAGCTTGGACTCTGTGGTGTCTGTCCCGGAGAGGATGAAGATGAGGATGAAGAGTCACTGAGATTGGGGGCACTTGTGGACGATATCACATTGGCTGTGACACTCATGTTGATGGGCAAGGTTACTTCTGCCACAGCGAGGCAAACTTCCATCAGGGCATGGAAGTACGTGGAGAACCTTCCCTGGTCGGCCACTCCAACTCCAGAACCACCACAGGCATTCCCAGACACCCAGTTCTGGGTTTCCTCATCATACAGCTTGTGAAGTTCTGACTGCAGGGCCATGAGCATGGCCAGGCAGGGGTTGAGCTGCAGGGCAATGGAGGACGACAATCCTGCTGGATTCTTCTTCTGCTCCAGGTTGTGGATTTTGCGAAGCAACTCAGCCAGGAGGTGAAATATTAATTCTTTCACACACGCTGCCATGTCAGTGGTCCAGAGGAAGTTCCCTGTGTGAGAAAGGCAAGACATGGGGTCAGCAGTGTTTCACTGCTTTGTAACATGAGCTGCAAAAGTAACACTAAAAAAAGCACAACAAAAGCTCGTTTCAATGGCTGCACATCTGCAGCAAGAAAGACAGGAAGGGTATTCCAAGAAGTGCAATCAACAGAAAACTTCTGGAGTTTGAAGAAAATTTTCAACACAGTGGAAGAACTCAGAAAATTACAACTGTCATTTTTGTTTCCTAAACTCTCCGCCTGAGCCAGCACATTGTCAGTGCTCATCACTAAGGAAATACTGGATACTCACCTAAGAATTCCACTACTTGCAAGAGAACTGAAGCAGGGATAGTGTCCAGTTCATCTTCTGATTTTCCATCCCCATCTTCTAATTTCCAAGTTAAGAGCTGTTCTGTGAATGCCATTGCCAGGGGGAATTCCAGGGGAAGGGAATGCAAGACCAACACAGCTCCAGGAGGAGGAGACACTCCTACAAGGTCAAAGACAACACTTATCATGAATCTAAGCATCAGTAAAGTGAAAGTATTAACATTTAGGATTTTTTTAAGGCTAAATTTATGTTAAGTGAGAATTTTCCCTATAGTACCTTGTAAGAAACAAATAGGAATGTTTCTCCATAATGATAAATTGATATGATCTACAATTATAAATGTACAGAGAACATTTTGTTCACATAACAATGGCACAGAACAACTTTGAGCCTGTACATATCTAAATAGATATAAGATTTCCCCAAACCATTTATTTGTAGTGTGACATGTTTGATGAGTATTGAGGTGCTGTAAATTCAGCAAAAGAAATTAAGGACCTCCAAGAGAAGAACTTCCTGCACCTGGTCACCTTCACATCTCTAAATCCCACTGTCTTTCTTTGAGGTGAAGAGTAAAAAGATTGATTTCTCTTGTTTGAGAAGCTGGGGTGACCTGTGTATTGCTACACTGCACATTCATTACTCTGTATTAGAGGCCCCTACTATCACCTACAAAAAGGAAAAAATATAATCTCCATCTGAAACAGCATCTCAGGCAGCAACAGCACTAACATGAACACTGCAGAATGAGTATTTTGAATAAAATGTTCTGATTAAAAACACTGCTTGTTGAACTCCTGGAATATAAAAATCAGAGGGAAAAAAAACCCCAGATCCTGAGGGATTTAACAGGACTAACAAAGATGAGAATCAGGTGGTTTCCAATGTTTATAAAACTCAGGATTTTTGGTTAAGGATGATTGCAAATTTGTGGTAGGAATCCCTTCTCCAAAAATCCTGCCATAACCACTGGCAGGACTGGTGCTACAGAAACAATGACGATCCTTCTGAGAACACAGTTAGAAAGGGTTTGAAACTGTGTTTAATGTTGTTGTTATTTTTTACCCAGTTTGATGTGCACCTTGTGTGTGGGGGTGATGACTGAGGGGTACATTCTTACCTAGTTTGATGTGCACCTTGTCTGTGGGGGTGATGACAGCAGGGTACTGGTTGGTGGTGGGGGGCGGCGTGAGGCCGGTGTTGGTCGGGGAGGCGTCCCGGGGGTAACACACGGCCTCGATGAGGTTCAGCTGCCCATTCCTCTTCACTTTGTGCCCCAGCCCATAGACCAGCACCCGAGCCCAGGGGGCTTTGTACAGGGATGAACTGAGAACAGAGCAGGAACAGGCTGGTCAGGCTCTAACCAGCTTTAAAAATCTAAAAAACTAAGTAACTACATCCTCAGGGTTACAGGCTCAGTGACACGTCTTCAATCTTTGCCACTCCTGGTCCCTCAGTTACTCACTCTTTGCGGAATCCAGACTGACTTTCCTTACAGGACACAATCACAAATGCAGCCCCAGGGAAGTTAACATCCATGTTGACTTTGGATTCTGAAATTGGGAATTCTTCAGCAGGAAACTGTTCTGGCGCTGCCTGTAACAGAACATTTCATAGTGAAGGATCCCAAACAGCAGCAAACCATCTCCCTCTTCTTTATTTAAATAAAATACAGCATTGTAAATAAAGGGACAGCATAAGATCAGTTCATGTGATGAAGAGTATTTGCTACTGCTTGTGTCTTTAGTGTCCACTATGATCAGAACAGGAATTTAATCCATCCAGGGAAACAACTCTGTGTAAGGGACAGTATTATGGAAATTAGAATCACACTTAAAGCAATGGCTCCTTAGAAAGAAACCCAACACTGCTCATAAAACATGACTAAATATTTCACCTGCAAAAAGGAGCAGATCTGTTTTGTGAGGTCCAACAGACTCTCCTCTCCTTGGTGCAGCGTCCGAGTGATGGCCACAGTGAGCCACTCCCTGATGGCCTGGGAATTCCCCTGGTAGAAGAGGTCTGTGGCAGCACAGGTCTGGGAATGGATGCAGTGTTGCAAGGACTGGGCCAGAAGGATAGAGCTTGAACTGATTGTTCCATCTGTAATAACAAGGGAGAGATCCCAAATTTGGAGATCACTTTGACATGTTAATGCAGTCTGTGACACACTCGGTGGAAAGAAGTTTCAAAACACATGAAAACAGAGGCTTGTGGAAAACTCCTCCCAAAGGTCAGCAGGAGAAGGGATCCACCTAGGACTAGATTTGCAGCCCTGCCCCAGTTGGTTGTGGATGGGATGGCCCTCTAAATGCCAGCTGTGCTCTTCCCCTGCCTCAGCCCAGCCCCTGGAGGGGTCTGGCAGGGAAACATGGAGCTGTGGAATCACCCTGCCCATTCTGTCCCCCGGGTGAAGGCAGGCAAACTTCAGTTTATTGTACAAGTATAATTAGGAAGAGTGACCAGAGGTAAGAGCAGCTTCATCTGTTCTCAAGCTTTCTCCACACAGGAACCAGATCACTTTTGGGCAGCCCCAAGTGGGTCTCAAGCCTTGACATCTCATGGATGTCATCCTTCAGCTAATGGGAGAAGCCAAGGGAAACTAAAGTGCAGAGCACAAAAGAGTGGGCAATTCACCAAAATGCTGGTTTGGAAACTGTGTGTTAGCAGGACTTGAATTAGACAAACTTTAAAGAGGAAAAACTGAATTAAAGCTTGTAAACTGGTTCTTAAAGCCATGCAAAGTAGTGCTGTACTCTGCAAGGAGATCGCTTCCAGTGAGGATCTGTCAGAGGTAGCCAAGTTTCAAAGGAATTGGAGGAGGGAACAGGACTCTTTCCAATGGTAAATAATCACTTTCTATTATTAATAGCCTATATTTAGCACTTCCTACTTCCTCCTTATGCTTCAGCCACATTACACACATTCCTCTGCATGCAGAAGAGCTTTGTCACGATAATTGTCTTTGTCAACACTCACTTGAATGAGCCAAAGATTATTTTCCATGATTCAGCACAAACATTCTCTAACCAGATCTGTGATTCCAGCAGGAAAAGGACAAACTACTTTGTGAAATGAAGAACAGTTGAATTTTGAAAAGTGTGAGACCCAACTGGCATTTAGTTTTAGTACCCAGGATTAGAATTTTAATAAAAACAATCTCAATTCCTTACCAGTATCCCACACGGATACTCCCTTCACTCCCCAATAAACAGACGACCACAGGTCTCAAAGGGACAGGAGCACACTGAGTGGGATCCTAGGAGGGACTCTTAACTCTCTTGAACACTTTTAGTTAGGTTATTAGCAAGAATTTCAGATTAGAACCTATATTAATGTCAGGAGTCCATTGAGACATTTCTTAAATATCATCATTATTAACCAACTAATAAAGAAGCATCAAACTAACTATATTTTTTTTGTCCCTAGAAAACCATTGTACCTCAAAAGAACTTTGATAAAGAAAGAGTGTTTACCAGGAAGAGGTGGTGCAAGAAGCTGGTTGGAGAGCAGCTGCAGGTGCTCCAGGGTGATATCCCGGATGGCAGGAATGTGGAAGAGCCGAGTAAACATGTGGGGAGATTTGGGGGCAAAAATGTTGAGCAGAGCCATCCGACAGTAGAGCTTGGCCAGGGCAGCTTCACTCCTCAACAGCTCTCTAGGGAACACAAACATGAAAACATCCAGTTCTCCTCCACAATAAACCACCTGTCCCCGAATCCAGATACACCTCATTATTTACAAGGTTCCAGTAGATCCAAAGCTTCCTTATTCACTTAAGACAGAACTCAACCTATCTAATTCTGGGACCAAATGAGGGCACATGGGTTAGAAACTAACTCTTCAAAGTCAGTCAAGACTTCTTAAACTGCTGGGCAGCAACTGGCTGAGGGTACAAAAACTGAAGGAAGGTACTGTTAGATCAGCACATGTAAAACCACTTTCACAGGACTAAGTAAAATCCTGTCAACAAGACAATTAAAATAAATTTTCTTTATTGCCAAAAACCCCCCAAAACCCTCAGAAAAAAAAAAACAACAAAACCCAAAATCTCACTACCCCCGTTAAAACATGAAGTTAATGAATCTTTGTCAACTTTATCCAACAATTCAAAAAAGATTCAGAAGTTTATAATGCCTAAAATAATGCTGTAGTAGATAAATGTACTATGAGAAATGCTACAGACCAAGTCAGTTAATACAAATTCAGACAAAACAAATGCCTTGTAACTACATTTCTTTTTCACCTGTGAATTTGTATGTTGGTGTTATCCAGGGTAACCAAGCCATTGGTTGCAGTCCTCCTGTATCCTGCAGGTGGCCTTTCCAGCATGTCAATGGGATACCAGTACCTCACCAGAACTCCCTCACTTCGGAGATAGGTCTCTACTTGCACCAGTTCATTCACCTGCAACACCAAACCCAAAACTGTCAACAAACACATTCATGATAATGTTTTTATTCCTTCAAATCAGCATTCCAAGCATTTGCTCACCATGTGTGATGCTGATACATGAAAAGCCCTCCCAGTGTACCTTTACTCACCGAATCAACATCCAGAACAACACCATGAAGACCAAATGTCTTCAGCATCCCCCGAATAGCAAACTTGGGTAAAGCTGTTCCCACGGCACTGCTGGTGACATTGTTGCTGTCAGGAGAGCGAGTCACCACTGTGAGACCTGGCCAGGAAGGGACAACACAGCTTTTAAGGCACAGTATTTTCCTCAGACTGACCGTTTCTGCAGTAGATCCCAAATATTGGAGCCCCCGAGCTTTTCTGTTCCCCCCAGGATCGTTTTTGCTGACCTTACCTTTCCGTACTTTATCAATTGTGAACTTGTTTGCCTCATCTTTGATGTCCTCGATGGTGGGAAGGTACAGGTCTCTTGGGATGCCCCCGTTTTCCTCATAGAGGAATTCCACAGTTTGCCGGGCTATATCAACCATTCCTGGCAGAAAGAAGGGAGTGCAAGTTATTTTCCCCAGACACTTGAAATTTGTTCTTATTCTCATTAAGATCCCAAGCAGGTATCTAATCACTTGAATATTCTTTCAGCCAGGCTGATAGATAGAAATTGGAGCTTTCCCAAGGAAGTGGAACTTTTCCTGAGCTTCTCATCAGGGCTCAATTCCTACCTCACTCTTACTGTGACTTTTCCATAAACAGGTTGTCCTGCCAGACCTGTATCCATTTACAAATCTCCCCTTATTGCTATGTTCCTCAAAAGTTTTGCCTTGATATCACTACAGACAGAAAATGCATGTGGGTAATTTCTTCCCCAACTATTATTCCAAAGTATTCCTGTACCCACATCACAACAAATCACATCACTATTTCTAAAGTAACTTTCCCTATTTAAATAGTCCAACTTAAGTAAAACTGTTAAAGAGAAATCATGAGCCCAAAACAAATTCTAAGCACTCCAGGGAAACAACAAGTGATTTTTTTAAATTTAAATTTTCCAGCCCTGAATACAGTAAAACATGAAAGAAACACAGGTTTTATCTCACACTTCCTGCACATCATATAAACCAATGTGCATAGAAATAAATACAGCCATACCTAACTGGAGAGCTCCTTTAATCTGATCCAGCCCAGATTTCCTCTCAGCCTCATTACGGAACCTTCTTCGAATTGTAGGGAAAACTTTAGTTTCCCAGGCTTTAACCAAGAGGGCATAGTGGTCCTCCTACAAAGACAAGAACACCAAGAAGAGAGAAGTTAACAGCAGCTATATTTTTGTTAGAGAAGTAGGAAAAACTCTTGTGTGGCAAAAATCTAAAAATCTAAATTACTATCTGTGTTTGCAGTCTATAAATTACAGGAGGCAGAGTTTGCCACGTTCCTCACCCGGGGAATATCGTCGTCATCATCATCATCACTTTCATCATCTGCAATTGGAGGGGGGTGAGGATCAGGACCTGAGGTGATAAAGTTCTCATAGCTCAGCTCCATTTTGTAGTGGCAAGATGTGTCACTGTCATATTCTGCAAAACACACATGGAGATAATGAGATCAGAATGCATGGAAAAATATTCCGTGAAATTTGAGATATACGGCATTCCATGGTCTCCAATCAGTCAGTGGGAATGTAATGCCTTTTGACACAGCACAACCAATTGGCTGATTCAACCAACTGTAACATCCTATTGTATTCCCAA
Organism: Pseudopipra pipra; assembly: GCF_036250125.1. Taxonomy (NCBI): domain Eukaryota; kingdom Metazoa; phylum Chordata; class Aves; order Passeriformes; family Pipridae; genus Pseudopipra; species Pseudopipra pipra. The sequence goes on along the minus strand of NC_087566.1, from coordinate 8,027,793 downwards.
CCCTAATGAGATCATTTCTCATTGTAGCTCCATTAATTAAGGATAATTTGCACATCCATACAGAGGAAGACCAAAGAAGAATTTTTTAATTGCCTTGTCTAAAATCAGATAAGCACAGATTCAACAGTGCTTAAGAGGCAGTACCAGGCTGGGTTTAAATCCTATTTAATTGATTGTAATTTCTGCCCAAAGAGATTTAAATATTCATTATCACTTTACGTTGTTGGGCCGTGGCCACGGCTGCGATCCTGCAGGGGGGCCCGTGGGTGCCGGGGTCGGAGGCGATGCTGGTGCCAGCGTCATTGTCACTGTCAGAGGCCATGGCAAAGGGCAGGGCCTCGAAGTTGGCACTGATCTCCTCGGCCAGGTCGATGCACAGGTCGGCAGCGTTCCGGTGGGCCTGGCCCTCGGCAAAGGCAAACTGCCGGGAGCCGAAGTTAGCCCGGACCTTGGTGTTCTGCAAGGAGATGCACATCAAAGCATTGGGGATTGGTTTGCAGCCGTAAAACCTGTATTACACAGCTCACTACTACTGCTTGCTAAGTACCTTTGTGCAAGGTTCCTAAAAATGTAGTTTATTTGTTCTCTGTTAAGAGCTGCAAAAGAATGAGGTGAAGGGTATTGCTATCTGTGAAAATGTACTGAGAAAGAGACACAACACCTGACAGCCAGTCAAAGCTACTCACGAGCCTTGAAACCATTCCAGAAGGCTGATACTGTGTCAAAGGAGATGAAGAAGTGGAAGAAAAGATGAAGAAAGGGGCCTTCTGGGACCTCTGACTCAAATTCAGGAGGCTTGTCAGGGGCATGGTGAGGGTGGTGCTATGGGAGGGACGGTTTTGGAAGAGGGTGTAAGAGATGAGGTCATGTCCAAATACTGTAATTAGAATCTGAATATTGTAATTAGATGATAGCACAAACTTGTAAAGCCTATGCAACTCAGTGTGCTCAAAATCTTCCTGTGCACCTTGGTGCTGTAATAAAGGAGTGCTTTTTGCCTTTAATACTCAAAAACAGTCCAGGGAATTATTTCTCTGACTTTAAGGCAACAGATTTGATCCTTCCCTTTGCTCTTTTTTTAAAAATACCTCAGCCAAAGGGATAAGCTGATCCTATCTCCCTGCCACAGGGGTTCCCAGCTATCAGGGAAAGCATTAAGCTGCTCAACACAAACTTTGAACTTTTTTTTGCCTTTGAGCTGGGTGGGAATACTAACAGAGGGGCTACTGGCACAGAATAACAGCATCTCATCAGGCCAGCTGCACATTAGTGGGCTAATGGGCAGAAAAAATTCAAAATCATGCTAAATTGCACCAGAGAAGATGAAATACCTCAACCCAACTCCAGACAGGTAAAAATTATTAGGTTGTGGGTTTGATCCCCATATGGGCCATTCACTCAAGGGATGGACTCGATAATCCTTGTGGCTCCCTTCCAACTCAGAATATTCTGTGATTAATTTACTTCTTATAGATAGGTAAGCAGGCTCAATACTTTATGCTTTTAGTATTTCTGAAAGTATATCAAACAATATATTTCTGTTACAGCTTGCCTTTTTCTGAATGTGGACAACTGGCCACATTCCACCAGAGACATCCTCCAGGTACGGCCCGAGTCGCTGCCCACAATATGTGAAATAAACTCTGCCCTTTGCTGGTTGCCCTGGAGGAGGGGGAGTTCCTTCTGTCCTTTCCCATCCAATTCCTGCTACGTCACCTGAAGGAAAATAAAAAATAAGGATTTAATTGGTTTTCTCATCCACTGTTTCCCTGACATTTAGAGGATTTTCTGATTTAGCAGATAAGTACTTTAGCTAAGCTCTCACATACCAGGAGAGAGAGTCACATCCAGTCTGACACTCTTCCACTGCAGCAGGCTGGAGCCATTGTAATGCACTGCTCGCCCATTGCTGAGGAGCAACAAGGAGAAGAATTAACCAGAGCACTGAAACAAAGCAGGATTCCAACCCACTGCCAGCTGTGAGAACGAAAAGGCAACTCAACTCCTTTATTTTGCAAGGATACTCTAGTCCATCATTTTAACATTTCAGTTAAAAAGAGCATGTTGCCTACTACGTGTTCACAGTACTCCTCCCTAATCTGCTTACAAATGTGCTGAGCATCACCAAGATTTCTGGTGTGCATTTCCAACATACTTGTGGAAGAGACAGGTGCCCACGGGGTTTGTCCAAGCACCATCTCGTTTTTCAGCTTCTGTGGCAAATCCAAATGAAACTATTGGTCCAGTGTCATCATCTGTATCTCCATAGGAAACTACTTCAATTTCCCAGTAGAATGATGGTGCCTAGAAATAAAAATAGGAATACTTTTTAAAAAGAATAAGAGTATTTTTTTAAAATACCTACAAAACGTAGGTAAAAAAGGAAATTTCTTTTTTTTTTTTTTCCTTTGTTGAATACTGAATGACACAAACTGCTGGAGAGTTGTGAGTTCTCACCTGCACTGGAACTGGTGAGGTGGCATAGATGAAGGTGCCCCGAGGGAGCCCCCCCCCTGCACTGGGATCAGCCAGGAAGGTCACAGCTGCCAGGTGTGAGGAGAACATACATGCCCTCACTGGGGGAAACACTCTGGAGGGGCTCCACGTGATTTCTTTGGGCTGCAAACACAACAGAGTAGTTTATTCTACCAGTTTCAGCTAAATTCATCCTCTGAAATCCAACCACACACTCTTTGAGGTGCACATTTAATACAACTGCCACAAGTGCAGCCACATCCCATCACATAAATTCACATTCAATGAAATGTTTAAATAAGAATCCAACCAGTTTGGCTCCACCAGCACAGGCAGACCCTCTGCACCCAGTGGGTTCACTGAGGGCAGAGGACTTTGAGCTGTTTCTGTGCTCACCTGCCTTCTGTCTGCCTGGAGGGGAGGAGGGGGAGGTCGGGCACAGTCCCGGTACAACATCCGTAACCTCTCACACTGCATTTCCACCACCAGCAGCCTCTCCCCTGCAACAACAAACCACACCAAGGCATGAGCTTCCAGCAAATTAGTTACTGGAGTCCAACAATGTCATCTTAACACAGGAATAAATATGACATTCGCATTTGAGAGATTCCATCAGTCTCACCTAAACAACAAAATCGGGGCAAAGTCTAATGTATGCAAGTGTTTTCCTCATGTTTAATTTATATTTGGTTAGCAAAGACACTTAATTAAGATATAAAGTTCATTTTAGTGAGCATGTTTATGGCCCAGCAAAGGCAGGAAGTCAAAAGAATCTATGCCTGCTGTCAAAAAAAGTCAGTGCTCCCCCTTTTACACTGGAGATCATTGGTAATCACTTGGCTCCTGCCCTAAGCATCCTTTGCTTTAGCCACTTTTCCTCTGACACGTTCTTAAAACTTGCCCTTGAACAAAGACCTCTGCTGGGCCCACTGCTTATCCTTAAACAAGAGGGAAGGAAACTGAGAGCTCAGTGATAAGAAAGCATTGTAAAAAACAGCAAAAAGATCATAAAAAGAAAACATATGGTGACATCAAGGAATACAGGGTAGGATACACCGGAAGCAAGAAAAGTGGAGAGAGTTTGGAAAAGACATAGTCCCAGGACTGGCATCTTCTGTGATACAAAGATCAGGTCCTGGCCTAAATTTATGCCTAATGTTTAATGATTTAGTATGATTATTAGCTGCTCTTACATCAGCAGCTCTGCAGCAATGACAAGACATGCTGTACTGTGCCAGTTCCTAAACTCTGAGTAGTTGGAGGACAAAACACTGCAATGACTTTAAAAGCTGTTCTGTTTCTGAGCCCAGTATGACAACGAAGCTGCACAAAGTGTCAGACACATACCAGGGCTGCACTCCTGGGCCACCAAATTCAGCACTTCTACAGCAGCTGGACACTGTTGAATGAATTCTTCACAGAATGAGCTGTCTTCCAACAGCTGAGCCATCACCAGGCATGCTCTTAATGGAAAAAGAATACATTTAAAGCATTACAAAAGTGTATGTTGTCAATGCTGTCTTTACATGCATTGAATTCAAGACTACTCAAAGCTGTTTTTTCATGTACTGAATTCATGGCTGTTTTAAAAGCCAGCATGTCAACTGATCTATTTGTCTGCTTGCTTAGCTGTCCACTAGAACCTCCCCAATGACAGCTTTGCCCTGCTTCACAAGTGGATTTATATGAGGCACTTGCTCAAGGCAGTGTTACAGGGACACTTTATTTTTGGGACTCACGAACAACCCCCAGACACTAAACTGCACTTAAGGAAGACACAGGAATTTTTGCTGTCCTATGTCAACACCCACAGAGGAAGAAAACAAGAAGTCATGCAATTCCCTTGACTATTTGTGTACAAACAGCCTGGACTGGGCAAACCCCAGGGACTCACCTGGTTCTTATTTCAGCAAGAAGCCGGACCACTGCCATTACTGGAGTTGAGCCATCTCCTGTTGCAGGAAGTGAGGTGTGAATAGATAGACTTCCCTCCTGAGGGAGCAACATGGACTGGACTGCCTGTACTACCTTCTCAGTAATGGACAGTTTATGAAGAGGCAATGCCTGATGGTGGGGGGGCATGGTAAAAAGTTAAATTCAAGTAGTTAGTTTCTAGCAAATGAGGGTGTTTTATTACTTGGAGTTAATTCTCATATTGTACTATCACAAAATATCAGTTAAAGAAAGAAAAAACAAAAGTAAAACAAAAAAACCCCCAACATAGTACACAATGGAACATCTTTAAGCACAAAAGGTGAATATTCACATTACTCGAATGAGAACTTAAATATAGATATTATTAAAATACATTTAAAATCATAAGCAAACTTCCCAAAGAATCTTTAAACAAAGATGAAACAGACTTTTTTTACATGCTTTAGATTAACTGTCAGTGTGCTGTGACAGAAATCAATAAATATTTGCTATTAGACTGAATATTGGATTGTGAAAACTCCCGTACCTCAGATCTTGGAACACAGAGCCTAGATAATGGAACAGTTAATGTGTCTGCTGCTTGGGAGGTCTTTCTACTGTCTATACTGGAAGGTGGGAATTTGACCGTAGCTATACCTTCTTGTTCATTAATAGATGCCACAACTCCAATGCTTCCTGCTATTCCTTTACCTAAAACCTACAACCAAAGAAGGGCTGCATAAGATTGAAGGTGTTACAAACAAGCATCAGCGAGTGTTTGACACCACACACCAACCCCACACACAACCACAGGTGGGTATTTTAAGGAACAGTCTCCACAAGTGTCATTGCAGCTGTTTCACAACCACACGAGTCTCCCAGAGCAGGGAAAACAGCAGGAAAGCACCAATTCTCATTTAAGATATAAAATAGGAACAGTGCTGAATTACCTGGACTTCAGAACCTATTTTAATTGTCTCCTTAAAGCCCCCCAGAGCACACAGGGCAGCCACTGCCTGCCGAGCGATTCTTTGAAGTTTAGCAAGTTTCCTTCCACTGCTGCTCCCATTCTCCAAAATGCTCTCTGCATATTTCCCAAGTTGTGGAATGTACATCAGAGCCCGAGACAGAACCTGGAGACAGAAGCAAAACCACCAGAGAATGACTTCAAAGCACAACTCAAACAAAAACCCAACGCCCCAAGCCTCCAGCCCACACAGTCTCAGAAGAATTATTTTTGTTCTTGAAGAGAATTATATAACTCAGAATATTCCAAGTTCTGTGAAGTGTGAACACCATCAAAGCCACGTCCATTCCCTGGTAACTTTCAGAATAGAATATAATCTTAGCAAAAGTCTTTTCTCAAAGAGCAGCAGATTAGGTGCTGCAGGATTCAGAGGAACATAAAAGGAACGTGCTGTGCTTCCCAGCCAACATTTTCTACCTTCAGAGGCCATGGAGTGAGAGGAATGAACAGCAAACAGAATAACTACCCAAAGGCAAGTGAACTCCCTAAACTATTATTAATGCCTGGAAAGAATGACAGGTGTATTAGAGCATCACAACACATTATCTAGTGATGGATAATTTCTGGTTATTTGATTATTATTATTTATATATTATTGTGTATATTATACTGTTTATTAATTTATTATTAATAATCAATAAATTATTCTTTTTATTATTATTAAATGATTGTTTAAACCCTAAGACATCAGATAGATTCTTGTGCTTGGTGAGTGATCTGAAAGTTTTTCTGTTCTTTGTAGGCATTAAAAAGTTGTAAGGGTAATCATAATGTAATCATAGTGTAGTTTGTCTGTGGATATATGGAAAATTTCAGCAAGTGTTTTCATCATAAAGTACCAAAGTAATTTAATCTCCTTTCTAGTAGTTTTTTAAAATCCAGCAAATAAAACTTGAATGTCAGATTTGGTTGGGAATCTATTTTATGTTAACTCCTAAAAAAATTTGAGCAGATTCAAAAAAAAAAAAAAAGAGAAAGAGAAAATAAGATAATTTTAATTTTCTTTCCACACAGGAGTGAAACAGAATTTCTGCTGGAGAGAGCTGGCTCTGTGCAGTCACACACCCCAGTCTGAAGTGTTCCGCATGGTAAATTGAAACGGAGTAACTTAGAAACCTGATAATAATTAAGTTCTCTTAACTAATGAACACATGCTTGGTGAGTTTGCTACTCAATGCTCAGTTTGCTCACTTTCTCAGCAGTTGTGGTCCAGATCTGGGCTGCATTGGACTCTGGGGCCATGAGCAGGCTGTGCAGCAGCGCGATCACCTCTGCTGCCATGCTGTTGGCAACGTGCCCGCTGATGAAGGGCCTCACGGGGTCTGTCCTGTGCACAACACAAAGGCAATTCCACCATCAATTCCAAAGCCACACAAGGAAAAGAAGCCTCAGTTGTCAACAACATACAGCACAAAAAAAAAAAAAAAAAAAAAGGGAAGTTTATGAACAGCCAGATTGTTTGCTACAAATCCTGGTACACAGACAGGCAGAATGTAGACTCCGAGGGACCCACCTGGCGAGCTCAGAATTCCTCTCTCTGCAAATAGATGTTTGTGCTGTCTTCTTTTTGTCCCCAGTGGACAACCCACTTGTGGTTTCTGGATTCACAGTCTCTACGGGTGGTCCCACACTCACTATCAGCCCAGACTGTGCCCACTTTGTTGCCTTTCGAAGAGCTGCAGCAGCTTCTTCTGTAATAACTTCACAGCAGCCACTCTGCAAATGAAATAGAAGATAAATATCAATGTTAGATCTGTTTGGCCACTCTCCTCCATGTATGTAAAAGTACTGAGAACACAGCAAAACACCCTCCTTTGTGTGGATCAGTCACAGGCATAAGACAAGTTCTTTCTTTCTCTTGCTTTTTATCATCTACAAACAGATCAGGGATCAATTCATAGACTTGAATATTCCATTTTTAGATGAACAGTAGAGTTTCTCTGATCAAAAAGCCACAAAATGAATATTTCTGGTGCAAATAATCAAGAATATGTCCAAAAATATACATGACATTTTAATTTAAACATATGGTTTAAAATTTATACTATCTATGTGCATTAAACACTTCATGAAGAAGGATATTAAGGGGGCTGAAACGTGACCTACAATGGTTGGAGGAAACATGAGCTGAAATTCTTTTTCATCATTTACCCCTATAATTACATCTGTAACTATATAATGCAAATATGACATAAAATTTTCTTTCTGAACACTTAAAGTCTCCTTTGTTAAATGTTGTAAAAACTAAGAATTCTGATGTCGAATAATTCCTTAGTTATTCCTTTCCTTACTTTCGTCATGTCTCGATCCATCTTCACCACTTTCTCCATGTTGGCTCCAGTTCCCAGCCGGAATGGACGACCTTCGGAGCTACTGTTGGAGTGAAAACAGAACACGAGCTTTGTTCTCACTGGTGGAAAACACAGTTGAACTACACAATCCAATTCAATACATTATGGGTGTTTTTAAATTATTTGAAAGCTACTCTAGCAACTAAAAGGGTCAACAGTAATAGAAATCCTTGGCAGTTCCAGACATTCCCAATAGCACTATTTTACAGAAGAATTTAATGCTATTGAATGTAGTTATTTGCAAAGCAATTTATCCCTTCCCCCTTCAAAAAGAAGCATCATGACTTTTATTGATCACAAATGCCCAAGGGTTCTGAGTTAACCTTTCACCTGTACCTTTAAGTATAATTTTTAGAGTATGGGTTCAAAATCAACATGGAAGGGGGGGAAGATGAAACCAACAGGACAAAATGCAAGAGGAGGTAACGTTGGCTGTTTGACATTCAGCGATCCCAACGTCCAGGTGAGCACTGAGAATACTAAAGAAGGTTTAATAGCAAATTACTGTCCAGCTTATGCATTATTAAAAGCAATGCTTTTAAAGCCACTTTGCTTTGACAGTTCTATTTGTTAGTCCTACACAGTCTGTCACACCACAAACAAGACAAATGATACTCCATCAGAAAAACTGACTCTAAGTAGCTAATTTTTCATGTGATTGTTTTCAGACAGATGATGTTCTTCTGTTCCTTTGCATTATCTTATTGTTTTGCCAGTAAACACAACAAATTGGGAAGACACTTTGCTTTCCCATTTGCTATTACATCTAGGATGGATTTTTCTACAGCTGCTGCACTGAAAAAATAAAAAGAAAATAAAGTCAACTGGCAAAATTGGTTGCTAATTCCAATCCAGTGAGCTAAGATTACCTTAATAATGGCTGAAGGACTTCATGGGATGACTGATCTTCTCGTTTATGAATAAAAATAGAGAGTTTACCGTCCACTGCCTCGCTTTCTTCTCCAGGGTCTTTATCACCTTTTATGGAATTTTTAGGGCTGGCTTTTGCCAAGGTAGTATCTGGCTCAGAGGCAGTTGGAGAAAGAACTGTCTGGCATCCTTGAAGTAGAAAGGAAAAAAGAAAACAAAGAAAAACACAACCATGAGCTCATCAACAAATTTTTCTACCCTTGACACTAATACTAACGCTCCTCAGATAGGTCTAAATCATCCCTGAGACACACCTTGGTCTGAGAACAGGTAAATTAGGAGGCAGATGGAAAGTCACAGGAATATCCTTCTTTCAGCACTGACATATCATATACCTTCCAATACCTGAACTTTCTGTCCATACAAAAGCTCCTTGCAGAAACAGGTTGCCCAGAGAAGCTGTGACTGCCACACCCCTGGAAGCGTCCAAGGCCAGGTTGGACGGGGCTGGGAGCAACCTGGTCTAGTAGAAGGTGTCCCTGCCCATGGCAGGAGGTGGAACAAGACCTTTAAGGTCCCTTCCATTCTCTGGTTCCATAAAACATGAGTTCCTTGCAATTTCTCACAAAAGCACAACACCAAACAGCTGCTGGTACCTGGTACTACGTAATCCGCCAGCTTTGCCAGCAGCAGGGAGGCAATCTTGGAGGCTGGATCACTGGGATCATCCTGCTCGCTGTTCAGAGAGGGCACCGAGTAACTCCAGGGAGGCAACTCCACATTTCCACAGTCCTCAACACTCATGAGGGGCAGAGCAGCACGACACAGCTGGAGGATTATAAGGACCAGCTTTGGAGAAGGACGTTGGTCCAAGAGAAGTGACAGGAGTTTGGACACACAGGCTGGCTGGCTCAGGATGGCTTTACCTATGTGACTCCTGAAAGGGCAAAAACAGGAGTCTGCTGCTGGAAAACAAATAACTGATTGATGATGCTCTTGAAATTCAAAACAAATTGATTATTTAAAAATGTATTAAAAACAATTCCAGCGTGTGACAAAACATCTGCAACAATGGTTACATAACTTGACAGCACTGATTAAACACTAAGACTGTCAGTTTGCAATCAAGATTTAGAATGGTTTGAAAAAATCCCCAAAAGAATATTCATACATAGAAAAAAAAAATAGTGTAGAAAAAAGGCCTGGTACCTTGACAAGTCATTAAGAAGGCTGAGGACATCCTGAAGGGCATCATTCCCTGCTGCCTGGTTGCCACAACACTCGGTGGCTCGTGCCAGGTGGTTGGTGAGGAGGCTGGAGACCTGACGAGCCAGCCCTGAGTGAACAGCATCTGTGGAACCACCTTCAAGAGGAATGCAAGAATACACAGTAGTCATCAAAAATGAATGTGCACACCTACAAAAAAATAAACCCTGATACAGCATCTACATCCCATTAGCCAACAGTCACGTGTCTGTAAGATTATGTATGTTACAGGTGAACCCTATCACAGGAGAAATGCCAAAGTGACAACTCAGGGTCTCTGGTTACATCTAGACAGAACAAAGTAAAGACCTGCAATTATCTGCAAAATTAACACTCTCATATGGAGGGGAAAAAAAAAAGCTACAGTTTAAAAAACAACGAGAAGAAAATCGACTTATTTTTGTAATCACTTGTGTGTTCTAAAGAACCCCCACAGTACTAAGTCATGGTGAGGGAGTGCCCTGTTTTAAATCCATTTACAGCACTCCTCAGGCACTCAACAGAAAGATATCTGGAGTGTTCCTACCTTCCTCCTTCTCCCACTCCACACAGCGGTTGGCGAGCACCTGGAAGGCAGCCCAAGCCATGGTGGCCACCTTCTGTTTCTTGGTCTGCTTTTCATTGGAGCTGGATTCTGTCTGGCTGCTCAGACTGCACAGCCTGTCCATGAGCTGGACCAGCCCACTCCGCACCAAACACTTCTCCTCGCTCCTGGAGAAGAGAAATTCAGGTTTTACTTAAGGAACTTTTCAATCACTAACAGACACAATGGAAACCCAGAACTTGCTGCTAACTCTGTAGTTAATCAGTTCATTTTGCAGAAAGATGGTTCTGTCTCCCTCGTCCTTCCCAGATGAAACTCTGTATTCTGAGCTAATTTAACAGGATGTTCTCACGGTGAAGAATGGAGTATATTTATACTATATAATGCTTCTCCTTGAGGTAAAGGCTAATAAGGACAGGTGTGGATGCCTCCTTCCCTTCCTGAATCCATACCTTGTGTAAGGAATAGTGCACAGGAGGCCGATGCTGTTGGCACAAGCGATGGGGTAACGGGCACACAGGGACACCACGGACGTCATCGTCTCCCCAAAGGCTTCCTGCACTTGTTCCACCATCCCCCCACACGTGAGCTCCTCAATCCTGTTGGGAGAGAGATATTTGGAATGGAAGGCTTTGTAGGTTAAAGAAGGTGAACAAACTTCCAAATATGTAGCTTTAAAAAATAATAATCAGCACGTGTTAAGAATTACTCAAGGGAGATTTAGATGGAAAATTGCAAGTCACTTAATGTTTTCATTTGAAACATATGTAAATACGAGAGTATGGTAGTTATAGCTCAGACATGATTGAAGTCTGACTACAAACAAAATACTTGAAAACATTTATCAAATTTAGATGACAGTATCAGCTAACTCTACCACTAAGACCTAATTAACATTAATTTAGAATTAAATCAATTGAGTAAAATACCCTATATATATATATATATATATATCTGTGGACATGTGATCCCAGTATAAAAGTTCATCTACAGACAAACAAAAGCATTTCTAAGAAGTTTCTGCCTCTTTACCCCACAAGGCCCAAGGTCTTTGTTCCAACCTTAGCTCTGCCAACTTGTGCCCTCTCAACTACTCACTTCTCATGGTTTTACTTCGTAAGCAATTGATAATTTTCTACAGAGACCAAAACACTCGTTTTTGGAGAAATGAACCCACCTTGGTCCTCCCTGAAGCACCATGGTCACGGGACCTACGAGGTGGGTCACGCCCCCGACCCGAACGGCCGCCGTCAGCAGCTCCCTCATGTGCACCAGCGCCTGTTTCCTGGTGTTCCCGCGGCGCCAGCGGGTCTGGGCAGCCAGCAGGAAACTGCTGCTGGACACCTGCAAGGGTTTGGGGGGGTTATTTTGTGAGTGAGACACAAAGCAGACACCTCCTGTTTTGGTGCAAGTTTGAATTTGAGAATGAAATGCTGCCGTACCGCTTGGTCAGGGTTGGTTCCAATGAAAGCAAAGAGCTGCCCCAGTAAGACACTGTAGGTGGGTTTATCCCTGCTGTCCTCGATGGCCAGGGACTGGAGCAGAGTGAAGGAGCTGCTCCTGTGGCTGGTGACGTGCCGGCGCCTGTGGGGATACAGGATCACTGGGATACTGGATCTTTGGGATACAGGATCATTACACCCGATCCAATGAACAGCAAATCTGCTGCACTTGCAGAATTGATGAATTTATCAACACAGGCACTTTACTACAGAGCAGCTGAAAGGAATAAACCCCTGGGTACCTCTGACTTGCTCGAGCAAACTCGATGTCTTCGTTCCCAATCATCTCCAGGTCGGACGGGGCCGACATGCTGCGCAGGAACACGGGCTGGCGCACGGCGTGGGAGATCACTTTGGTCTCAGAGGCTGATTTACAGGCTGCAAATCATCAAACACAAAACAATGTCACTCCTGGTGTGGGAAATTATTTACAAACTAGTTTTAAAATCACTGTGGACATTCCAGTGAAAGCAAAAACCCAGACTAAGCAAGAACGCACAACTAAAATCTGAGGATTTCCAGGTATTGTTTCAAATCAGTTTTCTTTTGATTTGGTTAAGTATTTTTCCCCAATAAATCAGGAGATTAAGGTTTAAATTCCACATATTATTCCTCAGACATTACTTTATTTTCATTATGGCAATCAGAAAACAAAGACTCACTTCATTTAATGCAAAAGAATGAAATTAATTAAAAAAAAGAAAAAAAAAATTTCATTTTAAGTGAAAGAGGGAAAATTAAAAAAAAATCATATTTTAAAAAATTAAATATCTACCTGGAGTCTCTGCAGGGGTCCCAGAGATACTCCTTGTGATACCAGACTGTGCTGCAATAGTGACATGCAGTAACAGCTCTGCTCTGTTCATCAAGCTCTTCACCAAGGTTTTTGTTTTTGCAAGGGGATGAGAGGTCTTCTGTATCAGGGAATTCACCTCTTGGAAGAACTTCTCCCTAAGATTATGAAGGAAATATAAAAGAAGCAAACTCAATTGTTTTTTAAAGCTTTCTGAAAGGAAGTGCCACTGTGAGAAAGGTTACTTTACAGAAGACAGAGGGTATCAATGTATTTTATGCCAATAAAGTAGAAAGCAGAAAAATTAAAGAAATAAACAAGTGATTTGTTAGGAGGTACAATTAGCTGTAGGTACTAATATCAATATATTTAGCACAAATGTTTTGAACAATTTAACCAGAGACAACTTTTGGAACTCACTGAAATTCCACAGCTGATTACATTTGCCCATCTTTTAAGCACCTTCCCTAAAAACACTTCACTCCACAGTCACCTACTGACCTTAATGCCAGCACCACGTTCTCCAGATCACTTCCATCAAAAGAAACTTCCTTCATCGAACACAGAAGCTCCAGTTCTTTCATCTTGCTCTAAACAAAGAGAAGGGAGGGGATGAACATGTTTTGGGAGGGCAGCGTGAAGCACGAGCACACGCAGCAGCCCCAGTGCTCACCTCGTTGAAGTGATAATCATAAAAGAATGGGACATTGTTCTCCAGCTTCCCATGCATGGCATCATCCACCTCGTTCTGCCACTTCTGCTCCAGCTCAGCCACACTCTAATCAAGAGACAAAAATAACACTTATTGCACTTGTTCATCTTAAGGAGCAGAGAAGATGTTAAAAGAAAAAATCTGAGTACATTTTGTATTTCTGTGTTTCTAAAATACCCTTTTATTCTCAAAAAAAAGCCTTCTGGTTCTTTGTGATCTTTTATTTTTACCTGCAATTGCCTCTCCATGGCATTTAGTTTCTTAAAGGTCTCTCCCATGATTTTACAAAGTAAATCATATTCTTCAGCGTGTTCTTCCTGATACTGGAAATTTATCAGGGACTGGAGAGCATCCACCAAGTTCAAATGTTTAATCACACATGAAACTACCATCTCCTCCATCACTTCTGGCTGGATCACTTCCCTAGGGATAGAGGGAAAGCCAAACTGACTAATCAGGAGTAACAGCCAAACTTTGACAATTCATATTTACAAATCACAAGATGCTGCATTCACAAACAAGGTTAAAAACCAGAGTGGAACAAGGACCACCCACTTTATACTGGGTCTAAATTGAGGCCGAGCACGTCCAGAAATTTCCCTGAGCTTTATCATGATTCCTGGAGGCAGCCTAATCCTTGGCAGGTCAAAGTAGTGTCCAACAGGAGGCACAAGGACATCAGAGGGATATGTGAACTCTCTGTCTTCATCTATAGTAAGAGGCAACGGAGAGGGACTTGGAGTAAGGGCTGGAGATATGACACCATTGGCTTCCACCTGCCACTGGCACCTGGAAAAATAAATACAGGTAAAAAGGATTCTTTTTTCCCCCTAACTCATTCAGAAAGACACATCAGTCAACAACACATTACAAAGACTAAATATTAATATATTTATATATTAACATAAAAAACGTGGCTTGTACCAAGCATAACACAACCCTCCTTTTACTCTAAAATCCCTTCTATTCTAGAGAATAGTCCCTTAGTTTTAGGCAACTCAGAACTGCTGAACAAACTCTAGAGGAAAAATTATCAAAACATCACCTTAAAGCACAACTACACAAGTCACCTTCCCACAGAAAAAAACCACATGGGAACTCTGATCAAAATGGATTATTTTTTTTTTTACCTTTGTAACAGTTTAGATCTTAAGAGCTCTTGACAGGTTTCTTCATCTTTGGTAATTTCTGGTCCATTGTACAAGATCCTCAGCATGGAACAGGCCAGCACAGAAAGGCCCAGGGCCAGATCCACCAGAAAGGGCAAACCCCCTGACACGTCCTCTGAGGATTCCTGAAGCAGGAACAGGGATGAGTTTAACTAATCCATCAACCATGAAGTCCATCCCAACATATTTCAAGATAGGAGATGATATATAATCTTATAGATAAGAGATACAGCTCTATGTCAATCACACCTCTTACACTGAAAAAAGGCTTAACAATTAGCAGCAATTTATAAGAACTCAAGAAATAAGGGATTTAAACATTATTTTCCTGAACCAAGAAGGAAAAGGTAAAGTTATTTTTGGTTCATTTACTGTCATCTCACAGGCCCAGTCCTAAATTCCTGGTAGTGGGATTCAAGATTCCTTTTGTTTGATCCCAGTATCCCTCCCCTCTCTTCTTTATGGGCTGTAATCATTATTTCCTATTTAAATACTCTGATTTTCAGGTTGTTACAAAGAAATCCTGATCTACAAGCAGCAAGGGATACTAAAGTGACTTCCTCCAGGTCCAGTGCCAATGACAGGAGGTAGATAAAATATATTTGATGTTAACTATCTCCATAAACCCCTAAGCATGAGACAGCCCATCCACAGGGATCTCCAGCTAAGGAGGCCAGACATCTAAGCCTTGGCTCCTGCCAACAGGTGAACTGTCTCACTGCCAAAATCACTAAGTTAGTTCTGATTTAAATTTCAAACTCCCAGCTTGGAAACGCATTTCTGTGTGATCTGGGACGTGTAAGAGGCAGAAGGTAGTGGAGACTGGACCTCTCCCTGGAATGTTGGAGTACCTGTGCTCGGACCGTGCAGGCAAAGCCCCACATGGCCTTGTCGGGGGTGTTGTGCTCCCGCCCGCTCCGCATCTCGAAGGAGAAGGTCACTGTGTCCCCTTCCACCTTCACACGTTGGTGGGAGGAGGAGAGAAAAAAAGAAGACACATTTAAGGATGGAGACAAACAAACAGGCTGATTTTATAGATTACTGCTGAGTCTTATTATCTCCAATTACATATTTGTATTTAAGATTCTCCCCTTTCCTAAGGGTATCTTTCAGTGGGCTATTTAATCTTAATTTTGCTGCTGGCTACCTACAATAAAACAAAAAGAAACACCATAGTTGTAAAATCAAAAGTAGAATTTATCAGTGTGTTACTTAGCCTTGATTTTCATTGTTTGTCTGCAAGAAACCAGGCAATAATTAACAATGCTCTTCCTGAAGGAAGACAGACAAGTTCTTCAATTAGGAGAATGACAACATATTCATCAAAGAGTTTGCTAAAAAGCAATATCAAAATCTATGTGTGAGAAATAAATGAAATTCCATTAACTGTGAACAATGAAGTGCTTGTCTGAAATTGCTTTCCAGTTTATTACCACTTGATTTTCTTGTTAAAATGATTTTTTGTTATGTACATAAACCCAGTTTTAATGTGGGACAATGTAGCAGCACAAACATGCAAAAGAATAATTATACTGCATAAAGTCTGAGGGAACACACTGTCAAATTACTGAAATGCTGAGGTTTCAAGAAGTTTACAGGATTCTTCTGTCTTAGTTTTACTGTCAAAAGCATCCAATGAAATTTTTAAATGCAACAGAAATGGCTGGAAAGTTGTTATGTTTCCTACTTGTTGTATTTGGGGGTTACTGTTAAAAAAATAGACTTATGCCCAGGGACCTTAAGAAAATCTGCACAGCCTCAGACTGTGCAGGGACTTCTCCTAGGAGGAGGTACTCATGAGAAGAGCAGTGCCATTAGAGATTCCAGGACTGAAACATTCCACCAGGAATTCCAGTAAGGCATAAAACAAGAGAAGCATCACACGTGACATACAGCTGAGTTTAATGTTATTCCCCAAGGAATAACTCACTTAGCAGGGATAAATGTACACTAAAAAGCTTGGACTTCATTGCTATGAGGGTCAAACGGGCTTGACATGGTTTCCAAAGGGGAATTTTTCTATGGGGAATATTGTTGGATGATAATACTGTACCTTTACTAAGTCCTTGGGCCAACCAGTTCCTAAGACACTACGGCTGCCATATCCCAGTGTATTGCCTCCATACTCAGCAACCTTCCTACTGTTTGTGTTAGGACCAGCATAGATCACCAACTTCAAAACATAAAATACACTGTTAGACTGTAAGAGAAAAACAAGAAAATCTAATAATAATAATAATACTTAGCACTTACACCGCGCTTTCCATTCTCAAAGCGCTTCCTCAACATTAACAAACCCTCACAGCTCGGTGAGGGGAGGAGGGTAAGTATTATTATCCCCATTTTACAGATGGGGAAACTGAGGCACAGAGGAAATCCTGAATTCCAATCCTCATCCTGAGCTGACTAGAACACACTGCTTCTGTACCAATGAGGGACTGATCCTGCTCCCATCAAAGTTCATGTTCTGTCAGTGACTTCAGTGGGAACATGATGAAGCCCAGAGTTTTCTGGGGGAGTTTAACCACTAATGGGTGACATTAATATTAAAGATGCCCATGAATAACTAATGGAGTATCACAGGACTTGCTCTGTGTCAAGGAACAGACAGCAGGAATTAGCAAACAGCACAAGCAGCTCTCTGATAATACAAATTTATGTGCTATTAGTTGTGTTCTTGAAACTGAAAATACTTGTTCATATTAATCCATATAAACAAGTTATTTGTCATCAAGGAAAAAAGTAACCTCTCCAGTTCTGCCCAGTTTAAACCAACTGTGCTGATCAGAGAAGGCAACTCGATTAGAATTTGAGGAATCAGGAAAACTGAACAAGAGCCAAGGTGAGAAAGAAGTCAAACTCTGACAGTCTGAGCTACTCTGAAATTATTTTTTAAAAAACCTGAGGAGTTGATAGAAATTTCTGAGGGGAAAAACCAAACCAAAACACACCCTAATCCCCCCACCATATTTATCCCATTTCAGAACTGCTGCTACTTCTTTTGAGGAAACTTCCTCATTCCAGAGGTTCTGAACTGGCCCTTTCTTACCTTATCATAATCATACTGGGAAGAGCATCTGTTGTCAAATCTAAGATACAAACAGCGGGCTCCTGGAATGTGGACAGTTTCCTTAAATTTATAGTTATCCCTGACGGGATGAACTGTCTCTACAGTCTTCCCAGCAGCCCATGGAGCAGGGATCTTCAACCCAGTGAGGAATCCTGGCTCTTCTTTCTCTTCCAGCATTCTGAAATGACAGGGAGAAATTAGTCCTAAAATTCAACAGATGGATTTCTATTATTCATTAAAACACCAAATACTTAAAATCATCTCTCAGCATTGATACACAGGGACACAAGGTATCGACTCCTGGGTTTAGGCATAACTGTATTGAGGGAATTTATACATTATATGTATTAAACATTTTCAAAAGTTCTTTAATGCTACAAATTTTCCAACACAGCTATTTCTAAGTAAGCAATTTTTATTTAATTTAGCTGTTTGTTTCTGTTTTTAAGCAGGAGCTCGATAACTTTGAGCTGAGACACAGGATTTAAATGCAGGAGTTCAAACTTTATATTTCTCTCTGTAAATTAAACAATTTAATATCTTTGCAATGGTTTAAATTCTGTATCTTCTGCTGCCAGAGCAATTTACATTTTCTCTTGATGGTCTTCCTTAGCCTGATTTATTGAAGAGGAACATTTGGAATTAATTCTTAATGCTTGAGGTGAGGGGAAAAAACAAAACAAACCATACTCTTTGTAAACAACCTGAAGATATTCATAGCTTAATTATATATGCAAAAAAAAATTGGAACTAATTGCCTTTTTTAAAGGCTTATATAAATCTAAAACAGCCTTGGAAATCACTACAACATGCCTTTAAAAATTAACTAAAACAAAAATTGCTGCTTTCAGATTTATCCCACAACAATGGACAAATGAACATTACAGCTCAGAGAGTTTGTCCCACGAAAAGACCCAAATGTAAGGAAAATCACCTTTCATCAGGTAAGAGCTTCCCTTTCTGCTCTGAAGAACAACTGGGGGAACTGTTCAGTTCTGAGAAAACTGGAGACTGGGTTTTGAGCAGCAGTGCAGTCTGTGGCCCAAAATACACAGTGTTAGGGACATGCAAACAGAAAAGCACTTTAAAAACTCACAATTGAAATAATTAACAATCCCACTGTATGTTGTTACTGACAATAAATCATTACTGTGGTAGCAAGTGAAATTTCACATTCAGCTTTATCAGCTTTGGCAGCTGTTGAGAAATTCTTAAACTCTGATCTGTGGATCAGTTACTGCAGAAAGTTGACCAAAATCTGCAGCATTTTAGAACATGTTTAGAACCATTTTTAGAACAGTTTTTGTCCTTTGCAGCCAAGAGCTGCCACAGAGCCCATACCTGACTGGTATAAAGAACCAGCTGCACCAGCTGAGGCATCAGGGCATCAGCCATGGTGAGGGTCTGCAAATTGGGGTGCATCAGAGATGTCAGCAGGACAGGGAGCAGGTGACCAAGCATTGTAGCCTTTGTAATCTGCTCCAGCCCTTTTAACCTGTAAGGAGAGTCACAGTTTACATAGGAACAACTATTTTCACAGAGTATCACTTCTCTTTTTAGTCAGCTGTTTAATCTTGTAGCAGGCAATTCAAAATTCAGCACAGAACATTTGCATTACATTAAAAAAACCACCAAGAAACTTCATCTTGAAAACATTTATTTCTCTGAAGTGTCAGTGCCCTTGTCTTTGCTTCTCACTAAACAATCAGAGACCAGAAGACAGTAAATCAACAGTTTAATAATTACTTAGGAAATGGTAAGCTCCCCTGGGTATGGGATGAAAGTGCCCATCAAACACAAATGCACTTGTTCAGTTGGATATCAGCTCCCAGCACACACAGCTCAAAGTACATGAAAAGAACGTGGAGCTACCAAGATATATTTGAGCATGAAACCATCTGAAAATATCTCCAAGGAACTGTGTATTGTCAATAAACACAACTAATCTTGTGGGCACAGAAACGCAGGAACTGAAACCTGAAACACAGCTGGGAGAGGGAAGTGTTTGTTTAAGGAGAGAAAAGTTCACAGCTTCTGTTTATATACCATTCCCAATGTATATTTTTAGGAGGAGGGAAGACAGGGAAGGGCAAGGTGTTGCTATCTGATGAAACGTGGGATATCAACAACATCCAGGGCTTGTCATGGATAAAATATCCAGTCCAGCTACTAGAGATGTAATAACCAGGAATTTCAAAATAAACAGGAATATTCCCAGCTAATTCCAAGTTTATTTCCAGGTATCCTCCTCATAAATATCATTGTAACTGACTAAAACCTTGTCGATTTGAGGTTCCTGTGGATACATCAACCTATAGATTATCAGGACTGACATGGAGAGTCTGATTCTCAATTCTTTATAAGTGCTAAACCAATGCTATAGGAACAAAGCTCAAGTTATAAAGAATAATTAATGCTAATTGTGCTTGTACAATAAACCACAAAAAGCAACACTGTTTTCAAATTAGGAAAGTCCTCCTTGTCTTACCTTTGCTCCCTGTCAGAAATGTCACTGTTTATTAGTGCTGTAGTGACTTGTTGCAGCATTTCTAAGACCTCATCACATCCTGTCAGAATTTGTGTAGCCAGAGACAAAATGCTGGTCTTTAGTTCCTGGGGACAAAAAGAGTTACAGGATACTTAAATTTTTGGAGAATCCCCACAAAAAGGACAACAGAACAAAATGATGGGTTTCCAAATGAAAAGAATGATAATGTGACCTGGCAGGCCTGCAGCAGGAGAGCCATCCAACACTTAAATTTGATTAATGTTAAGCCCCAAAGTGCTGGGAGAAACTAGGTGCATGTTTTACAGGATGCACATCCAGTTTCTAGAGGGAAGGAATCCCCACAGTCCAGCACAGCAGAGAGCTGTTAAGCCAGCCAAGGTACAGCACTGGTGACAATGTCCTAGGAATGAGCAGCACTGTAGAGAGAGAAACTGGACAATGAAAACGGGGGTGAATAGTGACACAAGAAAAATACCACAGTATTTAGCATTTACTCAATGAGCCTGAACAAGTAACTTTCCACTGCAGCAGGTTACAAGCACACACAGTCTGAGAGCAGCAGACAAAACCAGCTCAGAAACAATACCAGAAATTCAGAAATCAGTACCACTAGGAGAATTATTACAAGAACTACTGTGACAAGACAACCTGAAGCCAGGACAAACCTGACTTCTGGGAGTTTGTTGAAGGCTTTTCCAGAGGTAATATGAAATGACACCATTTTAATAGATATTATCAAACCTTGTCCTCTAACAGCTTCCTTCCCACAAACTTCATTGATTTTATTTTGAACAGATGGAGGTGGTTCTACACAGGCTTTGTAAGTTAAAAATGCAAAAAAGCAGAAGCCAGGTGAGGCAAACAAGAAGACCCTTTTCTATTAAAGCCTGAAAAATGATTCTTCAAGGACAACCTGAGTGATTTGGAGAAGAAAAAGTGTGGGGGGTAACGTGACCAGAAAGGATTCCTGGCACATGGATTTTCTTACTAGCACATATTTATTAAAATACATTTTAAACCTCATTATACATATATTTAGGAAGGAAGTGTCTGCTCTCCCTGACAATATAGAACCCAAGTTGGAATATTCAACACAGAACAATGGCAAACTTTACTAGAGACAAGTTTTTTCCTGTTCTCCAGCCATTTAACTACACCAAGAGGAAAAAAAACCAACAAAAACAGCAGCAGAAAGCACTGCAGGAACAAGGTGTCACAGGCACAGTGACTGTAGAGAGCCATACTAGAATAAAACTTGGTGTTTACCTGTACCTTCAATGTCTCTCCCTGCAAGGAGCTGTCACTGTCATCATTTTCATCAGGTTTAATCAAAATAGTGTTACTGAGGAGGTGGTTCTGTACAGCCATCAGGTACCTCAAGCAGGAGGATGCAGCCTTTAAATAAACAACACACTCTGCATTATCTGAACCTTTAATCACCCTGGAGTCAGGCAATCCTTGTACTTGGAAATTGGGAAGGGCAAAAAACGTTGAGGAACAAGACAAGCAAAAGCAAAAAATAATTTCCCTTGAGCAGAATTTTCTTTTTACCCATTTAAAGTTTAATACATATTCTAGAGGAGAAACTTGGTTGCAAACCACTGAATTTTTATTGAAATAACTCACAAAAGTGCGAAGAGGCAGCACAATTTCATTCAAGTATGGAACATTACAGTGATACCCAAGTACTCTTAAGAATTTTTTAATTCTGAAAATAATGCCACCACAGAGCTAAATTTAATTCCTGAAGGTGCTACTTCTTTCCCACCCTCCTGCAGCACAGGCCATGATCTCCTGTCCCCTCCTCATGTCTGTATGGAAGCCCATCTCCCTTTGATCAGGGAGCTGATCCTGCTGAAAACATGTCCACACCCTTTTACCATCAAATGTCAACTTTCACTCATTTTTATCTGTAAATGATAATTCTTTCTGCTGTATGAATCACTGTACACAACTGTATTTTTTGGTTTTAAAGCTGCTGTGAGGCTTTGAAGATTGAGATACAACAAACTTCTCTTTAACTGAAACAGCTCCCAGAGCAACTGGAAAAAATATATCCACATATAAACCTGTTTTAGCATTACTGTGTGATTTACTTTGCTGTGAAAAATTGTTCCTTCCTTCTCTGCACAGCATAAACAAGAGACATTCTTTTCCTGGATTTGTTAAGACAAACTGTAAAAGTTTCACCTCCACATACTCTTTTAAGATGAAGGATTTAAGGAACATAAGAAGCCTAAGGTAAATATGCTTTTATCCAAACACATTTTACTTACAGGCACAGTTGAAAGAAGCCTTTGAAAATCATCTTTAGATACAGTTTGGCACTTGGTGATTAAGACACAAGATTCTCGGACAACAATCTTGAGAATGTAGTGCAACAGCTCATCATTTAGTCTTCAAAAGAAGGAAGAAAGGTGTAAAATGTTAATAATCTAATTACTGTGTATTTTGTACAGCTCAGCTCCAAAGTCTCTGCGAGCTGTACCAAAAATTATGCAAAAACAAAACAAGTATCTGTTCAACTTCAGAGTCAGACACTAAGAAAACCAAGCCTGAAATGTGTAACAATAATCAGTGCAACAGATTTCCAGGGATTTCCTACATTGTCACACAAATCTATGACTTCTTATGGCTCCTATAAAAGACTCCTCCCAGCTTGAATAGTACCTGAGACTGGCAGTTCTACTGCTGAACAGTCACCCAATGTGATATGCAGAGTAATGTCATAAAACTGTATTTATGAACTTATCATCCACGTCTACCATGAACATTGTAAGGAGCAGGGAATCCCAAACCAAGTGTACAGAAGTCTCCAAAGTTTGTCCTAAAACATCAGACCTCTCTCTCCCTTGTCCTGATGAAATTCTACCCACTACAAAGACAGCATTTCAGGTCCCACTGCAGCAAGACAACAAGCAATTTCAGCAGAAGTTCATGCAAGTTTACCTAAAGCAAACAACAAACACACATTATAAAGGGGAGGCTTTTTACCTGTAATGATCATCATCTTCACTCCCAAATCTGTTGTTCTGAAGCTGCTCAGCTAAATTAGTCAGGATAACATCACGCAGCTGAGACAGCCCACTGTTCCTCTCCCCTGCAAAGGAAAAACCTTTACAAAGCAGCCTTTTACAGAATTAATTTTACAGAATTAATTTATTTTTATTTCCCCTGATATCTTGCTTAACATCCACTGCTGCTCAGGAGTGCCTGTATTTACAGTGTAACCCAATGCCCTGGTGTCACAGGCTGAACACTTTCTCTGCACAAGGCTCTGTTTGAAATTCCAAACACTCTGACACACGAACAGGTTCCTGTGAGATAACAAATCACTGAGCATCAGCTGCTTCCAGCTCCAAAGTCCCATTTCATGGTGAATGCCAGTAGGTTATTTCTCCTTCACTAAGGACTAAAATTACCTTTGGTTACTGTGTACTTGCAAAATTTTCTTTTCTCCACCTAACCTACCCCTGGCCATGCAGCCACTGAGAAGGCAGCTCCAGAATTTGAAGTATTCCCTGATTTCCTAGAAAAGGATGGATTTAAAGCAGAGTAGTGCTCAATATCCTGAACTGTTCTCTCTCCAGAGCTTGAGAAGTATTTCACTTTTGTTTGCAGTTAGCAAAACCACACTCTCACATATCAGACATTCTCACCTTCAGTTAAGACCAATTTCAATAAATTATTGATTTCTGCTTCACCAGGATACAGGATATTTAAACCAGAGCTGAAGAGAAAAAGAAAACCATGTATTACTTAATGTATTCAGAGTTGAACAAAACAATTTGAGAGTCAGACTCTCAACTTATCATCTGACATAACATTTAGAATGACTGTGTAATGGCTTCTTCCAACTTAGAAAGGCATACTCCATATTTTAACATTGATTTAAGTCATGAAATAAGCAGCTGTTTTCTCCAGAAATCTCTTGTAATCAACTCTATTTATTGTTTAGGTTCCAAAGCTTTTTCAAGAGCTGTTTGCTTCCCTCTGAGCAATTCCCCATTAATCACTTGTATATAAGACAGCACAATAATGTTGTTTAAAACAGAGAGATGTCAGGAAAAAATGATGATGGCTCAGAGAGTGACTCCAACAACTCTGGTGATGGGGTGAGAGCTGTGGCTTATCTGTGATTAGAACAATGAAAAACACAAATACAATAATCAAGAAATCACTACTGCTGCAGTTTTATACTTATTGAAGCCTGGGTTTTTATAGAAGTCTTAGTTTAAGCTCCACAGAAGGTTCTAGAATGAGCATTTCAGAAACACTTCTTGTGCAGGTATTTTTCCCTTGAACTTGATGAACTTTGTCCTTTCTACCTGAATTGCCACATCAAGATAGAAGATCACAATCACTTCAAAGCAGCACTTCCTGACTGTAAGTGCTGCAATGATTATACAACCTTTTCCTTTCCTTTTTCCCCCTCTTCTTTTTCAATAACATTATCACAGAAAAGAAAACTGAGACGTTTTTCAGCCTCACACTGAGAGCAGAGATTATTGCAGCTCCTCTCCCTCTGGCTCACGCTGATCAACTCTGATACGAACCTCAGGAAAAGTTATCACACATTGCAAGGTAAGTTTGAGGTTCCAATGGCAGCAGAATCCCCCCAGGAGAGAACGGGAGGAAGGAAATATTACCTAATCCCCACCTCTGAATTGTTTAACAAATCACAAGACACAGGGTTAAACAAGGGAAACAAGGTGTCCACACAGGTGACAGGATACACTTTTCCCTGTCAGAAAGGCTCTGAAAATGCCAGATAATCTTACTAGGACACACTATTCTTCTTCACTCAGAGCTGCATAAAGCCACAGAAGTTTGGAATGCTGTGATTCACACAGAGAAAATGCAGGTTGATCTCGAGAAGACTTTGTTCTCAACCTTTGGAGCACTTCCCACTGGAAAGCAGATGATATTTGTACTTGGGAGGTTGGAGACAGCATTCCTTGGCCTTGAGATTCACATTATCTCGTTTGCATGAGACAGCCACACTTCTTTCCCCTTGGCCTTTAATCTCAGAGCATTCCTCAAGCATTATTAATTCTGCTTCTCCTTACATTCCTTTTGTTCAGGAGAACTCCAGTGTTGCCACTTAAAACACTGGTTTAACAGCTGCCAACATCAGCTTTGCCTTTTCCTGAATGCCAAGAAACTGTATAAGCTAAATATGGAAGTCATTCAAGCCATCACTGAAATGCAGAGAACTTTGCTTGAATTTAGCAATTATTTTATAATAAACATTTAAAAAAATCCTTAAGAAAGCCAATAAAAAAGCATCAAAGTATTAAAAGCAATTACTACCCGTTATTTCATCACGACAAACCCATTGTATTTCTCCCACAGATACAAGTTCTAATAATGTTATCATACTAGGTCTTAAAATTGCTCATACTAAATTTTATCATATTAAAATTACAGTGCTGAATAACAATTTGAATGTTGAGAATACAGATATTTACCTGATAGCCAGACAAACCTCCTTCTGAATTTCAGAGCAAATCTGGTCCCTTGGGGCCATCAGTAACTGCCAAAGCAAAAGGCCAGACCTTCTGACAATGTCTCTGTTCCTTTCGGTTTGGGGGCTGAAGAAAAACTTAAAAACCACCTGAGAAAAATCAAACACAACAACATTAATATTAAAAACAAACATTAATCACATTAACTCCTTTTCTGCAGTTTGCCTGGGTCACTAGAAATCTCAGAGCCAGAATCTGACTTTGAATAAAAAAAATGGAAAAAAAAAGAAGAAAGAAATCAGGAAATAACCTCTCCAGATTTTATTTTAATCTGTAGGGGTAGTGATTACATTTACATTTAAATTAGGACTCTTTAATGAGTGTATAAGATACTGCAAAACCACTGCTAAATCAACCTCATTACACTGAATACAATGGAGAAAAAAAAACCCTAACAAAACCAGGGGCTGCCTGTACTCTAAAACAACTCTTATTTTTTATTTGTCTGTTGTGAAGCACATTTAAGGTGCCTTTGTACCTGAAAGACCACGAGGATGCAGCGGATGATGCAGGTGTCTCCATTCACCATGGCCTTCTCCATAATGTCACAGATGCTGCTGAGGTGATGGGCTTCAATTGGGTGCTGCTTGCCCAAGAAATTGGTGATGGGAAGGTTGTTGCTGGCTGCCAGGAGGTTGAGTTGGTGGATACACATGGCACCAACATGGTGCAGTAACTGGTTGATAACCTCGTTTGTGGTTGTTGCATCCCCTAGAAGAGGAAAGGAGTTCAAATGGTGTCTGTAAACATCAGCCTTTGCTTCTAAAATGCCATGTGTCATGAACAGCATGAACTTCAGGGCATAAAAGAACTGCCCACATCACTTTTTTAATGTGCTAAAGGAAGCAAGAACCTGGGAACTTCCACATCTCACCTTGTGCTTTTCCCTTTCTAAAGCAAAGCTAGAACATGACCAATATTTACAAACACATTTTCAAGAATGAACTCAGCTTTTAACAGAAAGCTTCAGAAGGCAGTTTCTGTCTATTTATGTTTTGATAATCATCAGTTTCATTTCCACTTTGTATAAAGTGCTGACTTGTGGTTTTAGCTCACCTTTGGGCTCTGTGATGACGTGACTCACTCCCAGCCTCTGGCACACACAGTGGAATGCCTGGTTCCCAGGATTGCACCACTGATCAATGTAATCATTGGAGCACGTCCAGATCATGTTATTCATTGTATCATAACAAGCACCTAAGAAAAGGAAAATATTTCACACATCAAATTGAAGACTGTTTGTTAGAAAACTGGATTAAAGGATTTCTATAGCAGATATAAATCCATATGAAACCCCATCCACTGCAGAGCTGCTTACTGCAAATTAAAATCCAGATGGATGATTTAGAATCTAAGGGTCTGAAATATTCCCAGGAAAGGGATCTACTCCTCACCAAGTCCTGGAACTAGAGCACCACGTCCAAGGGAACTCCCTGCAGCATCGATGAGATCTGCTCTGCTGGTGAACTGCCCGTCCGAGATGTTGAACACCAGGCTGGAGGCAAGAACTGCACAGGAACAAATCTCCAATAAATTTCTGAGAAGTTTATTGTATTTCAGGAAGCCAGGGACTCCAAATGTGCCATAATTGTAACCAACTTACTTTTTAAGGATGACAAAGCACTTGTTCCTCCGAAGAGAGAGCGGGTGGCGGAGCTGCCCGACCCCCCCGGGGGTGGGACCAGCATCACCAGGTACGTCCCACAGGTGTAGATGGGGGTCTTCCTCAGCATCTTCAGGGGCAGCCCACAGCTGGTGTTGGCAGCTGAAATATTGACCAGAAAATGTAACACAAACAGGCAATTCTTCAGAACAAGGCAGACTTCCATTTAGGGCTTCAAAGAAATCAATATGGAAATTCATTTAAGCCCTGCTTTGCAGCATCTAGAAGATGCTGAAGAATTTTGTAAAGAATGAGAGAATGGTTTGGGATGGAAGGGACCTTAAAGGTCATCCAGTTCCAAACCCCCGGGCAGGGACACCTTCCACTAGACCAGATTGCTCAGAGCTCCCTCCAGCCTGGCCTTGAACACTTCCAGGGATGGGGCAGCCACAGCTTCCCTATACAGGGGTGGCCTCACAATCCTACACATTCAACATCAATCCCAAACAGTTTCACACTTTAACCAAAGAAAACAACTTTAAAAAATAAAATAAATAAATAATTAAGCATAGCCAAAACTGTTTTAGCCATTGTATGGTGATACCCATACTGAAAGCACTTAGAGCCAAATAATCTCCTCACATAAAGGGATCACTTGAGATTCACTATGCATTTACTATTTTAAGTTCTCCTGCTCCACAGGAAACGTACAGAGCCATAATGATCTCACTCCTGCAACAGCTGATCAACACTTTTCTGAGCACTGACTAAAGAATTAGCCAAGAATAACCACTTACTCCCCTTCTTCTGGAGCATTTGAGTTGTTCAATGGCAAAACACAGCCTTTAAAATAACTCTCCGAGCTAACTCTGCCAAATTCCCTGGAAACATAGCTATTTCATTTATAATTTATTTTTATGGAAATACCTTTAATTGTTTCAAATTGAAGAATGAAAACTCATGTACTTATGAAGGAAGTGGAGATATAACTCAAGATAAGATTTTAATCAGTTTAAGACAAATCTTACAAAGCTCCAGATCATCCTGCAAGCCATCCATGCTGTTCATTCAAGATTCCCTAATTAACTTGTTTCCACAAAAGAACACCCAAACACTGTGCAAACTACCTCAAAAAAGCACAAAATTACTTCAAATTTATAATTTTCAACTGACTTGTGAAACAACAGTTACATTTTCTAAACTGCAGGCCATTTTTACATCCCAATTAGAAGCCCAGTTGAACTGCCAGCAGAGAAATATAATTATTGGTTTGCTGAAATATGGTAAAAACTAGTCCAATAATTGAACTGGAAAAGGATGCTACAAGCATTCTTCCCACTTTTCATTCCTAAACTTTGCTCCCAATCAATTCCTAATTCAGCAAAGGAGCTGGTAACTGCAGCTTTAAGCAATTACTGTATACATCTGATTTTGAGGAAAAATACACTTTTTTATTCTTTAACCCGTCCTAAGAGGTCAGTAATGACTGGAATTGATACTGCCTGTGAAAATGAAGTTCTTCTGACCTGCTTGGTCCTCCTTGAGTGTGTTGGAGATGGTGGAGCCCGTGAGAGCAGCCAGGGTTGCTGAAGGGGAGGCCCTGTACCGGGACAGGCGGCTCAGCAGCATCTCATTGATGCTCTTGGCAGATTCACCCTCTTTCCTCATCAATATAATTCTTTCCTGCAGAGGATTTGCTATACATAGGCCATTTTCTACCTGTTAAAGTAGAGAAAAAAATACTTTAGATATCAAAATCCATCAGTGACTGATCACCTCAACTGAACAGTGACATTAAACACCACAATGCATCAGGTAGGGACACAAACAATCTCTGCTGACACAAGTTCTTGCAAAAATAAAGTGTTATAAAAGCTGGACAAATGAGTATCTTTTTGTTGCTGACTTTGTAGTTCAACAGAATAATTATATTAAAGATATTAGGTATCTTCTATTATCTTATACCTAAGATATTTAACAGAATATCTTCTATTTATTATACTTAGATGTTTAGTCTTAAAGATGCAACTGCTTGCCATAAACTTGAGTTTCTTCATGGAACTCTACTCAAAAAGTACATAATCCTCTTGTATGTTCTTAGTGATGGTTCACTGGCAAGTTTTGTAAAAAGAGGTTTTTAAATCATTTGCCAGCCAAAAAGTGAAAACAGTGATTTCCTTAGACCATAAACTCCAGGGGATGTTTAATTAAAGAATGAGTCTCTTAATGAAGATGTGATTTAAGCATTAGGGTTTTCCAGAAGCTGTACTACTACAGCCTCTCAATTCCAGCTCCATCCTCCCACTCCATCCTCCTCTGCTGAGGAGAAATACAGACATAAAACATACATTTTATATCACAAGAGAATTCATATTGCTAAATATAACGGCTGTATGTCCTGTCTCTGGAGATGGAATTGGACAATTCACCTTCTGTTCAAAGTAATTCCATATATATCTACTCAGATTACACATGTAAATATTCAAATCTAACATGTCAATTTGAGAGTGCTGATATTTAATTAAACACTAGTCATGCTACCAACACTAGAGACGTAAAACCCACAGAATTTCTTACTATAATTTCAAAAATATCCATGAAGACAGAGTGGCCTTTTGGTGTTTTCTCGTTAAGACTTGCAGGAGACCAAATCCAGTAGAAATATGTGCCATCTGAAGAAAGATGCACCGTGGTCATGGTACTGCCCACTGGGAAGTGATTTACTGGCATTGGGATTATCTGACATACCTACAAGACAGAGAGCAGAAGAGGCTTAAAATTGGACTTAATAGTACTATTACATTTATTTACATATAGTAACAGTACTATTACATTTAAATACATATAAACCTCAAATTTAAAACATAAAAGGATCATCACCTCTCTAATGATGGAGAGTATACCCCAAACACCACAAAGAAAAAAATATGCATCCTAAAGAGTTATCTACTGTCTGCAATTTCTTTGAAACTTTACTTGAAACTTTGGAAGAAAAGGTGAATCCAAACAGTTTCAGGAAACACACTGGACATAAATGTGTACATCCATCCTTAAAACCACTCCAGGAAAAACCCTAAAGTAAACAAAGGACCCAGTTTTACAAAAGGTGACAGTTGTTTATCTAGAAATCTGAATCAGATTTGAAACAACACCTGAATTTTGGGACAATGGAAGAAAAATGAGCTGTTCAGGAAGAACGTGTTCTTGGTTTAAGTCAAAGTCCATTTTGCTATTGTTTGATTGCTTTATGAGACCATCCTGGAATCATGGAATATCTTGACTTGGAATGGACCAAAAGTATCATCCAGTCCAACCCCTGGCCCTGCCCAGAACACCCCAACAATCCCACCCTGTCCCTGAGAGCGTTGTCCAAACACTCCTGGAGCTCTGGCAGCCTTGGGGCTGTGACCATTCCCTGGGGAGCCTGTTCAGTGCCCGACCACCCTCTGGGGGAAGAACCTTTTCCTGAGATCCAACCTAAACCTCCCCTGACACAGCTCCAGCCCTTCCCTCTGGTCCTGTCACTGGTCACAGAGAGCAGAGATTGGAGCTGCCCCTCCTGGGGAAGTTGTGGATTGGGATGAGTCTCCCCTGAGCCTCCTCTTCTCCAGGCTGAACAAACCTGTATCCCAGCTCTTATAGAACTCCAGAATATAGGACAGTGCCAGTCTGTGTATGCACATTCACATGGATATATAGAGAGAACACACTCTGAAACAGAGTAACATCCAAAACAAACACCTTCCACCACACAGTGATTTCAAGGCAGGGTTAGAAACAGGCACTTTCACAAAATAAGAGAAGAAACTTTGAGGATAAAACTAATTAAAGCTAAAAATTTGTGTGATTCATTAAGAATGTTTTCCTCCTGTACTCTAACTCTGCAGTGAACTGTTCCCTTTACCTGAAGGGTATGTTGATCCACCACCTGGAAAAGGTAGTGAGGTTTATTATCAAAAGACACGGGGCGATGGAGAAGTTTCCCATTCCCAAAGGCAACCCAGCCCGTCTCGAGCTCCTCGTTCCTGCAGTACACAAAACCCCTGGCAAGAAAACAAAAGCAGGATATTAAAACTCTTCAAACCCCTCCCCTGTTTTTTGGTTTGTCAAAGAACAACTCACAACCACAGTCTTGAACTTTGACTGAACTTCAATTCAAGTTGGCAATTTTTGTTGTGAGAGGCTTAAACATAAAAAGCCTCATGGCTTCCAAGCAATAAAGCAGCAACAAGGTACAGTGAGTCACAGCTGTAGTAATTATTTAATGAATGACATAATTAGCAAACAAATACTTACAAACACAGCAACTGTACAGCTACAAATAAAAAGCCACAAAACTAGTCTGTAGTATATCCCTCTCAGCAAAGAAAAAAACAACTTACTATACATAAAAAAATAAAATTAAATCTGAAATGCTATTCTGCTACTATGGAGGTTGAACTAATGGCCTCCAGAAGACCCTTTCAAATTCAATTACTCTATAATTCTAGAGAAAACGTACTCAAGAAGAATTTCAGATGAAAAAACCAACTCATTAAAACAGCACTTAATGAATATACACTATATCATTGAATGGATTTGGTGGAAGGGACCTTAAAGATCATCCAGTTCCAATCCCCATGTGCTCTAGTCTTGCTACACCCAGCATCTGAGAGAGGTTTATCAAAACAGTGACTTGTTTTTAAGCAGCAAATATGGAACTGTCACTCACCTCAAAGTACCGTGGAGTCCAGACCCCAACTTGCTTATTCCTCTGCCCACGGAATTGGTTGTGTAAAGATAGAGCCCATCTGCTGCAAGACACCTTCCTAAATCTGCATCTGGAGCAGGAGAGGGAACAGAGCAGAGATCACCCCTGTAACACCTGAACTGGGAATTCTCCAGGAGTGTTACACCACAACTGGAAACCAGCAGCTGCTCAGGCAGTTTTTAATACTGAATTTATTATTTGGTCTTTTAAGAGCTTCTGTAACACAGACAAAGTCTAAGAAACACAGCAGTTTCTTCACATCTCTCAAGCCTCACATGACACCAACTCACCCCAACACCAGGGCTCATCAAATCTCCTGCTGTTGCCAAATAAACTTTACAAGAATTAGGTGCCACTCACTCAGTTTCTCTTTGGAGACAATAAA
Organism: Pseudopipra pipra; assembly: GCF_036250125.1. Taxonomy (NCBI): domain Eukaryota; kingdom Metazoa; phylum Chordata; class Aves; order Passeriformes; family Pipridae; genus Pseudopipra; species Pseudopipra pipra. The sequence continues at coordinate 7,995,325 of NC_087566.1, read as the reverse complement.
TGACATGAACATTGTGTTTCACAATTCTGAAGTACATCACCATCATCCTTTTCTAACTAATTTCCTTTTCCTGTCTTGTGTCCTCATTTCAGTGTTAAAGGTCTGGGTTTGGGTATCATGGCCAAAGCTGCTGTAAAAAACCTGAACTTGCTTTTCCTGCACAGTATTCCAAACTATAAATCCAGCAGGAACTAGACAGACCAGCACAGCCAACCATGGGCACACAGGGCTACTCAACCAAACTCATTTCAGGTGCAAAATTCCTTTACTTAAACACAAAACTACTTGAATATTTGCTATTAAATCTTTCAGAATGATGAAAAGAAGCAGAGGACTGTTCTCTTCTGCTTTTGCAACAGGTAACACTGTTCAGAACCGGCAGCAAGATAAATATAAGCAAAGCTTAGGACTCTGCAAACCTTCCTGCTCAGGGCTGCTGGTCTAATACAGTGTGAGGGAAGAATAACCCAACACTGAGCCTTGATCTAATTTCTGCTACAACTCTGTGCTTCTCTTGGTGCTCGTCAGCAGATCCTTCTACCTCTGAACACTTAAATTAGGACAAAATCTATTTGAAACACAGCACTTTGTCACTCAAAGAGCAGTAATTATTAATAATCAAGATGGGACACTCCTGTCCAGTCAACCTATTTAAGTTCACAGCAGTCAGTTAAGGAAAGGAAAAAAATCTATCACTGTCAGAGCAAGAAGACTTGATTATATATCTGAAAAACAGAGATGTCGTCAGTAAAGTTGCAGACAGCCTCAAATGACAACTCAGATTTTTAAATTCCTATGTCTTGCATTAAATGTCATCAAACTAATATTTCTGAAGCAATGTGAACTGCCTTACTTAGTGGAAAAAGAGTAGGCAAACAAAGCAGAAAAAACTGAGAATTAGTTCAGGGAAAGAAAAACAAAAGAAAGCAGTAAAATAAGAATATACAAACCCAACTGGACAGAACAAAAGCAGAATGGGGAAGGTGGGGGGGGGAGTAATGAACTTGTATTTCTAAAAATAAACCTGCTGTGCCAATGATAGCTGGTATTGAATACAGAGATCCTGCCCAGGGCAAGGGAATTGTGCTTACTGAGGGACTAATGAGTGGATAATGTCCAAACTCTGTTTGACCTCTCTGCAGAATTCCCCCTGGAGTCAGGGAGGGTCAATGTATCAACTGCTTTTGATTGTTTCCTACGGCCTCACAATTGAAAACAGCAGCTGCTACTCAGCAACCAAAAATCAAAGTTTTCTGAATCCCAACTTTAAAGCTTTACATTACTTTTCACACAAGTATCACCACTAAAAGCATCCTGCCCTCCCCTGCTCATACTGACAAGCCATGAAATAATTCACCTTTATTTTCGCTGCTGGAGCCAGTGTTGGCATCAGGGGCAGGTAACATGTCTTCAAAGCCCCAGGACACGATGTGCTTTCCTCCAAGCAAACAGGAGGGTGATCCAGGGCCTCCCTCCAAAAGCAACAACCTTTAAGCAGAAAAATATAATAAGATGCATAAAGAACAGAGACAGTAAAAATTAGCTACATTAAAAGTTAAGCTGAAGATGTATTTTAAGTAATTATTCTCTGTCAGAGCTCTTAAGGCACTTAAAGAAATCATCAATATTTAATTAAAAATTAAAATCTTAACACCCCAAACCCAATCAGTAGATGCTTTTATATTTGATTTTCTAATGTCTCCTGCAAATGACTAAATTTTGATCTTTCCTAGACCTCTGTAACTCTGAAGCAATTTAATCACATTTAAAGACATTCATCTCTAAATGCACTGAACACATTTTCAGAGCTGATGGAAAAGTGCCCTAAGGAGGAAAGTCACTACAAACCTGTAGAGAACATCAGCCACAGGCAGGGACCCCAGCTCAGTCTGTTTCTGTAATAGATGCACTGTATGAACAAAGGTTTTCAGCGACCCTCTAAAAGGACAAGAGAAACATGAATTAAAGATGTCTATTGAAGCCAGACTGAATCCACACACACAAACAGCACCCACAGAGACTGTAACACCCAGTACCACCAGAGAAGAGCCAAGATATGGCATCGACTTCTTTTCTATTTGTATTTCTTTTTGTGGAACAGTGGAATATCCTGAGCTGGAAGGGATCACAAGGACCATCCAGTTCGATTCCTGGCCCTGCCCAGGACACTCCAACAATCCCACCCTGTCCCTGACAGTGTTGTCCAAACACTCCTGGAGCTCTGACAGCCTTGGGGATGTGACCATTCCCTGGGGAGCCTGTTCAGTGCCCGACACCCTCTGGGGGAAGAACCTTTTCCTGAGATCCAACCTGCCCCTGCCCTGACACAGCTCCAGCCCTTCCCTGGGTCCTGTCCCTGCTCACAGAGCAGAGACTGAAGTTGCCCGTCCGCTGTCCCTCCTGAAGAAGTTGTGAATTAGGATGAGTTTCCCCTCACAAACCCAAATTTGGAAGCTTATCCCCTTCTGAAGTGATGCATTTAAATGTATATAAGGACTACAACCCTGAAAACAAAATTAAACCAAAGGAGAAGCTGTTTCTAATCTTGCCTAAAAGCGTTGCTTTAAAATTTGATTGTAGCATTTACAAGCATATGGAGTTCGTAACTAATTAAATTCTTGTTCATTTAATGAATACTTTTTTTTTGGGAGAACTTGTGAAATCAGTATGTTAATATAGTACAAAAGGCCTTTTTATGTAGAAATAAAGAGATTTAGAAATCTTTAAAGAGATATATTTTACAATTTCTGTTTTAAAGGCTATCGGGAAGAAGGCATTTTCTGAATGACTATTTCCAGGTATAACAGCCCAGCTGAGTAGGAGAATTTTGGCTGTGCCTTAGGCATGGTCAGTTATGCAGTGATTTCTTCAGAAACACGAGTGATCAGCTGCAGAGATCCTTTCCCAGCACTCTGCTGAATCCAGCCCTGTGCTTCCAATCACACGTGGTCAGCCTTAGCTCCTAAACTTTCCTCCTCCCCTGTTTTCCTCAGTGGCATCTTCAGCTCTTGTGCTTTCACTGATAAACCTCAGCCAGGAGAAAACTGACACCAAACACTTTAAAAAGCACCTCGATTAATTATTTAAAGCAATATAATTACCCTGTGGGTTTATTCTTAGGAATATGAAGAACCCAAGACTGCAACCAGGAATGTCAATAATAGTCTCATTTTTAAGGTTTTTGGCTTCCTCATGGTACCCAACACATGACTTAGATATTTAAAGGAAAAGCGTGAGGCTTTCAGAGGTGAACAAAGCACACCAGGATAATACAACTCTGTAAGCAAGGCAAGACAGATTTGCAAAGAAAATATAAGATCAACCCTCATTTCAAAAGCTCTATTTGAAATGTAGCTCTTCTACAAATTCAGCTGCAACAGAACATCCCATATTTCCCGCAAATTGACATCTGGGAAAAAAAATAAATGAGATTGTGTTTATCAAATTCAATTTATCTGAGCTATGTTTGAGTACATTGCCTTTTAGATAAGGCAATTGTCAGCGCAGAACAATTTGCCACATACCATAGATTTCTCATTGACTTCATTAGAACAAGTACACTAGAAATTAAGTGGTTTTTACTTGAATAAACCTTTTCCTAAAGCAAATTATGACATCTCTGGAGAACTCCAACATCTTAAATCAGAGCTGAACTTCACAGACAAGGCAGCAACCTGAGAAACATTAAAGCAAAGATTTTCAAAAGGCTACTCGTGAATTTAGACCCACATTCATGGGGCTTTGCACAAGTTTTGTGTGTTCCTCCCCCTCTCGATAGTCCCATCCCCTAAAGCAGGTTTTTATTAAAATCAATCATGGCCCATTTGTCCTCAATCAGCTGATGTTGTGCCAAACCTACGTTGGTTGAACTCTTCAGTGGCAACAAATATTTCCCAGACAACACTGAAATCAAACCTGACAGGAATTGTCCCAAAACCTGGCAGCGCCACCTTCTCCAGCCAAATGAAGGTGCACAAAGGGGCAGGACAAAGGGAAAAGGAGACAACTCTCCTCCATGATCAAAACGTTTGGAACCATTCCTAGAACAGCTCACTGCAGTAGAAGCAACAATATCCACAAGAGGCATTTCTAACCCAGATCCTTCTGCCTCTGCACATGCCAAACACACAGAGAAAAGAAGTGCTTGGCAGTTTCACCCTTTCCAAACCAATATTTAAATATTAGAAAGAAAAGGACTGGTGTGACCTGAAAATAAGTATCAGTCACATCATTTTTGATTCTTCTTTTTAAATGGACACACTGACTACCAACATCAACCACAGCACTGCCCTGGGCAGTGCTGGAATCACCATTCCTGGAAGTGCAGCATAATTTGCCACATACCAAAGACTCCTCATTGACTTCATTAGAACAAGTACACTAGAAATTAAGTGGTTTTCATTTGAATAAACCTTTTCCTAAATCAAATCATGGCATATCCCAGGAACTCCAACATCTGAAATCAGTTATACTTGACAGATAAGGCAGCAACCTGAGAAACATTAAAGCAAAGATTTTCAAAAGGCTACTCGTGATTTTAGACCCACATTCATGGGGCTTTGCACAAGTTTTGTGTGTTCCTCCTCCTCTCCCCAAGTCCCATCCCCTAAAGCAGGTTTTTATTAAAATCAATCGTGGCCAATTTGTCCTCAATCAGCTGATGTTGTGCCAAACTCATGCAGGGCAGAGAATAATTCAACCTACATCGGCTGAACTCTCCACTGGCAACAAAATACCTACAAATATTTCCCAGACAACACCAAAATCAAATCTGAGAGGAACTGCTCCAAAACCTGGCAGTGCCACCTTCTCCAGCCAAAGGAAGGAGTAGGACTAAGGGAAAAGGAGACAACTCTCCTCCATGATGAAAACATTCCCTCTCATTGCTCAGGGCAGTGGGGGAGTCACCAACCCTGGAAGTGTTCAGAAACCACATGGATGTGGCACTCTGGGATGTGGCAGCGCTGGGTTAATGGTCGGACTTGATGACCTCAAAGACCTCTTCCAGCCTTAAGGATCCACGATTCTCTGTGTCATTCCTTACCTTGCACAAGCCAAGGCAACTAGGGCAGCAGCAGCATTTTCCTTCTGCTTGTAGGGGATGTGCTGGCCGGAGGGCGACGTGTCCTCCAGCCAGGAGCAGAGCAGGGCCTCGATGCCGTTGAGGCAGTCGGCGGGTTCCTTGGTGAGGCTCAAGGGCTGGCAGTCCCGAAGGCAGTTCAGCAGCACCTCAGCAGTGATGTTACACAGGGAAGGGTCTGTTCTACTCTGGGACTGGATGAGGGGGAACACCAGGAGCAGCCCCATGCGGGAGGTGAACGGCGCCTGCTCCGGCTGCTGTAACAGCCCCTGACGCTTGAGCAGGGCCAGGGCCTCCTCGTCCCCCGAGCTCTCCCGGTCGTGCTGCTCCTCCAGGGCCAGCTGGCGCTGGGCGTTCCAGAGCCCCCGGAGGGCGTTCAGCCGGTATTCCAGCAGCCGGGCATAGGCGTTGCTCTGGTTCCCACACACGGACCGTAAGCGCTCGGCCAGCTCCGAAGGGTTCTTGGTCTCGAACGACAGGATCTGGAAGGGAAAAGCGGGTATTTATTTTAAAAAGACACATATGGCTGGGTGGGATTTCCAGATCAGCTGCTCTCTGCACACATTTGGGGGGTATTTTAATTTCTGGGTATAAAGAAAGTTACACTGGATCCAAAGAACACGCAATGGAGTTGTGCCCAACAGGACAAGGAGCAGTGGCCACAAACTAAAACACAAGTTCCACCTCAACATGAGGAAGAACCTCTTTCCATGGAGGTGACAGAGCACTGGAACTGCCCAGGGAGGACGTGGATTCTCCAAACCCACCTGGATGAGTTCTCGTGTCACCTGCTCCAGGTGACCCTGCCTGGGCAGGGCGTTGGACTGGGTGATCTCCAGAGGTCCCTTCCCACCCCAACTGTTCTGGGATGCTGAGTCAGCATCCTCACTGAACCTGGGCTTGGACAGGATGATTTCCAGAGGTCCCTTCCCACCTTAACTATTCTGGGATTCTATGACCCTGTTACTGCTGAGTCAGCATCCTCACCGAACCTGAGCCTGGGGGTTGCTGATGGAGATTTTTAAACTTCCAATTGTGACACTAAAACAACAATAATATAATTGTAGAGAAAAACACACACAAAATTGTATCTGGGAAAATAAACACTTGCCTCCTTTGGAGCTTTTTCTTTTGTGATCGAGGCAATTTTGCTAACAACTTCAAAAGTGCTGAGGGGTTGGAGAGTCCCAGGGGTTTAGAGCCCTCCTATGAAAACTCATAGGTCAACAGTCTTGTGTAATAAGAACGTGTATGTTCTGGTTTTGGAGCTTTTCAAACAAACAAACAAACAAACCAACAAACCAGTTCTCTCCAGAGAACAAGGAGTTCTGTTACACTCTCTCCCCTCCCTGTTTTTTTCCCCTCCTCAGTTTTATCATATTGCATTTAGCTACACCTTTCTCAAAATATTCCCAGTTGCTGCTTTAGTTTAAAAACCTAAAAGTCTCCTCATCATCATTTCAGACAGAAGAAAGAGCCCTTTTTGGCACTTCTAAATAAAATTGGAGACAAAGCTGGAACAACAGAAAACAAGTAAACCATGACACAGAAACATATTTATGGGTTAGAACCAGCCTGGTACCGGGAAAACTCAGAATTTTAAGTAATTTGCAGACAACTTTTCTCCCTCCAGCAAACAACAACAGTGGAGATCAGCAAAGTCACTTGAGCTGTGGCAACCTCAAGGAAAGGCATGAGCCAAGCATTTTGTGATCCTCTGGATCCAGTGTCCAAAGGGATCCAGTGTCCCTGTGCCACAATGACTCATCTCATCCACCCCCAAACACTCGGGTATTTTCATGCTGTAAAATTGTCTTTCTCCCACTTAATTAATAAATAAATATATATATTTTTTTCCCAGTATATTATATATCTGGGAAGGGGAAAGTGAGAGACAAAGAGCTGCAATGGGTAATGTCACACAAGGTTGTTTGGTTTGTGGTTTTTAATTGCAGGCAGCAGTGACACAGAACATGAAATAAATGTTTATATCTAATTGGAGACTTTTGAACAGCTCATTAAAATGCTCCAGGACAAATCACAGCTGCCATTTCCACACTAAAGGCAATGGAACAGCTTTGCAGGAGGACACTCACCACTAGAGTCATGAAAAGTTCACTTTAAAGGAATTCACATCATAATTACACTTGAATAGATGTTGTATTGAGCTTCTTAAAACTAATGAACCTCTTTTAATTAATTTCTCATAGGGAGTAGGAATATTAATTCCTAACCCACATATTATACATTTAAAATAACCACTTCATGTTCAGTTGTGTGTTCTGCTGTCTCAAAAATAAGCTTAATTGTTTCCTGTTATAGATGGAATCACCTTCTAGAACAGTTTGCTTTTGATTTTCTTGAACTAAACTGGATGGATTTTCAACTAAGTGACAACAAGCTGCAGAAGTCGGGGGGGAAAGGGGATGAATGCTTTCATTTTGAGAATAAAATGGGCTCTGACCACATCAATAACCACAAAACTTGTGATTTACATGGTGTTACATGTCTTGCTCCTCAAGTCCCACAGTTTAACAGGAAGGTGGATTTTTTTTCTTTCATTTGGCTCTACATCTCTGAGTCTGTCTTGTACCAATCAAGACAAGTCAGTGTCAAATATGTGCAGATATGCTGATGAAAAGCCTTTTCCTGCTGAAGTTTTATTTTCTCACTGATCTCACATTCACAATTTGCTTTATAAGCACAGTATGGTCTGTCTGGAATTGTTAAGAGTGTTTTGCTTTGGTCTTTCATGAAGGAAATAAGCACTAATTTGGGTAAATGATACAGGAAGTCTATCAGCTCCAACACATTTACAAGACCATTCCAAAATGGGACTTACAGACTTCTGATAACACAGTTTACATCATGGTTTTCATACACAGCTTATGGAACCAGTGGAAAAAAGCTTAATTATTCAACATCATCTGAAGGTCTAAGTTGGCATTTGCACTTCCAGAAAATAAGAGAATATTAGAATAATGTTAGAAGAAAGGTGTGAGGTCATCTGCTACACAGGATAACGCAGAAAATTATCTTAAAGTCTGTTTTCCTCAAAAGACATTTTACTTGAGGTCAGTACTCGGAGCTACCTCCTAAAAGGAGCTTCAAGCCCAGATGTTCCCAGGGAGGCTCTGACAAACACCTTGGGAACTTTTAGGGTCTGGACTCATTCCCAAGATCCCACCACACACCAGGGATCCACTCTGGCTCTCCCTGGTGAGCCAAACACAGCCCTTCCTACCCCAGCTCTATGACAGAGCTTCCTTTGGGCCATGCCAGGTATTTAACTGCTTCCCTCTGGGTGCACTAAAGACTTCCCAGAGGAATCCCAGCCCTTGCCAAGGTCTCCTCAGCACTCTGACTACAGTTTGCTGTATCTCCAGGCAAAGCTTGGTATCCTGAAACTATTTGAAGTCAAAACAAGTTAAAATAAAATGCAAGAAACCCCCCAGTTCACAACTCTGAAATGGGTGACACAACTCCCAACGCTGATAAAAGACACAGGTGAAGGGAGGGAACAGAAAATCCGTGCTAAAACAACTGGTATGAAGATTAAATGAGAAAGGTCTTCCCCATCCCCACCCAGCTGATCCACCAGGAATGCCCCAAGGTGTGGGGCCTGCACCCTCAGCACCTCCTGCCCAGGGCTGGCCCCCAAAGAGAGTTTCTTCAGGCTGTAAATGCTGGACTCAGCCAAATCTCCATTTTTAGATCCAAATCTAACCTTCCCTCCCCAGATTAGTTTATTCTCCTCCTATCCAGGAGATCTGACCGTTCTCTTTGTTGGAACGAGGGCAGATTCCTTGCCCTGCAGATACAGAGGTCCAGGACTCTCTGACACCTCACTGAACAAACAACTATTCCTCACTCAGCCAGAGGTACAATCCCCTTTCCTCCTGCCTTCTTGGGGCCTCGGGATTTACACCT